>NC_090021.1:78534952-80934952 GCF_037176765.1 Anolis sagrei
TGGGACATTTCCTTTGCTTCTAAAGATGACAAAGAAAATGAAAAAGTTGGAAAAGGACACAGCTACCTGGAAATCAAGGTTTGAGAACTGCAATAAAGCTTTGCTGGATATGATAGAAGAGGTGAGAAACCTGAACAATGTTCTCATTTATTAAATTTGAAACATATAGTTCCATAAATGTAGTTTTAAATGTGTTTACTAACAGATATTTGGTGAAACCATTGTTATGGGGGATTTCAGACAGAAGGTATAAAAGTTACTTTTGGGACTTTAGGTTCCATATTCTGTCCTCCATTCATAAATATGTATATGTCATGCTTTCTCTACTTTTCTATCCACCCATTTAGGGTAATTTTAAGAATGGCAAAATGAAGGTCACCTTCCATTCATAAAAAATATGTTGGAGAACCACATCAGTTAGGCAATTTTGGCACTTGTCCAAAACAGTAACTCTCTCAGCCACATGGTTAACTCTAAGGCCCCTTCTACACTGCCATATAATCCAGATTATCAGATTATCAAAGCAGATAATCCACATTATCTATTTTGAACTGGATTATAAGAGTCTACACTGCTATATTCAATTCAAAGCTGATGATTTAGATTTTATATGGCAGCCTAAGTCTTAAAATAGCATAACCACAAATAGAAATAGTATTTGCTTAAAATATTTTTCAGACACCAAGATGTGATGATTGAGTGCAAACCAAGAAGATGACCTTTCATATGTAGTGATGATTTTGTGTATAGTTGTTTGGTTTTTAAAAAAAGAGTTGGAAACAGATTTAGACACTTCCATCTTTACTGGAAGCCAGGCAGGATTATTTACTGACTTATTTACTTCATTTCTATCTTTCTTTTCCCCATAGAGACTCAAGGCAGACAACAACAACATGACACAAGTCAATAAAAAATATAAAGGAAAATACAAAAATTAAAAAAACCCAAATACTTATATCATAAGATACAAAAGTTAAAATACCATAAAATACAATTAAAATTACATTTTAAAACTATCTCCAAAAAATCTCACCCACAACCTCCCCAGCAACCTGTCTATCATCATCCACAAAATGCCTGATGGCAAACATATGTCTTTAGGTGCCTATGAAAAGCAAGCAGGGATGGGGCCACCCTGGTCTCTCTAGAGTCTTGGAACAGAAACCAAAAAGGGTGGTGAGACAGAATGATTGTAGAATTCTAGGAGGTTCATAGAGAGAGATACTGTCCTTCGAATGACCTGGACCCAAGCTATATAGGGTTAGCCCTGACTAAAACCTCAATGAAAGAGCACCAGCGAATACCAGCTGCTTTAGGTTATATTTCAGAGAAGGGAACTGGCAAAACCATCTTTGAATATTTATTGCCTAAGAAAACCCTATACAATTCATAGGCTCACCATACATCAACAAGATACTTGAATGCACATGCACACAATTTCTCTACCCTCCCCCCCCCCTCCCATGGCAGCCCTCTAAGCCCTAAAATTCCTACACAGAGGGTAGATATTTATATTACAACCTACCCATAAAATTTTCATTGAGAAAGAAGGGAATTATCGTTTGTAACTAAAGACGATAAATGTAATCCTTCTTATTAAACATTGCTAGCTTCACATGTATCTGGCAGTGTATGCTGCATGTTATGACATGTTCATTTGCTTCCCTGTAAACATACTATCTTGCATGACATAAACAAATGCTGGTTTAAATCCATTTACTAGTTCCTTCTAAAACAGATCAATTGAGTCAACAACAGAATGGTAAACCAACACTTATGTAAACCCATTGATTAAATGAGCCTGTTCTAACTGGGGCTAACAATAGGAATTAAGCAACAGTATAATGTGGCTATCTACATATATGTATGGTTGCAAATAAAGACCCATAGCATCACAAGCTCAAGGACCCGTTTACATTACAAAATTATAGCAGTATTATTCCACTAACTACCATGATTCCATCATATTGAATCCTGGGATTCTGCAATGTAGAGAAGTGACATTTAACATTTTCAACCAGAGGTTCCCTTTAATGCCTCTACCAAACTACAAACTCCAATGTTCCATAGGATGGAACCATGGCAGTTAAAGTGGAATAACAGTGTTGTGACTATGCAATGTGAATGGGGCCTGGGTACCTGTAAAATCTCTAATACTTGGCAGAGTGACCAAACCAGTGACAATCTTTTGGGGCCACCTTTCAAAGAATGCTCTTAACAAAAACCAAAAAATAAATAAATTAAAAGATAATGTGGCCCCTCAGATTATTCTGTGCTATTTATCTTGTTGACCTTCAAGCAATTAGCTTTTTTCTCTCCTTTCCCACAGAAAGCAATGCGAGCCAAGGAATATGAGTGCTTTGTAGTGAAAATTCAAAGGTTAGAGAATCTCTGCAGAGCGTTGCAGGATGAAAGGAATGTACTGTATAAAAAAATAAAAGATGCACAATTTCCTGAAGAAAAAAAGGAGGAAGATGAGGAAGAGGAAGAGGAAGGAGAAGAACAGAGTGGAGCAGAACCTAGCTTGGAAAAGGAGGCTACCACAAGCTCCTCTGTAACAAGTGAGGTGGTTGCTGAGCTATCTGCCACTAATGAGAATATCCTGAAAAATCTGGCCACTGCCTTCATGGTCACGCATCATATGGAAATACCCATGGCAACTTCTGACAAAGAAATAGCTGAAGAACCACAAGACCTACAAACATGCAATCCTCTTTGTCCCTCGGAGCCAACTGTCCCTTCTCCTGTGGCTCAAGACGCAGGGAGTTCTTCCATGCAGCCTAAAGCAGAAGAGCATGAAAGGGACACAGCAGAGCAGCAGGATCAAGATCAGACAGTGTTGAAGTTACTAGATGCTGACATGGAAGGAGTTGATTAGTGAATGGTGCTGTGAACTGATGGCATGTTTCTACCAAAATGGCATTTTCTCCTAATTTTTAAGGAGCATATAATGTGATTTGAACAGTTTTCAAGGATTTGCTCTGTAGGATCACAAAGTCCATCTCCGCAACATTTAAGATAGGATTTCAGCTTACCATTTGGTTCTTCATCTCATTAAAGCCAAATATTTTCCTAACGTGTAGAGAAGAAGCAGGACCCCTATGTGCCCTTAAAAGTATATTCAAAATAATTCATAGGTCCTACTTTTCAAAGTTTTTAATTCAGCACACTCCCAGAAGCACAAGCTGTTCATGCTAGTTTAACAACAAATCATTTTAAATACAAAATAAAATATTTTAGGACAACTGGACCCAATATCCTTTACACAACAGAAGTTGCAAAGCTATGAAAGTAAGTTTCAAATTTAATAAAAGTAAAGAACAAGGTGGAAAATAAAGCACAGTATGACAAAACCAGGCATCTCAAATGCTCTTTATGTGTGTAATGTGAAATTCTATCAGCATTATCATTTCTGTGTCTGATATTTAAGTCACCTCTTTCAGACATGTTCACCCACTTTCAAACATTGGCGTGTATATCCCTGAAATGCTGCTTCTTTTGTTTCTGCTTATCAATTCAATCCTATCTTTATCACAAAAAAGATTTGTGGCTTCACCCTCAATGCCGACCTAACAGAAGGCAGTCACTGCAATCGAAGGAAGTCTGTTGCTCTGGAAGCTAGTGGCAACCATTTCCACCCCTTCTCATAATGATTGCCACTGCAATGAGCAGAAATTCCTCTTAATTCCAGAGGTGCCACACACATGTGGAGGGTGGAACAGCAGTGAGCTGCTTCCTAATTGGCAGTGGAACAGACCTCCATCAATCACAGCAGCTGCTTTCTAGTAAATGAAGATTGGGATAATTTCATGGTTCTTACATAGCCCATATTCTAGAGACTATGTAGGAGTTGTGAATACACCAAAGTCATGAATTGTAACTACATGTTACACACTTGTAACTGCCATACAGGTGTCCAGACTATATTATTGGTTTTTTTCTTTATGCAAAAGTTCATATAACCCAGCGATTTAGCCAGCAAATTGAAAAGTTCACTTTTTTATTTTACTATCCAAGTTGCTAAGTATGGAAGCAGACACACTTTAAATATATTTGAATTGAAATCAAGGGGGTGCCTTTTCTCCTAACTTTTAAGGTTTGAAGAGTTAGTCACTTCAAACAGGATCCTATTCCTAACATCTTTAGTATTTCAGAGGACACATTGACCTGACAGGAGCTACAGTGTGTGATTTTCCTGGTAGTTCCTTGCAGTCATATTTGGAAAATACCCACAACTATCTGAAACAAATCATTTCAGTCATCTCAGTTTTACACATGAAAGTAGTTTTAGGGACGAGAAACACTTTCAAAGAAATGATACTGACCCAAGAGCATGGGTACTGCACTTCTTTTGAGAGTTTGCTCTTAAGATCAGACCAGAAGCCCCCCCCCCCCAAAAAAAACACAATGTGTAAATTATCAAAAGTAAAAATGATTGGACTCCCTAAAGGTCTAGGGTATAAAACAAAATATGGAAATCAGCAATCCTCATAATGGCTGTACTATTTTATCTTTTGCTTTGCAGTATAATGGATATTTCTTTTCAAAATGCACTGTAATTGCTGTGTCATTATCCAATCCTTTTTGCAAAAACTGAATATCTATGCTTGCATTCCCTACCTTCATATTCCAATGTTGTGCTACTAAATAGTCATTTTTCAGGCATGCGTGCTACTCACTGATGTGCCTTCTTTTCAATACTTATACTCTAATTATTTAAACATTTGCAGTCCAACACATTATTTTGTCATTAAGTTCTACTGAATCAAACTTGTAATGGGATGCTGGGTGGGCGTAACTGTATTGGTATTTATTGAAATTTTATTTAGAATTGAATGAATTCAGTTATAGCCTGAATTTGGATTATTAACAGTTTGTACTGAGTTAATACACTTTCGATGATTACTTTGTTTTACTGGTTCTTTCTTTTGCGTGGTCAGAGGTGAATCCCTTCCATTTTGCAAACTACACCACCACACAAAACTTTGAATGGATAAAGGCCACAATTTTATTGGTTACAAATGTAAATAGGGTTGTCCAAAGTATGTGAATACCAGTTTCAGGCATCAAGCAAATTGCTTGTTGATCAATGAGCCCATTACCCCAGCCTGCTGCTAGAATCCACGAAATGAGAGAAAAGATGTAGTCCTCCTCCACAAGCAGGGAGTGCTGGGAAAAATCCTCTTTTGCTACACATACCTTGAGACCCATTAAAGAAGCCCCATACATTAAGAATGCTTAAGGGACAATGGTAATCAATGTCCCAGATCCATATCTATGCCAACCCTTTCCAAAAGTTGTGACAATAGCAAAGCAAACATAAGGATAGACTTCAAAGTTACACAATAACCATAATAAAGGGTGGATGGGATGAAACTTGGAAGATAATTCTTGACTAAGTACACAAGCTGAGCTATATATTTTCCCCCACCTGATTGGAGTATAGCCTGTGATTCTAGCCACTCTCGTTGAGCTAACTAGTCAATGAGCTTGAAGTTCAAACTCATAGGAAGGGGCGACTGAACCATTAGGTGAATCAAGCATTTGCTTAGGGCGCCACAGGCACTGCTCTGCCAGCCAGGCACCAGAGTCACCTCGGCCCCTGAGGAATGAGGCAGGGGAAGACAGGTGGAGATCCCTTCTCTCTCTCTCTCTCTCTCTCTCTCTCACTCACTCACTCACTCTCTCAATCTCAATCTTTCTCTTTCTGTGCCTTTGCCCAGCTGAGCGGCCAGGAGCAGGGAGACCGCACTTCAAGAGGGTGGGCAGAGAGACACACAGAAAGAGAGAAAGGTAGCTAGGTGCCCAGGTAGGTAACTGTGTGCTCAGCCTTGGCGTGGAAAAAGAAATGAGCCCTCTTCAGACTCCCCTTGATCGAGCCTGTAGTGGCTTGACTCTGCTCCTGGCCTCGCCAGCCGGCCCTTTCTCCCCTCTACCTCCAGTCTACATCCCCACTGTATACTCAATGCAGTTTGACACTGCATGGACTACCAGGGCTGAATGCTGTGAGATTGGGCAGTTTGGTGAAATGGCACCAGTTTTCTTGGGCAGAGAAGGGGAAAGATCTTCCACCATTCCATACCACCCAGAGCCCTTCCACACAGCCCTATTTCCCAGAATATCAAGACAGAAAATCCCACATTAGCTGAGTGTGGACACAGTTCCAAGCAGATTTTGTGTATTATCCGCCTTGATATTCTGGATTATATGGCTGTGTCGAAGGACCCTCAGTCCCCATCTATTCTGCCATATAAAATCCAAATAATTTGCTTTGAGCTGGAATTTGTGACAGTGTAGACACATATAATCCAGTTCCAAGCAGATTTTGTGTATTATCTGCCTTGATATTCTGGGTTATATGGCTGTGTGGAAGGGCCCTCAGTCCCCATCTATTCTGCCATATAAATTTATTTTATTTATTTATTTATGCGCTTGTATACCGCTAATATCTCAGCCTAAGTCGGCGACTCATTGCGGTTTACAACAACTAAAAAGTTAAAAACAATTAAAAACAGTATTCAATTTAAAACATGAAACACATATACAATACAAATTATTGGGCCACCAATAATAATCCCATGCATCTCGTAACTAAAATCACAATCCAAAATTCGTCGTCCATGATTACCAGCCTTTAGTCATCAAAATTCGTTGCAACGGATTAACCGAATGCTTGTTTAAACATCCATGTCTTCAGTCTCTTCCGAAACACCATCAGCAAGGAGGCTGATCGTACCTCTATAGGGAGGGTGTTCCAAAGCCGAGGGGCCACCACAGAGAAGGCCCTGTCTCTCGTTCCCGCCAGCCGCACTTGTGAAGCCGGCGGGATAGAGAGCAGGGATTCTCCAGAAGATCTTAGGGTCCTGGTGGGCTGATAGGCTGAGATACGTTCGGATAGATAAGTTGGGTCAGAACCGTTTAGGGCTTTAAAGGCCAACGCCAGCACTTTGAATTGAGCCCGGTGGCATATCGGCAGCCAGTGGAGCTGGTGCAGCAGAGGAGTTGTGTGCTCCCTGCGCCCCGCTCCTGTTAGTATCATGGCTGCCGCCCGTTGGACTAATTGGAGCTTCCGGGCTGTCTTCAAAGGCAACCCCACGTAGAGAGCGTTGCAGTAGTCAAGGCGGGATGTAACCAAAGCGTGGACTACCGTGGCTAAGTCAGACTTCCCAAGGTACGGTCGCAGTTGGCGCACAAGTTTTAACTGTGCGAATGCTCCCCTGGTCACCGCCGAAACCTGGGGTTCCAGGCTCAGCGATGAGTCCAGGATCACACCCAAACTGCGAACCTGCGTCTTCAGAGGGAGTGCGACCCCGTCTAACACAGGCTGTAACCCTATACCCTGTTCGGCCTTGCGACTAACCAGGAGTACCTCTGTCTTGTCTGGATTCAATTTCAATTTGTTCGCCCCCATCCAGACCGTCACAGCGGCCAAGCACCGGTTCAGGACCTCGACAGCCTCCTTAGTAGCAGGTGGAAAGGAGTGACAGAGTTGAACATCATCTGCGTACAGATGACATCGCAATCCGAAACTCCGGATGATCTCGCCCAGCGGCTTCATGTAGATGTTAAACAACATGGGAGACAGTATTGAACCCTGAGGAACCCCACAAGACAAAGGTTGTGGGGTTGAACAGGAGTCTCCCAGTAACACCTTCTGAGACCGACCCTCGAGGAATGAGCGAAGCCACTGCAGAACAGTACCTCCAAGACCCATCCCCGCGAGGTGTCCCAGAAGGATACCATGGTCGACGGTATCGAAGGCCGCTGAGAGGTCGAGCAGCACCAACAGGGACACACTCCCCCTGTCGAGCTCCCGACGCAGATCATCCACTAAGGCGACCAAAGCTGTCTCAGTACCATGCCCCTGCCTAAAGCCAGACTGTGCCGGATCCAGATAATCCGTGTCTACCAAGAATGCCTGGAGTTGTGAGGCCACCACACGTTCCATGACTTTGCCCAAAAAGGGGAGATTGGAAACAGGCCAATAGTTGACGAATTGAGTGGGGTCCAGTGATGGTTTCTTCAACAGCGGTTTTATCACAGCTTGCTTTAAGCTGGCTGGAATTTTGCCCTCCCGAAGGGAGGCATTAACCACCACCTTCACCCACTCGGCCAATCCCCCTCTGGCCTCCTTTAGAAGCCAGGATGGGCAGGGGTCTAGGATGCATGTGGTAGCTCTCATTTCTCCAAGCACCTTGTCCACATCCTCGGATTGAACCAAATAATTTGCTTTGAGCTGGAATTTGTGACAATGTGGACACATATAATCCACTTCAAAGCAGATAAATCCAGATTTTATATGACAGTGTCACTGAGGTCCCAGGTCTCCCAGGTCCCTTCTACACTGCCACTTAATCCAGATAATTAAATCAAATGACCTACATTATCTCATTTGAACCGGATTATGTGGGTCTGCACTGCCATATAATCCGGTTCAATGCAGACCATCAGTATTTGATATGGCAGTGTGGTAGAAGTGACCTCAATCCACACTGAGCATTATATGCACTTCAAAACCAGGCAACAAAATTTCCACAAAAGCAAGTCCTTCATGAGCATCGGTGCTCTGCTGTTTGTGTAAAACCCATCCCAGCTTCAAGCTGGTTTTCCTATGTAACTATCTGCACACACAGTGAAACCGCTTTGAAACTGCATGAAATGATCAGTGTTGCCGTTTTCCTCCCTGGCTCCAGACCAATGCCCTAAAGCGAAAGCTAAAGCCTTCAGAGACACAAATATCTGCCGGGTTAGATCCCAATGTGTGTGTGTGTGCACGCACGCACATTCCCTGCTCCAAATTGGATGGCAGTTCTACAATTCCAAATCTAGTGGGAAAGAGTTATTTGTAGTATTTACAACTCCCAGAAGAGCCCAATCCGATGCAGCGAGGATGAAGTGCATTAAATTGAGGGGCAACTGAAGCAATAGGCAAAGTACACATTTGCATAAAGCGCAAAATCCCCAAGGGGTGCTCTTGAGGTGCCCCCACTTACACTTAAAAATTTCCTTGGGCCGGCCCTGCTCGTAGGCTAGATGTACCTAGCTCCAGCTATGCCTCTGCCAGGCTGTGCAGACCTCCAGGAGAAGAATGTCACCACCATTGATCTGATCAGCTACACCATGCTGCCCAGATGTAAGTATCCCCACTTTGAACTCAGCTTCCTCTCTGATCCACAATCTCTCTGCATGGTAAGATGTTCTGCTCCCTTGTTAGATAACTGTTCCGAGGAAAACATTGTTACTTCAGCAAGGTTTTAATGAGAGTTCCAAATAAAAATTACCTTTATGGATGAAAAAAACAGCTTCAATGAACGTTTTTAGAAGCCACACATCAGTAATGAGGACACCCAACCAATAAAATAGTTTGAGGTTATTTTTCTACTCAATGGTACAAAAATGGCTTGCCCAAGGCCATCTGCTTAGGTCACTGATGAAAGGGGATTTGAACCAGTAACAACTTCAGGCCATAGTTCTCATTATATCTTGTAAATGATATCTGCTTTCCTTGATTAATTTTTTGCATCACTGAATGTGTTCTCCTTTGGATTTATCTGGGAGAAATCCTGGCAGTTGAACCAGTTTGAGGACATGTCTATTTCATAGGCATAAACGGGAGTAGACTTGCCTTCAGTATTAAGCAATGGGCAATTAATCTGAAACCCTCAAAACAAACATATACTGATTTATGGCAGAGAACGTTATAGGGTGTGGGACAGTTGGTGGTTTCTGAGAATAGTTTACAAAATGGAAATGTGCTGTACAATAACTCAAATGAACTCTTCCAGTCTTGTTCTTTTCTTCATAATCCTTCCCACCACAGAACCCAACTAGAGTACCCATGACAAGCCAAATGAATGATTGATGGACTGCAGGTCCATACCAGATGTTTGTGATTCAGCAGACACACCTGAAATGCAGAAATGAAAAGACGACCACCGTTTGCAAATATGCAGTCATGCTGGAAACACATCCACATAAAAAGGGTTTGAGAACTGGGTACTGGTCCAGAAAAATAGATCCTACTGCCCAGAGCTGCCAGCAAAAAGCGAGACCTCGGATAACTTGGTGGCTCGCTGTGAAGCATTTGCTCGATTCTTCGCAAATAAAATTGAGCGGATTCGGTCGGGTTTGCAGTCTCTGGGGATGTAACGAGAGCATCTGCTTGTCCAGTTTTGTTGGATTCTTTTCAATTGGTTCAGCTTGAGGATGTGGACAGGATCCTTGGAGAGGTGCGACCCACCACATGCATCCTAGACCCCTGCCCTTCCTGGCTGATCAAGGAAGCCAGAGGGGGTTTGGCAGGGTGGGTGAAGGTGATGGTTAATACCTCCTTACAGAAAGGAGAGTTTCCAGCGAGCTTAAAACAAGCTATTATAAAACCGCTGTTGAAGAAACCATCACTGGATCCCACCCAATTCAACAACTATCGGCCAGTTTCCAATCTCCCCTATTTGGGCAAAGTCATGGAACATGTGGTGGCAACACAACTCCAGGGGTTTCTGGTAGACACTGATTATCTAGATCTGGCACAGTCTGGCTTTAGGCCGGGACATGGAACTGAGACAGCCTTGGTCGCCTTGGTAGATGATCTGCGCAGGGAACTAGACAAGGGGAGTGTGTCCCTGTTAGTTCTGCTGGACCTCTCAGCGGCTTTCGATACCGTCGATCACGGTATCCTTCTGGGACGCCTCATGGACATGGGGCTCGGGGGCACTGCTCTGCGGTGGCTCCGATCCTTCCTTGAGGGTCGGTCCCAGAAGGTGTTATTGGGTGACACCTGTTCGGCCCCACAACCGTTGTTGTGTGGAGTCCCACAGGGTTCAATTCTGTCCCCGATGTTATTCAACATCTACATGAAGCCGCTGGGGGAGATCATCTGGAGTTTCGGAATGAGATGTTATCTCTACGCAGATGATGTCCAAATCTGTCACTCCTTCCCACCTGTCACCAAGGAGGCTGTCCAGACCTTGAATCGGTGCTTGGCTGCTGTGTCGGACTGGATGAGAGCTAACAAATTGAAATTGAATCCAGACAAGACAGAGGTCCTACTGGTCAATCGTAAGGCCGAACAGGGTATAGGGTTACAGCCTGTGTTAGACGGGATTACACTCCCCCTGAAGACGCAGGTTCGCAGCTTGGGAGTGATCCTGGACTCATCGCTGAGCCTGGAGCCCCAGGTCTCAGCGGTGGCCGGGAAAGCTTTTGCACAATTAAAACTTGTGCACCAGCTGCACCCGTACCTTGGGAAGTCGGATCTGGCCACAGTGGTCCATGCTCTTGTCACATCCCGACTGGATTACTGCAACGCACTCTACGTGGGGTTGCCTTTGAAGACTGCTCGGAAACTCCAACTAGTCCAGTGGGAGGCAGCCAGATTGCTCACCGGAGTGGCATACAGGGAGCATACCACCCCCCTGTTATGCCAGCTCCACTGGCTGCCGATCCAATTCCGAGCACAATTCAAGGTGCTGGTTTTGACCTACAAAACCCTATACGGTTCCGGCCCAGTGTATCTGTCCGAACGGATCTCCCTCTACATCCCACCTCGGCGTCTAAGATCTTCTGGGGAGGCCCTGCTCTCGACCCTGCCTTTATCACAAGTGAGACTGGCGGGGACGAGGAGCAGGGCCTTCTCGGTAGTGGCCCCCCACCTGTGGAACTCACTCCCCGGGGAGATCAGATCAGCGACTTCCCTTCTCTCATTCAGGAAAAAGCTGAAAACTTGGATGTGGGACCAGGCTTTTGGAAACTCTGGCAGCTAAAAAGAAAGACCATAATGATGGGCAAATAATGACGAAACCTATTGGACCTATGGAACTCGAAACACTGACCATGAGACTGTTTATTGTTGTGCTATTGTGTTATATATTGATGTTTTTAATCTGTTAATTGCTTAATTATTGTAATTGTTTTATATATGTATGTATTTGGATAAGGGCATCGAATTGTGCCTTCTTTTTGTAAGCCGCCCTGAGTCCCCCCTCGGGGGTGAGAAGGGCGGGGTATAAGTAGCAGAAATAAATAAATAAATAAATAAATAAAATCCATTGGGGATTCTGCTGGCACCAGAATGCCAATGTTCTGAAGGATTCTTGTGATATTGGTCTGATTTGTCTCCATAACTGGACAAGAAGGATGTCTTATGCTTAAACCTATACAGGTATTTACTTACGTGTTCATTTTAAATATTACATTACTTATGAAAATATTTTATATGGAGGGAGCAATGAATATGTAGCTACAAACCTTTACTACAGAGCTGTCTTCTTTGTCCAGTTCCATCATCACCCCTCCTTCTATTTAAGCAATAAAACCTTAAATTTCTTAAACATCATGTAGACTCCATATGCAGTTATTGAAAAGAGAATGCCCTTCACACATACACGTTGTCTTTCTCTGTACATGTGCAGACTGCATTCCTGCTTCAGTTATGCTTTACTATGCCCTGCCTTGGATTGCCTTGTGAATGAAGAAATGAATGATGGAAATGGAATGGGACATATATATTCCAATTTTGTGCCCACCCTCTCTCCCTACTTCAAATAATGTTCCTCCCTTGTATTTATCCAATCCAAAGGCCTTTTCTTCTGTGTCTCTGCTGCTGTCATGATCGGGTATTAACAACTATAAATCTACAGGCATGAGAACACCACTAGAAATTGAAAGAACATCAGATTTAACAGTTTCCCAAATGCACCATGCACTGTTGGATAATGGATTGTAGGGAGAGGAGTAGGACTATAAAATTGGACATATAAAACATTTCCACTGATATATACAACACAGAGAGAGATTGCAATGTTGAAAGTTATACAATTAAAGAAGGGAGAAAATTCGAGAACACGTTTGTGTATATGTAAATGTGCAGGATATTTTTTGTTGTATGTCTTTGATACTAATAGATAATTCTCAGGCCATATCTACATAAATATGTCTATTCCCATGGGAATAACAACTGGGAATTGTATGGTGACCAGAGTGCTGCTAAAGTCTCCTGTAGAGCCCCAAACACTATCTTGACAGGGAAAAGATAATGGTAATTCCATCAGTTTTGGAACTGGTGTCAGAGCTCCAACACTATTCTTGTTCTATGTCAGCATTTACCATCACATTTTGAAAAGGAAAGGTTACATGCAATTTTGAATGCAAAAAAAAGCAAGCAGCACCATGTGCCAGCATTAATGATGTTGAAACAAGAGTGCTATCTTTATTTAATACCAATTTGTATATCGTTTTGAATCTTCCTAGCCTGGTAACAAAACCAGCTTGCTTTTAAAATACCTGTGACCAGGTGATAGCACTACAAATGCACAGCTTCTGCCCTTTGCCATTAAATAGCTTACCTTGTTTAAAGTAGGAAATATCAACAGAAATTTGTCTTATATCTTGATCTCTGCAGTCAAGTGATTCATGCTCTTGATCTCTGAAACCTGTTATTTTCTCAACTTCAACAGAAGGGCGTAACATAATTGGTGTTAGCAGATGCTATTGTTGGGAGTTAGACAGGAAAGCATTACGAATGCCCTCAATAAGTACAACCCTTTATGTCATACAAAATGGAATTCAATGGCCAAGCCATCTACAAAAGTGAAAAGCAATGTGTGCTGACTGTAGAATGTCAAAAACAGCGAGCTTATTTCTCTTACAACTAAAGTTTTCAAACATTTTGATAACAATAGTAATATTTTATCATTTCGTGCACTTCCTGTTTTCAAAGACTGACCTCCTAATCCCCTCTCCATAAACCAAAATTCATACACTGTGGCTTAAATGAGAACTCATTCTTTATGCCATTACTAACTGAACTGGAAGTCACGCAAGTGAGAATTGAATGCAGTCATGCAAATCTTTGTATTCTTAGTCAATATACAAATGTGTTATTAATATCAATATTTGTCTCTCTTGGCCCACAGTTTAATTGTCTGCTCCTCCATCTCTTCTTCACAATGCCCTTGTTAGAGACACTGGCTCAGTGCTTGCAAAAATAGCTTTCTTTTTTCTGTCCCAGATCAACTGCATGCAACAAAATAAAATTGCCTCACCTAATCTACATGCCCTTTTGCACAATGTAAAGCTTTATGCCCTTGGGGGGAGGGCACTAGGAAACCCAGAAAGCGAATTGCAAAGTTGCTAACAGATGTACATTGGGACTTCCCAGTGTTTACCAGAACCCACTTGTTGATTTCTGTTGTGCATTTGTCCCTTTGTGTAGCAATGAAGCAGTCTCTTTGCATAGTTACAAAGCAGTAGCCCTATACTGAATACAAATACATGCTGCTCTAACAAATTTCCAGCTGTATTTTGTAATTTCATGCTCTCATTGCCCTTTGGCACCTTGTTAAAGTATAAAGTTGGCAAAATCAAAGTTGACACTGTGCTTCTTTCTCTTCTTTAACCATCCCCAGTCCAACTCCACTGGAAATGGTGCAATGAACGCCTAAATGCCTATTTGGATGTATAGAAATATAGAGTGGTAGAGCTGAAGAGACCACAAGGGTACCCAGTCTAACCTCCTACCGTGCAAGATTCTATTTAAAACAGCCCAGAATCCTTAGTCAACATACAAAAATGTAATGACAACTTGCTTTTTTATCGTGTTGCACCCCATTCTTTTTAACCAAGAATATGTGAAAGCTCTCTGTACAAAGATTATCCAATGTAATCCTGTGTGATTATTACGTACAATGTAGCACAATATCTATATTCCTTCATTGTTAATTACAGCCAACCTCTAGTTAATTCCAGCCAACCCCTACACACTGCTAAGAAGCCACTGAGATCAATGGCAGAAAAAGGACCCCCGATGTACATCCACCTTATGCTGGAGATTGTTCACACACATGGGAATGTCAGGCAGATGCATCATAACTGACAGGGGAATATAAGCCTGTCAATTTCAGTGGCTATTTACTGGTAAGGGGGGAGTTAGGAGATATTGTGAATACACAGTTAGGGATATTGTGAATACACAGCAGTCATAAATGTGTATAATTTGTAACTGCCCAATAGGATTCTAGCCAGCATCTTAATTCACAGGATGTGTCTTCACAGATGCACCTTTAGACCATTGTCATTAGGTGGTCAAAAGTAGTCTTCAGATGTTTCTTCAACAGTTAACCAAAGGAACACCTAGCTCCCTTTATTACTCTGCTCTGCAGTTATTTACTTGAAGTGAAAAGAAGGATGTCCAGAGAGAAGTTTTATATTCAACTTGACTTGAAAGTATATGTCAACATTATGGCTAATATCTTATTGGGGACTTATGCCTTCCTAAGTGGTTTTATGTCTCAGAGAATTAGAATTGGGCAGTTCCACAGCATCCATATCCAGGAAGGGACTGCAGTTGTGTTAATACATATTGGAGCTTCCACTGTGCATCAGTGGAACACTCTTGATGGTGTTATACTAAACATCTTCCCAGGCCTTTGATCTTTGATATTGTTGTTTTTAAATTGTTTTAAAATTGTTTTAAATTGTTTAGAATTGTGTTAGTTTTTAGCCTGTTCTTGTAAGCCACTCCGAGCCCCAGGGGAGTGGCAGCATATAAGTTTGAATAATAAATAAATAAATAAATAAATTTACTAACATTTTTTTTTTAGCTCCCATGCTATGTCACAAAGCAGACATAAACTTACATAACACAGTCAATGGTAGAGGATTCTGGTCAATAATTATCACCACCACCCTGATTCAGGCTCAATTCAGGATCACATGACTACGAACTTTATTTTTGTGGGATTCTGGAATCCCACATCACATTCTGTTTGACCCTTATTAAGATAATTATGCAGATCCCCGGACAGAAAGCTTTCATAACAGATGACTGCACAACCAGAGGCTTCACAGTATAATATTAGCAAACATGTTAATTTGTTCAAGAGAGAGGAGTGTTGCATGAAAAAGAAGGCAATAAAATCAAGGAGAACAGAAACTCGTGTCAAAAAAGTAGTTAATATGAAGGGTAAAGTGGGAAACATGAGAACCTCCTGGAGTTGAACACAAATTCCAGCAGCTCTACCAATATAGCCAATGTTGAGGAATCCTGAAAATTATAGTTCAACATCTGCTGGGTCACATAACCCTCATCCCAGTGCAAGGTAACAAGTATTTTTGTATATGGTGTGAGTTTATGATTTTTTTTTTCATGTCAGGAGCAACTTGAGAAACTGCAAGTAGCTTCTGGTGTGAGAGAACTGGCTGTCTGCAAGGCCGTTGCCCAGGGGACACCTGGATGTTTTACCATCCTGTGGGAGGCTTCTTTCTTGTCCCCAAATGACAAGCTGGAGCTAACAGATGGGAGCTCAGCTTACTCCCCAGATTTGAATCGCTGACCTTTCGGTCAGCAGTCCTGACAGCACAAGGGTTTAACCCAGTTTTTAATATGGTACTGCATCAATGGATATCAGCCAAAGTTCAGGGACTCATATACAGATAAGTATAGAAATTATTTTTTTCTTCTGATATCAATAAAAGCTACCAGCGAGTGTGATACCACCTATGTGATAATACTAGGTTACCTTTTACAATCCTTTACCTGTGACATTGTGCTGCTCCAATGGCATCTGAACTGCCTTGTGACTACAGCAGTTTTTTTCTGAATTAGACTGCTTATATATAACATGAATATATATGTAACACCCCCCCCCCCCACATAAAAACGCACTCTCTCACAAACATTATTGAGTGCAAGTGTTGGTGGGGATGGGAGGTGATTACAAAGGGACAACAGTTGACTTTTGATTTCATCACTTGCACCTTTTATGAATACTAATAGAGATAAAAGAATGTGTCACACTTTAAAAGGAACATCAGTGCAGAGTCTCAGCCACTGTTTTTATAATATTCTGACATCTTCAGAAATGTTGAGAATCAAGTTCTGTACTATCCGTATAAAATCTGGTATGGAGAATCAACAGAAGAAAAATGTCGTGGTTTTATGAAAAGTTGAACTGTAAGCAATCACAATATGCAACACTGTTAGACATCTTTAGCCTCGACATGACATAAAATGCAGGCAGGTTAACCATTTGCATGTTTTTTGTCCTTGCGTAGATCTCTACATAATTTTCACAGTCCCTACTCTGAGTTTTCTTTTGTTCTTCCTTAAAGCCAACTCTTTCATTCCTAGACGCTACATTCATCTCTATCAACTCTTTAACTATCTTTGCAACCTCTTTAGAGTCAACCATTTGTGATATAAAGAGACATAGGTGTTTCAGGCCACTTTGGTCAAAGTTGCAATAATGGTTCTGCGATTCCTATTGGATTGCTTGGGTAATCAAATGTTCTCTGCAGTGCAACTCCCTGGGAGGTCTTGAGCCAGTAACAAGGTCTCACTCAGGAGGACTTTTGCAAAAATAGGATGATAAAACACATGTATCCCTCCCTGATTTGTTCAGAGGAAGAGTGGAAACAACTGTGAATACTGTAATAAAGTACCATAAATAAGCAGAGACTGTGAGATTCAGCTGTACAATGTACTACATAATGGTATTGTTCAACATCGTAACGTCTTGTTTACTCCAGGTCAAAAGAAACACAATCACAATGCAATGCAATTTATTATTTTAATACAGATAAATCACAACCAAAAAACACCACACAAAAATGTCATCATAACCAATTATTTTCGATTTCATCAACATTCATTTACTATGTACATCTTCTTTCCTCTGCAAAAGTGCAATCCAAAACTGGTTGGGATATTTTTCCATTTGAAAAAAAAGGCTGCTTGTCTGACATAGTAGGGCTGGCTTATAGCCTCGCAACACTTTGCCCCAAATACCTCGTACAATAAAATAAGAAATGAAAATAAACTCACTACATGTCTTCCTATCTAGAGAACACACTGACAGAATCACATGTTGCCTCAAACTTTGTTCTTGCTCTCCCCATTCAACTAACTTTATATCCCAAAGAATGGCAAAGGCATAACCTGACACAGGCTTCACAGTAACTCTTAGTTCCTGATGGAAGAAAACTTTTTAGGTAGAGTGCTGTGACAGCTCCCTCAGATGCTGCTTTTCACCTGGTTGGCACTGCTTCCCACTTCCACCTGCAAAGGAAGTGAGTTAGCCAGAGGTAGCAGCTCAAGAGCCTTTGCTTGGCAGGCATTCCTTCCAACAGAAAATGACAGCAGGAGTTGCATTAAGAGATAGGCAAGGAGCAATATCATGCTTTTGTCTTCTCCACTATGTGGTATGAGGGGTTATAGATTATAGGACTGAGCTATCCCTATTTGTAAGCAATGTGTAGTTCAAACTCCTATGAGTTTGTATATAATGAGAATTGTTGTCATTGCATTACTTTACAAAGCCCATCAATAGCCTCTGGTAACACTACGGTTCTGGGACTTAACATATGTGACATATCTGGGTGCTTCTGTGGCAGTAGCTATCACATAACCCTTGCTGTAAAAAGATTTTAAATTTTTCCACCTGTAATTTTTTTTTAAAGGTGGGGAAGTGGCACAATGGGAGCACAGAGCTATGCCGCCCACATGGAAATGTGGCTTAAAACAGCCAAGGCACTGTAATTACATGATGCCAGTGGCTGTGCAAAGCTGCCTATCACAATGACAGTACGTTGTCACTATCATAAGTCATAAGACCAATGCACACAGGAACATCCATAATTGTATATAATTTATCAGTAATTCTGTGTCCATTTTCTTTAATGAAGAAAGAAGTGCTCTTCTGTGCAAGACTTTGTTCCTGTTTACTGTACATGAAGCCCAATGATACTTTCTGCCCATATCATTTCATTTTTTTTCTGTACAACTCACTTGGTTTAGTCTGTAACTCTTAATCTATTTAAACTTTTATCCTTTAAGAGATGTCAAAATTCTGCCAGTATACACACAACATACACACCCCTCAGAAATCTACACAAAGGATCCCGCAGGTGGTATGTGCACATAATCATCAACCCTTTCATAGTACATACTTATGCACTGATTTCACTTTAACTGACATACCTGCATTCTAGGGAATCCTGGTGTTTGCAATTGGTGAGGCAACTGAGTTTTTTGGCTGAGAATGCTGAACACTTCTTCCTAAATTACAAATCCCAAAATTCCACAGGATGGAACCATGATACAACCCAAGACCATGATACCCAAAAGACTATGGCATTGGTAGTCCACAGTGGAGGGGAAGGAGGAATGATTCGGCCTCTCCTCCAAGCTTCTACATTGGCATCCTTCTTCAAAACTAGCTACAAGCAATGTTATGCATACAAAATGATGGGGCTATTTGTAGTTTGGAGAGTTGAAGCATGCCTACTAAGCATGCATATCAATGAGACCAGAGTTTCTATGATTAATTAATTTGTTTTGAAGCAAAGATGCAAGCTCAAAAGGACCTTCAGGCCATAACAAGTTAAATATATGATTACAGAACTGCCAGCATTCTTTTCTCGGTATGCAAAAATATCAGTGCAACATGATTGGAAATCCATGCAAAATTTAGAACTGTAGGCAGGATGCAAAGTGGAATATAAATAACACCTGAAATGGCTTTCACATAAATAGGAAGATTAGCAGAAAACAAGGAAACCCTTTAATTGCAGTTGACCTATTTGAAGTAATTCAAAACATTTTAAAAATAGTTTTGGAAATTAAGAGTTCAAATCTTCTATTTTAATTCAAAGAAATAGTATTATGTCAGCTATGCAAGCATTAATGTGCTTGCAGAGATGGGATACTTGAAAATCAAGCTGGAATTCTAATTTACCTGGCAGTACATTGTGTATTATTATAATTTTACTTTTTTGCATTCTTTGAAGGATTCAGATCTGCCATGAATAATGTTTCCTCTTAATAAACTGTACTTCTCCAAGCTGCACAATCTTCTATTATCTAATGTAGTTTCAGATGATTAGATAACAACACTTAAGGGTATGTAATCATCCAATGAGTTAGGGCCAAAGACTTGAAAACAAGCTAGACTCACTAGACCACTCTGATTGGGTCTTCTCATTGAGATTTGGATTGGGGCTCACCTCCACCTCAAACTTCCACCTCTCTAAAGAATGTTATTAGCTCAACAGAATAAATGGGTATCTAGTTAGCACCTACATGTTTGCCATATATAGCAATATGAATTCTACAAGAGGAATCTGGAAAAGGGTGGGGTGACTTGATCCCTCTCCCACACTGAAGTTCAATCCAAAGAAAATCCTATGTTTTGTCTTTCCCTTACTGATAATTTATAGATAATGATTTTACTTATACCTTTTTAGAAATAATATTACCACATTGCCATCCTGTATCCCATGAAAATCATTCATTTCTGCTAATCGAATGAAGAGCTTTGTACTAGAAACAAAAAATTTAGACTGCCAAGTTTTCAAACAAATTAATTTTCCTTTCTTTAAAAAATATGCAAAATGCTACTAATAAAACTCTGGAAGTGTTATTTAATCTCACTGATTTGTTTCTGTACTTTTTGTGTCTTTTAAGCCCTCAAACTAATGCCATATTTATACAGTTTAACAAATTATTAAATACCATTTCAAAATGGGTATCAAAGAGTAGGACTCAACTGTTTTAAATTAGTTGTATCCCCATATTTTATCCCTACGTAATTTATGGGCAGGATCCAGAAAACACAAAACTAATTCCACTAAGGGTAGTTTAGACTTCTTGTTGCTCTTATTTTGTTTCATTTTTTAAATAACATGCTTCTGAAGCAGAAGGGAATTTCAAAAGCTGTTTGTGATGCAACACAGAAGCTTGTTGTTCAGAGAATGAGTGAAGCCCCTTTCTGATCGCTAAGGAGTTTTTGGGATCACCTACTACCATATGTACTCTTTCTGTTGAGTCCATCATACTCCTTTATATATGAGTACACAAATACACACAACCTTACAGTAAGCGTCCGCCAATAGCTGAACCAACTGGGTTGTGTCCAGTGAAGAATTCTTTTATTTTTAAAAAAACAACAACAATATTTAATTTAGGATGCTCCAATCATGGTAAAGGAATAGCCTCCTGATTTTTCAATTACACATTTATTTATTCACAGGTATGGAGCAAAGTGAACCACCTGCAACAACATAATCCATTTAGTCTGGACTTGATTTACTGCAACTGTGGAATGAATGAAAACCAAAATGAAAAGAACTACAAGGACTGTGGTGCATGCACTCTCTTAACAACAGGTTTGCACAGAGCTAATCATCTTTTTTAGTACGACAGGAAAGAAGTAAAATGCTTGCAAAGGAGCTGAAGTAACTCAGCTTAGATATGCTATTTGTTTTGGTAGAAGCAACTTCCCTGACTGCTAGAATTACAATGTTAGTGGAAACAGTATGATCTGTCAGTGAAAGTAGTTGTGATTATCAAATATATACTCCAGGAAGACACTATGCAAAAATAAGATAATTTTTTAAACAGTGCATTTTCTGACATAGCATTACATTCATTTGTCAATGTTTAGGTTTACCTCATCAAACAGGACCTCTAAGTATACTAGCTAGCACTACTTATGCTATCAAGACCTGATCTTGCTCCCAGGAATTAGAATAGCAAATCCAGCAGGGAACAAAAACAAGTTTATCATATGAGCGAGAAATATACACAGGGACAATCTCATAGATGTGCTGTCTCTACAACCATACTTGTACGATCACCTGCCTGGACCAGGCAAAGCAAATGCACAGAGGATCTGAGCATTAAATGTGAGGTCTGTGGATTAAGCAATGGTGAGACTATGACAACATGAGATCCTACAATGTACTTCCTCCTCATTATATTAGACTGTGGAGTAGGGTAGACACAATCATGGAATACCACTTGACCTGGAACCAGTTTTGTAGGTATTCCACTGAGCTGGACAAATCCCTTTCCATTACATCAAGTTGTTTATGAGGTTTTCCTCTTCTCTCCCCAAATTTACCCAGCAAAAGACATTAAGAACCAGGTACTGGTCTTCCATAACATCTCCACATCTTCAGGTAACATTGCCCTAGTTTTTAAAAGGGAGAGAGAAACGTGGAATTTCCCTCCCAGCTTGGATGAATGTAAAGGAGAGACAGGGTGCTGCCTCATCACCAACTTTCACTGAAATCATGGCAAGAGAACATATATCTACATAGGAACACATGTACACAATCACACAAAGCTGCTGCTCTTTCTTTCTCTTAGAAAAAAAACACATTAGGTCCCCCTTCCCCTCACAGAACAGATCTTATAAAAGATATGTAAAATAAAAGGAACAATACTCATAAAATAGCTATTACTATGGCAAAGCTTTTGTCAATAAGCCTCCAGAACTTTAAAAGAAGAAAATGGCTTCACAAAATGGTAGTCCAAGTTGCCACAATGTGGACACTGCTGAACGTTGCTGTATTCTGAGAAATATTGCATTCCAATACGTACATCTATAACAGGTTTCCCACAATGTTTACAGTTCAGTCGAGCCTGTAAAAAAATGGGGGGGGGGGATAGAAAAGATTTTTTAAAAAACAGCATTTGCTACCATTGTTTATCAAACCACCTTGTTTAGTTATTTGTTGATAATATGGCATGAAAAATATCCATGGATTGTTGAATGCTTTCATGGCCGGAATCACTGGGTTGCTGTACGTTTTTCAGGCTGTATGACCATGTTCCAGAAGCATTCTCTCCTGACGTTTCACCTGCATCTAAGGCAGGCATCCTCAGAGGTTGTGAAGTCTAAGGACCTCACAACCTCTGACGTTTTGTCTGAGATGCAGACAAAACATCAGGAGAGAATGCTTCTGGAACATGGCCATACAGCCTGAAAAACTTACAGCAACCCAATATCCTTGGAGCTTCATGTTTTGCAATTGAGAATGCATAACTGAGTGAATGTGTTAATAGCATGTGTGAATAGCATATTTGTGTTGACTTCAAGATTGACAGATTTCTCATTTGTTCATTCATACATTCCAAAGATTCGAAGCAACAAACTGGAAAGGACTGTTTGAGGTGTTTTCATGTTCTGCCATCACTCTCTCTTTTAAACTATTGGTTTTCACAAGTTACTTGCTGTTTTATATAAAGAGACTTCTGTATGACATTAGGAGGACCTTTGGACCAGAAAAATAGCCCCCAAAGGACCACATGTGGCCTGTGGGCTGTACTTTGCCCACCCAGTCTAGTCCTTTAATGACCGAGTCCTAGGCATTTTTAAGTCTCCTTCTCTTGTGAAGGTTGCCATGCATATGTTCGCTAAAATGTGCATTGGTGCATACCTTCAGGTGAAAAAATCTAAAATAAGGACGACCCCTGCTGGCACAGTCCCTTCCCTAGGTGCATTTATGTCAGCAGAAACTGAAGGAGTAAAGATATTTGTAGTCATTAATAACGGGTAAGAATAAACTGACCCTTACTCCTGGTCCTCCACAACTCTGAAAGCAACATCATCAATGACAACAGCTGGTCAAGTGGAAGAGCAAATTATATCAGCCAGTGTTATTTATTATTTGACTTAGAGCCATAAATTACTGTCCGATACTAGCCTTAAAAAGATGGTCAGGAGTTATAAACTGCTCATTCTAAAGAAGTGGTTTACAAAAGGATTTAATATTACATCCCTTCCATTCAAATTCTGTGTGGCTCACAATATCCCCAAATCTGACAGGCGACTTCGAAAATGCTCCCATTCTCTCAGATTACGGGGTCAAAGACCTCTTGATTCCAGTTATGAGCCTAATCCAGTTTCATGAGCCTGTTTAGGATTTAGGATAAGATATATTTTGACTTACCCTTTTCTATTAGCTAGTAAGCAGCCTTGGTGGACACACCAAGATATATACAGTAGCAATATTTCTCAACAGCTAAGAGACCGCAAAACATGCCAGAAAAATACTGTTGGGCAATTTCAATTGCCCAATATCCCTGTATATTGTTATTTAAAATATTTTCTGCTACACACAATAACTTTAGCCATGCTGGTTCTTTTAAAAGAACATAAAGCTCTGTTTTTATTTATAAATTATTTAAGGTATTTGTATCCTTTTTCATAAAAAAAACATATAAAGTTGTTTGGAAGAAAATGCAATAAAATAAACTGTTAAAACCTGGCAAGAAAATAATCAAACAATGATGTAGCAGTCAAATATTCCATTAAATCATACGGGGACCTGGTAAGTACCCAGGATAGTAACAAGCAATTATGAGGGATATGAGTGTAAGCACAATGAATGATCTAAACGGGGAGATAATTCCACATTGTGGATGCTATGCCTGTTGTAATGTGACTACCATAAAGTTCAGTTGGCTGCAGTTCAATAGTCAGGCTTCCTGCTCTATGTTATATATGTAAGAGAAAGTAGTATCTCCAATAACTCAGTTAATTAACGATTACAATCTTGGGCACTGGTGCTAGATGGTGCTGGATGTATACATTCAGATATTCTTGGATGAGGCGATTCACTATGGTTTCAGGTTTTCTAGGGGATAAGAAGATAGAAAGCATATTTCGTGAGGGAGGGTCTTTCAGAAGTTGCTGGATTTTAACACCTTCAAAAAAGATGTTTTGAGAGAGGAGGTTGGAAACTCAAGTCAGAAACACAATACTATTTAATAACAATACAAATTTAGATGTCTGATAGCACACCTGAATATCTGACATGCAAATCCTTCAATAATATTATTATTATTATTATTTATTTATTTATTTCTAGACTGCCCTCTCTCCCTGAAGGGCAGTTTGCACATAGAAAAAGGCAAGTATTCAATGCCTCAGGAGAGTACGAACATATCAAAATAATACACAATAAAGCAACAGTAATAACAGTGAGCATATGACAAAGAATTAAGCATTATGATGAAAAATAAAACAAAACAATCCAGTAAGACAGTTAACTAAAACATAAGTAAACATTACAACAATTACCCTTAAAGCAATTTAAAATACAGTTACATTAAAATGGCTACGTAGAGAAATCCTTCCATTTTCCCACCTAGCATGTATATTCTCCCTATTTGGGGAAGGGAATAATTGCCAGAAATAAACATGCACAACACGGTTTTTCACTTCCTTACAGTTTTACCACAGAGCATAAGTGGTATATTCAAAACCAAATATTGTACTCACTTCTGCTGGAATCTTTATCCTAATTTTCCCTAAAACCTGATTCTGACAATGAAATAGTTCATCTTTCTTCTTACTCCACTAAGATTTAGTTTACAGTGCACAATGTCCAGTTTCATGTGTACACTACCATCTATTCCAGGCATGGGCAAACTTTGGCCCTCCGGGTGTTTTGGATGTCAACTCCCACAATTCCTAATAGCCTACTGACTGTTAAGAATTATGGGATTTGAAGTTCAAAACACAGAGATCTGAAGTTTGCCCTTACCTGACCAGTGCATCAGACAGAGGGCTTTCCTATCCCTGATGTCCTCCAGCTACAAGTGTCAAGGACTGAACTCCAGATGTAGGAGTTGGGCATAGACCCCCTCCATCAATTCCACCTCTCCAAGAACATTCAAGCTACTGGACTAACAACTGACAGCTCTTGAGATTAAAACAGGACTGGCAGTGTTTTCAACTTCAGGTTTTTTTTTCAGATTTTGAAATATCTGCATTTGCATAATGTACATAATAAGATGTCCTGAAAATGTGACCCAAGCCTGAACATAAAATTAATTTATGTTCCATACAAACCTTATATGCATACCCTGAATGTAAATTAACAAACTATATTTTTAACAATTTTTTGCATGAAACAAGTTTTAAACTGAACCGTGAAAAAGCAAAGGTGTCACTCTCTCAGCCATCTCATTTTGCATTTTAGACTATTTCAAATTTGAAATGTTCAGACTCTATATATCTTTAGTGTCAGCTTTGATCCCTAGGTTTTTTTCAAAATGCATACAATGCCAAGTCTCTACCATGAAGCCCCTCAAAAGCAAACATGACATCCAAAATTGTTTCCTTTAGCCAACTTCTGAATTGAGTCTATAAGTCACAGTAATTGAAACTAATTTGGCAAGCTCTGGCATCTTTCATAATACTAACCTGACAACATGGAGATGCTGCTAGAATGTCATATGTGTACATAGTTCCCAGTTGATGCCAGCTTCCATCCCATCGAGATTTGCATTTTATACAGATAATTTTGTGAACCCCTTCTAAACAGTCTACACAAACAGCATAGAGATGCATAAGCCTTCCTGTGGAGAATAAAATAAAAAGAATTATAAGGAAAAAAAAGATGGCACCTGTACTTATATTAAGTTATAAACAGAACACTGTTACACCTCAGCACATTTACATATTTGGTTAGGAAAAAAACAAGAAAGAAAGTATATATTCAGCATGCATAATATTTACAGCCATTTCCTATCAAAAGCCCGGGCAATTCAGTTTTTTCAGGCTTACTCTTCTGGCTCATCCTTTTTCCCAAACTGCAGGCAGCCTGAAACTCCCACAGCCAAATGTTCAGACATATTTTTGCCATGGTTTGCTCAGCCTTTTTTTAGATGCATCCTTATTGTTCCAGATTCTGAGATGGAAGTAAAACCGGCCTGTTTTCAAGAAATTTGGTTTTGACAAACTTTTGGTATACCAAATCAGATCTGTGCTATAAAAGTGCCATAACAATTTCTGTAAATGAGATCTAAGAGAAAGACAAAAAGGTGACCATCCCACCTTTTTGTTTCTGAATTCACAGATCACCTGGTTCAACGCCATCCACTGTCAGTGGCTCCCAACAAACTGCCCCTGACAGCATATGGCCCATAACAGACTGAAGTCTGCTCATCCCTGTTTAGTGTAATGTCCACACTCTAAACTAAAACTGATCTTAATGTTAGTAGAAACAAGCTAGCTTCATCAACTATGGTCTGGTGTGGTCTTGTTTACTAATAACATTTAATATAACTAGCTTGCCAGGTGCAAATGGCACAACTCCAGTTGCCCAATGATTGCTTTAAACTTGTTTAGGTATATTAATAGTTTTTTAATGGTTTTAATCATTTTAGCTGTTTGTTTTTAATAATTTTGATGTGTAATCCTATTTTAGTGTTTGTATTTTTTTATTTTCAAATTGTATATTGTATTGTTTTTAATGTTGTTGGCTGCTTTTGGTTTCTTTAAAGAGATAAAGCAAGATATAAATACATACATTAATTGTTCTTGTCATAACGTATTATGGTATAGCATTATATCCAAACTAGTCCATTATTGTATCTTATCTGCTCTTTGAAAACTAAGTAATATAATCTTAACCTTTAAAAACTAGTTCTGGATGTAGGTATTTGTGTGTGTGCATACCTTCTAAGTTCACTGTCAGCTTATGGTGACCCCATGAAGTTCATAGGACTTAAAATACCCTAAGGCATCAGAACCTGTCTGGTCTTGAAAGTTATGACAGACTCAGCCATGGAGAGTACTTACATGGGAGTTCTGGACAGCAGATCAATAATGCAGAAATGCTACTGAATTTTCTACTGAAATAAGATATAAATGTATCATTATTATTTCTGCAAAATCTTAAGACTTTCATGTTATTCTACTTGCAACTACATTCTTATATAGTCACAAACACAAAATCTTAAAGGATTTACAGAAGTCATAATGATATATTCACAAACACTATTTTATTTAAACTACATATAATTTATTTATCATATACAGTAGACGATCCTCACATATGCACACAGCCTGTGAAACCTTTTCTGGTTATTGACTTTATTTCCTCTTTATTTTACCTGAAGTTTTCTTTCCCTAAATCCTCAGACTAGGTGTAGGTATGGTCTTATGAAACAATCATATGATAAGATCAACAGAAAATATGCATGACACTGTTTTCCTGCATAAAATTGGCCTAGTAACAGGAGCCTTAAAATATAGCCTGATCATCTGAAAAATAAAACAGGACTGATAAGAACCCAGTACCTTGAAGATGACATGGAACATCATATTCAATTTCATCATGTCTTGATGGACTAAGAAACAGGGTTCCATCCACCAATGGAAACTGTTCAAATACTGGCAGTGCTCTGTGGCATAATGCACAGTTGACAACATTTCGGTGACTAGCACTGAGTGCCGCAAGAATGAATTTCCGAAGGTCTTCTCCTTGACCCACTTGGGCATCATCTTCCATCCGAACGTGAAAAGTGTTCAGTTTATGCCGGGGTATGTGAGTAAGGAGTTCAGACAGATCAAGCCTTCTCAAAAATTGTACAGGGGCATCAAAATGTCCTGATCTATGTGCTTGTAGTCCAGCTGTTCCATAATCAAAGTGAGCATTTCTGAACATGCCACTATTGGCCATGTTTTTCCTGTGAGGTTCTAGGTGAATGGCATTCTTCAAAAATTCTCCTAAGTATCGCGAAGAGCGGGGCCCACTGAAATGTGTGGGGGCAAGGACAGAGTAACCTGCTGGAGGGGACTGACCAGGAGAGCCACAGGGAGAACGGACTGCATAGCTACTGCTGGCACTGCTTTTCTCTTGAGAGTTCTGCCTATCCATCGAATGCCGCCGTTGGATATCATGATTCAAACCTTTCTGTGGTTTGTTGGCAGGCCGACACTTTTTAACATCTTCTGAGGACTCTGACGTTGATCTTCCACTGCTCTTTTCAGAAACAGATTTTTTCTTCTTTTCATCTTGCATTCGTTTTACCTGGTACCAATCTGTGTCTTTCTTCAAGTGGCCTTGCCCACATCGGCAAGAACAGAAACGAAAAGCAAGATCATATCCCTTCTTGGTCCACATATTTTGCCGACATTGTTTCTCATTCCAGCTCCTTGCTCTCCCAATGCAGTTAAACTGGGCCAAAATACTGCTCTCCCATTCATAAAAACACTGAAGGTGCATCCAAGTGCTGTAGGGACAATGTTCATTGTTGCATACCACTTTCTGGTAATCATCTTTTTCTAAGTCAACAGGCCGTCCAAAGCTACATATCAGTGGTGTAGCACAAGGTGCTTCTGTGGAGCACAAAACAGAGAAACAGGTCAGTAACATGATATGCAACTAAATATTTGCAAATTTTTATTTTACTAAAGAAATGGTTTGGTCAGACCAGTTAATACTAAACACATGCAGGTCCTGTTCCCAGTCTATGAACTGCAATGAGAAAACAAGAGTATGCATATACAGTATTTCACTTCATGGAAGTCTATAGCAAGACATTCATGCATGGAACTATAACTGAAATACTGTTGGGAATTTGCAACATCATAAACCAACCTACAATTGTGCAGTTTAGAACTGCAGGGCTGCACTCTGTTTTTATTCCCAGAAGAAGAATATTGCCACAAAGTTGTACGAGGGTCACTCCAAAAGTCATACACGACATTTCTTTTTCTAAATCCAAATTTCGTTCTACAGCAACTCTGGAATTCCCTACCCAGAGAAGCCAGAATGGCCCCCTCCCTGCTGTCCTTCCAGCAGAAGGCTAAAACCTTTTTATTCAGACAGGCTTTTAAAGAAGAAGGTTTTTAAGATCATGTCAGGGGTTGCTGTGGCTTTGTATGTTTTTGTGGATTTCATCTGAATTGTTTTTAATACTAGTGATGTTTGATACTGTTTCAATATTTGTCTATTTTAAATTGTATTGTAATGCTTTTAATGTTAGCCACTTTGAGTCTCCTTAAGGAGAGAAAAAGTGGGATATAAATTAACAAAATAATAAATAATAAATAATCTTTGCTATTTGCTGAAGGCACAGAAGAAACCTTCCTGCTTCTATTCAAATTTAATTCAATCCACTCCCGCATATAATAATAATAATAATAATAATTATTATTATTATTATTATTATTATTATTGTACCCCCACCTCCATCTCCCTGAAGGGACTTGGGGCAGCTTACATATGTGACTAAAACAACCCATATACTAAACACACAATACAATACAAGATAAAGCCAATAGCATATTAAAAAGTTTAAGCTCAAAACAGTGCCCAATAACCTATGATAAGAACTGTCGTAAAAAATACCCAACTGAAAACAGGAGAAGGGAATAGGATAATGCAAATTGTAGCTAATAAACTAGGACATGGGACAAAAGTGCACTGCTGTGGCATTCTCCTAGCACTACTCCAAGATGGCTGCTGTTCTTGATATCCATCAGAAGCAACACAATGTAATTGAGTTCCTGGTTTGTGAGAATGAACATCTACAAGAGACTGAAGAAGGTATATGGAGATGACACTGCCAATCGCAGTACTGTTAGTCATTGGGCACAGAGGTTATCTGGTTAAAAAGGGCATGCCAATATTCAGGATGCTCAATGAAGTGACAGACCACACACTGCGCAACTGACAATGTGGAGTGCATGAACAACATGGTTATGGCTGATAGACGTGTAACTATTGAAGAAATGTGACTCCAACAGAGCATTGTGGAATCAAGTATGTACAGAATACTTAAAGCTGCAGTTGAAGAAGGTCTATGTAAAGTGGGTCACAAGGAAGTTGACAGATGCACACAAGAAAACCCAAAAATTCATATGCAGCAATCTTTTGGCCCAGTATGAGAACAATGGAAACAAATTTGTTTCAAGAATCATGATGGGAGATAAAACATGGTTACAACATTCTGAACTAGAGACACTGCATCTGGAATTTTTGTTGCATTAAATTTGAATACAAGCAGGAAGGATTCATCTGTGCCATTGCAAATAGCAAAGATGTAGAATAAAATTTGGATTTTCAAAAACATGTTGTGCATTATTTTTTTTGAGTAACCCTCATACCATTGGGATCTTGGCACAAACAACCTGGCTATTTCACAACAGTCACAATATGTAGAAATGGGTGCCTTGTGCAATAGCAGTGCAATAAGAAGACGGCAATGGCTCCCAACAGACCCACACAGAGGGCACTGATAATCCAGAATGAAGGATTATCATGGAAAATCATGGGTACCCTGAGCCAAGATTCAAAAATGTTCTTACCTTTTGCAGTACCCTGTTGTTTGGTGGAAGCCCATGTTGCACAACAGGAAATTTTGTACAGTGACCAACTGAATATCATTGCAATTCTCTACAGTAGTTGCATATTCAAGTCACTGATATCTTATAAGGTGACAGTACTGGGAATTTAACCAACCAGCCTCCCTTTGACTGTCAACTTTCACAACCACCCATATAGCGTCTGCCGCAAATAGATCATCGGAGCTGTTTCGGGTTGTCGAAGAACTCCTTCACCCACCTGTGGTGGAGGAGACCTCTGACGACCCAGCAGCTCGGTGTCGCGATTTCGCACACCATTTTGCAGGTAAAGTTGCTCAGATACGCCTTGAGCTCGATTCCAATTTCATCGCAGCACCAGAAGAGGTGACGGAGGTATCTGCTTGTCTAATCTTGTGGGATTCTTTTAGGCTTGTTCTTCCTGAAACTGTAGAAGAGGTCCTTGGGGCTGTGAGGGCGACTACCTCGTCTCTAGACCCTTGCCATCTTGGCTCATTAAATCGGCCAAGCTTACATATCGGCCAAGCTTACAAGGAGGGGTTGGTTGATTGGTTTGTGTTGATCATTAACGCATTGTTGGAGCAAGGGATTTTTCCATCTAATCTGAAACAGGCTGTGGTTCGCCCACTCCTCAAAAAGGCTTCCCTTGACTCCACGGTGCTGAGCAATTACAGGCCAATCTCCAACCTCCCTTTTTTTGGGTAAGGTGCTGGAGCGGGTGGTCGCCTCCCAGCTCCAGGGCTTTTTGGATGATATCAACTACCTAGATCAGTCACAGTCTGGCTTCAGGAATGGTCACAGCACCGAGACAGCCTTGGTCACCTTGGTGGATGACCTCCGCAGAGAGCTGGACAGGGGGAGTGTGACTCTGTTGGTTCTCTTGGACATCTCAGCGGCTTTCGATACCATCGATCATGGTATCCTTCTGGGTCGTCTCTCTGGGATGGGCCTTGGGGGCACGGTTCTGTCGTGGCTCCAGTCCTTCCTGGAGGGACGAACCCAGATGGTGAAGCTGGGAGACGCCTGCTCGGATCCCTGGCCTTTGACCTGAGGGGTCCCGCAAGGCTCTATTTTGTCTCCCATGCTCTTTAACATCTACATGAAACCGCTGGGAGAGGTCATCCGGAGTTTTGGAGTTGGGTGCCACCTCTACGCAGATGACGCACAACTCTACTACTCCTTTCCATCTAACTCCAAGGAGGCCTCTCGGGTGTTGGACGAGTGCCTGGCCGCTGTGTCTATCTGGATGAGGAGGAACAAGCTGAAGATCAATCCTGACAAGACAGAGGTCCTCCTGGTCGATCGCAAACTGGATCGGGGTATAGGGTGGCTACCTGTGTTGGACGGGGTTACACTCCCCCTGAAGCCACAGGTCCGCAGTTTGGGAGTCCTCTTGGATTCATCGCTCACGCTTGAGGCTCAGGCGTCGGCGGTGTCCGGGAGGGCCTTTGCACAACTGAGACTTGTGCGCCAGCTGCGAATGTACCTCGCGAAGGCTGATCTGGCCGGGGTGGTCCATGCCTTGGTCACCTCTAGATTGGATTACTGCAATGCGCTCTACGTAGGGCTGCCCTTGAAAACGGCTCAGAAATTCCAACTGGTCCAACGGGCAGCAGCCAGGATGCTAACTGGGGCTCATTACAGAGAGAGGTCAACCCCTCGGTTTAAGGAGCTCCACTGGCTGCCATTTATTTCCCGAGCCCAATTTAAGGTGCAGGTGCTTACCTACAAAGCCCTGAACGGTTTGGGACCACCCTACCTGCATGACCGCATCTCCATCTATGAACCCACATGCTCACTTCAGTCATCTGGAGAGGCCCTGCTCGTGATCCCACCCGCGTCGCAAGCGCGCTTGGTGGGGATGCGAGACAGAGCCTTTTCTGTGGCGGCCCCCCGACTTTGGAACGCCCTCCCAAAAGATCTTAGACAGGCCCCTACATTGGCAGTCTTCAGAAAGAATTTAAAAACTTGGCTGTTCTGATGTGCCTTCTCAGATTAGGAACCCCATCACCAAGTCCTAGAAGCACTTTAGTAGAATTAAGATCGCTGCACACCGCACATCGCACTTACTTTATAATCCTACATTCCTCCTGCCACTTCAGCACTTTTAATCCTGTACCCACTGCTCTGGCCAGCCAGTTTTAAAGTGTCCCGATGTATTGTTATTGTTGTTGTTTAATTTGCTTAACCGTTTTGATTTGCTTCTGGTATTGTTGTTGTATTATGTTTGTTGTATTGTGTTTTGAGGCTTCGGCCTATGCGAGCCGCATCGAGTCCTACGGGAGATGCTAGCGGGGTACAAATAAAGTTAATAAATAATAATAATAATAATAATAATAATAACTTACTACTGCAACCGGGCTCAGCTTGGATTGCGGCCACTAGCTTCTCTGCTGATGCTCTACTTTCGACTCTGTTCCTCCTGCACTTTAGTGGAGACTTTTGCTTTGTTTTTGTTTAATTTTTCAGAGGTTTTTATGAAAACTTCTCTTAATTTTCTTGCTGACTCATGTTTATGTGATGTGTTTGTTTATTTGTATTTGTAATGTGGCATTGAATTTTGCTGCAATTTTGCTGCAGCCACTCTGAGTCCCCTTTGGTGTGAGAAGAACGGGGTATAAATATATTGGAAAAAAATAAATAATTTTGTGTCAGCGACATTGTTTTGTTGTTGTAAAATTAACCATTGCAACCTGTGGTGTGGGATCTGGGACTTTGTTTTATCTTTTATATGGCCAAGGTCTGTGTGGACAACATTAGGGAGTCAGACCTATCATAAATTGCAACAACATCAAAAATGAACAATTAAGAAAAACTAAAACTAGAAATGACTGTTACACCTACTTACAAGGGTTTTTTCTTGGGCGGAGGAGGCTGGGAGGGTCAAGGAATATTTTGTACAAACCACCTTTCTCCAGAAATGGCAAATGAACTTTTCTGAGAAAAAGGATTACAGGCAGATGTGGGGAGGCTCAGAAAGATGCCGGATGAGCTGAAGAACTGAACAAATGTCCTTGAAGGCCACATATAGCCTGTGGAGTGCACTTTTTTCATCCCTAGCTCATGTTCAAAGTTCCAGAAGACATACAGGTATATGTTTTCAGTATGTTTTCATGAAGACATCAAGACTATGTTTAACTTTGCCTTCCTCTTTACAATTCTAGCTCCTTGCAATTAGCTAGATATAGAAGCCAAGCACCTACACCAGGAGGTGTAATATAACACTCCACCCATGCAATTCTGTGTCCTTCTTTGCTCTAGCAACACTCAAGCCCTGGGTGGGGCAGCTGCTACTGTTTGCCAGTTGGGGGAAAAGGAAGAACCCGCTAATCTTGGTTCAGAGGGAAGTGTGCTCACAGACTGAATACACCCACCTTTTCCTTCCACTCACAGCCTTGCACCCGACACATTGTTCTTCTCTCTAGAGTCTCATCTCCCCACACACACAGAGATGCAGCCCCTAGCTTGTCAGATGCTGTATGAAAATTTTGGGTGGAGTGCAAAGACCAGAGAATTCAGTCTGTGAGCACACTTCCCCCTGCACCCCATCCAAAAAGAGACATGTGTGTGTATACGCCACACTTAATTGCATGTTTGCATGTCACCCAAGATCTGCTTTTCACACAAAAGCTTTTCAAAGGCTCTGTTCACATAATATGCACCTGACCTGTTAGCATGGTCTGCCCCAGTGGTTCTCAACCTGTGGCTCCTCAGATGTTTTGGCCTTCAACTCCCAGAAATCCTAACAGCTGGTAAACTGTCTGGGATTTCTGAGAGTTGTAGGCCAAAACACCTGGGGACCCACAGGTGAGAACCACTGGTCTGCCCTGTTTACCAGAATGCCTTCGATATTGAAAGGGAATGAGAGACTACTGTGGAAAGAGGGGGAATTGATGTCTTTCACCCTAATTAAAAAGAATCCATATCTCAATATCAACATTAATATATTATACGTTAAAAGATTGTTTTATTTCATCCAGTCATACCAACATAACGACTTCCAAGAGTGTTACCATCATCCCTACCAACATGGATGGGGATGACAGTAATTGAGGCCAACTCATGCAGAGAATGCCAGAGTGGGGAAGGAACTTCTAACCATAAAAATTAATTGAACACGTTTTACATAAACTGCTTTTAAGATGTCATGAATTCTCTAACCTGATCCTTTTAGGCCCCTTCTACACTATATCCCAGGATCTGATCCCCGATAATCTGGGACATAGGCGCAGTGTGGAAAAGGCCTTGGTTAGTCCCAACTGGAACAAACAAACCCACTCAATCAACTGTTGAAAGATGAATCAATATGTAAGTACATCCCATTGAATGGGTCAACTGTAGTTACAATTAACAACAGAATTCTGTATATCTTAAAAGAAAAAAACCCTATAACACATTTTTAAAACACATCTTAGAAAAACTACTTTTTAATACTAAAACTCCTGGAAGCTCCCAAATGGTATGCTTAGTGACCATGATGACTGAGCAATTCTGAAAGTCATTACTGTCTAAGAAATAATGACTCCCGACTTAGAAGAAGCAGTCCGTAAGCTAAACATTTTTATTGAAAAACCCAAATTAAGTAGGGCATAATCAAACTCATATTAATATGGTCTACCAACTGAATATGCACTGAAGAAGCTATTAAATTAAGTCAAGTCATATGGATCAAATCCAACTACACAGAACATTAATCTGTGTGCAGATGCAGCTAAGGAAAGCCAGGCCAGCGTGTGAAGATCTTTCCAAGTTTTCCATTTTAAAAATGCTTTGCATTCCTATGTTTGAAATTTCCCATGGCCTTTAACACACTTGAAGAACTTCAATCGGCTAACCCCTTTGACGCAAAAACATGTATTCTAATTAGCATTGATTCACAACATTAAAAACCTCAGCAAACTTTCAGAAACTCAGCTTCCTGATATGAAGAAAGTGGTACCTTTACAAAACTAATAGATAGGAGGAAATAAATTGGGTTGAACATCTAGAATAAGAACACTATGTGACCTAACTCCCAATCCCACATCAGAAGAAAATAAAATCTACGCATGCCCAAGGAAAATAACTGTTCAGGGAGGAAATTTCCTTTCACAAATTTCCAAAATGAATAGGCGCAAGAGCTTTAACCAGTTCAATCAGGCATGGGCAAACCTGGGTCCTCCAGGTGTTTTGGCCTTCAACTTCCACAATTCCTAACAGCCTCAGGCCCCTTCCTTTTCCCCCTCAGCTGCTTAAGCGGCTGAGGGGGGAAAGGAAAGAGCCTGAGGTTGTTAGGAATTGTGGGAGTTGAAGTCAAAACACCTGGAGGACCCAAGTTTGCCCATGCCTGAATGAAATATATTAGATTTACAGCCAGCTTAATTTTACAGAGAATTTTTCGGAAGGAAAACACAATTTTATCTTTTCACTATGCAGGGATCATAGCAAGCATACATACAGAAAAATATTGTATGTAACCAGTTTTAAAACACATCAGTCTTATTGTCAACATGCTACAATCATATGGTTGAGAAATTCATTGTTGGCCCTGATGTTTTGTTTCGTATATTGTTTAATGTTGTTGTTTTTTATTCTGTTATAATGCTTCTGTTATTATTTTGTTGATGTGATTTTAATGTGTTATTTTTTAACTGTATTATTGAGCTTGGTCCCATGTAAGCCGCTCTGAGTCCCTTTGGGGAGGTGGAGACAGGGAATAAAAACAGTAGTAGTAGTAGTAGTAGTAGTAGTTGTTGTTGTTGTTGTTGTTGTTGGAAAAGACCTTCAACATATCACATAGCTGTTCTAGTCTCTATTTGAAATCGTTTTAGCACAGACTTCTTAGGGCCCTTCAAAATATTTGTCCTCCTTGTTTCCCCTTCCTTTCCTACTTGTCATCGTTGCCAACTGCATCCCAGCCTCTTTGCCTTGTGCTTGCCATTTCACTGTCTAAAGTTTAGATTGTAAATTCACTGGAAAAACAATTGTATTTTTCTTATCTTATTCCATGAGACATTATATGAATAAACAAAGGATATCAATCTTCAAGGTGAAACTTGGGTAGTTTTGTAAGAAAAAACTCAGGAAAATACTAGACAGGAAAAAACTGAAAATGTTAAGGTATTATTGTTTTTGTATTTCAAATACAGCAGAAATTCAGCTTTTCAAAACAATCTTATTTTAGGTATGATCTAAATTTACTATGGACATATTAAAGGAAAATGTCCACACAAAATGAATGCATGGCCCTATAACGAAGAAAACATAGCAACAAAGACCAATTCTTTATGTAACAAACAAGCATGTGAACTGTATCTAGTTTTGGAGATCAAATATTTCAAGAAATCATTGTTATATTCCTACAACCTTGACATAGGATCAGAAGTGAACAATTGTTCATAGACATGAGGATCCCTTCTTCAATTCCAGAAAACAGCTATATTTTACTAGGTAAAACATTGAAGGTTTATGTATCTCCTGTATTCCCTGTATTTTTATATCAATTGTCCATGTAAACTGAGCAATTCTAAGATTAATGTAAATGGCTACTTACCTAACAAATAATATCAGTGTTTATCCCCCATTTCATGGGGTCGGAAGACCTACCTAGAAAAAGTTGTCCTCCTACCATCAAAAGTATTAGGTACTTGGTTTAGGAATAACATTATTTCCTTCACAGTGGAACCCTCATATCCATGGGGAATACATTCTTCTAGTTACCGCGGAAAGAGAAAACAATGGATCAATGTGAACGCTATTGAAATCAAGTCCACCAGAAGTTACCATAGAGACACCATGGAGGACCTAAAAATTCCTAGAGATGAAACTTCACTAGAAATGTCCTAGGTCTTCCAGGTGTCTCCATGATAACTTCTACCAAAAGCTTGACACAAAATCGTCTGGAGAACCTAGAACATTTCTAGAGGCCATATTACGAGTAGAATCATAGAATCACAGATTTGGATGAGACCACATGGGCCATCTAGTCCAACCCCCTGCCATACAGTAAAAGCACAATCAAAGTCTCCCCCCCCCCCTCAACAAGTAGCCATCCAGCCTCTGTTTAAAAGCCTCCAAGGAAGGAGCTTCCACCACACTCCGAGGCATAGAGTTCTAGTCAGGAAGTTCTTCCTAATGTCCAGGTGGAATCTGAACAATAGGAATATGTCAGGTGAAGGCAGGTGAATTGGAACCATTTATCTTTCAGGAAGAAATAAGAAAAGTAATAAGAAAATTTATTTACTATGTACGTAATAACTATGTATTACACTGTGAATGTACCAGTTTGATAGTGAATTGTATCACCCCATTTGGAATCCACACTGATTCCTTGTACATAATATAATGTTTAATGATATTTAACATCTTTGTATCATTCTTGTAGTGGATGCTTGTCCTTAGAATCATGTGTGCAAGTATCACACTACACCTTCTCCCAATGCCAAATGGTGGTTCCCATGTGAGTGAGACAACAAATCCAGTGTTAATCTGAATTTAAAAGGAACTAACCAAAGTGTTTTTATAGTGCTTTGAAGCATGCACTAAAATCAGGACTGGCTTCATCACCCCACTGACATAGAAGCCACCACTGGTCATTTTCAGTTAAGTGTATACACACACACACATCCACCACATATACACTATGGGGTGTATGTCTAACATACAGAAATCAATGGTCAATCCAGTATAAAAATGTCTATCAAGAATTATGGTAATATCTAATCACAATCCCAACCTAAGCATCACAAATTGTAAGCAAAGAGTCAGTATTCAAATTGCTGTCATTTGCCTTTAGTAATGTTAGAGCTGCATTATTAACATCCAGTCAAACTGTTACAGTGCCCAAATTATGCCGCAGGACAAGTACCTGATAAGAGCATGCTAAAGTCTAGCCACTACTTCTAGATGCCTGGAAATTATCTAGAGGTAATAACTAGAGTTAAGCCTTCATTTTTCTTCAATATGCATCAGAATCAAAATAAGCCTTTCCTTTGGAAATTTTTTTGTAACCAAAGGAACAGCCAAAATGTTGCTTCTGTGACTGTGACCTGGATAAGAAAGCCAGATCCCAAACTGACATACTGGTACAAATAACCAAATCTCACTGGCTACATGCAAGGTGAAATTATAATATCCAATAATTTGATTAATAAAGGAGGAATAAAAAGTGGAAAGTGAAAGGGAGCAAACAATAGAACAAATGTTGAAAGAAAATATAAGAGATTTTCCTGTACATTATCATCCAAATCACCATTTTTGAATTAAAAATGTAATAATTTCAGCTCATAGGCATACCCCAGCTAACAAAGCCTCTGATAAAGAATTTCTTTTACCCAAAATGTTTTATTGTTGCTCATCCTCCACTTTCCCCCCTTGTTCTCTATGCAGCTAGGGTTTTTAAGCAGTATCAAGACTGGGAGGATGTTGAAGGAAGGCTAGGGGAGCACAAATGTTTACTGTTAGATTACAGCAGTGTGTCTACAGTAAAGCAATATAATAAAACTTGAGAAGGGGGAAGTCTGTGCTTCTACCCTAGTTGTGTATGTGGCAGAATGAAAAGCATGCGTGGTTCATGTCTTTACCAATCCACACACTGTCTTGCTAGAGAAAAGATATGCCCCACAGATGATCAGTAAAGAATAAGGTGTTTACTCTTTGTTATGCAGAGCAACATATATACAGTCATGTGAATAGTTGCATTCACACAAAGTCCTTTGAGAGAGATTCAAATGTACCTTAGCTGTCCATGTGAAAGATCTCCTTTCAGCAGCCCAGAAGCAGAAGTACAAACTGTCTTAGTAAGCCCCTGCACAGAAAATCTAAACATGTAACTGTTGCCAAAGCTCCCAGGCTCAGCTAGCTTCTCGAGCATAGCCGAACCAATCCGCTTTATGCTTTGCATTTTTCAATTAACACGCTCACCAACTGATTTTTACATGCTCCAACAGTGTATTGTGTGTCTGCTACAATAGACAAAGTAAACACAGATACCTTCAGAATCTTTTACTGAGCACACATGAACAGCAAAACAGAAACAAAAAGGCAAAGCAGATAACCCTACTTTACTAGATAACCCAAATATATTAAGCAGCATAGATATACAATTGGACTCCAAAATGGAAAACATAGGAAAAGTGTAAGTTGGTGAAAGAAAAACGATCATCTTAAGAATCACTGTATTTATGTAAGGCTCACCTGACCTGCGTGTTTTATTTGACATAGGCATATTGTCAGTTTTGATTTTAAAAATTTGCTGAAACATTACAAACTGCTCCTATTATCTTCTTTTTTCTGGTTTGTAGAAACATATCCCTATTCTTTGCAAGTTATTTCTGCCTCTGGTACCAAGTTTTCCGTTAAATAAGCAATGCTGAGAAAACGTATCTACTTCGTTAACTGAGCTATACTTGTATCTCTATTCTAGTATCTACAAAAACTGTCGAATACATGTTTAACACCATACAATGAACTTCAGGCCTGGTTCAGACAACATGACAAAACAGGAAACCTCAGGAAGAACCTCACCTTGCTGTGTAGATACAACATGCACATTGCTCAGTTGCTTCTGTGTGCAACTGGAAGTGACCAAACAAATAACAGAGCTTTTCTCAACTTGTCCAAACACAGAAATCTGGCAGGTTTCCTGAAGATCAACAAGATTGCTTGTGTCTCCACATCCTAGTGTATTATGCATCTGTGGCCATAGCACGCACACAAGGTCACAAAACAGCCATAAACTAAATTAAGGATAGTCAAAATATACAAATCTAAATAGATAAGGCACAATTTTATAATATGCAACAATAGAGCTTTTAGTGACTACAATCGACACAAAGAATACTTGACAGTGTTAATATTAGACAAACTCATTTCAATTGGAATTGCTCCAAGAGATCATGATAGATCTAACTGGCTTGTTATTTGTAATTTACTTCGTGTGGATATGTGTATACACATCATCTAGTCACCTCTTGACTTATGGTGACCCCACTGAGCCCCCAATCCAAACCAGGGCATAGCTAGAGTAGGACCTTTTTAAAAAAAATGTGTTGCTGCTATTGATTCAATGCATATGTGTGAATACACACCTACCCCAAAGACAGCCAGTTATCTTTACTGTTGCAGTTTATTAAAATATAAACCTCTGCTCTTATGTTTCTCAAACACAAAGGAGCAACTAAATGTAAATATTTCCATTCTGCCCTGTATCTAAAAAAAAACACAGGATGTCATACAGGTAAAATCAATACTAAAAATACTAAAGCAGTTGAAAAAATACAAATAATTTAATAATGCTTTAAATTGACAACTTAAATAGATTTTTAAAAACCTGTGCAAAGTATTAAAATAAACCAGTGAGGCTCAGAAGAGTTAATGGACTGAGAATAGCCATGTTTCTACTTGGAATCAAAATGAAATCACTGTCAGTACTAGTTGGGCCTCCAAGGTGAAGGCATTCCACAGTTGGGGTACCACAGCTGAGAAGGCCTCCCTATGACCTCAGACAATATACTGACCTCATCGATGAAAGAGCCCCCAGCAGAAACATATAGGGACAGAAGCGCCTTAAAGTATTTAGGTCTTAGTTATCAGAAGCACCATGAATTCAGACTAGAGGTGCATTGACAGCCAGTGCAAGAGTTGGCATTATATGATATCTATATGGTATTCTATACACCCAGCCTTCTGTTTGCAGACAGTGAAGTGCTTTGAGTGCTGGATTGGGATGCCAGGAGACCAGAGTTCAAACTGCTACACAGCCATGAGAACTCACCAGGTGACTTTGAGAAAGTTACTATCTCTCAGCCTTATCCTCTGAACAAATTGTGCCAAGAAAACCACAAAATAGGTTCACCTTAGGGTTGGCATATGCCAGAAATAACTTGGAAGGCACTCAACAGGAAGAACAACATTCTAGTCATCAACTGAGCTGCGGCATTTTCCACTAGCTTCAGTTGCTGAGTCAGCTTCAAGGACAGGCCCTCACAGCAGTCTATAGTACACTACTCGAACTAAAAGTGTCACCATGCTTTCCCCCCAACATTTCTTAGGGAGTTCAGAAACTATTCTGCTCCCTAAAATGGCAAACACCACCCTCCCATGCCCCTGATGTGCTACTGACTGCATTTCAAGGACTTTCAGACAGCCTTATCACTTTTTGTAGCCTCACCAACATTGTGAAATAGGCTTATTTTGGATGTCAACTCTAAAACACAGGGTTCATCCAGACTAGTGATTTGTGCTATCAATTCTCAACATTTCTTGATATTTCTCCATCCAGAAATTCCTGCATTTAAAAAAAAGCCCCAACAAAAAGGTGGCACATTTTGATTCATTTGCAGACCTCTTGCTTCTGACATGGATTGTGATGTAAGAAATGTACATTGGGGTAATCTTGTTTCAAGAAAGCAAATATAAGAATAGCACGATTACTTTTTCCAACACATCCTGAAACTAGGGAGTGATAAAGACTTGGATTGCTTACTTACTTAGTTCCTCATGATTCATATGGCAGTCAAATCTACTGGTTAAAAGAAACTCTCAACATTGAGGTAGCAACAAAATACTTCTGCATACAGGTATACCTCACTTGACAAAGCCTCTGGCAATGAAGTTCCTCTTTGCAAAGGCTTTTTATAGCTGCCCAGCTCCCAAATTTTCCTCCTCATACATTATTTTGCTGGACTTTTATTAGCAATATGGGTTTTGGGAGAATGATGGAAAGCTAGAGAAACACAGACATTCAGAGCCAGATTGTAACAGCGTGTCTGTAATAAAGAAAGTAATACAGTCTGAGCTTGGAAAGAATAGGTTCCCATATTAGACCATACATATCTATGTAGCTATGAGTGCTTACCTACAATAAGCAAGGTAAACAGCAGCTGCTTCCAGGGTCTTTTACTGTGCACATATGGACATCAAATGCCCACAGACAACTCGGCCTTACCAGGTGCACTCAACATGATAAAAAGACATACATCTATAGCTATGATAATCAAAACTGAAATTTAAAAAGTGGAGCACGTAATTCCTGGAAGAAGAGGTCAAATGGTCTCTTAAAGTTCAAAATACTTTTGCTTACTTATGCAAGGCTCACTTGACCTTGTTTCATTTCATGGATGCATAATGAATAAAAAGTTTTCTGAAACATGTTGAACTGTTTTTACTTTTGGTAGTGTAGGAATCTATACCTATATCTGCCTCTGGTATATTATTTCTGCCTCTGGTATTAAGTTTTCTATTGAAGAAGTGATACCATGAAACAACATTTACCTTGTTAAAGGCAATAGGTCAGGCCTCTGGAAAAGGAAAAAAGACATAGAATGAAACACTCTGTGATTGGGAGGAAAGTCCTTTGTAACTTTTATTTTAAATCAGAACATAAGAAAAAAGTATCATCATCTCACAGCACATTTGCTCCATATGCAGATCTAATGACTACTATAGTTAAGGACTCAAACCATGGTTGATCTTTCAAACCAACAAATGGGAAGACCATGGTTCGAATCCAATTATGCTTTTATTTTCTGCCATTTCAGCTTTCAGCTTCAAAATATCACTTGTATTTGAACTGTTGCCTATAGAAGCAGTTACAGACATACCTTGAACATAACATTTTAAAGTTACTGTATCATGTTCTCTCATCCTAAAAAATAAAAATGGGAAGGAAAGAAAATACTTTCACATCCAAAAATTCAGTCATGTTTGGCTCTCTGAACATCATTTATTTGTATTAAGTTTTGCCTAATTTCCACATCATGAAATCAGCACTAAGAGCTGTCCTGCTGAGGCATAACAGAGTCAACGGATTTCCTAAAGGAGATACATGGGCCTAAATACAATTGATAGTCCTATCTTATCTAGAGTAAGCCCGTGAAATTTAATAAGATTTATATAAGTGCTGGCTTACTGTTTGGTAACAGATTCAATGGTCTACTTTAGTTAGCACCAGCAAGTGGATTTGATTTATGCAACTGAAGTCCCCAAGTAAGAAATCCATTGCAGGCATGGTAAAATTCACATAGTTGTAAAGTAATTTCTGACCTATGTAAGGCAAACCTTTCAAATTGAGGTTTGTTTTTCTGGCAGACTTGACATGTGTGGGATATGTAACATTTTGCAAGGTCAATTTATGTTAAATACAATCTTTACTTTCTATGCAACATCTATGAAATGCTACAAAATGAACGCATCTGTATATGTGCTTGAGTCCAATCTAACATGTGGGTACAATTCTCTTAGGCAGGGTTACCATACATCCTCTCTTTCCTTGACACCCATGTCAGTCATCACCTCAAAGCAGTCAATTGGTAGATATGTCCTCTTTTTTCTTTTCAAAACATGATCTTAGCATTTCATGCCATTTCAGAATAAAATCAATGTGGATATCTAGTCAACATGCTAGCTCTCCATATGCTTGGAGCTTAATAAATTAGAGACAATGTCAATATTCAGTACCTTCCTACTCTGAGATACTGCAAGTATTGTGCCACAAACTTGTGACAGTATAAAATAAGTATTAACAAATAAAACATAGGAAAAGTCTCTTCAGATAAAAGGATACAAATCACACTACAGTTTTGTTCTATCTAGAATCATAGATATACAAGAGACCACATTCAGTCTAACCTAGGCACAGGCAAACTTTGGTCCTCCAGGTGTTTCAACTCCCACAATTCCTAACAGCCGGAGTTGAAGTCCAAAACACCTGGAGGGCTGAAGTTTGCCCATGCTTGGTCTAACCCCATTCTGCCAGGCAGGAACATACAATCAAATCACTTCCAACAGAGGGCCATCCAGTCTCTCTGTTTAAAAACTTCCAGTGAAGGAGACTGAGCTTCACTGTAGAATAGCTCCTACCATCAGAAGGTTTAATATTTAGGTAGAATCTCTTTTCTGTATATATTCTGTAGAATATATACAGAAAAGTGTATATATTTTAAAGGCACCCAACATACTTTTAAAGAAAATCCAACACTACCTAAAATATTCATAATTTTAACAAGGTTTATTTAATGGTTATATTAAATATAACTTATATTTTTTCCTTTAGTGTATGTATATATGTATATGTGTATATATGCATATATGTGTGTACCTGTGTGTGTGTGTATTACATCTTTTCCTGTTTTCCCTCTACTCAACCCAAGGTAATGTACACATGGCTCTTCCTTCAACTCATCCTTATAAAAATCCATGAAGCATCTCAAGCTGAGAGTGTAAAGCTGGTGAGGAGCTAAGAGCCTGGGTCTCTTAAGTCCCAGTGTACCACAGGCATAAATGATTATGTTCCGTTAAAATTTAAATGCATGGAACAGCAAGAGTGGCAGGACACAGAAACTCACTTCTCAACTTGCAGCTGTCCTCCATATCACACTGTCATCAGAACAAATCTGATATTGAAAACTAAGCAAGGATGGATTTGGTTGGTACATTTATGGGTTACTACCAAGTAAAAAGGGTCTAAATACCCTGAAGGCATCAGATCCTGCCTGGTCTTGGAGGTTAAGCAGGGTCAGCCCTGGTTAGTATCTAGATGGGATAGCACCAATGAATATCAGGTGCTGTAGGCCATATTTTAGAAGAAAGAAGTGGGAAAACCATATGAAATTAATGGTGTTTCTGTAAGTTGATAGGTACGTTAAAAACACAGATGCGCTAAGTAATACAAGGGGTCTCCAGGTAGAGTTAGAAAACAATGCTGTCTAAAACTCTAGAGAACTACCACCACTGAGAAATGACAACACTGGACTGGGCAGACTAACAACTTCACTGAATATAAGGCAACTTTTATGTTCTTTCAATTTAAACAGGATGACCCTTGTCCATAAAAGAAAATAACCAGAAACTATAATCTTCTAGCTGTTCCTAACGTGCCATTTTTGTCAATTACAACACAGTCTTACATCACAAAGAGGCTACAGTAACCTTCTGCAACATAGTACTCAAAAGATGTATTGAACTACAAGCATCTCCAGCTTTGTGGAGAGTCAAGAGTTGTAGATCAACAATTATGGATAATACTGGTTTAAGAAAGGGAGAGCTGTAGTTATAGTAACACTGCCTATGTCACTGTAACCATGTTGTTGAAAAGGCCCCTGAGGAACACACAGGACCAGTTTGTTCTTAATCAGTATCTTGAGGTAACTTTAGACATGCTGCAGCTTTCAACATGAAGTGATAACTTGCAGAGGTGACTAAGCCTCAAAGACTCTGCACAATAGGGGAGGGGAATCCTACACTTCACAAATATATTTTCTTGTAACACTATTAGTGAATGAGTGGATGTGGTTAGCAATTCATTGGTAAATGTGTGTGGGTAAATTATTTGCTAGCCTCATTAACATCTCAGTTCTTTATGTAAACAACTGGGAATAATACATATACTGGAAGTCCCTGACTTACAAACATCTGCCTTACAAACAACTCATAGTTAAGAACGGGGGTGAGACAACAGGAAGTGAGAAAAATCTATCCCTAGGAAGGGAAATTCACTCTTGAAAGAGTTATCATGGAGAAAAAGTGTCTCCCAGGAAGTTTTCTCAGCAATCCTGTTTCCACAACAAGCCAACTTTTTCAAAATCCAATTATCACAGGGAAAGAAAGTGAGCTGAAATCATTTGAACAGGGGCAGACAGTAAAACAAACACCACAGGGATGTTCACCCTTACCTATGCTAACCAAAGCTTTAAAATAGGTATTTTTGACTGGAGTTAACACTTTAAAATTTTACCTGTTCCAACTTACATTCAACTTAAGAACAAACCTACAGAACCTTGCTTGTTCGTAATTTGGAGACTGTCTGTATATGTTTTGAAAAAAATAGTATTTAAAAAATTAAGGTGAATGTATATGACATGATGTTTGTACAAAGAGAGACCATGTCTGTCATGAGAGGCCAAGGTTAACAGCATGTTTGATCTCATGAGTCAATTCAAAAGGGCTGTCATCAATTTTCATATTACCTATAATATATATATATATTTGTAAACATGGCACTGACCCAAAAGTATATGCATCACTATGTATCATTCTTCTCTAGCATTTTCAATCATTCTATGAAAATGAAATTAAAGCCTAGAAAAGTTGAGGTTTGTAACCAAATAATGGCAATGTTGTTATTCATCATAGGAACTCCTAATATCCCATAACTTTAAAAAAATCTTCTGCAGGAATATATTAAGTACTATCTAGGAGACCCTGGTGGTGCAGAGTTAAATCGCTGAACTGCTGAACTTGCTGACTGAAAGGTTGGTGATTCGAATCCGGGGAGTGGGGTGAGTTCCTGCTGTTAGCCCCAACTTCTGCCAGCCTAGAAGTTTGAAGACATGCAAATGTGAGTAGATCAATAGATACCATTCCGACAGGAAGGTAACAGTGTTCCATGCAGTCATGCCAGCCACATCACCTTGGAGGTGACTACGGCTCTTCAGCTTAGAAATGGAGATGAGCACCACCTCCCAGAGTCGCACATAACTAGACTTAATATCAAAGGGAAACTGTTACCTTTTATGATCTCCATACAGAAAAAGTCCAGAGAACTAATTGTTTGCGGCCTCTTTTTATATCTCTTTTTCTATTTGTCTTTTTTTTCCTTAGCCTCGTTTTACTTGGATGACACATCCAAATTTCTCTGATATTTTAAAGCCTTGCAGCCTCTTAGAATGTGGAATCTGTGTCTCCCTCAGTGTGAAAGAAGTGGTCCCTGATAGCTGGATACAGTGAGTCAGTTTAGTAAAATTTCAGTACATCAGCTTCTAGAGGTCCATACATTTCTTACCTGTCTTAGAATATGCAAATGGGAAATGTCAATATTCCAGCAAGTGCCCGTGTGAATTACACAATTGCTGTGATGACTCCCTGGTATTCTCTAGAACAGGAATGGGGAAAGTACAAATGATGGGTCACATGCAGTACCTAGACCGCACTTTTTGACATTTCTAAACCTCCAACTTCCCTCCATTAACATTTTCATGCAGATTTTTGGTTCATTTCTGCATAAAAGGTGAAGAACCATTTTCAGATATTCTTAATCTAGTGTGAGCTACACAGTTATTTTCCAAAACAAGGAAGGACACTACAGTCACTTCTAACTTTTGTAAAATGATCTGAGTTGTTTAAAAGTGGAGGGCCCTCAAATAGTATTTAATTAAATAGAATGGCTCAGTCAGAGATTTAGTTTCCATGGTAAATACTAAACTTTGGTGTTTTTTTTGTAATAGAGCGATACAGAATCTCACGGGCCACACAATTTCAAATGCTTCTCTGCATCACATCTACCCCTATCTTGAGTCAGACCACTAAACCATTAACTATCCAACAAATGACAGCAGTTCTCCAATTTGTCTGAATTATATCAGGTCCACCTATAGGTAATTTTCCTATAAACATATAGAAAATTAGAGGGGTGAAAGAGTCCTGATAACAGGAGAGGGGGCACTGTATCATAGGATAAAGATTGGGGGTGGGGGAGCATATTTTCAAATGACCACAGATACCATAGGTAAAGTAAAGGTTTCCCCTGACATTAAGTCTAGTTGTGTCAAACTCTGGGGGGTGGTTCTCATCTCATTTCTAAGCCGAAGAGCCAGCATTGTCTGCAGCAACCTCCTAGGTCATGTGGCTGACATGACTGCATGGAGCGCCATTACCTTCCCACAGAAGCGGTACTTATTGATCTATTTACATTTGCATGTTTTCAAACTGTTAGGTTGGCAGAAGCTGAGGCTAACAGAGGGAGCTCACCCCGCTCTCCGGATTCAAACCACCATCCTTTTGGTCAGCAGCTCAGCAGTTTAACCCACTTCTCCACCAGGGGGTTTACAGATAGTATGGACACCTCTAATTTTAAGTTACAAAAGAGGAGAAAAAACCTCCTGCTGCACCCTTTCCTTCCCTCCTGCCACGATTTTTTGGGCCATCCCAATCTGTAGAAGAGGAATCAGTGCCCGGGGAACATATGCTTGCAGCGATGCAAAAATAGTCATCCTTACAGACTTGCAGCATCAGACCTCATCTAAATGTGCTGAACATCAGAACACACATCCTAAATTTAGTACAAACTATCAGATTGCTTTATTTCGTCAGTAGTGGGCAATTTGCCGAAAGTTATTCCTGGTGACTAGAATTTAAAATTCTTGCTCTTACTTTAAAAGAAATGCATTCGTAAATGAAAGACAAGTATTTCTGAATGGCTCAACTGTACTTCACAGAAGTAGGCAGTAAAAGAATATGAATTCTCCCCATTTCCTGAAAACGATTACAATTTAATCCAAGTATTTTAACTATGCTAGTCAACAAGAAACAGAAGAAACATTTACAGGTTTTTGTTGTTGTTGTGGTTTTGCTTTTTTCGTGTCAGGAGCAACTTGAGAAATATTTACTGGTGAAAAAAACTTACACCAAATAATTCCTAAACATTATTTAGGGCTAACATATTTCTTTATACTGAATTATTTTCATACAGATTCAGACAGCTGTCACTGAAACAACCTATATATATATATATATATATATATATATATATAGTCATTTCTGGTGTGAGAAAATTTGCTGTCTGCAGAGACGTTGCCCAGGAGATGTCCGGATGTGTTACCATCCTGTGGGAGGCTTCTCTCATGTCCCTGAATGAGAAGCTTGAGCTGACAGATGGGAGCTCACACCATCTCACGGATTCGAACTGCCAAGGTTCAGATCAGCAGTTCAGCAACTTGAAGGAACGCAACAGCAGTCCTAATTTACTTGACTATCTCATTAGTCAAAAGCAGACTCCACTGAAATACTGGTACATTAATGTTGGTTAAAATTGTTCTTCATTTTAAATATTGGATTGTGGGGGGGGGGGGTTGCACTACAAATAAGATATGTGCAGTGTGCATAGGAATTCATTAATGGTTTTTTAATACAGTCCACCTCTCTAACAGCCTGAGAGAGCGTGAACCGACCCTTTGCTTAAAAAGTTTGAGGATCCCTACCATAGATAATAATAAAGCCTATACATTGAGTATACTCAGACCAAAAGCAAACCATAGAACTGCATTGTAAGACTTAGAGAAGCCTACCAATATTTCTGGTGGAACATGGATAGTTTTTGAAGCATAGTAAAGTGAAACAAGGATATCAAACCTATGAATAGAAGGGTTATACTATATTATCCAAATTGATCTTTTAAAACTCACTGTTATTGTATTATTGTACACTGATCTGGCACTATGTTTATAAATGGTCTCCACATTATTTTAAAAAATTAAAGTATCACCTGCTACAATTATAATAATCATTTATATCCTACTATCATCCTAATCCAGGACTAAAGACAGCTTACAAAAGTTAAAACAGGTACAGTTTAACATTTAAAATCATACAAAAGTTTAAAATATAATTAACCTAATTACATAATTTAAAGTTATGGTGATTTAAAGGGGGGAGAAATACACAGTACATCACATTCTAAAACAGGCATGGGCAAACTTTGGCCCTCCCTCCAAGTGTTTTGAACTTCAACTTCCATAATTCCTAACAGGAAAGGGCCTGAGGCTGTTAGGAATTGTGGGAGGGCTGAAGTTGGCCCATGTCTGTTCTAAAAGGCCTTTTCATTTGAAGAAGGACCCTTCAAAGACCTTCTGAAACACAAAGACCTTCCTCTGCCTTGGAATGGATGCCAACATCTGTGGATGCTCAACAGATGCAGAGAAGTGACCAGTCTTCCAAACCTGGCAGAAGCACCACACAAACTGTCTCCTGTGTTCCCAACAGAGGGATCTGAAAGTGATAGAACAGAGAGAAGGGCCTCTCCAGAAACATCTCAGAACGCTGCTGGGCTCATAAGTAGAGATACAACAACCCAGAGATACAGTTCTTCAACAACAACAAAATCCCAGAACTTTATAGGTAATGACCACCACTTTGAATTGTGCCTAGAAACAGATCTGCACCTAGAAAAAATGACATACATGGTTCTGCTTTTTTTTTTTTCATGTCAGGAGCGACTTTGTGTGAGAGAATTGGCCATCTGCAAAGACGTTGCCCAGGGGATGCCCGGATGTTTTAGGAAATCTCCACCACCAAGTCCCATAAGCACTTTATCAGAACCAATGATTGCTGCACATCGCACATCGCACTTGCCCTGGAAGCCCTATATACACCTCCTGTCACACCAGCACTTTTAATCTTGTACCTATTCCTCTGGCCCGGCCCAGTTTTATTGTTTACTGTATTGTGTCTGTTGTTTATTTTGCTTTATTCTGTTTTTAATTGTTTGATTTGCTTAGATTGTATTGTTGTGTTGTGTGTTGAGGCCTCGGCCTGTGTAAGCCGCATCGAATCCTTCGGGAGATGCTAGCGGGGTACAAATAAAGTTTAATAATAATAATAATAATAATAATAATAATCCTTTGGGAAGTATCTCTCATGCCCCCACATGGGGAGCTAGAGCTGGCAAATGGGAGCTTACCCCACTCCCTGTATTCAAACTGCTGACCTTTCGGTCAGCAATTCAGCTGGCATAAGTGTTTAACCCATTGTGCCACCGGAGGTTCCATAATTCTGCTACACGAATTAGAATCACTGGCACTCCAGCAAAATGCATTTCAAAGTACATGACTACATGCATGCTCACTACTCAATATGTGGTGATGAGGTGGACAAGCTCCTTTCAGAAGCTATCCTACCTTGTGTAACACCATAATCTGTCCAACAAATGACAGTAGGTCTCCAAGGCATCTGGACTATCTGATCAACTTTTCATTCAAATACAATGTTTTGGCAGCTACGAGCCCTACTACCACAGAGAACAGTGATAAACATTTCTATGTATTACATTGCAAAGGGACATTGTAGCACTTTTGGGAGTAAGTCAGAGAAATAAGATTGTAGCATAAGCTTTCATAGATAGGAGTCTGCTTCCTCGACACCTCTGTTGGTCTCAAAGGTGCCACAATATCCTTTTTGCATGCTGATCCAGACTAACACAGCTATGGCTTTGAATTATATATTATAGTCAGCCCTCTGTATTCATGGATTCTGCATCCAGAGCTTGAAAAAAATTAATTCCAAAAGCAAACCTTGATTTCAACATTTTATGGGATTTTTTTTCCATGTCAGGAGCAACTTGAGAAACTGCAAGTCGCTTCTGGTGTGAGAGAACTGGATGTCTGCAAAGACATTGCCCAGGGGATGCCCAGATGTTTTACCATCCTGTGGGAAGCTTCTCTAATGTCCCTGCATGAGAAGCTGGAGCTTACAGGCAGGATCTCACCCCGCTCCCCAGATTCGAACCACAAACCTTTTGGTCAGCAGTCCTGCCAACACAACGGTTTAACCTATTGGACCACCCAAGGCTCCAATGGTTAGGGACACCATTTTACAATGTCATTGTACACAATGGGACTTGAGCATCCACAGATGCTGGTATCTATGGGAGCCCTGAAAACAATACTCTGTAGATACCAGGATTCCACTATATATATTTAGTACATGTTTAGCCCACTCACTATGGCTGCAATCCTAAGCATGCATGGATTGTGTGTTTTTAGTTAGCTAATCAGCCAGTGCTTTCCAAATTACCTAATTTATTGGAGTATAAAGGTAACTAAGGGTACTTCTACACTGTCAAATGAATGCAGTCTGACACTACTTTAATTGTTAGCTTAATGCTATAAAACAGGCATGGGCAAACTTGGGCCTTCCAGGTGTTTTGGACTTCAACTCCCACCATTCGTAACAACCTCAGGCCCTTTCATTTTCCCTCTCAACCATTTAAGCGGCTGAGGGGGGAAAGGAAGGGTCCTAAGGCTGTTAGGAATGGTGGGAGTTGAAGTCCAAAACACCTGGAAAGTCCAAGTTTGTCCATACTTGCTATAGAATCACGAGAGTTGGGAGTTTAATAAGGTCTTCAGCCTTCTCTGCCAAAGAGACCTTGTGCATCACCAAACTACAGTTCCCAGGGTTCCACAGCATTGAGCTATGACAGTTAAAGTAGTGACAAAATATATTGTGGATGCACCGCTGGGCAGGGCATGCTGTCGTTCAACCACAACACTTTCAGTTCCTCATGGGCACATTACCAAGGGAGAGAGAGAGAGAGAAGAAACAAAACCTCTTTTGAAAGGCTCTGAGAACCCAGAAAGCCTTCTGTTGCCTGTGACTTTTGCCACCCCACCAACATCAAGAATTCCTGCCAATGGAACATAGTATCTAGATCTGGGCAAGTCATCACCCCACTCTATTCTACTTTGGTCAGACCTCACCTAGACTAACACTTATGTCCAGTTCTGGGCACTGAAATTCAAGAAGGGTATTGACAAGGTGGTTTGGAGAAGATATTTGGAAGCCAATTCCTATGAGGTGCAGCTTAGGGAGCTGGATCTGTTTAGTCTGCAGAAAAGAATGCAATTTTTTCATGTCAGGAGCGTCTTGAGAAACTGCAAGTCACTTCTGGTGTGAGAGAATTGGCCATCTGCAAGGACGTTGCCCAAGGGATGCCCGGATGTATCGCCATCCTGTGGGAGGCGTCTCCCATGTCTCCGAATGAGAAGCTGGAGTTGACAGACAGTAGCTCACCCTGCTCCTTGGATTCGAACTGCCAGCCTCTCAGTCAACAGTCCTACCAGCACAAGAGTTTAACCCATTGCGCCACTGCGGGCTCCAAGAGGAGAAGGGACATGAGAGCCATATTAAAACATCTGAAAGGATGTCACATTGAAGAGAGCTTAGGTTGCTGTGATTTTTTCAGGCTGTCTGGCCATGTTCCAGAAGCATTCTCTCCTGATGTTTCACCTGTATGGCAGGCATCCTCAGAGATTGAGAGGCCTGTGAGAAACTTGTATTCTGAGGCTCTGGAGACCAGGACATGGAGCAGTGGATTCAAATGACAGGCAAAGAGATGCCACTTAGGCCCTTCCAGACAAGCCCTATATATCCCAGGATCTGATCCCAGGTTTTCTGCTTCAAATCAGATTATATGAGTCCCTACTGCCAGATAGCTATATTGATTGTATCGGAAGTGAACTGAGCGTACAGTTGTAATGTATTTTAGAAACACAAAGTTTAAAAAACTTGGCATTATGCTAGATGTCCTTTGACCAGTAGTTGACCACTTGGAGTGCCTCTGGTGTTGCTATAAGAAGGTCCTCCATTGTACATGTGGCAGGGCTCAGGCTGCATTGTAATAGATGCTCTGTGGCTTGTGCTTCTCCACACTCACACGTCGTGAGCTCCACTTTGTGGCCCTATGTCTTAAGGTTGGCTCTGCATCTCGTGGTGCCAGAGCGCAGTCTGTTAAGCGCGGTGTTTCTCAACCTTCCTAATGCTGCGATCCCTTAATACAGTTCCTCATGTTGTGGTGACCCCCAACCACAACATTATTTACGTTGCTTCTTCATAACTGTCATTTTGCTTCTCTTATGTATCGTAATGTAAATTTCTGATAAGCAGGATGTATTTTCATGCACTGGACCAAATTTGGCACAAATATCCGATATGCTCAAATTTGAATACTGGTGGGGTGGGGGGATTGGTTTTGCCATTTAGGAGTTGTAGTTGCTGGGATTTATAGCTCAATCAAAGAGCATTCTGAACTCCGCCAACAATGGAACTGAACCAATCTTGGCACACAGAACACACATGACCAACAGAAAATACTGAGAGAGTTTGGTGGGCATTGACCTTGAGTTTTGGAGCTGTAGTTCACCTACATCCAGGAAGAGCACTGTGGATTCAAACAATGATGGATCTAGGACACACTTGGCACGAATACTCAATATGCCCAAATGTGAATGCTGGTGGAGTTTGGGGAAAATAGACCTTGGCATAGGGGAGTTGTAGTTGCTGGGATTTATAGTTCACCAATAATCAAAGAGCATCCCAAACCTCACCAATGATAAGAATTGGGCCAAACTTGACATACAGAACTCTCATAATCAACAGAAAATGCAGTAAGGGTTTGGTGGGCATTGACCTTGAATACCTAAAAGAATCCCAAACCTTGTATGACTGCGGAGCAGAACAGACAACTCCGCATCTGTATGCTTGTCCACTATGCCCTGCCTCATGTACAGAGGAGGAATTGTTGGAGGCTACAGACAATGCCATTGCTGTTGCCCGTTTTTGGTCAAAAGCTATTTAGCCGCCTGTGCGCCTTCTATTTTTATCAGTTTTATACTAATTTATGCAGTGCTTTTGATACAAAGTAAATAAACCTTGAATTTTGGAGTTGTAGTTCATATACATCCAGAGAGCACTGTGGACTCAAACAATGACGGATCTGGACCAAAATTGGCACAAATACTCCATATGCCCAAATGTGAACACTGGTGGAGTTTGGGGAAAAGAGACCTTGATATTTGGGAGTTGTAGTTTCTGGGAGTTATAGTTCACCTACAATCAAAGAGTATTTTGAACCCCGCAAAGGATAGAATTGGGCCAAACTTCCCACGGAGAATCCTCATGAGCAACAGAAAATACTATGTTATCTGATGGTCTTTGTTGACCCCTCTGACACCTCTCCCGACTCCCCCAGAGGTCCCGCCCCTCAGGTTGAGAGGTCCTGACCCTCAGGTTCCAAGTCGCCCAGCCTTCTGTGTGCCCTGGTATACTGTCTGATTATACTGCCAGATAATCTGGAATAAACAGACAGATCCTGGGATATAGGGCCTGTCTGGAAGGGGCCCCTAAACATCAGGAAGAAGCACCTAAAGGTGAGAGCTGTTGGGGGGCTGGAATATGCGTTGTGGAGCCTCCTTCTCTGGGGGGTTTTCAGTAAAGGCTGGGTGGCTCTCTGCAGGGAGTGCTTTGATTGCATAGGCAGGGTCTCTTCCAACTCTGTGACAGAGACAATGCCAGGGCTCGGGGCGATGGAATGACGCGGGTGGGAGTTCGGCGAGGCCCAGGGAAGGCTGAGGACCTCACGAAACGGCGATGCCCACGCTTGGCGAGCAGGGCTCCGGCTCCCGGGACCCGAGGGCCTGGGGCGGTGCAGAGGCAGCCCGTGGCTCCAGGCCTGCGCCTCTCCGCTTTGTGGGGCTCCCTTACCGTGCTTGGACTCCGCCGCCGCCGCTGCCGAGGAGCCCGGGGCCGCCAGTGCCGACACGGCCGCCGCCAAGGCCGCCCCGGAGCCTCCTCCCCCGCCGGCCGCCGAGGCCGCTGCTCCGGTGCTGGGCGCCGCCGACGAGGCCGCTACCCCGCCGCTGCCACTCCCGCCGCTGCCTCCGCCGCTGCCGCCGCCTCCTCCGCCCGCCGCGCCCAGGGCTCCATTTTCCTGCTCGTCCCCGCTGCTGTTGGCGCGCTTGTTCTTCTTGCCCTTGCTGCTCTTCTGGTTCGGCATCGCCTCCGACGGAAGAGGAGGAGGAGGAGGAAGAAGACACTGCCTTGCTGGGGACGCGGCTTTCTTTCTTTGGGAGCGGAGGGTCTTCTTATTGCGGCTCCATTGTCAGGCGGAGAAGAAGAAGAAGAAGAGAGCTGGCCCTGCTGTTGCTGCGTTCAAGCACGGGCGCGCGCCTGGCAGGCAGGCAGGCAGGCGGGGGCGCGCACGCGGTGGAAGAAGGGCGAGCCAGGCGAAAGGCGTGCCGGGCTTGTTTTGATTCCGCCGCTGCTGCTGTTGCTGCTGCTGCTGCTTTCTCCTCCTCCTCCTCTTGCTCTCGCTGCTCTCTCGCCTCCTCCTCCTCCTCCTCTCTCTTGCGCCTTGGTGACAGCAGAAGCCCAGGAAGGAAGCGGAGGAAGGCGGGGAAAGGGAGGAGGAGGAGGAGGAGGAGAGGAAGGCCAAGGCGCGGCGCAAGGGCCGGACAGCCACTGGAGCAGGCACGGGCCAACTTCAGCCCTCCCTCCAGGTCAAGCACGGGCAAACTTGGACCATCGGCTTTCCCGCCAGGTCAGACACGGGCAAACTTGATCCTCCCGCCAGGTGCTTTGGACTTCAACTCCCACCATTCCTAACCGACTCAGGCGCTTTCCTTTTCCCCCTCAACCGCATAAGCGGCTGAGGGGGAAAAGGAAGGGGCCTGAGGCGTTAGGAATGGTGGGAGTTGAAGTCCAACACATCTGGAGGGCCCAAGTTTGCCCGTGCCTACTCCAGGTGCTTTGGACTTCCACTCCCACCATTCCTAACAGCCTCAAAGCCCTTCCTTTTCCCCTGAAAGGGCCTGAGGCTTTTAGGAATGGTCGGAATTGAACTCCAAAACATCTGGAGGGCCCACGTTTGCCCGTGCTTGCTCCAGGTGTTTTGGACTTCCACTCCCACCATTCCTAATAGCCTCAGACTCCTTCCTTTTCCCTTGAAAGGGCTTGAGGCCTTTGTGGGTTTGTGGGTGTTGAAGTCCAAAACACCTGGAGGGTTGGCCGAAGTTGTCCCATGCCTGCACTAGAGGGTGAAGACTCCTCAACTACCAGGGCTCCTTGCTGTGCAATATCCAGGTCTGGAGTTTGGTGAGGTCCCAGCAGCCTTGGGCAGAGAATAGAATCATAGAGTTGGAAGAGACCTTGTGGGCCATCTCGTCCAACCTCCTGATACGAAGCAGGAAAATCACCTTAAAAGCACCCCAATAGATGGCCATCCAGCCTCTGCTTAAAAGCCTCCAAAAAGGAGCCTCCACCACACTCCAGGGCAGAGAGTTCCACTGCTGAACAGCTCTCACAGTCAGGAAGTACTTCCCATGTTCAGATGGAATCCCCTTTTCTGGTATTTTAAGCCATTGTTCTGCGTCCTAGTCTCCATGGCAGCAGAAAACAAGCTTGTTCTCTCCTCCCTATGACTTCTCCTCACATATTTATACATGGCCATCATATCTCCTCTCAGCCTTCTCTTCTGCAGGCTAAACACACCCAGCTCTTTAATCCACTCCCCATAGGGATTGTTCTCTAGACACTTGATCATTTTGGTCGCCCTCCTCTGGACACATTCCAGTTTGTCAACATCTCTCTTCAATTGTGGTGCCCTTAATTGAACACAGTATTCCTGGTGTGGTCTGACCAAAGCAGAATAGAGGGGTAGCTTGACTTCCCTGGATCTAGACTCCTATTTACGCAAGCCAAAATCCCATCTTTTTTTCTTTCTTTTTTTCTTTTTTTGCAGTCGCATTACATTTTTGGCTCATGTTTAACTTGTCCACAAGAACTCTAAGATCTTTTTCACACATACTGCTCTCAACCCAGAATAATAATAACAACAATTTATTTGTATGTATGCGGCGGAGCACCCAGACCCAACATGGTCAACTGTGCATTCAGGCCTGGTTTGGGAGTAATTGGCCTGGGATCTGGGAGTTGTAGTTCACCCTTATCCAAAGAGCCCAGAATTCAGCCAACAGCGCATATGGACCAAACTTGGCACACAGACTCAACGTGGCCAACTGCAAATATTGTCAGGGTTTGGGGGTGATTGCCCTGGGAATCTGGGAATTGTAGTTCACTCTTCACCAGAGAGCACCGAACCCAGCCAATATCACTGGACCAAACTTCAGTGATATTACCTAACATCCCAAAACAAACAATGTCTTCTTCTAATAAGGCACCAGGTCTTCTAATAAGGCACCAGGTCCCCAAGCTAGTGCTATATAATATAATATAATAACATTTCATGACAGTTCGATTCTCTATGTAACCCTTATTTCATTTTTCCCAAGGAGCAAAGGACTAGTATTGCATTTATGCTGCTATGTAGTATTGTTCTTTTCTAGAAACTGGCCAGGCTTCAACTGGTTCAGAGATCAGAAGCCAGATTGCTAACTGGAGCACCAAACAGGGAGCAGACAACTCCCAGTTTATGGCAGCTCCACTGGCTGCCAGTCTGCTTCTGGCCTAAATACAAAGTGCATGTCATTACCTATAAAGCACTAAATGGTTTGGGCCCAGACTATTTAACAACTCACATCCCCATGTACAAACCCATTTGGACTCTAAAATCATCGGAATGGGCTCCCATCTCCAGCGTGGCTGGTAGGAATGAGAGAGGGAGCCTTCTCCATGGTTGCTCCTTCCCTCTGAAACTCCCTCCCTAAAGAAATTAGAACATCCCCCTCACTCCTGTCCTTCAAGAAAGAATTAAAAACCTATTTCTGCTTGTTAGCTTATGGAAAGGATGGATAGTATCATTGATTCCATCTTGGTCATCAAAGTTGACAATGATCATTTAGTGGACTGCTGTGAGTTGTCCAGGCTGTATGGCCATGTTCCAGAACATACAGCCCAGAAGACTCACAGCAACCCAGTGATTCCAGCCATGAAAGCCTTCAACAACACAATGATCATCTAATTTATCAAAGAGTTATATTTTTATACAGATTTTAACTGTTTAATTGTACTATCTATGACGCCTGATTGACCGATTTATATATTTTTAGCCAAAGTTGTTTAATCTGTTTTAATTGTATGTGTACTTTTTATTATTATTATTGAACACGGTATTAAATATTTGCCATTTTCATTCTTGGAAGCCACTCTTAGTCCCTTCGGGGAGAGAGGGAAGGTTAAAAATAAAGTTGTTATTATTCTTAATCAAAATATTTCATTTTACCTACATCTTTTATTGAGTTATTTTAAAAATAAATTCTAAATTCTATTGTTAATTAATAAAGGGAATAACATGTTTATTGTTCACACAGAACCTTTGTTAGCGGATTTTGAACAACCCTTCCTACATGAAGTGCTATCTTGATGTCTCCAGATCAGTGTCTGTTCTTAATCGAGAAAATCTGGGTATGGGATTTGCTGTTACAAGGAAATCATTTGGAAATTGTGACCAAGAATTTATCAGTTTACAGAGAATATTTGGAGTTGGAAGATACTCTGAAGAATCCTCTATCACACGAAAAGCTGCTTTCTCCAAGATGTCCTTCAACCATTGCTCCAAGATTTATAGAGACAGAAAAATCCCTGACTTGTGCTATGTTCAATGTGCCAAGTGATATGCACATCTAGAGTCTACAATTGCAGTTCACTGTGGTTTTTTAGTGGGATTGGACCTAGCTGCCTTTTACTACTGCTCTGTTAATCCAAGATGAAGCAGTTCCCAGTACCTGGATGTACAGCAATATATGTAAAAAGTGTCTGAGCTATTAGACTACACGTTAATCTTCAATCATCAACATGATGGTATATTAAGGAAAGGGGTTAAAGAGGGCTTGTGTGGCAATTGAATTCCACAAGCATAGTGACCAGATCAATGAAAGTAGTGGTACTGTTGTAGGCACCACAGTTTTAACAGGGTTTTGACAAGCTAAAATGTATCCAGAGGAAGATGCCTAGGTCAGTAAAGACTCTAGAAAAGAAGCACTGTAAGGAATCATTAAGGAACGGTTAGGTCTGTTTCGCCTGAGGGGACAAAAAAAAGTCTGAAATGTGATATGTGAAAATGGAGCAAACATGTTTTCTGCTGCTCCAGGAGTTGAAATTCAAACTGTTAGATTCAAATTTGAAGAAAGATTTGGGGGGGGGGGGGGTCGGTGTCTCAAATACCAGCAAAACAGTCCATTTCATTCTCTTTTTTTTCTAGATAAGCTAACACGCCAAAAGGAGGGTAGCTTTGACTGGAAGTATGGAAGAAGTACTGGTGGTTTCTGGTTGAAAGAAAAAATAGATACTGACGCTGTTATGCCCATCTCACTTGCAATCAGATGCTCTACACACTGTTATGGTATTCAGAATTGGGCTGCATATTCTCTTGGGAATGCCCCGTTCTGTATTTCTGTGACTGTAAGAAGAAACTGCTACATTGCTCAGACTTTTGTATAGCTTTAGCTTAGCAGATCCACTTATATGCCAGAGGTTAGCAAGTGACCTGTTATCAGAGTGGTCACAACGTTCCTGAACATGGTGTTTCTTCTCCACTCCTGTTTTAGCAACATAGTAACATAGCGTTATACATGACCAGAAGGGTCAGCAAGTGCAACCTGCTGCCATGAGATAAAAACATCTTAAGAGATAGCCATCCTATATCTATTTGAAGACTTCCATCGGAGGAGAGTCTGTCACACTCTGAGGCAGTAATTTCCCCTGAAGTTTAGGCAGAATCTCTTACCTTACTATTTGAGTCCATTGGCTTGTGTCTTGGTTTCTACAATAACTGATTAGGGGAAAGGTTGTTATTATTATTAACTTTATTTATGTCCCACTTTGTTCCCAAATTCTCTGCATATTGCAATTCATTATATTCTTCATTAGCCTTTAAACATACACAGAACTGATTTCAAATAATGGTGTTAAACCACAAAATCAACTAGGCCATTTAGGCAAGCAATTGTCCCATTTCAATCTCCCGTTCAAGACTAGTGTCCACTTGTGAGACCAGTAAATTGGTTTACCTCTACCATCAAGCATTTGTATTGCATGTATTTCAATAAACTCTGGTGGGGAGAAGCAGTTCTGGTTGCTGCTAAGGGATAAGCTTTGAGTGCTAACGCAGGCTACTCTTTCTGAAAATGCACATCATGTTTAGGGACTTGAATATGTGTGGAAATGCTCAGCGAAAGCCCTCATTGCAGATGAACTTCTAAAACTTAACAAAACTTATTTCTATATTAAAGAATCATTATATTAATCTGTTTATGTGCTCATTTTACTGCACATTCATTCTTGATTGCTGTGTAGTTTAAATGCACTGTAAAATACATGTTCGGCTCTCTTTCCCTATTAATTTATTACCCATCTTCTATGAAGGCTTGTACAAATCTGATTACACTATTGATGCTGTTCAAATGCATTCAACCTTTTTCAAATTGTCTGGTTGTTTACACTATTTGTTATCAGTTAGTTCATACAACAACAACAACAACAACAACAACAACAACACTGTGTCAAGAGGCAAAAGCCTACGCAATTTTAGATGTTCTTTCTTCAGTCTCATGCATTCCAGTAACACATGGGAACCAGTCATGGGCTGAAAACAATAATGATAGCTGTCTTCAATTTACCCAAGACTGAAATCAATAGCAATAATTTCAGCACCAATCAAGTCCTCATAATGTATATCTTTAGAACTGTTATGTTACTTGTGGTATAGGGCTTCTATAAATGTCCAGATCTCACCAAAAGCAAAAGCAAAAGTTATATGGAAAATAAGGGCGTCTAAGCACGCATAATCCAGGGAAAGTGGGCGCAATGATGAGATATAGCCCCTTTTCTGCTTAGACCATGGGCTCTTAGGCGATCCCAGTTTTGAACTTATCTCCTAAAAACAATACAATAATTAAAATGAAGAACAATTTTAACAAATATAAACTTTCAATGGAAAGTATGGACCTGCTTTTGGCTGATGAGATAGGATTTTTGTTGCTATTGTGTGCTTTCAAGTCATTTCAGACTTAGATTGACACTGAGTGAGGGCCAGGTAAATGACCTTGGAGGGCTGTATCTGGCCCTCGGGCCTTAGTTTGGGGATCCCTGGTCTTATCCATAACTTAAAATTTCTAGATCTTCTGCTGCTCCTTAGAACAGCAGAAAATGAGATTTCAGCCAGATCTCGGAACCAAAAAGAAGTTTAAATTGTCCAAAGCACAAAAAGGGGGGAGGGGACAATACTTTAAGCATGAGGTATGAAAATGATACTTGTATTCAATGTGACTCTGAAATGCAGCAACTTACAGAATTCTAAATTTTGTTGTTTCATTGCATAGAGACCCTCCAGGGACTACCTGTCAGTTCATAAGCCTACTAGCAATGAAAAAAATAATAAAAGACCACATGCACAGGCAGAACACAAACATCACACATAACAGCTAAAACAAGATGTTCCAGACAACTCAAGGCCTCGCAAGGGAATTTAATTGATTTTCCCTACTTGTTCCCTGCTCTCCAGCCAGTTTCCTTATTTGCTCCCACAAGATTTCTACTAGTAAAATTCAATTCAGCAAAATATGAAATCAATCTATAGTTATTTATGGAGTTTTAAAACCTTGATGGCATGAAGCTCTTTGTAGGGGAATGATGACTAATGCATGACCAATGCTATAATCGCAGGTGTCTACAATTGCACTTTTACAACATTTGCTTTTTCGTATTTTTAAACTGCATCACAGTTGGCACTTCTGTCGTGCGCATTTATTAAAGACAGCTGGGTATGATGCATTACAGATGGTGAATCATTTGACATATCTTTTGGTCCCTATGTAGATAATATCCTTGCCCTCATTTATTCCTTGGCCTGTTACTTCTCTTATCTTCCTTTTTCTTTCCAGGTCATTTTTATTCTCTCATCTTGATCATCAATTTCAAAAAGAGAAACTAGCACCTCAAAATCCGAGCCTAATTCCTTCATACTTGAGCCTTAACCAAGTATCTGCCCATCCAAACTTGCTCAATGCAGAACGCGAGTCCCAGCAATAATTCATTGCAGACCAAGGTTCCAATGTGCTTTTCAGACTGATATTTTCAGTAAGGAATTTTTTCACCTTGACATGTGGCCAAATTAGGTGCAGGGCTGATTTCGAAAAATATAAATAGTCTATGTTTTAGGGAGGGAGGGAAAGAAATGGGAGGAAGGGATGGTCAGAGAAGATAGTTTTAACAATTTGCCTCCATTGTAGTCCTGATGCAAACTGAGATGATTCCTATCTGCTGAGCAGGGTTTGGAAGTATGTGAAGGCTTCGCCATTGCTCTCCATTCCTCCTTATCTGTATCTGAATCAGGGGAACTTCTGGGAAGGCTACATCATACCCTCTAATTGTCCTGGTTTGTCAGGGATCGTCTCGATCGATCCCATTATTTCACTTGCTCAGCTGGTGCAAAAAAGTCAATTTTATGTACTTCTCCCAATAAGCTCCTTTGTTGCTTGCTTACATTATTTGGTGCAAACAAGAGTTCAAGGTGCATTTCTAGTTTGCATTCAGTTTTCTTTGCACATGGAGAGAGCAGGGGTATAATCTTGCTTCTTCCTGTCACCTCAGGCAAGAGCAAACAATTATAGCCTGCAATGGCCTCTGTATTGTTCCTTATCAATAACTTTGGCCATCTTGACCACACTCCGATGTTGCTTGACTACCAGTTCTCATTGTTAGAGAGTAAATTATGTATTCTTAGCACTAGGTTGAACTGTCTGTTGTGATGCTTATGGTAGTCAGCAACCATACCCAACTACTAACTAAGGCTGAATCTACACTGCCATATATCTCAGGATCTGAACCCAGATAACAATAATAAAAATAATAATAATAATCTTTCTTTATATCCCCCTACTATCTCCCAAAAGGGACTCAGGCAGCTTACAAGACATTCCAATACATATATAACATACTCCAATACAGTATATAACGATACATGCATATAAAACATATAACATAAAAATTATAAAACAACCAATATCAACACATAAAATAAGTGTCAACCTAATATGAGCCCATTTCAGACTACCCAAGGCCAAAAGCCTGCTTTAAAATCCATGTTGTTAGGCTGGATCGGAAAGATTCAAGGATGGGGGCTAAGATTACCTGCTTATCCCAGAATATCTGGCAGTGTAGACTCATATAATCCTGTTCGAAGCAGATAATCTGGGATCAGATCCTGGGATATATGGCAGTGTAAATCCAGCCTTAACCTCTGCTTCTTTCCCAGTGGTTGGTAGGCTTCTCTTCTACACAGCAAGGGTCATAATGGGAAATGGTTAGCCCTCTCTTGCACATTTCACCTGTCAATATGACATTATGATCTACGGGGAACCACTTTATAACCTCCAACCACATGATCAGTCTAATACAACAGGCTTGATGAGTGATGGCAATGGGAATTGTAGTCCAACACACGTGGAATGTACTATTTCAGATCAACACCAACTGTGCATCGTGAGATTGTTGTTGTCATGTCTAACCTGTTTGGGCACTAACAACTCTAAGCAAAATAATGAATGTTAAATGTACACTATTTTATATGAATGGAACTGTTCTGATAACAGCTCTTGTCTATAAGGTATTATAATTATGAGGCATATTTATACATGCATAATATTTAGTAACAGGCTGCTAGTGAATCCTGGGGCCCATTCACAATGCATCAGCTATTCCATTTTAATTGCCATGGCTCCATTCTATGGGATCCTGAAGTTTGTAGTTTGGTGGGGCACTACAGGCTGAGAATTCTAAATGCCCTACCCTAAACTGCAAATCCTCAGATTCCATAGGAAGGAACCAGGACAATCAAAGTGGAATAATAGTGCTATAACTGTAGAGGTACAGCCTCTGTTCTATCTGTACAGAGACAACAGAATATGGGGCAGAAGCATGGCCTATATCACTTCATACTACATTTGATGCTCTGCTCTGTAATATAACATTATAATGCCCTCAAGGGGCCCTTCCAGACAGACTCTCTATCCCAGGATCTGATCCCAGGTTTTCTTCTTATCCCAGATTATCTGGTAGTGTGGACTCATATAATTCAGTTTAAAGCAGAAAACCTGGGATCAGATCCTGGGATATAGGGCCTGTCTGGAAGGGCCCAAGGAGAATATTAGCACAGTAGGGATAAAGTTGTATGGTCTAAATATCTTAAAGGCACCAGATCCCATTTGATTGTGGAAGCTGCTCTGGTTAGTATGCCAATGCATACCAGGTGATGTAGGCTGTATTTCATGGGAAGGAACTGGCAAAACCACCTCTTGCATAAGAAAATCCTATGAAATCCATAGTCAACAGGCAACTTGATGGCACATACACATGTAGGCATAAAGCGGAACTACAAAAATGTTGAACTAGTTTGTTGAGTTTAACAGGAATAATTTACATAGGATAATGTCCAAAGAAAGTAGCACTACCCATATTCCCAAATGTACTGCATTCTCTGAAGTGGCACAGTGTAACTCCATTGTGCTGCATGCGTCAATACCTTAAAACAACCTTTACTAATCAAAACATTTTTATTTTCTATCATCGCCTTACTCTTCAAAGCAATATTCTTCAAAGGAAGCAAACTGCATTTCCATCTGCTTGTGTGAATCAGCCTTGGGAGAGCAAACATGAGTTTCTGGTCCCCACCCACCACCAAAAAAACAAACAAAACAAAACATGAATTTCCAGTATTCAATTGCAGCATTCCAGTCATCAAAGAAAAATCCCAGTGTTGCTCAGACTTGTAAGTGTTTTATTGTAGATTAAAAATGTATCCTTTTTTAAGTCAAATTCTGCAGGTGCAAATGTACAAAATCTTTTGAGTCAAAACTATTTTTTACACAGAATAAGATAAATGAAAATGATTTTCAGATTTGTATTTATTTACTAAGGAAACAGCTTAATTTTAAGGTTCTCTTCAAGCTTTTACAGAAGACTGATACAGAGGCAAAATAGAAAAGCAGGATAAATGCAAGGATATTAATGAGCTGGAATGTGTCCAGAGGAAGGCAAACAAAATGGTAAAAGGTCTGGAAACCAAGTCTTACAAGAAATAGGAGCATTTTAACATCCCTTTAATAGCCATGGCTCATTGCTGTACAATCATGGGAGATGTAGTTTTGACATTCTCTGCTAAACAGCACTGCTGCCTCATGAAACTGCAAATCCCAAGATTCCAAAACACTGAACCATGGCAGTTAAAGTAGTGTCAAGCTGCATTAAAATCATAGAATCATAGTGTTGATGGGAAGCATCCCACCAGAGTGGAAATCATCAGCAGACTAAAAGCCAAATCTAAGGCCACAGCAACATATGTTATAGAACTCCAATATGCTGATGATAACGTATGTGCACATTCAGAAGAAGACCTACAATCCACTCTAAACATCTTTGCAGAAGCATACAAGAAGCTCGGTCTCACATTGAACATCGAGAAAACTAAAGTGCTCCTCCAAGAGTCACCATGCAATCCCTCTGCAATGCCAGAAATACAGCTTAATGGTGTAACGTTGGAAAATGTTGACCATTTCCACTACCTTGGCAGCCACCTCTCTACAAAAGTCAACATTGACACTGAAATACAACACCGCCTGAGCTCTGCAAGTGCAGCATTTTTCCAAATGAAGCAGAGAGTGATTGAGGATCAGGAAATTCGTAGCAAGACCAAGATGCTTGTTTAGAAAGCTATTGTCATCCTAACCCTGCTATATGCATGCAAAACGTGGACTGTCCACAGATGTCACACTCCAACTCCTGGACCAATTCCATCAACATTGTCTCCAAAAAAATCCTGCAAATCTCTTGGGAAAACAAATTTCAGCGTGCTGGAAGAAGCAAAGACCACCAGCATTGAAGTGATGCTCCTTTGCCATCAACTCCACTGGACTGGCCACATTGTCTGAATGCCCGATCACCATCTCCCAAAGCAGTTACTATACTCCCAACTCAAGAACGGGAAACATAATGTTAGTAGACAGGAAAAGAGATTTAAAGATGGGCTTAAAGCCAACCTTTAAAACTGTAGCATAGACACTGAGAACTGAGAAGCCCTAGCCCTTGAGAGCTCCAACTGGAGGTCAGCTGTGAGCAGCAGTGCTGCAGAATTTGAAGAGGCACAAATGGAAGGCAAAAGTGAGAAACGTGCCAAGAAGAAGGCATGTCAAGCCAACAGTGACCAAGACCACCTTCCACCTGGAAACTGATGCCCTCACTGCAGGAGAACATGCAGATCAATAGGGTTCCACAGCCACCTACAGACCCACTGCCAAGACACTACACTTGGAGACCATCATCCTCAGACTACGAGGGATCACCTAAGTAAGTAAGTTTTGACATTATCAGCTAAAGAAGACTGGTGCCTCATGAAACTACAAATCCCAAGATTCCAAAGCATTGAACCATGGCAGTTAAAGTAGTGTCAAGCTGCATTAGAATCATAGTATCACAGAGTTTAAAGAGACCTCATGGACCATCCAGTCCAACTCCGTCAAGAAGCAGGAAAATTGCATTAATTCTACAGTGCAGATACAGCCTTAGAAGGACAATCGTCCCAATGCTTCAGTCATGCAAAATGAAAGAGATTTGGTGCTAATTTTGTTCTCCTGGCCACACTCTTGAGAAACCTTAGATCTTTGTACCCTACCACAACTTCTCTGAAGTGTTGCCATGCAAAAAGAGATTAAATGTATCAAACCGTTGTGCGTTTTTGAAGCTTCACATGTGAGGTTTCTATTAAATATCAAGTTTCAAGATACACTCTTTCCTTTGTTCTGTTTTATGTCTTCATTTTGCCTGGAGCGATTGTTACTAGAAGAGAAATAAAAGCAAGAAAAAGACGCACTCATGCTTACAGCAATAAATGCAGTCATCTGATTTTGAGAAACTGCAAGCATAACAAAAAGTATAAGGAAACTCGTATTTTTCATCATTAGCAACAAGTCAGACTGGTTTAAAATGCATTTCCTGAGACCAAAATAAGGTTGTTATATCATTTTATTGTGAGCAATTCACAAAATAATTCTTAAAAGATTTCCCAAAGAAAACCATTTCATTTTTGTTAGAAAGATAGGAAAATACACCTTCATGCAAACATGCATTGGTCTGATAGAACTTTGTATAGTCTTTGAGCTGGCCGGGGGGAACAATAATGTTATGGAGCTAAGGAGATTCTACATGAATTAATTCTGCAATAACAATATATCAACATTGTCATGAACTCCTTGCAAAAGGAGTTCTCCAGGATAACTAACGATCTTCCTCCGTTTTGCAGCTTTCAGAGTCCCCACTAAAGCTTCAAAAAGGTTGGCACACTTTTCATCAGCAAAGAGTACTCCAAACTTCACACTCAACATCCCATCAGGATCTAGGCAAAAGAAAGGATTTCAACAGTCACAAACTAATATTTTGGTTCCAATAGGCATTTGGAAATGAGTGGAGACTTTGCATGTTTCCTGCTAAGCTCATTCTAAAAATATGTTTTTAAAAATTAATTTTTGTTACCAGTTTTCAAATTTTGAATTAACTGCTTTCATTCCATGTTCCTGATTGTTATAAACCAACTTATGAACTGAGTTCATGTGAAATATCACTGACACATGCTGCATATCAGCACTTATTCATCTGGAATCATATTATGCATTAATATCAAAATTCAACACCTGTCAGGTCCAATTCAGATCAGCCCTATCCATTGACAGATATCTACCAAGAAGGGATCAGAAAACTGATAGTGTTGCCTCAGATAAGAATTTTACCTGTTTAAGATTTTGCTTCACTCCCTAAGTTTCTAGTGATGTTAAATGAGACACTGAAAATCAGTCTCACCTGGGGCCCTTCCACACAGCCCTATATCCCAGAATATCAAGGCAGAAAATCCCACAATATCTGCTTGGAACTGGATTATCTGAATCCATACTCAGATAATGTGGGATTTTCTGCCCTGATATTCTGGAATATAGGGCTGTGCGGAAGGGCACCCAGATATCTAATGCAGCATTTGTGTTGTTCACGTTCCCTTGGTAATGTTGCCTGTCCCTTTCCTTTAGATGCCTATACTATGGCTGGATCTACACTGCCCTATACCCCAGGATCTGATCCCAGGGCCCTTCCAGACAGGCCTTATGTCCCAGGATCTGATCCCAGGTTTTCTGCTTTAAACTGAATTATATGAGTCCCCACTGGCAGATAATCTGGGATAAACAGTAAACCTGGGATCACATCCTGGGATATAGGGCCTGTCTTAAAGGGCTCCCAGATTATCTGCTTATCCCAGAATACCTGGCAGTGTAGACTCATATAATCCAATTCAAAAATGATAATCTGAGACCTGATCCTTGGATATAGGGAAGTGTAGATCCAGCCTATATTTCCAAATGTTCTAACAAAGTTTAAAATTTCTGTAATACAAGGAATTTGGAGTATGAAGGACAATTTTGTCTGGCATGGGACATAGAAAAAGGTCTGCCAGATCAGGAGATTTCAAGGCCAAAACCTAAGGCTGGATCTACATTGCCATATAATCCAGATTTTCAAAGCAGACAATACATATTATCTACTTTGGAGTGGATTATATGAGGCTGGGTGCACACTGCGATATAAAAACCAGATTATCTGCTTTGAATGGGATTCTATAGCAATGTATACTCATAATCCAGTTCAAAGCAGATATGGATTGTTTGATTTGATAATCTGGATTATATGGAAGTGCAGATACAGCCTCATATAATCCAGTTCAAAACAGATAATCAGGATTTTATATGGCAGTATAGGGCCCCATCTACACTGGATTATATGAGGTTGGGGCTACACTGCCGCATAAGATCCAGATGAGACCTAACAGCATTGAAAATTTGCCATATATGTATTCTGTAATCTGCTCTGAGACCCCTCAAGTAGATAGAGCAGAATATAAATAATGTATATTATTATTATTATTATTATTATTATTATTATTATTATTATTATTATAGACCTAGGGGATGACCTCTTGTGATATCCTAGGTAACTGACTCTGGTGATGTTATTAATCATGATACGTTTACTATCAACCATAGCTGCACAGAATATAGTGTTCAAATGTAAATATTAACAAAATATATATGCACACATCTTTCAAATAAAAATGATATTCAAATAAGAAATGCCAATTTTAAATGAGGAGAGAGATAGTGTGTGTGTGTGCAAGTATGCATGCCAGTAAGGTAACACTCTCACCCTTCTTCCTGTGAGGATTGGAGAAAAAAAAGTGCAAGCCCTAAGATCTAGGATCAGTCTCTGAGTTCCAGCAACCCTGATGATGTTATAGATATACAATACTCATTTTAATGAATGGGTTAAGAAAAACCTTCACATTTCTGCAGCTAGATCACAAACTACCATTTACTGCAAATAAACTGGTTCCAGACCTATTTCTATCTATATTGGAAGCAGTGTGTTTGAATGTTTTCTCAGTTTGCAGAGTACTTGTTGGCTAATTCATACTAGTACTAGCAAAGTGAATTGGGCAACTCACAATTGTAATCACACAATAGGCTTGAATTTTCTTCCATGAGACAGGATCTCTACTTTTTTTCAACTGTTAATTGTTAAGTGCTTACTTTTGGTCCCCAGTCGTTGAATCTCTTCCACTAAAAGGTTGATTTCATGTTCAACATTCATTGTTGCCTGCAAATGAATTGAATGAATACATTAATTGAATTAAGTTATAACTTATTCCATTTAGTTCTCTTTCGTGTCTACATCACACCAATTGGTTGTTAAAGAAGCATCCATTTTACACATCAATAAGAAAAGTGTGGTGCCACATGATATTGTAGTGTCTCTAGGATTGGTGTCACTCCTATACCATACCAGATTACAATAGTGTGGTTAAAATACAAGACAAAGTCACATATAATCTAGTTAATTAGTTAAAATTGATTGATCTTTCCAGCAAGTATCTCCCATACACACACACACACACACACACACACACACACTGAGATGTTGAGTGTATCCACACAACACAGTTATGACAAGGTTTTTGTGAGTATTCCAGGCTGTATGGATATGTTCCAGAAACATTCTCTCCTGACATTTCACCCGCATCTATAGCAGGCATCCTCAGAAGTTGAAGGGTCTGTTGGAAACTAGGCAAGTAAGGTTTATTTATATGTGGAATGTCCAGGGTGGAAGAAAGAACTCTTGTCTGCTTGAGGCAAGTGTGAAAGTTGGAAATCACCACCTTAATTAGCATTTAATGGCCTTGCAGCTTCAAAGCCTGGCTGGTTGCTGTCTGGAGGAATCCTTTGTTGGGTGGTGTTAGCTTGCCTGATTGATTCTTTTCTGGAATTCCCCTGCTTTTTGAGTGTTGCTCTTTATTTATTCTCCTGATTTTAGAGTTGTCCATGGTAGGGTTTCAACCCCCACCCCTCGAATGTTTTCTTTTCGGGCTATGGGCCTGGTGGTAGGTGTACAAATCCGCTCTCTTCTTATTGCGAGTGCAAGAGTTAAAAGATCAGAGATGAAGCAGGCCTGTTCACATGAACGTTGGCCCTGATGCTGAATGCATCTTTCCATATAAGTAACTACTGGGCTGCTGTGAGTTTTCCAGGCTGTATGACAATGTTCAAGAAGCATTCTCTTCTGACATTTCATCCACATATATGGCTGGCATCCTCAGAGGTTGTGAGGTCTGCTGAAAACTAGGCAAGTCAAGTTTATATATCTGTGGAATGCCCAAGGTGGGAGAAAGACCTCTTGCCTGTTTGAGGCAAGTGTGAATGTTGCAATTGTCCAGCTTGCATTCACTAGCCTTGCAACAAGGAAATCAGAAGACGCTTACTTCTTGGGAGGAGAGCAATGTCCAGTCTCGATAAAATAGTAAAGAGTAGAGACATCAGACTGGCAACAAAGATCCGCCTAGTCAAAGCCATGGTATTCCCTGTAGTCACCTACGGATGTGAGAGCTGGACCTTAGGGAAGGCTGAGCGAAGGAAGATCGATGCTTTTGAGCTGTGGTGCTGGAGGAAAGTTCTGAGAGTGCCTTGGACTGCGAGAAGATCCAACCAGTCCATCCTCCAGGAAATAAAGCCCGACTGCTCACTGGAGGGAAAGATACTAGAGACAAAGTTGAAGTACTTTGGCCACATCATGAGGAGACAGGAAAGCCTAGAGAAGACAATTATGCTGGGGAAAGTGGAAGGCAAAAGGAAGAGGGGCCGACCAAGGGCAAGATGGATGGATGGCATCCTTGAAGTGACTGGACTGACCTTGAAGGAGCTGGGGGTGGTGACGGCCGACAGGGAGCTCTGGCGTGGGCTGGTCCATGAGGTCACGAAGAGTCGGAGACGACTGAACGAATGAACAACAACAACAGCCTTGCAACTTCAAAGCCTGGCTGCTTCCTGCCTGGGGAATCCTTTATTGGAAAGGGTTAGCTGGCCCTGATTGATTGTCTGGAATCCCTCTGTTTTTCTAGTGTTGCTCTTGATTTACTGACCTGATTTTAGAGTTTTTTTAATACTGGTTGCTTCTGGAACATGGCCATACAGTCCAGAAAACTCACAGCAACCCAGTGATTCTGGCCACGAAAGCCTTCAACAACACATTAAGGAACTACTGCCAAGCTGGCAGATACAGGTGTTTTTCCATAAAATTTCCCAAATCGCAATTTACTTTATGTGAAAAGAAGGTGAATGGCTATACTTTGATAATTGCATTCTGTGTTTTGTAAGTATCCCAAATAAGGTAATGTGTTGCTGCAAAGAGAAGGAACTGCAGAGTGATGAGTAACTTCCTTCCTGGTGGTTGTACAGACACACGCAGCCTCATTTGGTCTTCTGTGTTGCAGACAATGCAAGGAGCTTCCTGAAAGCCATGGTCTGTTTGCACTGGTTTGTTTGCATGTTCCTTCCCACAAGAGATCCATCTTTCCCCTGTTTCAGTCCTTCTAGCAGGAGTGACAAAACAGTTTTTGTGTTCTGTCAAGAACTCCCACACACCACACGTTTTTCCTTGCACCCGAACAAGAGAGAGAAAAGAGAATAGAGACAAGGCGGGAGGAAATGAGTGGCTAGGACAGCAATGCACATGGCAGGGTCTGTCTACACTAGAGAATGAATGCAGTTTGACACCTTTTTATCTGCCGTGGATTAATGCCACGGGATCATGGGGGCTGTAGTTTGGTGAGGCGGCACCACTCTTTGTCAGAAAAGCCCAAACGATCTTATAAATTTACAACTCCAACAACTCCATAGCCTTGTGGCAAAGCAGTTAAAATGGTGCCAAACTACATTCATTCTACGGTGTAGATAATCTCTCAGAAAGACAATCTTAGGCAGGATGTGTGACACTGAGTCCTGGAAGTGGAGGAAATGGGGAGGGAAGAGATGGAAATAGAGAAAGACCAACTAGTGGCCTGGAGACAATTGCAGGGGCAGAGAAAAGCTCAGAGCAAGATGAGAAAAGCCCAATGTCTGCCCTGGCAAGACAGCCTGCCTGACCTCCAGCTTGCATACCACTATCCACATGTGTGTTTGGAAGGAGGAAGTCCCATTGTTTTCCCTCAGACTTTGAATCCAATAAACAGGCTTAGGCTTAAAGGGAATCCCTGGCAGCGACCTAACATTATTTTTTGCTGCTAGGGCAAGGAGATCAGGCAGATTATTACTTTACATGAAGCCATAAAGGGAAGCTGTGACCCTGGAGTCTGCCTGAGACAAACTTCCTCACCAGCCTCTAGGAGGGGCAAGGGATGCCACATCTCGCCCTGGTCCATTCTCATCATTAGGAGTAAATTGTCATAATTTTAAAGGTCTGCAGAATAATGAGGTTTATCTAATTTACGGAATGGACATAGATCTAGGAATGGGGGCAGAAGGGGCTTGACCCTCCCCTCCCCCTCCTACGATCTGGAAGATTTGGGCCATCCAGACTTCTGTGCAGCTCAGCCTCCTTGGGAATTATCAGCCAGACATGAACCAGATAAGCAGGCAATGACAAATGTAGAGACAGTAAGCTGTAAAGGCACCAGATCCCGCCTAATCTTGGAAGTGAAGCAGGAAAAGCCTAGATTGGTACTTGGATCACTAAGGAATATCAGGTGCTTTAGGCTATATTTCAGAGCAGTGGTTCCCAACCTGTGGTCTATGGACCACCAGTGGTGCACAAATGAAAATATGGTCCATAGCCTCATCATTACTACATCATTGCCTTGAAACCACATGGCAATGAGAGCAACAGGTGTCGCAAAATCCTCTTATAGTGCCAAAGCAACAGGGATGTCAGAAGGGGAGAGGCTGACTATCCACAAAAGATTACTACTACCACATTAGCTCTATATTAAATATGGTTTGGGTGAGTAGATGGCAATGACTGGATGGCATATGTTCTGTATCAGAAACTTGAGCTGATGTGGTCTATCCACTGCAATTTTCTGAATCACCCCAAATAACCAAACTAAATCTAATGTTGACCAAAAACTAATTTGTAACCCTTTTGGTACTAATATTTGAGAGTGGTCCCTGGTCAAAGTGGTTCCTTGTCAAATAGTAACTGAGCAAAGTGATTCCTGGTCAAGTAGTGCCTAGTCAAAATGGTCTCTGGTCAAAATGGTCCCTGGTCAAAGTGGTGCCTTGTCAAGTAGTGCCTGGTCAAAGTGGTCCCTGTTGAAAGTAGTCCCTGGTCAAGTAGTGCCTGGTCAAAGTGGTGCCTGCTCAAAGTGGTACCTGTTCAAAATGGTCCCTGGTCAAGTACTGCCTGGTCAAAGTGGTGCCTGGTCAAAGTGGTCCCTGTTCAAGTAGTACCTGGTCAAAAAGAGGTTGGGAACCGCTGTTTCAGAGTCTGGAACTGCCACAACCGCTCCAAGGGTTCCACACCTAAGAAAACCCTATGAAATTAATGGGGTTGTCATAAACCGACAGGCGACTTGAAGGCACATACACACACCCGCTGCCATCTGTCCTGTGCGCACATCTTGTGCCCATGAAAAACTGCTATTTTAAGATGCTGTGCTGATAGTGGGGAGGGAAAGTCATTTGTCCTCCCCCTGCAATGAGTTGGAACTAAGGAAAAGTAGAGAAAACCTTGAGGGTGACACTTGCAGGGAGTTTCTCCACCTTGAATTCCATTTTTGGGAGTGGGGGAGAGATATAGATTCAATCCATCCATCCACCGCTTTCCTGGCCCTGAAGAAGAGGGAAGTGCAGCAAGGCGCTACCTGTTACCTGCTTCTGTGGCAGGCATGACCTGCTGAAATCCCTTTTCCACACCGCAAAGGTAGGGGAGCTGTTTCCACTTGCCAGCCCTCAAACAGTTCCGGAGTTCCTTCCGGTGGCTCACCTTCCCTCTTGCGACACATGGACGCCGGTAGAATGAATGCCATTTCACACACCACGTTAACTTCCACGACTCAACGGTCTGGGATGATGGGGATTGTAGTTTGGCAAGGTCTTTAGCCTTCTCTGCCAGAGTGCTGGTGCCTCGCCAACCTACAAAGCCCAGGATTCCATAGCATTGAGCCGTGGGCAGTGAAAGTGGTGTGAAATTGCATTCATTCCACAGTGTAGTAGAAGCACTCGCTCTCTCTCTTTCGGTCTCCTTTTGGAGAGGGAGGAGAAGGAGAGAGTAAGGCACTTCCTACCCCAGGCAAAGCCCCGGCTTTCTGGCTCCAAGGTGGAGGTGGAGGAGCAACAGGGCGGCATCCTTTGGAGAGGCGCCTCCTCGCCGGTCTCCCTTCTCCTTCCTCTTTTCCTTGAGGAGCCAAGGCTTTGCAAAGCCAGGCAAGGCGCGCACGCCAAACCCGGGCGCGCCCCCGCCGCCCGCCCGCCCTCCTGCCCGCCTGCCTGCCTGCCCCAACCCTCGTGCCTCACCTTCTCCTCTCCCTGGTCACCTTCTCGTGCTTGGGATCGGCGCGCGGAGGAATGCGCCAGGAGGAAGTGAGCCTCGGAGGGAGCGCAGCAAAGAGGCGGAAAGGCGCTCCCCTCCCCTCCGAAAAGGTCGCGAGGAACCGGCTCCTGGGTGCCGCCCACATCAATGGGAAGAGCGAGGGGAGGAGAGGGGGCTTCGGCGGCGCAGGGGTCTGGGTCGCAACCGGCCTCTGGTTGGGCAGCGCTGGGGTGGGCATGGGCTGGCGCGTAGGCCCTTCTGCCTCCCTGCGCCAGCCTCGTGCTCCCGCCTGCGGGAACCTTTCCACTCACACACACACACCCACGCGGGCCTCCAAAACTTTGAGCTCCCGGGACTTTCCAACAGGCAGAGCCGTTGTGAGTCACCCAGGGGAAGCCATTCGTGCGGCAACCGGCAAGACACGCGTGTTCCACCGCGGGTGGTTTTCTACACACAGGGCACGTAGTCTAGGTGCCGCAGAAGAGAGCCGAGCAAGCACAGGCTTCCGTTTGGAACAATCCTAGAATCCTCGAGGTGGAAGGGAACCCAGAGGACATCCAGTCCAACCCCCTGCCATGTTGGAACGTAATCAAAGCAGTGCCAACAGATGGCCATCCGGCCTCTGCTTTAAAACCTCCAGAAAATGACATCATTTACAATTGCTGTTCCAGGGGAGAATGGGGGGAGGGCAGGGGTGATGGGTGATACATAACTAAGGAATGTATAAAATGTCATTTAAGGAATATTTACTTTTGGAATAATGTATACTGCTACATGCCTTCCTCCTCCATCCTCCATCTTTTTGGCGTAAGGATGTGGTGGACATGGTGTCCTTCTGCCAAGAGATCAGGGAAAATTAGGAAGGCCTGAGGTTAGCACCCAGGGGGCCACATCCGGCTCTTGGGCCTTAGTATGCACATGCCTGGTCCAATAGCTCATATCATTGCATGTTTAGATGGGATTTCTTTTCTGTATTCTGTAGAATATATATTCTGGAGATTTTGAAGCAGAGACTGGCTATATCTGCTTTTTGGGTATATATTCCATATAGTCTCCTCTGAAGCAGAGGTGTCAAACAGGGATGTATTATTGCCCCAACCTTATTTTCCATCTTCATTGCTATGATACTTCATCTTCTTGATGGGAAGCTTCCTACCGGAATGGAAGTTATCTATTGGACAGATGGTAAGCTATTTAACCTCAGCAGACTGAAAGCCAAAACCAAGGTCACAACAGCATCTGTTACAAAACTCCAATATGCTGATGATAACATAGTTTTGGCACATTCAGAAGAAGCCACTCTAAACACTTTTGCAGAAACATACCAGAATCTCAGCCTCTCATTGAAAACCAAAGTGCTCCTCCAGCAGTCACCAACCAATATAATAATAATAATAATAATAATAATTAAAAAAACTTTATTTATATACCGCTCTATCTCCCCGAGGAGGACTCAGAGCAGTTTCCAAGTAACATCACCGAAACATACAAAGTAAACAGCATAACATAAAATTAACAAAACAACATAAACACAAAATTATCACAATAACACATGTATATTAAAAATAATCCTGCCCATTCAGAACAATTAAAAAGACAGGCCAAGGCTAGTGCAAACTCAAAATATGAGGGGACTGGGAATTAAGTACAGTGCTATAACAATCCCTCTGCAATGCCAGAAATACAACTTAATGGTGTAACATTAGAAAATGTTGACCATTTCCACTACCTTGGCAGCCACCTCTCCACAAAAGTCAAACTGAAATATAACGCTGCCTGAGCTCTGCAAGTTCAGCATTTTTTCAAATGAAACAGAGAGTGTTTGAGGATCAGGACATCCACAGGGATACCAAGGTGCTTGTTAATAAAGCTATTGTCCTCCCAACCCTGTTATATGCCTGCAAAACGTGGACTGTCTACAGACATCACCCTCAAATCCTAGAACGATTCCAACAGCGTTGCCTCCAAAATTCCTGCAAATCTCTTGGGAAGACAGGCAGACAAATGTGAGTGTGCTGGAAGAAGTAAAGACTATTAGCATTGAAGCGATGCTCCTATGCCATCAACTCCATTGGACTAGCCACGTTGTCCAAATGCTCGATCACCATCTCCCAAAACAGTTACTATCACCCCAATTCAAGAATGGAAAGCGGAATGTTGGTGGACAGGAAAAGAGATTTAAAGATGGGCATAAAGCTAACCTTAAAAACTGTGGCATAGACACTGACAACTGGGAAGCCCTAGCCCTCAAGTGCTCTAGCTGAAAGTCAGCTGTGACCAGCAGTGCTGTGGAATTTGAAGAGGCACAAATGGAGGGTGAAAGGGAGAAATGTGCCAAGAGGAAGGCACATCAAGCCATCCCTGACTGGGACTGCCTTCCATTTGGAAACTGATGTCCTCACTGTGGAAGAACATGTGGGTCAAGAATAGGGTTCCATAGTAACATATCCTGTACCAAGGCACTGCACCTGGAAGGCCATCATACTCGGACAATGAGTATCATACTCGCCTAAGTAAGTAAGGATATATATGATTTTGGGATATATATATAGAATATATACCCCAAAGACATATACATCCAACCTCTTCTTAAAAACCTCCAGAGAAGGAGACTCCACTACACTCGGAGGAATATTTTTTTACTGCAACTTGAATCCATTGCGCCCTGCTTGCCATGTCCAGCAATTGGTGGTGGTTAGTACACAGAAGGCTTGGCAGGATCATGACCAGTAGGATGGTGATGCTGCAGAAGGTATGGAAGGGGTTAATCTCAGTCCTGGGTTTTAAAGGTCAGAGTAATCTGTCTGTAAGAACTCATGGGCAGCTACAATTTGGGGAGGATGCAGCTGTGATTAACTGCGTAAGAAGAGCTAGTATAGGGATTGCTCTCTGGGAGTAAAATATTTGCCATAATAGGCCATAGAGGCTGGTGGTTGTTCCTCTGGGTTGGTGGATTGTTGGTATCCTGACCTGTTTAGTGAACCTTGTACCTTGAAGAACCTTGAACCCTGGTGAGCATCTTGTTGGTGAACCCTGTTGCCTTTGTATAGTGTTGTGAACCTTGATGTACCTTGAACATTCATGTACATTGAACTACACATTTGGATCACCCTTGAACTTTAGACTCTCTGGCTTAACCTTTGGAATGATGACTATGTTTTGGTTAATCAGTGAACTCTTGGCATTTGGCTCACAGATTGCAACCTTGACTACAGTGTACTCTTGAACTGGCGTTTGTAGTACACTCTAAGTCTTTTCTTTATACCTGCAGCTGTGTGCTATCTATGTTTTAAACTTGGACAGTGAAACAGCCAAATGAGTACATGCTGCTTTAAGTAAATAGTTTTGACACAAGGCGGGTGTTTGTCTTGGTTAATCTCTGCCTGCATACTGGCAGAGCCCTGGATCCTGATGCTGCTCTAGTCTGCAGAGCAGCACAATACAAGCTTGCCCCTTCTTCAGTATGATGTCCTTTTAAAAACACATGGTGATCATGTCCTTTCTTTTCTCCAACCTAAACATACCCAGTGCCTTAAGGTGTTCCTCATAAGACTCAGCTTCCAAACCTTTGAACATTTTGGTTGTGCTTCTCTGGACATATTCTAGCTTGTGAGTATCCTTCCTCAATTGTGGTGTCCAGAACTGGACACAGTATTCCAGGTGAGATGACAATAACAAAATCGAGGGACACTATTACTTCCCTTGATCAAGACACTAGAATCTTATTGATGCAGCCTAGAATCATATTGGCCTTTCTATCTGCCACATTACACTGTTGAGTCATGTTCAGCTTGTGATTTACTAAGACTCCTGCATCCCTTTTACATGTATAGGTATCTCCCATCCTATAATCTCTGTATTTCATTTTTAATGCCATTCTCCCTGTTGAAATTCATTTTGTTATTTTTGGCCCAGCTCTCTAAACTGCTAAGGTAATTATGATCCTGTCCTCTAGGGTATTAGCTATTCCTCCCAATTTGGTCTTATTTGCAAATGTGATGAGTATGTATTCTATTCCGTCATCCAGGTCATTGATAAAGATGTTGAATAGCACTGGGCCCTGGACAGAATGCAACTGGTTATTTCTCTCCAGTAAAATGAAGGAGGAGCCATTGGTAAGCACCTTTTGAGTCCAGACAGCCAGTACCCAAGCCACCTAACAGAAGCATTGTCTAGCCCACATTTTATTAGCTTCTTTCTGAGAATGTCACAGAAAACCATGTTAAAGGCCTTACTGAAATCAAGATATGCTACACCTACAGCATTCCCTTTATCTACCAAGTTTGTAACTCTTATCAGAAAAAGAGATGAGGTTCATCTGACATGACTTGCTTTTGAGAAACCTGTGTTGATTATAGTATTCCTTTCTAAGTGCTTACAGGTTGTCTGTCTAATTATCTGCTCCAGATTTTTTCCTAGTATTGATGTCAGGCTGACTGGGCAATAATTGTTTGGGTCTTCTTCTCTCACCCCTTTTTTTTAAAGATGGGGAAAACATTTGTTTTCTTTCAGTTAGCTGGGACTTCTATTCACCAGGAAATCTTCATGAAGTTTAGCAGTGGTTCTGAGATTATTTCTTCTTTTAATACCTTTGGATGTAATTCATCTAGCCCTGGAAACCTGCATTCATTTTGAGCAGCCAGATATTTCTATTCTGTGCTTCATTTTCCCTTACTGCTTTGTCTACTCCAGTGTCCCCAAGTTTAGTACTGTTTACCTGTGTGCCTTCAAGTTGTTTCCAATCTATAGCAAGCCTAAAGTGAACTTGTCACAGGGGTTTCTTGACAAGATTTGATGAGGTTTACCATCACCTTTCTCTGAAGTTGAGAGTATGCAACTTGTCCAAGGTTATCAAGTGGGTTTCCATGGCCACACAGGGATTCATCCTGTGTTGCAGAATCCCCCCATTTGGCAAAGAATGAGATTCTTGAAGTTAAGCAGGCTATCTATTAGATGAACAGATACAATTGAACTCCCATCAAAAACAAAAATAGGGCTGAATAGTGTGAAAGTAATTCCAGTGCATCTTTCAATATTAGATATGAGCAACACTGGCAGCTAAGGTTTTGTTATACCATGTTTTAACATGTATTTTAAGAGTGGAATGTTAAATGGCCAGTCTGGGTGTCCTATCAAGATTTCTAATGCCACATTCAGCCATTTAAGATCATTTCCATGGTGCACATCAGCTATTTTGCCCTTTGATGAATAGTTTCTTTAGTTGGCCTATCTTTATTAGACAGAGTGGGAATAAGGATCATACAGTTCTTTAGATAGTACACTGCACCTCCCTCACCTTTGGGGATGCTAACCTTTGGGAGATCCCATCCAACATCTGATGAGCTGTGTGGTTCATAGCCCTATAAGATGTATGTATACTCATTTTACCAAAAAAAATTTCTGTCTCACTCTATATTCACCAGAGCTTAGGACAGTGTACAAGGAAAATCAATGCATCTCATCCAAAGATTCTAAAACGGCCTCTCAGGAGGGCACACCCTTACTGTGAGCGATATTATTTCAAGAGTCTGCTTTTCACCCAGCCTTTTTCTCTATAACACAATGTTGTTTTTTAAAAGGTAGAGTAACTGGATACAAAGGTCATCACACAGGGAACCTAACATTGTTGTTCTATCAAAGTATATTTGAACAGAGATCATGTCTAAGAGGGTGTTGGGCATCTGTTGAACCCCATTCAGATTCTATGATGAATATTCTAAATCTCTGAAATTGCATAAATGCCCAGTTATATCTATATATGTAAACTATTAGTTGCCCATTGAATGGTAAAAGCTTTGAAACAATTCCAATGTGTTGTGCAATTATGAAGAGACAAAGGAATATTGAACACATAAACCCAAAGAAGTATAGATTTTACACTAATTTGCCCGATTTCTCTTAAAGAAACTATATTTCATCATGGTTTTAGGACTTGTCTATATACAATATTTCATCACATAATAGTCGGCACTACAAAATAGTTGCACCCTCACTTTTTAGGTGGCAAAATTGGAAGTTTTGCATTCCTCACACAAGAGTCATAGAGCTTTTGGGGGCTGATTCTCCCTTCCTCCCTCCCTCCCCCCAAAGGCAAGGTAGCTCCAGAGACAACCTTAAATTGAGGTCTCTGGAGCTCTGCTCTTCCCTCCTTCCTTCTTCCAAAGAGCTCCATTTTAGATTTTGTAAACTGCCTTTCCTTTGGAGAAAGAAGGAAGGATGGATGTGGGAATCTTCCCTCCTCCTTCCTCTGAGGCAAGGCAGTTTAAACAAACAAACAATCAAACAAACAGAAATGGAGCTGTTTGTTGGAGGCTGTATTTTCCCTCCTCCTCTTGTCTTGGAAGTAATGCAGTTGATTATTTAAACTAACAAAGAAATCAAAGAGAATCAAAGGTAATATTTTATTGCATAATAACCACACACCCTTTTTTTCAAGTAAAATAGGGATAAAATGCAACTATTGTGCAATGAAATGTGGTAGTTTTCAAGGATACTAATGCAGTGTTTTGGGAACAATAAATAAGGTCAAAAGTGAGGAAGCAGGCACCACATTTCTTTTGCCAGATATTTCTGGCATTTTGTTAAACATGTTTCCTTTATAAACATAAACCGAGAAGGAAGAGGGAAATTGGCCTTCATTTACTCCTAGCATAGCTAACTTATAAACTAAATTTCTAGTAAACAATTCTATTAAACAATGTATATTGTCCAGGATGCCAGCCAGCTTGAATCAATATGTTCAAGGCTTAAGGTGATGACACAAGAGGCAATGAATAACTTTGGAGATCTGCACATACATTTAAAAAGTAGTCACTGCTGGACATAATGCCACGTATAGCACATGGTAAGGAGAAATCTTACAAATTGTTTACTAGAATGAAAATGCAGCAAGAGCAAGGGCAGAACTGTACCAGTCCTTTGGTTTGATATAAGACACCTCTTATGTTTTTTCCTTAGAATTCCTTGTATACCTGAGCAGGGATCAATAACTTGTTGAAATCCTATAGATGTCCTATTCACCACCATGCCCTTGACTTTTCCACATTTTGCTATGTTGCAACATGAGATTGAAATAAAAGTAATTGTTATTACTTGATGGTACACTAAATGTTCAACACAATAAAAGTGCTCTCTCTCTCTCTCTCTCTCTCTCTCTATATATATATATGGCACAAAAATAAAGTGGCATTTATTTGTTTCATAGGTATTTGCTCTCTTTCTGTGACATATTGAATAAACCTCTAGTGCATTCGAAACATGTCGTTGAATGGAGTCTATTCATATGCAATTCCAACCTCACATGATTGCAGATTAAATATAGCTATTTCTGGAATGCTGCAGGGTTTGTTGGGGATCATATCTAAATGAAGAGGATCATGACTAAGACTAAGGAGCTATAACAACAATGCTAGAATATAATTGTGCTGAATGAGTGACCTCAATTAAATCATTTTAAAACTCAAAAGTTATGAAAAGCTCCTGGAGCCAAACACGGCAATTCCAAAGGTAAGCCAGTTTTAATCTGCAAGAGACAAGGTCTGAAATAAAGATTCTCCTCCAGAAAGGCACTGATCCTAAATACATAATAGAGGTAACACTTGAGGGATTTGAAAACAATATCCTAAATGTTTTAGAAAGCCCCACCTCTTATGTCTTCAAGAGTCTAAGACAGGATTTTAGAGTTGTTCACCAACTTGATAGACAGACCTAGAGCAATTTTGTCAGGAGGAATGTGCTAAAGCTGCAAGATGAAATGTACAAAGCCTGTTAGGGACATCCCTAAAATATGCTGATCTGTAATTGTTGACAAAAATGCTTCTGTGTATGTGTCTGTGCCTTCAAATTGCCTGCTCATTTACAGCAACCCCATGAATTCCATAGGGTTTCTTAAAGCAAATTTTCCAGAACCCTAGTAATTTAATTCTGCCTGCAGACAGTGTTTAAAGGTCTAGGAATAGTTAGATTCCATTATGAATTAAGCCACTGAAGTAATTCAAGATTTTTCATACCACAGTGCAATCATTAACCAAAATGGGGGACTGCAGTCAGGAAATCAGAAGAATACTCTCAGAAAGGCAAATGTGTAAACATATACAATTGAACACTAAAGTTAGGGTTGTTCTATGTGTGACTGTGAAAGCTGGATAGAGAAAAAAGTGGATAGAAAGACTCAACTCATTTGAGGTAGTGCTGGAGAAGAGGTCTACTTGCTCTGGACGCGGAGATGACTAAACTGAGGCTATTCTGCTTTGGCCATGTCATGAGAAGATATGACACACCAGAAAAGATAAGGATGTTTAATAAGATTCAAAGAAGTAGAAATGAGGGAGATTGCATTTCAGGTATATTGACTCAGTTAGGGAAGCTATAGCCAGGTTTACAAGATCTAAACAGGACTGTTCAACAAGTGACTCAGAGGTCTCTCATTCATAGGATTGCCATAAATCAAAATTGACTGAAAGGCATTTTCACTACTAAGATACAAGTTCCATGAATTTGGTGGGACTTCTTCCCAGGTGTTTATTAGATTGCTGACAGTATGACTATAATCCTACAGCAAAGCTATCTTCAAAAGAAGATAAGTAAGTATGAACATAAATAATTTCAAAAAGTAACAAAATTAGAACTCAGCAATAACCCTCCTCCCAAAAATGCATTTAATAATACACAAATTGACTATGTCAAGTGATGGATTACATTTCTTATGCAAGAAGGAAAGATTCCAGGAACATTGCTGTCATTATGTGCCTTCTAGTTAATTCCAATTTATGCTTACCCTATCATAAGTTTTCTTGGCAAGATTTATTCAGGAATGGTTTTGCAATTGCCTTCCTCTTATGCTGAGAGACTGAAATACTCTAGAGTTGACTTTGAAGCAGGCAGCCCTGCATTTCTGCCACCTACAGCATTCTGGGAAATGTAGGGGCCTTTTGAATTCTTAGCTACAGAGGTCCTTGCCTTCCCAAACTACATTTCCCAGAACTCTGCAAGCAACAGAAATGTGGAGCCGCCCACTTGAAAGCCCTGGTGTGATAATTAGTCCAATGTTCAGTACTACACCTGTTAGCTCTACATGGGAACATAGCAATGTATATTTCTAATACCTTATGTGGCACAATGGGCTTTTATAGAAAGATAATTATGGCATGGAGGACCAAGTCTATTTTTGGCTCACTTAAATATAGTATCACATAATTGAAATCTATTTTACAATATAACAAGGTGGGGGCAAAGTTGGTAGACAGGGAATATCTATTGTGAGGCACTTATTACAACATTATTGCACATTTGAACCAGTGTGGATTTCATCGTTCTCTAAAAATGATGTTGCAGCAGGCATTCTGTCTTACCTCTTCTTTACTTACAAGATGTTTGCAAGGAAATACCGGCTGTTAGGAATTGTAGTTGAAGTCCAAAACACCTGGGAAGCCCAAGTTTGACCGTGCCTGCCTTAAACCAAGGTCTAAAAAGGATTTAAAATACTACAGAATTCAAGCTTGCGTTTGTATGAAGAACCCGTGGGAACAGAAGTGCATCTACACTTTAGAATTCATGCAGTTTAATACCACTTTGACTGCCCTGTCTCAATGCTACAGAATCATGGGAACTGTAGTTTGGGAAGGCACAGTCACTATTTGGCAGACTAAAAACAGTAAAATAACAACTCCCACGATTCCATAGCATTGAGCTAAGCAAGTCAAAGTGATGTCAAACTGCATTAATTCCACAATGTAGATGCTCCATAGGTAAATTTAATTTCAATGAAATCTGACATGTAGAATTTAATTTATCATGATTATGACATCAATTCACAAAAGAAATATTAACCATTAATTAGGTTTTCTAATGGAATGAAGCCAGTAGCCAACCAGAAGAAGACTAATTAAAAAAAAACAAGCACTTACAGCCTGAACCTAGTAATGTTATCTGAGAAATTATTTTTCATTAAATATGACGTGTGCACAGACAAATAATTTTATAACCTTTTCCAGCAACTGTTACAAAAGATTGTACAGTCAAAGCACACTGTCCATCAATGAGAAAACAATATCCGCAAACTAATGACCCCTGTGTTGGTAGGAATACAGAAACTGTATAGTTTTTAAAAATCTTATTGAGTTGGATTTTACATATGGTGACCTATGAAGGAGACCTCCAAGAGAGTCCTCAGAAGCCCTATTCATGTGGGTATACACTGTAATATATTTCTCTGTTCTCAACTAAGAGTGCATCATACTATTGGCTGCTTTTATATTCAAATGGTAGGATACTTCTGTTTTTCTTAGAGGCATTTCCTGGATTTGTAATGCATACCTAGGAAGTGGAGAGAAAACAAGAGGAAGCCACTATTTTGCAATATAGCTCCACAACAAAATGAAAAATTCTTATTTTTCACATTCTTCAACTAAACCTTAACATCATAAGCTTATCCTGGAAAATGATTTCATCGAATAAATGAGAGGGGTAAGAAGGAATCCAGCCAATATTTACAGACAACCTCCTGTTTGAAAATAAAAATTTCCAGCAATAAATACACACACACACACACACATGCCCTTCTACTCTCGATTTACTGTCTTATCATTTCTTGGTTAGCTAGGTGCATTTGCAATAGTTACTCTCAAACAACCAGAAACTACATTTATCCAGCATCAACCAATCCCCATAGGCGCCGGTTAACTGAGGGCCCTTCCACACTGCTCCTATACCCCAGGATCTGATCCCAAGTAATCTGTTTATCCCTGGTTATCTAGCAGGGATATTCCCCTTTTAAAGCAGATAATCTGAGATCAGGTCCTGAGATAAAGGGCAGTGTGGAAGGACCTTAAGAGTCTACTGTATTTCTGATTAAATATGTGTTATGTCTGCAAATCTAAACTGACTAGTAGGATCATAGTATCAAACAGGCATTGTGAATATTTCAGTTGCCCACATAATTGTTTCTTCATGTTTCTACTCATATAGGAAGGTTAGGAATATGTTAAACAGTACGGGATATGCTTTAATCCCAAACTGTAATCTTTCTGAAAGACCAATGTACAATTTCTTACATTCTCATACAGCTGTAAATGCATATGTGCCTCTGTCCTATTGCTGCATAAGAAACTGTTGGCTCTCCAGGTGTTCTTCAATTCTAACTCCCAGTAATTCTATTCAATGTAGCTAATGATGGGAGTTATATGGGGAGTCATATGGAGGTAGAATTACCAGATCTCAAGACCTGTCTCTGAGGCCCCTTCTACACTGCCATATAATCCAGATTATCAAAGCAGATAATCCACATTATCTGCTTTGAACTAGATTATGTCAGTCTACACTGCCATATAATCCAGTTCAAAGCAGATAATTTGGATTTTATATGACAGTGTAGAAAGGGCCAAAGTCTCTGGTTTTGCTGGACCCAACTGCAGGCAAGAGGAAAGGGGTGTGTGCAAATTTCCTGCTCAGCTACAATTTGCAACACTCCACTGATTTCTTGCTACATCTTGCAAAGACCTGTGTGTGTGTTTAATTAGCTTCCTCTTTTCCTCCCAGTAGTTAGTGCACCACAACACACCCTTCACTGTTTTTTTGCATCCACTAGGATAGTGCTTTTCAAACTCTGTGTCATGACACATTTGTGCAGAGCTTTCCAACCATTTAATGTTGGTGACACGTTTGTTAGACATGCATAATTTTGCGACACAGTTTTATTTAGTTTTATTTGCAAACCAGAGGTTAAATCAATCCTTTATAAGAAATATCCATACATGAATTATATTAACAGAATATATGGGGACACCGCATATCTCATGAAAACTTTTCATCTATATTTTTTAACATGTACGATTTGTAAGATAGCACCCTTGAAGCAGTACACAGATTTAGGAGACGCTGCCTGAGCAGAGACCACTGAAGACCCAAATTGAGGCTTTGCTACACCTGGCATGACAATTAGCACCAATAAAAGTTTCCCTATCCCCAATAAATCACACCAAGATGAAGCAAGGCCACCAAAGTTTATTTTCTATTCCAGCTGGAAAGGATGATGACCACAGTAATCTGCAAAGGGGCCAGCATAACTCCAGTACAGAGAACTAGACAATATATAGTTTTTTCCATTCAAATTTCCTGCGCCCGCCCCCCTGAGCTGGTTTTGCTGTGATTGGCTGTGGCATCAGTGAGCCGGGAGGAGCGGCTGGGGGCAGGTGCGGCTCATCCAATGACAGCCTATGCCCCGCTTTGGCCGCTCAGCCAGTGGTGGGAAAGGAGACACGGCAAAAGAAAAAACAAAGGAAAATAGTTGCTTAATAATGGCAATTGTTGTAAGCCCTCAAGCCCGACCTAGCTATTGATATGGGGTTTTGAAATAACATTTCCGTCTGGCCCCTCAGACCCAGTCCATTATTCAAAGAGTGCAGTGATACTATTTTCTTGAAAGGATCCATTCTTCTGGGATCCATTCTTCTGGGAAAGGGAACATCGTTGTTGGAGGAACGGCAACATTCCCTTGTCCTCGGGGGTGGGGAAATGTCCTTTGTGAAGAATATTTAGCATGTCTATAGGTCCCCAATACTCAGGTGGCCTAGTCAACGACCTTCTGAGGCCCAAGAAAAGGGGGCAATTTGCCTAATGCCCATTCTTGAGAGTTTCTGAAAAGTCCATTGACTGAGGATGAAGACCTAGAAAGTCCTGCAGTGCTGGTCACAGTTCACAAAAAAGCCACCTTGCTCAATATTTTACATAGGCATACATATAATAATTGGGGGCATGGGGCATATATAGAGTTCATAAAGGAGAAAGAAGAGCATACAGGGTTGGAAAATATTGGTCCTTGTTATCTGGAGTTCATAAAGGGAAGGCCCAAGGTACATAAAGGCACCAAGCAGCCAAAGCTCCTTCATAGAAAAGGAGATTCATTCATAAAAAAGGAATCCAATTCATAAAAAGTCATCAGAGTGGCCAGGCAATGGCCTGGGTTCTGGGATGATACAAGAGGGATTTTCCGGATTCTGCAGGCATCATCCAGGCAACACACACAAGAAAAAGGGGACACATACACCAATGTTATGTGGAACCGCAGGACCACAAAAATGTCTTTAGTTTCCACAGGAGTATTTTGGATGGGGAAAAGTGGATCTGAGGGGCGTAGGGGTCCGTTCAGCAGAAAACAAGATAGCAAGGAAGAAGATAGCGTTGGTTCCGACAGAATCGGTTAAGTCACGGATACGGAGGCCCGATGGGTCCTGGTATCCGCAGCTTAAATGATCACAGTTCCGTGCCCCCCGGGATGCTGCTGGAGCATCCCAGCCAAGCCAGCGGGGCTGCATGGCTGGTGGAAGAGAAAGATTCATAATTGGAGTCAGTAAAGGACACAATGTATCAAGCAGAGAGGTGAAAGTTAGGAAAAAGGATACTTTTTTATTAGGGGTTTGTTACAAGGTGGCCAGGGGAGCCTGAGAGGGAGAGAAAAAAAGAGTTCTTTGCGGTAGCTGTTGCTGGTGCCACTATCCTGTTGATACTTGGTCAATTCATGCACCCAGGAACTGTGGAACTCCCTGCTGTGGTCAGATCAACTTGAAAGCAGGGGTTTCCGTGTTCAATGACAACCTGAATTCCCAAGATTTCTACAAATAACAGTATGTAAAATGTGAAAGATTTTTTAAAACAAATTGTATCGAATAACACCTCCCTAAACTGCACATCCCATAGGATATTGCCATGGCAGTTAAAGTGGAATGATAGCATTATAATAGTGTAGTGCAGGCATGCACAAACTTGGGCCCTCCCTCCAGGTGTTTTTGACTTAAATTCCCACAATTCCTAGCAGCCTTGGCCCTTTACTTTTCCCTCTCATTTTAATCAGCTGAGGGGGAAAGGGAAGGGGCCTGAGGCTGTTAGGAATTGTGGGAGTTGAAGTCCAAAACATCTGGAGGGAGGGCCCAAGTTTGCCAATGTCTGGTGTAGGGTCTAAAAGTATAAGTCAACTACATTAAATATTCTTTATCCATAAACAAGAAGAAATAATCCCTTCACTTCACCTTGATCAAGGTAAGATTATGTTGTTTTCAAAAGAGGGAAAGTGTTTGTGCACAAATAACAAGGAGCTACTATAATTGGTAATTAATGCACAACACTTAATGCCACTGGGATCTCTGAGGACCTGGGATGACCCTAGAGAGGCAATCCTATCTTCTCACATTTTCAGGTCTCTGCACGTTTAGAAAACTGAGCTTGTCAATATCTTTTATGGGACGTCATCAACATGACACAAAAGCAGGCAAGCTTGAATATAGTCCTTTTTATATATGGCTGGAGCGTTTGGGTGCTTGCACGCTTTTTTTGTGGCCCTAATAAAGGCCAAATTGGACATTGTTTCCTCGCGAGGCGTGGCTCTGAGTGTGTTTTAACGAAGTCTAATAATGCTTAACTTAATCAAAGGTCTGAATTTCACATAGAGAGAGGGCCCTTCCAGACTGCCATATAACCCAGAATTATCAAGACAGAATAACCCGCAATATCTGCTTTGAGATGGAATATCTGAGTACACACTGTCATATATCCCAGTTCAAAGCAGATTTATTTATTTATCGTATCAGGAGAGAACCAAGGGTACATTTGTGATGTATTTCAGAAAACACAAAAGTTAAAAACTTGGCATTATACTAAATGTCCTTTGACCAGTAGCTGTTCACTTGGGAGTGCCGCTGGTTTTGCTATAAGAAGGTCCTCTATTGTGCATGTGGCAGGGTTCAGACTGCATTGTAATAGATGGCTGGACTGTAGCGGGGGGGGGGGGGGGGGGTTAGGAGTTCAACCCCCCCCCCCTGAAATGTTTCAGATTGTTTTAAAAAACCTGGTTTACTCATGAATTTTAACTGGTTAACAAAATCCCCGTGCTAAGTCTATAAGATGCAAAAAATTAAGAGTCCCTCCAGAACTGTAAGCACTATCTCAAGCAAATATTGACAATTTATTCACATTGTCATTACTTGCAGAAATAGCCGATGTAGTGAAGCAACCAAGTTGTGTGTGTGTTGAATGCTCTCATTAAGGAGGCCAGACTTGGTGGAGGTGGTTGGCAGGGGTGGAGCTGCAGGCTATTGAAGGCTGCTCTGCCCCCTGCTGTGCTCTTTGCTTCAGCGTGAGCTAGGAGGCAGGTTTCAACACCCCCCCCCCGTGAAATTTTCAACCCCCCCAAAAAAATTTCAACCCCTCCCGAAATTTTTTTCTGGCTACGGCCCTGATAGATGGTCTGTGGTTTGCTCTTCTCCACCCTTGCATGTTCTGGACTTCACTTTGTGGCCCCATTTCTTAAGGTTGGCTCTGCATCTCGTAGTACCAGATCACAGACTGTTCAGCGCCTTCCAAGTTGCCCAGTCTTCTAAGTGAGTAAGCTCAACAAAATAGCCCACTTATATACAAAATAGAAAATAAATAAGTACAGCAAATAATATGACCATTAAAATTTATTATACTGTTCAAATTCACAGTAATCACAAACGATATTGTATGGATTTTGTACAATCACTCTGAAATGGTATCAACGTTGTGTGTTCTTATGCCGAGTTGAACATGAATCAGCCGCCCACGACTGGTTTCGGCCTTACTCTAGGCCTTCCTCTAGTGGTCTGAAATTGTTATATATATCAACAAATGCTACAAATATATCCATTAAACATCATATAATAAAACACATTTGAAGGTACTTACAAAGTTATACACTTGACACTTGTTCTCCTTAGAGATACAGGTTTTTATACTTAGTGGGATCTAGACCAAAGGAACAAAATGTGGCTGTAAGCATTTGAAAGTTACATATACAGAAAATAAATGTTGTACAAAACCCATCCAATATCATTTGTGATTACTGTGAATTTGAACAGAACAAGCCCTATGAGGAGCAGCTTAAATTTATTATTTATTTATTTACTTTGCTTATATACCGCTGTTCTCAGCCTAGGGGCGACTCACAGCGGTGTACAACATAGGAACAACAAAATTCAAGACATAGTATAAAAACAATTCTGGCCCCAGAGTGGCCGTTGGTGCTGGTGGAGGGGCGCTGATGTCACAGGGGACAAGATGGCAACGTCCTCCTGGCTCCCCTTCTTTATTCTGGCTCCCCTTCTTTATTCTGGCCCCAGAATAAAGAGCTGGGCATGTTTAGCCTGCAGAAGAGAAGACTGAGAGGAGACATGATGGCCATAAATATGTGAGAGGAAGCCACAGGGAGGAGGGAGCAAGCTTGTTTTCTGCTGCCCTGGAGACTAGGAGGCGGAACAATGGCTTCAAACAACAAGAGAGGAGATTCCATCTGAACATGAGAAAGAACTTCCTGACTGTGAGAGCTGTTCAGCAGTGGAACTCTCTGCCCCAGAGTGTGGTGGAGGCTCCTTCTTTGGAAGATTTTACACAGAGGCTGGATGGCCATCTGTCGAGGGTGCTTTGAATGCAATTTTCCTGCTTATTGGAAGGGGGTGGGACTGGATGGCCCATGAGGTCTCTTCCAACTCTGATTCTATGATTCTAAAGCAGATAATGTGGGGCTTTATTCAGAGACATTTGGGAGACTGCCAGGCTTTCTATCTGCAGGAGCGCTGCACTCTTCCTCCCAGTCAATAGGGGGCAGCAAAGGAATCTCCCTCCACCAATCACTGAGCAGCCCCATGGGGGGCGGGGGAGAGAAATGAGAGAGAAGCGTGACTGAAATTCGACGTCATCCTCGCTTCGCATCCGGGTCTTCCGGCTGAGTTTCCCAGAGACACCTCCAAACTCAGGAAAACGGGCGCGCGACTTCGGGAGTGGAAGGAAGAGGAAGGGGCGTGGCCGCAGGAGACGTACAGAAACTTCATTAGAATATATATATATATATAGAGAGAGAGAGAGAGAGAGAGAAAGAAAGACGCTTCCGCCCGCGCGCTCGGCCACGCCCCTTTCCCTCCTGTACTACTGCTATAGGTTGTGGCGCTTCCTTCCTTGTGCCTTTCCAACAACTGCTTCAGGAAGGAAGGAAGGAAGGAAGGAAGGAAGGCGGGGAAGCTGCGCGAGATCAACAAGCAACAGCTGAGGCGGCGCGAGAGGCGCGGCGCAGGCGCACTCTTACGAAAGGCCTAACACACACACCTTTTCCCCCAAGCGCCGCCACAACTGCTTTCGCCCGAGCCGCCACCGGCGCGAGGCGGCGCGCGGCGGTGGCGGCGGCGCGCGCCTAAGAGAGCGAGCGAGCGAGTTGCGCGCGCAGCCCCGCCTCAGCGTCCCCACACAGCCGGGCCAGAGCCAGGCGCAGGAGGGTTAAAGATGGAGGGTCTGACCCTGAGCGAAACGGAGCAGCGCTACTATTGCGACCTCTTCGCCTACTGCGACACCGAGAGCACGAAGAAAATCGCCTCCAACGGGCGGGTCCTGGAGCTCTTCCGCGCCGCGCAGCTGCCCAACGAGGTCGTCATGCAGGTAAGCCGCCGCCGCCCCCGCCTTGGGAGAGAGACGGGACACCCCAAGGTGAGCCGCTTCCCGCAAACCCCGAAGGCCCGGCCCCCCCTTCCCTTGACGCCCACTTCGGCCCCCCCCCCCTCTCTCTCTCTCGCCTGAAACCGAGGGACATCAGCCTCTTCTCTCTGTCCACAACAGCCTCGGTCCCTTCTGCCCACCCAGAGTTTCGCTTCCCGAAACACGCATTTTTCAAGCGTTTTGTGTCTTTAAATAGAAATATTTTGGGGCTTGTTTTTTAAAATAAAGACAGCCATTTGTTATCTTTGTGTGTATAAGTAATGGAGAATGTAAACCAAGAAAAACTGTGGATGGACAATGAGAAAGTGCATATCACAAAAATTATGTAGTGGCTGAAGTTATAACTAGGGCCCCTTTCCGCACAGCTGAATAAAACCCCACATCATCTACTTTGAACTGCAATATATAGCAGCAAGCTCTTCCACACAGTAAAGTAAAGCCTTGAGAACTTTATGTACATGCCCATAGGTTTACACTGTGGGTCCTTTCACACAGCACCATATTCCAGAATATCAAGTCGGGAAATCCCACATTATCTGAGTGTGGACTCAGATAACCCAATTCAAAGTTGATACCGTGGGATTTTTCGCCTTGATATTCTGAGATATAGGTCTGTGTGGAAGGGCCCCCAGTTCAAAGCAGATATTGTGGGATTTTCTGGCTTGATATTCTGGGTTATATGGCTGTGTGGGAAAGCCCTAAAAGTCAAAGATTCCCAACAAAGGATTCCCCCAGGCAGTAAGAAGCCAGATCTTGAAACTCCTAGGCCATTAAATGCTAATCAAGGTGGTCAGTTTCAAAATTCACATCTGCCTCAAACAGACAAAGATTTCTTTCTCCCACCCTAGATGTTCTACAGATATATAAAACCAATTTTCCTAATGTATTGTCAAAGGCTTTCATGGCCGGAATCACTGGGTTATTGTAGGTTTTTCAAGCTATATGGCCATGTTCTAGAAGCATTATCTCCTGACATTTCGCCTGCTTTTGTGGCAAGCATCCTCATAGGTTGTGACCTCTGTTTAAAACTGTTTAAAACCTCTGAAGATGTTTGCTACAGATGCACACAAAGTGTCAGGAGAGAATGCTTCTAGAACATGGTCATACAGCCCGAAAAACCTAAAACAACCCAGTATTCCTAGTTTCCAACAGACTTCACCACCTCTGAGGATGCCTGCCACAAATGCAGGTGAAATGTCAGGAGAGAATGCTTCTGGAACATGGCCAAAAACCTCACAACAACCCAGTTATAGAACTTCTAGTAAAAATCTGTGGGCCCTTTGACACAGCCCTATATCCCAGAATATCAAGGCAGAAAACCCCACAATATCTGCTTTGAACTGAGTTATCTGTGTCCATACTGTCATATATTCCAGCAGACAATGTGATATTTTCTTCCTTGATATTCTGGGATAGAGGTCTGTGTGGAGGGGCCCTGTATGAACAATGGGAGTGAAGGAAGATCTGGGGGAAATATAGTGTGAAGAAAGATCTGAGGGAAATACAAAAAACAGCCAGCACAAGGAGGGATATGACTGGGTATCTGAGGGGAAGCAGGTTATCCCATCGTTAATTTGCTGTTTTTGGCCCCTTCCACACAGCGAAATAAAATCCCACATTTTCTGCTTTGAACTGGAATATATTGTAGTGTGAACTCCCATAACCCAGTTAGAGGCCAATTGGGTATCCCCCATGGAAGTCCCTTATTTTGAAATCTTGGAAGAAAACGTTGCTGCTTTGACCAAGGGATAAAATGAAATGCAGGTTTCTCCCCCCCCCCTCCCCTTTTACAAAATAGATGTGTTCCTGGCCATTACTTCTTTTAAAAGAAATTTGCTCCTGGAACTAGGCAGAAACAACACAGAAATAAGTTTCTTGCACCATAAAGAAAGAGCCGCTCATCTGCTTTCAACGAACTTCACCCAAAACTAAAAGTTGCACATGTTAAATAAAGAAGCCAAGTCAGGATATTATTCTATAAGTAAAAAAGTAATGTTTTGATCTGGGTTGCTGTGAGTTTTCCGACCTGTATGGCCATGTTTCAGAAGCATTCTCTTCTGATGTTTTGCCCAGATCTTTGACAGGCATCCTCAGAGGTTGTGAGGTATGAGGATTCCTGTCATAGATGCGGGTGAAACATCAGGAGAGAATGCTTTTGGAACATGGCCATACAGCCCGGAAAACTCGCAGCAACCCAGTGATTCCAGCTATGAAAGCTTTCAACAACACAATGTTTTGATCGTTAGGGAGACCAGTCTGAAGGCTTCTTTTAGGGATTTTCTCTCTCTTTCACCAGCCTCCATTTTTCTTACAATTTCAATTTTGGTAGCCAAACTTATCAACTTGTGCTCTTTAAAACATGTTTGGGGATGGCTGGTGAGGCAGGCGTATTTGCTTTCCCTTTACTCTCTAGTTAGCCTTCAGGTATGCTCAGTAAGGTATTCTAGAAGCAGCTGCTGTTTCCTTGATCTGTTGTAGGGAGGAGCAGCTGCATAGTGGAATCAATCCTATTCTCTCCCAGCAAAAGCTTTATTGCATTGCTTTCTACACACATGTTGTTTTAATCTGATACCCCTTCACCATCCTCTTAATACTGTGAATATTGTATTAATACCTGGAATACTGTGCCCAGTTCTGAGTACTGCAGTTTAAGGGAGATGTTAACAAGCCGAAATGTGTCTAGAGGAGGGCAACTAGAATGATCAAGGGTCTGGAGAGTAAGCCCTAGGAGAAGCGGCTTAAAGAGCCGGGCACATTTAGCCTGCAGAAGAGAAGACTCAGAGGAGATATGATGGCCATGTATAAATATGTGAGGGGAAGTTATAGGGAGGAAAGATTCCACTTGGAGACTAGGGCGTGAAACAGTGGCTTTAAACTACAGGAAAGGAGATTTCATGTGAACATTAGGAAGAACATTCTAGTTGTAAGAGCTGTGCAGCAGTGGAACTCTCTGCCTCGGAGTGTGGTGGAGGCTTCTTCTTTGGACAGTTTTAAACAGAAGCTGGATGGCCATCTGTCGGGGGTGCTTTGAATGTGATTTTCCTGCTTCATGGCAGGGGGTTATACTGGATGACCCATGGGGTCTCTTCCAACTCTATGATTCTAATTATGATTCTGCTAAAGAAATGCCCAGGTACATAGAGGATAAGAAAGAAATGGGGGCTGGGTGAGCATTACAAGACGCTAAAAACAAATGTCTTTGCCATAGGTTTTGTTAACTGAGGTATGCATGTGAAGAGGTGCTTTGTTGTACTTTTGCCCATTTGAGTTTAATTTAGTTTAATAGCAAATGCACTTGTTTCCTGTTCAGTCAGTTTTGTTCTATCGTTACATCTGCAACTCAGTTGCAAGAAGACAACAAGGATATGGTTTGTGTTAGTGTGCAAACACAGAAAATGTTCCTTGATTAGCATTAGAATATTGGATTATATGATGAGTTCAGCCATTCACATTTAACTCCAAATTATGAACCCAGTTAAATGTTTTATCATTAGTGTATCTTTGCATACTTCTCATACATGCGTTTTTTAATAGATGAAAAGGGCTAAAAAACAGAAATAGGAGGATCATGAAAGAAAAAAACTGAATTCTAACTCATGAGTATGTTTGGGACGTGAGAGCTCCGCTACCTTGTTTTAACATATTTTAAGCCTGACCCATGTGGTAAGAAACTATTGCCAGAAATGTACAAAGAAGCTATGCAAAGACTTAAAGTACTTTGTATAATATGGACATGGCCTTGAATCATGACGTAATTGAAATTCATCTGAAAGATAAATTTTCTGGCAGATTTCATTGTGTTTTTACTTATGGGTACAACTGTTACTATGCCCAAGGGCAGTCAGTACCTTTTACAATTGGTACCTACAATTAGTACAGTTTGTAAAAAAGGACACACTTGTGCTCAATATTAGAACTTTCAGCTCATTAAAATACTCAGGTATATTGTCTCAGTTTTGGTAAAAGTGGTAAACTGAAAGATTAAGTAACGTAAATGGTTTATATCACTTGGTCCCGTTCACCATTATTCTTTGTAAACTTTATATATTGGCCATAACAGTTGTTTTAGGTGTTGAGGAATTCAAAGGCCATGTTTTCTAGAGTACCTGCCACTAAAAGATAACAACATCTACTTCATGTGTTGCTAGATAATGGGAAGATTGTCAAACAAAAGGTTTCCTGTGGCACATCACTGTCCTAACTTGCATATTGTGTATTATCTGCTTTGATAATCTGAATTATAAGGTAGTGTAGCAGGGGCTTTAGTGGTGAGTCAAAACAAAAGGGGAAGTTGCTCCTGAAGCTATTTGAGGAATGTCATCTCAAATGTAAATGTCATGGCTCAATGCTATGCAGTCCTGGGATCTGTAGTTTAGTAAGGCATCAGCATTCTTTGGCACAGAAGGCTCAAGACCTTGTAAAACTACAGCCTCTATGACTCTATAATATATTGAGCCAGAGCAGTTAAAGCGGATTCATTCTACAGCATAGATCCACCCCAAGGTTTTCCTTTCTGTTGCTGGAAGCTTCGGTCCTCTAATAGATTTGTTTTTAAATAAGGAACTCTAAGACCCCTTCCACACAGCTGAATAAAATCCCATATTATCTGCTTTAAACTGGAATATATGGCAGTGTGGATTCAGATAACCCAGTTCAAAGCGGATATTGTGGGATTTTCTGCTTTGATATTCTGGGTTATATGATTGCATGGAAGAGCCCACTACCTGTGTTGGCCAAATCACAAAGTCCACCTTTTGCCATTTCACATTACATTCGGCAGCAAATACTTTTTTTATTTTGTTTTGTTTGAGGAGCTTGAAAATTGAGGTGTGCATTAGATTCAGTGGTTCATTAGACTTGAGTGAGTACGAGCAATAAGATAACATGTTTTAAATTAATACTGGTACATTTTAGTGGCAGGTGATTGATTATAGGGTAGCTGAAGAGAGAAGACTGTTGAAATAAGTCACACATTTTAATTCTTTGCCTCTTTTTTCCTCATCAATATCTTTCTCATTTGTAACCTATGTATTCATAGACCTCTCTAAATGTGAAAGCTAGTGTCACTTCATTCACCACTATTTATTGGAAAGAAAAAAAATACCACTTTCAGTGAACCTAAACATGTAGACATAGGACTTCATCTTCAGCAAGGCTCTGTTGAATTGAATAAGTTGCTTGATGTATAGTGCAATATCCATCTTGTAATAACTATAACAGTCAAGCTCCATGGTCATAATCCTCAGTGTGAGGAAAATTCCGCAGCAACATAGGATTGCACAGTTTATTTGTGAAGAGTCAAGTCATGACTCTGGCCCATCTATGCCAACCTTTAATGCAGTTTGAAGCTAGCTTCAAACTGCATCAGCCAGACACCCAACTCCAGACGGTTCAGGTGCAAGATATTTGGCCGACTGCATCCCCTTGTACAAACCTAGGCCCCTTGTATGAACCCAGGCCCCTGAGATTTTCAGGAGAGGCCCTTCCCTCGGTCCCACCTCCATCTCAAGCTCAATTAGTGGGAATGAGAGAGTGGGCCTTCTTGGTGACTGCCCCTCGACTCTGGAACTCCCTGCCCAGGGAAGCCAGAATCCCTGCTGTTATTCAGGCAGGCTTTTAAAGAATAAGGTTTTTAAGATTTTCCGGGGCTGCTGTGATTTTATATGCTTTTAATGATGTTTAATTCTACTTAAATACTTGTATACAGGGCCGTAGCCAGAAAAAATTTTCGGGGAGGGTTGACAATTTCGGGGGGGGGGGAATGACAATTTCGGGGAGGGTTGAAAAATTGGGGGTGTGGTGGGGTCGAAACCTGCCTCCTAGCTCACGCTGAAGCCAAGAGCACAGCGGAGGCAGAGCAACCTTCAATAGCCTGCAGCTCCACCCCTGTCAACCACCTCCACCAAGTCTGGCCTCCTTAATGAGAGCATTCAACACACACACACCCAACTTGGTTGCTTCACTACATCGGCTATTGCTGCAAGTAATGACAGTGTGAATAAATTGTCAATATTTGCCTGAGATAGTGCTTGAAGTTCTGGAGGGACTCTTAATTTTTTGCATCTCATAGACTTAGCATGGGGATTTTGTTAACCAGTTAAAATTCATGAGTAAACCAGTTTTTAAAAAAAAAAAAAATCTGAAACATTGGGGGGGAGGGTTGAACCCCTAAAACCACCCCCTCGCTACAGGCTTGCTTGTATACTTGTATATTTTCAGTTGTATTACAATGCTTTTAGTTGTGAGGCACTTTGAGTCTCCTTATGGCAAGAAAAAGCAGGATATAAATAAACATAATAACTCCCCCAAGATGCACAAAAGAACCCCTTAATGTACATCAGTTCTCTATGGTTCGTATAATTACTATCCAGACCTAAAACTGCTATCTTCAATAGTGGTTTGGAACTGCATTTAATTATCAGTGTAGCTGGGCCCTCGGTTCCATTGTGTGCATAAGCAGGAAACTGGGGGAAGAGGAAGAAATGTATGCATGGATGTTTGTCTTCATATGCAGTCAGGAACCAATAATAGAAACCTTCTTAAGTTGCTGCTGGTAAAAAAGGTGAGGATATTCTCAGAGTTCAACAGCTGGCAATTTGAAGCCTGGTGTGATTGACATTACTGGAGTCAGTATAGTGAGAAAACTACACATAATAACTAATTGTAAAATGGCATATAGTGTATTTTCTATAGCTTTGTATTTTATAATAAAACTTCGGTGGTAGATGAGTCCTGATCAGTTAAAAATATCCTTACTTTAAACTCTTGTTTTGAGCCACAGTTTGGACAGTTTTTAAAGAAAATTATTCAATTGAAAGAAAGAAAAGAATGAATGAGTACATCTAGTACAGTCTATAGTTAGCAATGCTGGATCATATTTAGCTGTTATTAATTGAACTGGAACTTATTGAGCAATATATGAGTAACAGGATGCTTGATGTAGTTATTGGTATAATATTTCAATGATTGCTTCTCAAGTATTGCCAGTCAATGTTTATACACACCTTACATTTCAAAAGGAACTTAGTATTGTGAAAAACATGCCTGTCTAACATATACGTTTTTAAAAATTGATTGGGAATGTGTAGCCTTCCAGCATTTTTGCACTGCAGCTCCTATAAGCCTTCACCATTACTTATGATTGTCATTTGAGTATTTCAGTTGAACAAAATCTGAGAGTTCTATATTCTCAGCCCTACTTAATGGGGCCATCATTGCTTTGGAGAGTGGAAAAGATAGATCAGGAAATACAAGAGATTGTCATCTACTGGGATATCTCTGAATGAGTTGGAGTATTTCACGTGGATGCCCTGTATTTAACAATAAAAATCACTACCCTTAAAATGGTGCTAATGAAATGAAGAAAGCTGCTGGGAATAACTTTTTTTATGTAGAAGGACTGTTGGCTTAATTTAGTTACCAGTCTAAAGGTTTTTAAATTGCAGATCTATGTGTTTAGCTATTGGATCTCAAATGTCATGTTAAAAAATCAAATTAGTGAGTTTTTAACTTTTAGCATAGCTTATTAGCATAACGGTTTTAAAAGAATGGGAAATTGGTGTAATTAAGAGGTACTACCCACAATTCAATATTTATTTACAGAGAATTACTGTGTCAGAATAGTTTTAGTTTCAGTCAGTCAATATTGGAAGTAGATTATAGATGGACCTGTTCGGGCTAATGTATTTCACCTGCCTAATATGATGACATCTGCATCTGCCTATTTCCACCAGCACTGCTTTTGTATCCATTCAGTAGTCCATAACATAAACAGATTTTTTTCCCCTCAGAGATGTATGCAAACACAAAAGATGGATATCTTCTTTTAGTAAAAAGTGACATTTTGTGTTCAAAAAAGGAAACCAGGCTTCTAATTTTTGCAGGAGAATGGGATTGTGTGTAAAAGTCAGTTCTTGTGGGTTTTTTCGGGCTATATGGCCATGTTCTAGAGGCATTTCTCCTGATGTTTCGCCTGCATCTATGGCAAGCATCCTCAGAGGTGTGTAAAAGGTCAGGAATTGGCCATCAGACCACCATAGTTGTATACCCACATGATACTATGATTTTGGGACCTCCTTTTGTGCAGCTTCAAGGCTATAGAACCAGTGTTACCTGGATCATTGATGATTAGGAAGATACTATTCTTATAGTTCGTAAGAGCTCCTTTGGTAGGAAGTTATTTTCATTTCCATAATCACATAGCATTCATTGGCTTTGTGATGTGTGCATTCTGAAATGTAGACTATATTTTTTGTACTTTTATATGCAATATGTACAGTTCTTGTGTACATAATGTTAAAAAACAGTCCTATTTCTGCTTATAATGTTGCAAATTTTTTGAACAAATGAAAATTTGTTAGTATTTGCTGCATTGCAGACACCATTTTTTGCTCTATTACATTTATCTTATAATTCCATATGTAGAAGTGATTTTCTGTGTTTATATTGACTATAGTGAATATAGTGATTAGTGTCAAATCACTATATTGAACAAAATTATGCCACATGTCCCAGAGTAGAGCAGGGCACCTTAGCTGTGATAATAGTCTCCAACATTGATTTGATGCTGATATTGCAAATACAGTATATACAGTATACGCTGACCCGAATATAAGCATGCATATATATATATATATATATATATATATATATATATATATATATATATATATAAATTCAATTTACTGGGTAAATGTATAGACTCGAGTATATGTTGAGGGTGGGAAATGCAGCAGCTACTGGTAAATTTCAAAATAAAAATAGATATCAATACATGTACATTAATTGAGGCATCAGTAGGTTAAATGTTTTTGAATCTTTGCATAAAACTGATTTAAGATAAGACTGTCCAACTTTGATTAAAACATTATTCTAACCTCCTTCAATGTAAACGTGCTTATGTATCCTTCCAATAATCAATGTTGTTCATTTTAACTATACATTTGGGGGGAAATGCTGTGTGCATATAAATGAAAAAAAGTGGGGAAAACTGGTGCTGAGAGAGGGGGAGAGGAAGGTGCGCACAGCACCGAGGGAGGAGAAGAGGAAGGTGCACACTGTGCCGAGCTAGGAGAGGAAGGTGTGTGCTGCAGCGACAGATAAGAAGAGCTGGGTTGTTACATGGAGAGGTGAGGGTCCTGGCAGGAAGGCGTGGGGCTGAAAGAAGCCAGGAGTCTCACCCAAGTATAAGCTGAGGAGGGTGTTTTCAGCCTAAAAAGGGGCTGTAAAACTAGGCTTATACTCGATTATATACAGTATGTACAATTTGGCTTGCTCATCTCAAACAACCTTGGCTACTTACAAAAACTAAACATATGGTTTTGTATAATATTCAGTTATATCTTCTCCTTTTTCCCAGTTTGCTAAATGCAGATTTCTTTCTATATGAATAAAACAGAACAGTTTTGCGTATTTAGATTGTTAAGCGTAGCAAGGCAGATATACTCTGAATACCAGTTACAGCTTAGTGAGCTCTTAAAATGAGATCATGTTTTTGTTCTGCATATTAGAATAAAAACATTATTTATTATAGAGGAAGGGGGGAAATCAAAGAACAAGATGTGAAAAGGTCATTAAAATTTGCATAGTCAAATTCCTGTATTTTCCATCGACAGAAAAATGTTGATACACAAAATAATTAATGATAGACATCAAAATACTACAATCGCATTAGTTGCCATAATAATTGTGGTGATGTTTTTATAATAGTACCAGGGAAATTAAGGGATAACCATTACAGAGGAGTCTTGGACATTTTTGCCTATTCTGAAGCATTATTAAGAATAAATAGTGAGTACAACTGTGATTTTCTAATATAGTTATACTTCTAAAGAAAATATTAAGTTTATATAATGTGCAGTGGACATTTGTTCACATTTCTTGTAGATGCACATACTACCATTTTGTTATTGTTTTTTAAAGATACTGAACAATTAAATATGCTTTTAGAATTCACTGTTTTTCACATACAGAAACATTTACACTGTCATGCAATATAAGACAATCTGTGAAAAAACTAGTAGAAAATATTTGTTTTGCAAGACATGTCAGTTGACAGTTTATCCAGTATCACAGCATTAGATCTGATTTTGGAGTCGTTTGTTGGTTATTTAGAAGAGTTGACATAATACCAGTTTTTATTTACAGATGTAATTTTACTTCAGATGTTCTGTTTTATCTTTAGATCATGGAACTTTGTGGTGCAACAAGACTTGGATACTTTGGAAGAAGCCAGTTCTACATTGCTCTGAAACTAGTTGCAGTGGCTCAGTCTGGGTTCCCATTGCGGATGGAAAGCTTAAATTCGGGTAAGCCTTGAAATAGGCATTGAAATATACTTGTTTGGAGTACTAAAATACTACTGTTGTATGATTCTTCATACCATTGGCTTGATTCCTTAACGAAATCTATTAAGAGCTTCTTTTCTGTGATTGGTTCTGCTGTTCCTACAACATAAGACAACTCTGTTCTGAAGCACCAATGAAGCTTCTAACTCCTGCAACTCCTAACTTGCCAGCACCTTCAATTTTGGAGCAACGTATATCAAACTATATACAATGCTTCACATAAATTTGGATGCATGTTAAAAACATATGGGTACAAAGTGGGCACTCAGCATCTGCTGGAGTTTGGTTTCAGGACATCCAGTAGATATCATAACTTGTGGGCGTTCAAGTTGCATTATATACAGTATTGTTGTAAAATTGTGTCTTTTATGTAAAATGGTAAAATCAAAATTTGCTTTTTAAGGAAAAAAATGTGGGGGAAATATTTTCAAACTATAGGTGACTGAACCTGTGGATGGAATATTCATGGATATAAAAGGCGAACTGTACTTGGGAGCACTGAGTTACCACTCATAGGTACAGGGAAAATAATGGGAAAGTTTGAATTGTGATAGATTTTTGCATGTTCCAGGAACTGCAGTCTTATGTTCATTTAGCATCTTTTCATAATGGCTATTTCCATAGTGGTAATCATAGTGATATGTTGCCAAGCAAAGCCCAGAATCCTGTGACAGCTTAAAGACTAACAAGTACATTAAGGTAATTGCCAGGATGGAAAATATATTCAAGCGAGAGCCTTGAGCAGAACCTCCTGCCAGTGTGTTTGAGAAAGACAGAAGCAGGTATAAATTTGTTAGCTGTGCTCTTTATGCTCACTACACTTTCCAGTTGGTGCATTTGAATGCATCACTTCTGGAACAATACATTTTTTCCCTTTGCTTAAAAATTAAAACATAGCAACAGGTTCAATATGCAAAAAGTTAGGTGGATTTTTTTCCACCATAGGAATTTCCGCCATATTTGGAGTTAGTATTGTATTATATTATATTATATTATATTATATTATATTATATTATATTATGTATGTATATCAGACATCGGCAGATTTTTTGATATGGGGGCCGCAATGTGTTTTAAATTTGACAGACAGGCCAGAGGCAGATGGAGAGTGTTTGTGTGAATTAATAAAAATAAAATTCTCATGCACATTGCATACATTGTGTTTGTAGTGCGAAAAAGAGAGAAAGAAAGGACAATACAATATTTAAAATTAAGAACAACTTTAACCAGCATAAACTTAAATGTATTACAGTGAAAGACCCCAGGGGTCATGCGACGCAACCCCTTTTGGCTCCCAGGAAAAGCACAATAAAAGCAGGAAGAGGAGGAGAAGGAAAGTGCAGAACCCTTCAGTATGCCTTGCAAAGCCCCAGAGGCTCCACGGAGCACACTTTAAGAACCCCTGCCCTAGAGAATGCTTGATTTTTTTTCAGGAGTGATTGGGAAGGCATAGCCTTCCAAGCTTTTTTGAGAAGCTATTGAAACCCCTTACTCTTTCACAGTTGCCCACTCTTAGTCTTGCCATATTGTGATCCATTGTGTCCAGAAACCAAGGATGTAGAGGTCAAAATTATTGCCTATGATATTCATAATTATTTTACTGCATCTTTTAAAAAAACAAATGAAGGCATGTAGTAACCCTTAGGACTACTGAGTTTCCCACCATAATCTGTCCTAGAATTTGCTGGAATTTAGCAAATATTTAATTATAAAAAACCCCTCATTGACATATTGCAGTGTCACCTGGACTGTTTCTCTTGAAGTTAAACCAAAATCAAATAACAGGATAAACATAAATTTGGAGAAAACACCTGCAGATACAAATGAAATGTTATAATCCACCAGCTTGTGCTGTTGTGAGATATATAGTAACTAGAGCTTTCCCTTGCTAAGGAGTTTTCAGTTGTCTTGGAAAATTCCATTACTGATCACATCATGAGTTTGGATTCTGGGTTGGAAATTCCGTTTCCTGAAATCTGGGGTGAAGAATGAAGATAAGCAATTTTTAACTTTTAAAAATTAAAATAATCATGTGCATTGTTATTTTTAACAGTTAAAGACCTTCCTCTGCCCAGATTTGTGATGTCAAAGAATGAACAGGAATTGAGGCATTCATATTCTTCAGATGCTGATAACTCATCCTCCTATTCAGGTGCGATTCCTCCCCCACCAGGCAGAATACAAGTTAAAAAAGGCTCTGTGAGCCATGATGTAGTCCAGCAACGTTCAACGACAGATCAACAGGTAATGAAATATAAAGTCTAGCACTTGAATATTCACTTCTCATGCGTGTCACTTACCAAAGGAATTCAAAGTATTTCATGTACAGTGTTCCCTCGCTACTTTGCGGTTCGCTTTTTGCGTACTTGCTGTTTCATGCGTTTTTCCCTCCTCAGTCCTCCCCCCCCTCCAGCTTTGAAGGGCCTTTCCTTCCTTTTGTTCGCTCTCTCTCTCTCTCTCCATCCAGCGAAGGGAAAGGCAAGGAGGGCTTGCTTCCTTTCCTTCCTTCCCTGACAACCACCGCATTGACAGGGAGGCGGGGGCGGGGAGGAGGAGGAGGGGGAAGAGGAGGAGAGGAAGGCGAAGAAGGCACATATGAACTGGGAGAAGGAGGAGTAGGGGAGGAGGTGGAGCCAGCGGGAAGTGTGGTGTTCAAGGGGAGGGCGGAAGGCAGGAGGGCGAATGTGTGAGCCGCCCCTCAAGAAAGGAGGAAGGACAGCCTTGGCCAAGCACCGCCTTATCTCTTTCTCCATCTTTTCTTTCTGGGAGGGAGGCGGGGGGGGGGAAGGAGGGCAGCAGGGAGGGAAAGGGGGACACTCCATCAGCTGGCTGATGGAGTGGCAGCACTTGGAGAGCGAGGAGGAGGAGGAGGAGAGCAAGGCGAGCGCAACTCCTGCTCCCTTTTCTTCCTTGCCTGCCAAGAGAGAGGGGCTTTCCCTGGTCAGCCTCTCCGGCGCCTGGTCTGGGCCTCGCTTGCTTCCTTCCCCTCCTCCTTCTCCTCCTCTTAGGCCCCAGGGAGGCCTCAGAGGGACGTCTCGCGGGGAGGGAAGGACCAGGACCAGGCTCAGCTGTCCACTGCTCTCTTTTCCCCCTTCTGCTTTTGCTCTTTATGCTTGGTAAGGGATTCTAGAGGCAGCTGCTGTATATCTGTCTGTTGTGAGAAGGTGCACACAGCTAAGGTAGAATCAGCTAAAGCAGGATTCCATTATTTCCCATGTCAGACTGAATTGCATTGTTTGCTATAGACATATTACTGCAACCTCACAACCTTGCTTACAATGTCATTGTAGCTGAAACAAATCTTTTTCATCCAAATAAAGGATGCTAAGGGAAACGTTGAGCAGGCATAAAAGGGTTTATAGAAAATTTATTAGCTGAGGTATGTCTGTATTGTAGTAAGAAAAATAAATGTACTAGCAATGTTTTGTGCCCCCAAGGTATCTCATTCTATGTAGATCTTTTGATGCTAAAAGTGGAACTATGTGATTAAATGTGAAGTTCTCAACATAACTTGGTACTGGAAGAAATCTTACTCCTATTTGGAAATAATAGGAGAAGTGGTTTTTCAAGAAATATAAAATAGTTTTTAATAAATAATTGAAGTTGCAGCAAAGATGGAAGGTGGTGAATAGGAATGGACCAACTATTTATTTTAATATTTCTATACTCAAGTGTGTGAGAAGAATTCAGGGCAGGTTCCAGACAGCAAGAGAATATAATACTTTTTATTTTAAAAACTATTTTAAAACTCTTACACCTTTTATTACCCTTTCACAAACCCACAGTCTAATCAGTCAGTGGTCCTTAAATCTCAAAAGCTTTCATAGGAAGTTTACCGTATATTCCGGCATATAAGACGACTGGGCGTATAAGACGACCCCCAATTTTTTCAGTTAAAATATAGAGTTTGGGATATACTCGCCGTATAAGACCACCCCTCTTCCAATGCACACTAAATTAAAAAAATTAAAAATCAGATTTGAATTCAAGATGGTAATTTTAATTCAAATGCCTATGACATGCAAGTTCCCATGAGAGGGACATTGTACCTTACATTGTACATTACAGTTGCTCTTTCTCCCTTGAATTTCATTTATACTCTGGGTCCTTTACATCATGCTGGCAATAAGTTAAAATAAACTGTTGCATGAAATAATTCTCATTTAAAGCAATTATAAAAACCAGCCAAGGTAAAGTGTCATATCAGTTCCCTTTTGCCTTCTCTCAGGCTTCTCCTATTGACACAGCCTAAAACAGCATTGGCCTTTTTAGCTGCAGCATCATACTACTGGCTCATGTTCAACAAATATTCCTTTCACAGAATCCTAAAGTTGGGAGGGACCTCTAAAGGCCATTTAGTCCAACCCCCTTCATTCTGCCTTCTTGCGGGGAAAGCACAATCAAAGCACTCTCGACAAATGGCTATCTATTCTTATTAATATTAATAATGGCGTTGGAAGGGAGCTCTAAAGGCCATCTAGTCCAACCCCCTTCATTCTGCCTTCATACAGGGAAAGCACAATCAAAGCAGCCCTGACAGATGGCCACCCAGCCTCAATAACAACAACAATAACATTAATACTAATAAAAAGTTGGAAGATATCCTTTAGGCCATCTAGCCCAACCCCCTTCTGCCTTCGTGCAGCAGAAGCACAATCAAAGCACCCTTGACAGACAGACTGCCATCCTCAATAATAATATAAACAATCATAAGATTCATGCTAATAAAGGGTTGGAAGAGACCCCAAGGGCCATCTAGTCCAACCCCCTTCTGTCTTCATGCAGCAGAAGCACAATCAAAGCACCCCTGATGGATAGACAGCCATCCTCAATAATAATATAAACAATCATAAGATTCATGCTAATAAAGGGTTGGAAGAGACCCCAAGGGCCATCTAGTCCAACCCCCTTCTGTCTTTCCCTGCTCCCCCTTTGCGTTCCTCGGCGGCGGCAGCGACGCCAGAGGAGAAGGGAGCCCCGGTGGCAGGGTTTTCCATGGGCTTGCTCTCCTCCTCCCTGGGCCCCCGCACGGCCGCGGGGGCAGTGGTGCAAGGAGCAGAAAAGCCATGCATGGGGTGAAAGAGGGAAAGGCGCGCACATCTCCCCCTTCTCTCTCATCCTGTGCGCACCTTTCTTGGCGGCGGTGGTGGCAAAGGCGCGCATGGGGCGAGAGAGAAGGGGGAGAGGTGCGCGCCTTTCCCTCCTGCCTCGCGCGCCTTTCCTGCCTCCACCACAGGAAGGCATCTGCGGGGCGACATCGGAGGAGGGAAAGATGCACCCTGCGGAGGTCTGCGCTGTCTTCCGCAGCTGGTGCACACCTTTCCCTCCTCTCTCGTCCCATGTGCGCCTGCCGAGGAAGGCATCTGCGGGGCGAGGACGGAGGAGAGGAGAGAGACCTGCGCTGGTGAGCGCGCTCACCCCTGCTGCTTCCGGAGAGCCTTCCAGCATGTCTACAGGCTCCTGCAGCAGCGCGGCATGGGCCAGACGCTCCATTGGCCTCAATTGGGTCCAGGAAGGAGAGAGGCAGCGTGAGGAAGGCGGCCCTCCGGCCTCCTTCCTCATGCTGACTCTTTCCTCACTGGGCCCAGCTGGGGCCCAACGGAGCGTCTGGCCCATGCCGCGCTGCTGCAGGAGCCTGTAGACATGCTGGAAGGCTCTCCGGAAGCAGCAGGGGTGAGCGCGCTCACCAGCGTAGGTCTCCCTCCTCCGTCCTCGCCCCGCAGATGCCTTCCTCGGCAGGCGCACACGGGACGAGAGAGGAGGGAAAGGTGTGCACCAGCTGCGGAAGACAGCGCAGGCCTCCGCAGGGTGCATCTTTCCCTCCTCTCCCGTCCCGTGTGCACCTCCACCGCCGAGGAAGGCATCTGCGGGGCGAGGACGGAGGAGGGAAAGGTGCCAGGTGCTCCGTTGGGCCCCAGCTGGGCCCAGTGAGGAAAGAGGCAGCGTGAGGAAGGAGGTCGGAGGGCAGGCCGCTGCGGGCGGATGTTCTCCTCCGCTGCCTCGGTTCCGCTGCCATTCATCATCTAATATGTCCGGAAGACAAGACGACCCCCAAGTTTTCAAAGGATTTTAAAGGTTTAAAAAGTCGTCTATTACCCCGGTTTTTACGGTAATCTTAGCTCTGTAATGCGCACTAGTCAGACCTCTTAAGGGGAGGCATTCCAACTGCAGTGCTACAGCACCATTGTTGTGCTGATAACCACGGGGCAGACACTTCTTTGGGTATTGTGTTCCTAGCCTTAGTCAGGATTCAGATTGGGCTCTAAAGGGAAATTGTCTTCCTCAATATGGAAAAATAGTGTTTTTGAACTCACTCACAGGCTTGTTTTGGACCTTATCATATATGTCTATATGAGTAACAATCCAATTTTTCTCCCAGTCTTCTGTGACTATCTGGTGCTCTATCTGCTTATTCGTATTTCTGCTTACTACCCTTTCATTTACTTTCGTTACTTCTGCTTTCTTTCCAGATTCAGGGAATGCAGGGTTATTTAGTTTTCCAGATGTCAGACCTGTGCCCAAGTAGCAGAGGATGTCAGGATGTGGAAGAGAGCCAAGGGGTAGGGAGATAGTTGAAAATAGTAAAAGAGGAAGCACATCAGTTACACAATGTAACAAAATTTGAAAAAAAATCTGTACCAGGTTTCAAAGCGTTATTCCCGCTTAATTGTGTGGTACTTACTTTGAAAGTATTGTTTTACTCCAGAAACTTTGTTTCTGTGACTGCCGCTATGTTGAATTGGTTGAGACTAGTGAGATATTCATTGAAAAACTATAGCAAAGTGTGCTGCAGGATGTCTTACAAAAAAATATTTGCAGTTTAATAAACCTTTTCCATGTTTTTATGATAGAACCAATTAGGAAATGACATTAATGACCCAGGAACAACAATTTTGATACATAGTGTTGTTTTATGCAATGAACATTAAGCTGAAGGAGACCTTCTGAAGTTGGTTAAGACTATTAATGTTTTGTTATTTTGTTATTTCTTATTATTCGTGGAATTGTCTGAACTTGTTGTCTTGCATATGTCACACTCCCTTTCAAGCATTTGTTCTTGAAATTTTGTTGATTTCTAGACACCAACAGTTGATAAAACAAACTAACCTTGTGCACCTTAAAAGCCTAAAGTTGTATTTGACATATATATATATATATATGTGTGTGTGTGTGTGTGTGTGTGTGTGTGTATAATCTTTATTAAAGAAAAAGTTTTGTTTAAAATTGAGTTACAATAAAACATCAAAGTCATAAATAAAGCATAGAATAAAGGTATACTTTTCATGGCTTCTGCCTAAGGGAGTATCTACAGTGTATAATTTAATGCAGTTTGACATCACTCAACTCTGGAACTGCCTAGCCAGGAAAGCCAGAATGAAAGCTAGAACAGTCTTCTCCCTGCTGCTCTTTCAGCAGCAGGCTAGAACCTTTTTATTCAGGCTGGTCTTTATAGAAAATTTTAAAGATTAAGTCAGGGGCTGCTGTGCTTTTTTTTTAAGCTTTAAATACGTTTTTATGGTTTTTAGTTGAATTTTAATACCACTAATATTTAATTCTGTTTGTATGTTTGTATATTTTAAATTGTATTGAAGTGCTTTTAATGTAAGACACCTTCCTTGTAGAGAGAAAAAGTGGGATAATCTGCCATGGTTCAATGCTGTAGAAAGATGGAAATTCTAGTTTGGTGAGACACCTGCACTTTTTGGCAGAGACAACAAAAGACCTTGTAAAATTACAACTCTCACAATTGTATTCCATTGACCAGTGGCAGTTAAAGTTCTGTTAAACTGCATTAATTCTACAGTGTAGAAGCCCTCTAGGTTTTCAAATGTATGGCACTAGTGTAAGTAGCCAGATATATATAGACATGAGTTTTTAGAAGCAGAATGTTGTCCATGAAAGCTTATGCCAAATAAGCTTTAAGGTTTTACCAAACTTTTAGTTGTTTTTGCTCTGGAAATGATTGTGTGTTTCGGTCTGAACTAGATATTCATTGCTAGATATTTATTAGCATTTTAGGTTGCAGCTAAACATAAAAAAACCAAGATTATGGCAACAAAAATTATTGACAACTGGGAAATAAAGGGAGAAAACATGGAGGCAGTGACATACTTTGTATTTCTAGGTGCAAAGATTACTGCAGACACAGACTGCAGCCAGGAAATCAGGAGACGCTTACGTCTTGGGAGGAGAGCAATGTCCAATCTTGATAAAATAGTGAAGAGTAGAGACATCACACTGGCAATGAAGATCCGCATAGTTAAAGCAATGGTATTCCCCATAGTCACCTACGGATGTGAGAGCTGGACCATAGGGAAGGCTGAGCGAAGGAAGATAGATGCTTTTGAAATGTGGTGTTGGAGGAAAGTTCTGAGAGTGTCTTGGACTGCCAGAAGATCCAACCAGTCCATACTTCAGGAAATGAAGCCCGACTGTTCATTGGAAGGAAGGATAGTAGAGGCAAAGATAAAGTACTTTGGCCACAACATAAGAAGAAAGGAAAGCTTAGAGGATACAATTATGCTGGGGAAAATGGAAGGAAAAAGGAAGAGGAGCCGACTAAGGGCAAGATGGATGGATGACATCCTTGAAGTGACTGGATTGACCTTGGAGCTGGGGGTGGTGATGGCCAACAGGGAGCTCTGGCGTGGGCTGGTCCATGAGGTCACAAAGAGTCGGAAACGACTGAACGAATGAACAACAACAACTAGCCTAAAGTTTTTATATACAACTAGCTGTACCCGGCCACGCGTTGCTGTGGCCCATTGTGGAGAAATGGAGAGCTGGTTTCTATACTATCAATACACAATTGAAGTGACAAGGTATCAACCTAATATAGGCCCATTTCAATCTCCTCGAGGCCAAAGGGTTACTCGGGTAACCCAGGGCCTGTGGAAGGGCCCTGGGTTACCTGAGTCCACACTGCCATATAACCCAGTTCAAAGATATTATATAGGTATTATTATTATTATTATTATTATTATTATTATTATTATAGATGTACAGATAGTATACGCATGTAGATATTATTATTATTATTATAGACACAGATATTATTAATAGCATATAGTTATTGTCATTATAGATGTATAGATATTATTATTACAGACCTATAGATATTATAGGCATCTAGTTATTATTATTATTATTATTATTATTATTATTATTATACGTAGATATGATATAGCTGTTATTATTACAGAGGTGCAATGGGTTAAACCCTTGTGCCGGCAGGACTGAAGACCGACAGGTTGCAGGTTCGAATTCTGGGGAGAGCGCAGATGAGCTCCCTCTGTCAGTTCCAGCTCCCCAAGCGGGGACATGAGAGAAGCCTCCCACAAGGATGGGTAAACATCAAAACATCCAGGCAGTGACCCCTGGGCTACATCCTTGCAGAAGGCCAATTCTCTCGCACCAGAAGCGACTTGCAATTTCTCAAGTCATTCCTGACACAAAATGTTTTTAGAGGTATAGATATTTGTATTAGTATTGGCATAGATATTCTTATAGGCATATAGATATTATTATTATTGATATGATATTGCTATTATTACAGACGTATAGATATTTTATTATACGCATATAGGTATTATTATAGATATATAGATATTATTGACAGACAGATATTCTTATAGACCTACAGATATTATTATAGACATCTAGATATTATTATTACAGACATGCAGATATTATAATAGACCTATAGATATTATTACAGACAGATATTATTATTAAAGACTGATATATATTATTATTGTAGATATTGTAGCCCAGGGTTACTATAAAGTAAAAATGGATGGCCATCTGTTGGGAGTTCTTTAATTGTGCCTTCCTGGACAGCATTTCCTGTTTTTAATACCACTTTCTTTGAGTACTGGACTTCATTTCCCAGAATTCCTTCCCATAGCTCAATATGGCTGAGCTTTCTGGGAGTTGAAGTGTGTAGAGATGTGTGTATGTATATATACACATACACACTTACACAGACACACAGAATCACATCCCTGCGAGTTCCCAGGTAGCCATGAGGTAAAGGGAAGGAAAGGGAGGGGAGGGGGTGGATCTGAAGGAGAGTGCTCTCCCTCCCTCCCTCCCTCCCTTCCTTCCTTCCTCTCCCCCTCCCTCTTCTGTTGGGCTTTTTAAAATGCCCAAGCAACAATGCAGAAAAGGAAGGCAAGCAGGCAGCACCTCCAGGAGGGTTGGCTCTAGATGTGAGGAGGAGGAGGATGCCACCTCTGTTTCTCTCTCGCTGGGCAAGAAGGAGGCAAAATGCTTTGGACCAGAAGTGTTTGGGAGGGGAGAGGCAGGGACTTGCGAAAAGGATCTATGGACCATCTTTCCCTCCCTCTCTCAAGCAGTTCTCTCTCACACCTCTTGGGTTTTTCCCCCCTCCTGCGGGACGGGGGCGTCATTTTAATGCATGCTCTATATAGTCATTTCGCTTTGTGGCAGATTACGTTTTTTCTGGTTAATTTGGGGAGTGGGTTGTGTGTGTGAAGGACATAGATTGCTTTGGTAGGTGTCTTGTGTTCAAATTTGGTGTCAATTCGTCCAGTGGTTATTGAATTCTGTTAATCCCACAAACGAACATTACATTTTTATTTATATAGAAGTTGGTCAAATTTCATTTTTCTTAGTGTAAATGTAGTTACATGTTTTAGCCAAGTTTTGTAAAATTAGGTTTGTAAGATACTCTATTAATTAATTTTTATTGGAAAACACATATCACATTTGAGGAAAAAGTTGTCAGAAGATGTAATTCTTGTCAACGAGTCCTAAAATTAGGAATATAAAGCTATTATATGAGTAAATAGGAAACCAGTGAACTAAGGCTTTGTAGCTACAGCTCTGCCCAGAATAATTACTCCCAGGTGTGTGTGATCTAGGGACCACCATTTATGTGTATAAATCTGCATTTCACATGTTAATGTTTTCCATATTAGCTTATTCTTGAAAAGTACTTCTTAGACACACTGATTCATCTGCAAACTGAGATTTCAGATCTTCAAAACCAATATAGATTGCTCCAGATTTATTCATGTAGAGGTGTTCATTAGTTACCTTAATAAATGATACATGATGTTGGTATCCTTTTCGTGTTTGCTGTAGTTTATCTTTCCCCAGTTCTCAGTTGTGAAATCCTGCAAAAACTTAGCTTTGACGAAAGATTACCATCCATTCCCTTTTGTGTTTATTTTATAATTCCATCTAGATCTCTTTGAAGTAATTGGCTGAAATTTTAATCAGGGCAGGAAGCTTAGCTGTGCTCTGTTTAGTAAGTGAAAGGAAGATTACTTCTGTGCAGTTATTCCAAGCATGTTCACTTTGAAATGAGATTCATAGAGTTCAATGCGATTTGCTGCTTAATAAAAGTATTATAGTTGAAGTTTTTTCATTTCTGCAAATCTGCCATGTGCAGGTGATTTCTGTGTAGCATGTGTGCCTTTCACCAGCATCTCCTGATTTGCCTGGTTTGGGTAACAACCCATTTGAATATTAGCTTTCTTCGGTATGGGATGGAAAGGACAGAATTTGGATTGGTGCCACTTCTACAGAATACATCCAGAATCTTGAAGTAACTCAGTAAAATCAATGACATTATTTAAATATTTTTTACAGTAACTAGGGCATAACAATCCTGTGGCATAGTAACAAAACTGTTAGCATTGTTATGTTCAACATAATGAGTTATTCCAAATATGCTTTGGAGACCCAAGGCCATTTTAAAAGAAAATTTAAAAATTACACGCATTTAAAAGTAGGAGCAAAAGTTGTTCATAAAATGGGAATATCTAAAACACTGATCCCGGTTAACATGACTATATCTTTAAATTCAACTAAAATATTAGTTCTTCAGAAAAAGTAACTTTGCATGTTAGCTTTTGAAAACAATGGCCCATGTTCTGATTATATGTCTGTGGACTAAAAAGAATTCGATTGACTGTATAGCAATACTGATGAAGGGAACTCTTTTGCTAAATTCAATGGCATGCTCATGGTAGGATCAGAATTTTCGGCCCCCTCCTTTCACTTCTACAGTCTCTGACACTGAAAATCTCTTCTGGAGAGTTTGCCAGTCCCCCCCCCCCCCCAAATTTCTTTTCTGTTTCTGCAAAGCAGACTTGCCAGAAGAAACAATCTGTTAAATACTGCCCCTTGTATCCCCAGGATCTTGAATGGTGTTGGGGATACAAAACTATTTATGTGTTGTAATATTGCAAGATTCCTAATGGAACATTTGAAGAGAATATGCCACAGATTTTAAGGAATCCGTTAAGCAAAACAGTTGGTTCAGCACCTATAATTCCCTCAATAGTGTCCTTCTGAAGATTTTGAAAGTGCAAAATCTTGAATGTGAAACAATAAATTATACATCCACCCACCCTACCCCCGCATTTCTTATGAATTGGGTTCTAATAATGTCCTATAAATGAAAACCTATGGAAAAATACAAAAATTAGATGGTCTTTGAGTTATAGTCAACTTTCATCAAGTTACTGCATGTAAATGTTTCAATGTTTATTTTCACGTGGATACCAAAAGACATTGTTTATTTTACAGTTTATGTTTTAAAATCCTACTTAACTTTAAAATGTTGCAATTATTCTTCAATATAGTGTTTTAGACAAGAAATTGCATAAAGACTTACTTTGTTTCATTAGGAATCAACATCTCCAGTAGTTTCACCCCAGCAGTCCCCACCAACCTCTCCACATACATGGCGGAAGCACAGCCGACATCCCAGCGGTGGAAATAATGAGCGACCTCTTGCTGCACCAGGGCCGTTTTGGACTCCCTTTTGTGAAGCACAAGCAGGTATAAATAAATGTCGTTCATTAAACTTTTAAGTGTTTCCTCAGATTGTGGAACTCCGAGCCCTTAGTATCCTCTGGGGTTTGCTTCCAGGACATCACGTGGATACCAAAACTCATGGATGCTCAATTATTTAGTAAAATGTTGTCTCTTATATAAAATGGCAAAATCAAAGTTTGCTATTTGGATTTTTTAAAAAACACACATTTTCAAGGTGTGGATAGTTGAATCTGTGGTTGTAGAATCCATAGATACGAAGGACTCGCTATAACAGAGACCTGTTATTTCCAGTATATTTAGTGATACACAGAATCTCTAGTGAAAAGTGTGTGTCTGAATACTGTTGTGGTTCTATCCAAGTTTGCATTGAAAAAGACACCTAGCTCCTACACAGACCTTGGTTCAAGCTTCTAGAATAAATGTCTCTATAATCACATTAGCTTCAATGCTATACCAATTCCCTTCCATTTTAAAATAGCATTTAAATATGAAATGGGAAACAAGACTTGAAACTTATAGCCTCACAGTACATGTTAACAGTTTCTGATCATCCCATTTCAGAGAAATGTCATGGTGCATTTGTATGTCTCTAGAAGTGTTTCAAGGCATACCTTTTAATAGGTTGTGTGTAAATCTTCAAAATGAACTGTGTTCTGATTTTCAGGCTCCTGTAATGCTAGTGATCCAATGTGGTCTGGCCATTCACCACCACCACATCAAGAAACCTGGGTCAGTTTTGCAGATAACACACCAACCAGTACTATTTTAGCCATGCATCCTGCTTCTGTCCAGGTGTGACATTTTATTGGTATTTTTTTATTTGCTTCATTCCGGTCATTTTCATATCGTTGCCAAATATTCATGCTGTGACTCTGAATGTGAATGTGTTTGAGAGTGATTTCTTACATATTCTTTCTATCTAAAATATAACAGTGAATAAATTCTTGGTAAATGAATTGTTATATTAAAAAGCTGCCAACATTTTCAAATTCAAGCTTTCAGCTTTTTTGTGCTTAATTTTTCAAACTGCTATTTGCATATTTTTTCATAACTTTCTGTTGCCTACATGAATGTTGTCATCTCTGTCTATTTACATAAATGTTCAGAATATTTTCTTTAAAGCACTACCGACTAGCACTGACTAGAACACAACTAAAACTACTTCAACAAATAACAGTTGTTTCTTTTTATAGGCAAAAATATAGAAAATTATAGGCCACTGATGAATTTAGGTAATGCTGAAGAACAATCTTTCATTACAGGATCAGACAACAGTACGAACTGTAGCATCAGCTACAACGACAAATGAAATTCGTAGGCAGTCAAGTAGTTACGATGATCCCTGGAAAATAACAGATGAACAAAGGCAGTATTACGTAAATCAGTTTAAAACCATTCAGCCTGATCTAAATGGATATATCCCAGGTGAGTTCTTTAGGCACACATGTTGTAACAGGCATAACAGACACTCGTATAAGTTTTCTCCTGGTAGAGAGAATGGGTTGATTTCTAGAAATTCCACAAAGGGAGTTCCATTCACTTGAGTGCTCTCATCATCCGCCACGACATTGATGGAGTTGCATTGATTCACCTCCTTCCCTGCAGCTATGTATATCTCAAAAAAAAATTGAATAGGATTGAAGGACTCTGAATAATAGCAAAGAAGGCTACAGAGAGAAGGGGAGAATTGCCATTCACCTTCTGTTTGCAGTAAACTCTGCTAGATCAAATCACTTTCGGAGAATAGAAGGAATCTGTATGTTCATGGAAAGGCACCTTAGGAGCCAGACTTCTGTTTTTGTGGGTGTTAAAGATAAATCTAGAATTTTGTGATGAGTACTACACTAAAATTTGGGGGCAGAATATGACTCCTGAAAAAATAAGAGGGAAATTAATAATCCCAGTTTACTGTATCTTTTTTAAATCCTTAAGACGATAATTCTAAAATAAAAGTTAAATATTACTGTTTTAATATTTTCAGGATCTGCAGCTAAAGAATTTTTTACAAAATCAAAACTTCCTATTCTTGAACTTTCGCACATTTGGTAAGTGTGAAATATTAGGTTGGGGTAGATGCTTTAAGAATCACATTTGTGGAGTAGAAATGCCTAGCGAGAGAGACTTTTCATCATTTGCATTAAAACATCATTCAGTGTCAGTGATACTTGGAAACTTAAATCTATTCCCATTATGATCAAACAGTAAGTTCTATTTGAATAGACCTTGAACAAAATCTTGATTGCCCTGACCTCAAGTATAATACGTAGTGCTTTGTAACCAACTGTTTATGGGAGGCTTGCATGAAGTAACTAACAATCTGGATTCACCCTCTATTCCGTAAAAAGTATTACATTTTGTACAATTTTCAAACCAATATTTACGCTGAAAACAAAGCTATTCAATATATTAAATAAACTTTGATATGGTGCTACTTTTCTAGCATTCAAATAATCTTTGTTTAACCTTATTGCATATGCCAGAATTTATCCATCTTGTGCCTATATGTACAGTGGCCTCATTATTTGAATGGAGCAAATAACCATTACATTTGCCATTACATAAATTACCTATCTCCATACCAGTCTGGACACAAGGGGTCATGTGATCTTGAGTTCTTTACTGTAGACTGTTCCCTCTTTCTCTCAATTTAAAAAATCCTGCTTTGTCACCAACATGACTTTCAGGTGTTTTTCTTGGTTTTCCAAATTTATTTCACCTTCATTTCCTTCCCTGAATCACAGACGAAAAGATAAACTAGGGGAAAACATTATCTCCCAGAACTAAGTTCAACATTCATTTTATGGTCAACATCGGTTTTTATCATGTGGAAGAACAAAGAGGAATAGAACATTAGTAAAGGAAAGGTGGTAGAGAATGTTTGATCTGCAGGTGATTTTTCCCTGCAGATTGTGTCACTAAAACATTGTGTCACTAAAACATACAGAAAGTCCCCAAATTTTTGTATTTACCATATCTCTACCATCAAATTGAATTTACCATATCTCTACCACCAAGAGTTGTATGGGATGCATTATATTGTTTCCACGAGATTTTTTTTACTTTTTTAAGCTACCTCAACATCCAGATTTTCAGATTAGACTTTAAGCCATGGAAATATAGGAAAACAGACATCCTATTTATTTATTGTGTCAGAAGTGAATTGACGGTACAGTTATAATGTATTTTATAAAAACTTGGCATTATACTAAATGTCCTTTGACAAGTAGCTGGCCACTTGGAGTGCCTCTGGTGTTGCTGTAAGAATGTCCTCCATTGTGCATGTGGCAGGGCTCAGACTGTATTGTAATAGGTGGTTTGTGGTTTGCTCTTCTCCACACTCACATGTTGTGGACTCCACTTTGTAGCTCATTTCTTAAGGTTGGCTCTGCATCTTGTGGTGCCAGAGTGCAGTCTGTTCAGCGCCTTCCAAGTTGCCCAGTCTTCTGTGTGCCAAGGAGGGAGTATCCCATTCGGTATCAGCCATGGATTGAGGTTCTGTGTTTTAGCCTGCCACTTGTGGATTCTCTTGCGGAGGTGTTCCTGCGAGTATCTCTGTAGAGGTTAGAGATCTATTTCTTTAAAGCATTGGTGTGCTGTCTGATATCTGAATGGGATGGGCCAGAGATGCCACTGCCTTGGTCCTTTCATCATTGGACGCTACTTCCCAGCAGATGTCAGGTGGTTCAATACTAGCTAAATAGTATAATTTCTCCAGTGGTGTGGGGCGTAGACATCCTGTGACAATGCGGCATGTCTCATTAAGAGCCACATCCACTGTTTTAATGTGGTGGGATGTGTTCTACAATGCGTATTCAGCTGCAGATAGCAAAGCACAAGGGCAGATGTCTTCACTGTGTCTGGTTGTGATCCCCAGGTTGTGCCGGTCAATTTTTGTATGATACTATTTTTAGCACCCACTTTTTGCTTGATAGTCAAGCAGTGCTTCTTGTAAGTCAGAGCACAGTCCAGGGTCACTCCCAGGTATTTTGGTGTGCTGCAATTCTCCAGTGGGATTCCTTCTCAGAGGTGCCGCAGTGCTGTTGCTCAAAGTAGGTAACCACCTGCATGGTCTGATTAACCGCAGTGGTTAATTATAGTCACCATAATTGAAATGACCCTTGACCATCATGCTGAAAAATATTGTGCACTTGAATTTTCCATAGGGATTGGATTCATGGCTACTATTTGATCTCCAGAAAAAAGAAGAGTGCAAAATTAATTTCCCCTCCCCTTCTTCTCCCTTGAAAAAAACAACCGCTTTTGTAATGAAGTGGCTTAAGGGCAATACAGTCCAGTAAGGCACAAGAAAAACCACTTCTTCTCAAGGGGATCTTCTTACAGAAAGCTTTAGGTGTCAAACCAGATTATCTGCGGACAGAAGGGGACAGAAGGATGTAATCTACCGTTTGGTTTTGTTTCTCCAGGTTTTCTAAAAGATTCTTTGAGATCCTGCTCCACATAAAGCCCGAAATTAAGAAACAAAAGAGATATAATTAGAGAGACAAATGTCACTGGGTTTTGTTTTTTTTACTCTCCTCTCCCATTCAAAGGCCCTCTCCTACTTCCTTGTAGGACAAATAATACAGTAATTTACTCAAAAACAGAAAGGTCAAGGAATAAACTTCACAAAGATGAAATTTTTCATCTGGAATTCTCAAAAATGATTGTTTTTAACTGGATTGTTTTTAACTGGGAAATGTACGGCACATCCCTGGTAGTTTTCACAGTTATTCATAGAGAGAGAGAGAGAGACAGAGAGAGAAAGGGCCCTCCCACACAGCCCTATATCCCAGAATATCAAGGCAGAAAATTTCACATTATCTGAGTGTGGACTCAGATAACCCAGTTGAAATGCTGCTATTGTTTTTAGTTTTAGTGCCATTTGTTTCTTCCTTTAAGCCTGAGCGATTGTGTATGGGTGAAAGACTTCAGGTTGCCAATCTTGCTGGAGCTAGCCCCCAAAAAGAGACAAATGTCAAGTGAATGTTTAAGGAAATAAGAAGGCAAACCAGAAGGAAACCGACTGTTCTTATGTGATTTGAAAGAACTATATGAATAATGCTAAAGATTTCAAAAGTAGACTCTCATGGCCCTTCCACACAGCCCTATGTCCCAGAATATCAAGGCAGAAAATCCCACATTATCCGAGTATGGATTTAGATAACCCAGTTGAGAACAGATATTGTGGCATTTTCTGCTTTGATATTCTGGGATATAGGGCTGTGTAGAAGGGCCCAGAGACAGAGAGGAAGTCCTGCACAAAGAGTCAACTTATATGACTTGCCCAAAAGCAGGCAATCATCAGTGTGAGAACATTGTGGTATTTTCATCATGGCTAATGGCCTCTTGCTTAAAAAAATACCCAAACTGATAATGAGAATCGCATATTCCTCCAGGTGTTCTTGGACTGCACCATCAGAAGTCTTATCCACATAATTCCAGGTAGGTAGGTAGGTAGCTTTTTAGTCATTCCCTCAACAATGTCCTACTTAGGACAAGAGAAAAAGAAAACAGGAAGATAATATGACCTGTTACTGAGTTCAGGAGCTGTGAGAGGAGCATTGCCCCAACAGTTGTCCCTTGTGTGCTAGAGTGTGATAGTTCTTTGCAAGTTTAGGGAATTAAACCAGTATTTCCTCATATAAATATTTGCTGTATACTAAAACAGCAACAACATCACAGAATGCCTATCTGTCTTTCTTAGAGCAAAAAACGATCAAATTTCCCACTGATGCATCCACAAAATTGCATTTTGCTCCTCTGTAAATGATCGTGCCTTTGATCCAGCGGAGAGTCCTGCTAGCAGAATGGGAAGGGAGGTGATTTTTGACCATTCACTCTTCCTTGTTAACCCCCCCCCCCCCACACACACACACACACACACACATCAATTTGTTGGAGCCAGTTTTCAGAAGGCAAAGGACTTTATAGGAACTGTTTTTAAAACACCTTTTTCCTTCTATATGCCATGAGCTATGTTCAGATCTCTTTATCCAAGCTAGTATATTTTAGAATCAATGCCAGGCTCTGTAATGGTTTTAGATTTGTTTAAAGAAGCTAGCTCTACTAAAACTTTACATGTATTATACAATATTTGAAAGAGAGCTAGAGTTACATAAAACATTTTCAAAAGAATGTGTTTTAAAACAATGTTTAAAAATGGTAATTTTGTCTTTTCAGGGAGTTATCTGATTTTGATAAAGATGGCGCATTAACACTGGATGAATTCTGTGCTGCTTTCCATCTCGTAGTTGCTAGGAAGAATGGATATGACCTACCTGAAAAACTACCTGAAAGTTTAATGCCCAAGCTGATTGATTTGGAGGACTCAACAGGTAGTTTTCTTCTCAAACATTTACTACTTCATCACAACCTTCCTAATGCCGTGACCCCTAAATACAGTTCCTCATGTTTCCTCATAACCCCCGACCATAAAATTATTTTTGTTGCTATTTCATAACTGTAATTTTGCTACTGCTATGAATTGTCATGCAAATATCCAATATGCAGGATGTGATAAATTTCATTGTCATAAATTGAACATAATTAATGCATAGTGATTAATCACAAAAACAATATGTTTGGGGGAGTATGGACAACAGATGATGGTATTTGCAGTACCTTCGACCGATTCGGCTCTGACTTCCACAGCCGAGACCCCCATAAATGACAGATTTGGACCAAATATGGCATACAGAACTCCCATGACCAACAGAAAACATTGGAGCGGTTTGGGAGGAATTGAAAGTGAATTAGGGGAGATATAGTTCACCTACATTTGGAGAGCACTCTGAACCCAAACAACGCTGGATCTGAACCAAATTGGCACAAATACTCAATATACTCAAAGTTGAGCATTGATGGAGTTGCGGGGGATTGATTTTGTCATTTGGGAGTTGTAGCTGCTTAGATTTATAGTTCACCTACAATCAAAGAGCATTTTGAACTCCACCAACAATGGACTTTTACTAAACTCCCATGACCAACAAAAAAATACTGGAGAGGTTTGGGGGAGTATGGACAACAGATGATGCTGTTGAAGGTATTACAAATCCCATCATCTGTTATACTTAACAATTGATATATATTACTGTTAAGCACTTACTTTAAAGTTGAAATATCTTTGATGATGCTCTGTGCTCCCCCCGGCCTGCATGCACGGTGTGGGGGAGTGGCAGAGGACCCTTCATGCGCCCCCTGCGTGTAGCTATTCACAAGACCCAGCATTCCACTGGCCATTGCCATGGCAGCTAGCTTGGAATCAGGCTGCTGTAAGTGTGAAGTGTGGCAGACCTCGCGCCGAGGTCCCCTCGCCCGCCTTGCACCCTCGCCGGATGGCGAAAGCGCGAGGTGGGGGAGGGGCTTTGCGCAAGACCTCACGCCGAGGACCCCTTGCCTGCCTCGCACCCTCGCCGGATGGCGAAAGCGCAAGGCAGGGGAGGGGGCTTTGCGTGAGGCCTTGCACCAATGACGCCCCGCCCACCTCGCACCCTCGCCGGATGGCAAAAGTGCGAGGCAGGTCAGGCATTTTTGCAAGAGGCCAGGCCTCACGCAAAGGAGCCCTCGCCTGGCCCGTGCCCTTGGGGCGGGGCCAACAGAGGCGGCCTCGCAACCCCTCCGAAATAGCCAGGCGACCCCCAGATTGAGAACTGCTGCACTAGAGAAAAAAAATCCGCTTAAAATCCAGTTTCTGCCTCCTGTGGAATTCTGGGGTTTGCAGTTTAGTGAAGCTGTTAAAGGCTCCTCCCTAAACTACAAACCCCAGGATTCTGCAGGAGGCAGTGGCTAGTTACCAATTTAAATACTATTGAAAGTTATATATTATATTTAATATGTACTTCTTTAAAATATGCCACTTTTAATGTAGGACTTGTTACTATCTTTTGTGAAACAAATAGTATTTCTCAATCCTACAACTTTGCTACAGGCATTCAAAGGAATGAAAAATCTCTCATATGTTTGTCCATTTTTCTCTCTTTTCCATACAAGTTATTCATGTTCAGGGTACTGCAGAGTAATCTAAGCTTTGAATATTGGATGTAGTCAGACTTTGTTTCATGCACTGGTCCTTTCTGTCTGCTATGCACATGGAACCAGTTTTATAGAGTTTTGGTGACTACTGTGAAAATGAGTTCCGTAAATCCATATTTGGATCAGATTGAGCTCTAAAACATGAATGGAAAGTTTGTCGGACTCTTTGAATGAAATGTTATTAATCTTTTTAATAATATATTTCGGTTTTAAAAGAGCCCAGTTATTCCACATTCTTAGTATGATAATGCATATCCACTATTACTGTTTTGAACAAATGATTATAAATATAATGGTAGTAAAAACATATAGATTATATAAGCTTGCACGTGTTAATGCCTCATGATAGCAGCTTCCTTTCTGCAGTAAATTGTTGTACTGCTTATTTGAATATTGTAGTTTGATCTGTGAGAAGTCTCATTATAGTTTCTGGAGTTGGTTGCACCTTATATAGTGTTGTCCTGACACTCTTTCACTGTGGGGGAGGAGAGAGGAAAACTTGATTCATCTGATCTTCCTGGTATTTGTTCGCATTTGGAGCAAAGCAGTATGAAAATACAGCAGAAATTGTACTTGGTACATGGCGCACATTCAGTCATACAAGCTGTTTCATTTTTGTAGCAATCTGAACTGAAGGTTAGAAATGAATTGAGTACTTGATTGTACTTTTAAAATTTGAAATATGAAACATGAAATTCCTATGATATAAGAACCTGCAGCAGAAAAGACTACACTTTGATGATTGATAAACAAAGTCTGTTTTAGAAGTTTAAGATGCTTTAGAATTCCAAGAACAGTTGCTGAAATTGGCAGCCTCTATAATCTCTGTAATAGTCCTGTTTGACACTCAGACCTTGCTAGATTTCAGCCAGGACTATCCCCTTGTTCATGAGCTATGACTTGGAAATAAGTTTCTGGCATTCCATTTTCTGTAACATTTAGCATTGGTATTAAATACATGAAATACAAAGTTGATGAAATACAAAATAGGTAAAAATATTAACAGATAGGAAAGCATTTTAAACTAAGTGCTAGTTCCCTTGTCTCCCATAAGTTTGAAAGGATTTCTTATTTGCTTTATGTAGCAAGTTGGATACTTTGTTCTTCCTTCCTACAACACCGCTTTGTACCCCATCCCAAGCCACTCTTGATAGTTGAGGGATCCCATGGAATAGTATATGATGGAGCAAAGTGAACTGTTGGCAAAAGGGAAGTTGGGACAACTTGGTGAGTTTGCCTTATGCCAGAAGACGGTTCTAGATGAAAGACAGTTAATGTAAATAAACAGATTTCTATAGTTGTTAAAGGAGGTTGATGCATGAGCAAATCATGGTGAATAATGACATGAATTCAAAATGGTAAGTCATTAATGTGCTGTTCTGCTTTGCATTCATAGTGGTTCCTGTGTCAGAAGTGGGAGATCAGACTGGTGATGTAGGTTATGCAGCTTCACCAGCTGAAGCACCTCCAAGCAAATCACCATCAATGCCATCACTAAATCAAGCATGGCCTGAACTGAATCAAAGCAGTGAGGTTAGCAAAATGGTCTTCTCATTTGCTGGAAGTTTCTTATTTTAAGAGTTCAGGCATGGCATAATGTAGCTTAAATGCTATAATATCTTGATTGTCTGCTTCATTTTGAGGTTTCACTGGAGTAACTATTAAGGTATCTATGTCAGGGATGAACAGCTGTGCAGCAGCTAACTTGCCCCTGCATCTATCTGGAGGCTGCACCAATAAACTCTTTAGAAGTGATGCCATGTTCCTTCTGGTCTACTTTTTCAGCTGAAAAAAATGGCTAAGATGGTTTTGAGTGTTGATGGATGGGAGAGGGAAAACACTATTTTGCAGTTGTTTTACTTTTATAGTTTGAACTGTTTGTGAGTGTAAAATCACTTTGAAAGTGGCTTGAAAATGTAGTGGAAAATGCTTGGAGGGCTTTGGAGGAACCACGAAAGTGAAATTCAGGACACACTTTCTGTTTCCTGATACGCAGTCTTGTTTCCAAGACATAATATTTGGGAATATTTGGGATTGTCGACATTTGCTCAATTGTATATCTTTTCCCAGAGGTAAAGTTTTGGTTGTGTCTGTGATTCACATAAATGGAGGAAAGGTGTCTTATGCCTGCATTGAGTCACAAGTTGAATCTTCTAGAACTGGGTGATTTCAGCAGGAACTCTACTGCCACTTCCACTCTGTGCTTCTTTTCCTTGGGTCCTTCTCATCCCTTGTGTGATCAGCATCAGGGGAATGTTTTTGGTATTATGTTGTTCAGAGCCAACTTTTTTCTTTTTGTAAATACATTGTATATTTTTTAGCAGTCATAATTCATGCTCTTTTGTTTTCTGTTGTTGGCATAGTTCTCAAATCTGAATCGTGAACCTCATGGACCCTTTTCTTACTGTGCACTGGCTGTGAGATAATTTCAAAAGTTTGCTTTATAAGGGCATCACAATAAGGGCATCTTAAGAATTATCACCTGAAGTTGAAACTGGTTATTTATGTAGAGATTCAGTTAAATTAGTTTTGAAAAACCGTTCACCACACACTGATCTCTCTATTTTGAAGACAACTTCTACTATACCAGTTTCCAAAGTGATGGCATCCCAGACATTTTTGGTTCAGATTTGCAACCTCATTAGGCTTTAGCAACATCCAAGCTCTCTTTAGACTTGATATTTTCTTGTCAGGATCCAGGGCTCTGCCAGGCAGAGGTTAACCAAACTGTTTCACTTAAAACAGCAACTTAAACTTTTGGCTGTTTCAAGTTCTGAGTCCAAAACATAAAGATAGCACACAAATGAAGATACAAAGCAAAGTCTAATTAACAATGAGTGTACTGCAAAGCCAGTGCAGGAGCAAGAACAAACAGTAGCCAATGTTTTGCAGTCCCAAGAGTCAAATGCCAAGTTCCTTAACGTAGTGTGCAAGGTTTCAGGAATGCAAACCATAGTGAGAGTTCCAAAGGGCAAGCCAGATAATCAAGAGTCCAAGATACAGATTTCAAGGATTAAAAGTACAACAAGGTCCAAGATGAGGTTACAAGGTCAGTAGTGTCCAAAGCGAGGTTCTCACCAAGTTGCAAGGTTCAGCAAGGTAATAACACTATCCACCAACCTGGTGGAAAACATAGCCAGCATCCATGTTCAAGTAGAACAGATACGTTTCTCCCAAAGGGCAGTCTCTTGCAAAACTCATGCAGCTGATCACAGCTGCATCCCATTTCATCAGGCCTGCCTAAATCATCACTATAGCCTGTGAATTCTTACATACAGATCACCCTGACCTTAAGAACTAGGAGGAAGATTAAACACTTCCATACTTTCCACAGCATCACCAACCTGCTAAGCATGATACTATCTTAACCATCACCAGACTACCAGGCATTATATATATTAACCACCACCAACTGCTAGGCATGCCACTATACCAACCACCATCAGTTGTGGGGCATGACACTTCTACCTCCACATTTTTACTGATAGATATTAATTTCGGACAACACCTCTAGATAAACATCTAGAAAAGACTCTGCAGAACATACACCAGTTTTGGAATTGCAAGAGCACAAGGAGCCCCCAAGTAGGAAAAAATAGGGACAAGAAAGTTTGCAAAACCAAGGATGGGAACTCAAAGAAGCCAAGGGAAATCACTTGGATGTTAGATATTTGATACACGTATAATTTTCTTCTGCTATGATTACATTGTTGTCCTCTGTTCCAGCTTCAGTACTGATAATTTTAGTTTCCACAACTTCAGAATAGCTACTGCTGTTTCACTGTGCTTTCCATCATTGCTGTCATATCTTCAACACTCTGAGTGTTCTTTATGTGGATGGAGTTCTGCTCTGATGAGAAAATTTAAGACATATTCCAGTGGAATGAGGATTCATCATGTATTGTTCCCCAGGAACCTCAACACTTACGAATTGATGTCCATCTCAGAAATAAGGATTTACTTGCAGACATTCCCATAATTTACACATATGCTTTAGAGACTTTTCAAAAATGTGAATCAGTTTTGGCATAATCTAACTGAACTCCTCAACACCCAAGGAATCAGACTGAAGATACTCCCCATACACCTGATATTCAGGGAAGTTGTCACCATACACTATGGCTGCCTAATAATACTCAAAGTAACACTTGTAATGTGGTTATTTTCATTCACTGTATATTGTTCAGGATGAAGGCAATAGATATGGACATCCCTCAGAAGGGTTTCATGCCCCATGTCAGGTCAAAAAAAGTATTAGTTGATGGCTGGTGCAGTCCAGCTTAATGAGGGGCATACCTTTTCATCAGTCATCAATTGCATTTAAATAATAATAATAATAATAATAATAATAATAATATTTATTTCTTACCTGCCTCTCCTCACTGCTCGAGGTAAGTTACACCATTTCTAAAACACATAATCAAAACACAATAATTTAAAAACACTCCATAGAATACACATATTAAAGAATATTTCCATAAAATTAAAACACATAAAACAAAAAATAGACATAGAATAGAAATTTAAAATTTGTCATTAAAATTGGGTAGACCTGCTGGAAGAATTAGGTTTTCACTTGTGTCTTAAATTCCGACAGCTGATCTAGTTGTCAGAGCTCTAGCAGGCAGGGGCATTTAGAATTCTCAGCCAGAGAGCTATCATATCTCAGGAAAGTACAAATCCGACGATTCTATAGGATGTAGTCATATCATTAAAGTGGAATCATAGTGCTATGATTGTGTAATGCCCCCAGCATCTCTTACTAAGCATGAATGACAGCAAAACAGAAAATGGGAGAAAACATAAGACCCCAGCATGTTACAAGGACATAAATCTTAAATTTCACCATCAATATGGAAATCATAAGAAAAGTGAAAGCTCATGAAAGAAAATGGCATCCCTGTGTGGATTTTAGTAGATATCTTTAGTATCTGTAAGGATATACTGATACAAGCCATACTTAACTTTATTATTGCTTTTCGTACTGTCATATTAGTTTTGAATAAAATATTTGATGGGACATGTTTTTCACTCTGGTACAAAAATGTATGTATTGGCCAATAATACACTTACTTCATTAGCTGAGATATACTATCACTTAAGAATATCTTCCCTGCTGTTATTTTTGCACAAATGACAGGTGAATTGACTGAATTGCCCATGGACCCTTCTTCCTCAGTATTTCATAACAATAAAGTGATGCTCAAACAAGACTTTTCTTTACTTCTAAAGGTTATTTCCCAGTTCCATTTGGAGCAATATGATATGTTCCCTACATTCATACAAAATCCTTTTCTGGGTCAATCTCTTCATTCTCTGGATGTCAGAAGAGCATTGACCTTTTTTGTAATTGTACAGCACCTTCTAAAACGTAGTGCCTTGTTGAATATTCAGGTTGTAAAAACAGAACATCCTGACTCTTCAAAGAGAATATTGACATGCGTTGTAGAAACCCTTCACATCACTTACCAATTAGATAGGTTACCAAACCAGGAATATTTTGGAGACATTTTGCAAGAGTACTGGTTGCATTAAACAATCTCTGTGAAGGTTGTACTGTTGCCAGAGGTGTCAGAGCAGTGACATGGTCACAGCCATCAACCTTAATTTCTTACCACCATATGAATGTGAAATTGAAAACCTATGCCTCTTTTGGTTGGTTGATATTGTCCTCAATTTTGATATGATATTTAACACTCCTCTTATGAGTTGCTATCCAGTCACTTGTTTGAGTGACAAAGAGCAAGAACAAGTTGCTTATCTATAACTGGTTCTTTGAGTGGTCATCTTTGAACTCACACAACCCACTTTCCTCCACTTCTTTCCATGTGCTTTTTTCTTTTTCGTATTGGACTCAAGACTTGAGGAAAGGCTCACTTGTATGTAATTAATGAGCGGGTGGGGGGCAGTGTTCCTGCTAAAATTGCCCAATTCTAGAATGTTCCATTCGTGGCTCTTTGCAGATGCAAGCCCCCCTCCATTGTGAAAGTTGACCAGGTGAAGAACCAGTTGCAGGTAAGCAACCCATTATTGATATTTCTTCTTTTCCCTCAATTGGTCTTTAAAGGTGAGCTATTTTTATTCTGTTTAAAATCCATGACTTCATCAAAAAGTTAGTGTGTGGGTGTGGACTGTGGTGAGGATCAGCATTTGAGACAGGGCATTAGATTGCCTAACCCTAAAAAGTATGTGGAAGTTTTGCATTGTTCTAATATAGAGAAACTACCCTTTAAGCAGACATCTTATTTAATAAATTATGACTTGATCAAAATATTTATGCTATATGTAAGAAAAAATCCTCTGTATGACAGTCATATCAGATATTTGAACAAGCCTCTGCTTACTACAAATTTAGATCGGATTGTACTTTTACCATACATATCTTATTGAAAAGTTATTCAAAATTATGGTTACTGGGTATGCATAATCATAGCTGCATAATTTAGAATGATTGATTGTTAAAGTAGATTTATCTTTGTTTTATTTAGTATTTGAGATTCTGTTGAAGAATTCTCGTGCTTTTTATTAATCAATATATTTATTGTGCTAGCCAAAAGGCTATGACAAAGAGCTATAAAATGTACAAAACAGAACATTCAAGATAAAAAAGGACAGAAGACACTAAAAAGGTTATCAAGCTCATGCAAAAAGGAGCACTTTAAATATTTTATATTGAAGCTTTATCAAGGTTTTCTAGTATGGTAAATATTTATGTTTACTATAAGAGCAGAATAAATATTTATCTAGTGTTGTGTATATACTTTGAAATATAATGCAGCTTAAACTTCAAGTAACAATTTACTGTAAATTGTTACAAGTAAAATTATTGACAGTAAATCACTGGGAACATACCCTAAAAGAGAATAATTAATTATTACAAAAGTATTTTGGCTTTGTTTTTTAGAACTGTTTTCAGTAATATTTCTAATTAATGCTAATTTCAAAAGAACAGAAAAACATTAATTTGTAAACCTCTCCGAATTACCAATAAAGTTAGGTATTTTTCTAAGTAGAATGATCAGCCTCAAACAAAGACCAAAGAATACAATGCATATTAAACGCCAGTACAAGATTAAGTTGTAGACAGGTTTATTGTGAGGGGATAAAACAAGATATGCTTTTGTTTTGCTTATTAAAGGAGCAAGATAAAATACAACAGGCATCGAAAAAATCATTTGCCATAGAAAAATTCCTCATGTTCTTTCATTTTTCCACTGATAGACAAGCAGACACAAATAGGCAGAATCACACTGGGGTTGTATAGTTCTGTATGTAGTCGTGGAATTGGATAAATAGGCAAGAATTTGATGTTGGCCAGGATCAACCACAGAGCAGTACTCACCCCAGGGGTGAGAAAGGTGGTATATAAATACTGTAAATAAAATTAAATAATAATAAATATAGCAAAACAGCTCCTTACAATAGAGTACTTATTGCCTTTGTTTGTAGGAAGTGAACTTATGACTCCAAGATCCTGATTTGATTTTTGGAGATTACTGACATAACCCTCAAGCACCTGTTCAAGGGAGTAGGGAACATCAATAGGAAGTTCTGAGACTGAAATATCAGATATGTCAACCATTATTTTTAGAATGGCTTTACTGGTTGTCAGATATGGAGAATAGTAATCCAAAACAACATTTATAGGTGTTTTGAGTATATTGTACAAGATCCTAATAATCTCTTACATTTATGCACAGGAATTGTGCTGTCACAGTAGAGCTCTTTTAACTTCTTAAAATGCAGGCTGCTTTGAAGTTCCCTACATACAGTATGCTGGGGGAACTGTTAAGAAAATTCAGAACTAAAGATTCTTCAGGTTACAGTGATCTAATTCCACAGTTTTTGGTATTTTGGTATTTTTATTTTTAACATGTGGAGCATTTAATGTATTGGCATTATGTGATTTATTAACATGGCAGATTCTATTCTGTGCCTGTTCTCATGGTAGCAAATGCTTAATTTTAGACTCTTACTAATGACAGATTTCCATGCGGAAATTATCTACTTCGTATTAATCTACCTAAAATGTCTCTCATACACTCTCCTAGCCATTTGTGAACTGTTCTCAAATAGCTGTTCCCGTAGTTAGGTCCTGCTCACATGGCTAGTAAGTCAAACATTCTCCTAGCCATGTAGCAGCTATTGATGGGTAAGAAGTTTCTGGGTTACCAGGTAAACGTATCAAGGTTGCCTCAAATGGGTTTGTTGCTGTGTTTTGATTTGGCTAATAATTACTTAACATTCCACTAACTGAGAAACAGTAACATTTCTTTTCTGAGGATATAATCTAACTTTCTAATCTTAGAAAATATTTTAATTGCTTTGATGCTGAATTAATTGCTGTTGAGTCACTTGGGGAGGAGGGATTGAGCATGAAAAACTTACTTGGCAGTAATATTTTATGATAGAGTATATCTTGTAGCCTGTTGAAATTATTGCCAAAACAGATTTCCTTATTGATTGACAGAGTTTGAAGTGCTAATCCTTTGCTTTGTTTCAATTATAAATTAAGTATTCCTGTGTCTGCATAAGATGTATTCAGATTAAAAGCATTTTCAAGAATTGCTTTCAAAAGTCGGATATGGTTCTCTTAATGCTTTTGTAATACACATTTTTAAAATCCAATATTTTATAAGGAAAATATAAAGCTAATTCTACATTTATGTTGTGATATGTAGAAAACAAAAAAAATAACAGCATCAAAGTATTCAGAGACTTCCATTTCTGTTGGCTTGATTATATTGATAAAATTGCATGCTTTCTTTCATATAAGCAAAATCTGACTTTTGCTCATACGATACTCATTTGGTGAACCCCTATAATACACGAGACAGCTGAAGACGCTTTTGAAAATATGAAAACACCTATCAAGTATGCCTTTAAAATTTGGGTATTGGCAATGTTTGGAAAGCCAACAACAGCTAGTGCAACCTCTGAACTAAGCTAAATTTTCTTTAGAGAACCTTTACTCTTTCTCTCATGCTGACTTGTCTTTCCTCTGTCTGTTCAGCAGTGGGAGACATTTAGTGAACGCTCCTCAAGCTCACAAACCCTGACCCAATTTGATTCTAACATTGCACCAGCTGATCCTGTAAGTCAATCACTCAGCTTGCTTGATTTGAAATTAATTTTATTAACTCTGAATTGTAATTAATTGTGTTTTGCCTGTTAATGCATGGTTCTACAGCGCTTGATGGATAATGATGGCAATCCTGATTATCTTAATTTGACTTAACATTCACTGGAAGAGTTTTGTATTTGTACACTACTTCATATAAAAATGTTCATGATTTCATATTGTACATCTATGCAAGAATGGAAGAACTTTTGGAGCATTTTCACTGTGCTGCATGTCACCAAACTCTTATTAATTTTATCAATTGTAACAAATATATGCTATTAAAGAGCTATTAGTTGTGAGGCTCATCAGCTGCCTTGCACTGAAAAGGGGTTGACAGTTGAGAAATGTGGTGACTTGCAAAAAGGGGTTTTCGAAAAAAAACAAACCTCCGTACTATTTTGGATAATTTTCTGCCTGAAAACTGTGGCAAAACACATTCACACACAACCAATCTGTCTAGAAACATGGAGGAGTTTTCCTCCAAAACCTCAGCTATATCCCTTTGTCATTTTTGGCTACAAATTGCTTGAAACTGATGACGTGAGTTGCCAGGACAAGTGAGTGTGTCTGATGGGGAAGGGTACACAGATGTGAAATTGCCCTTAACCTATACACACCCAGTGCCCTTGAAAGATGTGCCCAAATATTTAGAAGTAACAATAAATAGTTTACTGGTTCCTCCTCTGATCTTGGAGAAACGAACATGGATTTTCCATATCATTAAATAAAGTCTCCTTGCCATACAATAATTACCGTTTGTGACATGCTAGCCCAGTGGCCATTAACGTACTCTAAATTTCAGTATATTTACCTAAACTCAGTATAAAGATGATAATAATAATAATAATAATAATAATAATAATAATCTTTATTTATTACTCTGCCACCATCTCCCCAATGGGGACTCGGTGGCTTACATGAGGCCCAAATGACAATTACAATGAAGAAAAACCAAAAACACAAACCGAAAATGCAAACAATAAACAATAACATCATAGTTACATAAAACATATGAATACATAACAATTTAAAAAATATGCACAGGCACGATAATAATGGGCGGGCTACATATAGTGATTAAAAGGACAAACTGATTAAAACTAATTAAAAGCTCGGGCGAGATCAAAGAGGGAAGCAGGTAAATTACGGAGGAGGGCTCATTTTAGCAGGAGTTGTGGAATCAAGCTTTCCCATGAAGTGGGACATATACTCCAATGACAGAACTTTGAGGCAGAGCAATCATGTGGGATTATATACCTACTCATCAAAGGCGCTGATTAATAATTCAGCCCTGAGAAATTATTTAGAAGATCATATATTGTGTATCGATTCTTAATGAATGTTTCAAATATACTTTCTTTGGTCTAATGTTTTGCACCATCCTAAACAGTCTTTCAAATTATGGCATTATTCTCCTTTACAAACAATAACTTTCCAAAGTTATCAAAATATGAGTATAAGCAACTGGAGCAAGAGATCATATGAACAAATAAGATCCTGGAGTAATAATATTGCAGATTTTCTTGCATTGAATGAATAAATCTTCATGAGACCTCAACTTACATTTATGTGAATATGCATAAAATGCAGGAATTCTGCTGCGTTAGAGTTCCAGTTACACATATTACTCAGATTTAAATACACATTAATTGCAACTGTCCAAAACCTCTCCAGAAAATCTGGTATTACATGATGGCATCATCTCACGCATTCCTCCTTTTTATGGTCTTAGTAAAACCAAGACACATGAGTGAAGAACTGCAAGAACTTCATCACACTTCCTTTCTGTAATGCAACCTAAACACATATTATGGTATCACCATAAATAAAAACACCATGTTGAAGAAAGAATGACCATATTCTGCATTTGGGGGAGACATGGGTAAAACTGCCATGGCTCAATACTATAGAATCCTGGGAGTTGTAGTTTTATAAAGTCTGTAACCTTCTCTGCCAAAGCGTACTGGTGCCTGATAAAACCAGTAACCCCCATGATTCCATAGCATAGGACCACGGCAATGAATTGGTGATAATCTGCATTAATTCAACAGTGTAGATGTCCCCATAATCAGACAAAATGAGAAATGTAAAATTCCGCTAGAAAATGCATAATGTCTGTTTATATAGAACAAGGATTCTCAAACGTTTTCAGCCACAGAGCTCTTTTTGAAGCAAAAGTTTCTTGGAACCCCAAGAAATGTTTATATATTATTTTATATATTATATTATTATATATAGTGTATATATATCAGGCATGGGAAAACCTTTTGATGCATTTGAGTCCCCTCCGAGGTTGAGAAAGGCGGGATAGAAATTCCATAAATAAATAAATGTGTTTTAAAATTTGACAGACAGGTCAGGCCAGTGGCAGATAGATGGAGTCTTTATGTGAACTAATTGATAAAAAACCTGAACAAATTCCTATGCACACTGTATGTATCTCATTTATAGTACAAAAAAGGAAAAAAGGGCAATTCAATATTTAAAATAAAGAACAATTTAGACCAACATAAACTTAACTGTATTTAAGTGGAAGACCCCCAGGGCGATCCAGTCCAGCCCCCTCTTCTGCTATATAAGAAAAGTGCAATCAAAGCACCCCCTGAGCTGTGGAAGGGAAATAGGGTTTTGGAAACAAAGAAGGCAAAGGAAAAAGAGATTGGGTAGCAAGAGAGGCAAGAAAAAAAGGCTTTTGGGCCGAGGGAGCTGAGGAAAAAGGGCTTTTGGGGGCTCCCTGGAGTACATTTTGAGAACCACTGATATAGAAGAATCCATGTATATAACTTTACAGAGAATATCAGTAGAAGTGCCTGTCTCCATTGGCCCCACAGTCTAAAAACACACAAGCAACACAGAAACATAGAAAGGAGTGCAAAACAGAAAAGAAGGCGTGGTGGCATAGTATCCTTGGAGTGGGTCAATCTTGCTGACATTGTATTCATGATTTCAGCTTTTAATAAAAAATATATGGTAACTTAGCTTAGAAATTTTGCTTTAAACTAAATGGATTTTATCTCTCTGTGTTGTAGGATACTGCAATTATCCATCCTGTTCCTATTCGGATGACTCCAAGCAAAATTCACATGCAAGAAATGGAGCTTAAAAGAACTGGGAATGGTAAGCAGCAGTTATTACTCTGATCTCTGTCTCAAACTAGCAATAAAGGCTGGAGAGGAAGATGGAGAACCCCACTTCATCCATGAAGTACTTGTTGCCCAGCCTGCCACACTAGATGCCTGAAGCTAAAAACTGTAAACCAAGAAAACCTCAATTTTTTTCTCTTTCCTATGCATCTCAGTTAAGATGCAACCTTTAAATATCTTGAGAAAAACAAATAACTTTCATTTCAGTGGCTGCAATGAAAATATGCTTGTATCTCAACAAGTTTTGTGAATTTGCATTCTAATATTAGTAAATATTAATTTTAAAACTATTCTACCATAAAGTAGTTGAAACAAGATTTAAAATTATTAACATATCCCTAAAATTCAAAACATAGGAAAATCACATTGTTTTTTAAAGCCTCATTCTTAAGAGTATTCAAAAAATGAATCCAGTTTGTCCTGATACCAGATTTCTTTTGGCCTCATGTATTGCTTTAGTTAAATCATGAACTCCTTGACATACTCAAGCTGATTGTTCTCTTAGAACCAAATTAGAAATCTTTCATAATCAGAGTGGGAAGTAACTATAGGGGCCATCCAGCCCAACCTGCTAGGAAGAAATAGCGAATACGTTCTATTTCATGAACTAGCTGTACCCGCCACACGTTACTGTGGCCAACCTTACCTCCCTCTTTCTCTCCTTTCTTCCTCTCCTTCCCTTTTTTCTTTCCCTCTCTCCTTCCTTCCCTCCATTTTATTTCCCTTTCTCTTTCCCCCCTTTCTTCCTTCTCTATGTATTCTTGGACTACAACTCCCAGCAGTCCTCCTGATCGATCTATCTTCCTACCTATCTCTATATAAACTATCTATCTGGAGGATTGGTGGGAGTTGCAATCCAGGAATAGGAAATTGGAAATATGCAGGAATTGGGATGCTCTCAAAGAAATCTAAGGAGAAGAAAGCTTGCATCTTGGAAGCAGTGCATTTGGATGATCCTCTTCTTCTAAAGGACCTGGTCCAGGGGAGCTGTAGTCAGGAAGAGAGTGTGGTTATGCTATTGTGTGTTTTGTTTTCCGGGGGAGTAATTTTTGCGCATGCGCTGTAGCGTCTTTTTGCATTTTTGGCTTTCCCCCCCTGTTTTTTCATGAGTGATGGTCACTCATTGGCCTGATAGGTGTATTGTATCCAAATTTAGTGTCAATTCGTCCAGTTGTTTTTGTGTTATGTTAATACCACAAACTAACATTACATGATGCTTATTTAATAGAGATGTAATTCGAAAGTATCAAACTGTGAATCATTTTTTCCATCATGTTATTAGTGAAATACAAAATATGACAGAAATCCAGTGTTGTTCTAGTACTCAACTACTAGTGTCACAGAACTTTCTATTCCCTCCTCCCTATAGCCCTCTAATGACAAAGCTGGTTTCATAAAAGTTAATAAGACCACTAGAACAGGTTTGATGATGAAAAGGAGCTCACTGGATGACAGAGGTTTGCCCCTTCCCAGTCTGCTAATAAATCAGTTCTATCATCTGAACTATTGCCTTGAGACTATTGATAGCTAATTATCCTTTCAGGTTTCATAACTGAATATGTATAGATATATACATAGTCAAATATAGATCTTTATGGAGTGAGATCTCCTGAAACTCCATATTAAATATCTTTTATTCTTTTTTAGATCACACAAATCCCACCAGCCCTTTACTTGTGAAGTCACCTGACATTGCAGAAGAAAATAAAATGAATACATCTGTAAAATTTGTAGGAGGAAATACAGTTGGCAAGTATTGTGTTCACTTTCCAATGAGAATGTCAGCCATTCCAATTCACTGAACATTTTCAGTAGCTATAACTCAGTACTAACTTGGCTGCTCTAGTTTATGGTTCCATTAGAAATAGCCTATGATACTTTACCAGGAACATGTTTTTAAAGGTTTTGTGTTTGGTTCTGTAGCTGAACTTTTCACCCAAGCTAATCAGAGTTGAAATTTTGTCCCATGAAACAAGAGACAACATTGTTGGAAATGTTTTCTAGATATTGTTTGCCTCTCTAATGCTCTCTTAGTGCTTTTTATTCTTTCAGTAGACATCCATAGATTAACTTGAAATGACTGAATACTGATCATAAGAATACAGAGTTTTTGAAAGGAAAGTGGTTGTGATGTTACATGTGGGACTAAATTAATTTTAGGCATATGTTTGTAAAGAAACCTATTTTGCTGACTTTGTCAGTTATGTCCATCAAAGGCTACTTACTGATAAACTTGTACACATTACAGTTCTGAAGCATAATCAAGTTGTGTTTAATAAACACAACATGTGAGATTTTATTTTTCTTACATCAACAGATGGTTACAGCAGCTCAGATTCCTTTACTTCAGACCCAGAACATATTGGAAGCACTGTAACTAGACAACGGTAATGAGTTGCTTTCATTTTAAGAATGTTGAATGAGCACACTTCCCTGAACCCCATCCTGCATCCTAAAATAAAGTTTAGTCTAATACTTCCTCTCATTGTATAGTGATAAGTAAAAAAAAAATTGCATCATTTTGGAGGGAGTCGATTGCCAATAGTACAATTTTAGTGTCCATCTGATTGATTAAAGCAAACATGGTTAGGTATCTTTGGTAGGGAAAAGGGGAGAAGGAGACAAAAGAGCTGATGAACAATTCTTAAGTATTTATTTTTAGATTCCTAGAGCTGTATGCAATTAGCCATTCACAAAAAGACAGCTTTAAGTTATTAGGTTCCAGAGCAAACTGGAAAAAAGACAAAACATTATATTTCAGTCACCTTATAATTCGAGTTGGTACATTTTTTAAAAAAAGATGTATACACCCACAACAAGATTAAAATTTTAATAATAGACCAGTGTTAGAAAATTAAAAGAAAAACTTGTAAGTGAAGTTTGCAGCTCTGGGCTTCGACAATGTTAATACTGCATTCATTGCTATACGGGGAATAAATTACCTTACATATATTTAAGATAAACTTTGTAACTGTGTTTAAATATTTATTATAACATATATTATTTAATATATTAACATAGACTTTGGATAATCACCATAGCTGTTAAAGTTGTCCAGTTTTTGGGGGCACCCTGTACATGTTTTGTTTATTTTTTAAAAGGAGGAAACTGATAAACTCCAGATGTTTCTGTCAACTGTAGCGAGCAAAGCCAGTGATAGGGGATGATGCAATTTATATCCACCACTTCAAAAGAGCCCAAAGTTCCTCTTTTTTATTAATGTATTTTTATTTTATCCTTATAAAATATAATAAAATATGGAATAAAAAGTGCTTATTAGGGAGAAAAGGGATGATGTGGGGTGAAGACTCAAGTCAGGCATAAGTTCATATAACAACTATCTTGAATGGAAGTAGCTGAAGAAGAGAAAAACTGGTGTTTTTGGAGCAACGGGCTGGCCCCACATCTCTGTGTACTGTAGCCTAATGGAATGAATTATTTACCGATTACATTTGAGGGAGGAACTTGATGTAATCCTGTCTCTCCCACAGTAACACAGCCCCTGCAATCTGGTATTGTTTGATTGTATTGGATTAGATGCCTTGGAACAGTGAACTCCCATAATCCTTAACCAGTAGGACTGATTGTGCTGTGTCCTGAAGTGACAATGCATAGGGTATCAGCCCTCTGATCCACATTTCATCTACAGCAGGCATGAGCAAATTTTGGCCCACCAGGTATTTTGAACTTCAACTCCAACAATTCCTAAACTGGCTGGGATTTCTGAGATTAGAAGATCCAAAACACCCGGATAGCAGAGGTTTGCCCATGCCTGATCTAGAGTCCTGGAAATAAATGCGTTAAAATAAACTTCTAGCCTTCAGTTTGGAGATACAAAGTTGTAGATGGGCATTGGCAGTGTAGATGAAAGGTTTGGAATTCAAATGAAAGCTGTGATGGTTCAAAATTATTTTGCAGTAGTGCTAAGGAATATATCTAGGAAGATACTTTTCATACTACTTGGTCACCTGTTGATAAACTCTACAAGCTAGCTGGCATTGCCCCCCACCCCCCCACCCCCGATGTGCAACAGGAAGTTGCTGCTAAATGTGAGAGAAATAAGATTGAACACTGTGAAAGCCACCCACTACATGGCTACCAGCCTCCTCCCAGTAGACTCAAATCAAGGAAAAGCTTTATGAGAACTACCACTCCTCTTGGCGTCCCTCCAGCAACAGCAAGGGTATCCCTCTGGGCAGCTAAATCAGGAAATCCTAACTGGATGGCCCCCCACGAGGGTCTTTCTCCAGGGGCAAACCAAGAATGGGCAACTTGTAAGTCCCTGAATAGACTCAGAAGTGGAGTGGGCAGATCAAAAGACAACTTAGCAAAATGGCACTACCTAAAAGAATCCCACACCTTATGTGACTGTGGAGCAGAACACACAACTCTGCATCTGTATGCTTGTCAATTGTGCCCTGCCTCATGTACAGAGGAGGAATTGTTGGAGGCTACAGACAATGCTGTTGCTGTTGCTTGGTTTTGGTCAAAAGCCACCTGCACACCTTCTATTTTTATCAGTTTTATACTGATTTATTCAATGCTTTTGATACAAAATAAATAAATAATACTACTTGGTAAAAAGAGATTTTATAGAAATATTTTTTGAAATTATACAGTAGCCTTTTTATGGTGGTGTAATAGATCCCTGGAAAAATTGGGCCTGTGTGTTTATTTATCCTATTTATACCCTGCCTTTCTCAACCCTGTAGGAAACTCAAGGCGGCTTACATATATAGGCAGTGATTCGATGCCATATGATTCGATGCCATATAAACATAATAATCATCATTATCTTTATTTGTACCCCTCCACCATCTCCCTGAAGGGTACTCAGGACAGCTAACATGAGGCCAAGCCCAAAATTACAATACAGCAGAATAAAATACAAAGAAGCAAAATAACATCAAAATAAAATACATGAAATAACAAAATAAAATAAACAGGTACAAAATAACATGATAGATAAATTGAACACAGTGGGCGGGCCAAATGCACTAGAATAAAATTGATGAAACCCTGGATGAGATAAGTAGTAGAAGAATGTGTTTCTGAGGGAGGAGCTCAAAAGGAACAAACAGTGGGGTTAGACAGACCTTCATTAAGGGCGGGGGAAAAGTGCATCATGAGGACAGAAACTGTAGTTGGAGCAGACAAAATATGGAATATATGTTCATACATACATAATAAAATAAACATATTTAAAACACATAAAACCTTAGACCACTATTAAAATCACGTCAAACAAGATAGTGGATTGTCATCCAGAAGTACAGACATCCTCATTGTAGTATAGGTGGTTGTCAGCTCAGTATAATGCTTTCTGGTTGCTTTAGATCAGGGACCCTCAAACTTTTAAAGCAGAGGGCCGGTTCACTGTCTCTCAGGCTGTTGGGGGGCTGGACTATATTTTGTGAAAAACATGGACAAATTCCTATGCACACTGCAGATATATTATTTGTACTGCAAAAACATGAAAGAACAATAAAGTAGTTAAAATGATGAACAATTTTAACCAACATAAACTTGGGTTCAAGTTTCAATGGGAATGGTGGGCCTGCTTTTGGCTAATCAGATAGTCAAGTTAATTCAGGTTGTTGTTGTTGTTGTGTGAGTTGAAGTTGTTTTGGACTTAGGGTGACCCTAAGGCTAAAGTTTAGACCAGGGGCCGAGTAAATGACCTTGGAGGACCGCATCCAGCCCACAGACCTTAGTTTGAGAACCCCTGCTTTAGACCTTTTGAGTTATAGGTTGCAATAGATTTGCTGTACTTTTAAATATTTTCTAGGTCACAATCAGGAACATCTCCAGACAGTGTTGCACCGCCGCCACCGCCACCACCAAGGCCTCATCCCTCACACTCTCGGTCATCATCTTTAGATATGAACAGGACTTTCACAATTACTCCAGGTAAATGTAGCTCATATTCTTATATGAAGATTTGATGTATATTTTTATGACTCCATATTCAGAAATGCCTACATTGTTACAATACTCAGTATAGAATTATTTATTTTGTCAAGTATATATACACCAACTTCCAGAACGATTTGTGAATTGGTTGAAATTGGCTTAGGCTATGAAAACTCATGCCATAGTAGGTTTCATATTCAGAATGCAACAGCCCTTTTAAAACATAATTTCTTATGACAACAAGCTAACATGGCAGCATTTCAAAGGCACGCTGGAAAAGACTACTTGAAATGTTCATTTTGCAAATTTAGAAGACAATCCCACAATTTTACAGAATTTTAGGTTTTAACTTAGCATTCATGAGTTATGTAGAGTGAGATGCCAAACAATAAAAAAAGTTATTCAAAGATTTTTCTAATTATGTTTTTATCAGATATTCTTCAGTTACAGTGGCATTGTAAATATCCTTATCCTAACAATTGCCCTTCCAGCAGTTATAGGAATGTTACAAAAGTGACAAAATGTTGAATCTGCCGATTGGTTGTAGAGTGGATTGGAATGTGCAGTCTCCAAGTTTTGAACAAGATAGCTTCTGTAGGTTTGTTTTTCAGTTGAATTTGTTTGTAACAGGTACATTTTAAAGTGTAACTCCAGCCAGAAATATAGTATAGGGAAGGGTTAACACCCCTGTGGTTTTTGTTTTGCTGTCTATGCTCCTGTTCAGAAGATTGACCTTACTTTCTGTCCCTGTCATAATTGGATTTTCAAAAATTTGGCTTCTTGTGGAAACAAGAATTGGTGATAAAGCTTCACTGGAGACACCTTTTCCCCACAATTACTCAGTAGTGAATTTTCCTTCCTAGCAGTAGATTTCTCTCACTTCCTGTTGTCTCACCTCCATTCTTAACTATGAGTTGTTTGTAACTCGGGAACTGTCTGAAGGTTGCTTTTACATAAGATTGCAGAGTACTCAAGATAATGTGATTGGAAATCTTCACATGATGTAATTTATAAACTGATTTCAGAGTCCAGTGGGGTAATCCAAATGCCCTGATTAGAATGGTGCTTAGTGGTTTTGTAGTTATTTCCTAAAATTCCCATTAGCTTTAGTGAAAGTTTACTTACTAATAGGCATGCATAGGATTGTTTCCTGTGTAGTCTAGATTACATGAGTTTAATCAGCAGAGCAGAAATAGGCAAGCACCGGGGTGGGAAAAACTCAAAGATCTGTGTTTCTTACCACTTCCCTATACTAGGAATTTCAGGCCAAAATGTGGAAAATTATATTATTTTCTCTCTTGACTTTTGGAACTCAGGTTTTTGAACTCATTGATGAATATTGTGTCTCACTCATTGTACTCTTAACATGCCAGATATTAGTCATTTCAAGCATAATTTAAGTTCCTAAAGCAATAGAATGACACAGTATTTAAAAGTTGGTAATAATGCAGTTTTTTCTAAAATAAAAGTTTTTCAGGAGAGAAGCAAACAGAAAGATGTCCAGTTTTTTCACCCAATTGCCTTAGTGTTTCCAGAAATTGTAGACCTACTTTATCTCAATTTCACTGTCTTTCAGGTCAACAGCAGACTGGAGTGATTGCCTATCCCCCTGCAGTGCCTCCAAGACCTCCGCCCTCACAGGTATACTTTCTGTAGACTTCTTGTCACAATTACAGCTTCATGGTATCTATTTATGGTGTTCTTGTCACTGTTGTTTTGTGGCCAGCAGTCCTTCTACCAAGCTTTTGCCTCCATCCTTTCCCAAGTAGTGAATAAATGCTTTGTGCCTTGCCTCTCACCCTTTTCTGTTGTAGGCTGGAGGTCATGTTCATCGTTCATCAGATGCTGAAGGTATAATAGCTCATGCCAGTACCTCACCTCAACAAATACCAGAACAGCCAAACTTTGCAGATTTTAGCCATTTTGAGGTTTTTGCAGCATCAAGTGTAAATGAAGAAGAGGATGAAGAAATTGAGAAACACCCTGAAGTTTTGCAGGTTAGCAATCATTGTTCAGTTTTTGAATAAATTATACACAAGTATCTTTTAGCTGTTATTCTGCTATGATAGCAAGACACAATTAAATTATGATTATTATTATTTGCGATATTTGTATACCTCCCTTCTCAACCCCAAAGAGGACTCAGGGCAGTTCACAGTGTTGGCAACAATTCAATGCCATTGATGTCTTGATTATATGATAGACTTTCAAAAGAGCAGTGGAGCACCATCAATTGATTGGTAGTGTAAGATGTTACTGAAACAAACATAGACTGAGCTCAAACTGCTCTGTGATGGACCACAACAGCCTGGGTGTGTCTATTAAGATACTAGACTTTTTAAAACCTACCAATCCAGATACAATACCACAAACTGTTCCTGAATATGTCTCTAATTAAAAAACCAATTTTTAAAACCCAAACCAATCAGTAAATATTTAACCCTGAACACAGATTCAAGTAAACATTTCTGTTGTAAAATGACTTTTCTGCCAGATTATTGAAGTTTCAGAATTGCTGAAATTTTCCTGATGTAGACTTAGGTGGGAGTCAGACACCATTATGAAGTATTTTTGTTTGTAGTACCTGAGTTATAGAGCAATGGATTGAGTGATGTAATCTCATATTAACATGAATATATATGTACAGAGTCCAGAAGGAAGATATACTATTCAACTGTACAATGTTTATTATTTCACCTTGTCAGTAGTATTATAATGGATTGGAAAAAATGGTTTTGTGGTCACAAATGGCACCAAGTTGATAAAAGGCCCAATAAAACATGCATGTTCCAATTTCATGGTCTCTATTAATTAAGCAAAAAAAAATCCAGTATCTGAATAGAAATCTGGTTTGCAAACATGTGCATGACTAGGAAACAATGTATTTTAAGACACATATTTATTACAAATATATATTCCATTTTCTGGGGCACACAGAGACAATTTATAAATACTTAGAATACATTAATACTAAAACAGCATTAAGATGAAACATAATCATCCTGAGAAAATGTTTTTTTAAAATATAATGAGTTAAAAAGGGGAACTACACTAAACCCAATATCTAGTTTTTTAAAGGTATTTTTCACTTTTCAGGAAAAAAGTGCAAAAAGGACAGGGCCAACTTTCAATAGTCTAGTCCAGAACTCATTCAGGGTGCTTTTCCTAACCAGGTGTATTTGTTTTCTTACTTTATTTATTTATACCCCACCCTTTTCCCCATTGGGACTCAAGGTGGCTACCATCCACAAAATCTAAGCAAATACAATAATTTTAAAAAATTACATATTACTGTGTGGATATACAGTTAAAATGCAGTTAAAATAGCATCAGTTAAAATTGTGTTTGCCCCCCTCCCCCAGAATCCCAATCACAACCCCCCAGCAGCATACCCCTCATCTGCCCCCAAATGTCTCTGGGCACAGAAAAGTCTTTATCTGCTTCTGGAAGGCAGCTACCACATAGAGTGCATGAAAGTGATCTAATCATTCATGGAATTCTTTTTTTAGGTAGGCTTTTTATACTTTATCATTTTAATGCAGCGGCTTTTGAACTTGGGTCCCAGATTATAACTCTACAAACCCTGAACACTGACCACATTGATTTAGGTTTCTGGGATTTAATGTTGTGACATCTGAAGACCCAGTCTTGGGACCCCGATTTTGTAGAGTTTTTTTAATAAATGGGTTTTGTCTTGTTTTGTGAACTTCATTGGAAGTTTTTCTGAAAAGCTATATATATATATAGAGAGAGAGAGAGAGCTTTTCAACTATATGTACTCCTAGATGAAATTGACTTGGCCACTCACTATACCAGGCATCCTCAAATGCGACTGTTTGGGTCTTTATCGCTCAGAAGCCTTAGCCAGCTTATTAATTGGTCAGGAATTCTGGGAGTTGGAGACCCAAAAAGCTGGAGGGCTGCAGTTTGAGGGTGCCTGTACTAGAAGTTGGTTATATATGTCTTATCTAAATTTATATAACCAAGGTACAGTGATGGTCAAATCAACTTCATCTAGGAAAAATTACAGCTGTTTTACTAATTCAAAAAGTCTCCCATAATAGTCTTAAAAAGCAGCATTGTACTCTTGCATTATGGCTGCTTTGGTTGTGCCATCTAGTTAAATGCAAGCATTTAGTGAATTTTAAAAACTGGGCTCAATCCTTCTGTAAACCTGAAACGTGTTTCAAGCATTGTTTGCTTGCCATAATGCATTTCTGAATTATTTGTTTCCAGGCAGAAAAGCCCTCTGATTCTACAGGACCTCTTAGAGTTGCCAAAACAGAAGGAAGAGTTGAGGATAAAGCAGTTTCGAGCACCCCAGCCAATGTGGTATGTAAAATCTATATCTATTTCCCATGTGAACTTCGTTTAAAATGCATTAACAGTAATCTTCAAAGGTATCACTATGAAAGTTCTAATCATTACACTTAAATGGAGAACTTTTATAATTAAATGGCTTGAATGCTGGACTAGGACTCTGAGACACCAGAGCTTGAATTCCTGCTCAGCGGTAGAAACCAACAGGGTTACTTTAGGCAAGCCACACTCTCAGACTTTGAAGTAGACTGCTTTTGAACAAATCTTACTGAGAAACCCCTCTGATAAGTTTGCCATAAGTTGAAAACGACATGAAGGCACACAACCACAGAAAAGGTATGCTTACTGCAATCTATGCTACTAAGCAAGGCAATTGGATATGTGTACATGTCACTGAAATGATTCCAATATGCATATTGAAGACAACTATGAGCATGTTTACTGAAATAACACTTTTGAAAGAGAGTAATAGGCATGACAGATTTATTCCCCTTTTTTCACACAAGAAGCAGCTGCTTTTTTTTCTCTTTTTTAAAGTACCATAAGAGATGTTTACTTTAGTGAAAGCTAGGAGCATGTCTCCTTTGTTAACTGAGGCATACCTGTATCTACATTATTTAAATTTTAGAAGTCATTTATATGAAACATTTTGCACCTGTTTAGGTCATAAATTAAGTCCAGTGACTTGTTGCAAAGAACTCCTAATATTTTCTTGGAATGATCATTTTAGTCCAACTACATCTATTTGTCATGTGTGTTAAAATATGTAAAGTGAAAGTTTGTCTCCTTAGTTAATTATTCTCGAATTCCTTAGAACCTCAATCTGAAATATGAGAGCTACTTTAAGTTATTATATAAGACCACTTCCAGGGTTATCCTATTCATGTTTACTCAGTAAAATATCACAGCACCTTTATGACCAAGAGACTTGTATGATACTTTATTTTAGAAATTACCATAAGAGAAGCTTTCTTTAGTGAAATAAATAAATCCTTTAGTAAAAAAATGTATTTGCCACAGTATAGTTTTCTGTAATCTACAAAGCCAGCAGCTCTTCTTTCAGAATTCAAGTCTTAGAGGAGTATGGCTCTATGAATAGTTTATTTGCCTAATATTGTGGGTTAGTGATTGCCTTTTTATTTTTATGATTTATATTTATATTTTCATGTATAAGCTTCCTTGAGTATAATTTTATCACAGAAAATGTAGGATATACATGTTTTAAAAGCTGTGGGTGAATTCGAACAGTATACTCTGGATGGTGTGCTGGTTAGCTTCCTTCTTTCAGTACTTCTACTCTGATTTATAAATACCTTGACTACTTTGTAAAATGATGAATAGTTCCATTAAGACGTATCTGAGATGACGGGATTTGTTGATGGCTGTCTCTCCATCTTCGAGCAGTGAACATTTGTGTATGAACTTGTCTGTGTCTTTTAATACAATATTGTGTTGACTTGTAGCTCAAATTGATTATGTAGTTTTGCCATCTGTGTGTAATATATACAGATACTTCCTTTGGATCTTGTTGTTCAACTTCAAGGAATTTTAATGATGGCGGCTCTTCTGTCTTTTCAGTTTAATACACACCCATATTCTGCCACATTCAGTTTGCTTTACTTTTCTTACTAGCATTTTGGGCATAACCTGGATTCCTTTAATAGCTTGGAAAAGAGAAAATGAGTTATCATTCTAGAGCTTTGGTATCTACATACACTAGGGTCAAACATAATCATCCTATTGTGACTTGCTGATTCTCAACATTGTCACAACTTTCTCTAAGGCATCAATAAGATGAGCATGTGTAATTTGCAGTATTTGTTCATAAGGTTTTTATGCAGCTAATTAAATCTAAGTAACAAGCTGATAACATTTTTGGTATATATTTTAATTAGAGAAGGCTTCTTGAGCAATCCTCCCACAGAGTTTATCTTGTTAAGTCTAATATAAGTCCTTTGTGCTTACTGTCAGCATATTTTGAGGGGTGACAAACTGGTTCTATTTTGTTATTATATATACATGTGTATAAATCAACCTCATGTGTAGATTGAGGGTGGGTTTTAGTGTCAAGATTATGGATTATGCAATTACCCATAAAAATCTGAGGATAAAAGCTAGGGGCAGGTAAAAAAAATTATTTCCTCCTCTAAAAAATGTGTAACAGGGACAAACTCAGGAAGAGCTAAAGAGAAAAGGATACATTTGAAGGGTTGTAATTCAGGTGGGGAGGTTACATTGCATTGATTATCTTAAAATATTTACATCCGTACAAATATAAATGAGGAGAAAATGAGAATGCAACTTGAATAATGGGAAGAGGGAGAAGAGTAAAAAAAAGCAACCTAGCTCTATTGGGAACCCAGAGTGACAGGAAGTAATCATGATGTGTGTAGCATATGAGAGGAGGCAGGGTATCAGCCGTAAAAGATTCTCAATGGGATTTCAGTGCCAGTGTGAAATGCATTTGTATGAGGTCAGATGACCTTTAATACATGATCTAAGCACCTAGTATACTATAGAAGAAAAACTAACTTTTATACATTTGACATTACATTTAAACGAGGCAATCATTAATTCTACCCTTTCCTTGGTGCCTTCCAGATATCTTGAACAACTGTTCCCATCAACTCCAGCTAATATGGCCAATGATAAAACTTCGCAGGAACTGAAATCCAATATATATATATAGAGGCACCAAATTAAGAAAACTAGTGCCATTGTCACAATATGTTGAACATTTCCAGATTTACAGAATTCCATTGGAAAGGTTATGACTAGTACCATATCCATTTTATGAGTCTAATTTATCATTCTTGTTAGTAGATTATGAAAATCAATTATTTGTTTTATTAACTATAAGTATTTTAAATAAAACTTGGTTGTGATGAATTGTATTGGACTCTGTGGGTGACTGATTATCAAATCAAATCATTTATTTTGGTCATTGACCAGCACATGAAATAGAAGTCACATTTTCATACAAACTTGGTATGTTTGGTACATTAAAAATATAAATATAACTACTGAAGTACAATATGGGTGAGGGAAACAGGGTAAAAACATACAATGCACAGATCCATCACCAAATTGTAGATTCAGGGAAGAAGATTACTGGACACACAGTTAACTTTTGGGACTAGTCATTCCCTGACGGATTTTGTATGCTGCTGCACAGAACTTTGCAACATTGTAGGTTGTAGCTGAATTAGTATTTGCAAGTAGCAGGGAGGTATAAAATTGTCCTGAATGGCCTGGGTGCTTGTATATCAGAGGTAAGATAAGCCTGGCACGGATATCCCTGTAGAACAGGTACTGAAGGAGCACGTGTTCTATTGTTTCTACATGACCCGAGTCACAGGGGCAGAGTCTCTCTGGGAAAGGGATCTTCCGGTAGCGGCCTTCAAGTACAGCTGAAGGGAGAGCATGGCATCGAGCCAGGGTGAAAGGCCTTTGATGAATAAGAACCTCTTAAGTTTGTTAAATATGCCATGGGGAGGCAAGATATCTGCTGCCTTCATTGATAAGGAAGGTTGGAACCAAGGCCAGGTCTAGTTGGCGCTCTGAGTCTGTGATATATTGTTTAATAAGTGCTTTGGCTTGATTTTAATCCATAGCAAAAAGTAGACCTGGAGAAAGGGGTGACTGATTAATTTATTGTAGTATGTATTATTGAACTGTCTTTATTCTTCCAGGGCAAAGGCACCACCCCTCTAGCACCACCACCAAAGCCTATACGTAGAAGGCCAAAATCAGAGGATGAACTGAAACTGGAAGCTGAGGAGCATGCACAGAAAGCAGGTGTCATTGCTGCTGTTCTTGCTTCACAGCCATCTATTCCTAGGTAACACAAGTCAAGTACCTCTGATATTGAGACATTTTTATTTTAAATAGCAAACTTACCTCTTAAATAGCATTAAAGAGAAATGTAAATAGTCTGATGCTTGAATTGTTGAATTACTAAGTAAAGGAGGTGGAAATAAGCAATGAATCCAAAACTCAAAGAAACAAATGAAAAGTATAGTGTGTATCTGTAAAGGCAGACAAAAATCTTACATTTAAAGTGTAATAACTAAAAGCACACTAAGACTGATTTTAATTGAAAAAGCCATTTATTCCATCACATCACATTTCTTTTAAGCAGAGCTACATACACTGAGCAGGAAAATTTGGCACTGACTGCTTCTTAGGGAACTGCACAGGCTCCTATAACGAGGGCAGTGACTTCAGTTCCAAAAAGCTACTCTTGCTGGATTTCTTACCATGCTCTCTTAAGCTTCACAATTACTTTTAAGTTAATAAATATCACACTTCTTGGTCAACTTAAAATTTAGAAACCAGATAAATTATATAGAAGCATACATCCAGCACAGTGTACTGGTTTGAACACTCAGATTTGAACCATACCCTAGGAAGACATGGTTCAAATCTCTACTCAGCCATGGAAATCTGCTGGGTGACCTTGAACAAATCACATGACGAAGGCAAGAGAAAATTCCCTCTTAACAAATCTTGCAAAAAAAAGAGCTCCATAATACGTTGAACTTTGGGTTGCCATAAGAGCGAAACGATTTGAAAGCCCAATAGCACATGAAGCATATGACAGCAGCTCAGTTGAATCTAGGCTAGCAGGTTTTAGTGAGATAAACACTGCCAGGCCATTTGTCAGAAAAGAATACACAGTCAGAACATACAGTTTTGTCCTTGCAGCAAAACGTTTCAAAATAAGAAAATTTCAAAATAGTACAATAGTGGATGCACATTTAAGTGTAGCTGTATAGATGGTGGCCATTGAAAAAAACATATACCAGTACTATAACATCTATCTGTGTGTATGTGTGCATGCATGAATGTATTTATTATCACCTTGCAACTAAATATATATTAAGGAGGAGCAAGGAATTGAGTATTAACTAATTTCAGGGAAATTGAAGCCATTTAACAGTCTCTAAAAACTATTTCTTGAAATATCTCCTCAGATCAGTGGGAAAGGACAAGAAGGCTATTCAGGCATCAATCAGACGCAATAAGGAGACTAATACTGTGTTGGCCAGACTGAATAGTGAATTACAGCAGCAATTAAAGGTAACATATACCTTTGCATTAAGAACTCTGTACAACCATGCAATTGTCTTCAGAGCCAATTTTTAAAAAATATGTTTTTGAAGGTATTAGAGTTTATCATTTTCCTTATCGATTCTGCTCCTGCTTCCTTGGTATAGCTAATATGTCTGCATTGGTTGCTTAAGTTTGCCAGATGTCCACTCTTTGAAATCTCTCTTGTCACTCTTTATATTTAATGCATACTTTCTTTCCCCCTTAAAATTCAGCAACAAGCAATTGTGCTAGATTTCTTTGATTTCTTTACAAAAGGATCTTCAATGTGGCTTGTATAAAACAATGAAAATGTATTAAGAATATGATGGGATATGTATATAACAGACTTCAAGCTAACATGTTGATCATTGCATCTAAAAGGGACTTACTGTTTTTCAGAATAGCCTTTTGCATTGTAATGTGTAATGGGCAAATCTTTCTCTTATAGGATGTTCTTGAAGAGAGAATTTCACTGGAAGTTCAACTGGAACAACTTCGACCTTTCTCTCACTTATAAGCCAATTGCCGTTAACTGTGAACTAATTAACTCCGAAAGGGGAAATTGGGCAAAAAGGCCCTATCAGAAGCCCGTATGTTCAGCTCAGTGCACTCTTAACATTTTTTTTGTGATTGTTTTGTCCTCTGTCCACAGTTGTATTTAAGTAACTTTTCTAATTTTAATACAAAGAATGGAATACGTGTTTCCTTGAATGTTCTATATATTGGCACTGCCAACCTTCCCATTTTGGGGGAAGGACACACTTTTTAAGTTGGAGCAAGGTTTCTACAACTTCAGTGGCCTATAATCCCAATCTGGAATTGATTACCTTATGGATTTTTCTATATTTTATGTCAAAAATCATGAATAAAAACATCCCAGATATCCAAAGGAATATCTGTCTTTAACGTAGAAGCACATAGATTTATCATAAAGGTCTTTTACAATGCTATGATTGTGTAAGAGAAGATGAATGGTTGTGGTCATTAATCCTCTCAAATACCATATTTTTCCAACCTTGCAACCTTGGAATTTCAAGCCACTTGCCATCTTGATCAACCCTTCACCTTCCAAGTGCCACACAAGTTCTTTAAACTACCTTGCCATACCAAATGAATTTGGCTGTCCTTTCCCATTCATGTATTTCATATGTGACCACAGCTTGACGGTTGTTAAACATTTTCATTCATGACCCAAATTTTGCAGCGTGCACGAAAGTGCATCCCTTCTGTGAAAAGATTGGGTGTTAATCCCAGTCGTGGACATTTCCTGAACACCACCTGTAGTTGCATGCTTTGCACATTGCTCTTTATAAACTGACACATATGCCAGACTTTACTGTAACATACTCTATGGTCAAGAAATGTGTCAGTACCTCAGCTCTTCTTTCCCAGCCTTTTCTCTCACAAATCTTTTATTTTTTCTTTTTAAAGGGTTGGGTGTCCATTCTCCTAATGTCTCCAAGCCATATTCTTCTGGCTTGTAGACAGGTTTCATTACTAACACAAAGAATTTCCTGAGTGTATCCTGCTATTCAGGTTGATGTACTGTATTAGGATTTGTTGTATATTGTATAATACACACCTTTTGATCTCATATGTAAATTTGCATTAATGCTGACTAACAGCAGATATTCTATTTAATGGCTTATTCTGGCTGTGGGATCATAGATGTTAAAGTGCATGGATGTATCTCAGCAGAATCAGAACTAGCAATTGTGTGATTTTTACACCAATAAAACAGCACAATATTTTAATTTGAGTGAATTGTTTTAATTGGCTTAACACGCTGAATTGTCTTTCACTAACCTGTAAATACAGTTTCATATTTGTTGTGACAGGGATGGCAAATGTCTCCAGATCCAGGGGTTGCAGACATTTCACACCTGAAAACTGTGCATTCCTCACTCTATATTTTTAAAATATTTGCTCTGGAAAACCTCATGTCCTCTATAGGTGCCAGGGAGAGTTGTCATGGCTTGCTTTATGCCTGGTTTTTGAGATAGCTGCTACCCCTCTAAAAGAGTTGTGGGTGGCTTCTTTGGCCATGGAGGGCACAGGAGAGCTTTCTTACAAGGAGAATAAGGTGAACCCTCTCTCAGAGCCCACCCATAACCCTAGATATGCTGCCTCCTCCCTTCCAGTTCTATATTTCCTTCCTTTCTCTTTCTTCACTGTCTCTTACTCATTTCTGCCCCCAATAGGTTGGTCTTCCCTTAATTCTCTCATTCTCTGTGAACTACCCATGGTGCTTCCCAAACTGTATAATTTCATTCAGCTACCCCAAATTGCTTTGCCATGGGTGGAAACAAAAACCTTGCTCTTGTCTTTGCTCTAGTTTGGATCTTGATGAATGGGATCAACTACTGTTGGGTCCTAGAAAGTAGCACAGAGCTGGACAGTAAGACCATCATGAGAAGGGAACAACAACTAGAGGTCTTCTCCATCAAGCAGATCATTTTATTGACCCCCTCTCTCTTTGCCAATGCAACATCAAGAGTTCTGACTATTGATTTGGCCAGTATAATCCATCATACTTAGTTTTTTATGGGGGTTTTTTAGATTTCATATCAAATACCATAAATAAAAGTACATACTCTGCTATGAAGTTAGCGACTATTGAGAATGTCTTAAAGCAACATGATTAAAAACACCATTTTGCTATTTTAACCAATATGCCAAGCTGTGATGATTTCCAGTGTCATGGTGTAACTGATGCCTCTGTTATTATCCGCTCATATAAATGAAGTAAATTGTCTGAAAGTTTGTCAGTGAGTGACAAAACTCTGCTTAGTTCCTAGATCTGAGATGGTCAGAGTATGAAGAATGGTCAGGTATTACGCACAATTCTGGAATATCTAGTCCTAAACAGTTTGATATGGATAGTGTATGAGAAAATGGATGGAATGAGAAAACAACACTACAAAAATTCCTAAACCAAAATGGTTTCATGAGGAACAAAAATCTTTCTCTTCTTTCTTTTAATAAGCTGACCATGATAGAGTGAACCCCTTTCAGGAGAAATATCTATTTGTGTTACTCAAATATTTTATTGCCTTCCTTTAGATGATGGAGGATCCTAAACACTCATTGTTTCAGGGTTCTTAGCTACAACTTTCCAGATGTTTATGGACTACTGCAGCTAATCACTTGCCCTTAGTTCTGGTGGCCAAAAAGCATTTGGAAGGCCACGTGCCTATCCCTGCATTCGTTCCTGTTCTTGTAGTAACTTTTCCTTCATGGCAGGTAGACAAGAAAAATGGAGGCACTCCAAAACAATTTTATTAAGAGTTCATGAAGCCATCACTTAGTACTTTCATAATCTTGAACCTCTTAATTCTTGCATTGGGAAGTTTATGAATAATAAAAGATTTAGATAGAAACATTTTATTCAACTGGCTAATTAAATACCATAAAATCTGTTCCCTGGTGTTGGAAACTATTAATGATGCTGTTTTAGAACAAACTCAGAAAAGAGAATAAAAATATGTGCTTCCTGGTAGATAAACCCTTACTAGTACTTTGATCTCTGGTAGCTTCCAAGAATGAGTATTGGCACTAAATCTATATTTCGTACAGTTACAAATTCTGCCGCCACCACCGCCCTCCAAGAAAGCTAGAAAATAAAGTTCAAAGTTTTTTACTGTAAAGTTGAAATAATTGAAGATCTACTTCACTGTTAGTAGAGAATCACTTGCAGTCATTCGTGTTTACAGTAACTTGCTGAACAAAGGTTAATGAAATGGTCATATTCTTCTGTACTCATAGAAGTAATGAGCAACTAACCAATATGGGTAAAGTTAGTAAACATTATCTTCTATACTACAAATAATTGCCTTTTGTAGTGATGAAAGCCATGTGAACTTGTCGTCCTCCTCAGTACAACAAATCCATTGCTTCCTGGGCCCTTGCAGACAAAAGGCATTCTTGATATCTGTAAAAATAATTTTTATTGATATTCAAGATGATCAATTTGAGCTATTTCCAAATATTTTCAATCACTCATACCACAAATTATGTAGCAACATGCATAATTATAATATTGAAGAGTTGATGTTTTTATTGGTTCCTTATATCACAGATAATCCTATTTTAATGTGTTTGGGAAATAGTGATATGAAAATCAGATTTAAAAGTGCCAATTGCCAGTGCATTACATTCTGTTGGTATAACAAAACAGGTAAGGATGGCTATATGGCAGTGTCACTACAGTACTGTAAGTGAAACTAATTTCTTGTCTAAATAAATAGCATGTTAAGATATTAAAGATTACAATGTTTCAGGAAACAGATGAGTATCATTTAAAACAGTATTTCTCAACCTTCCTAATGCCGCGACACCTTAATGCAGTTCCTCATGTTGTGGTGACCCTCAACCAGAACATTGTTTTCATTGCTACTTCATAACTGTAATTTTGCTACTGTTCTGCATCATAATGTAAATATCTGATATGCAGGATGTATTTTCATTCACTGGACCAAATTTGGCACAAATACCCGATACACCCAAATTTGAATACTGGCGGGGTGAGGTGGGAGGTTGATTTTGTCATTTGGGAGTTGTAGTTGCTGGGATTTATAGTTCACCTACAATAAAAGAGCATTCTGAACTCCAGTAACAAGGGGATTGAATCAAACTTGGCACACAGAACTCCAATGACCAACAGAAAATACTAGAAGGGTTTGGTGGCATTGACCTTGAGTTTTGGAGTTGTAGTTCACCTACATTCAGAGAGCACTGTGGACTCAAACAATGATGGACCTGGACCAAACTCTACACAAATACTCAATATGCCTTAATGTGATCACTGGTGGCGTTTGGGGAAAATAGACCTTGACATTTGGGAGTTGTAGTCAATGGGATTTATAGTTCACCTACAATCAAAGAGCATTCTGAACCCCACCAAGGATAGAATTGGGCCAAACTTCCCACGCAGAATCCCCATGATCAACATAAAATACTGTGTTTTCTGATGGTCTTTGGCGAGCCCTCTGATACCCCCTCGCAATCCCTCCCCCACAGGAAATGCTGATTTAGAAGAAGACCTAAAAAGTCCAGATGATCGAGTAATTTTTGAACCAATATATGAGGTGAAATTGGTAAAAGAGAAGTTAAACCAGATGTTGATTAAAAATATGGAGAGGATACTGAGGAATTGGAGATTCTAGTGAGAAGAATATGCATGAATTTCAAACTCTAAGAACAGTTTCTGAGATGGACTGGGATGACTATTCTCAGAGAAAAAGAACAATGCTAGAATTTGATTGGTAACCTTTGATTTTGATTATTAGTATGAAGATTCTACAAAGAGGAGGATAGTAACTATGGCCACTTCCACACAGCTAAATAAATCCCACATTATCTGCTTTAAACTGGGATATATGGCAGTGTGGCCTCAGATAACCTGGTTCAAAGCAGATATTGTGGGATTTTCTGCCTTGACATTTTGGGTTATATGGCTGTGTAGAAAAGCCCTAGGAAAGCTGAAATGGTTATAAATAGATTATATGTTTAAATAATTGCTGAACAAAAGATGGGAAGTCACTTTTATTTTTTATTTTTTATCTTTCCTTTTTTATTATATGTTGCTATTGTTCATTTCAAATATTTTAAAAATCTTAAATAAAATATAATTTAAAAAACCAAACAAAATTAACCTTGCCCTATATGAAGAGGACACCCAGATGTTGCTGTGACGGGTAGGAAGCAAATGGTGTTCTTCCAGTTTGCAGATCCATCTATATCAAGTTGGTTTCAATGCAAGGCTTAAACTGGTTCCTATATCTACCTCACCCCATTTTAGATTTAATAAATGGCAATAGAACACTAGTATACTCATGCTCCTAGTTTGATATCACTTGGAATTTTTTCGAAGTCTGTGTATCATTTCTCTCTGAATTTCACTTTACCAATTGGTTATTGATCAACTAGGTCAGGAGTCCTCAAACTTTTTAAACAGAGGGCCAGGTCACAGTCCCTCAAACTGTTGGAGGGCTGGATTATAATTTGAAAAAGACATGAATGAATTCCTATGCACACTGCACATATCTTATTTGTAGTGCAAAAGACACTTAAAAATAATACAATAATTAAAATGAATAACAATTTTAACAAATATAAACTTATTCATATTTCAGTGGGAAGTGTGGGTCTACTTTTGGCTGATGAGATAGGATTGTTGTTGTTGTGTGCTTTCAAGTAGTTTCAGACAGGTTGACCCTGAGCGAGGGCCGGGTAAATGACCTTGGAGGGCCGCATCCAGCTCCCGGGCCTTAGTTTGAGAACCCCTGAACTAGGCCAAGACACACAATATTTAACTTTCATGAATTTGAAGTCATGCTTCCTCTTTTCTCTTGGCTTTAAATAACTACATTGTTCAGCTTTCAATAAAGTATGAGATACTGCTAGAATGATGTTTGTACAGCCCCATGCATATATTATTACAATACTGTACACATTACAGAAATTCACAAGCAGCACTGGAAACCAGATAGTTTTCTGTGCCCATAGGGCCCATAGGGGGAAAACATCCCCCATTCTCTGGTTCTAATTCATGCCTCACTTAGGCAATCAAAGGAAAGCCTTGTGAGTGCATGTTCAGTAAAGAAAAGTTGGCCAGGATCCACAGGAGTCTATTACTTCTATGTCTCTAAGTAATTTGGGCTTCCATTTAATCCCCCATGATATTTGGACCAGAACAGCTAGTGGCTAGAAGTTCTAGAAGTTAGATTATGGTTCAAACTCATTCTGGATTTCATATTAACGAGGTGTTTAGTGTTGCCATCTGTTCCTTTTTACAGCCCTGATAATTTTTCAAAAATCTTTTTTGTCCGCAATAGATGGATTTTAGCTAGTTAGATGTCAAAAGAAATGTTTGCTATTTCCAGACTGCATTATTAATAATTTTAACCAAACATCTTTTCTTAAGAAAATCATTGGAAAGAGTATTCAACAGTTACATACATTTAGAACAATATCAACGTACATTTCGAGTCTGGAATATCGTCAACAAGGAGTTGATGAAGTGTTACCGCTGTCAAAAACTGATGAGTTGTTGTTGAGATCCGTTCAAAAGGTTTGTGTGAGATGCTGCGTTGTGTGATGACAAGAATGTCATTGAAAAGGAAAAGGCTAAGATCATGTGTGTGTTCATAGAGCCTGTAAGCAATAAAAACAAAAGATCAGTCTTTCCAATTATTCTATACAGAATATATAAATCCTGACTTTCTCTCAATGACAGTTCCCAAGGCAGTTTTTGTGTTGAGACTTCTGAGAACCTATAGAATAGATTGTTAATCTGTGATGATATATATACAGAAGAATAAGCAATAAGAAAGATACCTGCACCTTACCAAAAATGGTTACAGGTTGAGCATCCCTTATCTGAAATTCAGATTGTCCACATGGGTGACTGAGCTACCTTTGCTCTCTGATCGTTTAATGGATAAATTTTGTTTCATGCACAAAATTATTAAGATATTATATAAAATTATCAGGCTATATGTATAAGGTGTTTATGAAACAAAAATGAATTTTATGTGTAGCCTTGGTCCTAAGTCCAAGACAAGTATCTCATTTTGTACATACATGTAAGTATTCCAAATCTGAAAAAATTGGAAATCCAAAGCATGTTCAGTAAGGGATACTCGTCCTGTTACTTCAATATGCTACTGTTTATTTCTTTTTTATTATTATTTTAAGCATTAACATTGCTAACAGTAATGTAAATGTGTTTTAGATTAAGACAAATATATAGCCATGTTTTAGGAATTAGTAAACCTGATTTATTTTTTCATGTCAGGAGTGACATGGGAAACTGCAAGTCACTTCTGGTGTGAAAGAATTGACTGTCTGCAAGGACGTTTCCCAGGGGATGCCCGGATGCCTTACCCTCCTGTGGGAAGCTTCTCTCATGTCCCTTCATGAGGAGCTAGATCTGACAGACGGAACTCATCCCACTCCCCAGATTCAAACCACTGACCTTTCGGTCAGCAGTCCTACCAGCACAAGGGTTTAACCCATTGCACCACCGGGGTATCTGGTAAACCTAATAAAAGTCTAATATTAGTTATCTAGAAGGAATTATTAAAGCCTTCCTAGAATGATGCAGGAACAATGAGGATACATTCATTATATAATCATAGCCCCAAAAATGAATTCTACAATATCATTTTTCTGTATTTCTGATAAAACATAATTTACCCAAAAATATCTAAAGAAGGGAAAGTAAACAACAACAATTGAATGGCTAGATCCATTATAGCAATAGTAAAGCCATATGCAAAAGAATCAGTGGTTAACAAAACTATCCTGCTATAGTGTTAGACCAAATCACAAAAAGCAAATTAGTATCCATTCCCACACAGTGATTTATACTAAGCTATTTATTTACCTGTATGGCACAGCAACTCTCTCAGAACAGCACTTTAGCAGGGCTACGTCTTGGGTTCTGATTAGTAACCTACTGGCTTTCAATAACGTCTGTGAATTAAACACTGAGTTATTAAACTTCGTTCCAACCAAGTTCATTTCTTTCCCATGCATTTTGCATTTAATTGCTCCCTGTAAATCAGATTTCTAAAGTATTTGAATACCACAAGAATGTGATGCATTTTTACCATGTTCTAAAGTGGTGCCATATAGGCATACCTCCATTAACAAAGCTTCTGATAAAGAAACTCCTTTAAATGCCTACCCAGCATCTTCCCTTTTCTTCCTTAATCTCTATATACATGGAGGGTATTTTTTAGTAGGATCAACGTTGAATGGATAGCAAAAGGGGGCTGGAGAAACACAAAATTTCGATTTTGCGATACAGAAACATATATATAGCAAACAATGCAATAAAGCTTGAACAAGAAATTAATCAGGTTGCAACAGTGTGCCCACAGAAATCAATCCAATAAAAGCTTGACCTGGGAAAGAATGGATGTGTGTTGTCGAAGGCTTTCATGGCCGGAATGACTGGGTTGCTGTGAGTTTTCCAGGCTGTATGGTCATGTTTCAGAAGCATTCTCTCCTGACATTTCACCCACATCTATGGGAGAAACCCACCCTGGACATTCCACAGATATATGAACCTCAATTGCCTAGTTTCCAACAGACCTCACAACCTATGAGGATGCTTGCCATAGATGTGGGTGAAACGTCAGGAGAGAACACTTCTGGAACATGGCCATACAGCCCGGAAAACTCACAGCAACCCAAAGAATGGATTCTCCACTAGCCATTCTTACTGTAGCCTGCCTTCATCAAGCAAGCTTTCTCTACAGTTCCTTTCTCAGCATATGTAAAGAGTGAAAGAGAAAATACAAAAGCACATAAGCCTGTCTCAGCTATTCCCCTGCCCCATCCCATTCAAGAAGGATAGATCTATATGTTTATTTGGTCACTAAAACAAAATACAAGAAAAACGGAAACAGATAAAAGAAAAAGTCAGCCCTTGATGCAGTTTGGATTTTTGAATAAATGTTCAAGAATTGTCTGAAATAAGTGTTTCTTTTCATATGCGTGTACTGCTAGTTTTGATTAAAAGCTTGTGGAAATACATTGGACTGATCTTTTTTTGTGACCTATTCCTATTCTTTCTATGTTGTTGTACCTCTGGTACCAACTGTTTTACCAAAGAAGGAAAGCCTAGAAGTATATCTTCTTTGTTAACAGAGGCATACCTGTATCTACATTGTTTACATTTTAAGAATCATTTATATTAATATTTTTGCACACTTTTAGGTCATAAATTAAGTCCAACAACTTGTTGCAAAGACTTCCAATATTTTCTTGGAATGATAATTATAGTCCAACTACAGTGATTTGTTAACTATGTTAAAATACGTAAAGTTAGTTGTTGGCTAATGCCTTTGTTTAGACCACTAAAATGATCCAAAACACACTTTTCCATTTTTACTTTTACACTCAGACTTGCTTGTCTTATATTTTTTCAGGTGAGTATCAGCCTTTAACACAGATGTTTACATTTTCATATACCTCATAAGTGTGTTAATACTATGTGTTCCATTTTTTCGTTAAATTTATTTTTCCCATTTATTTACAAATAAATATACATTATTTTGGGCAACTTATTATGTCTCAGTTACACAAACACCACAAATTTCCTCCATGCTACAGTTACTATGAACCATTAATGGACAAGTGAAGCCCTTCAAATGTTGTTGGACTGCAACTCCCAATAACTTCCAACCATCATGGCCAATGACAAAAGATCATGAGAGCTCCAGTAGAAAAAAACATAGGGCCATCCTGGATACAGAGAATTTTTCTACTTACTGGACATCCTTGGATGAGTCTTTGTGTACTTAATAGTTGGTCGTCTCTGCCCACGTTTAGCTTTAGCTAGAAATTTAAAGAATGTAAGAGATTGCAAATTTTCCATGAATGAAGAAAGGATCTAATTCTTTTATCCAAAGACCATCTAGGTAAGTACATTAATTGTTTTCAGGAAGTTGTAAAAGAAAGTGCACTATATCATGAGAGATTACCTGCTAAACAAAATGGGAAAGTTTACATAATAGTAGAGATAGATTTTACTTTATTGTAAAATACAAGGACTAGAATGTAGGTTGAACCTCCACGGGCTTATGCGTCCCTTAAAGATCTGGTTTTTCAGGCGCTTTAGAGCCTCTCTCCTGAATTACTTAAAAGTCCCAACGTCACGTTACACAGGCTTTCAGTGTGAGATGGCAAGATCATAAAAGATGTGGCAACCATCCTCACATCCAAATGTATACTAATGACATCAGTACTGATATTCATGGGGGTCCCGAATGCCTGTATGAGTTGGCTTCAATAGGGCGTGTATAAGGTTCATCATAGCTTAAGGCCCACATGCAGCTCTTTACACTACACGAAGGAAATGTTGAATTGAGGCCATTGTATCAGTGGTGTATCTTTGTTCTACTTGGGGATCTGGATCTGCATTCTATCCCAGAAAATACTCAAATCTTCTATCAAGTAACCAACTCAGGATACATGTGCAGAGTTATATTAGTCTGAAAATGCACACAAACTTGAAATCCATGCCAAAGTTATTAAGCTCTGTTGATCAATGTTTTAAGAGAAGGGCATTTTTAGTTGGTGAACTATGCAAAAACTAATAATTGTTTGGAAAAAATATATCAAAGGACTGGATTCTGGATCCAATTGTTATGCCCAACATGAGTAAACCTATCAAATCTCTCGGAATTTGGGAAGTCGTAAGCTCCATTGATTCAATGAGTCTACACTTGTTGGAATTAACAACAGGATTTAAACCCATATGTGCACAATGTTTTGGTATAGTATAGGAGTAGGTGTCTCCATAAAAACATTGTTTAAATCTCATTTAGCTGTAAGTCCATTGGGTGACCTTGACTAAGTTACATTTGCTTAGCATCAGAGAAAGACAATGGCAAAAATCTAAACAAATTTGCCAAGAAAACCCTGTGATAGGAGTCAACTTGAGGGCATATAATATCAAAACAAATTGATAATTTTCCTGAAAACAATGATCCTTCAAAGTGTTCAGCACATAATTTCTTTTAGCATTACTCTGGCATGTGAAGAGAGAGAAAATATTACATATGCACACAGTGGCTCTAATCCAAACTTGTTGAGAAAGGCACAATTGGGTTTTAAGGAAGAAAACTATTTTTGGGAGATCTAATCATACATATCTTTTGCCAAGTACAGTTTGACTTCATGAATCTTGTAAGGTTTTCATATTGAAAAGAGTGTAATGGACTGACCTGATCTACATAATCCTTGTATCTTTTCATTTGACTAATTGCAGCTGTCAAATCTTCCCGGTCAGTGTGTCCTGCAGGAGTGTGAACTCTCAGCGCATGCAGGAGAGTGATGTATTCTTCAATCCTCTTTGAAGGGCACAAGAGGAGTTCTTGTAGACTACATATTATATACAAACATCATGTTTTAATTAGACAAGCAGCTAGGTATATTCCATGTTTTATGTTAAGACTGGTCAAAGCAAACATGTACTGTCAAAGGCTTTCATGGCCGAAATCACTGGGTTGTTGTAGGTTTTTCGGGCTATATGGCCATGTTCTAGAAGCATTCTCTAGAGAGAATGCTTCTAGAACATGGCCATATAGCCCAAAAACCTACAACAACTCAAAGCAAACATGGTCAGAGGCTTATTTTAAAAGTTATGCCAAGCTATACTCCAGATTCTACTTTTCAATATATCAGCTGCAATCCAACACTCCCTCAGCATGGCATAACTATTCTCAGGTGGAGATATGCTATGCAGGCCCTGTGCAGAACAGCAGCACTGTGAAAAACATGCCAATGACTGGTTGATGTTCAGTAATGTGTAATGCATAATCTCAATACGCCACGTGCAACAGTAATGCTCAATATCCTGTATACACCACTCTGTCTCCTCCACTGTCAACAGAATATGTCTCTCGATGATGAATTATAATGAACAATTCACTTTATAGGTATAGCACAAGTTATGCATATATTGTTAATAGGATGCCAGTCACAATTTATTTAATCTGACATCACTAATGTGGATTCTGCCACTATGGAAGTCACCATGCTTCCTCAAGTCTGGGCACATATTTTATGCTTTATCCCAACTAACAAACTGATTGTTGTAACATTGTTGTTGTGAAGTATAAGGAGTCACAGTATAGTAAACTTAACTGTGTAGGACTACAGACTGAACATTTTTTGGTTGGGTATATGATTAGTCTAAATGTTCATCACCACAACAACCTTGTGTCAAGGATGAGACTATGCCCTTCGACAGCATTAAGTCCATGGCTGAGGTGGAACTTAGAGCATCATTGACTACCATTGGTCAGGATCTGACTCGCCCCTCCCTTCTTGAATTTTATATGTTTAGAGTAGGAAGAACTGCTACCAATACATACTCGTAAATTGAGAGAAGCACATAAAATATAGAAAATTGACATAAAGAACAGCTTGCCCTCATTTCTTAGATGCCATCCTTCTACTTCAGGATTCTGTAGAACACATCTTCTAAGGACTTCATTACACTTACCAATTTAATTGTCCTAGGACACTTACTAGCCAGTTGAGGGATGGATTGGCACAGCCCATTACATGACATCCTAGGACACTTCCTCATCAACATGGGAAGGTTCCTGTGTTGTGCTGGCTCCAATGGAGCCTAAACACTTCTGCTCCGATTGGGCGACACTTTCCCAGTGTGATGAGGGCAAAATGGTGGCAAAATGGCATGGGTGTGTGTGTGACAAGGTTTTAACAAGTTTTGTTACAATTTCAGAGAGACTCGTGGAGCCCAATTTTCAGTTGGCAGAGTTTCAAAATCTACAAATAGAATTCTGGATAAAAATTTGGAAAATCTTAATAAAAGGCAAATCTTGCACAAAGACCTAATTAATTTTTATAGAGCACTCCAATCTGTTGTAGATGGAAACCATGATTTTGTGGCATTATTAGTCAGTTTGAGTCAGTAAAAAGAAGATACATAACCAAGATCCTTTCAGATGCAGTTTTTATATTTAAAAATTTCATCTTATGAGGTTTTCCCATCAACACGGCTACCACCACATTTTAGGCTTAACTGTTCAGTTTGAAGACACAGTCAGGGGGAAAAAATTAAACATAACCTGTAAGAAGCCGAACAGAGCATCATCTTTTTATTTGCATTCTTTGCCCATCCTTAAGATCTTTTAAAATGCCAATTATTACCTCCTCATGGCTGTAACGACAGTCCTATCATGTCTCTTCAAGAAAGCACGGAATACTGGAATGGTCTCCCTGCACTATGGAAGAAAGGCATTGTGAAAAGCACATCTATGTGACTCCATTCACAGAAGCACAGACCAAATGAAGAGCAGGCTACAGAATTTCTGTAACCCACTATCAAGGGTGTAGTGAAGGTGGGTGGGTAGGATAACAGTTCTGCCTCTCTGGTGAGATTTTCCTTCAATCCCCAAATGTCTAGCACTGCAATAACTTGAAACATTGGTTGAGCATTTAGGAATACATAGGGCATAACTATTTTGAGGTGGGCTCAACATTGGCACAAAAATAATTATTAAGTTTGCCCACTTGCAGATACTTATTTATAAGTAAAGTAAAGGTAAAGGTTTCTCCTGACATTAAGTCTAGTCGTGCCTGACTCTGGGGGTGGTGCTCATCTCCATTTCTAAGCCGAAGAGCTGGCATTGACCATAGATGCCTCCAAGGTCATGTGGCTGGCATGGCTGCATGGAGTGCTGTTACCTTCCCGCTGAAGCAGTCCCTATTGATCTACTCACATTTGTATGTTTTCAAACTGCTAGGTTGGCAGAAGCTGGTGCTAACAGTGGGAGCTCACCCTGCTCCCCAGATTTGAACTGCCAGCCTTTCAATCACCATGTTCAGCAGCTCAGCAGTTTTACCTGCTGTGCCACCAGGGGGCCCTTATTTATATAGCAATGAAAATACAAAACACATAACAACGTGCTTGTTGCAACCTACTTTGAGAACAGAATTTTCAGAAACCCAAACTAGAGAAAGGGATCCCCTTTACACCATACAGCTTTAGAGAGCTCTCTGCATCCATTGAAGTTTGGTTCCAAGACTCCCACCCAGCCCTAAATACTAAATCTAAAAATTCTCAAGTCCCATTATATACAATGGCATAACAAAATTGTGTCGCTTATATAAAATGGCAAACAATTGAAACCAGTGTCAGTGAGAGCATATGATCCGAGGGGCTACACATCAGTATGGTGCTCAGCATGTGATAAAATCAAGGTTTGCTTTTGGGGGTTTTCTCCCCAAATATTTTCATGCTGCGGTTGATTGAATCCTTGGGTGTAGAGCATGTGGATATGGAGAATCATTCTCCATATCCGGAATCTCCATATCTCCATATCCACAATGTAAAGGGACTTCTGGCTGGGCTCCGTGCCGAAAAGAGAGGTGAAGCAGCACTCACAACTGTCACAACAATATGACAGACTTCCCATGTTACTTTCCCATCAATGGGGGGAAACCGGTGGTGATATTTTCCCCCCAAGGGATGAGGGAGAAGGTAAGGCAGGTGATGCAGGGCATGGAGCAGTGGCTTCTCCATATCCCCTCTGGGAGCCCATAGATTTGCCCCGATGTGGAGAAAATCTTTGGGTCTTTATGATAAGGTCCTTAGTTTGCTGAGATACTAGATCATTCTGGCTGAGAGCTCTAAATATGCCTCCTTAAACTTCATATCTCAAGATTCCTCAGGGCCAGAAACATGAAATTGCATTATTATAATACTGTAGTGGTTGAAGGAGCCCGAGAATTTTTTGTTATGGTATCATGCAACCTACCAGAAAAGTCATGATTTTGCCAAAAGCAACCATTGCTCTGTTCTGTGTTAATCTAGTTCTGATCTTAAGTACTATTTTCCAGCTGCTAAATCCACAAGAAATTAGCACTTCAATTTTGTGAAAGCAGCATATTTTTCCCAAGCGGCCCAGTTTGTCAGCAGTCCACCACAATACAAATATTTATTCCTTAGGCCAGGTACTTTAAAAATATTTTTTATTAATGCCAAAAATGTAGGAGTTAACCTGATAGTCGTTTCCACCCTAAGGGTATCGTGCTGGCGTCAGTATTAATTAGAAGTCTGCTTTTTTCATGGGTTGTTTCCATTGAAATAAAAATGGTGAAAACAAGCAAGAAGAAAGCACTGCCTTAGAGTGGGAAACAAACCCAGCAGCGATCTGCTGAGGTGAGCTACAATAAATAATGTATACTTAATGAAGAACTAAATAATTTCCATAATAAAGATGCTGAGAACATATGTATGCTACTTGCTTTTGATAAACAAGGCCTTCCTCTCCTTAATATCAGTCTATGCAGCCAAACAGGGAGCTTCCTTGAATTCAATGAAATTTTGGGGGACTGCACCCCAGAGGTGGGAAAGGATGAAGAATGAATTCAAGAACTCTATCATTTAAAAAAATCAGCAAGAGAAAACATTTATGACATGTAAGAAACAAATCAGTTATATAAAACTGGTAAACATAGACTTGATTAGCATGTTGCTCATTCATAGCATCATAGAATCATAGAGTTGGAAGAGACTTTGTGGGCCATCCAGTCCAACCCTCTGTCAAGAAGCAGGAAAATCACCTTCAAACTATCCAGCCTCTGTTTAAATGCCTCCAAAGGAGGAGCCTCCATCACACTCTGGGGCAGAGAGTTCCACTGCTGAACAGTTCTCACAGTTTGGAAGTTCTTCCTAATGTTCAGGTGGAATCTCCTTTCCTGTAGTTTGAAGCCACTGTTCTGTGATCTAGTCTGCTCCCTCCTCCCTATGACTTCCCCTCACATATTTATACATGGCCCTCATCATGTCTCCTCTCAGCCTTCTTTTCTGCAGGCTAAACATGCCCAGCTCTTTAAGCAGCTCCTCATAGGGCTTGTTCTCCAGACTCTTGATGATTTTAGTCCTCCTCCTTTGCACACATTCCCATTTACTGAGGCTTCCTTGTTTCTGCTATAAAACATTGCATCGGCTGATGTGCCCTATAGATAATGTAAACCCATCAGCCAGTTGAAGAGATGGTTCTAAAGCAGGTCTGCCAACTTTGCAAACTGTGGACACCAGGGTTTGGTTCTTGTTGCCTAAAACTGTAAACTAGAAAAAAGGGAGTGAGCAGTCATGCTCCGTGGCTTGTGAGTTACACCTGGTTTAGAAGATCACATGCCATACATGTCCTATACATGCTCAAATGTGGGCAGAAAGCAGGTGCAGAGGGCCAAATCAATTGAGGACTCAAGGTAGGGCAGAGCAGGTAATGAGGGGGAGGAAGGATGCTGCTACAGACCTAGGAGCTTTTCACAAGGAGAAAACTGGTGCTACTCCCAAATTCGAAAGGATTAAAAAATAACATACACCAACATCTACAACAGAAAAGTATATCCTGTTGCCCTCCAGATATAATTGGACTATACCTTCCAGTCCTATATAACATTGCCTATACTGGCTAGGGATGATGCATTTGTAGTCCAGCATCTGGAGGGTCACACCTTATCTAGAAGGAAGAAATTGAAAATCCACATGACACCAAAAATATATATCACATCACTTTTGTGCTCCAAAAATAGATTTTAGGCAACTTAAGAAACTGGGAGAAAGGATCCCAAATAAATGAATTGTAAACAATAAAACTTCCAACTGACAATTTATAAGAACAAACAAAACCAGTTTTATTGTTGATTGGTTTCTAGGAGTGGCTTGAGGTTCAGCGCATACCTAAAAATGGAACAGAATGGAATATTAGAAGAAACACCCCACATCGATGAAGACGGTGCATCTTTACCTTGTCTATGGTTTTCAGAATTACTGTGTAGTTGTTGTAGAAGTTTATGTATGTTTGAAGCTGCCGGCCAAATGTAATGAATAGATCTCCTAAATTTTGGGCTGGGCTCCATTCATTAAGTCTTTGTATTAACACTTCTAAGAACCACCTGTGTTTAAAACAGACAGAAGGGTGTTCCTTTCTTCCCATCTGGTTGCAGGCATGTTCAGGCAGATGACAATGACGACAACAACATGTTTACAGGTTTCAGGAGAAACTTCTCTTCTAGTCTGAGTGACACAAGCATTTGTCTCAGAAACGTTACCTTGGCTATACATTGTGAAGCTCTTAGCTGGGTGTATGAACTAAACAGGAACTCATTGTGAGGGCAGAAGATTCTTACCATATACAGGTAGTCACCGAGTTACAGACATCTGATTTACAAATGGCCTCTAGTTAAGAATGGAGGTGAGACAACAGGAAATTAGAGAACTCTACCCCTTGGAAAGGGTATTCAGTCCTGAAAGAATTAACTTGGGGAAAAGGTATCTGCACTGAAGCTTTATCACCAATCTTTGTTGCCACAACAAGCCATTTTTTTCCAAACCTAATGATTGCAGAAAGTGATGTGAAATCTTCTGAACAGAGACACAGGCAGCAAAACAAACACCGCAGGAGTGTTAACACTTCCCTATGCTATCCAAAAATAGATAGATAAATAGATAGATAGGCAGTTACACTTTACCTGTTACAACTTACAAACAAATTCAACTTAAGAACAAACTTACAGATTCCATCTTGTTTGTAACTTGGGTACTTTCTGTAATAATGTACCACAGATGACTTCTGTCATAAACTGAGCATCCAATAATTCTTAAGCATTCAAATAACCAAATATTGAAATCTATAGCTAAAATACTGTTGGGAATTTCCATCTTTGTAAATGAACTTATCTGTAGATTCTACACTACAGAATTAATTAACTTTAACTGCTGAAGCTCAGTGCTATGGAATCATGGGAATTGTAGTTCATAGAGGCCCGTACTTTGAACCTCATCACATGGAGTTCCTTAAGCCAGAGGACAGTTGGGGAATCTGTCAGTGCCCCGCATCTCCTGCATCGCCCCCTTCCCTATCACACAGAAACCATCACTGGCTTCCTTGTGCTGTCCCTGGCTTAGTTAATGAGAACATGGATAGTCACTTGTGTTCTCAGAGCTCCATCCTACAACGCTGCCAGAACAGAGCCAGGATAGAGCTCTGCTAGAAGTAGCCTGGCATTATGTGATGGGACCCAGAAGGCTCCATCCTAACAGCATCGTAGGACAGGGCAAAAGCCCCATGTGATGAGGTCCTTTGACAGCGAAGGCAAAAGAACTTGCAAAACTGCAACTCCCATTATTCCATAGCACTGAGCCTTGGCAGTTAAAATGGCATCAAACTGAATTAATTATACAGCTTGGATACACTCTTTCATCTGTGGAATTTAGAACTAAACAGTTTTTTAACAACTATACCTAGTAAGGAACTGCTGCTGTGTTACTACATAGGGAAGCTGACAAAGTGTTCACTGCACATTAGCACTGACGTACATTGGGATACCAGCTATGTAGTGCTGATGTGGTGCTCAATGTGTATTGGAACACTTTTGCTAATGTGAAGTTTCACATTGTCACAAATTGCAAACAGGATTTCTTAGAACCTCTGCTATGCAGGGAAATACAGTCAGCCCTCCACTTTCACTGGGCCTAGGCTAACAAGACCCCTGCAAAAAAATGAAAAACCACAAATTTAACATTAAAAAACTTAAGAGAACACCTAACTAGGAATGTCTAGGTCCTTCCACTGTAATTTGACCACAGAATCACATTGGAAGACCTAGAGGTTGTTTGAGAGATGTTTGCTCAGGTAAAACAATTGCAGTCTTTAATGTACCACTTTCACAGGGGTCCTGTGCCCCTAACCTCAGCAAATGTGAGTTCTGACAATATCTAACACTGCATTTAATCCATTTGCTTTGTTTGGAATGGGAATGTTAATTATTTCTAAAATGAATTTAAACATGCTTCAAAGGTAGGGTAACTTACTTGTTCAGTTGTAAGATGGCCAAAATATCTGCAAAGATGAGCTGAATGCTGACATGGCTTAGGATGGCTCGGTTTGAGGCTAAGGCTGCATTCAGTGGCTTGACATAAACATCTCTTACAATTTCCAGAATGTGCACATAGTTCTTTTCACTGAGCAGAAGCTCATTAGCAAAGCTTTTGCGCTTGTCTGCTATGTGCTCATAAAGCCAGCCATTCTGAAAATAAAAGCATAGAGACATATGTTGGCTGTATTTCTATTTATTTCATCCAACAGCCTGGATTGGGATACTTCTCTAAATTATGAATTCTTGCAAAGCATACACACTAGACTTTCAAGTGTTCTTGTTGCTGCTCACAGCACATAATATCCATAGTTCTTAAAACTTTAGGGAAGAAGGAGAAGAGCAGCAACATGAAAAATATATGGTCCTCCAGATGTGGTTGATATAAGAATCCCAGCTTTCCTCGGCATCAGCTGTATTTTCTAAACCCTTTAATTAATATATACAAGTGATACTTTTTGTGTAACTTGCATTGCTTCTGTACTGTATCAATTTCTAAATGTATAAACTTGTATCAAATGTATCCTGAAGGCATCTGCTGTCCACATGTCCTCTGTTTGCAAAAGCTCCTGGGAGCAGAGATCACTATACAATTAACAAAAAGGTCCTTCTAGCAATCTCCCAAGCCAAATAATATCAAACCCTTTGTGAATGTATGCAGGACAGATGATCCTTTTGTCACCAATATGAGCTTAAGATGTTTTCCTGTTCAACTAAGGCAGGAGGTGGTCATTCTCATGAAAGAATAGGCTAAACAAATATGAATACATTAGCCTTCTGAATAGGCAGCCCAGTCCCTAGTTACTTGGAAGTGTCACCTTTTTGTCCTGTCGGTCTTGCACCTTTGTGCCTACAGAACTGGATACTTAAGAAAATCAAGAAATCATCTGCATTCCCAAGTCATAATTTCCCCCAGTTTTGCACCCTCCCAGAGGGTGTCTCTGCAATGGACTTGTACATTTTGAAGTGCTTGCAGGTACTTATATTCATTTTGGTCTAGTTGAATAAGCCTTCAACCTGGAATGCTTGTTCTCTGTCCTGGCTGGTCTATTTTAGCGGAAGCCCAACAGGCACAAACCTTTCTATCTGTGGCCCTAGCAAAAATCTCAACAATATTATCTCAGAAGCCTTTTGAATTGTTATTTTGTATGCACTTACTTGGTCACTACTAGAGTAGATCAACTGAATCAAAGTAAAAACTTATGAAGATCCCATTGATTCAGTGGATCTGTCTATCTATCAATCTAGTCACAGTTCATTAATGGTCAAACAATAGACTGTTCATATATAATATGTGTGTGTGTGTGTATAATTACTGCATAAAATTGATGACATAGATTTTGCATATTTAAAAAAATATGTTTTGCTGTCCAGTGTATGTTTGCCCCAAAGAGCGTTTCCTGTCTCATTTTGTGTCTGAATGTAATGAGTGAATCTGAATGTATGTCAGTGGAAAGTACACAGTATAGTAATTCACCTACTATCAGAAAAGAATGAACACATATGTTATCAAATGTAATTGTATATGACTGCAGTATTTCTGTATTATATTGCAACGAATTGTAAGCAAGAGTTAGATATTTGGAAGAATTAATTTATTCAGGAGTGTCAACTTGAATGTTAAGAAATGGAATAAGTAATCTGTATTTAACAGCTGGGATCATGCTAGGGATGTATAAGTGTATACATTATTCTTATGTGTGCATATGCCTTTTTTTTAGGACTGTGTGGGTGGTATTTCCTCCCTCATTCTCACTTATTGAGCAGCCTGTGAAGGCCTCTTCAGTGCACAGCCATTTATTACTTCATGGGGAGTAAGCAGGATCACAGAAGGATCTGGCTATGTCCTTGTAACCAGATAGATCCTCGTTTTTTTTTTTATTAGAACATGTTTTTTTTATCTTTCTGTGTTGGATACTCTTTATAACAGACATTCTACTATACTCTGTCATTTTTGTGTGGTTTATGATGCCAATAATAATAATCATAATAATAGACCCAGGAGATGTCTAAAAATAATTATTTTGTACCTTAACTGATTCTTCAAAGCTTGCTTCTGAGTTGTTTTCAGTCAAGAAAACCTCTCTTCTAAGTTTTTCATTTTTTGTATGTTTCTTCATCAAGAAAAATGATAGAAATTCCAAAGGATTTTCCTAAGAAATCATAAAGGCAAGTATTCAAGACAGTACGTATATCATCCTTTCTCCAAGCAGACATGGCTATTGCCCAGTCAAGACAAGTCCAGTTCATAGCAATAAATGTGGTTTGCACAATAGCAGGATTCGACTGTCTGATCCAATAGGCTTTTAACTGTCACTAAAAAGCCTTCTGTCCAATAGCAGATCCAGTTATAGCAGCCCAAAGTTTGGACATATTCACCACCTGGAGCCCTTTCATACTGTACAATTATAGTGCCTTGACTCCATTTTAACTGCCATAGCTGGATCCGATGGAATCATGAAATTTGTAAAGGTGCCAGAGGTCTCTGGCTGAGAAATCTAAATGCCCCTCTGTAAACTGCAAATCCCTGGATGACATAGGACAGAGCCATGGCAGTTAAAGTATAATCATAATGCTATCATTGTGCAGTGTGAAAATTGCCCCTGAATCAAACTCCCAATCCTTTGGATAACATAGTTACGCAATAAGTTATTCTCATAACAATAGCCTTTGGAGTCTCATATTTCATTTTACACCACAAAGGCTTGGGTCAGCTGCTCTAGAAGAAAGGATTTCATCTCCATGAACTTAGTCAAGGTTCCCTACACTCTTGAGCCAAAACCACTGTGCCCAAACTCGCCATTTTCTTGTCCTTGACTAATTTTTAGCAGCACTAAAAGAAAAGAGATGCATGTTCTAAATAGCAGATTGCAGCAACCACATTTTTGCAACCAGCCTAAAACTACATTGTAAATGAAAAGGAGACAGTCTTACTTGCCAACACATACACCTAAGTAAAGGTTTCCCCTTGACATGAGGACTAGCCAAGTCTGACTCTGGGGAGTGGTGCTCATCTCAATTTCTAAGCCAAAGAGCAGGCACTGTCTGTAGACACCTCCTAGGTCATGTGGCCAGCATGACTGCATGGAGTGCTGTTACCTTCCTGCTGGAATGGTACCTATTGATCTACTCACATTTGCATGTTTTCAGACTGCTAGGTTGGCAGAAGCTGGGGCTAACAACAGGAGCTCATTCTGTCCCATGGATTTGAACTGCCAACCTTCTGGTCAGCAAGTTCTGCAGCTTAGCAGTTTAACCTGCTGCACTATTGTGGCCTCACGCCTAGGTAGGTGTGGGCAACCGCATGGGATCCATTCCAAGGCCTAATTTCCATTACTGGCCACACACTCTCAGCAAGCCCAAACACCTCAATTTGTGATATTATACAACTTTTTGATAGGGATATTCGGGTGTGACACAGGGTTATAAAGAGCTTTTTGGGAATATCTCCACATATGTTTACATTATGTGGGGCTTTCTGCATGATTAGATCAAAAGTGCTTCAAAAAAATGGAGTCCTGGGGATTCTACTCCACCAAAACAAAAGCAAAAATAAAACCCTAGGTCAGAACTGTTTTGACATTTAATGTCTCTATTTTTCTTGCTGAAAAAAATGATTTGACCTATCATTCAACAATATGCGGCACAGTTTCAGGCAGTAGGAAGTTGTTGACAGAGTGGGCTGTCTTGTCCCATGAGATCTGCCCTGTCCTTTCTTGGCTAGTCTTCTGCTCTCAGAGGATGTGGGATAGGATGCTATATCAATGATGCAGTATCAATGATGGCTGAATGAATGAGCCCCAGGACGGTGGTGCATTCTGTCTCAGCACCAGCACAATAAAAATATTCTTTCACACCAAAGACAGGGACACTGATTTCACAGTAGCCCCCTTCAGTAACAAGCAATTTTAAACCAGTGCTTCTAATATGATTTAATGTTGGGAACTGGTACTACCTTTCCACTATTAGCTAAGGTCTAGTACCAAATTTGTCTCCATTGACTATAACTATTTATTTATGTCTTTGAAACAAACCAGGGACTGGTGGCCTATGGATGGGCCACTTTGAGCAGCACAACAAATAAAATATTGGGACATGTGACATGCTTGAAAACAACAAACCTAGCTTACATGGTTTCCTCTTGAAAGTTCAGCTAATCCATCAGCCAAAACCTGGGCAACTCTTTGGTTGTCTTGAACTTCATACCAGCTGAGTGCTTCAAACATAATTTGACCTGTATATAAGAGTTCATGGAAAAAAATATGTGTGACTATTTATGATGGTACAGGTTTGCCACTTCGTACAATCTGCAGCAAATCAACTTGTATGATGAGACCACACTAAGAAAGCATCTTAGTTACAATAGCAAATTATTGGACACAAAGGGCATCAACTAACTCTTCAAACACATTCCATCGTAATGCCAAAGCTGGGTGTGACATAATGATAGTAAATCCCACTATGCAAAATTCATGATTTGTCAGTCTTGCTATCCAAAGAATTAATATTAAAAAAAGATTTATCCAATGAATGCACTGGATTATCATTACTGAAATGGGTGTCATTTAAGTTTCCTGTAAATGGCCTCTCTAGTTAACCAGGGAGTCCAGAGTGTTGAGTCAGATCAAGAACAGAATCCTACTGACTCATAAAGCTGGCAGGCACACTTTTTCCAGGGTTGCAGGGCAATCACAAGCAACGACAGACAATAGCTGGCATCATACTTAGTATTTATGAGATCATAAACCAGAATTACAATCTCATACTTTGGGGGATTTGTGGTTATAGTTATTACAACGGTATGTGAATTCCAAAACTTACATTTTTAACTAGGCAGTGTCTCAGGCCCCTTCCACACAGCTGAATAAAATCCCACATTTTCTTTCTTGAACTGGAATGTATGGCAGTGTGGACTCAGATAACCCAGTTCAAAGCAGATATTGTGAGATTTTTTGCCTTCATATTCTGGATTATATGGCTGTGTGGAAGGGTCCTCAGTTGAAGGGTTTGTGAAGTGCTGCAGGTGAATGTATTAGGAAATGGCATCTCCATCAACCCTGCAGTCACAGCACACATGGAAATAGGGCACTGGAATGACCCTTCAATCACCTTATGAAAACTCTATGGCACAACCTTGTTCAAAAGAGTTTTAATTTCAGGTGAATTTAAAAAAGGAGGGAGGGCTTACCAAGAATCTTGCCAATAATATTCTTTCTCAAATCAGAGAAATGTGGCCTTAAGTGTTTTCTGACAGCTTTCAGCGCATCTTCCAGAAGTTCTGTGAATCTAAGCCACATTTGCAGCTTTACGTCAGTGAAGTAGAGAGATGGAGGAAATGCATCCTTCTGATTTCCCAGCCATTCACTGAGAACTGTAATGACAGCAAGATATCCTTCCCTTTGAATTATTCTGCATACACTCAAGATAACACCTTTTTTAAAAAGCAAATATTATAGAAACAGAATTGTGCTTAGTCACTCCAGGAGAGAGTGTTGTCCTAGCACGCATCCAATCTCAAGAACAATCTTATGAAAGGCAGAACGACCAACACATTTATTATTATTATTATTATTATTATTATTATTATTTTACTAAATGAGATCTATATGCTGGATATCGTATCACAAAATCACAAGTTGAACTCTTCCCAAGCATCTAGGACTGTGTGATGTATTTTCGAATGATGCGTGCAGATCCAAGTAAGGTGGCCTTTTGCAGTTGACAGATCGTGATTTTGTCGATGTTGATAATCATTTTGTCAATTAATAAGTGGTCTTTTGTGCCCATGCTTTTCTGTTAGTTGCCTTTCTGTTCATCTGGCAAGATGTTCTTTTCTTCAAGATAATAATTATTATTATTGATTTATTTTTATCCTTCTTTCTTCACACGGGTGGAAGATTTCTGTTCTCAAAACAGAAATCTCATATATATTTGTGACCATAATGCAGAATTCCTTAAACTGATTCACTCCAATACTCTGAAAAATGAATAAGGGATTCTGGAAGCTGACACTTGCTCTGTTGCAACTGTCCATCATTTCCCTTCATTACAAGTGCTAAAGGCAGGGTGGGCAAATTGGGTTCTGTGGTCCTCATGTGGTCCCTGAGTCCCACTTTCATACCCCCCCCCAAATTCCTGTTGTGATGGCTATATATATATATATATATATATATATATATATATAGCAGGTTTAAATATAGGGTCACAAGTACATTGGAAGCTCTCTAACTTCATTTTGGCAGCAGTTTAATATTGACATTTTAAGATTAATTGGTTATGCAGCAAGATATTTGTGTGTCTGTGTGTTTCAGTGTTACAATGTTTTAAAATTATTTCATAATTTTAAAAATCGAGCTTTACTATTTATATATTTATTTGCGGTATTTTATGCCACCTTTCTCAGCCCAAAAGTGTCTCAAGGCGGCTTACAAATTGGCAACAATTCAATGCCACAACAGTCATAAAACACAATTTAAAACATTTAGCACACATTATAAAAACCATATAAAATCATTTAAAACATATAATCACCAATGACTTCTTGTTAACTCATTTTCCAGAACTATGACAACTCATTCAATTGTATATTAATTATTTTTTGATGCCAGGGTTTGGTTTAGCTCCATCTTGTTTTGACTTTGTTGTAAGCCTCCTTGGGTGCCATGCTAGGAGAAAACAGAATATACTTTTACTTACTGTGCTGATAGGATCCAGTTGCTATTCCTGTGGGGGTCCTTATGGGCATGCCAGTTAAACGAGAGAGCTGAGAAAGGACTTCCAGCCCTGCCTCTGGAAAATCAAAGTCTTTATTAATATAATAATTGTACATCAACAAAGTAGAAAGCAGCATAGATTCTTATTTATAACTTATAACTTACATAGCCATGTACGCCTAAACTTTGTTAAATATTGGAGAGGAAAAAACATTTCATATATATGCATACCTCTCTTAACAAAGCCTCTAACAAAGAAACTCCTTTTTGCAAAGTTTTTTTACACTCATCTATGTGACCTTTCCTCCCCATCCTCTGGCTGTCTGAACATTATTAGCAGCATAAGAGGATGGTGAAGGAGGACTGGAGAAGCACAGACTTTTGGTGTTGGCACTCAGCAGCATGTCTGCAGCTAAAATGCAATAAATTTGAGCTAGGAAAGAGTAGATTTGACTCTTAAAATTGTTGTTGTGTGTGACTGCCTATTACAGACAAGAGAAACAGGAAAAAAAACTCTTACTGAGCATTCATGGGAGTAAACCAGAGAGAAAAGGCAAAAGCGAAAAGTATATATACGATAAGTAGAAGCTGTTGAAATAAAAAAAAAGTCAACACTGGATTCATTTTGGAAGAAGCCTTTAAGTGCTCTCTGGGAGCTTTGAAATGTTTTGATTTAATTATGCAAGATGTATCTGGCTACATTGTTTCATTTTAAAGGTATATTCTGTATTCTTAGGGTTGTTGTAGCTTTTTTGGACAATATTGCCATGTTCTAGAAGCATTCTCTCCTGATGTTTCGCCTGCATCTATGCAGACATTCTCAGAGATTGTGAGGTCTTCTTAGTTTTGAATAAAAATATTTACTGAATCACACTGAACTGTCCTTGTGCTGGCAGGACTGCTGACTGACAAGTCAGTGGTTCGAATCCAGGATCAGGCTGAGTTCCAGTTCCCTATGCGAAGACATGAGAGAAACCTCCCACAAGGATGGTTGAAAAATTTCAAAAATCCAGGCTTCCCCTGGACAACATCCTTGCAGACAGCCAATTCTCCCACACCAGAAGCAACTTGCAGTTTCTCAAGTCGCTCTTGACACAAGAAAAAAAAACTATATAACTATACTAATATTTTAAGAAGTCATGGAAATGGAGAAGAGCCAGTGACCTTTTACTGAGATCTCATTCCATCCTCTGATGTGCATGTGCCTACATTAACGTTATGCTCAGAGAATTATTTTCCACAATCTTAATGGGGAAAGGATTTTGGTGTGACTTCTCTGACCGTTACATAAATGTATTTTTCCCTCTTTCACATCCTTCCCTTCTTCCCACACCCCCTTTGTGTTATACTTTTGGATTGTAAGTTTGCAAGCGCAGAGGCTGACTCTTTAAATTTAGAGCTATTTTGGGAGTTTTTTCAGCTGATCAATGGGAAAATAAGTAAATGCATTCACTTAGCCATTAGAGGATGAAGTAATTGTATATGTTGATTGTAAACCGCCCTGAGTCACCTACGGGCTGAGAGGGGCGGTATATAGATATAGCAAATAAATAAATAAGTTGTCAATGAAAAAAGCCTGTTTTGCCTTGTTCGGATCTATTGACAGAGACCTCATAACCAAATATTAATACAGATGTTCTATAATGAATATTAATACAGATATTCTATAATGAGATTATTATTATTTGGAGAAGCTGCAAGTCGTTTCTGGTGTGACAGAATTTGCTGTTTGCAAGGATGTTGCCCAGAGGATGCCCGGATGTTTTACCATCCTGTGGGAAGCTTCTCTCATGTCCCCGCATGAGAAGCTGAAGCTGACAGATGGGAGCTCACCCTGCTCCCCAAATTCAAACTGCCAACCTTCCAGTCAGCAGTCCTGCTGGCACAAGGGTTTAGCCCATTGCACCACCAGAGCTTCTTATAATGAGATAAAACACAGAAGACTTCAGGGCGGAACTGAAAAGTAGCTGGTAAAAGCAGTGTCAACGTTGAACCTCAGGTCAATTCTGATAGAAACACTGCCAGCATTGATGAGGCTAAAATGAGTGGCTTACAGGAGTACAATGCCGAGTGTGTTAAACTGTGAGGATTTCCTGATAACATAAACAGAAAGGATAAGTAACTGACAAATAGTGCCAGGCACTTCTAATGTCAGTCATAGTTATCTCAGAGGGCAGAATATTTATATAATGTATTGCAGCTTCTTCATGTGTTTAATGTTTAAAGCATATTGAAACCTGTGTGAGTTTGATGTGTTTCTTTAAAGAGTTTTGTAAGCGAAGCAGAAGAAGTTAGCCATTTTGGCAAACAGAACTGACCTGAAGCTGCCAAAGGAACAAAGATGTCTATCTTGCCACCCTCTTCTGCAGAAGTGACACAGCTTTTTAACTTCTCCCAAAAGTCTCTCACTTCAGGTTTAAGCAGGTTCTTGATGTTGATTCTGTAGCCTGAACAAAATTATGTCAAACAACAAGGAAAACATGGGGTAACTGGGAACTATCTTATGACATAAATGCTGGCCTATTAAAATGAAGAATCCCAAAGAATCACACAAACTAGAACCATTTTTGGGCTACATAGCAACTTTCAGGGTACATGTAAATTCTTTTCCTATATTTTAATATCTACTTCCTAACAGTTCTCTTATTTCCCTATTTCTGCTACTTAGATTATAAGAGCATGGCTAGGAACCTCTGATGCCCATTCTGTCTTTGCAAAGACATGAAGGTTGTTATCATAAAGGCTTCCTCTGCTGTTCAATGTATGCTTGTTAAAGGAGGCACATTTGACAGTTTTTTGTTTACCCGACCACACCTCCCTTTATGAACCTGTTTGGGCTTTAAGATTGGCTGGAGAGGCCCTCCTCTTGATCCTGCCTGCATTGCAAGCGAGGCTGGTGGGGACAAGGGAGAAGGCCTTCTCAATAGTGCCCCCCCCCCCCCCCCCGCTCTGGGATACCCTCCCCAGTGACATCCGACAAACAACCCTCATGACTTTTAAGGAGGACTCAAAGACTTGGCTATTCAAGAAGACCTTTGAAAATGATTAGTAATCCTTAATATGGAGAAGGTCTTCGTTTTTATGGATACACTTGGGCATTTGGCCTTTTACTTAGTTTATTTAATCTATTAGAACCACTATGTCTTAAATGTGTTTTTAACTAATGTATTTACTGTTTATTGTTTAATTTGTTTATTTTTTCCTTTATTAACTGATAATTTATTTTCTGTATATTGTTTATTGTGTTTTACTCATGTTGTGAGCCGCTCTGAGTCCTTTCAGGGAGATGGGGAGGGATAGGAATATTATTATTATTATTATTATTATTATTTGATACATAACAAGATTAGTACATAGCAAACAAGATCACAATGTGGGCTTTTGTATCTGATCACACGTCGGACACTTCCCAAGTGTCTAGGACTGTGTGATATATTGGCGAATAATGTGTGCAGATCCGAGTAAGGAAGCCTTTTGCAGCTGACAGATGGTAATTTTGTCAGTGCCAATTGTTTTTAAGTGCAGGCCAAGGTCTTTAGACACTGCACCCAGTGTGCCGATCACCACTGGGACCACTTTTACTGGCTTGTGCCAGAGTCTTTGCAGTTCTATCTTTAAATCCTCATATCGTGTAAGCATTTCTCATTGCTTCTCATCAATCTTGCTGTCACCTGGAATTGCAACTTCAGTTATCCATACTCCCCCCCCCCCCCCCGACGTTTGTGAGGTCAGGAGTATTATTATTATCCATGAATCTTGGTCTGACATCACGTTACATATTTTATTTATACCTTTGTTTAAGGGATTAATTAAAAAAACCAGTTGTTTGTCACTAGTTATTACCAAGCCTTGCATATTTGAGTAGCACATCCCATTAAACATATGGAATTTAATGGGAATAAAAGATAAGTGTTGCTGCTTTGGAAATAGCTATGAGAGCAGAAGATTGCTAAGGGAATTCTTTTGAATTCAAGAGAGCCTGTAAGGATTTAGTGTTATTAATAATAACAAACGGTGTTGTTTTATTTTAACAACAGCATGTCATATAATTTCCTCTGATGTTTTTGCACTATGAAAGAAATTAATGAGAACAATGTTTGCCTATCGACCAAAGTGAAACAAGCTTGCCAAATATATGGATCTTCTCCATGGAGCATTGCTTTGTAAGGCTAAATAATGTGTGATCAGTTTGGATTACTATTTTAAATGAATCCTACCTTGAAGCAGGTTAATCCCCCTGGAATTTCCATTGCTAAAAATCCCAATACTCTTTGATGCTTGGCCATCCAGGGCCTTTTGCACATAGAAAAGAAGGCTTTCCAAGGTGCTGCTGCTCGGCTCGTATACTACAGGGATGACTCCAGGCTTAACACTGTCCACAATCAGCTAAAAGCATAAATCAAAGAAAGATAATTGTTTATTGTTATCCACCTTCTAGTCAGCTCTGACCTTATTACAGGGTTTATCTTTGGAAGATTTATTCAGAAGAAATTTTCCATTCCTTTCTACTTAGACTGGGTGTGACTTGTCTAAGGTCATCCAGTGGGTTTGCATGACTGAGTTGTTCCTGCGTGCTTTAAAGTCATTTTTGACATATGGCAAGGAGAGGGTTTTCTTGACAGAACGTCTTTAGAGGAGGGTTGCATTTGCCTCTGCAGCTGAGAGATTTGACCTCTCAGATGCATCTATACATGATGGCCATGTATAAATATGTGAGGGGAAGTCATAGGGAGGAGGGAGAAAGGTTGTTTTCTGTCGACTGGGAGACTAGGATGCGGAACAATGGCTTCAAACTACAGGAAAGGAGATTCCACTTGAGCATTAGGAAGAACTTCCTGAATGTAAGAGCTGTTCAGCAGTGGAACTCTCTGTCCCAGAGTGTGTTGGAGGCTCCTTCTTTGGAGGCTTTTAAGCAGAGGCTGGATGGCCATCTGTCAGGGGTACTTTGAATGCAATTTTGCTGCTTCTTGGCAGGGGGTTGGACTGGATGGGCCACGAGGTCTCTTCCAACTCGATGATTCTATGATTCTCTCAAAGTGTCCCAGTAAGTTTCCATGGTTAAGCAAGCATTCAAACCTTGGTCTTTCCAGCGTCCTAGTCTAACACTCAAACCACTAAACTTTGCATTCATGCAGTTCCTTTGCCAGCTTCTGAGACTATGATTTGGTGAAGTAGGGGAATGGTCAAGAGGACAAGTCAACAAGTGGGCAGGAAAAAGCATGCAGAAATGAATTTGCTTCCTTCTCTCTTTCTTTTGGATAGTCATGATTTTCTCATGTGTGTACAGGTATTGCTTAACTGGTAATTCCTGCTTCTTGGCAGGGGGTTGGACTGCATGGCCCACGAGGTCTCTTCCAACTCTATGATTCAATGATTCTAATCTTTTTCAGATTTCTACTCCAAAAAATTATTCACCCCATTTTGTTTTTATTTGGCAAGGTTTTCTGTTGACTGGTAATGATGTGGAATTTTAATTTATTTACTTATTTGTTTCCCCTGCCTTGTGACCCAAGACAGCTTTCAAAACATTTTCAAAGATCCAGGGAAAAGCTCACTTCAGTAAAACAGATAAATCATTAAAATATAATGAAACTATTGCTGGCATAAAATAAGAATTAAATATTCAGCTGTATGCTGATCTATTTTAGTGAGCTTGATAAACTCTATCTTGACAATAGCTGACATCTCCATATGGCCTGTATTGTTTGCTGAGTTCTGTTCATTTGTGCTATACTAGAAATGCTGTAGCTGCAATATTATGTGCCAAGGGCCAACAACAAAAAGTTATGGTCACATGCAGTGCTGTGAAATATTATCTTAAGCAGCAAACAAGCTCCCTACATTCTGTGTCAGTCACATTAAACTCACATAAGGATTACCACATATATATTAAATACAGAAAACCTTTTTTTCTCATGCACACATGCCTGTATAACTCAGAACAGCATTTCTCAATCTTTCTAATGCTGCAACCCCTTAATACAGTTCCTCATGTTGTGGTGACCCCCAACTATACAATTATTTTTGTTGCTACATTATAACTGTAATTTTGCTACTGTTATGAATTGTCATGTAAATATCTGACATACAGGATGTATTTTCATTCACTGGACCAAATTTGGCATAAATACCCCAATATGCCCAAATTTGAATACTGGTGGGGTAGGCGGGAGGGTTTATTTTTTCATTTGGGAGTTGTCGTTACTGGGATTTATAGTTCACCTACAATCAAAGAGCATTCCGAAGTCCACCAATTCCGAAGGCACACTGAACTTCCATGACCAACAAAAAATACTGGAAGGGTCTGATGTGCACTGACCTTGAGTTTTGGAGTTGTAGTTCAACTACATCCAGAGAGCACTGAAGACTCAAACAGTGATGGATCTGGACCAAAGTTGGCACGAATACTCAATATGCCAAATATGAACACTGGTGGAGTTTGGGGAAAATAGACCTTGACATTTGGGAGTTGTAGTTGCTGGGATTTTTAGTTCACCTACAAGCACGGAGCATTCTGAACTCCATCAATGATAGAATTGGGTCAAAATTCCCACACGGATCCCCATGAGCAACAGAAAATACTGTTTTCTGATGGTCTTTGGTGACCCCTCTGATACTCCCTTGCAACCCCTCCAGGGGTCCTGACCCGCAGGTTGAGAAACACTGTTCTAGAAAATACAGATGCTTGAAATAAACCATAACTGTCTCAACCAGTGTTGTGAGTTTATTGGACTGAAGAGCCCAGCGTTAAGTTTGATTAATTTCCCCTCAATTCCCTCCTATTGCTTTGGGGGAAAATGAGTGATGGGATCAAATCATTTGAAGGAAGTAAGGAAGGAGGAAAACAATTATACCTCATAAGCAGGAAGATGGGATGATATGAGTATCAGATGTGGCTGAAGAACATGATCCCCATAAGGGTAGCTTCGGGAAACAGTCCAACAATGTTTGTGAGGCACTGTAAGATAAGAGCCGCTGTAAGTCACATTCTTCCTAAAACAATACAAATGAAAAGTTAGGGTTAAAGTGACATAAAACAGTGTTTACTCAAAGTCTTAGAAAGGAAACTGGAGAGCTGCAACTGACATTGCAGCTCATCACACCAGAGCATGGATCCACTTTAAAACTGGTTTCTGCCTCCTGCAAAATTATGGAACTTGTAGTTTAAGGAGGGACCTTTAAACTGCTGAACCAAACAGGTCCTTGGCCTCACTAAACTACAAACCCCAGAATTCTGCAGAAGGCAGAAACTGAATTTAAAGTGGATCCATGCTCTGGTGTGATGAGGCTGATAGTTATGGCAAAAATATACAACATGCATCTGATGCTTTCCCAATCACATATAAAAAGTTTGTTGAAAAATCATTTCTCCAGGCCAACCTATTTGGGGAGACAGGCATATTTTTTGCTTACATTTCTCAAGGGTAAATGCAACATTTTGACGCAATCAGGAGAATTAACAATTATCCAGTTTTCATTCTGTTAGCCTATTAAAACAATATTGTTCAGTTTCCCAACTTTAGAGGCAAAATACACAATTATCAACCATATTTAGTTATTGGGAATACACATATTTCATTGTGCACAATAGTGGTCACTGCATAATAGAGGAATCCCCATTTTTGGGGTGCCTAAAATTGCATTTTTGTTTTATTCATACATTTATTTGAGGTTGATTCTTCTTTTCTTCTTTCTCTGAAGGCAAGGCAGTTTAAAAACTACAAAATGGAGGTCTCTGGAGCTCCACTCTTTTTTCCTTCCTCCTTCCTCCAAGGCAAAGCAGTTTTAAAAACCTGAAATGGAAGTCTCTGGAGCTCTGGTCTTCAATTGTTCCTCCTTTTTCCAAATAATTCTATTCCAGGTTTGGAAACTGCCTGCCTTGGAAGAAAGAGGGAAGAGTGCAGTTCCAGAGACCTATTCTACAGGTTTTTTTTAAAACTGCCTTGCCTTTGGAGAAAGAAGGAAGGAAGGAAGGAAGGAAGGAAGGAAGGAAGGAAGGAAGGAAGGAAAAATCTGCCCCAAATGGCCTTACAGTTTTTAAAAAAACCCAAACAAACAGAAACACAGCTGGATCATCCCTCCCCCCCTCCCCTTTTGGAGGTAAGGCATTTAAAAAAAAAAACAGATTTTTTTCGCGTATTAGTCACACCCATTTTTGATGGAAAAAAAGGGTGAAGTGTGACTATTATACAATGAAATATAGTACTTTAAGGGTGAAGAGTGACTATTGTACAATGAAATATAGTACTTTAAGAAAATGTATGAAAACAAAGGTATTAAAAACAGTTTAAAAACAATTGCTATATAATTTATATGTATCAAATATGGGTACTTTACACATCTTATCCAGTTGCTTACATTTTTAAGGAATTTAAACAAGACAAGACTTACAGAAGCTGCTTCACTGCTTCTCGACTGAATTTCAGCTCAGATTTCATTTCTTCAGAAAAATGTTTTGAGGGCATATCATTTGGAGAAACTATTAATTTCTAAAAGCATTTAAAGAAAAAAAATATTACATGAGTTGCTTGAGAGGAACCAGAGATATGTATACTATACTTGGGGGAAAATATAGAATATTTATATCTGGGCTTGCAGGAAGCATTGTGTTTGTAGTGGCTAGGAGCATAGTAAGAAGAAACCATAGAGAAAATAGCCGTATACTTCACCAATAGAAGGATTTTATCACATGGAGATGGCGAGATTGCACAATAACCTTTGGTGCAGTCTGTATTGCGTGACGTTGTGCGATAGATACTTGTTGCCAGTTTGCCACCTCCCCACCTCCTCGTGATAAACTTGTCAATAGTCCCTAATTGTGCCATGATCCCAGGACTTGTGTGATGAATCTGGGCATTTCTGTTGTGGTGTCTGCTGTACAATTCATGCTCTAAAAATTACTGCATGCTTTCCACTATCCCATGCTATTACCACAATATAGGATAGAAGGAAATTACTGTCATGGAGATGTACAACCTCACACAACCATTGCAGTCACATGATTGCAACACTGCAGCCACGTAAAGTAACATTTCTGGGTGAGCAGCATAACTCCAGCCTCCTGCTGTGCTGCTTTCCTTCCTTGTTTTCTTTTTAATTTATTTTTGCAGGCACTTTGCAATTGCAAATGCAAATTGCCTGGTGGGAAAAATTTAAAATTTTAGAGCAAGGGAACTGCAGCAGATGCTGCCACAGAAACACAGACTCCCTGCACATGATGAGTCACAGGATTATGATGTGGCAAAAACTTCATTATGGTAGAGTGGAGGATCTGCAATGGGTATCACACAATGCCATGTGAAAGGGACCATCACCAAAGCTACTGTGTCGGTTCACTGCATAATTTCATTTTTTTTTCAAGAGGCACTTTGCAATTGCAGCGTACATACAAAAAAAAAAAAAAAAAAAGGAGAGGAAGCAACACAATGTGCAAGAATGATGCTACCCATTCATAAGTGAGACTTCATGCAGTTCGACATCACAATCCCATAGCAGGAGAGACTGTGAAACTGTCAATCTCCATAGTGTAAATTGCTACTATCCTGCATTATGGGAATTGTTTGGGATAGCAGCAACAAGTGGCCCTTTCCAAAGCCACACTAACAGAGGGTCAGTTTTCCCAGCATGTACAGTATATATGTGCACTGTGTCCCCTTTGGCTACCAGACTAGTTAAAGAGGTAACTTACCCACTACAAATGCAATTAGACTGGGATCCATTTCATACCATGCAGTTATAGTGCAATGATTCAATTCTAAATGTTATGGCTAAATCCTATGGAATCCTAGGATCCATAGGTTTTGTACATGACAATCAAGTGGAACCACAGTGTAATATTTATATAGAATGAAATAACTTTTAGTGATTTTCCCATCCAAGAATAGGATGAATCCCGCTAAGCTTCCCAAATCAGATTATATTTGTGTGTGTGGAGGGGTGGGACTATGTTTAAGAAACTCCTGCCAGACAGGTAGGATTCCAGCCAAATGGCATCCTTATCAAAGGCACCAGAAAGAGCTCTTGTAGATAGAGGGGCTGAGAGTCAAAGGCACTCTTCATGTCTTCAAGTGCTAAGCTCTTTTACTGAAAATAGCTTCTCTTGGAAAGAGATTAGACTCAAATTAAGCTCTCTGTAAGCATGCTCAAAAGCAAGCTATATGGTCACTATAATGAGTATAATACCTTTGCCAGTATCACTGCTGCAGGCAATCTAGATCGGTCATGGATAGTCTGAGACAAACTCAATTGGCATCCATGTCTGTAAAATCCTGAGCTTCGTGTTCCACTTAACCAAGGGGGGCGAGCTTTCAACAATTCCTCTGAAAAAAATTAGGAAACATCAGACAATGCCATTTAATCCTGCATCTCTCTCTAGGATTACCACATTATGCAACCAGTCACAAACCATTTTTCTGCACAGACAGTTATACATTCAACTAAGCTAAGTAAAACTGCCACACATAGAATACTGTCAATGATGCAGCCCATATATAGGAAATAATATGCCAAACGCATACATATTATACCATTACATTATAAAATCATATCTCATTAAAATCTAATTAAAGTGTTCTAACTGTATTTATGTTCCCATAAACTGCCACAAAAGATTTGCACTTACTTCAAATCATACCCTTAATACTGTTAATTATGATGGTGATTCCTTTTACAGGGAAACAATTTTTAAAGGAAGTCTTCTCTTCTTAATGCCAGCTTGAGAACTAGAGACTCTGTAGCACCGCCTTCGCTGAATAGACTGAACTGGTTGCCATTTTTTAAAAAAAATTAATGTGACAATAGAATATTTCCTTAACCTATAATGTTTTGATCACATTTTACTTTCACCCATACTTCTTATTCTGCATTATTTTCAATATTCAGTGGTTCCTAAACTTCGGTCCTCCAGGTGTTTTGGACTCCCAGAGATCTTAGCCATCTTACCTGTTGTTAGAAATTGTGGGAGCTGAAGACCAAAACACCTGGAGGACCAAAGGTTGGGAACTACTGAAAGCTGCAACATTAGGTATCACCACATTCACATTATAGCATTCTTATATCTCTGTTTTGGTTCCATCCCATAGAACCCATGATTTGTAGTCTGGAGAAGCAGTTTGAATTCTCTACTAAAAAGCTCTAGCAGTCTCCCCTGAACTACATAATGAGAGAAAGTTCTGGGTACCCATCAAACTACACATCCCAAAATTCTATAAGATGGCGCCATGACCATTAGAGAACTATCAAACCACTATCACTTTTTAGTATGGGATAAGTCTCAGTGACAGGTTCCAATTTATCATCAAAGACTTACATCTTGAGGTAGTTGCCACACCTCTATAGCAAAGAAAGCAAGAAACATTGGTAGACCATTGATTGCAACTGAAGGTTATAATAGAGCAGTGATTCTCAACTTGTCGGCCCCCAGATGTTTGGCCTTCAACTCCCAGAAATACTAACAGGTGGAAAAGTGACTGGGATTTCTAGGAGTTGTAGACCAAAACACCAGGAGACCCACAGGTTGAGAACTACTGCAATAGAGGATTATGGGAGCCAAAGAGACTGCACACAAAACAGTTTTCACTGTCCTCCCCCCCCCCCCCCCCAAATTCTCACCATGAAAAGCCTCTCTAGATGACAGGAACATAAAAGGCTGCAGTGAGAACTGTCCAAATTTAGACAAAGGAAGCTTACATTTGGAAGTCACCCTGAGTTCCTTCGGGGGAAGAGGTTAAAACTAAACTACAGTGTTCCCTCACCTACGTGGGGGTTCCGTTCCATGTAGGGACGCTATACTGTATATGTACAGTATAGCTCCGCCCACTCCTCTCTTCCTTTCCTCTCTCTCTCTCTCTCTTCCTCTCCTCTTTCCCACCCCTTCCTCCCTCCCTTCCCCCTCTTCTCCCTCCCTCTTCTCTTCTCCCTCCCTCCCTCCCTGCTTCCCCACTGGCATGGGGCTCTCACCCGGTCATTCCCTCACTACTTGTATTTTAAATTATTTTTTTTTGAAAAGCCACGAAACAGCAAGCCTGCGGTTAATGAACCGCAAGCAGCGAGGGAACACTGTATTATTGTTGTTGTTGTTGTTGTTATTCATCTTTTTGGGGAGAAGGTAAATTGGGTTTTGGGGCATGGGAAATAAAGATTAGATTCAAAACTCATCTTCTGCTTGCACTACCATTAGACACTGTGCTTCTCAAACTGCTGGTCTCTGGATCAGTGCTGGTCCATGAGCCATCAACTGCCAGGTCCTGGTGAACTTCCAGGAGAAGAAAAATGTATGTTAACTCTCACTAACACATTAACAAAAATAATTCCTAGCACCTTGCATCAGATAGCTTGAGATGTAGTGACCTACGGGATAATATATTAGAGCAACCAAGTGCCTGTTCAAAGTCCTTTTGTACCTTCTTCTGTACAAAGAATGGCAGCTGTTCAAGATGCAGGTCTTCCACAAGCCCCTCTCAGTATTCTGTAGCACATGCAGAATTAATTCTCTTGGAACTGCAATGCTCTTATTATTCTGATGCACGTGTGAAGCCAAATGAGCAATGGTACACCAAATAATCTTCAGTGCAGATAGGAGGTTCAGCCCAGTAACATTTGCATTTCTCATGTCTACTACCAGAGGCAAGCCCCATTGAGTTCAAACACATTTTACTTTTAGGTAAATGCTTTACTACTCGTAATAACTGAACAAAGCAATGGTTTTCCCCAACTTACTCTTGTGTAGTGCCATTTGCTCTCTAATAATTTTTCGTTGATGTTCTGCATGCATTCTCTCTTGTTGCTCTTCATACTCTGTTTTATATTCTTCAAAGGTTTCTGGGTTCACCCTCGGAGTTATGTGATCTACATCAGTTGCACAAACCATGTAATGTTGCTTCCAAGCTCCGTGTTCATTTTTCTCTGGAGTGTAGGGAAGAAACCAACCTAATGTAATACATTTTGGCATCCACAGACAATCCTGTGGGGAAGAGAGTCAAAAAGAAATACCTGCTTTAATTGAGAAGCTCTTATTAAAAGGTTTTTAAAAAAAAACAAAGGAAAGGAAAGCATGACTTCATCTTTTAATTAAAGCATCATGAATTGGCCTGGATCAGGTTTTTAAGACAACTAGGGATTAGGAATCAGGATTTCAGCATGGATTCAAGAACAGAAATTAATGCCTCTCCCTTGTACCTGGTATGAAACTGATTCTTGAATTGAAATGAACCATAAACTTGGAGAATCTAAGTTTAAGAATGTAACTCTTTTTTAAAATCTTTTGATGTGTGTGTGAGATAGAGAAACAGGAAAGCAAGATTTAAATCCTATATTTCTGTATAATTTGTACTTATGAGATGCTTGTCAGATTATCTCCTGAAGATTATTTCTTGATTGCAGAGGAACCTTTTGGAGCATGTAAGAAATCATTTTGTGTGTATGTGTGTGTGAACTGTAAAATAAGATGCACAAAGCTGATTGGTCGGGCTATGCCCGGGGAGCTGGTTGAGCCTGGAACTTTTGGATACTATTACATTTTTTAGGCTTGAGCTGTGCAGGTGCTTGCAGAGAAGCAGAAAGAAACAGACAGAGTGACAGTTTGTAGTGTGCTCCTGCTTCATGAGCTGCTGAAGGAAGATTTTCCACATAGACAAAGAAAGAACATTTTAAATCTCGCTAAAAGAACATTATGCAAGTCAATGCAACTGACCACATGATTGGACATATGTTGTTCTGAACTACGAAGAGTAAACTATTTGTTCTTTACTGATCATCTGCGTGGCATTTTTTTTCCTCTGGCAAGACAGTATGTGGGCTGATCAAGCATGAACTACATGTGGTTTATTTTACATTATGCCACAGAGCTTGGATCTGAGTACATGTGTAATACTACAAGTCAATAAAGAATTGGGATCAGGAGTCAGGCTCGCTGGAACTGCATGCTCTCTCTTTCTCTCATTCAAATGCTCCTGCACCCCTAACACCCGAATACCAGTCAATAACCCTAACTACAAGTCAATAAAAATGAGATCAGGAGTCAGGCTCCCTGGAACCACATGCTCTCTCTTATTCAAATGTGATTTCCACCAGGGTTGATAGGTGGCTCTTATGTTCATAGAAATATCAATCTGCCTTGGGTTCTAGTCTGGTAGTGCTATCTTAGGTACTGGACATATTTGCAGATGGTATGCAGCACCTAGGGCAGTTTTGTCAAAGTTCAGACTAATGTCTGAATTTACCACCTCCCTGGCATGGAAACAACCAGCTACAGTTAGCAAATAATTAGTCATTCTGCCTCAGCTTGATCTATCTCACAGGGTAGTTGTGACAAGAAAATAGGAAGAACATACACTTTCTTGATCAATTGGGCGGGGGGTGGGGGGGTGGAGTACAACATAAATGTAACATAAACTAACAAATCATAGAGTTGGAAGGGACCACAAGTGCCATCCAGTCCAAACTCTTGCCATTCCGAAACAAAGAATCAAAGCACTCCAAAGAACAAGACTCCACCACACTCTGAGGCAGCAAAATCAAACAGCTCGTATGACCAGGAAACTCTTCCTAATATTCAGGAAGAATCTCTTATAATTTGAATCCATGGGTACAGGAAAAGAGATTCCACTCAAACATTAGGAAAAACTAATAATAAAGCAGTCTGGCTTCATTAGTAAGCATAACTCCTATTGGGGAACTTTTGCTCTCTCGTAGAGTAATACAGGAGAAAGGAGGTGCAACATCTGAATGCTCTTCCCGTTGCTGTGAACCAGAGTTTGATAATATAATTTCATGAACAAGAACTGAAAAATTACCCCATCTGGGAGAAGCTGGACATGTAGTCCAAAAAGGTAACCTTCTATGATCCATGGAAGAAGTAGGGATGTGAAAAGTCTCTTCAGCATACATAATGTCAGAAGCAGAACTACAGCAATGCTGCTTGAAGAGGGTTAAAGCCTCAATTGAAAGCACAGCAGCAATGTCCTGTTTAGTGCTGAATGAATACCTACAATTAGCTCTAATAAGGATCATAGGCAATCTGAGCTTACCTGTTCAGTTAAAAACTTCCAGTGCCAGCTGACCTGGGCTGCTGCACAAAGATCCTTCGGGTTGAGAAAGGAGAAGATATACAAAGATATGAATCGTGGCAGTAAAGTGGTGAAGTCCACTTTGATCACTGGGGTATTTTCCAAAAGCCATTTTTCAGCAAATCTGTAAAAGCAGGAGAAAGGGGGATATTCTAGCCGTTAACCCGGGGGGGGGGGGGGGGGGGTGTCGTGTCAAGAGCGACTTGAGAAACTGCAAGTTGCTTCTGGTGTGAAAGAATTAGCTACCTGCAAGGAAGTTGCCTGGAGGACACCCAGATTTTTTATCATCCTGTGGGAGCCTTCTCTTGTGTCCCCGCATGAAAAGCTGGAGCTGTCAGATGGGGGCTCACCCCACTCCCCAGATTCAAACCGCCACAAAGGTTTAACCCATTGTGCCACCAGGGACTCCACTTTTTGGGTAAAGACTATGAAAACACTCTGATGTTTTCACCATCTTTGTCTAGGAAGTCATTAAATATCTGGTGGATTATCATTAGAACACACCAAAATACAAGACTACAATATTGGCTTGTTTCAAATTTTGAATAACCCATGGTTTGTTCTACTCATAGTTAAGAGCCCTACCATTGTTTTGATTTCTAAAAATAAGGAAGATATGACTTCCAGAACATTGGCAATCATATTCTAAGTTACTTTTCTATTTTTGTATTTTGTCTGCCCAGCATTCTGCTTTTTAATTTCCATTTCAATTAAAAACTAGCTACAGAGAATAGTTTCAGATCCTAATTCATTGGAGTACGGTTTATGCATCCCACTATTCCCTCAGGAAGCTCAGTGCAATTTCTCTGGATATTTGTGGCTGTTGAAAACTCAACACTATTTTGCAAGTTACAAATTGGCAGAGAAGTGCTTCTGAAAGGTACTAAACAATATGATGCTCCGTGGTGAAAGACTAATTTAGTCTACTGTGCCCTGGGGGACTTCAAATTATTTAAATATCTGCCTGAGAAGAACACCATCACTATTCTGAAGTTACCATATCCAATTCCATCAAGTTTCACAAAATAAGGAGGATTGGATCAATACTGAGCTAGAAAACTCAAGGGTTCAATATAAGGAAGTGTCTTGTGTTCATAAAATCACATGATTTCAACTTGCACCAATTGATGGTAGTCCACAAACTCTCTCACACCACAAGTGACTTGCAGTTTCTCAAGTTGCTCCTGACACAGATTTTTTTTCTTTTTAAAAAGTTGGGTTGAATTGGATAGCCCTTGTGGCCATTTCCAACAGCACTTGTTGCTCACTTACTTCACTTGTGATTTGTTGCATTTGATTAATATCTCATGGAGAAACTCCTTGCGCTGTTTGTCCGTCCACAGGTCAAACCAATGACTTATAAGCCTGATTCTTTCCTGAAAGAGCTAAACAAAACCATACAGTTCTTGTGAAGAATAGTTCCATTAGCACACAGCACGAGATCTTTCCATTTGCCACCTGGTTTCCCTGAAAACAGAACCTTTGTAATTCCCTCTCTCTTTAGAACACTATTGAACATCAAACTCAGTCTTGGCTGGTTTATGGTTCTTCTGGAAAGGCAAAGTCAGCATTCCTAAATTTCCCCTGACACTCATCTTTCTCCGGGAATCTCAAGAAACTGTGGCTCCCATGGCAGGAAGCTGCCTCAGTGTTATTGCTGTCATTGTTCCAAGCAGCCTTTATCCCTGAGAGAAGGATGAAAAACACATCATTTGGACACTGAAAACACTTCCTCTAATTATACCTCCAATCTCACTCCCACCAAAAGGAAATCAACTACAAGTTTGTGAAGACGCAAGTTGCTTTGTTTCTGTGTGAGGATGCAAGTTCTAATAGCTCCAGAGACTTGGATTCGTCACTGCAGGATGGGAAATGATCCATGCATATCCTCTCACTATTGTGAGGCCAAAAAAAAAAAAGTCCTTTTACTATTGTAACTGAAAGCTATGGCAATGATGCATCCTTTTGACTTCTAGCTCAGTTTCATGCTGTGTTTTGTAAGTGCTGATAGATATCCATATTGTAAGAGTGTATTGGTTGCTTTTTTAAAGTCCCACTCTTATTCTGAATTAAGATATTTCCTATATTGATTACTATATGGATCATTCCTATATGGATCATTTCACTGATTCTGTTTTAATAGAGGTTGTTATATCCAATTTATATGCCTGGTTTATGTAATGTTATTATTGCTTTCATGTTGATGTATTTTATTTTATTTATTACATATTTTATGTATGGTGTGAAGATCCCTTACCTTGCCAGCTGGGGGTGGCAGGGCCCAGGAAGAGACAGGCTAGGTAGGTTCAGCTTAGTAGGCCTGGCAGAGAGCTGCAGGAGCCATCTTAGTTTAGGGAAAAGCTCCAGTTCAGAGAGGGGGAGTGGCCTAGGCCTGAGCCAGCCCAGCAACAGCCAGGATTGGTTGGTAAAAGGGGGGCGGAGTTAGCCAGTTGGAGGGAAAGAGAGCAGCTTATTTTGACAGTTCAGTTCAGTTCTGGGTGATGTTAGAGTAGGATTAGAGTTTTAGGAGTCTCTGTTAGGAAATAGGCAGCTTGCCTGAAGTTTGCACAGCAAAGCAGGCTGTGGCAGACTGGTTACAGCTATTTTAGTGAAGAAATAGCTGGGTTTTGTTTAAGAATTGTAACAAAGAATAGAACCATTCTCTCAAGCAACCGTTACGCTTCTAAGAACCAAGAACACTTTAATTGTAACAGCTAAGCCTCTGAACCTGCATTCACTTTTATTCTGTAACTTGTATTCAATAAACTCTTTCTTGTTATTTTTAAAATTTAAGCCTGAGTCAAGTGCCATTTGTGGTTGAGTCTATTTTCTTTTTGAATCAACCTCTCCTGTTTCCCCTCAAAGAAGCCCTTGGTAATACACAGTATTTTGGTGAAATAAAAAAAAAGCCTTTTAATATTTTAAATAGCTAGAGGGTTCCTGATTCATTTGATTTATGGTGGCAGCGAAGGTTTTAATAAAGAGACATCCCCTCAAACGCTATAAGTGCCAAAGTGGTGTGAATTCCTTATTGAAGGAGGGACAGTGTTGGGATCTGTTTGCCCCCTGTCCAGTCATATTGGTTTAGCCATAAAGACTGCCTTTATGATTAGGGGTAGATGGTGGGAGTGATCGCATTGCCATCTGCCTGGTTATTATAATTGGTGGGGCAGTGGTGGGATTCCTTGACCCCCTGCCCAGACGGCCTTTGAAGGAATCTTCGAAGGCATCTTTGTGTGCTATTTTGTAAGCCGCCCTGAGTCCCTATGGGAGATGGTGGCATGGTATAAATAAATAAATAATAAAATTATTATTATTATTATTTTACTGACACGAAAACACAGTATGACACAGCAAATTATATATATATATAATTTGAATGATGCGCACAGATCCAAGTGAGGTGGCCTTTTGCAGCTGACGGATTGTGATTTTGTCAATGTTTATTGTTTCCAAATGCCAGTTGAGATCTTTTGGCTCGGCACCCAGTGTGCTGATTACCCCTCGATCGGTGCCACCTTGTCATTGTGGGGGGCTTAATTGCTCCAAGGATGCTGAGAGCTGTGCTGGCAGTAGTGTAACTACCAGCAGGTCCAACCAAGTCAGAGAGGTCTCAGCTGAAGAGTGGAACTAAGAGCACCTAACCCATTAGCACTATGGAGAAACAAACCAAAAACGAAGTCTATACTGGCTCGGTCAATGCCCAGGATAAAAAGGACAGCAGTGGATGCTGCTGGTTCTGGACATCCATCGACAAGTGAGCTACAGAATCAAAGTACAAACTAACAGTTACAGAAGCAGCAGAAATATGCAATGCCAGAAAATCGCATTATTATTATTATTATTATTATTATTATTATTATTATTATTATTATTTTCTGTTCACTATGGGTTAGGTATGTAAAAGAAAATGTTATTTTTTTCAGAACAGAGTTGGGGGCACTAAGAAAAAAAAATGATAATCTGATGTTTTTTCCACAGAAATTCCTACTCAGTGAACAGATGAGAAAAGTCGGAGCAAATGGGAAAGTATTGGCAAAACAACACTTATATCCTAGTCCTGTCTATATTGCAAGTGTTCAGAATGTAACGCATCGGTAATGTTAAGGGCTTTTTCAGAACTGTTAAAATATGTTAACAGAAGGCACATTGAGCTGGTGGAACAAAGAGGTTATCCAGAACGCCTCAAAAAGGTTTCTAGCATCGCTGCTCTTTCGTGCCTTTTTCCAGTTAAACAATAGAGATAGCAACTACTAGGAGCAATTGTATAATTTTGTACAGGAAAAATGCCTTCTGAATATTAAAAAAAACTTCTAGCTGTTTTCTTTAAACTACATTTTGTTGCAGTAAAAAAACTGAAGTAGGATGTTACACTATTCTATAGTTAAAAGTACTCAATTGTACCAGGAGTCTAGCCTTATTCCTTACCTCAAGGACAATGGTATTAAGCAGTTGAGGGTATAAATCATGTAAAAAAATCTCTTCAGTCAATTGTCAAGATTTATTGCAGGCATATGCTAAGTTACTAGGCCTGACAACAGCTAATGTTTGAAACTGAATAGTTGTTATTCCCAAGGAGATATTTGGATGGAGTCAGGCAGTGAGGTGAATGGACTCAAATCATGTTACACTGGATTCTAAAGGCAGCTACTGGTCTACAATGACACTTACGTTCTTATTTTAATTAAGATAGTGTGAATGGATATCTATGGAGACTGAGGGAAAGGGAGTCATGTAATCTATGGAAGGAGCAACTAAGATGTTTACCAAAAACAGTGTGATTTAGATGTAATATAAAAGGGGACTTAGCAGGCACTTTGAATCATGCTCAGAAGTGAAATAGTAACCAGTGAAGTTGTTTCAACAAGTGTTTTATATCTTCCTATAACTAACCCCAGAGATTGAGACCCCCATGAAGTTTCCAGTTTCCAAATATAGCCTCATGTAGGGTCTGTTACAGTAGTTCAAATGGGATATAATAAAGACTTATGTCAGTGTGAATTGACATGGTTAGCACAGAAGCTCTAATGTACTTCTGACCATCACTGAAAATGGGCATCCAGGCTCAGGGCTGAGTCCAGAACACCCAAAATGTGAGTCTGAGATTTCAGAAGCCATTTAATCCCACCCAATCTGTTTAACGACTAACCGGGAACACCTCTGTCTTGTCTAGATTTGGTTTCAATTTGTTCACCCTCATCCAGTCCATTACCAGTGGCAAACATTGGCTTAGTACCAGAACAGCTTCCTTGAAATTAGTTGGGAAATAGACGTAGAGGGATAGAATTTGGTATCATCAGACTGTTGTTGACATCAAACTCCCAAACTGCAGGCAATCTTTCCAGTCTCATGTTGTAGGGGCACAAACCTGAGTCCAAAAGGATCCTTGAAACCAATGATAATGTATTGAGCAAGAAACCTGCGGCAGCCCCTCTAACATCTCTCCTCAAAGCAGGACTGAGACTATGCCAAATAGTACAACCAAGTCCATTCCAATGATATCCATTTCAGAAGAATATCATTCAGAGGAATATCATGGTCCAGCAGAATCAATAAGGACAAACTTGCCCACCAGAATGCCCAGAGTTGTCTTTCTCCCAAAGCTAGTCTTGAAGAAAGATTGAAATTTGTTGTTTATTAGTTCAGTCGCTTCCGACTCTTCGTGACCTCATGGACCAGCCCACGCCAAAACTCCGTCAGCCGTCACCATCCTCAGCTCCTTCGGAGTCAAGCCAGTTGCATCCATCCATCTTGACCTTGGTTGGCCCCTCTTCCTTTTTCCTTCCATTTTCACCAGCGCCATTGTCTTCTCTAAGCTTTCCTGTCTTCTCATGATGCGGACAAAGTACTTCATCTTTGCCTCTAATATCCTTCCCTCCAATGAGCAATTGTATGGACTGGTTGGATCTTCTTGCGGTCCAAATTTTCTTCCAGCACCACAGTTCAAAAGCTTCTGTCTTCCTTCGTTCTGCCTTCCTTATGGTCCAGCTCTCAAATCCAAAGGTTACTACGGGGAATACCACTGCCTTAACTATGCGGATCTTCTAGATAATTCATTATATCCAGATACCACTGGTGATAGGTGGCTACTACTTGCTCTAGAACAGAGGTATGCTACTATGGAATGCATTGTTCCTCGGGAGTTTTGGATTTTATTTTACTTCTGGGAAGCCCCAAAAACAGTCCCATGCAAACCACAGACTGCATTTTGCCTACTAGAACCTTGTCCAAAAAAGATATTGGAGACTTATAGATGAGACTCTAGTGTGGTGGGAATCAGGGGATGCTTTTTTTCAGTCACAGCCTCATTGCAGTTTTTTTAAAAGACAAGTTGGGAAGCCACAGTGAGGCATTCACTACTCCCTCACTCACACCCATTTCCCCTCTGGCTGCTTTTAAAAGAAAGGGCACAGATCCAATATGCACATTATGGATCTCATCTCTCCAAAGATCCTGTCCATATCCTCACGATACACAAACTGAAACACCTCCAATAACACAACAGGAGCAAGAGACAAGAGCAAGAGACAATTTACATCTTCTGGACCAACACAAACAATGGTAATTATGAGCAATTTTGTCTGCAAAACATTGTGCAAATTCTTCACAGTACTTTGTCCAGTCGTCTGCATTCACTTCAAATAGAATAGAGTACAGAAAGCCCCTAACCACTCAAGACACCTCGTTTAAGCTATTTGTGTGAGTTTAGTAAATTGTAACTTACCTGACTGTTAAGAGATTTGTTTTCAATAGGTGTCCATGTGCTGAATCGTGTATGTAGAAGTTCCATTTTCTGGATCTGGTCTGAGGACTTTGGGCCTCTAGCAAAAAGCCCTAAACTTTCCAAATGCCATTGCTTAATACTGTGAGGTATAGATGATGTATACAGTGTGGCCATTGTAAAATCAGTTACACAGATTCCACGGATAATAGTTCTGTTATATATTTCAGATAGGCTAGATCTGTCCTGGAAATAAAAGAAGGGTGTGACTTCTTCCTGGAGAATAAATTTTGCATATAGATTGTGATCTTAATACTCAAGGCATCTCATTGATAACATCTTGGAACATTTTGAATGTGCATTTCATTTATCTCCAAGATTGTCTTGCTTTCCTGTTTATATTAACAGTATAAAAGATTCTAATTAACCTGCACTGGTGGGATTGTAATTGAAATAAATTCTACCCTAACACACTTTTGAGCAGCAGTGACAAAGAAGTAAACTAGTCTTTCATTAAAATTGAGTAAATTTATAACAAGACGATGAATTACAAAAGTTGACAGATTTTACAAATAATCCATGTTGCAAATATTTGTTTTATTTGCATATTGTTGTGCAAATTGATTCTCTCTCTTTTAAAAAAAATATTTAATTTTTGGTTAAGTGCTAAAGTACAGAATGCTGTCTTTCTCTGGGTTGGTCAATCCACTGTATGAGACGTTTTCCTAGAAATCACCCTGGCCATGGAAATGCTCCTTCTGCATCATACCATTTACCTGGGGATGATCATGAGATGCAATGGCTGGTCCCACACCGTCAAACTTACTACCAGTTTATTGGCAGCAGTCTGAGATCTAGACATATGCATTGTCAGTCCAGCCATTTCTTCCCAATGCTATGCCTGTTAATCGGATAATGGCATCAATTGTCAACCCCATACACAGCAGCTATGTAGTCCATAGATTTCCTTATTTATGTGGAGAGGCAATCCCTCTCTCTCCTTCCTCCCCCTTTGCTGCCAGGAGATAACATACGAGTCCATGAGCTGTGATTTCCCCCAGGTGGTGGGGGCAGTGGATGGGTCCCTCTCGGGGTGAGAAAAACGGTATACAAATACTATAAATAAAATAAATAAAATGGGTGCCATTTCCTGATCATGTCACTAGTGAGACAAAGGGGACAATTTATCAACAGGCAGTAGATACACTCAACATTAGCTATGGACCATATGGTGATATGGCACTCCCTACTATTAATCCTTGCATATCAAATTTAAATTATTATGGGATACATTCTTGATTTTAATGCTTCTTTGTGGAAAGATGAAACTACACTTTTTGTTCATTTATCTAAGAAAGAGCAAAAATATGACCTCCTGCCATTTCTGAAATATGGAGTAACAAAGCAAAATAATGTATATTCTAGATGCTGTACCCCATGTGAACAGGCAATCAGAACAGTAGTCCCTTACCTGAAAAAAGGATGCTCCTCTCCATGACAGGAGAGCACTGGAGACCTACTGTGTGAAAGCAGAATTGCTGTAGGACGGGCTGAAGGTCAAAACCTCGCTCCATCTCCATAGGAACCAAAGTGCACAACACAACACACGCTAGGCTTCTTGCCAAGATTGGCTGAGGCAGGACTGAAGGAAAGGGATTCTTTTATCACTCTGTACGAATTATGAACTAAACTGCATTGAACTTTTACTGCCATGAAATGTATGACTATCACACATTTAAATTTAATTAGGCTGCAGCATTTCCTTTACATTTGCATTTTTTGTAAACCAGCAGATAAAGTTTGTCCTGGAATAGAGATCCAGAAATGGGCAAAGTTCCACCCATTGATTTTTGACTTTTATGTAGTTGCTGTAGCAGGGGTGAGGAACATCTGGCCACATGTTGAAATCTGGGAAGTGGGGTGAGCTTCTGCTGTTAGCCCCAGCTTCTGCCAACCTAGCAGTTCAAAAACATGCAAATGTGAGTAGATCAATAGGTACTGCTCCGGCGGGAAGGTAACAGCCCTCCATGGAGTCATGGCAGTCACATGACCTTGTCTACGGACAACGCCGGCTCTTCGGCTTAGAAATGGAGTTGAGCACAACGCCCCCCCCCCCCCCCCCGAGAGACAACTAGACTTAATGTCAAGAGGAAACCTTTACCTTTACTTTTTAATGACCTTACAATTATTTCAAAAATCTTTAGTAAAATAAGATTTGCAAGAGAAACTGTGAAGTAAAATCCTTCCCAGTTTTGTCTGAAATGCATGCCATAAGAAAGAACAAAACCTCATATGAATGATTTCAAGAGAAAAAACCAACTGTTTGAAATTATTTTATTGCTAAAATAAATTACACACTTATTTAACAGCTTCACGACATCAACTTGATTGCTGATTGTCTACACTGTGGAAAAGGCAGTAGATACACTACAATTTATTACTGGCTTAACCAAAACTGAGAATATTATAAAAATGCACTTTCAGGTTATTCCAACATTTCATGGTGGATAAGGCCATAATACAAAGCATAGCAGCAAGAGACAGGCATATTGTACCTTAAACGTCAACCCTGACAAAGTTGCAGCACTCACATCTGCTAAGAGGAATGTGTGAACATATTCACTTGTACTTTGATGTTTTGTTGCAAAAGCAAGAAGGAGTCCACTGCAAATCAAATAAGACACCCTGGCATTCCAAAAACAAACAAAAAAAAGCTGAATTTTTAGGTTGTGGTGGCATTCGGAACATCTTGAACATCTGCCAAATGAAGTTTTTGTCTGAAATAAGCCGTCAAGGAGTTGTGCTTTTCTGATATTATTTACTTTGGGGAAAAACAATATAAAAATGGCTGAAGAATCAACTGTCTTGAAGTTGAAGCAGGGACACAAGGAAATAGGCTCCCTGTTTGTATGTTTGTTTTTAATATATGGACACTTTTTCCCACTCTTCCTCCAAGGATCTCAGAATGGGAAATACAATTGGCTCTCCATAACCATAGGCTCTCCATCTATGGATTCAATGCAAAAAAAAATTTTTTTTAAAGATCTTCAGGTTCTCTCAGGCATGTCTTTCAGTTGTTTGTCATTTTTTATAAAATGTTATTTTACTACACCCCTGTATCTAATGGGATTTGACTTTCCAGAGATTTCGGGATCCACGGAGATCCTGCAATGAAACCCTGGTGGATACTGAGGGCCACTATAGTTCCCTACAAAAACTACCTGTTATATAAGTGAGTCTCAGAAAACATACACATTGTGTTAAACCAAGAGTTTGACACTGCATGATTCTTTGAAACATCTAATGACAGCCACAGAGAGAATTAGAGCCAAGAAATTTAAGAAAAACACTACCTTCCAGCTTCTGGGAAATAAGCCCAACAAGACCATCTCAGCTAATATTTGGCTCATACAAGAGTCTGCTTTTACCCAGTGCCAAACTGGAAACTTGGGGGACGGTTTGAAATTAATCTAATTTCTTTACTTCTTAAAATTAAGACCTAATTCTCTCTGTATACTCCACAGCTATTTAAAGCTTGTTTGTTTTTAAAATAAAAGTGTACTTGCCCAATTATGCATGTAAGTCAGCTTTGTGGCTGCTGCATGTGCATATGTGTATCACACATGTGTATCTGGCCCTTTCAAGTTTGAGTCAACCCTCTAACCACGGGATTACACCACTGTTCCTCAAATTATTACTGTAGAATTAGAACAAGCAAGAATACAACACAGAACCACTGAGAAAACATATTTCTGTGTGAAATTCCTTGCTTCTTTCTAAGCAAATTTTCATAATTCTCTCTTTCTCCTTTAAAAAAACATTTTGCATATATTTAGCTACATTACTTAACTGATTTAAATAATTACATTTCCTTAAGGCTGGAGGTATATAAATATTTTATACTTCTGTCAAACTACTGGAAAGTTTGCGAATCTCCATATGACAGAGAGGCAAAGGAAACCTTAAAGAGCACTTTTCAATCCTGCCCTCTCAGGAAGAAAGCCTCTTTTGTCAATTTGGCTCACCACTCACATACTAGAGAACTCATACACAGAATGAGACTTAACCCTTCGTCTTTTTGAATTACTAATTCAAAATTATTTGCAAACAAACTTTAAAACATATCACATTTGTAGGCTGAAAATAGGCTTTAAGGGTGCTTATACTTTTTCGTCTATTTTTGTCATGACAGTGAATTTCACCAAAAGGATACATAGAAGAATTCAGTTCTTCCAGCTGCAACACAAGAAAACAGAAAGAGTTGAATCTGGCGTTCCATTAGTATATTATCTGGACACTTAATTTTCAAGTTATTGGCTCTAGCCTAGAGTGTTCCTTCTATGAAGTAAAGGGCTACTTCTACTTCATTCACAGAAGGAACCTGATGAAGGAAAAAAAACCTGAAGCCCCTAATATGGTTATTTGCTTGCACTGTCCTAGGGAGTCCTCCAATTTCTACAACCTTTCTGTATTTCCTTTAGAACAGAGCTTCTTAAACTTGGGGTCCTCACCCTATTTGGGGTCCCTTAACTAAATCTGGGGGTTGTGACAGGTGCCACCCTCTCCTGCCCCACCTCTTCTTCTTTTATAAAGAAGACTGGAGATCTTATCAGTCTCTTCCCCCCTACAGAATGCTAACATTGGGGGTCTCTTCCAATGCTATCATTCTGTAATTCAGAGGCTGGACCATTTGGGAGGGCTTTGACTAGGTGGTCATGCATGGCAGAAATGGGGTTGGACTTGAAGGTCTTTGGTGTCTCTTCCAACTCTAAAATTCTATTGCTCTTATGATGGGAACAAGATGGAGGTGGATATGGGTCCATTTCAGGCACATGGTCCACTCTGCAACTTGGGATCTTTTAACTTAGAGGTATGGACCCTCTAAGCACCCTTTATGAGCCCCCAATTCAGAACAAAAGAAGAAGAATCAACAGAGCATTTCCTGCCACTTGAGGCTGTCAATCAAGTATTCCATTACTGCTTGAAAAGTTTTGCTCTACATCCTGCATTAGTATGCAAATAGGGTTTCATCTTTAATAAATGGTAAAATTATATGTCTAACAAATAACTGTTTTAAAATACATTTATGTTTTATTGTCAATAAATGCTTAACTTGTATAACTATTGTATATGCCTCAATACCTGGGGGTCATGCAAACATTTCTCCATCAAGGTGGAAGAAAAACTTCAAGAAGCCTAGCTCTAGAAGAGCACCCCTTATGGAAACTTTGACTGAGCCTGACAGTAGCACATGAGAATTAGTGCAGAACTAAACTCAAGCTCATAAAAATAAAAGCAAAGATCAGTGTTACTGTTTTCAGAATTCTTCTGGTCAAGCTAGCAAATGGATTACTCATTCAATTCAGTGCTACAACTTTCGGAACAAAGAGAATCTAGCCATATTCTCAGTGTTGCTTAGGCAGCAGTTGGAGAAGTACATCATTACAACTTTCACTCAGTCCTACATATTCCTGGGTGAAATTTCAAAATGCAGATATAGCTATCCGTGACAGATGCTTTCTGTTTTGTACTTACATCTGACAATAGTCGATCCAAATTGGAATCACTAGCTACTTTTCTCTTATCTTCAGGAAGTTCCTCCAGCTCTCCATAAAGCTCCAAGTTCAAGCGAGCCAACTTTTCCTGCATTCCTCTTACATGTTCCATTTGCTCTATGGAGCATTCATTTCCTGAAGTAATCATAAGAATGCAAGATGTAGTCAGAAACTTGACAGTATTAAAAGAAGAAACTACATTTTCTATTGTGCCTGTATGAAAATTAAAAAAATGCTTTTGCTCAAAGCAGATCCCAGACTGTACATAACAGGTGTTTAAAGTATTGTAAGGAACATCTTTGCATAACATTCATGATGAAGATACAAAAGTTATCTCATCTACATGAAATTGATGTTTGTTTTTACTTTGCAGTCAAAACTAAGGTCATTCTAATGCCTCTTTCTAAAACTGTCCTCATTTATGTTACCATGTTTACACTCTATTTGAAGGCGTATCTTTCCCTGTTCATATTTATCAATGTTTATATTTGAAATAACTATTTCTTTTTGGGAAAAGGTGTAATGTGCTTACCAAATGCTTGAAGTTTGCCAGAATGGAAGTCATTTAGAAGACTCAGAAGTCCTTTTTCCATTTCTTGAACATCTGACACATCAGTGAGAAATGAATGCTGGATTGGAGCCGATTGTGCGCCTTTGTTCTCTCCTCCAGGTGCTTTGGCTTTCTCTTTCATGCCTCTGAAGGGAAAACATTTATATTAGGCTCTCATGAACACCTCAGCAAATTTTCCCTACAGAAAGCCATCCTGGGACAAAATAATACATACATATTAATTATTCCATCATGTTATAGACAAAGTTAATTCATGACTTAGAATATTTATTTATTTATTTACTGTCCTTGTATACCGCCGTTTCTCAGCCTAACTGGCGACTCAACGCGGTTTACAACGGAATATACAGTACACAGTATACAATTAAAACCGTAAAAAACATAATACACAATATTTCACATAAATCACAATCCAATACATCTCCTAACTAAAATCGTGGTCCAATTGCATCATCCATATTACCAATCTGTAGTCGACACATTCATTGCACCGAATTAACCAAATGCCTGCTTGAACATCCAAGTTTTTAGTCTTTTTCGGAATACCATCAGCGAGGAGGCTGATCTTACCTCCATGGGAAGGGCGTTCCAGAGCCGAGGGGCCACCACAGAAAAGGCCCTGTCTCTCGTCCCCGCCAGCCGCACCTGTGAAGCAGGCGGGATAGAGAGCAAGGCCTCCCCAGAAGATCTTAGGGTCCTGGTGGGCTGATAGGCCGAGATACGTTCGGATAGGTAGGTTGGGCCAGAACCGTTTAGGGCTTTAAAGGCCAACGCCAGCACTTTGAATTGAGCCCGGTAGCAAATCGGCAGCCAGTGGAGCTGGTGCAGCAAAGGAGTTGTGCGCTCCCTGCGCTCCGCTCCAGTTAGTATCATGGCTGCCGACCGTTGGACTAATTGGAGCTTCCGAGCCGTCTTCAAAGGCAACCCCACGTAGAGAGCGTTGCAGTAGTCTAAACGGGATGTAACCAGAGCATGGACTACCGTGGCCAAGTCAGACTTCCCAAGGTACGGGCGCAGTTGGCGCACGAGTTTTAACTGTGCGAATGCTCCCCTGGTCACCGCCGAAACCTGGGGTTCCAGGCTCAGCGATGAGTCCAGGATCACACCCAAACTGCGAACCTGCGTCTTCAGGGGGAGTGCGACCCCATCCAACACAGGCTGTAACCCTATACCCTGTTCGGCCTTGCGACTGACCAGGAGTACCTCTGTCTTGTCTGGATTCAATTTCAATTTGTTCGCCCCCATCCAGACCGTCACAGCGGCCAAGCACCGGTTCAGGACCTCGACAGCCTCCTTAGTGACAGGTGGGAAGGAGTGACAGAGTTGAACATCATCTGCGTACAAATGACATCGCACCCCGAAACTCCGGATGAATAACAGCATCTGAAGCTAAAGGTTTGGCAACAAGACGGTGCAAACCACTTCCCTTATCAAGAGGAAAAATAATGTTTCTGTTCTCTTTGATTCATGGAAGGCATTCCAGAATCTTAGGGAAGATCCTTACACAGGAGGTAGAAAATTCTATGATAGGCTCACTGCTGACTTGGTGACACAGTGGCTGTAGACTAAAATATGAGGATTTTGCACTAAAAGACCTTATAGCTCTGAGTAACAACCAACCCAGTCTCTTCTTGCTCCTATATGTGCCCCTATTATGCCAGCTGCTTACAAAGTGAGCCCCTTCAAATAAAGAGTCACGTGGTAAGTGTTCTGCATGCTCACTGGGGGACTAAAAATGAAGACGGGGCAACATAAACATCTACACACACTTTCTTATAATATCATTGTCCTTTCAATCTCCCCGTATTAAGTAGGAAGACATATGATGGTTTCCTATCTCTGTTTGCCTGAATCTGACTATCAATCAATTTCAGACTTCCTGCCTAAACACAGGTCCCTGTTGTGAGATTTTCTGCCTTGATATTCTGGGTTATATAGCTGTGTGGAAGGGCCCACAGAAAAGTTTGGAAATCAGTGGAGTACTTTACAGGCAGGGCTTGAATGTGTGCACCCCTTCTTACTTTGCATTCTTATGAAAGCAGGCTGAACGCCTGTAAAGAGCATCTGTCTTGTACACTTGAGGGTGAAATGCAGGCATCAGCAGTATAACTTGATGTCTCTAGAATGTTCTTCATAGTAAAAGGAGAACATAGTTTGCTAAATCATCATTATTCAATATGTTTATCACCTTCATTACTTTAAGCCACTATTTGTTTCAGATTAACGTTTAAAGGACTCTGAATTCTGAAAATATATAATACCTGAATTTCCAGCAAAATGTAAGTCATGTCAATTAATGTAACCAACCTAGGATATATTTTCTTGTCATATAACATACAGTATTAATTTGGGGTAAAAGCACTGCCTCACAGATAGATATTAGGAGAAGGCTTATGATTTATTTCTTCTGCAAGACATTTCAAATAAATATTGTGCTTGTTTTTCGTAAGTCTAGTTTGTTTTGCTACTCTTTAGAAACTTGTTAATATTTGTTTTTATATGGCCTTGTCTGCTGTGTTTGTGTGAGAAATATTTTGTAAATAAAACTAGATGATACCACTTAGTTTCTTTTAAAATACTTTCTTCTTACTAGAACTGCAGTAGTATAGGATGATACTCCTTCAAAATCTATTTAGGAACAAGATCTACCAGGTAAGCTGGAATGCAGCCTCCACCTCCATGTATCATTTACTCCTGCCCAACAACTATATGGTCCTCAGTCTAGTTAGCTTTGATTTCTAACAGCAAGTAACATATCAGTGCTTACTTCTTAAACTTTGGTTTCTGTAAAGGTGGCTGGGGTGCAGGATTTGAAAATGCTGCACTTTTACTTGGAGGAACTGAGTTTTTCTTATTGTTGACAACCTGAGTAATATGAGAAGTAGATGACTTGGGACTCCTCCTCTTGGATTTTCTTTCTTCCATTTTGACAGATCACTGTTGTGCAATATGTTAATGTTCTTCTACAATATCGGAGAGGATAGTTATCTGCTTTCTGGAAAAGGAAAATTAATATAAATAAAATACTATTATACAGGCACAGAGTTACAAACATCCGACTTACAAAAGACTCATGGTTAAGAACAGGGCTGAGACAACAAAGTGTGAGAAATCTGCCCCTTGGAAGGAAATTCACTCCTGAATTAGTTATTATGGGGAAAAGAAGTCTCCACTAAAGTTTTATCACAAATCCTTGTTTCTACAACAAGCATTTTTTTTTCAAAATCAAATTATCAGAGAGACAGGAAGTGCTGTGAAGTCTTCTGAACAGAGGCATAGATGTGTTTCTGTGCATTACTTCTTCAACAAAACTTCTTCAACATAAACAATGGTACCAGAGAGAGAAAAAATATTGAAAGAACAGGTTCCTGCATCACAAAATAGAAGAACAGATCTTAATGTGTTCGGATGCTCCCCTCACATGAAGGAGTTGTGTGTATATTGTATAGGCACATATCAACAGTCTCTCCTTAGACTCTTTAAAGACACTGTTGGGAACGGATGATATATAGAGCAGCAGCAGCAGCAAACCATCACCATCAGGCAAGACCTTGCAGCAGCTCTCAATGCATGACGAGTGTTCAAAAGGGGAACGGAGACAAGGTTATCATATCATCTTGCCAATGGACAACTCTGACAAGTCTGTTTTTCAGAAGCTAGAGTAAGCATGGGCCAACTTCAGCCATCCTTCCAGGCTTTTTGGATTTCAACTCCCACAATTCCTAACAGCCAACTGTGGGAGCTGAAATCCAAAACACCTGGACTTAGGGCTGAAGTTGGCCCATGCCTAAGCTAAAGATGTAATGTTTATATATGTTTTAATGTGTTTTAAATTCTATCTTAAATTGTTTATTTTAATTGTACATTGTTTTAAGGCATCAAAAAAATGCCTATGTGTAAAGCCACTTTGAGTCCCCTTTGGGGTTGAGAAGGGTGGGTTATAAATATGGCAAATAGATAAATAAACAACCACATAAAGTGTTAAGAATCCTTATAGTTTTTTGCTACTCTGTACCAATTCTGTACAGAGTAGCAAAACCTTAGAGAGGTCAAAGTGAGCCACACATATGAGATCTGGAGTTCAAAAGTAATCTAAGCCAAGCCATTTTGAAGACATCCAGAGGAAATCCACAATCTTTCTGGGCCACTGAGTCCCAATCTTTGAATATTGTAAGAGTTTTAGACTTCATCTTCCAGAATTCCCAACTGCTGACTAATCCAACTAGGGCTTCTGGGAGTTGTAGTCCAAAACACCAGGATAACCAAGTTGGGGAACCTCTGCAATTGGCTCATTGCTGAATTACAATTAACTGTCAAAACACCATTTGTAACATTCAACTGAAATCTACCCTCCTGCAAATTCAAACCAGTAATACATAAAGAGGAATTTACAGAACTATACATACAGGAGTCTCATACATGTAAGTTTTTTCTTTGAAGAAAAGAAAATCTATACCTCCTCCCCCCAATTAAAAAAATCCACTGCAAGCTTATAAATAGACGTGATCGTAACAGGCCTGTCTAATTTAATGTTCAATCCCTTTTTATGTGACAGTTGAAAATGTCCCAAAAGTCTATAATTCTTCAAAGCTCATCTTCTCAAATCACTATTAATTAAATCAAATACCACCCTGAGTCCACAAAAGATAAAAGGTAAAGGTTTCCCCTTGACATTAAGTCTTATTGTGTCAAATTCTGAGGGTTGGTGCTAATCTCCATCTCTAAACTGAAGAGTCGGTGTTGTCCGTAGACGCCTCCTAGGTCATGTGGCTAGCAGGACTGCATGGAGTGCTGTTACCTTCTTGCTGATGTACTCACATTTGTGTGTTTTTGAACTGTTAAGTTGGCAGAAGTTGGGACTAACAGCGAGAGCTCACCCTGCTCCCTAGATTTGAACTGACAACCTTTCAGGTGAGCGAGTTCTGCAGCTCAGCGGTTTAATCCACTGCACCACCAGGGGGCCGTCCACAAAAGTGTGATACCTTTATTGGGCCAATCAAAACATGCACAAAATGCAAAACTTTGGAACCTCCACCTGCTTAAGGTAATATATAATAGAGTCATAGAATCATAGAGTTGGAAGAGACCTCATGGGCCGTCCAGTCCAACCCCCTGCCAAGAAGCAGGAACATCCATTCAAAGCACCCCTGACAGGTGGCCATCCAGCCTCTGTTTAAAAGCTTCCAAAGAAGGAGCCTCTACCACACACTGGGGAAGAGAGTTCCACTGCTGAACAACTCTCACAGTCAGGAAGTTCTTCCTCGTGTTCAGATGCAATCTCCTTCCTTGTTGTTTGAAGCATTATTCCAGGTCCTAGTCTCCAGGGCAGCAGAATACAAGCTTGCTCCCTCCTCCCTATGACTTCCTCTCACGTATTTATACATGGCAATCATGTCTCCTCTCAGCCTTCTCTTCTGAAGGCTAAGCATGCCCAGCTCTTTCAGCCGCTCCTCATAGGGCTTGTTCTCCAGACCCTTGATCATTTTAGTCGCCCTCCTCTTTCAGCTTGTCAATATCACTCTTCAATTGTGGTGCCCAGAATTGGACACAATATTCCAGGTGTGGTCTGACCAAGGCAGAATAGAGGGGCTGTATGCTGTCAACCAGATGACAACATACAATAATATCCAAACACGACATCAGTGTGGTGGATTTGGGATGTTACCATATTGCAATGCGGGATTATTACCATGCTGTAGGGCCAACACCCTTGATATGATTACTATGAACTAAGTGCGCATCTACACTGTCAAATTAATGCAGTTTGCCACCACTTTAACTGCTATGGCGTCCTGGGGTTTGCAGTTTGGTGAGGCACCGGGAAGGCTGAAGAGCTCAGTGGTTCTCATCCTGTGGGTCCCCAGATGTTTTGGCCTTCAACGCCCAGAAATCCTAACAGCTGGTAAACTGGCTGGGATTTCTGGGCGTTGTAGGCCAAAACACCTGGGGACCCACAGGATGAGAACCACTGAGCTTGAGAATCTACAACTCCCACGATCCCATCGCACTGAGCATTCATCCATTCATTCTGCAGTGGCCCCTTAAGCCGCCTCCAGACCCCACCCGCTCAGGATAGGAGGGCTCACCATAGAGGCCTCGTCCTGGGTCAGCGTCTAGCTCCGGGGGCGAAGCCTGGAGAATCTGGCCCAAGCAGGCCTCCGTCGTCCGAGCCGAGGCTTTGGATCCAAAACAGCGGAGGAGGGGGGGGGAGGGAGGAGGCGGAGGACAAGGACTTCCGGGTCCGTCATAGAAAAGCGTCCCTCGTGCCCAGCCAAGGCGGGAACCGGAAGTCCTTGCTCTTTAGCCTTTCTCATCACCCAGGGATTTTTCAAAATCCAAGATAGGGTTTGCTGGGCAGAGAAGGCTAAAGATACTCTAAAACAGTCATGGGCCAATTTGGGCCCTCCCTCCGGGTGTTTTGGACTCCAACTCCCACCATTCCTAACAGCCTCAGGCCCTTTCCTTTCCCCCCTCAGCCGCTTAAGCAGAGTGGAAGGGCCAAAGTCTATTCAGCATTTTTTTTTTTAGAGTGAAATGCTATATGGCGAATAAATTCAAAAACAGTCAAATTAGTTTCAAATATCAGTATTTTGTAATACTTTTGGGATTAACCGGGAAAAATAATTCGGTAGCATAAGATGACAAAGACTTAAGTCCGCTTCATAGGCAGCCTATGAAAAACTATGCTACCAACTTCTTTTTCTCACTCTCAAAAGTGCTGCGAGGTCCCTTTGCATACTAAAACACCCATCTCCCATACCTAGAGGGGGACGGTGGGCATTGTAGTCCCAACATAATCTGACAGCATGAAGGAAGGGGAAGCAGTAGATTTTGATTCTACTGATGAGACTAATGATTTGTTATATTGATGCTCAACTGTTTATTATGCCACTGTTTTAACTGTCCCTTAATTGTTTTTATGATGTTTAGCATTGAATTTTGCCTAAGGGCTGAGAAAAGCGGTATATAAGCGAAGTAAATAAATAAATAAATAAGACTTGCAGTAGCCCTTCACGTCATTTCTGATTTATGGTGATTTTTCTCAGACACGTTTGTTAAGATGGAGGCCTCATTTGAGGTTGAGAAAGAATGACTTGCCCAAAGTCACCCAGTGGGTTTACGTGGCCAAATGGATATTAATGTTTGACCTCTGCATTTTCATGTTAGTCTGATCTTTTTTGAGAGAGAGCACCACATGGCTAGTAAATTCAAAAACAGCCAAATCAGTCTGAAATATTAGTATCAAAAAAGATCAGGTAGCACCTTTGAGACTAACTGAGAGAAAGATGTTAGTAGCATATACTTCCATAGATTTAAATCTGCTTCATAGACTGTTGCTCCCAGCTTCTTTCTCTCAGGCCCCTTCTGCTCTGCCATATAAAATCCAGAGTATCTGCTTTGAACTGTATTAGATGATAGTGTAGACTCGTACAATGCTGCTCAAAGCAGATAATGTGGATTATATGATTTGATAATCTGGATTATTTGACAATGTGGAAGGGGATGTAGATGGGGCCTGAGAGTATGGCTTGTCCCATGTCATCCAACAGTCCTATACTTAAAACCACTACACCACATTGGATCCATTTGTCCTCACATGTACAACAACACGTGCCCCAGAAGTGGGCACAGAAAGTGGTGTAAGAGGCTATATTAAAAGCTGAAGGTGAAATCATTTTCCCCATGCATGTGCAGAGCTTTGCTGCCTTAAAAGTAATGCTACTTTTAAAAAAATGTGAATCAAGACAAAACATAGGTATGAACAGTCTTGAGCCTCTCTCACCAATATGTACAAGCTGTGTACTAAAGGGTCTAAACCAAATGTGAAACAAAATTTAGAGTTAGGTTTTTGCAATAGCCCTGCCATTGCCTTATAAGAACATAGTTAACTTACTTTCTTTATTTAATGTAGTTTAAGGGGTTTAAATTGACCTTATATCTGCCAGTTCTTTTTTCGTTTATACTGTTCCAAATATCAGATTTTACATTTGTTATAAGTTTGAACCAAAATGAATCTATGAACTAATATTTTAATTTATTTAGTGTAAATGTAATATTTTGACTTTAGAGCAAAACAAACAAGCAATTCTGCATCACCACTGAGTACTGGGAAGCCCAGGCCCTTGAGCACTCTAGGTGAAGGACAGCTGTGATCAGCAGTGCTGTGGAATTTGAAAAGGCACAAATGGAGGGTGAAAGGGAGAAACGTGCCAAAAAAAAGACACATCAAGCTAACCCTGACCAGAACCACCTTCCACCTAGAAATCAGTGTCCTCACTGGGGAAGAACATGTGGGTCAAGAATAGGTCTCTACAGTCACCTACATATCCACCACCAAGACCCTAACTTGAAAGACCATCATACTCGGACAACGAAGGATCGTCTAAGTAAAGTGTACAATAGGAAGAAAATTTAGTTCATATTCGTGTATTAACATTTCATTAAGAAACCAAACACCTTATTGCAATAGTGTGCATAATATATGTAAATATAATATAATGATAGATTGCTGTAATAGACTAATACAGCTGACCCTTGCGAAATTGTTATGACATTACTGAGAAATTAAATTAACAAAAGCATTGTCTTGCATGTTGTCATGTTTGTTGTTATAGAGAAAGGTGTTTAAGGTGTGTAGGAATGTATTCATTTGACTTTCTCTCAGATCTAGGACTTGAGACAGCAAATGTTTCACTAAAAAATGACAGACTACATAACTTATGTAATGGATAAGAAATAAATGTGTTTTGTCTTCTTCAGCTCTTGCATTAGAATTTGATTTAATCCCTCAGCAAGCTTGAAGGAAGTTGGTTTACCTTTATAATCATCATGGGGAAGAGATAGAGCTCCTGGCAGCATTCCTATAATGCTGATCCTCCTTGTTTTAACTTTCCCCTCCCTTGTCTTCCCAGGCTGCTTTCCTTTGATGTTAAGCCAGGCAGGAAGGGAAAGGGACAGCAGTGCTGGAGTGCTGGAAAGTGAAGCAAAGGATGCATCTACACTGTAGAAGTAATGAAGTTTGACATCACTTTAGCTGCCATGGCTCAATGCTGTGGAATCAGGGGAGATGCAATTTTACAGTGTCTTTATTCTTCTGTGCCCAAGCAAGAGTTCTGGTGCCTCACTGCCATATAATCCAGATTTATTTTTTGTCATGTCAGAAGCGACCTGAGAAACTGCAAGTCGCTTCTGGTGTGAGAGAATTGGCCATCTGCAAGGACGTTGTCCAGGGGACGCCCGGATTATTTTTGATGTTTTACCATCCTTGTGGGAGGCTTCTCTCATTTCCCCGTATGAGGAGCTGGAGCTGATAGAGGGAGCTCATCCGCCTCTCCCCGGATTCAAACCTGTGACCTGTCGGTCTTCAGTCCTGCCGGCACAGGGGTTTAACCCACTGCGCCACTGGGGGCTCAATCCAGATTATCAAATCAAATAATCCATATTATCTGCTTTGAAGTGGATTATATGAGTCTATGATGCCATATAATCCAGCTCAAAGCAGATAATCCGGGTTTTATATGGCAGTATAGAAGGATCCCAAACTACAACTCCCAGGATTCCATAGTGTTCAGCCATGGAAATTAAAGTGGTGTCAAACTGCATTCATTCTACAGTGTAGATGCACCCAAGGAGGTAGCAAAATTCGGTTGCTGTCTTCCATTTTCACGTATTCTTGTAAAAACTAAACTGATCCATTTTTTAAAAGGTAGATTGTCGTTGCTTCAAATATGAAGGAGGAACTGCATATTGTCTTTTTCATGTTGACTCTGCCAGAATGAGAAAGTTACTGTCCAGTATGTTCTTCTGGTGTGTATCGATACATCTATGAAAATGATTACCATGTATACTCATGTGTAAGTCAACTTCATATATATGTCGAGGGTGGGTTTTGTAGCCAAAATTACGAATTTTGATAAGACTCATGGTAAGAATCATTTTGCAGAGAGAGGAAAGCACCAATGCTGCCTTGTGGGGGCAGATACTCCTGGTAGCTGCATCATTTAAAAACATCAGAAACAACACTGTAGTGAAAAGGGAAGAGGAGGTCTGTAATTCTCCCCAAAAGGGACAGATTAAACCCTGTTTTTTTACCACTCTATTTAAAGAAGGGGGTGGTTCCTTTTTTTTATAACCTGTGGATAAGTTGAACCAGGTTTTTAATTAAAATTTTAGGTCTATACATGAGTCTATACAGTACTTAGAACTGTGAACAAAATTCTAGAAACTACATTGTGGCAGAGGATTTTATGTATTGATACTTCACTATGCACACAAATTCATGCCCTGAATTCATCATTTTCAGATTTGTATAATCTTGTCCTTGGGACTTTTTCCCCTGCAAGAGTTTTAATGGAGTTGGCTGAGAGGAAGGAACCTGTGTCCTCCTGGATGTTGGAGTACAGCTCTTATCCTTGGCCATGTTGGTTGGTTCCATCTCTGATTTAATCATTTGTTCCAATATTAAATGGAGAGACCTTCGGTGACTTCATCCGATTTTGAAATGGAAGCAGTGACACTAATTGTAAACACTTATGACAGCAAAAACTAATACATTGTATATTAAAATGTATGAGTAAAAATATTTTAAAAATATTTTTTAAAATGTATATTAAATATAGGGCAAAATATTTATCTTTAATTAGAGATTTGAATTAAAGATAACAATATTAAAGCTTATTTTTCAGCTATTCATAGTGATTCTATGTATTTGCAAACCAATTGCATAGTTCAACCATCCCAAATGATAAAATAGTTTGTCACTTGGTATACAGTAGTCACTTCCTGCTGTTGAGTTACCAAAAGAGCAGTAGTACATGTTTTTCCAGTTACCATGTTGTGTTGTCACTGACAAAAAGGAAGTTGTCTTTGGAAGGCTAGGGTCAAATGTCAGTTCCTTCTCACATCTGCATTCCAAGGGATGGTGACTGGGCAGCTCTTTCTAGAGTTATTTAGAAATGTATGTAATCATGTACATATATGCATGCAAACTTGTATTGACTCACATGTTTATTTAAAATATTCTGATTGTGATTTCCCACATTAGAGCAACCAAAGTTCTGTATAATACAATGTAGTAAAACATTTTAAAGCAGATTAAAACCAATATTAAAAACCAGTGGCCAGATAACGTAATACAATTTAAACCCCTATCAGCTCAACTGGGTTGAAGCTACACTTGAGTTTCCTTGGGTGGTAGTTCTACAACAGAAGTGCTGCTACAAAGATCATATATTTACCAATCTAGGGTGCATCTACACTGTAGAATTAATTAAATATAACACCATTTTACCTGCCATGTCTCAGTGCTATGGAATCCTGGGTGTTGTAGTTTGGTGAGGTACCAGCACATTTTTGGAAGAGAAGGCCAAGGACCTTGTAGAATTACAACTCCCAAGATTCCATAGCATTGAACCATGGCCGTTAAAGGAGTATCCCTGGACTCTTTGTATGGTAGACCACAGAATAGGACCTCTACAGATGATGTCATATTTCAGTACACATTGACTAGTGTCCAGCATGAGTACAAAATCAAACTTACAGTTGATCTGGCTACTCTGCAATTCAAGGGCTTGGATGGCTGTGTGCAGTGAAGCTTTACAACACATGTGGAAACACCGGCTCTTCAGATACAGACAAATGCCTAATACTATGCTTCACAACTAAGGTGAAGGTTAGAAATTGGAATTCAACAGCATCTGAAGGCTAACGTTCTCTAGACATGCCTTAAAAGAATGTTCAACTTTGAATGCTCACAGCTGTGCAATTAATGTTTGCACTTCTCACACTTAGGTTTTCTTTACTAATTTGACATTACAAAGAAAACCCTAACATGCTGATATGTGAAAACATCAGAGAATGCTTCAGCTGAAGATGTTTTATTGAAATTGGAACATGTTCATAGAGCTTGTACATGACCTCCCAAGAAACCTCATGATTTGGATTTAATCCATTTGTAGGACATTTTATTGTATCAGCATTTTTAGTTTGATGTGTTTCTGGTAATCTTCCTGCTGCTGCTTTGGTCATCTTTTCTTTTCCTCAAGTTGGCCTTCAAATTTAATCCTTCATAAAACTCTTCCATTTCCAGAAAGAGTGAGAAACCTTAGCACCTTTGTGATAATGAATCTGATAGCATACAAAATAAGACCAGAAATCAAATCAAATTCATTTAGAAATCAAATCAAGCATAACATTTAGTTTAGGTACTTATGTGCTCCTGAAAGATTGGAAAATAATATTGTAATGCTAAAAATAAAGAACATTCTTTAAAGTATAACCGTTAAGGATTTTTTAAACTCATTTTCTGTGTTTCCCAAACATTTTCAATACTATGTCTCACTCGCACACTATTGAGAATTTCTAGCTATTTATCCACCTCTAAAGTTAACCTTTATAGGCAGTTCCCTAGTTGCAAACATCCAATTCCTAATTAAGAAAGGGAGTGACAACAGGAAATGAAATCTACCCCTAGGAAGGGAAAATCACTCTTGAAAGAGTTATGATGGGGGAAAAGTGTCTCAATTGAAACTTTCTTACCAATCCTTATTTCCATAACAAGCCCAGGTTTTAAAATCAAATTATCATAGGGACAGAAAGTGAGGGTGAGGTGAAATCCTCTGAACAGGGGCACAGATAGCAAAACAAATACCAGAGGGGTTTTAACCATTCCCTATGCTATCAAAGCTACAAAATGTATATTTTGGGCTGGAGTTACACTTTAAAAATGTACCTTTTCTGACTTACATACAAATTCAACTTAAGAACAAACCCTACAGAATCTATTTGTTCATGACTTGGGGACTGACAGTATTTAATAATTCCTTCTTTATTATGACATCTTGATATAACAACTTTTTGAATATGACCATAATTACTGGTATCAAATCAACATAATATTAGTTTGGATTATTCATTTAAATAGTTTACAGAAGTGAATCTTAAGTTCCTCTTCTGTAAATGGAAGAGATTTCCAATCTTTTTAATTTCCCATGGTAGAAGGGAATTACAATATTAGCTGTTATTTCTGACCATCCTATCACCAACTTCCACATTGCTTTAGAAAATCCCTCCAGTTCTCAAACAGGTTTTCAGATGGTAGGAAAGTTGCAGATAGAAAGTGGACAATTCCACGCCATTCCAGCACCAGAAATATCTTGTAGTTTGCTGTTTGCTTTGAGCTTCGGCTTAATGAATGGCTGGCCGATTATCTTACAACATTACAGGAACTGATTTTTTTTTTTTGGTAAAGCAGATACTTCAAGGTCATTTGCAATGCCATGTTGATCAATTTCATCTGACAATCACTCTGTAATGAGTTGGCAAAAATACCTGTTGAGACAGAAAATAGGTGGCTACCCGTCATGCACCATATGACTCATATCAACTGACTGAATTTATTACGTTCTCTTGAGTAAGTAATGTTTTCTCAGCATTGAAATTGCTTAGAAACAAATACTTCAGTATATCTGTATACATTAATAGAACAGAATATAAAGTAGCTGGGCAAAGATTTTCCATTCATCTTTTGTTGATTCATAGGGTTCTTTACTTGATGGCTTTAATTATTTATCCCCTTCCATTCTTACAGAACAATAGCTCTTTGAAAAGTCAAACAAAGAATCACATTTACATTTTCCTATCTTCTGATAAAGTTGATGAATGTGTGGAATACAATCACATGAAACTCCAGGTGCCATTCAGTATAGTTGGTCCTGGCATTGCACTCAAATAGCTGAGATGAAGCTCCTGTGCTAACACAAGATAATATGCACCTATCTCCCTCAACATGATATGTTCTGGAAGTGCTGGGTCACTGTATTCACACAATGTTGTCTGAAGGTGCATCTACACTGTAGAATTAATACAGTTTGGGGAGACACTAGCACTCATTGACAGAGAGTGCTAATCATTTTGTAAAACTATAACTCCTGTAATTCTATAGAATTGAGCTATGGCAGTTAAAGTGGTGTCAAACTGAATTAATTATTCAGTGTAGATGTGCGCTGAGAATAATGTTGGCCTACAACACTTGAAGGGGTTGGAGTTGCAGAAGGCTCTTATTAGTCAATATCTCTTACATGAAACTTAAAGCTTTAGTCATACATAGTCATAGAATGGGAATTATGGTGACCCCCAGATGTAGTTTTGTTGCAGCTTCCAGCAGTCTTAGCTAACATAGCAACAGAGTGGTCTTTTGGGAAATGAAGTTCAACAGATTTTGGAGAACCACACTATTTTTCCCACTGGTAGTTTCTTTATCTGATCAGTATCCAAATTTGTATTATTTTGAGTACTCTAACTGGAGTTCAGCTGTGACCAGCAGTGCTGCAGAATTTGAAGAGGCATGAATGAAAGGTGAAAGGGATAAACATGCCAAGAGGAAGGAGTGTCAAGTCAACCCTAACTGGGACCGCCTTCCACCTGGAAACCGATGTCCTCACTGCGGAATAACATGCCGATCAAGAATAGGGCTCCACAGTCACGGACCCACCACCAAGACACTACACTTGGAGAACCATGATCCTCTGGCTATGAGGGATCACCTAAGTAAGTAAGTAAGTAAGTAAATTCGATTACTAGCTGAAGAGAGTTTCTCTAATGTGGAATCCTTGCTATTAAAAAAGCAGAGGTCATAACTGTGTTAATCTTGGAAAACATTTAAAGATTCAGTTCTGGCACTGGTGATTATGCCAATGAAAATAAATAGGAGACACAATGGGATGTGGAAAGGGGGATACTAAACCTTGAAAAAATAGCAAAGTGGATTGCTGTAAGTTTTCCGGGCTGTATGGCCATGTTCCAGAAGAAGACAAGAGTTCTTCCTTCTACCCTGCTTGTCTGAATGTTTAAAGGTTATATATGTCTTATGTTTAATGGATTTAGTTGATTTTAAGTCCATAGTTATATGTAGTAATTAGTTATTATGATTTCTTTGTGTACTGTATGTTGGTATTGAATTTTTGGCATTAGTATGTCGTAAACTGCCTTGATTCCCCCTAGGGGTGAGAAAGGCAGTATATAAACACAATCAATCAATCAATACTGTTGTGTATTGTGTATTGTATGTTGCTGATTGTCGGCGGCCTTGGCCTTTGTAAGCCGCATCGAGTCCTTCGGGAGATTTTGCGGGGTATAAACAAAGTTAATAATAATTAATGATAATAAAATAATAATAATAATAATAATTCCCTTGATAGAATTCCTAACAAACCTTCCTTTTATTGTATTTCAAGGGTTTGTAAGAATTTACTGAGTATGACACTTACCTTATATATGGACAAAGCTCCAGGTAGACACATGATCTAGATCAGGCATGGGTAAACTAAGGCCCGGGGGCCAGATGCAGCCCCTTGGGTGCTTACCTCAGGACTGCCTCATGTTCCCTGTCCTCTCAGCATAAGGACACAGTGGCCTGCCACATCCTTATGTGGAAAGGAAAGAACGCAGTAGCTGAGAGCCATCTGGAGCACTCTCAGCCACCTCTCACTGGCCCTCACCCTGCATAAGGATGGTGCGAGAAGCCTTGTCCTTATGCCGAGAAGACGGCCCAAGGAAGGCATGCATGGCCCATTTTACTCCCGGCATAAGGATGGAGCAAGCAGCCTCATGGGACAGGCTCAGGAGGGAGAGGGTCTGTGAGAGGATGGGGCTGGGAGGGGCAGAGCAGGGCCCGGGTCATCCTCAGGTTGTCCTCCTTATACACAACTTTGTGCTGCTACCATTTTAAATTCAAATATACTCACAGTTCCTTCCCCAAATAATTTGTCTATCTTGAGTTGTTCGGAAGCCTTATGGTGGTGATGTTGATTTCCTCATTTCAAAAAGAGGGAGTAGGAAAAACAAATATACCAGAACCCATTAAAACACCTTTTCATGCCGGTGCCATCTTGCACCTCGCCATTGACATATGTAGCATTTGAACGGTTTATGTAGCATTTTAATGATGTATTTTGTATTATATTTAATAATATTTGGTATGTATTTATTTATTTGTTTGTCTATTTATTATTTGTGTGAGTCAGGGGAAACTTGAGAAACTGCAAGTCACTTCCAATGTGAGAGAATTGGCCATCTACAAGGATGTTGTTTGGAGGATGCCTGGATGTGTTACCATACTGTGGGAGGTTTCCCCGCATGAGAAGCTGGAGCTGACAGGTGAGAGGTGACCCCTCTCACCAATTTGAACCGCCAACTTTTTGGTCAGCGGTCCTGATGGCACAAGGGTTTAACCCATTGTGCCATTGCAGGCTTCTATATCCTATATGTGAAAGACCTACGGTCCAAGCATTAAATAAACAACTACTACCATTTTAAAGTTGACCTTTCTTTTGTTCTTGTTCCATTTATACATTCTTTGTTATTTATAAAGGACATTTTCTTATTTAAAAACACTTAACAAAAATGGGGGGGGGTTTGGGGGCTGGAATGGACTAATAGCATTTAAATGCATTTCAATTGGAAATTTAGCTTTGAGATAAGAGTGATTTGAGTTAGGAGCTTGGTAACAGAACAAATTAATCTCTTAACTCAAGGCATTATTATATTAAATTAACATTTAAAAATAAGAGTAGAAACTGAACATCTATTTTCCAGAATTCTGAAATATTCTAAAACTCATAACCACAACACGGGTGGCTGAGAGAGTGACATCTTTGCTCAAAGTACACCACTGGGAACCACTGGTGTACACAAACTGTGTTTCATGCACCACTGTTATTAAACATTTTGTGTATAAAACCCTCTTCCGACAATAATATGCATGAGAACTTCCTGACGATCCAGAAGACAGGAACAGAATTCAAAATGATCTTAACAGATTAGAGAGATGGGCCAAAACTAACAAAATGAAGTTCAACGGGGACAAATGCAAAATACTCCACTTAGGCAGAAAAAAATGAAATGCAAAGATACAGAATGGGGGACAATGCCTGACTCAAGAGCAGTACGTGTGAATAAGATCTTGGAGTCCTTGTGGACAAGAAGTTAAAACATGAGCCAACAATGTCATATGGCAGCAAAAAAAGCCAATGGGATTTTGAGTTTAATGAATAGGAGTCTAGTGTCTAGATCAGTGGTTCTCAGCCTGGGGTCCCCAGATGTTTTTGGCCTTCAACTCCCAGAAATCCTAACAGCTGGTAAACTGGCTGGGATTTCTGGGAGTTGTAGGCCAAAACACCTGGGGACTCACAGGTTGAGAACCACTGGTCTAGATCCAGGGAAATCATGCAACCTCTATATTCTGCATTGGACAGACCACACCTGGAATCGCACTGTATCCAATTCCGGGCACCACAATTGAAGAAGAGTGATGTTGACAAGCTGGAATGTGTCCAGAGGAGGGTGACTAAAATGATCAAGGGTCTGGAGAAGAAGCCCTATGAGAAGTGGCTTAAAGAGCCAGGCATGTTTAGCCCACAGAAGAGAAGGCTGAGAGGAGACATGTGGAGGGAAGTCATAAGGATGTGGGAGCAAGCTTGTTTTCTGCTGCCCGGAAGACTAGGACGCAGAAAAATGGCTTCAAACTATAGGAAAGGAGATTCCACCTGAATATGAGGAAGAACTTCTTGACTGTGAGAGCTGTTCAGCAGTGGAACTCTCTGCCCCAGAGAGTGGTGGAAGCTCCTTCTTTGGAGGCTTTTAAACAGAGGTTGGGTGGCCATCTGTTAGGGGTACTTTGAATGTGATTTTCCTTCTGCTTGTTAGGGGGTTAGATTGGATGGCCTATGGGGTCTCTTCCAACTGTAGGCTTCTATGATAAAAGTGGACTACACTGCCTGGGAGAGTGGTGGTGTCTCCTTCTTTGAAGGTTTTTCAACAGAGGCTGGATGGCCATCTGTTGGCGTGCTTTGAATGCAATTTTCCTGCTTCTTGGCAGGGGGTTGGACTGGATGGCCCATGAGGGTCTCTTCCAACTCAAGGATTCTATGATAAGAGTGGAACACAATGCCTGGGGGGAGTGTTGGAGTCTCCTTTTCTGAAGGCTTTTAAGCAGAGGTGGGATGGCCATCTGCCAGGGGTACTTTGATTGTGAATTCTTGCCTGGCAGAATGGGGTCTGACTGGATGGTCCTCTCCAATTTGATGATTCTAAGGCAGCCATGGGCCAACCTGGGCCTTCCCAGCTTAAGCGCCTGAGGGGGAAAAGGAAGGGGTCTGAGGCTATTAGGAATGGTGGGAGTTGGAGTCCAAAACACCTGGAGGGAAGGCCCAAGTTGGCCCATGCCTGTTCTAAGGTGTATATAGGAACTTAAACGAATGTCACGTCGAGCCTTGGGCCCCATCTCCAAGATCTCTGGTGAGGTACGTGGATGGCAATGCAGGCTTTCCAAAACCCAAGCTTTTGGAAGAAGAGCAAGAGCAAGAGATGCCTTTAGGACTCAGAGGGAGCCGGTCCTGGCGGAAAGGAAGAGGGAGGGAAACAGGGAGGGAGGCGGCGCTGTCTGGCGGGCAGGCAACACTGCGAGGAGAGAGAGAGAGAGAAAGAAAGAGAGAGAGAGCCACAGGTAGGCAGCCGAGGCTCTCGCTGCAGCGCCTCCTTGCAAAGCCTTCCCTCCTGGGTCTCTTGATTTCGAGCTTCCCGGGTTTTTGGAGGCGGGGGTCCCAGGTGCGCGCGCGGGGGAGTGCAGGCGTGCACGCGCCGGGCCCTCTTTGCTTTCCCCTTCGGAGGAAGGAAGGAAGGCAGGAGAAGCCCTTCCTCCTCCTCCCCCCAAGGCCCCTTCCTTTCCTCTTCTCTCTCTCTAGACGGCCCCAAACTCTACCTAGACCGCCCCTCTTCTCCTCAACCACCTCTGGGTTTGTTTCCCTCCCTTCCTCTCTTCTTCCCGGCTGCTCTCGCTTGATCTCTCACACCCATTTTCCTTCCTTTTCCCAGAGCGTGCTCTTCCCGGGCGCAGAATGTGCTCCCACCACCTGTGGCGCCTCCTCCTCCTCCTCTCCTCGGGCCCTTTCCTCGGGGTCCCTTCGCTCCGGAGGCATTAGCAAAGCGAGGAGGAGAAAGGCAAGCCCCCCGCCGCCTCGGCCAGGAGGGGAGAGAGCCCGGCCCACCCCCACTCTCCTCCCCTTTTGCCTTTGGATGCCGCGGGCTTTTTGGTCCGCCCAGGAAAGGGAAAAAGAAGGGCTGCAAGAAGGAGAAAGCCCAGAAAGAGGAGGAGGAAGAAGAGGACGATGCCTTTCCCGCTGCGGACGGTGTCCCCTCTCGGCCTGTGCCGGCGGGACCAAGGCCCCGAGGAAGAAGGGGGTTCCTCCGCGCGCTTCGGCTCCTTGGAGGAGGTCTGCGCCCACTCCTTGGTGGCCCTCCTCGGGCAGCTGGCCGACCTCTCCCGCTGCGCCGGGGACATCTTCGCCGGCATCCAGGGCCAAGCCGAGAGCCTGGCCCACCGCGGGGAGAGGATCCAGCGCCGCCTCCACGCCCTCCGCGCCCGAGCCGCACGCCTCGACCACCGCGCCGCCCGGCTCCGTAAGTCCCCGCCGGGGAGAAGAGGGAGGGAGGGAGGAAGGGGCCCCAGGGTGGGATGGCGGGGGTCTGCACTGGCGTCCATGGAGGTGGAGAGAAGGGCTACTCAGGGACCCCCTGCCCGGGCCCCAATGGAGCCCCTCCAGTGGCCACTCTTGCATTGACGTCACTAGGACTGGGGTCTCCTCAGATCCTCCACTGGAGCCGCTGTTAGGAATGGAGGGAGTTGAAGGCCAACACACCTGGAGGAGGGGGCAAGTTTGCCCATGCCTGATTTGTATGGAATGGAGTCAGGAGAGTTGGAGAAAAGGTCACCTTCTGCCCTCCACTGGAGAGGGGATTGGGCTTTGAGGATGGTGCTACACCAGGCCTGGGCAGTCTTCCACCCTTCCTCCAGATGTTTTGGACCTCAACTTTCAATGTGAAGGGCAAGAAGATGGGGGTCTTCAGTGGCGCAAAGAGGGACTCGGGGCACCCCTACCCCCCTACCCCATTGAGCTCCTTCAGTGGCTACATTTGCAGGGACGTCACAAGGGCTAGGGTCACTGGGGAGGGGAATCTGGATTTGGGTCTCCCCAGTGGCTACAAGGATGGTTCTACACCAGGCGTGGGCAAACTTGGCCCCTCCCTCCAGGTGTTTTGGACCTCAACTCCCACCATTACAAACAGCTGGTCTGTAATGGCATCATGTTATTCCTGAAGCGGGGATTGGGCTTTGTTTCTTGCTGTAAACCCCCCCCCCCCCCCCCGGTTCTGAACATGCATGTGTTTTCAATGGTGTCTCTACGGTTGGATCCATCCTTTGCTCACTTCTGGAGAGGAGCTCAGGTTTGCTTCCTTAGTCCTTTCCTTAGTCCTCTAGTGGCTCTGTGTGTGAATGGGTTTGCAGTGGTGTTACAACAGTGGGTGTCATAGAATCATAGAGTTGGAAGAGACCTCATGGGCCATCCAGTCCAACCCCCTACCAAGAAGCAGGAAAATCACATTCAAAGCACTGTCACTGGATGCCCTCTCTGGAGTGGGGCTTGGGCCTTGATTCTCTCATCCTATGGACCGAGAATGGGTCTGCAGTGGCATCACTAGGGTTGGGGCCACCTCATGTCCTCCACTGCAAAAAGGATTGGGCTTTGAGTCTCCCTCAGCGCTTCAGTCGTTTCCCAGTGGCTTTGAGTGTGGATACGGATGTAATGGAGACATGAAAGCTATTGTCACAAAGTACCCCTGCAACCCTGAATGGTTCTGAATGTGAATGCATCTGCAGTGGCAGTGCTAGAAAGGATACGTGGTTTGGGTTTCACCTGGCACCTCCTTGGCCCTTCAATGTGTCTGCAACAGCTTTGACTGTGAATGTGTCCATCCACCCAGCTCCAGTAATCCATGGACCTTCCCTGTTACCAGATTGGGCCATTATTGCTGTAGTTGTTTCCAACTTACAGCAACCTTATCATAGGGCATTGATTGTCAACCTGTGGGTCCCCAGGTGTTTTGGCCTACACTTTACCAGCTGTTAGGATTTCTGGGAGTTGGAGGCCAAACATCTGGTGACCCACAGGTTGAGAACCACTGTCATAGGGTATTCGTGGCAAGATTTGTTCAGAGGACTTTTAGCTTTGCTTTCCTCTAAGGCTGAGAAAGTGACTTGTCCAAGATCATCCAATAGATTTATATGGCTGAACAGGTATTTGGACTCTTCTCCAGACTCATAGTTCATTGTTCAAAGCACTGTAGTACACCAGGCTGACTGCCAATATCATTGCACAAAACTGTTATAGTCATTTTGATGTCATCCCCTTTGATGGTGATGAAGGGGCATCCTATGAGCTTGCACTCATTGCACTTCCCTAGTGATGCCACTTTATATGTGTATAAATATAGGAAAAAGAGAGAGAGAGATATTGCAGGAAATCTTTGATGTGAAGCGGCCTTCACAGCACCTTCTGTGTACCCCACTTTCCAGTAAGAAATGCAGCCATCTTTATTTCCCTCCTAACTGGAGAGTCTGGCCCTGTGGAGGTTGTTGCTCCAGCTTGACCTTTGAGTGGGTTCTTGAGGGAAAGTTGGGCGTCTCTTGCAACCTCTGCAGGCTCCACAGGTTTGGTAACATTGCTTGAAGAGCTGTTTTGCCTTTTCTGTGTCAGTTGCAAAATGCTAGTAAGCACAAAGGTGATCCTTGTAGAGATGGGCATTAGCTGAGGTCCTCTGAAATCAGAAGGACTCTCCACTTAGGATGGCTGAATGAGATCAGGCCCTCTCTTCAGGTTCATGTGGGACAGGTGCACTTTGTGTGCATTCCCTGAAAGAAAGGCACTTTTGTCAGACATTATTGTTTCTTGTGAGCTATATGCTTGCGAATTTTTTTATCATGTCAGAACTGACTTGAGAAACTTCAAGTCGCTTCTGGTGTGAGAGAATTGGCTGCCTGTAGAGATGTTGCCCAGGGGATGCCCGAATGTGTTACCATCCTGTGGGAGGCTTCTCTCATGTCTCTGCATGAGAAGCTGAAGCTGACAGATCAGAGCTCACCCCCGTCTCACAGATTTGAACCACCGACCTTCAGGTCAGCAGTTCAGCCGTTTCACCCATTGTGCCACCATGCTTGTGATGATGTGAGGGAATGCAGCAGACCTCAAAATGGTCTCAAATTTGGGGACTTTGCCCGGTATTGTTCAGCATCTATGTTATGTGCATGTGCCCATATTCCTGTATGGATTTATTTGACGAACAGTAGAAACACACACAGGGAAAAACTCATCACAGGTTCAAAGTCCTTTTTGTGTTTATGGTAATATTCCATTCTGATCTGGTTAGTTCAGGAAGCTTGTTTTGGTCATATTCAAATTTGGGGAGTGCCTACTCCATAGACTCTTTGATTAACCGATAAGCTGAAACATCTTAAAAGACAGTGTTTTGGAAAAACAGGTAAACAGGCTTACAAAACAAGTCACTTTCTTTACTTTAAAAACATATTTAGAGCCTTTATATTGAGAGTCATTCAAAGAACTGAAAACACATTGAGCATTACCTGGAGAAATCTATTCCCCTCCTTTTTGGAATTGGTGGACAAAGCTAAGCTGTATATCTTTACTGTGGACTGTTTCACAGATAAGCCTAAATTCAATGTTTGCCTTTTTTGTGAGTGAACTACTGATAAGAATAAAAACGAAACAAAAATAGTTGAGCTAGTAAGTGAAAAAAAGAGCCTGAGTTGGATAATATCTTTATTAAGGATAACTAAAATGTCACAAAAGATTGGGCGTGCTTCTAGATCTAGCTTGGTTGTTTGATGCACAAGAGATCTCCTCAGCTCAGGTCCCCCCCCCCTCCCACAAGCCCATTTCATAGAATCATAGAAACCTAGAGTTGGAAGAGACCTCGTGGGCCATCCAGTCCAACCCCCTGCCAAGAAGCAGGAAAACCGCATTCAAAGCACCACTGACAGATGGCCATCCAGCCTCTGTTTAAAAGCCTCCATAAAAGGAGCCTCAATCACACTCTGGGGCAGAGAGTTCCACTGCTGAACAGCTCTCACAGTCATGAAGTTCTTCCTAATCTTCAGATGAAATCTCCCTCCTTCCTATGTCTTCCCCTCACATACTTATACATAGCTATCATGTCTCCTCTCAGCCTTCTCTTCTTCAGGCTAAACATGCCCAGCTCCTTAAGCCGCTCCTCATAGGGCTTGTTCTCCAGACCCTTGATCATTTTAGTCGCCCTCTTCTGGACACGTTCTAGCTTGTTAATATCCCTCTTCAATTGTGGTGCCCAGAATTGGATATAGTATTCTAGATGTAGTCTAACCACGGCAGAATAGAGGGGTAGCATGACTTCCCTGGATCTAGACGCTATATTCGTATTGATTCAGGCCAAAATTCCGTTGGCTTTCATCCACTGGTGTTCATAAACCAATTCTATTCCATTTTGGAAAGCAAGGATCTTGGTACGGAGACCTTGATTGGTACAATAGAATATATGTAGGACTGCTTTTGAAAAATGATTTGGATATTACATTTGGTTCACTGTGCAGTAGCCAGAGTGTTAATAAGTATTTGCTATGATTGACATATTTATTCAGTACACACCGTAAATTTCACGGGCCAATTAGCACAGTACAAAACGCACAAAACCCTAATTAGGTCTGGGATGGAGACATTCCCTTATGAATCAACCTGTAAACTGAGATCTGCAACTTTGGTCTTTCTTTGGGAGTTCCGCCTTTGGAGGTGGCTATTAGGGAAAGAGTCTTGATTCTGCTCTTGTTAATCGAATTCCCTCTGGTGCAGATTCCCTTGGTGTGGTGGTTTTTACCTTATAAGCTTCAGGTTATGCCTGTCCAGTCCACCTGCATATCTCATTATGCTGCATTCATTTTGCGGGGGCGAGGCGGGGTCAGTATTAAATATCAATGTTAATTTGCACAGGTGTGCTTGCTCTTACTTTACTGCTGCTTCTTCATGGTCTCTGTGAATCACATAAAAGTTCTCTTGTAGAAAGATTTTCTACAAGATAAAGAACTTCATTTCAAAATAGCTTCTTTCTCATAAGAATGAACAGAAGTTGTACAGAATTCTTCCACTCTTAAAGACCTCATCATACTAGGGAATGAATCCCCGTTAAATCTGGTTGCTGCCTCTTGCAGAATTCTGGAGTTTGTAGTTTAGGGAGGAGCCTTTAACAGCCTCACTAAACTACAAACCCCAAAATTCTGCAGGAGGCAGAAGCCGGATTTAAAGTGGAATCATTCTCTAGTGTGGTGAAGTAGTTAAGTCAACAACTGATAAAATTTTGTAGGGTTCTCATATTGATCTCTCCTAGTGGCATACCTTAAGACACTTCAAGATCGTTTGAAAATAACAAATTAACAACTCAAGAAAGGCAAGTGATTTCTTTTTTAGAAAGCACTGTACAGCTTAAATTCTAAACACAAAATTGGGTGGAAATAAGCCCCATTGCTTGTAATGGGATTTACTTCCAAGTAAATTATGAATGCAATGCAGTTGGTTAACATTTTTCATTGTGTTGTATGGCATATATATGAGTAGCTGAACATGCTGAAGGTACCAGAGCCCATCTGATCTTGGAATCTCAGCAAGACAAAACCTAGTTAGTACTTGGATGGGAAACCACTAAGGAATAGCAAGTGCCGGTAGACTGTATTTCAGGGAGAGGAATTGGCAAAACCACCTCTGAGCATTTCTTGCCTAAGAAAGCTTTATGAAAGTCAAGGGACTGCCATAATTCCACAGTTGACTCGAATGCACAAATACATATGCAATGGCATCCAGTATTTTAATGCTTAGCTTAAAGTTTGAATTTCTACATTTGCTTGTTTGTTTATAATGCTTATAGGTAAAATTAAAGGTTTCCCCTGACATTCAGTCCAGTTGTGTCCGACGCTGGGGGGTGGTGCTCATCTCCTTTTCTAAGCCAAAGAGCCAGCGTTGTCCATAGACACCTCCAAAGTCATGTGGCCAGCATGACTGCATGGAGCACAGTTACCTTCTTGCAGAAGCGGTACCTATTACTCTACTCACATTTCCATGTTTTTGAACTGCTTGGCTGGCAGAAGCTGGGGCTAAACAGCGGGAGCTCACCCCTTTCCCCGGATTCAAACCAACAACCTTTAGGTCAGCAAATTCAGCAGCTCATCGGTTTAATCCGCTGCGCCACCAGGGGCTTATAATGTTTGTTTATTAAGTACTATAGAAATACAGAATTAATAGGCAAATCATTTAATGAGTCACTCCGTGATTTAGGCAATGTTTTGACTCCAAGAACTGAAAACAAAACAAAACCCTCTGTGTCCAATATAGTTTTATATTGTGCCATTTATACACAATAGCACTTTGTGGAGTAATATAAGCGAAAAGACAGATTATTTCATAGGAAGGCAATGGCAAATCACTTCGGAATAATGGTTACCTGAAAAAAACCCTAGTTGTCTAAGGATTCCTATTAGCTTTCCATGGCTGAGCAAGGATTCACTCCCTGGTCTCTGAGAGTCTTATACCAACCTTAAAACAACTATACCATGGCCTAAAAACCACAAAGGAGGCAGGTCCTGCTTAACCTGAAAAGCTAAGCTGGGTCAAGACTAGTTAGTACTTGAATGGAAGACTGCCAAAAAGCTTGATTTCAGAGGAAGGCAATGGCAAACCACTAAGAGGGATTTCTTGCTTACGAAAACCCTATGGACATGAGGGTGCACACAGACACACAACTCCTATTACACATATGCATTTTAAATAGATATATTAATACTTTGACTATTATATAGACCTTTTTTGAATGTCTGCTTCCAAAAAGTCGTCTAATAAAGTAGTTAGTATTTATTTGTTCTTTACGAACAGAGGTTATTCAGAATTCAAGGGTTCAAAGCTGCTATGAGGTTCTGTTTGTCTTGAAAGAAGAATAATTCTTACATTTGCAAATATTATACAAAGAACAAGGTGGTGTTTATATAGTGTGTTATTGCTGTATCCTAACTGTGATTATTCAGGTTGCATAGACGTCAAACAAGCATTATTTCCCCCCCCGTCTTACAGTATTCAAGACTTTAAAGTCCAAAGGTAGAGCAATAGATGGTGGGTTTTTCTACAACGGCGTACAGCCTTTTTGTCGAAATGATGTTAGCTCCTGTGTGGAGCGTTTGGTATTTCCTGCTGGCTCTGTGCTATGAAATGTTCAGTCTGTGTGTGCATATATCCTCTCTGCCCTTCCCCCTTTACGGTTTTTCTGTTTGTCCCTCTCTGCCAAATGCAGGGCTTACCGTGTGAAGGATGAAGCTCTCTCAGTAGAGTAGAGGAGCTTGTTTGTCAGCATTTCTGATATATATCTCTGTGCTGGTACATTTGGCTCATTAGGATTTGGAAAGTATTTCACTTCTTTTCACTGCGTTTTTCATTTTCATTTATTTTTAAAGCATCGCTGTTTAATTGTACTTGCAGCCGGTTGTTTCAAAACAACCTAAAATGGCAAAAATTAACAGAGCAAGAAGAATAAGCTAGTCACATATGGTGCATTTAACTTTAGTGTTGATTTTTCATCACAGTAGTTCTCTTAATACATATTTTATTGTCATAGAATCATAGAATAATAGAGTTGGAAGAGACCACGTGGGCCATATAGTCCAACCCCCTTGCCATACAGGAAAAAGCACAAACAAAGGGCCCCTGACAGATGCCCATCTTGGATTTGTCCTAGTCTTTTATTCAGAAAAGCCTCATTTTTACAATACAGTAGAGTCTCGCTTATTAAGCCTTTGCTCATCCAACGTTCTGTATTATCCAATCCAGTCTGCCTCCCGCCCGGATCCACAATTATTTCAATACATTGTGTTATTTCAGTGCTAAATTTGTAAATGTAGTAATTACTACATAACGTTACTCTCCTTATTATCTAACATTTTTTCTTTTCCAACGTTCTGCCAGTCCGTTTATTAGCGAGACTCTACTGTATTTTTATTTAACTCTATCTGTCACCTACCACATGTTACTGTGGCCCAATCTGTGTATATGTGTTTTGTGTGTGTATATATGTATATATATTTATGTATATATGTGTTTTTGCATTTGTATATGTGGTTTTGCACATTGTAATATATATTTTAAATTTTTTGCTTTTAAAGTTTTTTTTTCGCTGTATTTTTCAATGTTTTTATGAGTGATGGTCACACACTGGCCTGATAGGTATATTGTGTCCAAATTTGGTGTTAATTCATCGATTGGTTTTTGAGTTATGTTAATCCCACAAATGAACATAGAAAGTTCAAGTTTATTGGTCAGTTTATTATAATATAAACTTGCTATCACCTAACCATAATTACATCTGTTCTTTTGAAATGTGCTGCTGGAGAAGAGTACTACAGACACTGTGGATTGCTAAAGACAAATAAATGGACATTAGAACAAATCAAGCCTGAACTCTCTTTAGAAGCCAGGATGACTAAACGGAGACTGTCATACTTCAGACATATAATGAAAAGACATGGTACACTAAAAAGAGCAATAATGCTTGGTGTAAAGTAGAAAGCAGTAAACTCAATCAAGGAAGCCACAGCCCAGGGACTGCTGATGATAGAGGAACTTGTTGGTCTCTCATTCATAGGGTCAACATAAGCCAAAGTCAACTTGATGGCCATTAACAACAAGAATTATAGAACCATAGAGTTGGAAGAGACCTCGTGGGCCATCCAGTCCAACCCCCTGCCAAGAAGCAGGAAAATCACGTACATGTGTCTACATTGATTTCCAAGGCCAGAATATCATTTGTGGGGTACTATTTATGTTTAGAAAAATAAGGCTCTGATGGAAATATTAATATTTGTCATTTATGTATTCCACTGTAATATTCAAAGTGGTTCCAATACAACAATGCATAGCAAACCCTTGTGTCATAGACCAGTATACACGTGTCTGTGTATTTTTGTTGACTTACGGCAACTTATGGCCACATCATGAGAAGAAAGGAAAGCTTAGAGAAGACAACGATGCTGGGGAAAATGGAAGGAAAAAGGAAGAGGGGCTGACCAAGGGCAAGATGGATGGATAGTATCCTTGAAGTGACTGAATTGTCCTTGAAGGAGCTGGGGGTGGTGACGGCTGACAGGGAGCTCTGGCCCATGAAGTCACGAAGAGTCGGAAACGACTGAACGAATGAACAACAACAACACGGCAACCCATTGTTTTTTTTAGGTTAAAAAAATATTCCAAAGTGGTTTTGCCAGTTCCCTCCTCTGAAATATAGGCTATAGCACCTTGTGTTCATGAACGGTCTTCCATCCACATATTATCCAGGGCTGATCTTTCTTAGTTTCAAAGATCAGATGGGCTGTAGTGCCTTTTAGGCAGTGGCTTACTTAGATGAACTGCCTTTAATTGCCTGCCATAACTGAAATTCAAAGCATGTGACACCATTTTTCTTTGTTATGCAAGGCACAGCGTGGGTGAATGTGTTTATTTAGTCCAGGTCATCACTGAAATGTGGGCACCCAGGTTCAGGGTTGATTCCACCAGACCTCCCAGGTTGTGGGCCTGAGATTTCGGAGGCAGTGTAACCACATCCAGTACTGGCTGAATCTCAATTTCCTGAACTGTCTTTTGACTGTACAAAAGCACATGTCTTGTTTGGATTAAGTTTTAGTTTGTTTTCCCTCGTCAAACCCATTACCGACATTAGAAAGAAAGCTAGAGTTGGGCATTACTGGTATTTTGGCGACACTGAACCCCAAACCAGTAAACTTCTCCCTGTGGTGTCTGAGAGACTACATAAGGAATTGACCAAGACATTGAATGGGGACATCCCAGAACCACTTCCTGAGTTCACTCTCCGAGAAGGACCAAGGGGCACCCCACAAAGATTGCATGGTCAATTGTATTAAAAGCTGTTGAAAGGTCCAGCTGCACATACAGTAACATGCTCCCCTTTCCTGCATAGGCCATCCACTAAAGCACCCAAAGCTACCCCTGTGCCATAGCCAGGCCTGAAACCAGATTGAAATGGATCTAGCAGTGCATTAATATGATCCGTTCACTCAAGCTGTGGAAGCAAACATTTATGTCTTACAGCTGTCTTTTCCATGTGTTTAGTATGAAACTAGAGAAAGACACCTTAAAATTTAACTATATATCTGCACTGCCATAAATTGGCTAGCCAAAGTGGTATAAGTTGTGGATTTAAGTATCATAGATTCTACTTTATATTGCTCAAGTAGATGTTTAATCTGGGCTTTTTAAGTCTTTTTCCCTGCAGTCCTTGCAGCTTATAGAATCATAGAGTTGGAAGAGACCTCATGGGCCATCCAGTCCAACCCCCTGCCAAGAAGCAGGAAAATTGCATTCAAAGCACCCCCAACAGATGGCCATCCAGCCTCTGCTTAAAAGCTTCCAAAGAAGGAGCCTCCACCACACTCTGGGACAGAGAGTTCCACTGCTGAATGGCTCTCACAGTCAGGAAGTTATTCCTAATGTTCAGATGGAATCTGCTTTCTTGTGGTTTGAAGACATTGTTCTGCGTCCTAGTCTCCAGGGTAGCAGAAAACAAGCTTGCTCTCTTCTCTCTATGACTTCCTCTCACGTATTTATACATGGCTATCATATCTCCTCTCAGCCTTCTCTTCTTCAGGCTAAACATGCCCAGCTCTTTAAGCCACTCCTCATAGGGCTTGTTTTCCAGACCCCTGATCATTTTAGTCGCCGTCCTCTGGACACATTCCAGCTTGTCAATATCTCTCTTCAATTGTGGTGCCCAGAATTGGACACAATATTTCAGGTGTGGTCTAACCAAGGCAGAATAGAAGGGTAGCATGACTTCCCTGCATCTAAACACTATACTCCTATTGATGCAGGCCAAAATCCCATTGGCTTTTTTGCTGCCGCATCACATTGTTGGCTCATTGTTGGCTTGTCCGCATTACAGCTCTCTAAAATAAGATTTTAAGGTGGTTGTGGGTCTGTAGTTGGAAAGGGAGACCATTCTTCCCAAGTGTCATATTACTTGCTGTCATTCTTTCTAAATTAACACATCCTTGATGATACGGCATTCTGTAATACTTTTCTCTTGCATTGCCTGTTCTATAGTTATAACTAATTTGCTGTTTGAAATTGCTCTGATGTAATAAGAGACTTTATTGTTTCTACATAATACAAATATCTTGACTGACATTTGCTATTTGTATTATTAATTAAAATGTTAGAGGTTTTAAAATGGAGTTATTGAAAGAAAGATTTTGTGGAACAAAGGAAATTTGTCATCACCTTTCTATACAGATTGCTTTTCTGTGAATTTTCATAATATAGGAATATGCATAAACAACGAGTCTTTCCCACTGTTATTGCAAAATAAAGTAATTATATAATGATCTTGCGCCATATAGTAACTGTATCTGGATCTTGTGGTACTTGGTATGGGAAAGTGTGTTGGGAAACAACTGCATATGAAAATAAGGATGACAGCTGAAACTACTGGAACGGTGTATATCTAATCACTTGTGTAAGATGTTGAGAGGGGAAAATGACATGACATTGTTGAAACTGTTGATATCCAGTTGATGTTTTGTAAGATGTTGTTGTGGTTAAACTTATTTAGATATAGCTGTGGATGTAAGTAAAGGTAAAGGTTTCCCCTGACATTAAGTCTAGTCGTGTCTGACTTTGGGGGGTGGTGCCCATCTCCATTTCTAAGCCGAAGAGCCGGCGTTGTCCGTAGACACCTCCAAGGTCATGTGGCCAGCGTGACTGCATGGAGCGCTGTTACCTTCTTGCAGAAGCAGTGCCTATTGATCTACCCACATTTGCATGTTTTTGAATTGCTAGGTTGGCAGAATCTGGGGCTAACAGTGGGAGCTCACCCCGCTCCCTGGATTCCTTTCGGTCAGCAAGTTCAGTAGCTCAGCGGTTTAACCTGCTGCACTAATAGGGTTGTGGACATACTGAATGATAATTTCTTTCATTTGCATTTTCAGATTGACCCTTGTTTCTGTATAAATTGCTTCATTTCAGGACCATTGTCCAAATCTATAGCAAAGACTTTGTTTGTTTAGTGGTAATGAAACAAGACTGAATAAATGTATAGAAATTTTAAAATGATAGTTATAGAGTTGAAGTTTTAAAAGGTTTTTTTCCTGACTTAAACATTTTGGAGATCTTTCGTTTTGCCTTTTTATTCTTAAAAATCAGCATTTAACAATATGGGGATAAAAAAATGTTCACTTTTCATTTAAACATTTCAGTAGCAGGCATGGGCAACTATCTTGGCATACAGTTTCCGTGAGCCCAAGCCAACACTTAGTGGTGGTGCATTATGGTACTAGCAACCCTCCACTGAAAAATTTAAAAAATACAGAGCTCCAGGTGCCAATTCTTTTTCTACCGGCCGATAGATATCAGGTTTCATTTTTTTGGGATAGCATAGTATACTATCTTCTGCCAACCTAGCAGTTCGAAAACATGCAAATGTGAGCAGATCAATAGCTACTGCCTTGGCAGGAAGGTAATGGCACTTCATGCAGTCATGCTGCTCTTCATGACCTTGGTGGTGTCTACGGACAGTGCTGGCTCTTCAGCCTAAAAATGAAGATGAGCACCATCCCCCAGAGTCAGACACGACTTAATGTCTGGGAAAACCTTTATCTTTACCTTTACCTTTTATGGTGTACTATTACACAGACTGATCCATAAGTGATCTCATGATGTCCTTTTATTTATCACTCTGCATAGGGGTTAACAGGATTGATTTTTTTCTGTATAGGAGCAAAGTGCAAGAGCTTTTTCATTGAAACAAACATTTCCTTTCCTATTTATCTCTGTGATTCATGTGGTTTAGGGACTGCATCTCTTGTCTCCTCTATAGCCACCCAGAATTAGGGAGGAAATGCTGTGCAATGCAACCTGTGGCTGTTTTTGTTTTGTTTGGAGTCAGCTGTTTCCGCAGGGAAGATCCCATTTGGCTCAGTACACCTCCTGCTGCAACAAAGAAAAACACTGTGAGAGGGCTTTTCCTGTGTATTACATGGAAAAAAAAAGAGGGAGGGGGATAAGAAAGGAAGAAAGAAATTCAGTGTGTTGTCAAAGGCTTTCATCACTGGGTTGCTGTGAGTTTTCCCAATTTTCCTGACATTTCTCTATGGCAAACATCCTCACAGGTTGTGAGGTCTGTTGGAAACTAGGCAAGCGTGGTTTATATATCTGTGGAATGTCCAAGGTGGGGGAAAGAACTCTTGTCTGTTTGAGGTAAGTGTGAATTGGCCACCTGGATTCGTATTGAATAGCCTTGCAGCTTCAAGGCTTGGGCTGCTTCCTGCCTGGGAGAATCCTTTGTTGGGAGGTGTTAGCTGGACATGATTGTTTCTTGTCTGGAATTCCCCTGTTTTCTGAGTTTTGTTCATTATTTACTGTCATGATTTTAGAGACAGACAAGACAAACAGACAAGAGTTCTTTATCTCACTGAGGACATTGCAGAGATATATAAACCCCACTTGCCTAGTTTCTAACAGAGCTCACCACCTCTGAGGATGCCTGCCATCGATGTGGGTGAAATGTCAGGAGAGAATGCTTCTGGAACATGGTCATACAGTCTGGAAAACTCAACAGCAACCCAGAAAGAAATTCTCTTCCATGCCCTCCATCTACAACATTTCCATTCTTGTAACAGCTTTGGATAATAATAGTAATAATAATAATAATAATAATAATAATAATAATATTTATTTATATCCCATCACAATCTCCCCAAGTGGACTCGGCACGGATAACATGAGGCCAAGCCCAAAAATTACAATAAGGCAAAATAAAATACATACAACAGATAATAATATCAAAAAATACAAACAAATAACAAAATAATACAACAGAATAAATACAAAATATAAAATGATAGAAAAACTGAACACAGTGGGCTGGGCCACCAGTGCTGAAGTCTATTGATTCTCTAACACAATAGGTTTAATCCTACCCATTTATTTATCTTCTATACTAATTCTTGTCATCGGATAAGACCCCTGTGAGGTTTCCAATGCCTATTTCCTTTTCCTTACCTCTTGTTGGCATGATGATTGATCATAACCAAGAACAAATTAATAACCCACCATTAGAGGCATGCTAGATGGCAGACAGGAAACAGACAGCCGCTTAATAATTAGGCCTCAATATGTCCTTTGGGACTAAGATTCATCACTCCTGTTCTAAAATACTTAATACAATCCAGATCTTCCAGATTTTGCTGTGCTTTCTGGGGACAGTGGGAGCTGTAGTCCTACAGATCCAGAAGGCATCAGATCGGGAACTGGTTGTGTCCCCCTGCTCTGAATCAGTATTTCTTTTCAATTTACTACAAAAGTACCTGGAGAATGTTGAGCACAGTCCAAATAACATTAAATGGTTTATTACAAAACCGCTGTGGAAATGGAATTCATTGGCCTTAACAAGCCTAATTTGGTAATTATATAGAAGAATGCTTAGTAGAAGGACTCATTATTTGCTGAAATTCAGCCCTTTACCATTCAAGGAACGTTAGTAGAAAGTATAAAAGGTTGCATTCAAACTAAAAAACCCCTCATTCTCACAGGGATACAGACCTTGTTGTGCTGTGTCAAGACGCAATTTGAATAACTGTTGAGTTAGTTGAGAAATAATTTCAGGCTTAAATCTAAAATTTTGTAGACTAAAGAGAGTGTATGAAGTTTTAAAACGCACCTTTCTGTTACTAGAGCTTCTGGGTAAAACTTAATTCATCTGCAATGCTTGTCCCACTCCTAACTGATAATCTATATAAATAAAAATGTAATGTTTGTTTGTGATATTCACAGAACTCAAAAACCACTGGGCGAATTGACACCAAATTTGGACACAATACAGATATCAGGCCAATGAGTGACCATCATTCATAAAAACACCGAAAAACACAGCAGAAGAGACTTAAAAAACCCGAAAAACAAAAATTACATTACAATGCATGCGCAAAACCATACACACACATATATTTATATGCAAACACACATATGCACAAATATATGCACACATATATACACACACAAAACACATATACACAGACTGGGCCACAGCAACGCGTGGCAGGGGACAGCTAGTCCTTGATAAATCAAATGTACAGTATTTATTTACTTACTGTATTTATACCTTACCCTTCTCACCCCAACTCAGAGTGGCATTACAATAGGTGGCAATTTGATGCCCTACCAAACAAACATATACTAAAATAAACATGGTCATTAAAACATAAAATTAAAAAGCAATTGAAATGAATTATTAAAACCACACAAACCGAAATCATAGTCACATATCATCAAATCTTTTGAATTGTTAAAAGTGGATGATTATATGAGAAGGAGCTGAACCCTTTCCTTCTGTACTAATACTTTTTCTGGTATTTGTTTGGAGTGTGGATTCTTGGATAGCACTAAGTTATTAAATTCCTTCTCCCAGCTTTGCCCCAATCCTAATAATTGTCTCTTTCATCCATCAACGTGGCTTAAATTTCTTAAAGCCCGAATGCTAAATGCACAGTTGCATTAAATGTCAATGGTTCTCCATCCAATCTTATTAGATAAACAGGGATTTATAACATTGGACACAGTCTGTATTGTGATGCAGAGCTACTGTGAGCTGCATTAATTGCATTTTTTTACTTCTCAGTAAAGAAATGAGAAGCTTAGACAGAAAGAGGAAAGTAATATTTTGTGAAATGTGAAAAAGAGCATGCTAGTGATTTCAAAATTATCTTGCACCTCTCCTTGCCCAGGAGCTTAGAATGATATAGCTGGAATGATATATGCAGAGTTATTTTCCAAACAACCCTATCAAATAAGGACTAATGACTAGTTGTAAGTCAGTTAATTCAGTAGCTGAGCAGGAATTGGAAAATGAAGTTCTTTATCCATAATATACCAGGAACTCTTTCAGTTGGCGGGTTTTGAGTATGTAAATGTGGTGGTCTTTGAAAATGATGGGGAAAAAATGCTTAATGTTGTAAGTTAGAATCATTTGCTACCTTGCTGCATTTGTTTTGCTTTTCATATACTTGAAATTATTGGGCATCACTCTGAGATGATAATGTAAGTCTCTTTTAAACAAATTAATAACGTGTCTCCCTCTATGATCCACCTCGAAAATTAAGATCTTCTGGGGAGGTCCTGCTTTCAGTCCCACCTCTTTCACAAGCCCGACTGATGGGGACGAGAGACAGGGCCTTCTCAGTGGTGGCCCCTTGGCTATAGAACTCCCTCCTTAGTGAAATTAGAGCAGCCCCCTTCCTCCAGACCTTCAGGAAGAAAGTTAAAATGTGGTCATGTGACCAAGCTTTCGGATAGCAAGTTTTTTTTTTAGTATAACAGGAGAATAAGGAACAGTGAATGGACCAATGAAACGCTTCGGATTATGATTCTGGATGGCATGATTTTAATAACTGGTTTTAAACTGTGTCATTTTAATATAAATATTTATTGTATTGTATGTTTACATTTTGGCATAGAACTGCTGCTTAATTTGTAAGGCTGCTCTGAGTCCCCTTTGTGGTAGAGAAGGGTGGGATATAAATGAAGTAAATTATAAATAAATAAGCCAATTCGGTTTTTACTTGTATTTACTTTGAAGTATATTTGCTTCGGATTGCAGCCTTACATGTAAATTTAGTCAGCCAGGTGGTGACTAAATTATAACGTTTTATAGGTTTGCTTTGAAAATGTGGAAATTAGTTACTATTAAAATTATTCTTTTTGTTTCTTTTGTTCAGTGAATGCTTATCAGCAAGACACAACCCAAGCTGTGTGTTTTTTTCCTGTTGACAAATCAAAGCAACCTGGTAATTGCAGCATTAATTAATGGGTGTAGGGTGTGAATAAATCTTACCTTTGATTGTCAAGCACTGGTGACATGAAATCTTGGAGAACATTCCTTTTGTACCTGCAAGTCAGGTGTAACAGGTCTGGCATTACTTTGAGAATATTGTGATGTCTCTTATTTGAGAAGGGAATTATTTCTGTATGAAAATGCTGCACTTTTTAAGGCTTATTATTAGATAAAGTATGAGGTGCATTATTTAGGTTTCCTAAAAGAAGGAATCAGCTGATGGTCCCAGTGTTGTTGCCCAGGAGTCACAGTCTCTTAAGTAATCACAGTTCTTAAAAAGGAATTTAAAAATAGAACAAAAGTAGTGAAATAGTAAAGAGTGGTGGTACTTCATCAAACTACAGATCACAGGATTACACAACAATGTGTGACAGCAGTTTAAATGGTGTCAAATTGCATTAGTTCTACAATGTAGATGCACGTATCATCATATTTAGAATAGATTAATTGAAATTGTGATTCAGGTCCCATTGCTTTCAGTAGGCCTATTCATAAATGTTACTGTTTATTACTTATTTATTTAGAACATTTGCATCCCGTCCTATTCTCGACCTCTGATGAGGGATTCAGGGCAGCTTCCGACAATATAAAAACACCAATATAATACACAATTACATAAAATGATAATAAATGTACATTTGAAACAGTTCGCCAAGTTTAAAATGTGCTCCAAATCAGTCCAAAAATGTGGTCCATACAATCTCATCTAAGCCAATAAAAACTGTCTATTCTGCGAACGCATGCTCCCCTCAACCTAGTAGTGATAACAACCTCATACTTTGGATACTTCAGAAAAGTCTTAACTTTTTTAGACTTTTCCTTAAAAAGGAAACATTGCACCTGACTTGAAATGAATAATGTTCCCATGTTCCACCAACTCTAATTTTTCCTGTATTGATTTACTCTTTCTCTATTGCTTTTTGGCAATTTGGCACCTGCCCCACATGCTTTGTTTCAGTTAGCAATGGCTTTGGTAACACATGGCATCTTTTTAGAAAAAGTGTGGTCTTGAGAAGATGGCTTAGTAGGCTTTCTTTAGCTTACTGGTTCTTTCAGTTACATGGTGGAGAAAACACCCAAATTACGCTTGCATGTTTTTCCTTTCTCTATCAACACCAAATTGATTAATTTATCCCTCTTTTGTTGAAAATCCTGTTTGGTAAGTTTTTTGAAAGCTGACTTATACTGACTGCTCTACAACATTCATTGGGCTTGATCTAGTTGAGCAGAGGATTTGGAAATTATTTTAAAATAAATTAGTCGGAGTTACCAGTTTATTGCTATAGATAGAACTTTAAAGTAACTCACTGTTCTGGTTCTTAAGTGTAAAGAAAATAAAGTTTTAACTTTTTAGTTAGTTAAATGCTACGAGCATTTGGTCTGTGGTGCAACATTATCCTCCCTAAAAGCCCAATGCTGGCTCAATTTTTACAACAACCCGTTTGGCAACAGCATAAGGCATAACATTATGCAACACTTGCATAATAATAACAATAATAAATTTATATAGCACGATCAATGCATAGGGCACTTTATACAAGCAACTTCCAATTGGTAATTTGACAATTCCTTGCCCTCAGGCTTACAGTTTAGAAAGATACGACACACATTAAAAGAAAGATGGTAGTGGGAGAGGAAATTAAATCCAGCAGACGTTTGGTACTAGGTTGGATGGAGCTATAGGGATACCTCAGGGGCCTTCCACACAGGCCCAAAACCCGTGATTTGTATCAGAATAACCGGAGGCACGCAAACAACGCCTTACAGCAAGATACGGATCTTTTTAAGTATCAGGAGTTTGAGGGGCCTGAGTATACTGCCAGGCCCCTCTGGCAAGTTTGGAGGGGAAACTGGAAGTTGGCTAGATGCCCTCCTCTGGTCAACCCAAGAAGACATGTAGCCACCGCCTCTCCCTCATCAAAATCCCAGGGTTTGGGGCATTTGGGTGCCCTCAATCTCAAGCGGAACTGGGATTTAAAATTCTGATTCCTTTGGGGATTTTGGCCTCTCTGGAAGGGCCCTCAGTTAACAAAACCTTTGAGAAAGAAACTTCTTTTTACAAAGTCTTTTTGTGACTCCCTTCCAGGGCACTTCCAGATAGCACGAAATATAGGAGGAGATGCACTCAGACAGATAAGTTGGACCAGAACTGTTTAGGACTTTAAAAGCCAAGACCAGCACTTTAAATTGGGCTCGGTAGTATATCGGCAGCCAGTGGAGCCGACGCAACAGAGGAGTTGTGTGCTGCCAGTATGCTGCTTCAGTTAGGAGTCTGGCTGCCGATATGCTATTATATATTATATTAAACAATGCAATACATCTTAAACAGGAAAAGAAGAAGATTTTACTTTAGCTGAGCCAACTGTAGCTCTGTGTGCCTCCTTACAACAGGCAAGATGTAAACAGCATCTGCCTTTGAGATCCCTTACTAAGCAAAACAGAAAGGCAGGGAAGAGCTGATAAGTCTCACCTGCTGTCTTCAGCATTTTTAAAAATAGAACTATCAGTTTGTCTACCAAAATAGAACTTATTTTAAAAGTGGGGGTGATGAAATACTACTACTACTACCATCAGTAGTACTACTCCTATATCCCTGGATATATTTTGGAAGAAGCCTTCATGTGGTCTGTGGATGATCCCAAATATTTTTGTGTATACACATCTGGCTTGTTCCCCCCCCCCCCCCCCCAATTTCATATGTGCATATATTCACTTCTGTAGAAAAAGTCTGCTGTAACATGTACAAAGTGATTTTCTTTTTTGTGGTGTTGTAAGGATCCCTCCTGTATTTTCCATGTTATTTCTGCTTCTGGTACCAAAGTTTCCGTTAAAGAAGTAATGCCTAGAGATGCACCAATTGATGAGGCTACTCCCGTAAATGACTAAAAGTTAAAGTCCTACCACAAGTGAATAAAGTTATCTCTTTTTAAGTTACATCCAGATTGTAACTTTTACAGTACATTACAATCATACTTTACAGAAAGATGAAATAGTTACCAGTAACTAGACCTCCAAGATCTGCTTGAGCATGAATATTTGGAAAGATGAGAGTTCAGATTGTGAAGCTGGATTGAAAACAGGACTTTCTTTGTCCTCTAGGGTCTGTCTGCATTTGAGCACTATGCTTAAATTTTACTGACTCAGATTCATTCTGTTGTAACACAATAGGGTTCTGTTTACTACACATTGACTTTAGCTAAAACCCAAAATATAGTCCATGTGTGCACACATGCACAGCCTGCACTGGGAAGGGTGACAGTCTGCACGAAAAATTGTTGTTTTGTTTAGAACTGGAAAAAGCCCCCTCATATCCTTAAGAAGCAAGGAGACGTTTTGGAGCATCCCTCTCTTGTTTTAGGACACTATTTTTGGAGAGGGTTTCTTTCCAAAACAAAAAATACCCTGGAGTCACTTTCAATATTGAAAAAAGCACCATCGAGTCCAAAACAGTTCCTGGGTGGAGTCGTCGTTGTATGCCTTCAAGTTGTTTCCAACCTATGGCAAACAAATCTATCACAGGGTTTTCATTGTTCAGAACAAGTTTGCTGTTGCCTTCCTCTGAGGTCGAGAGAATATGAGTTGTCCAAGGTCACCTAGTGAGTTTCATGGCCAAGTAGGGATTTGAACCATTGTTTCCATAGCCCAATGCCCAAACACGATACATAGGGCCCATCAAATGCAGCACCCTAACACAACGCAAGGAACATGAAAGGCACTGCAGACTACTTCAACCAGAGAAGTCAGTCATAGCAGAGCACCTGATGAACCAACCTGGACACAGCATATTTTTTGAAAATGCAGGAATGTGGGACCACTCCAACAACCACCATGTCAGACTGAAACCCACAAGCATGTGAACAATTTCAACAGAAAGGAGGAAACCATAAAAATAAACAAAATCTGGCTACCAATTTTTTTAAAAAACCCTCTAAAATCAGGACAGTAAATAAAGAGCAACACACAAAAAATTGGAATTCCAGACAAGAATCAATCAGTGCCAGCTAACACCTCCCAACAAAGGATTTCCCCAGGAAGCAACCAGTCAGTCTTTGAAGCTGCAAGGCCATTAAATGCTAAACAAGGTGGTTAATTGTAACATTCACACTTGTCTCAAACAGAGAAGAGTTCTTTCTCCCACCATGAACATCCCACAGATATAAAAACATCACTTGCCTAGTTTCCAACAGACCTCTCAACCTCTGAGGATGCATGTCCTCTACATTGGCCTCCCTCTGTCGGTGATTCGGAAGCTCAAGTTGGTACAAAACGCAGCTGCTCGGCTTCTTGCGGGAACTCCGATGAGATGCCACATAACACCAATCTTACTACAGCTGCATTGGTTACCAATTGAGCACCGGATCACTTTCAAAGTGGTGGTACTCACCTTTAAGGCCTTGCATGGTCTGGGGCCAATGTATCTGAGGGATCATCTCACCCCCTACCAACCCCAGAGATCCCTCCGTTCTGAGGACCAAGATCTATTGGAAGTCCCCAGTGTCAAGACCTTGCGTCTAACGGCAACCAGACGCAGAGCCTTCACAGCAGTGGCGCCATCAGTCTGGAATGCTCTGCCACCTGAAGTTCGTGCCCTGCGGGACTTACCAGCTTTCCGCAGGGCATGTAAGACATACCTGTTCCGACAGGCTTTTAATGTTGGATACTGTTGTTTTTAAATTGTTTTAAATTGCTTTTAAACTTTGTTAGATTTTAGCTATTCTTGTAAGCCGCTCCGAGCCCCAGGGGAGTGGCGGCATATAAGTTTAAATAATAAATAATAAATAAACAAAATAAAAATGCCATAGATGTGGTTGAAATGCCAGGAGAGAATGCTTCTGGAACATGGCCGTACAGCCCAGAAAACTCACAACAAACCATACACCATGTTGAACTAGTAAACTTCCCTGAACTTTGTGTAGGCACAAGATTTTTTCCGGGTTTTTTCCAGCTTTCTAAAAGAAAGGTACAGAATGGAAAATACCTGTACTTTAGAGTCCTTAGGGAGAAGGAGCATGTGGCCCATGGGCTTTAGTTAGCCTATCTCCCAATTAGAAAGTTTCAGAATCAACAAGAAAAACAGGAAAAAACTGGCCTGAAGTGAATATGTAGGGATCCGAGGCACACCCATTTTTTATTAAATTTAAGAGGCCATATGTCTGGTTGCCATAAGTCAACAGCAACTTTAAGGCTCATGCAGACTTGCACACACACACACACACATCTGCTTCTCCACTCTTGAAGTCTCTGTTTTGATTTGTTGTGTCTGTTGCATTCTGTTCAAGCACTGTAGGACAGGGTGGGTTCCTATATTAATGAGGACCAGGAGGCCTCTGTGCAAATATGTCACTGGAAAGAGATGAAAGTTGTGATGAGGGGAAAAACTGGCTGGAACAGCTCTTTAAATAACAGGACCAGCACCGCACCCACTTTCTCCAGGTATTAGGCTCAGACTAATTATCACGCAAACAATAAAACTTGTCAGACAGGCTTTATCGGAGTCCTGCCCACAGGAGACAGGTCAAGCCCTCTGTCCCATAAATTGCCAGGCATTCCGACTCTTTCTCCTGATAACAATTGTTCACTGAGAAATGCTGCAATTACACCAAGTATTTATACCTTTTACAGAAATATCTATTTTAGCAAGGTTTAAATATGTAAAGTTAAATCTTGTTTGTTGTTTCTGACTAAAGGCACTTTAGTCATCCTGTTATGCAAAGATGTGCTATTACTGATTACATGTCTACTGATCTGTAATTATGCACATACACATCCCTGTTGGCAACAGTCATATAAAAAAGCCTTGAGGCTCATTTGGATCTTCAACCAATATGCGGGTTAAAAGGCAATTCAATTTAAGGGCCAAAGTCCCAGTGTAATGTGAATGGTCATGAATGTGATCTATAGTGGTCAATATAGGGTGAGTGCAGTTTTTGTCTGTGCACATAGGACCTCATTCATAGTTTCTGCAGCATCAATGAAAGGTAAAGGCAAGATTTCCCCCTGACATTAAGTTTAGTCGTGTCCGACTGTGGGGAGTAGTGCTCATCTCAATTTCTAAGCTGAAGAGCCGACGTTGTCCGTAGACATCTCCAAGGTCATGTGGCCAGCATGACTGCATGGAGTGCCGTTACCTTCACACAGAAGCAGTACTCATTGATCTACTCACATTTGCATGTTTTCGAACGGCTAGGTTGGCAGAAGCTGGGGCTAACAGTGGGAGCTCATCCCACTTCCCCGGATTTGAACCGCCGACATTTTGGTTAGCAAGTTCAGCAGCTCAGTGGTTTAAGCCACTGCACCAACGGAGGTTCATAAATCATGAGTCAAATAGCCTGGGGCTGAAATGTGAGTGAAATTGATGTGTTTTGGGGAAGAGCATTCCAGACCCAGGGAATCTTATCCTTATCTCATGCTACCACCAGTTTGCTTCTTGTAGTGGTGGGGCATGGAGCCAGGCCTCTACATGTCACTTCAGAGAGAAAATCAGATTCCTGTGTTGCAAATGATTTAGTATATTTAAAGTAAACACCAGCGCCTTATATTTGCTGTGGAAATAAAGACAAATAATCTGCAGCTCTCTGCGGACTAATGTTACATGAACTTCAACAATTGTCCATAGGAGCATCCTGGCAACTGATGTTTGCATCTGTTGTAATATCTGGATGTTTATCAAGGACATCCTCACACAAAGCACATTACAATAATCCAAACAAGAGATTATCAGTCATGGTGGCTAAAGTGATTTTACTCACTTGAAGGATTACCTGCTAATGGTGGCTCTGTGATGATGCTGCCAACTTTATGTAAGCCTGCAAGAAGGAGTCTATAGCTGTCAGCCTCTCTTCTGTATTCACAGAGTCACCCCACTACGGCATGGATAAGCTCCAAGCAAGCGCTAGGCGCGGGAGTGAATGTGGAACAGCTAAACTTTTGTACTTGTGCTTATATCTCTCTGATTCTGGCAGCTCAGTTACAGTACCATTGTGGCTAAAACCGGTAAAGTGAGAAAACAGGGAAAGACTTTCGGCTACTGTTAAGTTGAGTGTGGTTATTCCTGCTTGGGTATTCAAGGGTCTAGATGTGAGTGTGTGGCAGGCATGCTCCAAATTATGGTTGAAGAAAATGCAACCCATGTCCTGCATTTAATCCCCCAATTTTGTCTTATTTGAAGAAATTTCACATAACTATTAGCATAACTAAATGTAACATAAAGTTTATGAAAATAGTTTTGTACTTCCACAGCATGGCCTCTATTCTAGGAGATTTTAAGTGTTCGTGTGTGTGTGTGTATGGTGCATATATTAAAAAAACATATACTGTACATATAATAATGCTAAATCTAGTCTAGACATGAATATCTGCTATTGTACATCAAAACTCAAAGCATCAGCCAAAAGTACAGCAGAACTGGCCTAACACGTCCTGCCTAAAACTTATGAAAATATTCAACGGGCTTTCTTTTTATTTTGGCGGAGGCAAAATCAAGAGTCAGTATTTCTTTTTGTTGGTGTTTTGTGTGATCATTCACTTTTATTAGGTTAAGTAAACATTTGATAATAAGTGTTTGCATAGAAGTTATTTTGACTAAAAAATAAAAAGCTAAAAATAGACCTCATTCTAATCTCGGGCTTGAGAAGCAGGTCTAGTATTTCTCGTCACTTTGGATCAAATCTTGGATAATTTGATGGGTCATATTTTACTGCTGTAACTGTATAGTTAGCTAGAAACTGAAGTAATGATAGTTGCATTTTGAATGCTGAATGATAGGCTTCTTATACTTATCCTATTAACCTTCTTGCTGTAGTTGTAATTTTTTCGGGCTATATGGCTATGTTGCAGAATGTTACTGATGTTTCATCCTCACAACCTCTGAGGATGCCTGCCACAGATGCAGGTGAAACATCAGGAGAGAATGCTTTTGGAACATGGCCATACAGCCCAAAAAACTTACAACAATCCAGTGATTCCGGCCATGAAAGCCTCCAACAATACATCTTTTCACTGTTATTCAGCAAAAGTCTAACACCTTTCACTATTTATTGAGAAGCAGATGTGTTGCTCAGAGCATTTTTCATGGGATGATTTCACTGAAGTTAGGACAGGGAAGGAATCCATCCACGTAGGCCCCTGCGAACCCCCAAAACTGCTTCCAGAGCAGGGATGAGTCACTGCAGTAGGCCATGGGCCAAGTTCTCTACAGGCTTCCTCATTATTTGTACCCTCCGCTATTAGCCCAAATAGCCCTGTTATCTCCTCACCATTTTGACATAGATCGCAGAGGAAAGCAGAGGTATTTGGCAGTACCTCTGCTTTCTCAGTGCTTGTGGATATTTTCACACATGTTTTCATGAATTTTAGATAATTTCTTTGTGACTTTAGAGCAGACATTGCACTAAATTTTGTTGATTTCAAAAATGGGTTGAGGCTTCAGGAACTACATGGAGATCTCCAGATGATCTTGGATTCCAAGTACCAGAAGCCCTAGTTAGCATAAAAGATAATAATATTAAGATTAATAATAATAATACAAAGTATGGATTGTTAATGTTAATGGAAAAGCGGACACGATATGAGGATTTAAAGATCGAACTGCAAAGACTCTGGCACAAGCCAGTAAAGGTGGTCCCAGTGGTGATCGGTACATTGGGTGCTGTGCCTAAAGACCTTGTCCTGCACGTAAACACAATCGGCACTGACAAGATTACCATCTGCCAGCTGCAAAAGGCCACCTTACTGGGATCTGCACGCATTATTCGCCAATACATCACACAGTCCTAGACACTTGGGAAGTGTCTGGCATGTGATCCAGTACAACAGCCAGCAGAGTGTCTGCTGTGGACTCATCTTGTGGTGTTTCAAATAATAATAATAACAACATCTTTATTCTTGTATTCCGCACCCATCTCCCCAAAGGGACTCGGGGTGGCTTACAGACAGCACAAAGTGCCTAAAAACAACACAATGAAGCACAGATGGTGAGGAATACTGTTGGTTGGAGTCAAACAATATCTGGGGGGCTTCACAATTCCCACCTCTGAACCAATGGGTGTGCTTTAGTGGTGTTAATTGGATTTAAGCTTGTATGTTTGCCAAGTTTCTTTTCATGTATGCAAAGGAATGAAATTGTAAGAGTGAGAAGAACTTTCCTAGAGACAGTTAAACCTTTTGTTAAAGGAAGGATTTGGTTTGTAATCCCAACAATATTAATAAACAGCTGAAAACATTAGCAGTCTAGAAGTTCAACACAAAGCTTGATATATTTTACATAACTGAGATTAAATCCTGATTTATCAAGAGCTGGCCAGTGGACATAAGGCATTTCACTGATGCTAGTAGTGGGAAAAGTTTCACTCCTCATTTTTGGATTTCAAATCCCAGAAGCCCCAACCACCAGTGCGAGTGGCAAAGGATTATGGGAGTTGTAATCTAAATATTAAAAACATGCAGCTGAAAAAGAGATTCCCCAACCTGCTAGGAAGTCCTCCCTTTGAAGCAACAAAGAAAGCAAAGGCTACAGATGAAATTTCTGCAGTCATAGCTTTGAAATAGTTGGCAAACGTATCTGTTACTCAGTATGACCTTTGATTTTTCTTACATGAATGACAAACGAAGTACAAAAAAACAATTTTCAATTAGGAGAATTCAACAAAACAGGCATAAAGCCAAACTAATAGTTGAGACAGCTGTGGATAGTGTTGTTGTATTTTTAAATGGATAAACATATGTGTAAGTTCTAGATTTGGGGGGGGGGGGAGGTGTGTGCGTAGGGAGGACAAAACAGGAATGCTTGTAAGTGGTATTTGACTCCCATTTATGCTCTCTGAACATAAGAATGGGTTCAAAAATTAGCTCCATAACTAAAATGCAGAAACATAATTTTACTTTGTCACTAATTAATGTTCTTTATACTAATAATAGTTTAACAACATAATTTGCATAGGTATTTGACACCTTTTTCTCTTTGTGAGACCCCTATCCTGTAATGTTCATGTTCTGTGTGTGAGTGTGCGTGATTTAAAGGCATCTTTATTAAAACTCTCTTGTCATGGTCAATGGAAATATAAATAATAGTGACAAATTACAAAGAGTTGTCATATTAGTCTTGTGGCACCTTAAAAGCAATCCAGTTTATTGTGTTTTAAACTGTTGTAAGCAACAGTCACTACAATAGATTTTAAAGAGTTATAATTCCCAATGGGCTAAAGTTGGGAATTTTTTTTTTACCTAAACAGCACCTAAAGGGGTTTCCTAGATGTTACAGTATAAAAATTCAATATTCTTTGCCCAAGGAAGGGGCAGTTAGCCTTGCACAGGACAGAGATTGCCTGAATCTCCATGGAATTTCTTTTGCTGCCAATAATAGATTTGAAAATTTATTGCCTCTCCTTTATTGCCCTTTGTCCTGAGTCCCTACATGGCCAAGAAAGGGAGTGACCTTTGCCTGCATTTACTGCCCACTAGACCAGGGCTTCTTAAACTTTTAAAACTTGCAAACCCTTTCTGCCTGACTCACAACATATTTGTGTAAATATCTAAAATGACCACATGATAGTCATGGGTCATTTTCGGGACCCTAACATTGAGCTAAGGGGACCTCATTTGGGCTGGGAACCACAGCCATGCTCTAAATCAGGGGTCCTCAAACTTTTTAAACAAAGGGCCAGGTCACAGTCCCTCAAACTGTTGGATGGCCGGATTATAATTTGAAAAAAAAAAAGATGAATGAATTCCTACGCACACTGCACATAAATTATTTGTAGTGGAAAAAAAAAACCACACTTTAAAACAATACAATAATTAAAATGAATAATTTTAACAAATATAAACTTATTAGTATTTCAATGGGAAGTGTGGACCTGGTTTTTTGGCTGATGAGATAGGATTGTTGTTGTTGTTGTTGTTGTTGTGTGCTTTCAAGTCGTTTCAGACTTAGGTTCACCCTGAAGGAGGGCTGGGTAAATGACATTGGAGGGCTGTATCCGGCCCCCGGGCCTTAGTTTGAGGGCCCCTGCTCTAGATCAGTATTTCTCAACCTGTGCATCCCCAGGTGTTTTTTTTTTTAAATATCTTTATTGCAAGATTTTTCATATACATATATTAAAACGGCAACAGGTGAGGTGGGGGGGGTAGTGTTGATGTGGGGTGGGTAACTGGGTGTGGGGGTGGGGGTCGGGTAAATGGGTATGGTGTACAATTGGGATAGAATGGGTATGGGTATAGGAGAAGGGAGGGAAGTCGTTTTTTCACCTCTCGACAGCGGCCAGAATCCAACTGGCACGGTTCTGGAAATCCGGAGAGGTCCCAACAACAGAACAATGGACTTTAAAAGTTTATGATGTGATGAATATGGACCTCCTAACTCAAAGACTAAGAATCAACAGTGATAAAAAGAAGAATACAGACTGGAGCGATTTTTTGGAATATCTTGAAAAGAGGAAATAAAAATCAATGAAGATATAGTGAGACTGAGACCAATATAGGAAGAAAGCTGTTGTATTATTACCCATTAATAATGTATAAAAGAAACAATTATCTGTCTGTTCAACCTGGAAGTCATGATGTTTTTATTCCCCTCCCCTACACTTACCTTACTTTCATTACTATTTGTATCAAACTCACAGTCCGTTATGCCCAAGAGATAGTATTCGGGCTTTAGGGGGAATTTCTTTTTCAGAATTTTCTCTATCTCTCTATGTATTGTTCTCCAGTACATTCTCACCTTTTTACACCCCCACCACATGTGAATGAAGGATCCAGTATTTTTTTTACATTTCCAACATTTTTGTTCCAGTTTCCCTTTACTGAATCTGGCCAGTTGTTTTGGGGTCAGGTACCATCTATAAAATAATTTGTACCAGTTCTCCCTATAATCGTTAGAATATGTATATTTCAATTTTTTTTTCCAGATCCCCTCCCATTCCTTAAAATTGATAGAGCGGCCGATATCTTTTGCCCATTTTACCATATTGCTTTTAACTTGTTCTTTTTCTGTCTCCCACCTCAGTAGCACCTGGTATATTTTCCGTATATGTTTTCCCTCGGAATTGATGATTTTTTCTCAAAAGGGGCTCTCTGTTTCAAAGCCTGTTTTTAAGTCTAGGTTGTAACTTTCTCTTATTTGGTGGTACTGAAACCACGAGAGTGTGGGGTCATAACTCTTTAACTCCTCCTGGGTTTTTAGGGTTGGATTGCCTGATGTACCTTTTATTATTTCTTTATACGTCAACCACTTTTCTCTACTAGCTCCTCTAATTTGGCTGGCCTCGTTTGGAGAAAACCATAGCGGCACTTTGAGATGGAATTTGTTTTTGTAGTTTTCCCATGTTTTTATGAGTGGGGATCTAATGAAATGATTTTCAAAGTTTCTTTCTTTCTTTGCTTTCCCTCTCCATAAATAATTGTGCCAGCCTTGCATTATGTCGTGTCCCTCCAATGCTAGTATTTTTTCTTCTTTTAGGCTAATCCATTCCTTGACCCAGCATAAGGCTGATGCATCATGGTAAAGTCTCAAGTTTGGTAGTGCAAGTCCGCCTCTATCTTTACTGTCGCATAGGTTGACAAAGCTCACTCTATGTTTTCCCCCTTTCCATATAAATTTTTGGATATCTCTATGCCAGCTTTCAAACGTTTTCTTTGTTTTTATGATGGGGAGGGTCTGGAAAAGGTAGAGCATGTCTGGGAGGACACTCATTTGTATGGCTGCTATTCTTCCCAAGAGTGAGAGCTTCAATGGTTCCCATCGCTTTAATTTTTCTTTTATGTGCAGCCATTTCACTTCATAATTATTTTTATAAAGTTGTGTGTTTTTGGCGGTTAGGGTAATCCCTAAATATTTCACTTTCTTAACTATTCTGATTTCAGCTTTTTTTTGTAGGTCGTCTTCTTTCTGTTTGGAAATATTTTTAGTCAACATTTGCGTTTTTCCTTTATTTATCCTTAGTCCTGCCACCGAACCATATGCCTCTATTTCTAGCAACCATTTATCTATTGTATTGAGGGGATCTTCAATCAAACAAACAATGTCATCTGCAAAGGCCCGGATCTTAAAACTATATTTCCCTATCGTTAGGCCCTTTAGTTCTTCATTTTTTCTTATGTTGTTCAATAATAGTTCTAGGGTCAATATAAAAATAAGGGGGGATAGTGGGCAGCCCTGTCTGGTTCCTTTTTCGATGGTAAATCTAGGTGACGTTTGGTCATTAATTATTATATTTGCAGACTGTTGAGAGTAAAGGGCATCAATAGCTATGTTAAAATGGTAACCCATATCCATCTCCTTCATTATCTCCTTAATTAGGAACCAGTTGACGTTGTCGAACGCCTTTTCGGCGTCCACAAATAAAAAGGCGACTTCTTTATTTATTTTTTTGTCATAGTATTCTATCGCATCTACTATTATGCGGATGTTTTCCTTAATCTGCCGCCTGGGCAAGAAGCCTTTCTGCTCTTCCTCTATCCTTTCCGTAAGTATCATTTTTAACCTATTTGCGAGAATACCAGTAAATAATTTATAATCATTGTTGAGGAGGGAGATTGGTCTATAGTTTTTGGTTTTTGTGTTGTCGGAGTTTTCTTTAGGTATCAGTGTTATATTAGCTGTTTTCCAGGTATCTGGGATGACCCCTTCTTCTAGGGTCTTATTCATCACCTTCAGTAATGGATTCGTTAGGTGTTCTAGAAAAGTTTTGTAGTATAACGACGTTAAACCATCTGGGCCAGGTGCTTTACGGGGAGGGGAATTCTTGATTACTTTTTCTAGCTCTTCCTTTGAGATTCTTCTGTTTAGGTTTTCTCTCTGTGATTCTGTTATTTTTATTATATTTTGTCTACCTAGAAACTTCATCACCTCTTCCTTTGCTATCTTATCTTCCGTATATAGTTTCTTATAATATTTTACAAATTGGTCAAGAATGTCTGATGTTTTGTGGAAGGTCTCTCCCCCCTCCACTATCTGTGTTATCCTACGAGATTGTTTTTTTGTGGCAAGCTTCCTGGCCAACCACTGACTTACTCCGTTCGCATTTTCAAAATGTTCTTGCTTTACATATTTTAGTTTTTTTTCCATCTCCTCTAGATCCAGTGTATTTAGTTTTTTCCTTATTAACTCTAATTGATATTGTAGTTTTGGGTTCAGAGGGTTTAGCTTGGCTTGTTTTTCTTGGTCCTCTAGTTCTTTCCTTAGCTTCTCGTATTCTTGTTCCTTAATCCTTTTTTCCCTAGTTGCATGTTCAATGAAGTGGCCCCTCATATATGCTTTTGAGGCATCCCATATGGTCTCTATAGCTGTGTCCTTTTCTGTGTTGAAGGTAAAGAATTCTTTTATCAGCCCCTTATATCTATTTAGATTGTGCTCTTTTCTGAGTAGATGTTCATTTAACTTCCAGTTGTAGATTGGTCTTTCACTGTCATTCTCCCTAATTATAATTAGGATTGGGGCGTGATCCGATGTTAAAATTGGCAATATTTTAGATTTCTCTACTTTATTTACTATAGATTTTGAGCACCAAATCATGTCAATGCGTGACCATGATTGGTGACGATTGGAGAAGAAGGTGTAGTCAATCTCCCTCCTGTGTTGCATTCTCCATATGTCGATCACGTCTAACTCATCTAACAGATTGATGCACGTTTTGGGAAGGGCCCCTGCTGTACCCGGTAAGGTACCGTTCCCTCTTTTAGTTGACTTATCCATTTGTATGTCAATAACCCCATTGAAATCCCCCATAATCAGCAATTCGTCGTATTCCTGATCTAGGACACAATTCCTCAATTTTTTTATAAATTCCACCTTCCCCCCGTTAGGTGCATAAACGTTACATATGAGTGTCTTTTTTCCATTTGATTCTATCGTCACTCCCAAAATTCTCCCTTGCCCATCTTTAAAAGCTAATTTTGGCATTAAGTTCTCTTTAACATACGTAGCAACCCCTCTCTTTTTCTCCCCACAACATGCACAGAATAGTTTCCCCAGTCTCTTTTGTTCCAAGTAAGAGGCATGCTTCTCTAAGATGTGCGTTTCTTGGTGTTTCCCCAGGTGTTTTGATCTACAACTCTCAGAAATCCCAGCCAGTTTACCAGCTGTTATGATTTCTGGGGAGTTGAAGGCCAAAACATCTGGAGACCTACAGGTTGAGAACCACTGCTCTAGATCATCTTAAACTGTTAGAAGACTCTGTGTGTGTATAAACCCTACAATGATGACAATCGGAAAAGTGGGCACTTCTAATCACCTTGCCTGAAAAAGGAATCAGGAAATAATGGAAAAGGTACAAAATTGAGACCCAAAATAGCCAAAGCAACTTATTTGTGAGGAATGTTTGGACCTGTGACGCTTAGGAAAACAAGAGATAAGGTGATAAGAGTTGTTTAAATAATGTATGTTGTGGCAAAAGTGGATAGAGAGAGGTTTCCCTTCTTTTATAATACAGGGTTAGTCAAAATGCATAGGCCAATAAGCCATTCAATTGAATGGCTTATTGGCCTATGCATTTTGACTAACCCTGTACAGTATGAAACCTATATCTGCAGTTTCATTTACCCACATCTGGCAAAACATGTCCTCTCTAGGCATTTTCTAGCTCTTCCAGCCTGACTCTACTATTTTGGGGCCTTCATTGTAATAGGGTTCACTATTCTCTTTGACTGTGTGGATCATAATAAATTGTGGCAAGTTCTTGGTGGGATGGGCATACCAAGTCACCTTGTCTCTCTCCTGAGGAATCTGTACAAGGACCAAGTAGCAACAGTCAGAACTGACCACGGAACAACAGACTGGTTCAAGATTGGGAAAGGCGTACGGCAAGGCTGCATCCTCTCACCCAACCTTTTTAACTTGTATGCAGAACACATCATGCGATGTGCGGGGCTGGATGAATGCAAAGCTGGGGTGAAAATTGCTGGAAGAAACATTAACAACCTCAGATATGCAGATGACACCACTCTGATGGCCGAAAGCGAGGAGGAGCTGAGGAGCCTTCTAATCAAGGTGAAAGAGGAAGGCGCAGAAGCCGGGTTGCAGCTAAACGTCAAAAAAACCAAGATTATGGCAACAAGAATGATTGACAACTGGAAAATAGAGGGAGAAACCATGGAGGCCGTGACAGACTTTGTATTTCTAGGTGCAGAGATTGCTGCAGATGCAGACTGTAGCCAGGAAATCAGAAGACGCTTACTTCTTGGGAGGAGAGCAATGTCCAGTCTCGATAGAATAGTGAAGAGTAGAGACATCGGACTGGCAACAAAGATCCGCCTAGTCAAAGCCATGGTATTCCCTGTAGTCACCTACGGATGTGAGAGCTGGACCTTGGGGAGGGCTGAGCGAAGGAAGATCGATGCTTTTGAGCTGTGGTGTTGGAGGAGAGTGCTGAGAGTGCCTTGGACTGCGAGAAGATCCAACCAGTCCATCCTCCAGGAAATGGGGCCCGACTGCTCACTGGAGGGAAAGATACTAGAGACAAAGTTGAAGTACTTTGGCCACATCATGAGGAGACAGGAAAGCCTAGAGAAGACAATTATGCTGGGGAAAGTGGAAGGCAAAAGGAAGAGGGGCCGACCAAGGGCAAGATGGATGGATGGCATCCTTGAAGTGACTGGACTGACCTTGAAGGAGCTGGGGGTGGTAACGGCCGACAGGGAGCTCTGGCGTAGGCTGGTCCATGAGGTCACGAAGAGTCGGAGACGACTGAACGAATGAACAACAACATTCTCTTTGGTTTTCCATGTCCACATGAAGTCTAGAAACAAATTCCCCTTGGCTATGTGGGTTGTACTGTATTAGATCTTGCCTCATCTTCTGAAACCAAATAGTTGAAAACACAGGACAGATAAAGGAAAGCTGATAGTGGAATTTGGTGATGTTGGATTGCTTATCAACTTTGCAAGGCTGGAAAAGGGGACTTACACAAATGCATGGAAGACAAGTCTTTATCAGTGGCTTCTAGTCATGATGTCTATCACTTTTAAGATCAGAGGCAATAGGAACAATGGTGGTGGAACCAAGGTGATTGCTAACGGAGAGTGCAGGCAGTCCCCAAGTTACAAACAAGATAGGTTCTGTAGGTTTGTTCTTAAGTTGAATTTGTAAGTCAGAACTGGTTAATTTATATTTTAAGTGTAACTCCAGCCGTGTGTGTGTGTTTTGACATAGGGAAGTTTTACAGTCCCCTGTGGTGTTTGTTTTGCTGACTGTGTCTCTGTTCAGAAGATTTTACCTCACTTTCTGTCCCTGGGATGATTGGATTTTGAAAATTTTGAAACAAGGATTGGTGATAAAGCTTCAGTGGAGACACATTTTCCCATAATAACTCTTTCAGGAGTGAATTTCCCTTCCTAGGGATAGATTTCTCACTATTGTCTCACCCCCATTCTTAACTATGAGTCGCTTGTAAGTCAGATGTTTGTAACTTGGGGACTGCCTTTACTGTCATTTGTTTGTTTAATTAGTCTGACTAGTAGTTCCCCTCTCTTGTAGATTTTCCTGTTCTTTAAATTGCTATTGAAAGCCAGCCAGAAATATTATACTGATTAAAATTATACCGATGCACTTTTTGCAGAGTTAAATAGTCTAGATTTCCTTCCTTCAAAAAATTGCAAATGTCTGTGGTATATCAAAGAGAGGTTTGCACTGATGATTGAAAGAAAAATAAACTGATTCTCAGTGTTGAACTCTTCTCAAGGTTGCCTTCTTAGCAGAAATAAAAGTTGTGGGTTTTTTTGTGCTCTAAATGTAAGCAGTAGTGGCTTGAATGGAATCCTGCTATAAAAAATGGGTCTTGGATATTTTTGGTGACGAGCTTAAAGTTTGCTCCAAAATCACAAGTAAGCTTGCATCAACTTATCTATATCAAGATGTACTTTAGTAGGCGTGTTATAAGATTCTTCCCCTGGATAACTAAGCATTGCATTCAAAGACCTTTTGTTTTTTAGCGCTTCAGCTCATTATATCCTAGAAAGATTGAGTTACTGTTTAGACCAGAGAAGACTGAGATCATTTATTCCTGAAAGTTCACACCATGTGTAAAGATATGCTTATTAAGATATCAGTGTCTGAATAAGAGCCTGGTGCTGGTGGAAGTTTTCAGGATCTCTCTACAGGGAGACAAATTTCAAGGCAGCTAGTTCTGAAGAATAAATTGGTATTATCCTATATTGCTATACATGAATTTAACAAAATATAACCTTGCTTATTTAACAGAAAATCAGATCAGATAGGGCACACCGATACTGATTTGTTATCCTGAAGGGGGTGTAAATCAGGTCAGTGGCAGCTGCATTATACACACGGTTGAGTTGGATTAATGCAGGCCAAGGCCACTTCATTTGGCCTTGTACCATGTTAACAAAAGTCATGGGTTGCTTCTTATTATCCCCAAGAATTTGGAGCAAACCATATATTTGGACCTGTGTAAGCAGTTGGGCTGGTTACAAGACGAAACCATGTTCAACTGTTTGTAAAGCCATCCCACATTCCCTGGGGTCAGATGGCTCAGGGACACAGCATGGCGCTCATCATCCCCATAGCATTTTTGACATTGCAGCAGCCAACAGGAACAACATGGCATTGGCTAGTGTCTGTCACACGTCACCTGGTGTGACAGTGATGATAAACACCTCCGCAATTGACTGAATGCCTTGTATTATTTTATCACTTGTAATCAAATGAGTGGAATGAAATTATTATTATTATTATTATTATTATTATTATAAATTATCTCTAGCTTATTGCAAAAGTTCTGTAATGACGATTCCTGTTCTCAGGTGCTGTCAAGTTGTTTCCGACTTATGGTGCCCCTATGATGAACTTAAAAGGGAGTTTTCTGGGGCTGAGAGTGTGTGGCTCACTTAAGGTCTCTACTTGGATTCAAACACAATTCTTGTTCCTGTAAATTTAATTAGTATGTTTTTCAGAACTCTTTTTGTATAGTTTCCTAAGCAACAGCAACTTTAAATGTGTCTAAAGCCATTTCCAGCAAGAGATTAATAGTCTAGGCCATAAATTCTGGAAACCAAATGAATGGGGTACTTTTATTGTCAGCCAGAATTACCACTGTAAAGAAGCTAATTATTTAAACATAGTCTCAAGAGGCAATAAATTGTTTCTTTGTTTGACTGTATTATATGACTATTGAACTTTAATGACAAGTATATTCTTTTCACACTTGAGAAGAATATAGGAACTTCATTTCTTGGAATGTTTCTTAGGATAGCTCTTAACTGTTGCTTCAAGAAGAAAATTGTTTAAATGTTTAAAGCAATATTACTGAGTTTGTAATTCTCAATATGCTTACATGAAACTAAGGTCTATCCTGAAATTCTAATTGGCATCAATTTTTCCTCATCCCCATTGACCCTGCAGTGACCCATTAATGCCACACACATCACTTGCATTGTAGTGAGATCTCCATAACCAGCCACAGATTTGCCCCACTGAACTTATTTCGCTGTTAAGGAGCCGTCTGCATTCCTAGTCCTTCACATTATTTTTAGCCACGTGGCCATAAACACTCACCTTTTTTCATGTCATGCGTGTGAATAAATGTATTTTCAGCTAAACATAGATGTGGTAATACTAATACATTAATATGTGAGTATTAGCGCACATGAATAAAATATAAAAATTCACCCTAGGAAAGAGCCACTTTCTGGTAGGGCTGCTCCACCAGCCACTAACTGAGTGGTTCTCAACCTGTGGGTCCCAACCTGTGGGTCCCCAGGTGCTTTGGCCTACAACTCCCAGAAATCCTAACAGCTGGTAAAGTGGCTGGGATTTCTGGGAGTTGTAGGCCAAAAACATCTGGAGACCCCAGGTTGAGAACCACTGCACTAACTCATCTGGCCAATCCTACCTGGAGGGATGGCGATGCAACTAAAATCCTCAATTTTCTGTAAAATTTTGGTATAAGACAATTTTTTGAACCGTTCAAAGTCAAAGAAACACATTGCAAATGTACCATGAGAGATATCATGTGTCAGGATCACAGCATGAAGTGAGTACAGTTTCTTTAGCCCTTGTAAACAAACCCTAAACTCTTCTTAGACTTCACCCCATTTAAAATCGGACTAGAAGAATATTATCTCAGCCTTTAGATTGAGATTATTACACTTGCAAATGTAAATGTCAAGAAGAATGATGAGGAATAATCAAAGCTTCTCTATGCCACTAATTATGTTTCCATTGTTTCTGATTGTCAGCCCAATAATTATCACAAATTTCTATAATGTTCAGCTGCGATCCAGATTGTAAGACATGATGCCATGAGATTCAAAATGTCATTAGATTTGTGAGTTTTCAAAATCTACACATATGTCTTCAGTAACAACATTAAGAATCATTTATAGTTCAGATGGTACAAATCTCCTGTGGCTCCTAATGGACTTGATAAATAGCAGGAGAATTCAAGTGACCGTTGCAGTGATTTGAGTTTCTTCTATTGTTTTTGCTAAGCGTTTTATGCACTTTAATGCATTGCTTCTTAAGCTATCTGCTGGATAGTTTTTTCCTCTCCAATGTGCCAGTGCTACAGTTATGCCTATTGGCTTAAATACAGTATTCTAAAATATTTTTTTCAGCCCATTGGCTAAAACATTTCTTTCTCTTCTGGAACCTCTCCATACAGATCAGCACTACTTTAAGAGATACTGTTTTAGGGTACTTTATAACTGAACCCCTTGGTGGCGCAGTGGGTTAAACCGCTGACCTGCTGAAGTTGCTGACTGAAAGGTTGGTGGTTTGAATCTGGGGAGCTGAGTGAGCTCCTGCTGTTAGGCTCAGCTCCTGCCAGCCTAGCAGTTTGATAACATGCAAATCTGAGTAGATCAATAGGTACCGCTTCTGCGGGAAGGTAGCAGCACTGCATACAGTCATGCCGGCCACATGACCTTGGAGGAGTCTGCAGACAACACTGTCTCTTCTGCTTAGAAATGGAGATGAACACCACCCCAAGAGTTGGACATCACTAGACTTAATGTCAAGGAAACCTTTACCTTTACTTTACTTAACTTATAACTTAATTGTATTGCCATTAAAATTATATACATTATGTTTATGTTGATTTAATGATGTGTTCAGATTGTGGCAGAAGAATTGCAATTGGGTAGTGGATTACTCGCAATAGATATATTTTACTTATCAGTTTTGCTACCATTTGAAATTATACTCTTAGACATCTGCACTATTATATACAGAATTAATACAGATTATGGATTTGGAGCAAAATGGAAGTTGGGATTTTTGTTTTTAAAAAGTTATTATTAAACGAGCCATTCATTCTTGGTGAGATTTTCCACTAATGCTGAACCGTTAAACATTGGCAGAGTAAGCTCTTTAATTGCATAATTGTAAAAGCAAGAAAACTGAACGAGAAACAATAAATGCATTTTTTGAAAGTGCCAATAGATTTCTTCCTCAATTGAATTCTTCTATCTCCCATTCAATTGCTATTTCAAGATTACTGCCTGAAAATTGCTGCAGGTTGACTGGTTCCGAATGTTTTGAGACAAGAACATTAGCCCTTAAATCGGTATGTAAGCTGTCCTTTAAAAATAACTGAATGAGCTTGTGAAATAGCGTATTGGAAGCTCCAAATAGGCTCTTGTCTTTTGAAGGCACATCTAATTCAGAAGTAGCATCAACATAATTGTCACGATTTTCTTTCTGAAAGGAGAGCAAGAAATCTTGGCAAAAGTATAAAAACTTTCTGTTGCTTGCCTGGCTTGCAGCCTAGTGCTAAATATTTGCTTCGTGGATTTTCTACCAAAGACAGGAAACTGATTAACAAGTAAATGCATTTAGGTTGTCATTGCATGCCAAAGGAGTCACACCTTCAGTTGCACATGAGTTAGATAATGAAAGGCATAAAAGAATGAAAAACAAGAAACATAGAATGGGATGACATTTTAGATTTAGCATTTGTGGGCCAAGATGCCTCTTTACATTTATTTTACTGAGGCCCAATACTTTGGTTTATTTTTATACCACTGACAAGAGGATATTTGACACCAGACGTCTCTAGCTATGATTGAACACAATTTTATGCAACCTTGTTGTACATTTAAGGTGAAATCTCTGAAAAGACAAATTGCTGCCTCGCTAATTTTCAAATCTGGGAAATTACAAACCTATCTTTTTTATCTGAGAGAAATATATATGAAACCTTAAAATATATTTTGTGTGTTCTGTACATCTAATGAAGTTGTGAACCATTATTTCAGATTATTTTTACAGTTATCCAATTAAATATATTTGTACATTGCAAATTCATGGTAGTTTTTCTTTGAAGCAGCTCATATTGAGGAAGTAGAGAGAAATGTAGTCGATATAAAGCTGGGGATGACATTTTAAAAATCCTTTAAGTTTGCTCTCTTTGAACTCTTTAGTTCACTTAATGAAATTTGTCCTGAGCATGCAGTTAAGTAAGGTATGAAATAAAGTGAATTTTAAAATCTTTTAAAATCTTTCAAAATAGAAAAATTAAGTCATATACATGTAGTTGTAAAAGTCACTGAAGTAGTGGATACAAAGGTATTTTTGAAGTTCAAACTTACATATTTGGATTAAAAAAAAATCTGTAGTCTCAGACTTATTTTTCAGGTTCTGGATTAATTAACTGCCCCTGATTCTGCGGTTTTGAAACGAACAATTTGGCACCAGGGAATCCTTTTTCTTATTAAAAGAGATAAGAAACATACAGTCTTTTTACTGTTCTCCCACTCCTTAGTTTTGCTCTCGTCCATCAGCTAGCTGGCAAGCTCATAGAGGTGTTAATTTTGCACATGTTGTAATGTTTAAGAAATATTTCATATTCATATCTGCACATATGCTTTTACTTTATGAAAGCATACCTGGTTTATGTAATATTTATTTTGTTTGGCTGAAAACATTTGACAAATGGCCAGTTTCCAAATGAATTTGAAGTGCAAAAATAATCCTGGTTTATTAATTTTGGAAAGATGACAGATTTGTAATTTCCCAGGTGCGACTGAATTGAAATGCTCATGATATTTCTCCTCTTTTTACCTTTTTGAATGACTGCTCTTTCAATGGTTGCACTTTTGAAATCTCTTCATGTTGAAAAGGAAAAGAAAGGTGATTTAGATATAACTAGCTGTGCCCTGCCACGCGTTGCTGTGGCTTTTAGTAAGAGTTTTGAAGTCTGTGCCTGGCCTCTCTTCCTTCCTTCACTCGCCCTCTTTCCCTCTTTCTCTCTCTCACACTCCTTCCTTTCCCCTCTTTCTCTCTCTCTCTCTCCCCCTCCCTCTCTCTCTCTCTCTCTCTGGCATCCCTCCGTCCTCCCCCTTCTTTATGCTTGTGTGTAAACTTGAGTATCTTCTGTTGGTCATGGGGGTTCAGTGTGGCATGTTTGCCCCAATTCTGTCGTTGGTGGGGTTCAGGATGCTCTTTGAGTCTTGGTAAACTCTGAATCCCAGTGACTACAACTCCCAAATGTCAAGGTCTATTTTCCTCAAACTCCATCTGTGTGGATATTAGGGCGTATTGAATGCTTTGGTCCGGATCCATCATTGTTGTCTTCCAAGTCGCCCCCTCCCTTCTCCCCACCCCTTCCCTCCCTGAGTCACTCCTTCCCTCCTCCCCCCCCTCCGGAAAGACACGCCCCCTCCCTTCGCCCCACCTCTTCTCTTCCTGATTGACTCCTGGAAGGAAAGGGGTGGGGCGAAGGGAGGGGGCGTGTCTTTCCGGAGGGGATGGGAGGAGGGAAGGAGTGACTCAGGGAGGGAAGGGGTGGGGCGAAGGGAGGGGGCGAATTTGAAGACACGCCTCCTCCCTTCGCCCCACCCCTTCCCTCCCTGAGTCACTCCTTCCCTCCTCCCACCCCCTCCGGAAAGACACGCCCCCTCCCTTCGCCCCACCCCTTTCCTTCCAGGAGTCAATCAGGGAGGGAAGGGGTGGAGCGAAGGGAGGGGGCGTGTCTTTCCGGAGGGGGGGGAGGAGGGAAGGAGTGACTCAGGGAGGGAAGGGGTGGGGAGAAGGGAGGGGGCGAATTTGAAGACACGCCTCCTCCCTTCGCCCCACCCCTTTCCTCCGTGACTCACTCCTTCCCTCCTCCCTCCCTCTCCGGTTAGACACGCCCCCTCCCTTCACCCCACCCCTTTGTGTGTGCCACGCGGGGGGGGGGGTGAGGGGCGGCGCGTGCGCGCGTGGCGGGGAGTTTGCACCGCGCACGTGTGTGTGTGCCGCGCGGGGGGAGGGGGGGAGGGGCCGTGCGTGCGCGCGTGCCGGGGAGTTTGCGCCAGTGCGCATGTTCAGTTGTTTTGCGGTGTTTTTGTCGTTGTTGTGGTGTTTTTTTTTTAATTTGGAGTACATTAGTTTGTACCGAGTGGGTTGTCCTAGGGGCATGGCAATTCTGGTTCAGTTTCGTTGGGGGGTTGTGGAGTTATACGGCTCCGTACGACGCCCCTTACAGATTTATATTATAGATTGTGCTGTGTGTGTGTGTGTGTATAACTTCAAGTCATGTGTTAATTGATTGTGACTTCATAGGATTTTTTAAAGCACAGGCTACTCAGAAGTGGTTTTGCCAGTTACTTCTTCCTTCTTACAGCACATGATGTTCCTTGGTACTTTCCCATCCAAGGGCTGGCCCAGGTTAGCTTCCAGGATCAAATCAGATCAAGCACCTTTAGAACAGAATTTATAAATGCATGAAGGTGGTGATTATTACTATATTTACTGAAGTCTAACACTCACCTTTTTGAGGTGTGCATTAGATTTGACGGTGCGTTAGAATCCTTCACCAAAATCCACCCGTGTTGTTGGTGGAAGAGGCAATGGCAGCTGCAAAAACCTGGTGGGGTGACTAGATGGAGGGGCCACCAGCGCCTCATTAAATTTGACAGCAAATTCTTTTTTTTGTAATGCACACCTTCAAAATGGAAGTGTGCATTACATTTAATAGCACATCATATTCAAATAAATACAGGTAAATCCTTGGTGTGTGGACGCTCTCCATATTCATGCAATATGACCTGTACCTCCTCTCTTAATAAACTTTAATTATAAACTTTATTCATATCCCATCACCATCTCCCAAAAGGGACTCGGAGCGGCTTACAATGCACTCCAAGTGCAATATAATATAAATGGTACAAGAGTATAAAACAATATCACATAGAAAGCTATAAACCAACTGTTATCAACACATAAAATAAAATGAAATAACACATTTTAAAATGCAGATCATCTATAGTTAAAACTAGCTGCCATCAATTTTCAACTAAAGTGCCACAGTGTCAACTTCGTATGGGTCCATTTCGGCCTACTTGAGGCCAAAAGCTTGTTTGAAGATCCATGTTTTTAGCTGGATCAGAAGGATTCAAGGATGGGGGATAACCTCATCTCTTTTGAAAGAGTATTCCAGAGTTGGGGAGCCACTACAAAAAAGGCCCTCTCTCTTGTCACCACCAACTGTGCTTGAGATGGTGGTGGGACTGAGAGAAGGGCCTCCCCTGCTGATCTCAAAGCCTGTGCTGGTTTGTAGAAGGAGTCTCAAATGTGGTCTCAAGGATAGGTTGTAGCATCCTTTATCTCCCAAATTATTTGAAGAGACCTCTTCATTTTCAAAGGAGGCAATAATAGGGAATGAGGGGTTCTCACCCACTGATTTTTCCCTGCACAACACTTTACTTTACATCTTCTTTGCTTAGTAACTTGGGGATCAAGAGGTAGTCACACACATTAAGGTTAGATCAGCACCAAAGTCTGCAAATCAGCCAAGTTATTGGCTAGGTAGGAATGTAGGGTCAGCCAGGTTACGGCCATAAGCAGCCAGGCAGAAATAGAGCAGTACATAGTTTTTTGGTAATTGAAGTTTAAGGAAGCATGCAGAGTAGTTAATAAACTGGGATAGTTTCTTACGTAAAAATGTCTTGATATTCTCAAAAAACAATTTCTTATAGAAGTAGCTTTCCTGGTTTTATATTGTTGCAGAACCATGGCATATGTAAGTTTTTGGAAGGTATGTGTTGAGCCCTTTTCATTGAAATTCTTCATCTGTCGTTTTAACTTCTAGACAACTCCATTCTGTACTGTGTTTAACCCCTCCTTCCTAATTTGCAAAAATGTTGACTAGCACACCTGCTTCTGCTGTGTGAGTCAACAAGTTTGAATTTGTTCTAACAGATGGCCTTTTATACCCTTCCATTTTAAGGTGTTTAGTTTCATAATATTCAATTTAGATTTGTAAGAAACAGAATGAGCTTTAATAAACAGATGCTTTAGGAGATGCTTCCTGAAATAAATTGCAATTCTGCATTGAGATGCAGGTCTAACTAATGAAAACATGAATGGACTCATTTGAAATTTGTTTATTGCCTTTTGATGGTATTTGGTATTGCTGAAACAATGTCAATCATAGGAATGAATTAGGAGTATTAAAATAATGAGATCAACCATTTATTTCTATGGAACATATATTTTGGTGTTTGTAAGATTGTATTATAGAATAGTACATGTGTACTTACTATTGAAAGGGATTAATTTGTAAAATAATTTTTAAACTAAGTACCTTGTTCTTATATTGATTGCCCGCAATAGTTCAGCTTAGTCTGACAGTTTTTAATGTATGTTTCTATATTGGCTTGCCTTCTGCATTGTTCTGTGGGTTTGGTGCATGGTGAGCTCACACAAAGTGCTGGCCTCCTGTTTGCTCCGAGTCACCTGAAAGTGTAAACAAAACACTTGAATCATTGCAGTCAGGCACATGGTCTAGCCTGCCCCAGCTTAGTAGGACTAGCTGCAAGGAGGCTTGAGTGGCTGCTTTCAAGGAGTGGCCAGTATGCCCTTATATGAGGGCATATTAGCAGCAGCTGCTTTTAAAGAGATCAGCGTGTAACTACTCCTGAAAAACCCTTCCCTGGAACCAGTGGTTTATAACTACTGCCTGGATAAATGCACACTTTGAAGACAGTTTTTTGAGGGAGGGTATTTGAAAGGGTGAAGGTAGCCCCATTATTTAGCTCTCAGAAGTATAGATTATAAAGACATATTTCACTGTGGTTTGAGGACAGTGGGGCTCGATTGCCATATTCTTTCATCTTGTGCTCTCATAAACTTTTGGATACCATTGGCCATTTCCATCCTTCCAGACAAGAGTCATGAGGTTGGAATGGTGGAACTGTATCTCTTATTTGTGGGGTTGATTCCAGAAAGTTCCCATGAGGTGACCAGTGGTACTCTGCTTTGCCATGGAGCATGGGGAATTTGGCGCCTCATGCCTCTCATCACCTAGATCCAAGGGAGGGCAATCACATGAAGCGTGAGCACACGTGGTGTATGGAGCTTCCCCCATAGATTGCATGTCCTGTCAGTGGCATGTGCCGGGTTTGGCCTCTTTCACCCACAGGGCTGACATGGCATCATGTCATGGAAGCAAGCCAGGTCCGTGGGTGACCTGGGCTAAAATCAGCACATGCTACTGATTTTAGCCCAATGTTATGTCCTTTTTAACATTTGATCTTTGGTATACTGGAGCACAGGAGCCACGGTGGCGCAGAGGGTTAAACTGCTAAGCTGCAGAACTTGCCAATCAGAAGGGCGGCAGTTCGAATCAGCAGATGGGGTGAGCTCTGGTTGTTAGCCCCAACTTATGCCAACTTAGCAGTTCAAAAACATGCAAATGTTAGTAGATCAGTAGGTACCGCTTTGCGGGGAAGGTAACAGCACTCCATGCAGTCATGCTGGCCACATGACCTAGGAGGTGTCTATGGACAATGCAGGCTCTTTGGCTTCAAAATGGAGATGAGTACCCCCCCCCTCCCAAAGAGTCAGACTTGAGCAGACTTTATATCAAGGAGAAACCTTTACCTTTATACTGAAGCACACAATCATGCCAACAGTTCTTTAAAACTTTGTGAAACCCCTGAGAGCATTTATGAGCAGATTTAGGCTAAAGTATCATCAGTATGCCACATACCCATATTACTCTTAATGTTTGATTCCACATGGCTGTGGATAAGATAGTTTATATGTAAGTAAGAAAGTAGGTAAGTAATCAACCGAGACTGGGTTCTAGAAATATAAAAGCCTTGTTCAAGCATGTTGGAATGAGGAGTCAAAGCCATGGAAGAAACCAAAACCTTCTCAAATGGGAAGGCTTTATAGTTTTTGTTGTTGTTGTTGATGGATAGACTAGACCAGCAAACACTTAAGTACTCATCATGATGCTCCAAATTGGTGTTCATCACAAGGGGGAGCCATATGCAAGTCTGTGGGGTTTTGGTTCTCTCTCTAGGTGCTCAAGGTTTCTGTTACTTGGCTTATGGGGCAAACACAAACTATTGGTTGCCAGTTCAAAGAAAATAGCAGTCTGCCTTTCTTGATATGAGACAGACGCTGGAAAACTGTTGACTTGAAAATCGAGTAGTGCATGTGCTTAAGGTACTTCATTTGATGTTGAACTACAGAATAGTTGTTTTGTCCAAATCAGTGATAATCAAGCTGTGGCCCCGGACTTCTTTTGTTTGTTTCACTGTCAACAGAACCTCTGAAGATGCCAGCCACAGATGCAGGTGAAATGTTAGGAACATGGCGCGAAAAACTCACACCAACCCAGTTATTCTGGCCATAAAAACCTTCAACAATACTTTGCTTATTTGTTTGTGCTTTCAAAAACAATAATTCACTATGACACAGTTTTGTTTGTGTCTGGTGAATTTGCTTTTTCAGATGTTAGGTAAAAACACAAATTTCTTTTTCTTGATTAAAATCAGTATTTGCCCTGAACATTTCTTATGACAATAAGACTACTTACATCATTTTAGATCAGAAAGATTGGATGTGTGCCAGGAATTTTGAAAAATTACAAAAGACCTATGGGATTCCTAGCAGAAACCTTATGAAGACAGGGAGCTCTGGTTTCCAGCAAAGCAATAAAATTCCATTGGACATGGAATTTTCCCATTTGACATGGGGAAAAATGCCTGTCAAAACCGAAAGCAGCATTTTTTCACAAGTTAAGCATGACACATTAATGGAAGTAGATATAATTTGAATAAAAAAAGGTTTCAAAGTGTTTAGCACACTTTTAACACACCTTTTAGTTGTGTTACTTTTTGTTCTGGTATTTGACAAATATGCAGTTGGCAAGACGTTTAAACTTTGGGGGGCATGTACACTTGGATACATTTACAGCCTGTTCTAGAATTATTCAAAAATTCAAAACATTTTTTACAATAAAAATGATGTGGTATTGCAATTAATATGAGTAGTAGGATATTTGTTAATGTTTCTGTGTATATGGAAATAGAGTATATTGTTTCAAAAATGTTGTGCCTGTGAGTGTAGTTAGTTTTGGTTCCTCGATCCGTATTTTCAGTCAGTGTCTTAACTTGCGTTTCTCATAGTATCTTTGTATCCAAAACTGGACTACTAAAAAAAAAAGAAAAAGGAAGAGGGTATAGGTTGAGCATCCATTACCAAAAATGGTTGGGACTGGAAGTGTTTGGGATTTTGGAGTTTTTTTTAAATTTTGGAGTACTTGGTTTACACATACACATATTGGAGATGGGACACAAGTTTAAACACAAAATTCATTTGTGTTTCATATGCCCCTTATACACATAGCCTCAAGATAATTTTGTATAATGTTGATACTGTATAACAGTTTTGCATGTCTCTTGTTGTTCTGAGATATCTAGCAATTGTGCTACTGCCGGACTCTTTATTGACACGAGAGAAGGTGTTCAGTTGGTTGATCTGCTCTGATAATTGCATTGCATCTAAATAGCAGCAGTGCCCAGGCACCTCTGATTGCCATAGGTTTTTGCCTCTCTGAGGTCACTAAATGATAGCTACCGCAGGTGATGGGAATTTGGAAAAAAAAAATTAGGATATTCAAAGAAAACTTTTTGAGGGGATAAATTAATGTTATAACTTACAAATCATGTTCTTTTCTATTATTACAGTTTTTAGTTCCAAAGCTGTATTTCCTTGGATAATGAAATAACACATCCACTCAGGCCTGTAGCCAGGATTTTGATTGGGGGGGGGGGGGGAGCTCAGGATCTACCCTAGCAAACCTTTCGTATCATTATCCCAATACCCCCATGCATATGGGGTATATTGAGCATGGTGATCAAATCATGATATGAATAAACATAACAGTTTAAATAATGTACCAGTAAGGCCTTCTTGCGGACCACCCCAAGAATTTCGGGGGGGGGGCTGAAGTCCCTCAAGCCCCCCCTCCTGGCTACGGGCCGGCATCCACTAGATCTACATATACTGAGAGGTAGGGAGGAAGATGTCACAGAATGTGTGGTGTGTATATATGTATTTTTAAAATCGTGTCAGAAGCGACTTGAGAAACTTCAAGTCGCTTCTGGTGTGAGATAATTGGTCATCTGCAGAGATGTTGCCCAGGGGATGCTCAAATATATTATCATCCTGTGGGAGGCTTCTCTCATATTCCCACATGGGAAACTGGAGTTGACAGACTGTAGCTCACCCCATCTCGCAGATTTGAACTATTCACTTTCAGGTCAGCAGTTCCGCCAGCACAAGGGTTTAACCCATTGTGCCACTGTGGTTCCATGGTGTATAGCAGGAGTCCTCAAACTTTTTAAACAGAGGGCCAGGTCACAGTCCTTCAAACTGTTGGAGGGCCAGATTATAATTTGAAAAAAAAAAGAATGAATTCCTATGCACACTGCACATATCTTATCTGTAGTGCAAAAAACACTTTAAAACAATACAATAATTAAAATGAAGAACAATTTTAACAAATATAAACTTATTAGTATTTCAATGGGCTTGCTTTTGGCTGATGAAATAAGATTATTGTTGTTGTTTTGTGCTTTCAAGTCATTTCAGACTTAGGTTGACACTGAGCGAGGGTCGGGTAAATGACTTGGAGGGCCGTATCCGGCCCTCGGGCCTTAGTTTGAGGACCCCTGGTGTATAGTAACTATAACCAATTTTAAAGAGCATCTTCTGCAAGTCTTTTGCTTGTTCTCTTTATTTGCTGTCAGAGATCCGAGGGCCCTTCCACACAGGCCCAAAACCTGTGATGGGTTTCAGATTAATCAGAGACGTCCAAATGACGCCTCAGGTTAATCAAGATTAATCTATAGTAAGCTATAAATGGCCATCAGTTGCATAAATTATTGGACAATTTTTGTTTTAGTTCCAGACAAGGCCGTAGCCAGAAAAAAATTTCGGGAGGGGTTGACATTTTGGGGGGGGGGGGGAGTTTGAAAATTTCGCGGGACGGGGGGTTGAAACCTGTCTCCTAGCTCACACTGAAGCAAAGAGTACAGCAGGGGGCAGAGCAGCCTTCCATAGCCTGCAGCTCCGCCCCTGTCAACCACCTCCACCAAGTCTGGCCTCCTTAATGAAAGCATTCAACACTCCCCCCCACTTGGTTGCTTCACTACATCGGCTATTGCTGCAAGTAATGACAGTGTGAATAAATTGTCAATATTTGCCTGAGATAGTGCTTGCAGTTCTGGAGGGACTCTTAATTTTTTGCATCTCATAGACTTAGCATGGGGATTTGGTTAACCAGTTAAAATTCATGAGTAAACCAGGTTTTTTAAAAAAATCTGAAACATTTCGGGGGGGGGGGGGAGGGTTGAACCCCTAACCCCCCCCCCCCCCCCTTGCTACAGGCCTGGTTCCAGAGTATGGTACCAATGAATTTAAATTACATGAAAAGTGGTTTTGGGTAAACACTGAAGAAATTCCCTGTGGTTCAAACTGTTCTGAAAGGAGGTGGACTTGCTTTCATTAGATGGCTTTAAAGAGAGAATAATGGCTAGCTATTAAGAATTGCCATAGTAGTAGATTTCGTCCTTCAGCACAGTTGGTTTAAATGATTTAGAGCTTTCTTTCAGTTCTTAGGCTTAAATTCATTCTTACTCTTATCTAGGGTGAATTAATTTAATTAATTTCATATTGTAAGTAACACTGACATTGGATTTACCCTTTTACTTTCATTAATATGATATGTAAGTATGAATGAATGTGTATAGGTATAAAGCCATGTTCTATGTTTTAGCCATGTTGTCTGCAACTGATGGACTGGCAGTCTGGAGGAACACAGCTCTTTCTTCAATCTGGTTTATTTTACAGTAAGGATTTCAAAGATTTGGCATATCTTTTCATAGTTTTATCATAATCAAAATCACATTGTTTAAAATGACAGTGTGCAATAGTTTTGCTATCCATGGTTTCAGGCAATCTTGCTGAGCTCCGAACATATGGTAATTATGGACATCAAGGCAAACTGGCGAAAGCATGGGTCACAAAGAAAAGAATATACAGTATGTGAAACCAGGAATGGGCGGGGGGGGGGGGGGGGAGAGTAAGTGGTTTGCAATACATTTCTTGTCTTTTGAGTATGATTTTGGGTTTTGTGCTCTCTGAATGGAGCCCTAATAATGTACCCTTGCTACAGATGTCTCAGCAACAGTATTGGCCTTTTGTCACTGTGTGTGACATTAATCCTTCCTAAAGCTTAAAACAATGAGTCAAAAAGATTAGAAGGTGTCCCCCCCCCCCAAAAAGTCTTAAAACTGTCTGTACATATTGATCTCTCATGTTTGCCTTCAGGCAAAACATGTCAAAGTCTCTTGTAAAGCTTTGTCAGACATCAGCTTATACGGCTGCTGCTAACCTTAGACAAACCAGATGCACATAGCTGTCTCCAAGTTTAACAAATATATGAAAAATGAAAATAGAAATGTCTCAGTTGGAAATACAGGGTGTTTCAATTATATGTACAAGTCATTACTATTGCTGTGTGTTTATATGTTGTTTAAATTTTTCCTACCACATCACTTCATTGATTATTTAGGGGGCCGTAACATATATGATCAGTGACTTTTCCTCAAAAATATTACTTAAAAAGTATTTCACTGGCCTCACCTCATGTGCTGTGCCTCTCTCCCTTTCATGTTGCTGTTATGTCTCCTGCCTTCTCCCACCTCGATGATGTGTGTGCTAGAATCCTGATGGGGACATGCATCTTAATTTTTTTATTTCGTTTCAAAAGCATTGCAAAAATTAGCATAAAACTGTCAAAAATATAAGGTGTGCAGGTGACTAAATATCTTTCAACCAAAAATGGGCAACAGCAACAGCATTGTCTGTAGCCTCCAACAATTCCTCCTCTGTACATGAGGCAGGGCACAATGGACAAGAATACAGATGCAGAGTTGTGTGTTCTGCTCCACAGTCGCACAAGGTGTGGGATTCTTTTAGGTAGTGCCATTTTGCTAGGTTGTCTTTTGATCTGCCCACTCCACTTCTGAGTCTATTCAGGAACTTCCAGGTTGCCCATTCTTGGTTTGCCCCTGGAGGAAGACCCTCGTGGGGGGCCATCCAGTTAGGATTTCCTGGTTTAGCTGCCCAGAGGGATATCCTTGCTGTTGCTGGAGGGACGCCAAGAGGAGTGGTAGTTCTCATAAAGCTTTTCCTTGATTTGAGTCTACTGGGAGGAGGCTGGTAGCCATAAAGTGGGTGGCTTTCACAGTGTTCAACCTTATTTCCCTCACATTTAGCAGCAACTTCCTGTCGCACATCAGGGGGGGCAATGGCAGCTAGCTTGTAGAGTTTATCAATAGGTGTAGGTTTAAGACACCATGTGATTATTCTGCATGTTTCATTTAATGCTATGTTCACCTGCTTTGCATAGGCAGGCCTATGCCAAACAGGGCAGGCATACTCAGCAGTTGAGTAAGACAAGGCCAGGGCTGATGTTCTTATTAATTTTGGGTCTGCACCCCATGTGCTGCCAGTAAGTTTTCACAGGATGTTATTGTGTGCAGCTACTTTGTGCTTCGTGTTCAAGTAGTGTTTCCTATACGCTAGTGTTTGATCCAAGGTGATCACGGAAAGAGCCTCCTCGAAGACTGAGTAAATACAGTCGGGCGTCCCCCGGGCAACGTTTCTCGTAAATGGCTAATTTTTCCAAATCTAAAAGCATTGTTTTTAAACATTTTAAATTGGAGATGTCCCTCCCCCCTCCCCTCCACATATGGATGCGTCTTAATGAGTAGGTTTATGTTTGTTCTGTAATTACTGTTAATATGCTAACATAGGGGAGCCAGCAAAGGCTGGTGCAAATTGAAATTGAGGTTGACTAGTTTGGTTGTGCTCTGGTTCTGGTGTGCGTTGGTCCTGTTAAACAGCAGAACACCAGCTAGGGAGCACCAGTGTACATCACAACACCGATTGGGGTCCCGTTTGGCAACAGCGGCTGCCTCTCCTCCCCCCCCCCAATACGCCCCCCAAGTCCTCGTTTAGCTTCAGAAGCATTCTAACCTTGGGAAAAGGAGGCAGACAACCCTTTAAAAGCAAATAGCTTCCTTCTCTTGTGGCTTTTCCTTCTCTTTTTCCCAATGGCTCTTTCATGCTTGCAAGCCTCATGATGCTTCTGAAGCAGCTTCTCCTTTTTCTTTGCCTCAGCACTTAGATTACCATAATACTCAATACTTATGAGTACCCTCACTTTTGGTCATGTGTTTTAGCCAAAAAAATTGAGCATCAGACTCAAGAAAATATGGTACCGGTTAAATGTAAGTACCAGTAAATTCAGTTCGGTTTACTCCTAAATGAGTGGATATATGTAGATGAACTGATGGACTGTGTGCTGAAGAAGTGCCTCTGAAAGTTGTTACTGCAGAGAAAATTGTAAGGCACCTTGTGCATGTCAGAGCCAGGCAGGATGTGCAAATTTGCAGTACAGAGATCATTATACTCCTCTTTAATTGAATCTATGAGGTCATGAAAATATCAATCAGACTGTCAGTGGCTTCATTTCTTGGCTGAACATACCTAAATGCAGTAACAGACTTAGTGCTCGCAAAATATTGATTGCATGTTTAGTGCTCTTTCAGGGATATAAATTCACTTTGTGTGTGTGTGTGTGTGTGTGTGTGTGTGTGTGTGTGTGTGTGTGTGTGAGAGAGAGAGAGAGAGAGAGAGAGAGCGAGCTTGGGCTCACACCAACTAAAGGATTATATGAATCTAGCCTCCAGGTTTTATGTTGAATACTAGGCCTGTCGGTTTTAGTTCGTTAATTCGTTATTTCGTAATTAAATCGTTATTTTTTGCATATCCGACGCGATATCAAAACATATTTTCAAACCCGGAAGGGTTTGAAAATATCGAAAGAGCAGCCCCATTTTTTTTATGAGCTTCAGCTCGTCTCGTTAATGGGATGGAGGCTGCTGTGCTGACTGAGTGCTGCTGCTGGTGCCTGGGAGCCAATCCGGCGCTCCCAAGCACCCCAGCAGTGCACCGTGGCAGAAGCCGGAGCCGATTGGATGGCGCGCGCGCCATCCAATCGGCTCCGGCTCCTGCGCCCCCCTCCTCCTCCTCCTCCTCCCAGCTGTGTTGCAGGAAGTGCTAGGAGGAGGAGGAGGAGGAGGAGGAGGAGGGCGCAGAAGCCGGAGCCGGATGGCGCGCGGAGGCCGCTTGTGAGCGCGCGCGCGCCATCCAATCGGCTCCGGCTTCTGCGCCCTCCTCCTCCTCCTCTTCCTCCTCCTAGCACTTCCTGCAACACAGCTGGGAGGAGGAGGAGGAGGAGGGCGCAGAAGCCGGAGCCGATTGGATGGCGCGCGCGCGCTCACCCGAGGAGGAGGAGGAGGAGGGCGCAGGAGCCGGAGCCGGATGGCGCGCGGAGGCCGCTTGTGTGAGTTTTCAGGGCTGTATGTATGACCATGTTCCAGAAGCATTCTCTCCTGACATTTTGCCCACATCTATGGCAGGCATCCTCAGAGGTCTGTTGGAAACTAGGCAAATGGAGAGTTATCTAATATCTATGGAATGTCCAGGGTGGGAGAAATGAAAGCCATTCAATGCTAATCAAGGTGACCATTACTGCAACATTCACACTTACAAAATGTTTTGTAAATATTAACGAAATTTCGTAAATAACAAAACGTTTTTTTGGAAAGTTTTGTAAATATTTTAAATATCGAAACAAAAAAACACCCCAATTACGAATCGATTTTAGAAACAAATTTTTTCTTGATCAAACAGGCCTATTGAATACAGATATCTGGCCAACTGGGTAATATGACATCCCTTCCTGAATCAGGTATACCCATCTCTTTGGCAACAATGGGCATGGAAGAGGCCATTCAATGGAACTCTTGAACCTACCTTGTCTGTGAAGCCAGAAAAAGGTGCTGAATAACTATCTCAAGGTTGGACCAACTGCAGGTGATAAGGGCTATTGATTACCCCTGCCCCCCCCCCCCCCAAGCAGCCACAATGAGTCAGACATAGCCAGCAATATTTCAAGATCACTTCTACTTTCCTTTTTGTTGATTTACTTTTCTTTTGAGGATTCCCCCGTCCCCGCGTTTTTTGTTTTTAGCTATATGGGGGCTTGAATTGTTGTGGAAACAAAAACACTAATTATCTTAATGGTTTTGAATTTTTGGGGCAGGAAAAAAAAATAATCTATCAATTCTTTAATTCAGAAACAATGTTCGAAGTCTTGGGGTGTGTGTCTGTGTGCAAAACGGAGCCCTCAGTTGAATCTTATTCTTGGAGTCTTTGCACCAGCTGGTCTCTTTTCATCAAACCACATGCCTTTGGGTCCACAAACACATTTTCTCAGGAGGGCTTCTTAATGGTAGGGATGTCCTCGGGAGAGGGGATGTTTGGTGACTGAGATAACTTGCAGCTGGACTGAATAGGGCACTGTGGACGCCTGTCAGTTCTGCTCTACCTCTTTGATTTTCCCAGTATGTTTGAGATTTGGTTTTATACAATGACTGTTCTATTGGATCATAACCTCCATTGGCCTCTTTTCAAGCATGATCTCAACTTCTGTATTTTGGCTGGCCCTACCACTGAAAGCTTCCTTTGACCTCCAGAATCTGGCCAATCCTTTGCTGTATGTGGACTTTAGTTCCTCAGCTGCTTTTGGGTTGCAAATAAGGCTTGGACCAAGATCAAGCAGTTGCAGGCTGTTTTGCTTATAGCAAGAGCACATAAGAAATTATACTTGTATGAATGTGATTAATGCCAAGCTATTTTTACTTTGGTGATGTTGCAGCAGCTCCGAATTTATTTTTTTGGAAACAATTTTTGACATGTTAGGTAGTAAAACATGCCTCTGTTTAACCTGTGAAGTCATCCAATCACCTAAGTAGCCAAAGCCTTGGAACAGCTTAGTTTTCATTAAGTAATCCCTGAATTGTGAGAGTTATTTAGAAACATGAAGATCCATACTTGACCATGGTTTTTTTGTCTCATATCATAGATCAATGTAGACTGTATTAAGGGGTTGAACTTTTCCCATAATGCAATAACTATACCTGGTATAGCTGTGAGGCGAATGAGCAGATCAGTATGACCTTAGGATGAACTGGTGCTGCTTTAAACAAGCTGATTGAGGTTATATTCCTGGGACATACTTCAAAAAAGTAACTTTTTCCAGCTGTGCTCTCTGCTGTTTAGATGGTCATTTATTTTTGTGTTGAATATGACACCCAATATAAATAAATAAATAAATAAATATGTAGATACCACCTAGTGTTTAACCAGAAGTCATCATTTCTGGATAGTCTACTACTAGGTGAATATGCAGTAATGTGGAAAAATATAAGCGGTTCATTTATTAATAAAAAATAAATGAAGATCAGTTGAAAAATAAGAAACACTCAGTGGTAGTTTTAATGCAAGTCTATTGGCCTCCATAAGTTGCACATATTTCCAGATAGGCCCTATATCCCAGAATCTAATTCCAGGTTTTCTGTTTATCCCAGATTATCTGGCAGTGTGTACTCATATAGTCCAGTTTAAAGCAGAAAATCTGGGATCAGCTCCTGGGGTATAGGGCCTGTCTGGAAGGGCCCTAAGGATTTGTATCAGAAGAGGATTTAAGAATTAGGTTGAAGACAATTTGACATTTACAGCAGAGCCACATTAGTTTCAGGATTCCTGTATTAACTCCAGATGGTTTAAATTATGACATGTAGTATGAGAAGACTCTGTGTAGAAATGTTTCAAAGTATTACAAGATTCCTAGAAGAATATGCTCCATTTGATTTCTTGGGTCTTTCATAGCTGCTTTGAATGGTGTTTTAAAAGTGGAAACTTTTGCCCTTTTCAGTGAGAACTGGCGTTGGCAATAGCAGAGGAAAAGCTCTTCCAAGGGACTTTGGATGGAAGTGAATTATTTGGCTGTGGATTCAAATTGCACGTTAATGTCCACACCAAAACCCATCAGAGACTGATTAACTTCAACTCCCAGAAGTCAGTATAGCCATTGGTGAAAAATTCTGGGAACTGGAGTACAATAATATTTTCTGGGAAGCCTCATGAGTCTCACTGCCGTTTTATAAATTTGTAAACATTCTTGCAGTTCTAAGAGGCGTATTTCCATGCAGGAGAAATACACTGAACAATGGGAATAATTGCTTCAGTGGTTGTGAGATACCATGGAGTTGTTAACTTTTTGGTTCTATTTTTCTGTTTAGAATAGATTATACAAATAACTTTTTTTCAATTGAAGGCTTAATGAAACTGATAGGTGTTATAGGCCAAAACATCTCCCCAGCCCTGGATTGCACTAACCTTAAAATAGTCAATTTATGAATAGAACCTGTTTTATTACAATTTTATTCTAACTAAGTGTCACTTCTAGGAGAGTTCAGTTGTATGTTTTCCTCCTCTGATACACAGTTGTATTTCCCTTACTTAAATGGAAGATTCTCTGCACATGGAATATGCCCGATTTTAGGAGATCTTTACCCTGAATTACAGCTCATCCCATTCTTTGTATTTCCAAGTTCCCATTCCATTCCACTGAGTCCCTGGTGGCTCAGTGGGTTAAACCTTTGTGCCGGCAGGACTGAAGACTGACAGGTTGCAGGTTCGAATCCAGGCAGATCGCAGATGAGCTTCCTCTGTCAGCTCTGGCTCCCCATGCAGGGACATGAGAGAAGCTTCCCACAAGGATGGTAAAACATCAAAACATCCGGGCATCCCCTGGGCAACGTCCTTGCAGACGGCCAATTTTCTCGCACCAAAAGCAGTTTCTCAAGTTGCTCCTGACATGAAAATAAATAAATAAATTCAGTCTTATCCTGTCTACGTTAAGTCAGGCTTGTATCTGTCCCCATAGCACCATTTCTTTTTATTCATGTTTCAGGAAATATCTCTTCTGGGAATGACTAATGAGAAGCACAGATTGCTATGATATGGATGTTGATAAGCCAGAAATTTTGTGCAATATTATTTTATATATGAATAGAGATTTCTTAAGTGACACTAGTTATAACTGGGAAACTTCTTATTTGATCTGTGCCATAAAACATTACACATGCTTTCGAATTCTTATATATAGATGTTTGTTACTGAATAAAGGATGCAGCGTTAAATACTAATAGGCCTTCTTGGAAACTTTGTATATATATATGTATGGCTTTTGCTGTTTGTTAATCAATAGTCAAAATTGGAAGCTATGGGAGGTTAGCTTCTAATCTTTCTTGTTAATATTTCCCAAATAGAAAGGGCTGAGGATGCCCTTTACAGCAGTGTTGGGATGACAGATGGATATTACGTACCTGGTTTATGTTGGATTTTTTTCAGAAGGCAGCACCAGCCACATGATAATTGAAACTGCCTGTCAAGCACAGTATAATACTATAGAAATATTTGCATATTGCCAAATGGCTTTTCTGAATAAACCTTTTTATATTTGGCAGCAGAAATTGTTGGCATCTGAATGTAAAATGCATATATCTTATGTGAGTCCCATGATTAGGAACAGGTCGGCTTGGCTAAATTAACATAGCACATTCCATAGTTTCTGTTTTTGTTGTATTAGTTACAAATGCTTTCCTGGCCTTCATATATTTCAGTGAATTTAATACTTCTTTAAGCTTTTAAAAATGATTTTTCAGTATGGCATTGTAATCCTAACAAGCAGATTTGTTTTCTTTAAAGCCCTTGCTCTCCAAGACATATTATCCTTATATGCGCATAGTATTCTTAAATTTCTTGAAACCCTCCTGCTCAAATAGTCACTTTTGAGAGTATAAATCTTAGCCCATGTGTTGATAACCCCAAAATGTTATAAATCTAATAAAGAAGGGAGATTAAACACTAATAGGTATGGGATAAAGGGGGAAATGGTCTGTTTAAGTTCCATGTGCCTGTGAAGATATCTTGCTGATGACAGCAAGAGGAATGTTGTAAGTAACCAAAGACGCTTATACTCATTTAATGTTCATCTAAGAACCCTTTGTGTTCTGAAAAAGAATGTATTTTTATAGTGATGTTTCCAAGATTGCAGACTATGACAAGATATTTAAGAAGTTGAAAACTCAAGCAGGCAGCACTGAACTTGTCCAGACTGGGTAACAAAATGGCAAACAAAGTTTAATTTAAATAAATCAGAAGTGATGCACATTTAGGCAAAAAAAATAAATGCTAATCTTATATGGGTTGAACTGGCAATAGCTAATCAGAAAAAAAAAATCCTGCCAATTATTATGCAAACATGCAAGCAAACCCTGTGACAGGTTTGTCTTAGGGTTGCCATAGTTTGGAAACAACTTAAAAATAAATTATAAGAAAATAACTGAAAATTAGATGAAGAGTTTCAAGATAATCTAACATCTAAAACATATAATCAACATATAAAACTAGGACTTTAGCTGAACTTAGTTATCCGTTTGTGGCAATGGGAAAAGTGTGGAAAGGAGTAACCCAATAAAAACAGATTAATTCAATTTGTAGGATTTTCCTTATAAAAATGTTTTCAATTCTTTAATTAAAAAAGTAATATGCTGGAAGTGACTGAAATAAAAAGATTTAAAAGGGGATTAAATACATGAATAAAAAAAAGGTCTTTCAACGTGTATTGACCATCGCTGAGTGAATTAACTGGTGGGCTTCCCGGAAATATCTAACGAGTCAACTAATCACTGTTCATGTAGTCCTTCCTTCAGCATAACATGATGTACACTGGTCACCTGTATATTTATTTGTATTTGAATATCACTTTCTTCAATGGGAATTACTGCTTTGTGAAGAACAAATAGTATTATAGTTGTTGTTTCCTTCTGTTAATTCATATTAGTTGTATTTATAGAGAGTGATAACCCAAAATTGTTGAGAAAGCTGTCTTTTCATATGCATATGTGTTGGTACTGAATGTGGCCTGTGTTGTTGTTGTTGTTGTTCATTCGTTCAGTTACTTCCCATTCTTCATGACCTCATGGACCAGCCCACGCTAGAGCTCCCTGTTGTCCGTCACCACCCCCAGCTCTTTCAAGGTCAATCCAGTCACTTCAAGGTGAATGTGGCCTGTGCATGATCTAAATCTATACACAGAGGGATCACAGTACTCTTAGCCATGTTGGGGATTTGCTCCCATCCCACTCATTTGGCCAGTTGGAAAAAGAGTGTTATTACTGTGTTATCATCTGATCCAGGATGACACTCTCTATGTTGTTTTCCTTCCCAGTTGAAAGGACCAGTGACAGGACTTCTTGCAGTTATTTCTTATTTTTATTGAAGATAACAGGAGAGAAAATTCCAATTGCAGCATACTCATGAATGGGAAAAAGCATGAAGTGAGTGAAGTTTCCCAGACCAAAGTATTGGTTGTGTGAATGCTCATGCAGTTGATGTTTGAGTCTGTGAACTGCATTTGGTCCTACATTGCTTTCTCTTCCGTGAGGCAGTTGGTGACTGAGCAAAAACAGATTTGCAGCTGCAATTGGACACTGTGGCAATCACTGCACAGGGAACTGGTGAGCATAGTCATGATTTGATGTGGCCAGAGTGGCGATCATCCAACCTGGGCATCCCAAAATGTTTGCCCATTCCTGGGATAAAATAGTTGAGAGATTGCCAGTAGTGAAAAACGTAATGCTGTGTCCACATCGCTGGCTTGTTGTTCTCCTACAAAGACAAAAGCCAGCCATAAATTCTGGCTTCAATGTCTGAGTTGTTAGAAAGAGACAAGGCGAAGTCTAGGCCCAGATGTAACATTGGGCGTTTTAATTCTGGTGACTCATTGTTGCTTTAGTCATTTCCAGCTGTAGGGGTGTTGGGCAGCGAACGTCATATTTGGGCTCATTAAGTACAATTTTCACCAATTCTGGCTAACTGTTCTGAATTAATGCAGACATTGTGTTTTGAGTGTACTCAGAGGTTTTCAGAAGTAACATTTCCCATAAGATTTGGAGCTGAAGATGTGTAAAGGAAATAGTTTTGGGAAGTTGGAAAGGAAATGGGTTTCCACTGCCTTTCAAAAGAATCTCCTAGAAAATTGTAATATCTTACTGACTGCTAATTAGAATTTTTCCCCCTTCGTTACAGTGCTCTTCTGATGTATTTATCTTGGCTTTGCCTTGCTCTACACTGGGAAACAGCCTAGCTGTATTCCTCTCTGTGCATTCATTTGTATCATGGTATTTGAATGTAAAATAGATACGGCTCGTACAGAAGAAATGATGTTTCCTACTGTAATATAGTAAAACTACCATGTCTTCTCAGAATTCCTCACAAGTCTTCTCTTAATTTGCACCACTATACATATTTTTTTGTCTTTTCAGTTGCTTTGTGTGAACTCTTGTTTGCTACAGGAAGAACAGAGTTTCTCATTTCATTAATGGAAAATGAAAAAGAAATATCCCCACAGAAGGATTATTTCCAAGTATCACCCCCTATTTCCATTACCTCTACAGTGGTGGAAAGGATAAATTGGTTTGTGAGCTAATGCTTTTTATTGGGCTTTTTTACTGATGGGCAAGATGTGTTGGTGTGCTATGTAAACATACATGCTAATAATTTGTGCAGTGGCATGCTGGTAATGGCTTTCTTTTATTAAATTATATAATCCCCTTCTCTATTAAATTGGGTAATTTTCTTCTCAGAAGGACATGGGAAAGAGCTTTCTCAGCTGTGCCACCCTAACTGTGGAATGCCTTCCCTTCATAAGCCTAATTGGCACCAACACTAGTTTCAGTTAGATCTTGAATCAAAACCTGGCTGTTCCCCAAAGCCTTTGGGATTCACTGATTTATCTCAAATGCTAATTCACATGGTTTTAAACTGCTTTAGTCTGTTTTAACTTGTTAATTATAATTTAATTGTTTTTACCTGTTGGTACTGTTCTGTTATCACTATCTCCCTTAGGGAAATGGTGGTGGGGTATAAATAAAGATTATTATTATTATTATTATTATTATTATTATTATTATCCAGGTGGAGGCCACTAGGGGGCGATGGAGAGAGCAAAGAATAGACCATTTTATAGGACAGGGGAATTGAAGGAGTAAAATCATTTCCCCCTTTTTCACTTGTTATTCCTCCTCCCCCACTTCCCATTTCATAAACGAGGGTTGTTTCCACAACTGGGACATAGTTGGGGGAATAACAGGAAAACAGGGGGAAATGGTTTTACTCCTCCATCCTATCCTCCACCCCCATAAAATGGACTATCCTTCTCTTTATAGCACCCCCTTGTGGCCTCCTCCTGGATAATGGGACAGTATCTAACTCGTTTAAACTGTTTTACATTTTTAAAACATCAATTTTGCTTTTATGGCACTCTTAGATCTTTTAATAATAGGGATGTGCAAAAAAATTAATAAAATAAGTAATAATGTTCTGTTTGGATTTTTGTTCCTTCTTTGTCTGTGCGGTAGTCTGTTATAAACTGAAATAGTGATGGAAATGTCTACTTATCATCAAATCATGGAATCATATAATTTGAAGGGAGCACAAAGGCCATCTAGTTCACCCCCCTGCCATGAAAGAATACAAAACTAAATCACCCCTGATCTTGTTTAACCCAAGACTTTGGTGTGTTTAGAGTATTAGCTAATTACAGAAGTGCGCAAAATCCCAATGATTCTAGACCAGGCATGGGGAAACTTCAGCCCTCCAGGTGTTTTGGACTTTAACTCCCACAATTCCTAGCAGCCTACAGACTGGGAGTTGAGGTTCAAAACACCCGGAGGGCTGAAGTTTGCCCATGCCCGTTCTAGACCATAATGAGGTAAGATTGCTTAGCTAGATGCCATTCATTTTCGTTGTTGTATGGCTTCCTTGAGTAGAATCTGTATTTCCTTGGACCGAATCAAGTCCATGAGCTGATTACACTCTTCTACCTTCTGAAGGTAAGCAGTTAAAAACAGAGAAGTGATTTTATATGAGGTTATTTTCAAGTTAGGAAGCAGTGGCGGTGTGCGGACTATAGTCTGCCCTGAACTGGGTTTTTAAAACCCAGATTTAAGTGGACTTTACCGCTGTCTGGAACCTCCCTTAGACTTAAAAACCTTACCGATTCTGAGAAAATAGCAGAGGAAAAACAAAGAGGTATGTGTGACTTTAAATTTCACAGCAACTCTAACCAATATTTTATTACAATTATACAGGAAATACTGAGCAGATAGGCATTCTTCTGTCTCCTAAAACTGACAGGCAGACAGTCTAATAAGCCGATAACAAGCACCTTGGCTCACAAAACATGTACAGGCATGGCTCAACCTCCTTGTTTTACAGGGGATGATGTGGGTGCAAATGCGCATTTACACATTGCTTTGTAAATAGATGATTTTTAAAAAATCAACAAGTGTGATGGGAATTGGAAAAGCTCAAGTCATTGGCCACAGTTTAATGTTATCATTTGCAGTTATCTAATTTCTGTTACTTAGAAATAGAGTAACATTTTGCCGCAACTCAAGGAGCACTTCCTTATGAAGTTTACACTTAATGCATTTGAATTGATTCAAACTAGGATGGCTAAAATATGGCCCACTAGCACCAGATTATTGGAAACTAAACAGTTAGCCCTGGTTTGTATTTGGATGGGACTACCGGGGCTACATTTCAAAAGAAGGATCTGTCAAAACCACCTTTGAGTATTCCTTGCCTTTGAAAACTTGTGTGGGGTCACCAATAGGCAACTTAAACACACACAGGATTGCAGATGGAAGATCCAGAACAGAGCTTGTTTACAAAAACAGGGAATGCTGGTGAATAGGAAAGAATAGTTATTCTATTCAGAATGAAGAAATTCTCAATGGGCCAGTAAACCTTGTGTTGATTATACATTTTAGTTGTTCATCATTTTTTAAAAATGAGAAACAAAGGGAATAGATGTTGTCACTTTCTCCTTCAAATATATAGAGAGGAAGAAGAGTGTTTTAAAAGTAGGTTAAATATAGGGACTGTTAGTTTTTCTTCTACACAAACACACATTTCTAAACATACCTCCTCCCCAAACTCTGTAATTTTGTCCACTGTCATTTGGAGAAAAACATAGTCTGCTTTCTAGGATAGTCTTAACATGTTTGTAGCAAGTTATCTGCAAGCACTTTATGTATTTCTCTAAATCAGTGGTTCCCAACCTTTTTTTGACCAGGGGCCACTTGACCAGGCACCACTCTCCAACATTAGTACCAAAAGGATTACGAATCAGATATTTGTCAACTTTAGATTCAGTTTGGTTATTTGGGGTGCTGGTTCAGAAAATTTCATTGGACAGACCACATCAGCTCTGGTTTCTGATACAGAATATATGCCATCCAGTAGTCGCCATCTGCTCGCCCACAGAAAACTATATTTAATAATCTAGACCTGCAGACCTTATTTTAGGTCTTGCGGCCCACCAGTGGGCCGTGGCCCACAGGTTAAGAACCATTGCTTTACAGCAATGGTTCTTAACCCGCTCATCCATTTTATTTACCCACTCATCCATTTTATGATCCTTCTGTATTTATAGATATCAATAGATATCAATAGAGAGATGTTTGTTGCTTATTCATTCACTTGCTTCCGATTCTTCGTGACCTCATGGACCAGCCCATGCCAGAGCTCCCTGTTGGCCGTCACCACCCCCAGCTCCTTCAGAGTCAAGCCAGTCATACCTATCCATCTTGCCTTTGGTTGTCCCGTATTCCTTTTTCCTTCAGTTTTCTCCAGCATAATTGTCTTCTCCCAGCTTTCCTGCCTTCTCATTATGTGGCCAAAGCCCTTCATCTTTGTCTCAAATATCCTTCCCTCCAATGAGCAGTCGGGCTTTATTTCCTAAAGTATGGACTGGTTGGATCGTCTTGTGTTCCAAGGCACTCTCAGGGACTGTTGTTTTTCTTTTACACAAACACACATTTCTATACATACCTCCTCCCCAAACTCTGTAATTTTGTCCACTGTCATTTGGAGAAAAAACATAGTCTGCTTTCTAGGATAGTCTTAACATGTTTGTAGCAAGTTATCTGCAAGCACCTTATGCATTTTCCTAAACCAGTGGTTCCCAAACTTTTTTTTAACCGGAGATCAATACAGCGATAGATGAGTATATCCTTTTTCTGGGATACAGGATTATGACTGTATTTGAAAAAAAGAACTGTCTTTGTGAAAACATAGAAGCAGTTTGATAGACACACTTTGTATTTCATATAGAAAATGAAAATAGTGAAATCAACTGAGGTCTCGTCTGATTCAGCTTTGTTGAGAGTAGATAAGAAAATTTTCTTAAAAAGAAGAAAACAAACCCTTTCCCTATAGCTAAATCTTCCTTATAAAAGAATGGGAGTAGTTATTTGTGGTTCAAAGCCTCTAAGATAGTTTGCCACAGAAGATTTCTACATTATGAAGCCACAACCACATCCACACCCAGTCCCGAAGAACATATGTGGAACATGATACACTAACTCAGCAGAGTTTCAGATGTGGTAGTTTCTCTTGGGACTCCTGTCTGGAGAAAAGCCATGTTTGAGTGCAAAAATCCCTCAGAGAAATCAGATTAAATTTAATTACTAGCTTGGAAGAAAGTCTTTGGACTCGACATCCTACTAAAGACTGGGTCACTGGCAGGGAAAGGCTTAAAAAGCATTACCTTTGCTGCATAATCCCTTGACAGTTGGTTTCTCTTTATCTCTTGCAAATGCTGCATTCCTCAGGCCTTTTGTCCCAGCCAAAATTATCTCAAGTTGAAGAACCTCATTGGGTAGGTAAGGATTTTAAAAAGAATGTAGAGCAAGCAAGGCAAGATTTAGCAAGGAAATAATCTGGATGATTGTTTGGGATGCCAAGCTTCTGGCTATATGGCTCTCATAGGCTATTTCCTCAATTTATTCATCCAGGAGCTGAAACAAATAATACAAACAGCTTATCTAGTGCACCCCAAACTATACACCCCAGGATTCCGTTGGATGGAATCATGGCAGCTAAAGGACATAGTAACAATGCTATAATTTTGTATGATTGTCCTTCCACCTTTGTAGGTTTAACCTTCAAAGATTTGATTATTTCTGGATTATTGGTGTCAGTGGCTGCTGCTGCTATTGGACATCCCCTCCTCTTCTTTGGAAACCCAGTGGAGAATGGTGGTGGTTCTGTAGCCGTGGGACAAAGGTCGAAGGGATGAGCCCCGCCTGATGAATCGCATCACAACTCTTCCTACCTAACATTCCCCAGTGAATTTTATAAGCTTTATGTTATGTGCTTCCTCTCTGATAGGGATGAGTGGCAGGAGCCAGAAGTTTGACTGGAGAGAGGGCATGATGGAAGGAGTCTCATTTTAATCTCATATTTATTCTCAAATCAGTGCATACAGTCCTTCAGAATGTTGTGTTTAGGTCATAGTAACAACTGAACAAAAGATGTCTATACATGATTCGTTTAATCACTCTGAATGGATCATTTTATTTAACAGTAATAGTTATACATGGAAATCATGAAGGTAAATTAATAGGAGAAAGGGATGCTAGAAGATACTAACTGCTAAGAATGACTTTTGGGTATAAGTAGAGGTAAAGGTTTCCCCTGACATTATGTCAAGTCATGTCCGACTCAGGGGGATGGTGCTCATCTCCATTTCTAAGCTGAAGAACTGATCTTATCTGTAGACGCCTCCTAGGTCATGTGGCTGGCATGACTGCATGGAGTGCTGTTACCTTCCCACCGGAGCAGTACCTATTTATCTATTGACATTTGCATGTTTTCAAACTGCTAGGTTGGTAGAAGCTGGGGCTAACAGTGAGAGCTCACCCCAATCCCCGGATTAGAATCACCTACCTTTGGGTCAGCAAGTTCAGCAGCTCAGTGGTTTAACCTGCTGTACCACCGGGGGCTCTAAAGCAGAGGAATAGCTAAGCATTTCCTTCTGACATCAGTATGCTGATGACACCCAACTGCTGAAAAGCTTGAGTGTATATTCTGTTCATAACCAGATTGTAGAACAATGCCTTGATAATTGTAAAAGGCAATGGGATTTGTAGTGGTAGGGTTTGAAGTACAGGCCCCCATCTTGATAAGCTCCATAGGTTGTGCTCCTGAGAAAAGTCCAAAATGCTGATAGCAGCATTGACTGGTATGAACAAACCAGTTTTAGTAGTTTTCATCTCCTGGATTTAATAATTACAGACCAGTGTCTAACCTTTCTCTTTTGGGCAAAGTGATTGAGAAGGCAGTTGCCCTCCAACTCCAGGCAGTCTTGGAAAACACACACTTCCTTGGCCTATTTCAAACTGGCTTCAGAGCAGAATACGGAGTTGAGACTGCTGTGGTTGCCTTAGTGGATAATCTCTATCTTGACACTAACAAGGGGTGTGTGTCCCTGTTGGTGCTTTTGATACCATCAACCATGGTATCCTTCTGGAATGCCTGGAGGGGCTGGGAATCAGAGGTACTGTGCTGCAGTGGTTCCGGTCGTACCTCTCATGCAGGTTCCAGATGGTGGCGTTTGGGGATAGCTGCTCCTCAAAAAAAGAGCTGTCACCTGGTATCCCACAAGGTGCCATTATATCCCCAATGTTTTTTAAAAAATATTTACATGGAACCGCTGGGAGAGATCATCCGTAGGCATGGGGTGGGGTGTTACCAGTATATTTGACATTCCAATATATTTCTTCATGCCTTCAAAAACAGCCTTGGCTAAGGATAGTGTGTCTCCTCTGAATGAATGTCTGGAAGAGGTAATGGGCTGGATGAGGACAAACAAATTGAAAGTGAATCCAGATAAAACAGAGTTGCTTGCCATCAAAGGTCCTAATTCTGGGTGGGATTGCACCCCCCCCCCCCTGAAAGACTGTGTTTGCAGTTTGGGAGTGCTCCTCAATCCATCTCTTCAAATGTCAGCCCAGGTAGAATCTATGGTCACATTCTTACTGCCAGCTTTGGCTGATACGTGAGCTGTGCTCCTTCCTGGATTTGGAGGAACTGAAGATGGTAGCGCACTGGTAACCTCAAGGTTGGACCTCTGCAATGCGCTTTACATTGGGCTACCTTTGTACCAAGTTCAGAAACTCCAGCTGGTTCAAAATATGGCAGCCAGACTGGTTACGGAAGCATCTGGGAGTAAGTATATTACACTTATCCTAAAGTCACTCCATTTGCTTCCAATTAGTTTCCAAGTACAAGGTGTTGTTTTGACCTTTAAAGTCCTACATGGTTTGGGTCCACTTTACCTACCAGTTCGCCTTATCCCATACAATCCGCCCTGAACACTGAGGTCCTCTGGGGGGCGGCTACTCCAGCCTGCCAGAACCCGACGAGCAACTGTCACCCAGAAGACCTTTTTATTCGCCACCCCACGGCTGTGGAATGATCTTCCAGAAGAGCTCTGACAGCTAAACAAGCTTTCAGAATTTAAAACATGTTTTGAAGATTTATCTCTTCCAACAGGCCTACCCAACCGGTTTTAAGCATGAATTTAAGCTTGTGTGCTGTGTTTTAATCTCTGTCCCATGTATTTAATATGTACTTTAAAGAAATGTTTTAATATGTACCTTTTTAGAACTATTATTTATTTATTTATTTATTTATTTATTTATATTTGCCATACTTGTACCTCGCTCTTCTCTACCCCGTCAGGGGGACTCACGGTGGTTTACAGGGCACACACGTCATGCCTCAACACGATCACCTAAACATTTCAAAAACTGCAACATATTAAACAGAGTTAAAACAGATTTTAAAAGTTAAAAACTTAGAAAACACACCATCCAAGTTAATGGTCTACATTTTAATATGTGTGTTTATAGAATTTTTGTAATGTTTGTGTGTTTTGACTGTGCTGTGTCTTGGCTTGAGCTTTGAGGAGAGGCGGATAAGAAATAAAATTATTATTAATATTACTACTACTGCTGAAACAGGTCTTTATTAAGGCCGAAAGACTAAGTTATTCCAACAAAGTTAGTTCACTACTGTGTACAGTGTTTCTTTTTCTTGGATATTTTCTTACACATGTGCAATACAATGAAGATTGTAACTAAACCCATATGGGAATAATAGGGCTGTCCAACCACAGAAAAATTTGTTTCTAAATTCGATTCGTTTTTAGGGGGTTTTTGCGTTCCGTTATTTAAAAGAATTCCGAAATTTTTCTTTTAAAAAGTTCAATATTTACAAACAATTTCGAAACAATAACGAATTGATTCGTTAATGGCGGACGCGATTGCGCAATACGCTAAAAAACCCTCCAAATGGGACAGGGGGGACTTCTGAAGCTTCCCTCTCCCTCTGTTGTTGACTGTTGGTGTGATAATTTTTTTTATCACTGATAAAACAAACAACGACTATAAAACTTGCACCAGACTTACGGAAATAATAACGAAATAATAACCAAACAATTTCGAAACAATTACGAAACAATTTCGAAACAATTTCGAAACAATTACGAAACGAATTGGAAAAATTCGTTTCGTTTTTTAGTTGCTCCTGAATGGTTCAATATCGCTTCGTTATTAAAAAAATAACGAATTAATAATGAATTACGAAATTAACGAACGAAACCGCGCAGCCCTAGGGAATAAGAACATGAAGGGGGCATATAATAGGGACACACAGCATTATTCTCCTTGTCTATATGAATGCTTCAGTCTGTAAATGCAAACCCCACTTCAGCTCTAAAGGTAAGTAGAAACAGGACTCGACTGTCCATCAGGTCTTGCTGTACTGCACCCCAAGTGACCTACGTTGAAAACAAGGGAGACTTGATATGATGCAGTGTTAAACTAGCAGGCATAATACAATGAGACTCCCATAAGCATGGATCCATTTACCTGTGCCTCGGGAGAGTTTGCCAAGACCTCAAGGATCTCAATGGTACATGTCTCCTGGGGCCCTTCCAGACAGCCTTATATCCCAGAATATCAAGGTGGAAAATCCCACAATATCCCCCTTGAGCTGAGTTATCTGAATCCACACTCAGATTTTTTTTCCTGCTTTGATATTCTGGGATATAGGGCTGTGTGGAAGGGCCCCTGGAGGTGCCCTCTCTAGCAATCTGCTAGGTCCTTTTGTGCAACTCTTTGGTATGCTGGGACTGAAAGTCACATTTATTTGTATCTGTGAGTTCCCATGGCTAGGGTCATCTCCCCAGCAGATAAAGGGGTCTTGCTGACTGCGGGCCCTTCCACACAGCCCTATATCCCAGAATATCAAGTTAGAAAATACATTGCCCTCATTTAAACCTGTTGTATCTAAAGGGTTTTTATTTGAAGTGGTTTGATAAGCTCTCTCTGCTTCTTCTTGTTTATCATTTATCACTCAACTGTATGATTCAAAGTGTTCTGTTTTCTTCTGAGTCAGTTTCATTCATTCCCATTTTGCTTATATTCACTTTTCACAAAGTGCTTTCATTCATTATAGCAAGGAAATGTTGATTGTTTTACACTGCCATCTTGTGGGCTATCCCTGTGTTTACTGTAAGCTAGAAAATGCCAACCTATCACAGGGTTTTCTGAGGCTAGAAGTATGACTTGCCAGTGATCATCCAGTGGATTTCCATGGCTTTGCTGGAATTTGATCCCTAGTCTCCGGGGACATTGGATGTATTTACCCAATAGAATGAATGCAGTTTGATCACACTTTAACTGCCATGGCTCACTGCTATGGAATCATGGGAGTTGTAGTTTTACAAGTTCTTTTTAGCATTCTCTGCTAGAGTGCTGTGCCTCTCCAAACTATAACACCCAAGATTCCATAACATTGTTCTATGGCAGTTAAAGTGAAGTCAAACTGCATTAATTCAACAGTGTAGATACTTCCATAGTCAGATACTCAAACCATACCATAAAATTCGCAGCAACCCAGTCATTGCTGTGAGTTTTCTGGTCTGTATGGCCTTTGGAACATGGCCATACAGCCTGGAAAACTCACAGCAACCCCTACCACATATTTTGAAGACTGTACATTGATAGTCTTTTGTAGAAGCATCCACTTGATATGTTTCTCAAGGGCAAAACACTCTTCATTTCTCCATCCCAAGTAAAAGACTGGATGTTTTGTCTGCTTTGTATCATTTGCATACTTATTTCCCTTTCAGGCTGACACAATAGAAAAAGAGGAGAAACCTCCCTTCCTTCCTCCTTTTTCCTGTGTGCAACTGCATCCAACCTAACACTAGTAGAAGGTTGTGGCAAAGAACAAAGCGAATCTACACAATGGTTATATGGGACAGATTTGTGTATGCTCCCATTTTAAAATACTCTTAGGTAAATGAAAGTAAAGGAACATTTGCTTAAGTCCATCTCATAAGAGAAATGGATCTGGATACATGTTACTCAGAATTTGCTGCAGAGAGGTAGGCTCTCAAGTGGTAGGGATTGCACAAACATCTTTAAAAAGTTTGGGATTGATGGCATTCAGAATCCCCCAGCCAGGATGATCCTCTGAAGAATTCCGGGAGCTGTTGTTCAAAAAAGTAATTTCCCCCGTCTCTGCTTCTATGCAATTTGAAGCCCAGACTTTTTTAAAAAAAATAAAGCAATATCTGAGCATGAGCCATACTAATTCTGGCCCAGCATTTTCTGTTTCTGTTTAAGGAAGGTGTGTGAAAGACTGGAAAACTGGAATGAAGCGGGATAATGTATTTGGGTAGTATTTAACCATGGCTTGATAACAATACATTCTAATCCATGAAAACATGGTTAAGGCAAGGGATTTTTGAAAAGCAATCTACTTAGTTTTAAAAATTCTACCTAGAGGAAAAGTTCACCAATTGCCATACTGAATCATCAAAGATGAAAGTATAAGGATTGCAGGGATTTACCAGGCTTCAAAGTCATTGCAAAACTTCAAGCCTGTGTGATACAAAACTTGTTTAGTGCACAAAGTTTGTCAAGCACTTAAAATCAAGCTGATTTATGTGGAGTTAACTTGTCTGTAAGTAGGTTAAATGCATGGATTATAATGTTTAAAGTATTTTTATTTATGAATTTTTTTCCAAAGAGAGGGGTCTTACCGTTTTCAACAGGGCTTGGGGTGTTGTTTATGTTCCTTCAAGTTGTCTGCCAACATATGACCATCCCATAAATGTCATAGGGCTTTTTTTAAAGCAAGGAATCATAGAATCAAAGAGTTGGAAGAGACCTCATGGGCCATCCAGTCCAACCCCCTGCCAAGAAGCAGGAATATTGCATTCAAATCACCCCTGACAAATGGCCATCCAGCCTCTGCTTAAAAGCTTCCAAAGAAGGAGCCTCCACCACACTCCGGGGCAGAGAGTTCCACTGCTGAACGGCTCTCACAGTCAGGAAGTTCTTCCTAATGTTCAGATGGAATCTCCTCTCTTGTAGTTTGAAGCCATTGTTCCGCGTCCTAGTCTCCAAGGAAGCAGAAAACAAGCTTGCTCCCTCCTCCCTGTGGCTTCCTCTCACATATTTATACATGGCTATCATATCTTCTCTCAGCCTTCTATTCTTCAGGCTAAACATGCCCAGTTCCCTAAGCCGCTCCTCAAGAAGACTCATGATGAAGTCTATAACCATTTTCTACTAAAAAATTGTCCCCTAATAGGGGCCTCCATAAATGTATTTGGCACATTGAGGCCCCTTCCACACAGCTGAATAAAATCCCACATTTTCTGTTTTGAACTGGAATATATGGTAGTGCGGACTCTGATAACCCAGTTCAAAGCAGATATTTTGGGATTTTTCTGCCTTGATATTCTGGGTTATGTGACTGATATTATGTGAAGGGTCCTGAGTGAGACTTCAGGAGTAAAGAGACAAGAGGAGGAATTTTTCAGTGGGGAGGAAGGAGTTAAAATGCACTCACATCGTGACCCTAATTTGAATCAGGCTCCCCATGGCTGTTTTTTTTTTTTTTAAGAGTGGACTTTGTCAATGCGCATATAGTTTCAGGGCCCTTCCACACAGCCCTGTATCCCAAAATATCAAGGCAAAAATTCCACAATATCTGCTATGAACTGGGTTATCTAAGTCCACACTCAGATAATGCGGGAATTTCTGCCTTGATATTGTGGAATATAGGGCTGTATGGAAGGGCCCTCTCCCTGTCTACTTAATATATTCTACAAAAAGTTTTTAGATAATGTTGTAATGCAGCTTCCGGTTTTGAAAAATGTGAACAAAAATCATTCACATTTTCTTCTTTGTAAACTGGCCTTAACTCAATGTGACTTGATTGTTATCATTGCACACTTGATTTGATCCATTACATTTTGATTTCATTGTAACCTGTGTTTCTTTAACAAGAAAGATAAAAGAAGAAAGAAAGTAACCCAATATTAAAAATACCTGGGTTTGGCTCTAGTTCCGTGAGTGAATACTTCCCATATTTTATATACGGCAGCTTACATGGACCCTCTTGCAGAAAAGAGAGCGGTGATTATTGCCAACTTCCTTTTTGTTCCACATCCACCACTGCAATGCCATGCCACCCCAAATTTCTGGAGGTTGCAGGAGGATGGGTTGGGGCAGAATTGGCCTAAACTGCAGCAAAAACAATAGCAACAAATCTTATTTTCCCTTTCCAAGCCAAGGAAACATCTAGATTGAGGATGCTGTTAAAATAATTCTGGATGCACCCTGTTATCCACAAATCTATGCAAGTTCCAGCTTTTTTGGTGCTTATGGAATACTAGTTATGCATTTATTTAATATTTTTGCATTACAGGTCACTTTACAAAGTAAAACAAGAAATCCGGTTTATATATCTGCACCTTCACACACACACAGAGGAAGGGAGGAGTCATACGAACATATAAACAAGCAGTATTTGACTGTTATTTTGGTTTGTAGCTGAGTAAGTGTTTTCTTCTAAAGTTTAATTGCAAGGTGTAAGAGTCTGTTTTTGTGTTTTTCTTAGATTCTCTTCACATATGTTGCAGTCTGGTAGATATTTCCATTCTGCTATTCATTATTGCCAGATACGTGTCTATTAATTACAGCAATAATGAACGGTATTGTTGATGTTTTCTGATTCATAGTTGCAATTAGTATTTGCAGCATAATGTACTTCTAGAAATGGAGTGGGAAGTGGGGAAAGAGAAAGAGAGGTGAGGTGTGTTTTACTTTAAAGGGGATTCAGTGTAAGTACAGCCTGTTAAATTATTTACTGAAGACAGTTGGCCAATCCATTGTTCAAGAAGCCAAAGGTCACTTGGGTGCGCTGAGCTGATTCATAGGTAATCTGATACTGTACTTAGCTGTTTGCTTCCCAGGCAGGCAGTTGAATCTTATCCTTTCATTATGAGTCACAGAACCATTACATTTCTGTGAAGGAGGAGTTGTTTGAATTCTGAATGGTGCTGTTTAGCTAGTTTGGGGAGGGACAATGCATATGAATGGTGAGGTGATGGTCTCTTTCATGAGGATTGCTTCATCAATATTAGCAGCCACTCCAAGGGCCTAAATACCCTGAAGTCACCAGATCCTGTTCTGACCTTGGAGGCTAAGCAGGGTCAGGCCTGGTTAGTATGTGGATGGAAGACTGCAAATGAATATCAGGTGCTTTCAATTATATTTCAGGAACCAACAAGATCACTTCTGAGCATTCCTTGCTTAAGAAAACATGATGAAATTAATGGGAGTACCAAATGTGGATTTGTGACTGAAAGGTAAATATAAAGGTTAAGGTTTCCCCTTGACATTAAGTCTTGGGGGGTGGTGCTCATCTCCATTTCTAAGTCAAAGAGCCGGCATTGTCCGTAGATGCCTCCAAGGTCATGTGGCCGGCATGACTGCACGGAACGCGTTACCTTCCTGTCAAAGTGGTACCTATTGATCTACTCACATTTGCATGTTTTTGAACTGCTAGGTTGGCAAAAGCTGGAGCTAACAGTGGGAGCTCACCCTACTCCCCAGATTCTAACCACTGACCTTTTGGTCAGCAGATTCAGCAGCTCAGTGGTTTAACCCGCTGCACTATCTTACTTACTTACTTACTTACTTAGGCGATCCCTCGTTGGACGAGTAAGATGGTCTTCCATTATGGATTTCCCTGTGGGTCCGTACGTGGCTGTGGAGCCCTATTCTTGCTCTGCATCTTCTTCCGCAGTGAGGGCATTGGTTTCCAGGTGGAAGCCGGTCCCGGTCGGGGTTGGCTTGACGCGCCTTCCTCCTGGCACGTTTCTCTCTTTCACCCTCCACTCGTGCCTCCTCAAATTCTGCAGCACTGCTGGTCACAGCTGTCCTCCAGCTGGAGCGCTCAAGGGCCAGGGCTTCCCAGTTCTCAGTGTCTATGCCAGAGTTTTTAAGGTTGGCTTTGAGCCCATCTTTAAATCTCTTTTCCTGTCCACCAACGTTCCGTTTTCCGTTCTTAAGTTCGGAGTAGAGCAACTGCTTTGGGAGACGGTGGTCAGGCATCCGGACAACGTGGCCGGCCCAGCGGAGTTGATGTTGGAGGACCATCGCTTCAATGCTGGTGGTCTTTGCTTCTTCCAGCACACTGACGTTTGTCCGCTTGTCTTCCCAGGAGATTTGCAGGATTTTCCGGAGGCAGCGCTGATGGAAACGTTCCAGGAGCTGCATGTGACGTCTGTAGACAGTCCACGTCTCACTGGCATATAGCAGGGTTGGGAGGACAATAGCTTTATAAACAAGCACCTTGGTATCCCTACGGATGTCCCGGTCCTCAAACACTCTCTGCTTCATTCTGGAAAATGCTGCACTTGCAGAGCTCAGGCGGTGTTTATTTCGGCGTCGATGTTGACTTTGGTGGAGAGGTGGCTGCCAAGGTAGCGGAAATGGTCCACATTTTCTAATGTGACACCATTAAGCTGTATTACTGGCATTGGAGAGGGATTGGCTGGCGACTGCTGGAACAGCACCTTGATTTTCTCAATGTTCAGTGACAGGCCGAGCTTCTTATATGCTTCTGCGAAGGTGTTTAGAGTGGCTTGTAGATCTTCTTCTGAATGCGCACAGACGACATTGTCATCAGCATACTGGAGTTCTATAACAGATGTTGTTGTAACCTTGGTTTTGGCTTTCAGTCTGCTGAGGTTGAATAGCTTGCCATCTGTCTGATAGATTATTTCCACTCCGGTGGGAAGCTTCCCATCAACAAGGTGAAGTATCATAGCGATGAAGATGGAGCATAGAGTTGGGGCAATAACACATCCCTGTTTGACACCCGATTCCACCTTAAATGGGTCACTTTGGGAGCCACTGCTGTCCAAGACTGTTGCCATCATGTCATCGTGGAGGAGCCGCAGGATGTTCACAAATTTGTTTGGGCACCCGATTTTGTGGAGGATGGTCCAGAGAGCGCTGCGATTCACTGTGTCGAATGCCTTTGCAAGGTCGATGAATGCCATGTACAGAGGTTGGTTTTGTTCTCTGCATTTTTCTTGGAGCTGTCTTGCAGTGAAGATCATGTCCACTGTTCCTCTGGAGGGGCGGAAGCCGTTCTGGGATTCTGGGAGGGTGTCTTCTGAGAGGGGCAGAAGGCGGTTTGCAAGGATTCTTTCGAGGATTTTCCCAGCGGAGGTTAGAAGGGAGATACCTCGATAGTTTCCGCAGTCTGTTCTTTCCCCTTTTTTGAAGAGGGTGATGATGGTGGCGTCCTTGAAATCTGCTGGGATTTTCTCAGTCACCCACACTTTTTCTATGAGCTGGTGGAGTTGGTGTGTCAGCTCAGGTCCTCCCTCTTTAAAGATTTCAGCAGGGATCCCATCTGGTCCACTGGCTTTGTTTGTCCAGTCAGGGATAAGTGAGGCAGACTATGTTTAGGGCACCTTTTCTAGCCCCCTCCCCATGTGGGGTGAGCAGAGTGGGTCCTCAATAGGGCTGCTCAGTCGCGGATACAGCTGCCGAACTACTCAACTGCCTCGGACCTTGCGGTAGAACGACTGAGTCCGTACCCACCGCCCATGTGCCAGTCTGTGACTAGGGGCTTCCAGATTTCACAGTCCTGCCCCCGTCGCCACTCGCTGATCGCCATGGGACTTTGGTTGCTTGGTTTTTATTTTCTTTGGAAGACGCCTGTGCGTGGGTTTTTTTTTAATGTGTGGAGGTCAGTGCACAACTGATCAACACACAGACTTCACAGAGTGAGGTTCCACTGGTGATGTAGTTTAACACAATGACCGTGGCTTCTCAGTCTGTTGCAGCCTTCTTCTGCCTTCGCAGCCGTTGTAACATGTGCCATGTTATCCTCCGCCTGCTCCGCCGTTGAGGTCTTTGGGTCTTCGGACTGTGCTTGTTCTGGAACCTCCCCCGCGGCCACTCCTGGGAGTGCACGACTCCAGTTGTTGTGCCTACAGGTTCATTGGAACGCGCAAGCCCCCTCACCACGACAAGGTGACAGTGCACTATCAGGGGCTCCTGAAAGGTACATATACACAGCAGCTATTCTGTACCCTGACAGCAACTTTCACAATATTATATGTTGTTTTGACTTTAAAAGGGCAATGTCTCTGGAAATGGTTTTGCACAAATTGATGATTTCTAGGTTATGTGAATTGAGGGAACTAAGCTATCATACATAGTCTGGAGATTCTTCAGGAGATTGTTGACCTAGATTATCCTTTTCAATTTTTGTTGTGACTCCCAAATTCTCAAAAGTAGCCAGTTAGTGAAAACATTGACTCTTGATGTCGTTTTCTTTTGCAGTTTCAGAACTTTGTTTTGTTGTGTTTCCACTGGTTTTCAGCGTTAGTCTGTAGCTTCATTCAGTAATACATTTGCTTTATTGATAAGATTTCGTTCTAAATAAAAAAATGTGGCTGTGCTGGTTGTATACTGTTACAATGAAAAGTGAAATGGTTGAAACAATCTATCTGAAATGTTGTCACTGATAGTTGGATTAACAATAGTGAAACTTATGAGAGGAAACATTTCCAGTTGTTTGTTGAAAACTTATTGTTTGTTTATACTTCTTGTTCTCATTACCAGTAAAACTAGCACTGATTCACAGGTTTATCAAGATTTGTGTAATGTAACCCTGACATTAAACATTATGGGCTGTTTAATTCATGAGGGTTTGTTTTTATGGCTTCGGTTGGAAGTCGAATGAAGTGCCCTTGAGTTATCTTACTTCTCTGTGTTCCTGGCTCAAAAGTTTGTTCTGCTATTTGCTCCCTGCCGTGGAAAGGAGGAGTTTGCTGCCTCTGTAGCCATGCCTTTTGCAGAGGGAGCCTATCATATTTCGCCCTAATCCTAACTGATAGCTACACCCAGGCAGCCTCTTTTATTGTTAAAGAGAATCTTTCTGGAGATCCTTCGCTGGGCTTTTCATTAAAGGGGCAAGCAGGATGGATGCTCTTAGGAACCAGAGAGGCGCTGCCATTTTCCCAGGGAAAGGAGGGTGCCGTTTTAATTTATATCCTGGTCTGGCAACTTGTTAGCAGCGTGTATGTCTTCCTGATTCAAGGAGCCTTTGTTTTTTTGTACCTGATAGAAGAAAGGACAGAATTAGTGGAGAATGATGCTGGGAAGAAGAGATGGACTTTTAATGAAAACTGGAAGAAAGGTTAAAGCTGTATACATCTGTATTGCACCATGCAATCCTAATCTGCTTTTATGACTGTTGTTTTCAGTGTACCCTTCTGGTTTTTTTGCTTCCACTTTGTGTTTTGCTTGGCAGCTTACAAAGTCCTGTAGGCACCAACACCCTCTTGAGAATCGTACAAGCGCAGCTACTTTATTCTTTGCTCCATGTGGCTTAAACAGAGTGAGGGTTTTCGTTGAGCCTAAAGGAAAATCACAGAGAAAAAGGAAAGCGACCAGATTGTTTTCAAAGTTGTACACTTTGGATGGTTTTGGAGAAAATGAAAAAGGAGACTGCCTCAAAGTCATTCCGGTTTAAAGCTAATTCGGGATCTCTTTCACGTGCTGTGAGCTGGATAAACTTCTCTACTCTGTCCAAGCAGACAAAAAGGTTATTTCGTAGTGATGGCGAACTTACATCTATATGTGGACAGCAAATGGACGAAGATGAAAGCTGGATCTACAGACCACAGCACAGAAATGGTGATCATTTTGTTCATTATGGGTTTTCAATGCATTTTTGCTTATTTAAATGTCATTGTTGTGAATGATTTTTTCTTTATTAAATCGTTTCCCATTCTTTCCACTTTCTCCACAACCTGCCTTTCATTTGACCTTTTGGACTCTGTGACAAGTGTTTCCTTACAGCATGTCCTACTGCTTTGCAGGAAGGTACTAAGAACAATTGACCTTAGGAATCTTACTCATAGGAGACATATTCTCATCTCAGTATGTTTTAATACGGCAGTTTGTATTGTGATGACCCAGTAGAAATTTCACATAAATTCTATGTGGATGGGGAAAGGTTGAAAGGGGAGGTGGAGGATTAATTTTACAAAGGACTTCTGCTATCCAAACATCTTCAAAGAAAGGGTTAGAGCATATGTATATGGCTAAGATTCACACAAAACAAGGGGGGAACTTTTCTTTCTTCACTTGTTGAAAGGGAAAGGAATGTGCTAGAACGTGGGTACATGGATGTGCAATAATGGGTGTTGGTCTACTTCTATTGTATTGCATAAATGGTTTTCATTATAGGCTGATAAGAGGGGCTAGCAATATTTTTTTCTTATGTGCCAGATATCATTAATGTATATGTGCCCATTGACTACAGCAATTTCTTTCTGTTCTGGAAACTTGCTGTGGACAGGCAACTTGGGGTCTTGTGGGCTGGCATCAGGCCATGCAATAACCACTGAATAGCTATGCACTATAACATGGATGGAACATAGCATTTAGTCTTGTTGTCATCTATATAAAGTGATATATGCATCTCTATAGTATATGCCCACGTAACTAATCACTATGTGTCCTGCAGCTCCATTGCATTCTAGCCTTAGTTATATTTTCCCTCACAAGGAGCAGGGGAATTGCTGGAGCGATTGACATCATCACCCTTTCTTTTTCTGAATATCTGCTTCCAACATTGGATGTTCCTTTCCTCCAGCCAAATATGCTTTCTACTTAAGGGTAATCAGTCGCTTTGTTTTTCACCTTACATAAAGCAAACCCATATTTAGTCAGGACTTGGAAGTACAGATAAACAGGATTTTACTGCATATTGAAGTAATCATTATCTATTCTGGCATATCATGAAAGAACATATCATCATCATCATAATCCAATGAATTACTTATTGTCGCATATCCTCCCCCCTTTTCTTCTTCTTTTATAATATACTGTATTCACCCTGTATTCTTAACAGATGACAATTCTCTTGCAGACTCTTGTTGGCATTTTAATTAGAAATCCTAGAAACTATATAAACTTAATGAAAAAATATCCCAATAGTGCTAAGAGGTTTTGAAAGCTTTTCTCATGAAAAACAAGGTATGTTTTTTAGACATCTCTACATAGGCAACTTGAGGATGGGTCCAAGTTTGCCATGTTGGATTTTGTTTTTTGTATTCTACACTTAAATTGGTCATATGGTAAAAGTGCCAGGAAACAGCATAATTCAGTTCCCAAAATAATTCTCATATGCTGCATCCCATCCAGATATTTCTGTGGTCTAGTTCCCCTTCTTCTTCTTCTGTTTTGAAGTCCTGTTGTCAGGGCTTGTGGACAAGAGAAAGACAAGCAGAGATTGAGATATATGAAATCAGACCTGTAATTTCAAGCCCTGACATAGTCCAAAACCTTTCAATGTGATTTTCATAAGACATGGTTGCAGTAAAAGGAACATAGAAGGGAAACACCCTTTAATTATATTGAGTGTTCTCCTCTTAAAACCATATATGTCAATTCAGCCAAACCCCAGAAATCATGCAAAATTTAGACTTTTAAAGGCTAGTTAAAATTGCTTGCATTCTCCCCCTTCATGTGAAGCTAACAACTCAATTATGTACTCTTATCATGAACTGCCCTAGGCCATGTTTACATTTGGAAGTTGAAAAGTGTTTTAAAGTTCTGGCAGGTCTGGAGTGGTGTTTGGTCAGAGCTTCAAAACTCTGGGGCTCTGGGAGGGAAATGTACAAAGACCACTGTTGGTGGTGACCATAAAGTGACCTGGAGATCCATAAAAAGAGAGTACTACCAGACAAGACTTGCTTTTTTTTTGGTATGCTCTGTATACTGTAATCCATTACAAATGAACTGTGCTGTTTCAGGAACAGTTCCATCTAAGTGCTACTGTTTGCTTAGAACTATTGAGTCTAAAGTCAAATCAAGGTAAACACGATAGCTATAAAGTGTAAATATGAAGGCTGCAACTAGGTAAGGATTTCTTGCTTAGCAGTTGTTTGGCTACTATGTTTCCATGGTCTGTGTTTTGCAACTCTTGTTTGGAATAGTGAAAAGGGCCTGCATATGGAAATGTTACAAAGAAGATCACAGCTTTTCCTGGGTGTGCCCACACAAGGATCCTAAGCTTGTGTTGGGCCCTGTGCACTGATTCAGCACCAGAAAAAAGGTGGTGGGTGACTAATGTTATCTTGTTTCCTTGTATGATTGCTTCATAATGTCTGTCTGTGAACTCAGGACATTCTGGTGAAAGAGCTTTAAGGTGACTCTCCTAGAATCAGAGGAAGATAAAGGCGAATTTCCTGTGAACACACATTGCCAAGTCAACCCCATGATAACATTGCCTTTGAGTTGCTACAACTTGAAACAACTTGATGACACACAACAAGTTTGAATTCTCAACCAGATAGAAGGGTCTCACCAAACTACAAATTCCAGGAGATGTAACCATGATGGGTGAAATGAAATTGTAGTGGTGTTGTGTGAAAAGGCCATGTAAAGTAATTTTTAGGATTAGATCTAAGTGGAGACAGAACAGCTACTCTAGGTGAGAGTTGGAGGACTTACTAAACTAAACAAATGGGATGCGAAATTATTTCCACTTTAAAATATACACTTGTTCCCTCACATGTTGGTCAGAGTTAGCCTGGTGATATTTGGTCCAGGGTGTTGGACACTGACAATTGAATCTGAAGTTCAAATTACTGCATAGCCATAAATTATAGCAACCGATCACTTCTTGGCATAATTTACCTTAGAAAGTTGTTGAGAGGGTAAAATGAAAAAAAGCCACTCTGGTGACCTCAGAAGAAATGTCAGATGTTTCCCTTTTTAAAGAATTATGGAGGTGTTCAGTTGCAGGTTGGGCTTTTTAAGGTGTGGAAGTTAGAAGAACAAGCACTCACTCTACTCTTCATTGTGAAGCCTCCTTGCCACTGAAGAACAAAGGAAGGTATATTTCCCCTTCCACAATATTATCTGGGGAAAGATAATAAATTGCCTGTTTTTAGAAGCGCTTACTTAGACTGAGCTAATGAGTGTAGCTGTCATATTGTCCTTGGGTTTAAAGCAGTTCTTAAGAGAGCATGTAACCATTGGAAGGATACTGGCAGTCAGTGTTCTCTTTATTATTATTATTTTTGGCAGATATAGTTCGTGTTCAACCAGCTTTGTATTATGTAGGACAAAAATACACAATAGTTTCCATTTAAGGCCAAGTGAAAGAAAATGAGGAGCAGCAGAAAATAGGAGAGAGTTTAATTCAGATGGGCTGGAGTGTTATGAGGGTATTATCCAGATGTTACTTTTTTTTCTTGAAAATGCCTGCTTCCCACAACTTCCAAAATTGTTTGAAGATCTTTGGTTATCAGCTGACTCATTTGTTTTAATTTTAATTGGATGAAAGAATTGGAAAGTATGATGTTTTAGTGTATCAGTGTGTTATATATATTGTTGGCTCTATAAAGATGTAGGTCCTCTCTTGTTCATGACATTTCCACTAGACTTTCTTTGCAAGAGCTAGTTTTTCTGTTAATGAGAGTTCACACAGTCAGGCAGTAATGGGGTGAAAGGAAGGGGGGGGGTGAACATAGTGAATTGGTTGTGATTGTGGCATTATTGTACACTCGACTTATATCAAATAAAGACTGCCATTGTACAGGGCACAGTAAGGGGTGGGAAGAGAGACCCATTTCCTCCTGTAATTGGACAGCAACTATAAAAGCTTGAATCACTTGTAATAATAGAGATTTCAGAGCATTTTTAAAAAGTGAGGAGTGGGGGAGGGACATAGTAGGTCATTCTAAAAACCTAGAAGTAGTCACTGGAGCCTGTGCAGTTAAAAGCAGTTGGTGGTTAGATTTTGGAATGATGGCATGCTTTTAAGATGTTTCAATTATAATAAATAGCTTCAAACTTTTAAAGACTACTCCCTGCAGATGTCATATGTAGTAATACTTGTGTGGAAAAATCACCAAAAATTGTAACGTACCTAAATCGGGTAAGCTTTGAGGTTTAATTCCTACCTCCAGTTTCTGGGCCATTGAAAGTAAACAACAAGCAAACGATTAAGGCAAGCATTATCTACTTGTTTTAAAGATCTTTAGTAGTTTACTCCTGGAACTTGGCATGTATTGCCAATTGAAATTCAGCAATGTAGATCTTTGATGGGCTCTGGGATCTGTGAAAATAGCCACAGGTGTTCTTATTATGGGTTGAATAGTATCCCCCGTTAATGTAAATGCTATTCAAGTACATATGGTTTTTTGTTCAAGTCAGCTTCAACTTATGGTGACCCTGTGAATGAGAGACCTTTGAGTCACCTTATGATCAACAGCCTTGTTCAGGTCTTGCAGACTCAGTACTAGGGATTCATTAATGGAGTCTATCCATCTGGAATGCAGTCTTCTTTTTTCCTTCTGTCTTCTATTCTAGACCAAGCAATATGGTCTTTTCTAATGAATCATGACTTCCCCTGCTATGTGTAAAATGTAACAGCCTTAATTTAATCATCTTGGCTTCTAGGGGTAGTTGAGACTTGTTCTTGATTTGGACCAATTTATTTGTCTTTTAAAACTGTACACAGTATCTATAGAATTAATCTCCAACACCAAATTTCAAATGACATGTGGAAAACATATGTGGAAAACTGCATGAGAGGCTGTATACTGCTTCCAACAGTGGGAACTCAGTAAAGCTTGCAAAAGTTTTGTGAAGGAATGATGGTTGAAAATTGAAATATATTGCTGAATGGGTATGAATAGGTGATAATGGATATGAATAAGCTGGGAACAGGACATGTCTATAGACCTCTAGAATTCAAAGTTTTTATAACGTATTTCAGAGAAAACCATTTGGAAAAGAGGGACATATTTTTGTGCCTATTGTGGTATATTTATTTTAGTGTGTTTAAATGCCCAAGTCCCCAAACAATATTAATAATGAAGTTGGAAAAGTTTTATTTTCTATGGCTGTAAAACTTGAACGATGATTACTTCCACATGTTACAGCATTTGTCTACATTAATATAAATGCCACGTTAAATTTACTGGAGTATTGCAAGGTTATTATTTGTTTTATTTTAGACATTACTTCCTTTATTATATGCTAGTTTACACAAAAGCGAAACAACAGTAACGTATATATGAGATACCAGTTCAGGTTGTTTATTTATTTTTGTCAGTGTTCATTAAAAAGAATAGTTTTAGACCAGGGGTGTCAAACTTAGTTTTACCAAGGGCCACATCAACAATATGGTGCCTTCAAAAGGTCACTTTCAATTGTAAGATTATATAAATGCAGCTATGTTTCCCTGGAATTGAAAGACTTACAGGCCACCTAAAATGACGTGGTGGACCAGATTCGGCCTATGGCCCTTGCCCTTGACACATGTGGTTTAGATGGTGGAGGAAAGTTTCTAATATCTTAAGTATTAGTCTTCCCCCTCCTTCAGACAAAAGCTTTTGCTCATCAATTTGTATTCTTTTCCATCTTGTTTCTATCTTGATGCTTAAAAATTGAGAACAATTAAACAATTAAAGTAATTTCTGTCTACTTGGAACCTAAAATCATTTCAAGACTTGTGTTCTTCATCTCGGGTTATTTCATACATGTAAACTGATCAGATCTGTAGGACATAGGGAGGAAGGTCTGGACTTTTTATGATAAAGTAGTCCTTTGGAACTGGTTGGAGTAAAAAGGATATGCAGCACAATAATAAAGAATATACTTTTATTCTGAAGGCTTAGAATCACGCGTATTGCTAATATATATCATTCTAAGTATCTTTCTTGTTCCACTGGATTGTGTTTTAATTCTGATTCCACTCTCCTTGTTTGATTATTGTAATTGAGGATAGATCTACACTGTACTATACTTACTTATGTGATCCCTTGTAGCCTTAGGATGATGGTCCTCCAAATCTGGTGTCTTGATGGCAGGTTCGTAGGTGGCTGTGGAGCCCTATTCTTGATCCGCAAGTTCTCCCGCAGTGAGAGCATCGGTTTCCAGGTGGAAGGCGGTCCCTGTTGGAATTCCACATCATTGAGCCATAGTGGTTAAAGTGATGTCAGACAGCATTAATTTTGCAGTGTAGGTGCATCCTGAGAGTTGCAACATTTATTAGACTTTTCTTTGCATCAGTGACAGATGACATTGGGGCATCTGTGAGGCTAATAGGTAAAAACAAGAGGAGTTATTGTAATGGTGGGTGCATGATAAGCAATTATAACAACTCCGTGTAACACCCCCCCCCCCAAACAATGGAACAGTATAGGATTTTTAAATATAAAAAACTAAAGAATAGTATATAACAGTGTAACAGTACTGATGGAAGAAATCAGATCAGCTCCCACCCTCATGTCATTTAGAAAAGGAGCAACGTCCTTTCTGTTTGAAACATCTTTTAATTGGATCTTAACCTAAGCCTAGCACTTTATTGCCATATGGGAATTTTAGATGGATTTCAATTTAATTTAATTTTAATTGTCTATAAGATAGATGATGCTATGGGGCATTTATATAGCTCTTTGGTTTGTTTTAATCAATGGTTTTATCTTACATTGTATAGTTTAAAGTTGTTGTGAGCCACCTTGGGTCCGCTGGGAGAAAGGCGGTATAGAAATTTCCAAAATAAATAAAGAATAAATACAAGATATTCAATTAAGAGGCAAAGGAAATCTGACAATAACTGTAATGTGGATAACCCTAAACGAAAACACACACACACATTCATAGTTAAATGGATCTGCATTTGATTGGATTGTGATTGGAAACATGAAAGGATTGCACAATTGAGGTGAACAGATATCTTATGCTTTTACTTTTTAAAAACTGGGATTCCTTGCTTGTTGTATGCACTCATTGAGCTTGCTCACAGTTATGCTTTAAAATCTTTATCTTCCCACTGCTGTTCAGCTTGCTTGGAAAACTTCCAGATATATACTGAATGTCTGTGTGCTTAAGGATGGTTTGATTCAAACTTATGAGGAAATGCAGCTTTAGGGCTAATGGGAAGAAATTCCTGACTATGAGCCATGTTCCAGAACTGTTTGGCATTCTTCGTGAAGGTGGAGGCATCAACCAATCTCCCCACATATTTTCCAAAACTGAATGTAGTTTGGAGAATTATATGATGTACCTTAGAGTTCTTGAGGACTACTTTTGATATGAGAGACAAAAATAATCTATAAAGAATAGGGATACATTTCTACACCACAAAACAAAGAGGTATTCCATACGTTTCAGCAGATTTCTGCAGATATGGCTTGCATAGGTAAACAAAGATATTTTCATCCTTCTGGAGACTACTTTCAGACTCCTTCCCAAAGTGCACCTGGGGATTTTTTTTCTTTCACCAGCCTTTATCTTCCCTGTGATTTTCATTTTGATGACCAAACCCAAATGGCAGTGTGCCTCATAAGGGATTCTTGAGGGGGCTGCTGTTTACCTTTCTTGTTGTAGGCTGGCACAGCTAAAATAGGATTGGCTAAATGAATATTTCCTCCACTTTAAGCTCCATTGCATTGTTTACTGTAGATAGCCTGCTGCAACCTGACAATGAAAATCTATTTTCTTTAGCATTTCTTTACTATTCTCCCAGTGCTGGTAGTGCTTAAAACCTTTGAATGAGACAGCAGGAAAAATGTGGTGCTGGGAAGACATTAAAAGACTGTAAAAAGAAGCTTCATTTTCAGAAACTTTGTTAACAGAGGTGTGTCAGTACAGTGTTGGTGGTTTCTTTGCATTGGTCCTTTTTTTTTTTTTGAAAGAGGTCCACAGAAACATGTCTCACCTGTAAATAGTATGGAACACAATTCAGAGGGAACATTTATAAGTTTTTTTTATCACAATTAAAAGAACTTAAGTAACTGGCTGCTTGATAGTAGACTGACCAGGAAAGTGAACACAATTATAAGTATTAAAATAAAAGAGGAATGGTTCAGCCTTTTTCAAGATAGATACATAGGATAGGTAAAAAGGTAAAGGTTGTCCCCTGCTCATCTCCATTTCAAAGCTGAAGAGCCGGTGTTGTCCATAGACACCTCCAAAGTCATGTGGCCGGCATGACTGCATGGAGCGCCGTTTCCTTCCCGCCGGAGCGGTACCTATTGATCTACTCACATTTGCATGTTTTCGAACTGCTAGGTTGGCAGAAGCTAGGGCTGACAGCGGAAGCTCACGCCACTCCCCAGAATCGAACCTGCAACCTTTCGATCAACAAGCTCAGCAGCTCAGTGCTTTAACCCACTACGCCACCGGGGGCTCCACATAGGATCCATAGGATAGTCTCCTCTATTAATAATGCAGATTTTCTTTAAAATTGTATCCTTTTAAGTATCACCGTGGTCCTATGTTGGCGAATGTGATATCTCCCAGCTTTAATTTAGTAATTTAATCATAATGATAAAACATCCAATGAATGAGGTGAGAGTACATTGTACATTGGGAGTATAGACATAAATTGTGTTTTTGTTTTGTAAAGATCTGGTGACCTCCTACCAGACACTCTATGCTGTTTTAGGGATGGTGTTTGTTGTTGTTTGTTGGCGGCCTTGGCCTGTGTAAGCCACATCGAGTCCTTCAGGAGATTTTGCGGGGTATAAATAAAGATAATAATAATAATAATAATAATAATAATAATATGCTCAGTCTAGTAAATAGCTTATTGGCTGGAACCAAGTATTGTCTCCTTGTACTCTCCTTCCCTTCTGTTTTTGTTTTGTATACTTTATCTCAGTCATTTGAACCACAACATTATTTTGCATTTGTTCTAGGAACCATAATTTAAGCTTTTGCTGCAAATATTTTATGTAAATTAGAATTATATAATGGCTTACAATGTAGTGAGAGCTTAAATTGGTTTCTTGGTATGACATGAAATAAAATGGTGGCTTATCAGATCCCCCAAATACTGGATTTTGGACATTTTGATAAGTATATTGCCTTCTTCAAAACTGAAATTGGATGGGTTAATGAAGTTTGTCCTGTTCATTGGGCAGCAGACTGGGAAGAGAGTGGCCGAGACCCATTGTATGACCAAACTGGTAATCCTTTCCACAATTGTGTCTTGGATGCTGCTATCTGAAGATGGGCAATGCACCATAAAGAAACATTGCTCGGTCATTGCATGCCATGCATTCTACCAAAACTGGTGAAAGGCCTGCCTTATGTGCTGCAGGGAAGACCTTGTGAAGGCCTTGATTAGTCATAGACTCTAAATATCAACCAAAAGTCATAGACTCTAAATATCAACCATAAACTGAATTATAAAACTGCCATTACGATTCTTCTGAAAAAAAAATCAGCACAATATGGTATATTTTGTGCTGCACTCCCTCTTGTGGGTACACACCCATCTGATGTAGATATCCAACTCAGTTTAATGCTAGCAATTGCTTCAAATTCCAAAGTAATAACTACGTGTGGTTTGGTATGCAATGCCATAATCACATGGATAGTTTAGATAATTATATTGTTTCAACAACAAATGGTAACTTGAACATGCTAAAACTAGAGGATAGCCTTCTGGTGTCTTTAAGGATTATATTTTGGTCTTGATTTGGACTGTTATCAGTGTGCTAAATTTGGAAGGTGCTTGGAAAAAAAGTTTCTGAACTGAAGTAGCAAAGTCAGTACTTTATTTCTTGTAGTTTTAGAAATAAAGCTGTTAATACGTTCTCCCTGTTAATTATTTAAATGGAAGTTGCATATGTGCCTACAAGTCATCTGTTGACTTATAGCAACCTCATGAATTTCATGGAGTTTTCTTAGGGAAGGAATACTCAGAGGTGATTTTCCCAGTTCTTTCCTCAGAAATATGTCCCACAGCACCTAGTATTTGTTGGCAGTCTTCCATCTAAGCACTAACCAAGGCAGACCCTGCTTTGCTTTCAGGATCAGACAGGACCTGGTGCCTTTAAGAACATTACAGAGGGCACTAGCATTCTAGAAACCCTAACTTGTGTTTTATAGGTAGCTACCATCTCTTTTCTACTCTTATGGTATTTATACTGAATTCATTTTTATTTGATATTATTATTTTACATTCTTGGCTGCCATAAGTAGACAATGGATGCTAAATATAGGTTAGAAATTTCTGGATAAACAAAATATTTGAATATATTACCAGTTGCTTTCAAAAGTCTCACAGATATCATGTGCATTATGGCTTTAGCTTTAACCATCTTGACATTTGTATTAGTGAATCTTCTTGGGTGTATTCCTGTTTAATTTATTTTGGATATGTCCAATCTTTGCAGTGGGCAACAATCATACAAGTTGCCATAATTAGGAGTAAACTAGTACAACTGCTATGTAGAGTGATTAATCAGGAGACACTTACTTCTTGGGAGGAGAGCAATGACCAATCTCGATAAGATAGTGAAGAGTAGAGACATCACACTGGCAACAAAGATCCGCATAGTTAAAACAATGTATTCCCCATAGTCACCTACGGATGTGAGAGCTGGACCATAAGGAAGGCTGAGCGAAGGAAGACAGATGCTTTTGAACCGTGGTGCTGGAGGAAAGTTCTGAGAGTGCCTTGGACAGCGAGAAGATCCAACTAGTCCTTACTTCAAGAAATAAAGCCTGACTGCTCATTGGAGGAAAGGATAGTAGCGGCCAAGATGAAGTACTTTGGCCACATCATGAGAAGAAAGGAAAGCTTAGAGAAGAGTATGATGCTGGGGAAAATGGAAAGAAAAAGGAAGAGGGGCCAACCAAGGGCAAGATGGATGGATGGCATCCTTGAAGTGACTGGATTGACCTTGAAGGAGCTGGGGGTGGTGACAACCGACAGGGAACTCTGGCGTGGGCTGGTCCATGAAGTCACGAAGAGTCGGAAATGACTGACCGAATGAACAACAACAAGAGTGATTAAACCATCCTGTTTTATACTTTCTTTGAATAGTTGTGTAATTGCTTTTTTATTATTTTAAAATGTAAACTCCACTTCCCTTAGAGGCAGTTTTCACAAGGTCATCTTATAGTCTATGTTTGCTGTTCTTGATTATTTAATGTGTTTCTAGACAACTAGACAACATGTAACCAAGGCATTCCTAAAAAATCTGGTAACTTACTCTGAAGTGACTTGATAGTTGCACCATTTTCTTTTTAAAAGTAGAGAACTCACATTCCACTGATATGTATTAAACTTACCAGTTTTGGCATAAATAGATACGTATTTAGTGTAATGAGTGATTCTAATGTTGCATTCTTGCTTAGGAACATAAGAAGTATTTCGGATAAAGATAAAGGTGCACCTTGTCCGATGTTTTTTCCAAGTATCCGATACTGGGTGGTTTATTAAAAACAAGGTAGAACTCCATGGCCAGATTAATTTCCCTCATGGGGCTTTTCTATGTTTACCGCATTTGTGTTGAAATGTCACATATGAAACGAAGCCTTTTGTGCCTTAAAAAAAACCAAGTTGCCTTGTTAACTGTACCTTTTGTCAGACAAGTCATTTGTTAATGCTGAATGGAGTGAACCCATGTTTTCTCAGATGGATAGGAAAACAATTGGAATCTTTGTTAAATGATAAATTAATAGAATAGAATAACTGTATTGTCATTGTACATGGTACAATGAAATTAAATGCTTTCCCCGGCACATACTACACAATTTTAGATTAGGTCTAACAATGGTTGCTAGCCAGACTCAGTATGTTATATGTAATATCAGAGGCAGTATGCTCTGTATATCACTTGTTGGGGAATATAAGACAGAGCATGCTGTTGGACAAATTTTCTGCTGATGCACTTGCCATAGGCATCTGAGTGGCCACTGTGTGAACAAAATGCTGGGTGTTTCTCTGATGTACAGTGTTTTTGCCCTTTATGCTCTTACTTGTTTGGATAAACTTTTCCTCTGCTGTCTAAAGCAGTGGCCCCAACCTTTTTTTTGACCAGGGACTACTTGACCAAGGACCACTTTGTCCAGGGATCACTCTCCAACAATAGTACCAAAAGGGTTACAAATCAGTTTTTGGTCAAATTTAGATTCAGTTTGGCTATTTGGGGTGCTGATTCAGAAAATGGCATTGGATAGACCACATCAGCTCTAGTTTCTGATACAGAACATATGTCATCCAGTAGTCACCATCTGCTTGCCTACAGAAAACCATATTTAATAATCTAGAGCTGATGTGGTAGTAGTAATCTCTGCCCTTCTCACATCTCCGTTGCCTCAGCACAGTCGTTCTCGTTGCTGTGTGGTTTTGAGGCAACAGTATAGTAATGGTGAGGCTGCAGACCATATTTTCGTTCTTGCAGACCACCCGTGGTCCAGAGACCACAGGTCTAAAGGAAGTGGGGTTTACAGTGATATTAATACAGGAGACACTGAGAATATCTGAACATAAAGTGTGTGGTGGTTTATGCAGCCTATTGAGTTCTCCTTGCAAGTTGGTAAACCAAGTAGGGAGACCTTAGTGATGTCTGAACTAGGAATAATGGTGTGCCCAAATAAGCCAGGACATATAGGCAGACAGGAAACCCTTATTCAAGGCAGTTTCTGGATGCTTACTTGTTTTGACACTCTTGCCATTGGCATCCCATTAGCTCCCCTTTCTGGTTTGTTTGCTTGGTCTGATGTGTAGGTTGCACCACTATCATTCATATTTTGTTATTTATTACGATAGGACTTCTGGTTTATCAGTTGGTAGATAAACACAACCATAGACCCAATTTATATAAAGCACTAAGTCAATTTTTTTAAAGGCCAGTTGCATAAAAAATAACTGAAGTTTGATTACAATATAGCAAGTACATTACATTTGTCAAGTAAACTTAATTTCCTTATAGATTATTTACAAAATAAGTCACAGTATATTTTTGGGAAATCAGAACTCGTTGTTTTAAATGTATAATAGCAATGACTTATGGCCTAAAGACCTAAAGATAATTGGAGAGGTTATTTCTTCAGAACATGCTATGCTCTTCATTGAGAAGTAGATCCATTGAGACTAATATGAACAACTATATTCAACAACTGAACACAGCATTTAAATCTTTCATATCATTTGCTGTGTTTTAACTTTTTAAAGAAAATACAGGGTTAGTTATTCTTCTGATGTATGTTTGTGGCCCACCATCCAACTTGTGACAGTGTCCATTAGTTATGGGTTAAGGCATCATGTTTTCAAATTGGCAGGAGTGATTTAATGATTACCAACTTAAATCACGTTCCCCTGCTGGAAGACAGCACAGCCAGGCGCAATAATTTACTTTGCCTGATGAGCTGCACCTGCTGACCATCCCTAGGGCAAAGGAAACGGTTTATTGCCACTGGTATAAATCTCAAATGATGGCTGCTGTCTCCTTCCTTCTCTCCCTTGTGTTTTGCCTTCCTGTCTTGACAAAAATGAGCCTTGCCTTTTTGGTTTGAAGTTAGCCCTTTCCACCATCACCCTACATGAATATCCAAATCCCTATCAGTTGTTAGTCATGTAAGTAGGCTTTCATTTGAATTTTCATGTTTTGTTATTTTTTGCAAATTTATAGTTTGGGCAGAATTTTCACATTTGATACATTTCCTCACCACAATAACATTATTCTAACAATTCATCCGAGGCAAGACACAATACAAAATTTGTAATACACTGTCCTGAATCTCTACAGCATCAGATAGAACAGTAATTGTTGGATGCTATCAGGTTCTAATCTTTCATCTGACAGTCTTAGCTGTGCATCCAAATGCCCTTCTGCAGGAAGCTGCATAATGTTGAACAGTCAACCTGAAGAGGATACATGGGTCAACTTGGGAGGCTGATAAGTGTTGGACAGATGCAAAAATGTAGGTTAAGAAAAGAGCTAATAACTCCTTTTTCCTTCCCCACCCCATTTTCTTTTTCCACTCCATATAGTAGGCTACTGAAGAGGGAACGGAAGTGATAATTTGCAGAAGTCTTTTGAAATTAGTCTTGAGGAGAGCCTGAGGACATGCCATGAAGCCCAAGGGCAAGGCGTTCCCCACCTCTGACATAGAACAATGTAGAGCCATGTTAAATGCAGATCAAAACTTGGAATAAAATCATAATTCTACCATGTTTAGGATATAGCTTTCTGTTGAACAACTACTTGACTTTTTTATTAGGGCAAGGCTTCATGAAGGGACAATCCTGATTTTTGAAAACGGTAGTATGTTTTAACATATCTGCACAGATACCCCCCCCCCCCAAAAAACCCCCCAAAGCCTGATTACAATACAGCAAGTGCATTATATTTGGCAAGTAAACTTAATTCCTTCTTGATTAATTAACCTATTGAGTGCAACAGCACTTTGTTTGAAGAGTTTGGTAATCTGCCGACGCCATAATTATAATTATAATTTTATTTCTTACCTGCCTCTCTCCACGGTTTGAGGTGGGTCACAGCACAGTTAAGAACACACAAATACTATAAAAATCCTACAAATACATATTAAAATTCTGTTCCTTAAAAGATACAGATCAAAGCATTTCTGTAAAATGCACATGATATGAGTTTAAAATTCATCCTTAAAGACTGGCTGGGTAGGCCTGCCGGAAGAGATAGGTCTTTACATGGTTTTTAAATTCTGACAGCTGATCCAAGGTCCTCTGTGGTGGTTGTCAGTCGGGTTCTGGCTGGTTGAAGCAGATGTCCCCCAGAGGACCTCAGTGTGCGGAGCAAATTGTATGGGAGAAGGCAATCCTTTAGGTAACCTGGACCCAAACCATGTAGGGCTTTAAAGGTCAAAACCAACAATTTGTACTTTGCCTGGAAACTAATTGGCAGCCAGTGGAGTTACTTTAGTATAGGTGTGCTATGCTCACTCCCGGATGTTCCCATAACCAATCTGGCTGCGTTATTTTGAACCAGTTGGAGTTTTCAAACTTGGTACAAAGTTAGCCCAATGTAGAGCACACTGCAGAAGTCTAACCTCGAGATTACCAGTGTATGGACTACCATCTTAAGATCCTCCAAATCCAGGAAGGGGCACATAATCTTTATAGGCCACAGCTACCCACTTTTCCTCACTTGCTCACTGACACAGTATCAGGCTGGGAGGGCCTGGACCCAGGTTGGAGCACTATCATGTCCCAGCCAAGTTTCAGTGAAGCATGCCAGATCAGCCCCTTCATCCTTGAGGAGATCATAGATGATGTGTGTCTTATGCTTAAGTGACCTGGCACTACTTAAGAGCAAGGTGAGATTTTGTAGCTCACTCTCCAAGTTGTTCAGGCTGGTAGGGTGACTGGAAGATGGGATATGTATTAAACACCCTTCTCTCCTTCCTCTGTGAGGACATGTGACCATGTCATTGTCATATCTCCCTCTGCCCTGCACAATTTGTTTTGCTGCCCTGGTTTCAGTATACATTGAAATAAAAACAAACAATAAAGAGCAAAAGACACATCCAAAAATATAAACACAAAAGACAAATTATGAGACATTAAGGCAACACTTAACATATAATTGTAAAGAGCCATGCTCAGTGTGCTGGTACATCTAGCTTCTGGCAGAAGGTCTTGTAGTCCAGAAGGCAGGCAGCAGGAATGCTGGTGTAGAAGCCCATTCCTTCTGGACTGTTTTTGCCACCGAGCCCAGCAGGCTCTTAAAGGGTCCAGTGATCCATCCTCAATTGCAGCGGCTTAAGATCTTCCTGTTTTGATAGCCTTTTGGCCTTTATAGAGGCTGGGCTGGAGTGTTTGGTTTTGCCATCGTTCTTATATAGCCTTCCTGTGTCTCTGATATTTTACAGTCATTGTGTTTCTTACTTTCCTTTTCCTTTTTTTTTTTTTTTGGCTCTTACTGTATTGAATTTTATTTATTTTGGTTTGCTGTAGAACTTGATAAGGAAAAGGCAGCCATGAACAATTCTGACAGTTGGACAATAACCTATGATATGTTATATTGGCTGAGAAAGACTAAGGTTGCCAATTTCACTAGTCTAAGGGGTTGAGTCAAAATGAAAGCTTCTGTGAACAGAAGTGTTTTTTCAATGCCAAGCTCCCAGAGGCAGCAGATCAAGAAGAAGGAGAAAGGTGACTTTTACTGATCTCTCCCTTCATCTCCCATTGTGGGCCAAGGTATCCACCTAGCCCTGTCCCCCAAGCTGCACCCTCCAACAACAAGACCTTACTATCTTATGTTTCTTATATGATGATCGGCACCCAGAAGTGATATTGCATTATTTCCTGATTCTGCTTTGATATGGACTTCCAAAGAAAACAGAGCTATCCAGGGTGTGTGGAGTGGACGGGATGGGGTTGCTTTTGCACATTTAGGTGATTTTCTGTGTGGTTTTCAGGGAAAACTTGCCTGAAAACATGTTTATATTTGAAAGGGGGAATTTGGTCTTTGTAGGATGCATAAATGTAGATTCAACAACCACATGTATCAAGTAAGCCACACACTAGCCACCCCTCGTTGTGACTGGAACACCTTCAAAGGCCACATGTGTCAAAGGAGCCACACAGTAGCCAGTCCTTGTTAACGGGGAGACTGCTGTGATTGGAACACCTTCATATCCATTATTGCTTTCTCCTTGACTTTGAATAACTATGGTAATCATTGCTTTGTTTTGATAGCCAGGGCTACAGAGCTGGAATCGGAAGCAATTTTGGGTGGAGTCAGAGTTGGTGAAAATGTAAACCTGTCTTCAAAGAAAGAACCAGTGATATGAAATGCCTAGGTTGTTGCATCACTTATTTCTTATGCATATACTAACGTTTTGTTTTTCAGAGATTTAAATCATATAGGTTTTATATTTAGTCAATCCAAGTTTCTTGGTAATTTATGTGGTGGTACTGAAATGCCTTGTGCTATCATTTTTATTACTACTACCACCACCACCACCACCACTACTACTACTAATAATAATAATAATACACTTCATTTATATTTCGCTCTATCTCTCTGAGGGGACTCCGAGTGGATTACAGTTTAGACATATATAGGCATTCCATGCCTTTTATACAATAACAATGCTATACAATACACAAACAAAGGCAAAAGTTTCCCTTTCCATCTCGGTGATGCTCAATGCCAAGGAGCCTGGAGCCTGGTCGTGTTTTGCCGGCATGGCTGCATGGGTGCCTTTTACCTTCCTGCCAAGGTGGTACCTATTGATCTACTCACATTGCATGTTTTCGAACTGCTAGGTTGGCAGAAGCTTGTGCTCACAGTGGCAGCTCACGCCAACCCACGACTTTGAACTGCCAACCTTCCAGTTGGCAAGTTTTCTGCAGCTAGCGGTTAACCCACTGTGCTACCACGGCCCGTGAATTTAATACAGAACTTAAAGTAAATTCAGTATTATTAATTAATATACATTTGCTGTTTACAAAGGGGTCAGTAGGACAGTAGAATAATAGATGAGCTAGAGTCTGAGTCAAAGGTTTAGCATATCAGCTCCATAGTCTTGATGATATCCATTATTGTATACCAGGCATAGGACTAATTTACTCCTCCAGATGTTGTTGTATTGTACTTCCTAGAAGCCTTTACTAGCATAACATGTAGAAGACGACATGATTCCCACTCTTTTAAGCTTCAGCATTCAGCATTCTGCCAATTTGAATCATGAGTTTTTTGCAGCCTTGAAGGTTATGATGGTAATGAACAACCTTATTTCCCCTCTCAAAATCTGTTAGGGCTCTTACATAAATGATTCCAGCAAGAAGAGAAATTAAAATGGTAAAAATCAAACATTTTATTAATCTTTACATTAGTTACATTATGATTTTTTTCTTTCTATATTGTCTTCTTTTTATAAATAATGAGAGACAAAAGACCATAAAATGTATAATAACCCCCCCTTTTTTTACTGCAAAACAGAATTTGGGGGGGGGGGGGGAGTGGGGAGGAAAATGAATATAAATCTGTCTCTTACTGCATAACTTCCTTTTATGCTTCCAGTTCAAACTATTTTATAGTTTTGTCCTTTCTGTCCAAATAGGGAATGTCCTGGGCAAAACCCATTTGGAAAACTGAGCTGAGAATTTCCTCCCTGGACCTGCCACAAACGCTATGAAGTATTGCCCTCTGTATGCCCTGTAGCTTTTGTTTGACTTGCTCTTGAGTCTAACTTTATTCATGGCTTGGGATTGGCCTCATGCCATTTATTACTGTGGCTTAACTGATTCTTTTTGTTTAATATGTCGTGAGTCATGCCAGACCCAGAGGCCACTTGTGGAAAACTCGGTTCGAATTCAAGTTAGAAAAATTTGCTCTACAGTATCCAAAGAGAAATGTAGTCATGCAGACTTTTAGACCAATTGTTTCTGAAACATATACTTCAGGAAAGATAAAAGGTCCAAAACAGTTCAGAAAATACACTATACACAATAATACTGAAAATATTCTTCCTTATTTCTTATGGCTACATAATATTTCTTATTATTATATTGGTAAAGCTGTAAGGTAAAGGTAAAGGTTTTCCCCTGACATTAAGTCCAGTGGTGCCCGACTCTGGGGATTGGTGCTCATCTCCATTTCTAAGCTGAAAAGCCAGCATTGTCCATAGACACCTCCAAGGTCATGTGACCTGCATGACAGTTACCTTCCCGCCGGAGAGGTACCTATTGATCTATTCACATTTGCATGTTTTCGAACTGTTAGGTTGGCAGAAGCTGGGGCTAACAGTGGGAACTCACCCCTCCCTGGATTCATACTGACAGTCTTTTGATCAGCAAGTTCAGCAACTCAGCGGTATAACCCACTGTGCCACCGGGGGCTCAAGTAAAGCTGTACACTACCTCAATACCCAGAATACTACCCTATATATCCTTGGCATTTGAACCTGGTGACACTTCCCAGATGTAATGCGGGAGAGCATTCGTGTCCATCTGGTCTGCTTGGCTGCCAGAAGCTCCTCCTCCCAGGTGTAATGCAAACTTCAGGAACTACATGATGAGGGAAGGTTTGGCATAGCAACCTCCTGTGTCTTTTATGGCTTTTTTCTGCAACCCATTAGTGAATAAATAAATAAACATTCTTCACGTACCCATTCATTTATTGCCACCCCAATACATTTGGCTGTGGACCACACATGGCCTATAGGTAGTGGGTTCCCAATCCTAGACTCTATTTCCTAACTGACTCACTGACAAAACATGTTTTTTTCTGAATCAGCTCTGTTGAACTGCCAGGAATGAAGTCTGTCTACTGGCAGGAATAAAATAAAGGCTGCGAGAGAAAGAGCTTCCTTTAGCAACAGAGGAATGACCCCACAGTTATTCATATTCCTGAAGGGATTGTATCTTAAATGTTGTCGTATGCCTTCATTTCCAATTTATGACTAACATAACTGGTTCTAACTGGTTCTATGTCCATGTTCTAGAAGCATTTTCTCCTGACGTTTCACCTGCATCTATGTCAGACATCCTCTGAGGATGCCTGCCATAGATGCAGGTGAAACGTCAGGAGAAAATGCTTCTAAAATATTGCCATACAGCCCGAAAACCTACAACAACCCAGTGATTCCAGCCATGAAAGCCTTCAATAATACAACAAACACAACTGTTTTCTTGGAAAGATTTGTTCAGAGGGGAATTGCTTTTGTTTTCCTCTGAGATTGAGAAAACGTGACTTGCCAAATGTCACACAGTAGTTTCCATGACTAAGCAGAGCTTCAAACCATGGTCTCTAGAATTATAGTCCAGTGCTCAAACCACTACACCACACTGGGTCTCTAAATAAATCCATTCTGTAGTTCCAGTCAATGTGATCAGAAGTCCCTGCAGATTTTGCCTCATCTCACAGCAGTACTGGTGGTTGGAGGAGGATATTTCACAATCTGCATCACTGTTCTCTGTTGTAGACTTTTCATATTCAGGAAAGATGGATAGAGATAGGCTAGAGAGCCAGCATGATACAATGGTCAGAACGCTGGACAATGACTACGGAGAACAAGGTTCGAATCCTCATTCATATGTGCATGAAAGGACAGTCTTAAATTGATTTTTTCAGACTGTCACACCCAGCTGTCAGGTGCCAAGAGTTAGTGAAATTGTTCTCTCCCCTTCTCATCTCTCATCCTGACACTGAGGAGTGGCTTCCTTATTGACAGATAAGTCCTCAAGCCCAGTTACCAAACCTGCCTGATTACTTTGTTGCAAGAACAAACAAAAAATAGTATTTGTTATTGAAGATTTGTTTCTCTTGCTTGATAAGATGTGAAACAGGATAGAAATGTGCACTAAGATCAGTTCAACAAGCCTTGATATTTCTCCTGCCATTTCAGCAGATCTGGGCTGGAGACGCCTGTTTATGAACTCCAAGTGTGATGGTAAAAAATATTCATTGCCATGCTTTAGACATTTATTCTGGCATGTTGGACCGATCTGCCTTGTGTTCCTAAAAACCTGGCCTTCTCTGCTTTAAAAGCTTCCGTATAGTTGAATCCCAGATGGTCTGAGAGGATATCTGGAAGCAGATAGAGAAGCTAAAATGAAAACTGTATCAATGTATTGTTGAAGGCTTTCATGGCCGGAATCACTGGGTGGTTGTTGGTTTTTCGGGCTGTGTGGCCATGTTCTAGAAGCATTCTGTCCTGATGTTTCACTTGCATCTATGGCAAGCATCCTCGGAGATTGTGAGGTCTGTTGGAAACTAGGAAAATTGGATTTATATATCTGTGGAATATCCAGGGTGGGAGAAAGAACTCTTGTCTGTTGAAACTATATGTGAATGTTTCAATTGGCCACCTTGATTAGCATTTGATGGCCTGACAGTTTTTAGGTGTGACTTGTTAGTGCCTGGAGGAATCCAAATCTGGGGAGAGTGTTGGTGAGCTCCCTCTATCAGCTCCAGCTCCTCATGCGAGGACATGAGAGAAGCCTCCCACAAGGATAGTAAAACATCAAAAACATCCAGGCGTCCCCTGGTCAACATTCTTGCAGACGACCAATTCTCTCAAACCAGAAGCAACTTGCAGTTTCTCAAGTCACTCCTGACATGACAAAAAGAAAACAAACCAAAAAAAGCCACAGCTGTCCCTAATTGTTTTTGTCTGGAGTTCCCCTGTGCTTGAGTGTTGTTCTTTTTTTGCTGTTAGAATTTTAGAATTTTTTAATACTGGTAGCCAGATTTTTTTCCCTGGTGTCCTCCTTTCTGTTGCAATTGTCCACATGCTTGTGGATTTCAATGGCTTCTCTGTGTAATCTGACATGGTGCTTGTTAGAGTGGTTCAGAATTTCTGTTTTCTCAAATAATATGCTGTGTCCAGGTTGGTTCATCAGATTCTCTGCTATGACTGACTTCTCTGGTTGAAGTAGCCTGCGGTGCCTTTCATGCAGGTGAAATGTCAGGAGAGGATGCTTCTAGAACATGACCATATAGCCCAGGGGTCCTCAAACTAAGGCCTGGGGGCCGGATGCGGCCCTCCAAGGTCATTTACCCGGCCCTCACTCAGGGTCAACCTAAGTCTGAAATGACTTGAAAGCACACAACAACAACAACAACAATCCTATCTCATCAGCCAAAAGCAGGCCCATATTTCCCATTGAAATACTAATAAGTTTATATTTGTTAACATTGTTACTCATTTTAATTATTGTATTGTTTTTAGGTGTTTTTTACACTACAAGTAAGATATGTGCAGCGTGCATAGAAATTCATGTGGTTTTTTTTTTCAAATTATAATCCGGCCCTCCAACAGTTTGAGGGACTGTGACCTGGCCCTGTGTTTAAAAAGTTTGTGGACCCCTGATATAGCCCAAAAAAACTTCAACAACCCAAAACTGTATCAGTGTAGGAAAAATAATGTTTTCTTCCAAGGAGGGCTTCTCTGTAGTTGATTTCAAATACTCTGACAAATCTTTATATAACAATATTATAAAAAGACAACATTTGTAATATTGATATTCAGTTGTAGGTCATGTCTGAGATCAAATTGTCAATCCAAATATTCAATCATTTAGCAACAACTTAACCGAATTTAAGTTTTCTGTTATTTAACAATTTTGTGCCATAATTGTATCTATAACCCAAGCACACATAAACATAAGATATGTAAATGTTACCCTTTTAAATGGTTGCTTAAAATATTTATAATTTTATACTGCTCTTCACAGCTGCTGCCAATTTATTGCCTTTGGGAAACTTCATTAATGTGTTGTTATTTCCCCTTCCAGATAATTAATGCACGTCTTTTAAAAGAATGGACTTAAAGCCAGTCCCCATGGCTCGCATCCAGATGCATAGGCCAGTGTTTGTGTGTATTGTGGTAAATGTTCAAATTGTAATCTTTTGGATAACTTCCCAGGGAAGAAAAATTGCAAGTGATGTGCACTTTCTTTTGTCTTCTTGAAACAGTGTGGAAACCTCACTGTTTATAGAAATTTTTTTCTAGGATGAATCCTCATAGATGTAGTGCATCTTTCCCATTAAAGGAAAAAGGAAGTTAGACAGTGTTAAAAGATAATGAAGATTTGACTGAAAACAACTGAATGTCAATAGAAGAGCAGAGCACATATAACATGGTGATTGTATGTGTATGTCATAATAGATTTTGCTTAGCCAGAATGGCTAAGAAAATAAATCCCCAAATAGCCACAGAACCACATTACCTTGTCACAGACCTGGCCTATGGGATATTTATCATTAAGTACAAACCAGAAATTCCCACTTGTTTCTTTGGCAAGTCAAAGTCATAGCCATGGTTGCTGGTGATGTATGTGTTTCTGATGTTTCTGTACCTGACAATAATCAAAACAGAGACAGAAGATCTGTGGTTTGTTTAGCCTTTTCCTAAACTGGATATCTCCTATTTTGGATTGTTACATGACTGGCATTTGTGGAACATGGGAATTAAGATGTAAAGCATCTGTAAGGTATTCCAAGTTGGAGAATCTGGCTTAGGTTCTTTCATGTGAAACAGGAGCATTTATGTGGTGTGTTCCTCATGATGGCGCCGAAGGTTTGACCAAAAGGTTGGTGGTTTGATTCTGGGGAGTTAGCCCCCCTTCTGCCAACCTAGCAGTTCGAAAATATGCAAATGTGAATAGATCAATAGGTACTGCTTTGGCGGGAAGGTAATAGTGCTCCATGCAGTCATGCTGGCGTCTATGGACAACGCCAGTTCTTTGGCTTAGAAATGCAGATGAGCACACTCCCCAGAGTCGGACACGACTAGACTTAATGTCAGGGGAAATCTTTACCTTTATCTTATTCCTCATAAGCCAGAATTCCCTATCTTTGGCCATACTATTAAATTCCATTTTAATAGAGCAAAACAGATTTGTTTTCTATCATTTTAACTTTTGTTGTTGTTGCTGTAGATGCATGGATTTGATAAATAGCTTTTGAGAGATTTGCTGTTATTTTTGTATGTATGTCTATATTCGTGCTACAAAGTGCTTTTTGTGGGGTGTCTCACTCTGGAAGTTCTTAAGTCAGAAAGGATGTTTTTTTTCTCTCAAAAATGTATCTTTTTACTGTTTTGTCTTTTGGTTTTTGAGGTAGCAAAAGCTATCTCTTGTTTTGGAAACATTCTTGCTAAATGTATTAAGCTTCATTATTGCTGCTATGCATTCACATCTTTTCTATATAGGTCAATAATGGTGGATGGCTAATTTGTGGCCCGCCAGATTTTTTGAGAGTTGGAGGAATGTCATCTCTGATCAGCCCTTGTCCCATGGTGAGAGTGTTTGAGAGTTGCAGAACTACAACAGTACGCGAAAGGGCCTTTATTGCCCACCCTGTAGGCATTGTATATCTTTCATGCTTGTATATAGTGGCCCCAGTGAGGCACCACTAAGGGCAATGAATGATTCATTAGACTGACAATGTGGTAGATAAAATGGATTTGAGAACAGGTTGTTGAGATTGGGGTAAAATGGCAGGAAGTAGCCAGAGAAAGTTAAAATCTTATTCCACTTGCTGCACTTTCCCCACACCACACATTTGTTTAAAAGCAAATATATTAGTTCCGGCTTTATTTAGATGGCAAGATGGTCACTTTCTTGGTCTTAAATGAAATATGGAATAGCAATGACATGTATCCTGGAGCAAGTGCTGAAGGTCCCCTTTCCACCCATACCTAATCTGCCCTGTTTGCAAAAGCCAGCATGACATAGTGCAGGCATGGGCAAACTTTGGCCCTCCAGGTGTTTGGGACTTCAACTCCCACAATTATTAACAGCCTACTGGCTATTAGGAATTGTGGGAGTTGAAGTCCAAAACACCTGGAGGGCCAAAGTTTGCCCATGCCTGGCATTGTGGTTTGAGTGATGACACTGGAGACCAGGGTTCGAATCTGTACTTGGCCATGGAAATCCACTGGACAAGTCACAATCTCTCAGCCTCAGAGGAAAGCAAAGAGAAACATTCCCTGAGCAATTCTTGCCAAGAAAACACCATGTCAGGTTTGCTTTTGGGATGCCATAAGTTGAAAACAACTTGAAATCACACAGCAACTACAATCTGTGAGATAGCTCGAACTTGCAGGAGTCTAAGGCTTATACTCAGATACAATAATGATTGCTATTTGATTTTAGTCATTCTTTATTGTACTCTGTGTGTGTACACACAGATGTGCATATGTGTGAGCATGTGCATGTCTCTGTATGGGTCTGTATGTGAGTGAGTGTGTTTGCATGCATGTATATGTTGTTGTTCATTCGTTCAGTCGTCTCCGACTCTTCGTGACCTCATGGACCAGCCCACGCCAGAGCTCCCTGTCGGCCGTTACCACCCCCAGCTCCCTCAAGGTCAGTCCAGTCACTTCAAGGATGCCATCCATCCATCTTGCCCTTGGTCGGCCCCTCTTCCTTTTGCCTTCCACTTTCCCCAGCATAATTGTCTTCTCTAGGCTTTCCTGTCTCCTCATGATGTGGCCAAAGTACTTCAACTTTGTCTCTAGTATCTTTCCCTCCAGTGAGCAGTCGGGCTTTATTTCCTGGAGGATGGACTGGTTGGATCTTCTCGCAGTCCAAGGCACTCTCAGAACTTTCCTCCAACACCACAGCTCAAAAGCATCGATCTTCCTTCGCTCAGCCTTCCCTAAGGTCCAGCTCTCACATCCGTAGGTGACTACAGGGAATACCATGGCTTTGACTAGGCGGATCTTTGTTGCCAGTCTGATGTCTCTACTCTTGACTATTTTATCGAGATTGGACATTGCTCTCCTCCCAAGAAGTAAGCGTCTTCTGATTTCCTGGCCACAGTCTGCATCTGCAGTAATCTTTGCACCTAGAAATACAAAGTCTGTCACGGCCTCCACGGTTTCTCCCTCTATTTTCCAGTTGTCAATCATTCTTGTTGCCATAATCTTGGTTTTTTTGACGTTTAGCTGCAACCCGGCTTTTGCGCTTTCTTCTTTCGCCTTGATTAGAAGGCTCCTCAGCTCCTCTTCGCTTTCGGCCATCAGAGTGGTGTCATCTGCATATCTGAGGTTGTTAATGTTTCTTCCAGCAATTTTCACCCCAGCTTTGCATTCATCCAACCCCGCACATCGCATGATGTGTTCTGCATACAAGTTAAAAAGGTTGGGTGAGAGGATGCAGCCTTGCCGTACGCCTTTCCCAATCTTGAACCAGTCTGTTGTTCCGTGGTCAGTTCTGACTGTTGCTACTTGGTCCTTGTACAGATTCCTCAGGAGAGAGACAAGGTGGCTTGGGATGCCCATCCCACTAAGAACTTGCCACAATTTATTATGATCCACACAGTCAAAGGCTTTAGAATAGTCAATGAAGCAGAAGTAGATGTTTTTCTGAAACTCCCTGCCTTTCTCCATTATCCAGCGGATATTGGCAATTTGGTCTCTCGTTCCTCTACCTTTTCTAAACCCAGCTTGAACATCTGGCAACTCTCGCTCCATGTATTGCTGGAGTCTTCCTTGCAGGATCTTGAGCATTACCTTACTGGCATGAGAAATAAGGGCCACTGTACGGAAGTTGGAGCAGTCTTTCGCATTTCCCTTTTTTGGTATGGGGATATAAGTTGATTTTTTCCAGTCTGATGGCCATTCTTGTGTTTTCCATATTTGCTGGCAAATGGCATGCATCACCTTGACAGCATCATCTTTTAAGATTTTAAACAGTTCAGCTGGGATCCCGTCGTCTCCTGCTGCCTTGTTGTTAGCAATGCTTCTTAAGGCCCATTCAACCTCACTCCTCAGGATGTCTGGTTCTAATTCATTCACCACACCGTCAAAACTATCCTCAATATTATTATCCTTCCTATACAGATCTTCTGTATAGTCTCGCCACCTTCTCTTGATCTCTTCAGCTTCTGTTAGGTCCCTGCCATCTTTGTTTCTTATCATACCAATTTTTGCCTGAAATTTACCTCCAATGTTTCTAATTTTCTGGAAGAGGTCTCTTGTCCTTCCTATTCTGTTGTCTTCTTCCACTTCCATGCATTGCTTATTTAAAAATAGTTCCTTATCTCTTCTAGCTAACCTCTGGAATTGCGCATTTAACTGGGCATATCTCCCCTTTTCACTGTTTCCTTTTGCTTTCCTCCTTTCTTGGGCTACTTCCAGTGTCTCAGCAGACAACCATTTTGCCTTCTTGGTTTTCTTTTTCTTTGGGACGTACTTTGTTGCCGCCTCCTGAACAATGTCTCGGACTTCTGTCCATAGTTCTTCTGGGACTCTGTTTACTAAATCTAGTCCTTCAAATCTGTTCTTCACTTCCACTGTATATTCGCTAGGAATGTTAGTGAGATCATATCTAACTGGTCTGTGTATTTTCCCTGATCTCTTTAGTTTTATTCTAAATTGGGCAATAAGAAGTTCGTGGTCTGAGCTACAATCAGCCCCAGGTCTTGTTTTCACCGACTGGATGGATGTCCGCCACCTTTGGCTGCAAAGGATGTAGTCAATCTGATTTCGGTGTTGACCGTCTGGTGAGGTCCATGTGTAAAGCCGTCTTTTAGGTTGTTGGAAGAGAGTATTCGTTATACACAGCGAGTTTTCCTGGCAAAATTCTATCAGCCTGCGTCCCGCTTCATTTTGTTCTCCCAGACCATGCTTGCCTGTGATCCCTGTTGTCATTTGACTTCCCACCTTGGCATTCCAGTCTCCTGTAATGAAAATAATGTCTCTTTTTGGTGTATTATCCAGTAGGTCCTGCAGATCCTCATAGAACTGATCTACTTCTGCTTCTTCAGCAGCTGTGGTTGGGGCGTATATTTGGATCACTGTAATGTTGAAAGGCTTTCCTTGCACTCGAATTGAGATCATTCTGTCATTTTTTGGGTTGTATCCAAGCACCGCTTTAGCGAATTTCTTATTAATTATGAAGGCTACTCCATTTCTTCGATGTTCCTCTTGTCCGCAGTAGTAGATCTGGTGGTCATCTGATGTGAAGTGGCCCATTCCAGTCCATTTCAGTTCGCTGACCCCCAGAATGTCTATCTTTAGTCTTGACATCTCACCAATAACAACATCCAATTTGCCCTGGCTCATAGATCTTACATTCCAGGTTCCTATGGTGTGTTGATCTTTAGAGCATCGGATTCGTCGTTCGCCTCCAGTACCGTCGGCCGCTAGCCTTCCTTTCGGCTTTGAGCTAGCTGCGTCATCACATCTGGGGCTAGTTGAACTTATCCTCTGCTCCTCCCCAGTAGCATTTTGGCCATCTTCCGACCTGGGAGTCCCATCTTCCAATGGCATACCGACATATCTCTGGTTGTACTGGTCCATTTAGTTTTCTTGGCAAGGATACTGGAGTGGTTTGCCATTGCCTTCCCCAGGGATCACACTTGGTCTGACCTCTCTGCCACAACCGTCCCGTCTTGGGTGTCCCTTCACGGTTTCGCTCATGACATCATTGAGGTGCTCAAGCTCCAGCGCCCTGACAAGGCGGTGATCCTTTGCTGGAGTGCATGTATATATGTTGTGGAAATTTTCAAAGGAATTAAACAAAACATTTCAAAAGTAACACATTCCAGAACAATTAGAAAAAGAGAGAGAGAAAAAGAGTGAGAATTCGCCATCCATAGAGAACAGCTGAAGTGGATTAAGAGTGGTTTATTTTTCCTAAAGCTGACCCGTTGATGAGTATGAACTGTTTTCAATGGGAAAATGCTGACAGAGGAGATAAAACAAATGTATTCAGGTTTGCACTGTGATAGGCATGACTGAGAGACACAGTGGCCTCTCCCCTCACTCCTCTTCATTATTTTTTTAAAAAGAAAAATAGCTTTGTAGGGTGGGAGGAGGGAATGGGAGGAGGTGGGTGATGGGGAGGTGTCTACATTGTTGTTTAAGCATCAGTGGGTTGGGCCACAGCTTCCTAGAGCAGCAAGAGTTGGCTTCCTGCCACACTACTCCTCCGGCTGTGCGCTTGAATGGGAAGGACTAGGGAGCAGCTGTACCTAGCACTGGGGCTTTGCACACTCTGCAGACAGGACCCTTTCACTCCCCTCCATGGAACAAGCTCAGCATGTTTTGTATGAAAGGTAAGGGGGATTTTCTGCAGCAAAGTGACTTTTATCTGGAGCTAGGAGGACTGTGTTTACATACTTTGCTTTACTTTTAACAACTGCTCCAGCCATTGCCTATCAAGTTCTCAAACATCTCTTAGAGGTTTAGAAGAAGTTTTAATCTTTGGTCTTTAGTCTTGAGTCAAAGACCTGTACATAACCCTTTGCCTTTATGTACAGAAAGAAAACACATCCTTGACTGGAATGCTTCAAATGCTACATCTAATCCTTTTCTATACAAAAGAACAAGCATACTCTGTATGGTGTAAATTACTGAGCATACCAAGTGTTTGAAATATAATTGCCTGTGTTGTTGGAACTTTAGGAACAATGTGTTGGATGCAGCATGCCCACAGGCTGCGTTGCTTAATAGGATCTATCAGACAATATGTTCATATAATTTGTCTCAAAACAGTATGGGGTCTAATGAATGGCCCAAGGGAATGATAAACTTTGTCATTACATAATGCAAAATCCAGTTAAAGCAATGTTTTTTCAAATATAAAAGGGTGTGTATATGTTTGTGTGTAGGATAGAAACTCTGCAATTTGGGTTTTGTGCAAAATTGGATGTTATAGAGTTATGGCATTTTTAATTACAGAACAAGCAAATGTATTCTGTGTGTTTGTTGTTGTTTTTTTACACATGTCAGAAGTATGTCTGTTTCCTTAGACTTGCCTCTTCTACTTTTGGGAATAATAAAATGATATATAATTGTTAAAGCAAATAAGTATTCTATTAACTGTGATTTGTTTGATGATAATTAAATAGAGTGAATATTTTACCAATCACCTATACAGATTGATGTACTGCAATATCAACTTCAAGCCCATTTTAACAAAATTACAGAATAAGCTAATTAGAGAGGGTTTTCTGATGTTCCTTTCTGTGCTTGGAACTGATTATCATTGGGAGGGGAGGATGTGGTGTTTTGAACGCTTTTAGGGTGGTGGAGTTGAGGGTGGATTAGCTGAAGTTGAAGTGACAGGAAACCACAGGACATCAGGTAAAGGATATTTCCCCCCTAAAATTGGAAAAAAGTTAGAAATCTTCCATGGACTCTTCCTCAATTAAGGAAAGATGAAGGAAACTACACTAAATTCCTGCAATTGTCTTTCTGCTTTTCCTAGCCAGTCAGGAAAAAAGTCAAAAAATAAACTGTTTTAGCCAATATTGAGCTGCAAGCTGAGCAGCAGGGAAGTGGGGGGTTGGCTTCCATTGCCTCCTGGGTCCAAGATAAATTGTAAAACACTGGGAACAAAGAAGCCTTGGGAAGGGCCTCTTTAAGGCTCTCATAAGGTGCTCAAAGAAACTTGCCTTTCTTGTCCAGGGGTTCTCTTACATGGTGGCGGAGGGCTGACAGAAGCCTCTGAAAGAAGTGTTGCCTGAAGACAGTAGTAAAGGGATGGCTGTGTCCATGGCTCACCATTGGGTAGAACCCAAGCCTTCATTCTTTTGACCTTCTTTAAGAACTCTTCTGACTGTGTCATATTTTTCAATCCCAGTGTTGTTTTCTAACACTCTTAATCCCTTGTTTCTGCAGTTGGCTCTGATGAAAGAAAAAGCCTTCAGGTTTGGACCCACTGTGTTTACTATTGAGTGGGGCTTCTTATCACTGTCCCTGTTTATGCTAAACCTGTAGTCCTTTGTAGAGTTGAATCAGGCTCAAATATAGGAGTAAGGGCAATTTCCTGCACTGTGCTCCCAGAGTACCAGGAAGCAGCTGAATTGACATTCTGAGCATGTGTGCCTATTTCCCTGTCACAGAAATTGATATCTCTTGTTGAATGCAGGAGACACAGAAACAGCATTCTTGCAATTTGACCTAAGGGTATGAAAGAGAAAAAACTGGGTATACGGGGCAGGTGGGATGGTTGAGTGAACATTTCACCTTTCCTAGTGACCAGTTGCCATCTTTAGGGGGAAAATGGAGAATTTATTTAAGTGCGACACAAGAATCAATTGTCGTGTAGTGGTTTGTGCTTTGGGCTATGGTTCTGGAGACTAGGGTTTGAATCCCCAATTAGCCATAGAAACCCACTTTCTGAACCTCACAGAAAAGCAAAAGCAAACTTTCTATGAACAAACCTGGCCAAGAGGACCCCATGATAGATTCGCTTTCGAGTTATCATAAATTGGAATTAACTTGAAGTCATACAACACCACCCAGATCAAACACACACTCTCACACTCTTGCCCTTTGTACCACTGCCAAACAACACAAAAATTAAACAAGGCACAGCCCATCCCTTTGATACACTCCAGCACAGAAAATTGATATTAGTTTTCTGCTCTTTAGAACATATTTCAGTCCCTACACAAAATAAAATGAGTTGGTCTTCAAGGCAGCTTTTTTTCAGCCTGCATCCCTAGGGCTGTAATCTTCTGGGTGCTTTATGCTAGCACAGGGCTAGACTTCTGCATAGTCAGAGACTATTTTTTCCACTCCTGGATCCCTCTGGTAACATCAAGACTTGTGTGTTCAAGTAGCCTGTTGACTTAAGTTGACCCCAGAAATGTCATAGGATTTTTTTAGGCAAGGGATACTCAGGTTTGCCAATTCCTTCCCCTGAAGTATAATCTGCAATAGAATACAAACAAACAGAGGTCACCAGATAGTTTGAAAAATGGATACATACAGTGGGTCTTTTTTATCTGCTGAGGTCTGGTCCTAGGACCTCCTATGGATACCAAATGTGTGAATGTTTACAGATTGAGCATTAAATTTTGCATGTTCAGAATCTGAGTTGCAGTGGGCCTTTGATATTTGCTGTGGTTTGGTTCCCAGACTCCTTGTGGATACCAACATCTGCAGATGTTCATGTCCTGCTAATGCCATGTCATAGTAAAATGGTGTCCATTATATAAAACAAGGTTTGCTTTTTGGAATTTTTATTAAAAACAATCAGGCTGGAAATATTTGAATCTATAGATATAGAAGCTTGACTATATCTTAATCCCCCCCCCCTCAAATCATGACTTTGCTTTTTCCATCTATACTGAAATCAGTGAAAATAGATGGACGAGGAAAGTTTTGCAGGTCACCAAAAATGTTGCAAGGAACATGTTCAAAATTTGATATGTCGTTACATTGATGGGGAAGAACAGAGGCACCTTCTATATCTTCTTACATATGAATAATCCTTGTATTAATAATAGAATCATTTCCATTTTGAAAGTTAAAAAAATAGTTTGGGAAATCATAAGAGCAGCAGTTTTACTCCCTTTCCTTCCATGCTTTGTGTTCTGTTTGCTTTTGGCTTCATTTCAATGACTTTTACCTATTTGAGTTGTCCTTATCAGCTACTACATACATAGTTTATAATATGAGATCAGAGGGAAATTAAAATACTGGAAGCAGTGGGAAATAAACTTGTTTTTAGTTCCCTAAATGCCACAGCATGTTTTGAAATACAGACTACAGCGCCTGGAATTAACTGGAATTATCCAAGTACTAACCAGGGCTGACCCTGCTTAGCTTTTAATTGGGCGGGATCTGATCCTTTGGGGATATTTAGGCCTTACTTAGGGGTAGAGGTGGGATCAGGAAAGCTCATGTGCCACATCAATTTCCATGCCTTTGCCATGGAATTATCCAGCCCAAATTATGGTTTATACCATTGCCCTCCAAGGTCATTACCTAAACTTTCGACTTAGGGTCACCCTAAGTCTGAAACAACTTGAAGACACACAGCAACAACCCTAATTAACTTGGCTACTTCATCACCCAAAAGCAGGCCCATACTTCCCACTGAAATAGTAGTAAGTTCATGTTGGTTAAAATTGTTCTTCAATTTAAATGTTGTGTTGTGGTTTTATAATTTTTGTACATAGGAATTCGTCTGGCCTCCAACAGTCTGAGGAACCGTGAACTGGCCCTCAGCTTAAAAAGTTTGAGGACCCCTGGTTTATACTAACAGGAGTAGCATTAATGTATAAATGTGAGACTGTGCATCATGGTTGATGATAAAAAAGAAGAGAACGCCTTTGGAATGTCTTAACTACAGATAAGAGATTGGAAAATGTTTGCACCTTGAGAAAAAGCTCATACAACGTGAAAAACATAAGATGTCTGTTTTAGCACTCAAAATTCCTTTAGAATTCCAATGGTTGACATACCTTTATTAGATTGGCCAATGTTTCTACATATAGATTTGAGAATCTGTCCTGTAGGTAGCACAGCTGGCCCATATTTTGTTTTTGTTTTTTAGCATTCTATCTATATGTTATAATCGTTGGGGGATCATTTCATAATTCATTTTTAATCCGGCTCATAAGCAGACATTGCAAGGTTTTAGGTTTTGTTAGAGATGTATCACATTGATTATATGATAACACAATCATTTGGATTGGAGTGAAATGACTGTCAAGTTACTGAAATGTAAGAAGCAAAAACATAGAGTGAAAAAAAAGTGTGAGATGCAAAGCAAAATGATACTTGTTTCCAAAATTACTTCCAGACACAATATTTGACTTCTTTATTTTATTGTAAAGGAAATACAGGGAGTGCTGTAAACTGGGTGTGTAAATCCTCTGGCTGCACTTAGAAAGCATTTTCCATACCCTTGTTTTACAGCTGTGCACTTGGGGAAGAAGGGTAGGGGAAATATTTTCTTCTAATAATAGTAATAAGCTATATTGGAGACCATGCTAAAAAATTCTGGGCATGTGGTTGTTGCTCCCTAGGGAAAGGTCTAGAAATGCCAATTTATCTTCTGTCTTTTCTTTAAAAAATACATCAATGGTTCCTTCACCAGTTGTCGTGTGTGTGATATACATGTAAAGGCATTCCTTGCATTCTTTTCTTGGCAGCGTTTCTTAGAAAAATATGTATAGTTTGGAATCAGAAACAGATTTTTATGGTGTCCTGAAGCACATCCATTTTCCAAGTTGGTAAAAGAGTTCACATTCAAAGGTGCATTGTTATATCTTTCTGAAGAAAGAAAAGTAGTGCATACTTATTTTTGTAATATGATTTCCCCAATATAAGCTTATTTGGAGACTGTAATTTGGTCAACGAAAGCTTAAATTGGTCCATTAATGTTAGCTCAATAATCAATTACCTTTTCTATTGGCTAATAAGATAAAATGTACGGTGTAAAATGTTATTACTTAGAATTTTTTTTAAAAAAGAAAACAACTTTGGAACACTGTAACAGTGCAACAGTGGCTCCTTTTTGTACTCTGTATTAGGAGCGGATCTAGACAGCAATAAACTTCCGTAATAAAAAAGGGGCTGTCCAGACAACGTTCTGGCCAAACCAGGAAAACCCTGGTTTGTGGTGAATTAATTTGATAGTGGGATTATTCCGTGCCTTCTTGGAAGGCATGGGATAGACCTACTACTTCCAGTGTGTGGACTGCAGAATACTGCAGTCCACACAGTATTCCCACAGTTTTCTGGGCTAAATTAGCCCGGAAAACTGTGGGAATACTAACCCCTTCCCCAGACGCCCCCCTAAACACAGTAAAAAAGGAAAAGGACTCACCTGGGCTCCACAAGACGGTTGCCCAAGTACTTCTGGTGCATACAAATGATGTGCCAGGAGAAGGGGGGGGGAGGAGAAAAATCACCCCTGCCCCCCTTCCCTTTTCTCCTGGCTTGTCATTTGTGCCAGGAGAACTCCAGTATTTCTGGCACAATTTATTATAAGATCCACATTCTATTCTATTACAAGATTGAAGTGCAACACTTAAAAATCCACTTGTTGCATTTTCTTTTGCCAATGATCTTGACCAAATATACTTTACATCTAGATTTCCCAAAGAAAATGAAGGTGTATAGAAAAAATGATGATGTTGCTTCATACAGATGCTGTACAGTGGGGTCATTTTATAACCTTAGACCTCACACATTGTGAAACCATTTTTTGTGTTAGCTATTAATCTAGGAACATTTTCTCAGAATACCAGAAAAACACTGCTTCCTTTTCTCATTCCTCAGCCCCCCATAAAAACTTGTGTTTTCAGGTGTGGCCTCAATAAAATGACAAACTGAATGCTTTTACCCATATTCATCCTGTTAATGCTGCTTTACCTACACTCCAGTTTAGCCTGAAGGAGTTTTACTTAAGTTATTTTAGTTATCTACACTCATGATACTAAGGAGCTTATCACCTGACACTGTTATACCACAACTGCCTTGTGTTAATCCTATCTTTGCCTGGAGCTTGGCAGTCAAAGTTGTGGCTCTTCTGGTTGCTGTACTACATCTTGCAACCATTGAGTTATTTGGAAATCCATATTTTTCCCATTTGAAATAATCTGTTAATGACTCTCCATCTCAGTGTGGTTTAATAATCACTCTACATGCAGATGTCTCCATTTTATTGCAATATTGGAAGCATAATATGTGTGGTGTGGTTTCATGTGTTCTGAAAAACAAAATTCTTATTTAAGAAATGCTCTAAATTGGAAATAGTGAAAACTTAAAGTACATTTTACTTACAGCTGTCCAGTTTGTTATCACATCCAATGAGTAGCAAGTAAGTAATCTGAGGTTTGCTTCATTCCCGTATCTGTAATTATAATTTATGTTTAACCAGCAATAACAACTTATTTCTCTGGGCTGGTGTACTAATCATGAACACTGGTTCAAGAAACATGTTTTCACTCATCAGAGTGGCAAAACCACATACATGTGAAAATCAGATACACTTAGTCCTAGTCAGGTTCCCAAAGAATATGGGACCCTATAATATTCATGGGGTTGCCATAACTTGATAGATAATTTGATGGCACACACCCAAGTGTCCAAACTAAGATAACCCAAACATCAAAATAATATTTCCTCTAAGTCTTGGGTATTTTAGCCAATATGTAGTGAATGGCTAACCTGGCCTGAATGCTAGGAGTAGGATGAAGAAACAGCAGCACCAGCTATGGGGGTTGATGTGTGAGGGTCCCAATTGTGCCATTAGCCTGAAAAACGTTCAGCAATCCAGATTAAGGTTGTAGTTATCTTTTAGCTTCATCCATATTTTTTCATACCACCATATTCTCTCTTTGTAGTAAAATGCTCTATTAATAGTTTATCAGCTAACCACTATTTATTTATTTATTTATTTTGGGCACTTCTGCCCCACCCTTCTCAACCCCCGAGGGGGGACTCAGGGCGGCTTACATCAGCACAATTCGATGCTAACAATTCAATAAATAAATTACATAACAGCAATAACCACAGTAGTTAAACTACAACTATTATTTATTATTATTTTACTTCCAATATTTCTATCCCACCCTTCTCAACCACTGAGGGGAAACTCAGGGCAGCTTACAAATTGGCCACAATTCGAAGCCTCAATATAATACAGATATAAACACAATTAGCAACAGTTTAAAACAGTAAATAAAACATTAAGTTAAAAACACGTTAAAAGCATTGTCATCACCCATAGAGCCAATTTATTGTCTTTCCTTTTAAAGAAAATCTGTAGATAAAGGTTTAAAGCCATGCTTCTCAATCATTTGAGTGAAAACAAGCAAATTTTGTTATGGGGAAAGAGATAATATGGCCACTATACTGGACTTGTGAACTGGCCCCATAAAAGATGCTCACATTGAAGACGTTTTCTTACATTTCTCATGTCATTTGTCATGTCACCACATGTTACTCTAAAGATATAGCTGTATATTGGGTTTTTATGAATGTGGGTTATGATGTTTTCGAAGCTCTTTCTATTAATAAATGTTATCACAATACATAAATTCCGTTTCAATAGTTTTCCGATGCAGTATATGATTCTCAGGTTGCAGTAAAATGCACACTGGGAAATTTTGCTTAACTCTTTAGCAGCTTACAGCTGAAATGGGTAGGACTGCAGTGTTACCAGATCTCATTTTAAACGCTGAGGTATCTCACTAGAGCAAATGCCAGGGAAGTTTGTACAACTGTTCACATCAGTAGGTATGAAAAGAATGTTTTAGTACAGAAGAGTTATGCAAGATTCCATATCCATAGTTTAAAAATAATTGCATACACAAAATTAATAAAATATATGAATATTTCATATACCATATGAATAATATATAAATATTTTGTTTTTAAAAGCCTTCCAAAAATTTAAATGAAACAATTGCTTGACATTTCTTTGGCAGCATTCACGTGTTGCATCACCAGCTGTCTAAACAGAAGAGTCTATTTCACAATTATTAATGCCCAAGGGATGTAAGTTGAAACATAACATTAGTTTAGGTTGAGTGTCCCTTGTCCAAAATGCTTGTGATCAGAAAGGTTTTGTACATTGTGTTTTTCAAATTTTGGTCTATTTGTATAGACATGATGACATATGTTCAGATGAGAGCAGATCTAAACACAAAATGTGTGTATGTTTCATATACACCTTATAAATGTAGTGTGCAGATAATTTTACATGCAATGTTTTTAATAATTTTGTGCATAAAACAAATTTTATGTTCACTGAACAATCAGAAAGCAAAGTTTTCACAGTCTCAGCCACCCATGTTGGACAATCTATGTTCTTTTCAGATTGTGAAGTGTACGGTATTTTGGGTTCAGTAAGGCATACTTTCCTGGTTATTTGAATCAGCTATTTTTGCAATCTCTATTTGTCTTTGTAGGTGTTTCACTTTTGTTGACTTGTATTTACTAGTAACATTATTTTGTAAAAACAACATGAGCTAAGAGCAATATTTCTTTCAGCCACATTGTAGCTGACCATCTGTTTTCTTCTGCCCAAATTGTGGGAAAAGAGATTCTACCTCTACATTAGGAAGAACTTCCTGACAGCAAGAGCCATTAGGCCCGTCGCAAACTCTGTTCCTGCGAGAGAAACCCTTGCTAGCAAGTCCCTGACGTCACGAGACTCCGCCTCTCTCCCCGCCCCTTTCTCCTCCCCTTTCTCCATGCGAGCGTGGTTTTTCCTTTGCTAGGGCAGCATTGCCCGCATTTTCTCTCAGTTGGCAGAATTCAACTGAGAGAAAATGCGGGCAATGCTGCCCTAGCAAAGGAAAAACCACGCTCGCAAAGAGAAAGGGGTGGAGAAAGGGGCGGGGAGAGAGGCGCAGGCTCATGACGTCAGGGACTTGCTAGCAAGGGTTTCTCCAGCAGGAACCTAGTTTGCGACGGGCCTTAGAAAGTGTCACAGGGGATGGATTCTCCTTCTCTGGAGGTTGTTAAGCAGAGGCTGTATGGCCATCTTTCAGGAGTGCTTTGATTGTGTGTTCCTGCATGGCAAGGTTTTGGAGTGGATGGCCTTTGTGGTTTTTCCCAACTCTGTTTCTATGATCTTCATAAACACAATGTTGTTTGTGGAGTTGTATGCAGACACATCTCTCTCAACAAGGTTTTTGACAAAAAGCTCATTTTTATATTACTTTTAATAGTCATGTAATATAAAGAACTTGTCCCATAATTTCCTCTGTACAGATGTTGAAAGAACAGAGTGTGCTATGCAGAGATCCTGTGTGTCCCATGATTGCACATACACACTTAATATCCTATTCCTTCTGGGTTCACATATGCAGAAGAACAAAACTGTGACCTGCTTTTCCATTTCCTGAGCTCCCATTTATATCATTAGGATCACGCCCATCAATATTTTAAGAATTATACAACTTTCAAATAGCAAAGCATTAAGAAGCAATATTAATAAAATTGTTGCTATATTTCATGTTAGTAGGGATGCATTTTGTTTTGAAGATTAGGAATAATTAAAAGAGTTATGGAAGTGCCTATAGAAGAGTGGTGGTACTTTCTTTTGGTTGCTGTGCAGTATTTTAATGCATTTGAATTAGCAGACTTGATACCGTTAATCTTATCTTGACTGTCTGGATTGGCAGCTAATACAAACTGTAAATTTAGCTGCTTTTCACAGATGTAAATGCTTTGCTCTGATAGTACTAGGATGTACCAGTCTTAGCAGCTTTGTCATGCCACTGTTGTTTTAGATTAGAGACATTTCTTTTTATTTACTTTTGGCAGCAAATCTTTGGTCCCATGTTTTTTTCAGATGTTTCAACAGCTGCATGGGATAGTCTGAAATCCTCTAATATTGTGCAACATAATAGCTTTTGTTTCAGCATCAGCAAAAACCACTTTTGAAAAATATTTTTTCTTTTACATTTTTTTAGTTTGCAGCCCACTGTGTCTGAATGACATTGGACATGTTTTCTTACTTTTAGGAAGAGAGACAAAATAATCCTAAATGGAACATTATATAGTAATCTAAATGTGGTGGAGTTGGGTTCAAAGGAAATTTAGTTTAAAGTGACATCCTCTTTCCTAGTGACACCATCATTTTTGCATCTCTGAGAAATTATTATTACTGTGAAAGGGCTTTTGGTCTTCTATATCTCATAGCTATGCATTCCATATTCCAGCCTTCTCCAGTCTTCTAGGAAAAGGGGAATTATTTCAGCTGATTTCCCAGCAGAATCCAATGAACTCATTTCATATTTTCTTTTCTAGGGCACATCTATTATAATCTTACCCCCAACAGACATGGACAAAGATTTTGATTGACTAACTACAATGTTTAACCAAATGATGCTTTCTCTCCCCCCCCCCCCCCAAATTACTATACTGTGACCCACATGTGTTAAATTTAAGGCCTGTCAGCTGAATCTGGTTTCCCACACCATTTTATGTGGCCCTTGAGGTTCTAATACCTTGTCCAACTCTTTCAAATGCTGGCCCTAAAGTATCCAATAGCAGCCTAGACAAATGTTGGGTGGCATCTGCTCTTGAGCCAACCAACGCTGAGCGTGAGGGTGAGAAGAGCAAGAAGGTGGAGGGGGAGGTTTCCTTCACTTCAGGGGTGCAATGAAGGAGAACAGTGGTTCCAAGGCAGGAACTTTGTTTGGCTGATGAATGAGGTCCCCAATGGCATGTTGCAATAACAGGGACATGATGTGCAGGCGTGCTGAATGGCCACTCGCAAGGGAAGAGAAAGGAAGGGAGGCAGGTGGTCACTGTGTGGGGACCTAGTGAGAAGCATGGGGCTCATGAGAGGTATAATGTGTGTGGAAGAAAGGAAAGAAGGAAAAAACCCTTTGGGGTGGAAAAGAAAGAGAAAAAGGAAAAGGAAGAAGTGGGGGCAGCAGTTCAGGGGTCCATCGGGGACAGTTGGTACATGGAGATGGGGACGAGAGGAATGAGGAGAGACAGGTGATACATGAGGTGAAGGAAGGGAGTGGTGAGGAAGCAATGCTATTTTACCTCACAACCTCCGAGGATGCCTGCCATAGATGCAGGTAAAATGTCAGGAGATAATGGCCATACAGTCCAAAAAACCTACAACAACCCTGTGACTCTGGCCATGAAAGCCTTCAATAATACATTGAACATTAAAATGCTGTTTGATTGCTGGACCTGTGTGATCTTCTTAAGATTTAGAAACCTTAAATCTGATAGACTAAATTCTAATAGAATGAAGGAAAATTTCCCCCTAATTTTTCTGTATTTGAATTGCAGAATAATGTAAGTAGAAATAATTTAAGAAGCTCAGCCATTTAGTTTGTAATTCAGGGAGACAATATTTTAATTTCTAATGTGGATTATATCATTTCTTCCTATTTTTCCTTCTCATTTTGTGATCTGTACTTTTCTGACCCATTGCCTTGAAATCAGTATGGTCTTAATTTTCAGTACTTTGTTACACTCCAAACCATTAAATTACCAAATGTGCCATTAGTATTGTTTTAAAAACAAATTGCAAGCTATTTCCCCTTAAAATCAATTATTAACATAATAATGATTTTGTTATGTTAACATATAATTCTGGGGGGGAAAACATTGACTTCCATCAACAAACGTTCACTTGTATTTTAGATTATGTATGCAATTCTCAAATTAAGTTTATATTTATAATACTAAATATATTGATTTTATTCTGAGCCTTGCAATAGATTTCACTTTTTCTGCCTTTTATTAAGGAATACTCTTAATTATGATATATTCAGTGGGAGAGAATAGGACTTAGGACTTTGTCTTAGTGAGCATGACAGTCCCACAAGGAAAGGCAAATCAGATTCAGCGAGAATAAGGGGATCTTCCCTTGACTATATGGCAGCAGTATTAACATGATTATCCTGAGTTTAAAAGTTCCGCTTAGTTCAGGGCTACTTTGTAAATGGGCATGTGGACTTGATATGCAGGCTCCATCTCTACTGACCATATAATGCAGCTCAATCTGCATTATAATGGCCTTGTAGGTTGGGCCATTGTTGTAAGGCAGCTAATACTAAAATGGAGAATTGATTCCCCCCATATTTTATTATACTTCCCATTACTGCCACTATCACCTTTCGTCCATGTCCCAGCATTATTTCCATTTTAACTTTACATTTGGCCTTTCCACTGTTTTTAGTTGCGTGTTGTCTTATTGATAATGTTGTATATTTTATTGTCTATGTTTTATTTTAATTGCTTGTACTGTTGTTGTTTTGCTTGTATTGTTGTATTCAACTTCGGCCTCATGTAAGCCGCACCGAGTCCCTTGGGGAGATGGTAGCGGGGTACAAATAAAAGTATTATTATTATTATTATTATTACATATACGAAATAATTCAAAAGAATAAATAAAGATTGAACATATTCTACACTGTGGATGAATATGGAAACTGGAGACTTAAGTTAATTACATTTATGTATCGTTTAGTACCACCCCAAAGCCTCCTAAACCTGTTTTAAAAATGCAGTATGTAACAGCGTATTCATTATGATCACACACATTTACTAAAACACCTATTCAGAAAATCATTCAAAACCCATCGAGTCATTTCTCATCAAGCAAACTGCCTGAGTGCCACATAAAAACTACTAATGCTATCTAAATGCAGACGTTGAAGACTGGTTTATAGATAAGTCTTCCAATTTATTGATTTAATGTATTGATGTGGTACAGCATGGAATTACTATATTAAGACAATCAAATCCCATGATGCGATTTTGAGTAGTAGGGAAGGATAAAGGGAAAGCATAACCTGTCTTCTTTCTACTTTCAAATTCCATTCACTGATCCTGCTCTAGTTTCCCATCTTTATGCCATAACTTTGTATATATGTAGATTGGGGAGTGCCCCGGCCTATGGATTCTCCTTTTGTGAACTTTGGCCATGATACCATATTTTCCACAAACCCGCAACCCCCTCAAACATTTATTTTAAGATTTTCATTGTCCAAAACTCACATATTTGTTTTTGCACCTTGGTGCTGGAATGCACCCTGCAAGGTTTTTGGAGTTAGAAGCTTGCTCCCCAAATCTCATGACCATATCATGTTAGGAAATACTCGGTTTCTGAGACTGTTTGAGAATGATTTCAAACGGGTCTCATCACATGGCGTTTGCCCCATCCTGTCAATATTCTGTCAGAATTCATCTGCAAAGTGTCACAAAAACGGATTATTTGCAGACTGAATTCTGATTGTGTTGTTTGAAATACTACGGATTCTTTCATTGCTGAAGAGCTGTTTTTGTGTGTGATAGGAAAACTGTATACTTTTGAAGGGATTGGGAGCATTTTGAAGGAATTGGGAGGATCCAGCCTTCCATGGTGTGATGATGATGATTGATGATGATGATGATGATGATGATGATGATGATAATAATAAACTTTATTTGTACCCCGCTACCATCTCCCAAGGGAGTCGGGAGGCCAAGCTCACAGCACATCAGTAAAACAATAACAACAATAATACATAACAATAAACTAAAACTCATAAACAGAAAATAGCAGTAAACATTAGCAGTAACACAACAACGTTTAAAAGCCTATGGCTGGGCCAAATGTAATAATTAAAATTATAAAATGATAAGTCAAAGCACAGTATTTTCTGATTATAAGAATCGTAGTAATCGGATGTGAAGAGGAGAGTATGCATCCCATCTCAATACAGCATGCAACCCAGTCCTAAAAAATATGGGATGCATACTGATATAAACAGATTGCATCCCAATGTGATAAGTTCCTCAAGACAATTGCCCTAGCCCTCATGTGGTTATAGATGGAGCATTTCAACTGCACACAATCAGAAACTTTTTGGTGGATATTTTTTTCATATAGAAGAGTTTGTACTATTCAGTGAAAGATATATCAGACATTCTTTGAGATTTTCCTTACCTGTACCAGGTTTTATTACTGTATTTGGCTCTGTGAGAGTTGGGTATGGGACTAGCAAGCTCAGTAACATTCAGTTTTCCTTATGCAATAGATATGATTTGAAGGCATGAACATTATTTCCTACATATTTGTCAAAAGTGTAGATTTTGCGGCAGTTAAGAACAAAAGGAAATATGATTGAGAGACATTATATTTTACAACACTCTCCATAGGATTTTTCCCCATTTTAAAAGGTGATAGGGTGCTGATTAATAGTGTAACCTTGTTCAAAAACGAGAGTCTTTTGCTTTGGGACCACTGGGGGAATCTTCTAATCCAAGCTTTTACACTTAAACACTAACAACATACTAAACCTCTCTTGAGTCCCTCTGTGTTCATCTTTTAATAGGGTTAATGCCTACCTCAAGAAGATGTTAAGAGTTCATTTGTTTGCCTGTTTGTCATTTATAAAAGCAGCATAAACTTCTTTAACCAGAGTTAAATGAACTCTGAAAACAAATATTTTGCAGTAGTTGCTTTATTCTCCTTGTTTCCCCATTCTTTTAATAATGGTGTCACTGTCACGATATACACATTGTCTTTTTACTTTTCTATGCATGTGTAGAATAAATCTAATACACTTTGTGTCATGCACTGATTTTCTAGCTACCTCTGCTGTTCTAAGTATGGTAATTTAGCTTTAAATAAGCTGCTAATATATGGCCATCTGTGTGGATGACCGTAGTAGTACCTGTTGTTCAGGGAATGACAAATAATCTGGGATAAAGATTAAGAGAAGCATCAGAGTTCAGCTGGAGCATAAAGAGGCCAGTTTCAAATCCATCTCGGATTGATACGTTTCACAGGGCCAGTGTCGACTTTGTTCAGATCCTCTGCCTGGCTTTGGAGCTGTGCCTGCGATGGCATTTGCTTACTCAAATCAGTGCATAAAATCTTGGGTTGAATAACTCATAAACCTGATTGATTTTAATCAAGCTAGAACGACAAGATTTCTACTGCTGCAAAACCATTGCCTCCTTTTTACTCAATAGGTTTGAGTAAAATAACAAAGGGTTTTGTGAGGAATTGCGTCTTACAATGATTACCTATGTCCACTGCCTGCCTTCCGATCAAGTGGTTGGTTGCCTGCCTAGAAACAAGTGGCCGGGAAGCTATAATGATGATGAAGAAGAACTTATTCCACTGCATTCGAAGAAAATTGAGATGAATCACACTAAGGTCCAAGAGCACTTCAGGAAAAAATGGCTAAGTAAAGACAACAATACCTTTTGGCCAAGTAAGAATGGAGTGTCCTTTACACTCAATTAAGTGTTTTATAATCTTCATTCTGAATTTAGAGGAGATTTATTTTTTAAAGTAAAGTGAATTAATTACTCTCTGATATACTAAATAGAAATGTTTTCAGGAGTGAAAACAAGGCAATAAAATCTGTGATAATTCCACTGATCACAATTCTTGTTGACTTTAAGTGTATCTGTTGTTATTCTCTTACAGCGCATTTTGCGTAAATGAACATGCTATCATTAAAATGTGAAAGAACGCGATTACTAACTATTACAACCTTTCAATTATATAATGTAATTTGGTTCTTTAAGAGTGTTCTCTGTTTCCTGTGTGAAAAAAATGTCTTGGGATCATAACAAGCTTTGGGTTTTTTTAAATAGGAAAAATTCAATTTTTGTATTTATGGCTAACTTTAGTATCAGTGCTCTGCTTCTTACTTTGTGCGCTTGAAGCAGAGACATGCAGCTGCTCAGAAAAAAGTGTGGGAGAAGGAAAAAACAAGCACTATGCATAGGACACAGAAAGCTATCCTGGCAAACCTTTCTAGTGAGATGTATATTATATTTTAAAAAGTGTTAGTTAATCATCAAGTATATTGATTGTATACCTTCTACATTAATTCTTAGCTTATGTAATAGTCTGTATGATTATTCCTTGCTTTAATAACAGTTTGCACAAAAGTTACTCTGTTCTTCCACCCATACTGCAGAATTATAGCAGTTTTACACCACTTTAAATGCCATATCTCCATCCTATGGAATCTGGGGTATCTAGTTTGATATAGTATCAGAAACTTCTGACACAGAAGGGTAAACATCTCACAAAACTAGAGTACAGGGATCTAAAGCCTGGAGCCATGGCAGATACTGTATTGTGGTGTAAAAACTGCTATAATTCTGCAGTTTGGACACAGCCTTTATTCAACCACTTAGTTCTACTGTCTTTCTTTTCTGTGTTTAAAATATTAAAATGCTATATAGTCACCCACACTTGGAGAATAGGTATTATTTGTTCCTGTTGTAGTAACATATTCTTAACTCATTTCCTTTGAGGATTGATATTCTCCTTCCCTATTACTTCGCTAGTTTATTTTAAGGAAAAAAGGTGCATTTAGGATGAAGCTTTGGGAAGAGAAGATAGATGGAGTATGTCATTTATTCTTAGGATTCTGACTATACTTCTTAACTTCAGAGACATTACTAGCCCATGTCCATCTACTATCATACATGGTTAGCAGTTCTATGTTCCTATTGCCCAGATTTTTGTGAGTGTAATTTTTAGCTTTGGGCTTCCATTCTTAAGTGTCAACACGCAGAGGCCTCTTAATTGTTGTTTATGATGGAAATGTATAGTACACTAACAGAAATAAACTTGGTGATTGGTTGTTTCTGGGAAATTGGAAAGGGTAAGAGAAATTCAGAAATGTTAGCAATAGTGCAGTGGAATAGGTCAGACATCAGCTTTTTAGAGATACTTCATCGATCTTTTTGTTTTTAAAAACATTGAGAAGGATTTCTCTTACATTGAGAGGGATTTGTGTAAACTTAAAGCATATCAAAAGAGCTTTCCATTAATATTAATCAGTGCAGCTTGGAAGACACAGGATAGACTTACCTAATTTGAAGGAGAGTGATCTAAACCAAAACTTTCTCCAAGCAAAATACAAGTAGAAGATGGATTAGAAATAAGAAATACAGGTTTATGCCTCATCTAGCAGTTTCTTCTGTATCTCTTGCAAGGGATTTTGAGGATTATAGTAAATAGTTTAATTATAATATTGACAAAGTGGAGAAATATTTTATTGCTATCATCCTATTCCCTTGCGTACTTGGGGTGTATCTACATTGTAGAATTGTGCAGTTTGACCTCATCTTAGCTGCCATGGCCCAATGCTGTGGAATCCTGGGAATCATAATTTAGTGAGGCAACATCACTATTTGGCAAAGAAGGTTGAGATTTTGTAAACTACAAATCTCAGGATTCAATCACATTGAGCCATAGCAGTTAAAGTGATGTCTTACAGTATTCATTCGACATTGTAGATGCACCCCAAGCAAGCAAGGGAAAAGGATGATGGCAATCAAATCATCCTTTTCCAAATCAGCAGTGGAACTCTCTGCCCTGGAGTGTGGTGGAGGCTCCTTCTTTGGAGGCTTTTAAGCAGAGACTGGATGGCCATCTGTCAGGATGTTTTGAATTTGATTTTCCTCCTTCTTGGCAGGGGGTTGGACTGGATGGCCCACGAGGTCTCTTCCAAGTCTATGATTCTATGAAATCTTTTCCTGTTTTGTCAGTGTGCACCCTTGACCTGTGGCCTGGTATATAGTTCTTTTCATAGTCCTTGTTTCTCAATTCCCTTTAGCACATGGCTTTCATTATCATAGGAAACAGCCATCTTCCAATTGCATTTACCTATCTTTGTCCGTCATCTATCACTTGCTTCTTTGATCTGTAAGGCTCGATTTCCCATCCCATTGCTAGTTATTTCCTCCTTTGCAAGAACAGCTTGAGTTGTTCTTCCATAGTTTCCTGAAATGTTCTATTCCTCTGTCCCTTCCCTAGTCCCTATCTTTCTGTAATGAGTTCAGAGCCATGGTTTTCTTTTCTGATTTTGATTCTTAACTTTAACACACCTGAACTGTGTGACCCCTGTGCAAATGAGACAGTGAAGATTCCACAACATTGCCATAACTTGCCCAATTATGTACCTGCAGCTAAGAGCACATTTTTTACCTGTATGTATGATCATATCCTGTGACCTACAGTTATATATTGTTGTTGTGTGCCTTCAAGATATTGGTGACCTTTGGTGAGCTTACGGTGAATCTATCACAAGATTTCCTTGGTAAGATTTGTGCAGAAAAAGTTTGCCATTGCCTTTCTCTGAGTTTGAGTGTGATTTGAACAAAATTGAAATGTTTATCAAAACATCGCTATTTTGGTATCTGAGTACCTAACAGCATGGATATACTAATTCCTGAGTTATAATTTCTTTTCTTACAAAGTGGGTAACGTATGCAAAACTTCTTAGCGATGAAAGTAGAACAGAATGGAAGGAATAGGCCAGCAAAGTGGTCCACTAATATCCTCTTCATCATTATGCGCACGTCCACAGTGACATACAAACCCAGCAACCTAGATCGACTGCTGGCAGATGGCCAGCCACGGCGTAGAGCCAAACAGCATTTGTGCTCCAAGATACATACTTCATTCGCAAAAAACTATTCAGCATAGATTTATGCAGCTGCTTTTGCCACGGCTATGAATTACTCAGGGGAGGGCCTGCTTAATTAAATTTTTGTCGTTCTTGTCAAATTAGAATATTCTGGAACTGGTGATTCATTTGCCACAGCTAAACTAAATTAATTGTTTCAAGGGTTTTTTTTTGTTTGTTTTAGAATTAATAGAGCATTGCCGTTTTTAAGGTTTATCACTGTAAATGGAGCGTTAAACCCCTTGTTATTTTTTGTCATTAGCCCGCAATGTCTTTCTCATGTATGTCTTTTCAGTATCTGTGTCATCCTGCCTCAAAGTTTATTTTTAGCAGGCACTATGGCACTGAATCCCTTATTAGCAAAATAGAATAAGTGTTAGGATTCTGAGAACTCCCCAAAGAGAGATCGTGTGCTTGAATGCTAAACATTATTTTATGGCGAGCCCAGTACATTTCAGGGCTCACTACAGAAAGGAACAGTAACCAATATATATAGTTACTGCAAAAAATATAGCTCTTGCAATGTCCCCCCCCCCCCCACCCATTATTGCTAAAATTTATGAGTGGACGACAGTATGTAGAATATTACCTATAACAGATGAAGGTATTATGGTGGGAAAAATAGAATGAGTGCTAGGATTATGATGAATGTTTGAAGAGTATTCAGACCAGATAGGGGAACTGGTAACCAAATTTATTTTATCAGAAATGTTATATAGAATATGTAATTTTTCACTGAATCATATTGAAGATGTACTTAAAGAATAGCTTACCATTATTTATTTATTTATTTATTTAAAACATTTATATTCTTCCCTTCTCATCCCGAAGGGGACTCAGGGCGGAGCACAGAATATATACGGCAAACATTCAATGCTGGGACAAGAATTCATATACGCATACATTAAAAACATTTATCTCAATATTAAAACACACAATTTAAAACCGTATTGGTCATCTACGTCTAATCTAATTGACCTGGTAATCTTTCCTATTGCTGCTTTGTTGCCCTGTCCCGAAAGCTTGGTCCCACAGCCAGGTTTTTACCATCCTTCTGAAGGACAGAAGGAAGGGGGCCGATCTGATCTCACTAGGAAGGGAGTTCCATAGACAGGGGGCAATCACTGAGAAGGCCCTGTCTCTCGTCCCAACCAATTGCGCCTGTGACAATGGCAGGACAGAGAGCAGGGTAGATAGGAATAGATAGGAACCTATCCCATGGTCGTTTTTGCTTTCCATAGATTTCCCTATTCATTAATAGTTAAGGGTGTTTTTCTAGTTCATCACAGAATAGTTCTGAGGGCATTGTATAAAGCAGTGGTTCTCAATCTGTGGATCCCCAGATGTTTTGGCCTTCAACTCCCAGAAATTCTGATAGCTGGTTAACTGGCTGGGATTTCTGGGAGTTGTAGGCCAAAACACCTGGGGACCCATAGGTTGAGAACCACTGGTGTAAAGTGTTTCGTTATTTAATGGGAAGTAGCACAAAATCAGATTGTGCAAACTACAAAGCAGAGCATGTATTGAATTGGAAATTAGTATATCAGAACTGAAATTGCAACCTCCATTCCAATTTAGGTTTGGGGACCATGTTGACCATGAGTGTATGTGCCTTCCAATCACCTATCAACTTATGGCAATCCCATAAATGTCATGGATCTTTTAATGCAAGGGACACTTGGAGATGATTTTGCCAGTTCTTTCTCCTGAAATATAGCCTACAGCACCTGGTATTAACTTAGTGGTCTCCCATCCAAGATCTAACAGGTGCTGGCCCTGCTTAGCTTCCAAGATCAGATAGGCCTTTAAATGAGGCTTGTTATACTGTAGAATGAGTGCAGTTGACACCATTTTAACTGCCATGGCTCAATGCTGTGAAATCATAGGATTTGTAATTTGTGAGGCATCGGGACCCTTTGGCAGAGAGTTTCAGAAGGTAATCTTGCATATTTGTTGGAAATGATAAAGCTTTCTTCACTCCCAGACTTAAAGATACATTGAATAAAAGCTGAAGGTATTTGTTGTAGCTTGTATGTTGTCTGCTAGAACCAGATAAAATATAAGATTACTTCCAGTAGTTGAAGGATACCATTAATTAGCTTGGGCCGGGGTTTTCCTTTTCTTCCTTTTTTGCCGAAAAGTAGACTTCTGCTATCTCGGTCTTTCTTCCATTTACTGTTTCAGTAGACCAAAAAGGATTGGTTACACTACTAGGCTATCAGTTCACCCCAGGACAAAAGTGGTCGTCTTAATTTGTCTAATTAGCATCTGATATGTGGACCAGCTGCCTTCTTGAACAAAAGCAGATGATCAAACCATCTTATTAATTGCATATTAATTCTTCCATGCATTTTAACCATATGGGAGATCTCCCTCTCTGAGGGCACGGAGGCAAATTCATTATGAGAACAGGGAAAAAGGAAAGAACAAATGTGTCTTCAGAGAACAAAACATAGGAACCATGAAAAATATGTGTGTCATCTTGTCTAATTGAACTACATTCCCACAGCCTTTTGTTACTCTCATTGACAGATGTAAGAATGAACTAAGCCACATCAAACTCAGTCACAATAAAATTAAGCCTGGGTTGTTGTAAGTTTTTTCGGGCTATATGGCCATAGTCCAGAGGCATTCTCTCCTGACATTTCGCCTGCATCTATGTCAAGCATCCTCAGAGGTAGTGCTTTGAATTTGGGTCCCTAATATGAAATTACTCTTGGAAGATTGGGTTGTGTTTTCATTTTCATGAATTGGAAGCAAAAAAATGATATTAAAAGATATTTTGCACAAAACTTCTGCATAGATTTGTATCTTCAGGCCCAATCTGTGTCATCAAGTTATTTCTGACTTATTACAACCCAAAGGTGAATTTTCATGGAGTTTTCTTGGCAAGGGGGTTTGTCTTTGCCTTCCTCTGAGATTTAGACATTCACCCGGAAAGGATTCCTTGGCTGAGTAAGGATTCGAACCCTGGTCTCCGGAGTCAAAGCCCAGTTCTCTACACTACACTCGCTCTCAATATATTCAGGTTAAGATTTTTTTACTCATGTAGATCCATATGCAACAGAATACCTGGTATAGATAAATGTTTTAAATGGATGTTCTGGGCATGTTAATATTAGAGTTTTCTAACTATTGTAACTTTGTGTTTTAATGCTGTGTGTATGTGTGTTCCTTTAAGTCACCTATTGACTTACAGTGATCCCACCTTGCAATTAGTTTAATGATCTTTCTATGAGTGTGAGTTATTGTGTCTTCACTGTGGCTTTTAAAGGAATGAAGGGAGTTGGCTTAGAGCCTGCCTTTGAGTATAAGTTAGCTGCAATGAAATAAATGACAGAGTTACCAAATCAGTAAATCTTTCATGACTGGTTTGTTATTTGTTATCCTAGAGGAGAGAGCTTTGCATTGTTTGTCTTGATATGTGGGATAGAAAAATAAACTGGGTATCAATCTAATGCTTACCTGCAGATGGCAGCACTTTGCCTTCTCTTAGATATTCTTAGACTATTTATTTATTTGGGATGCAATTGATTACCTTTCTCTCCCCTCCCTAGCCATCTGTTCTGATATTTTCAGCAGACTATAACAATGATTCATATCTTCTTCTTCTTTTCATTGTCCTTAAAATCAGTTTCCATGATCAGAATATCTTTATAGTACTGATAACTACGACAAAGCACTGTGCTGCATAAGAGCAATTATTATGTTCATGTAGCTTTCTACAAAAAATAGTTACATTAATAGAATGTTTGATTTCATTTTAAAAAGTAATTTTATCGTGATTTAGAATAAAAAAAACATACAGTGTAAAAGACTGTATGAGATAGATTTCTGATTAAGTTGATGAAATATGAAGATATTCCATGTTGAGAACTACAACATCTTAAAATAGCCTCGGATGCTGGAAATCCATTCAGGTTCTGTTGGTTGTTGTAAACCATCCTATAATTTTAATACACTTTAGTGGTCAGATTTTAACTATGATGTAAATCTTCTAGACTTTATTATGCTTTTATTAATTATTTTATATTGTTTTAATTTATTTACTTGGTTAGTTATTATAAGTTATATTGATGTCATTGTATTTATTAGTTTGGTTTAGTTTGTGTGTTTTCATTAATGGCATCAAATGTTTGGCACTTTTGTGTCTGGAAACCACCCTGAGTCCTCTTGGGGAGATAGGGTGGGTTTTAAGTAAATAATAATAATAATAATAATAATAAGAAGAAGAAGAAGAAGAAGAAGAAGAAGAAACACAACAGATGAGTCCACAGCGGACCCTCTGCTGGCTGTTGTATTGGATCACACATCGGACACTTCCCAAGTGTCTAGGACTGTGTGATGTATCGGTGAATAATGTGTGCGGATCCCAGTAAGGTGGCCTTCTGCAGCTGGCAGATGGTAATTTTGTCAGCGCTGATTGTGTTTAAGTGCAAGCCAAGGTCTTTAGGCACTGCACCCTGTGCTGATCATCACTGGGACCACCTTGACTGGCTTATGCCAGAGTTTTTGCAGTTCGATCTTTAAATCCTCATATCGTGTCAGCTTTTCCAGTTGTTTCTCTTCAATCCTGCTGTCACCTGAAATTGCAACATTGACGATCTATACTTGTTTTTTAACATGATTGCGCTCCAAAACTCTGTCAGTCTGAATTTGGAAGTCCCAGAGTATTTATTTATTTACACCATTACTACCCCACCCTTCTCACCCCCGAGGGGGGACTCAGGGCAGCTAACACAGGCAACAATTCAATGCCAACAGTATCAATAACAACAATATAAAACAACAATTTAAAATCCTATTACATAACAATTAAACAGTGATTATTAATTAAAATTACATAATCACATAGGACAAATCACAAGTCATATAGCCATTTCCAATTTTCATAATAGTCCTAGAGTAGTTTAACGTGTTCATTTTCTGTGACTTTTTCAGGCTTGTGATCCCACCAGTTCTTTGTCACAGGCAGGTGGTATTTGTGGCACAAGTTCCAATGGATCAGCTTATTATTATTATTATAAGTTCTTGTGGGTTTTTTCGGGCTATATGGCCATGTTCTAGAGGCATTTCTCCTGACGTTTCGCCTGCATCTATGGCAAGCATCCTCAGAGGTGAGGTCTGTTGGAACTGGGAAAAAGGGTTTATATATTTGTGGAATGACCAGGGTGAGACAAAGGACTTTTGTCAGTTGGGCTAGGTGTGAATATTTCAACTGACCACCTTGATTAGCATACAATGGGCTGACTGTGCCTGGAGCAAACTCTTCTTGAAAGGTAATTAGATGTCCCTGTCTGTTTCCCCTCTGTTGTTTTGCTGTTGCAATTTTAGAATTTTTTTAATACTGGTAGCCAGATCTTGTTCATTTTCATGGTTTCCTACTTTCTGTTGAAATTGTCCACATGCTTGTGGATTTCAATGGCTTCTCTGTGTAGTCTGACATGGTGGTTGTGAGAGTGGTCCAGCATTTTTGTGTTCTCAAATAAAATGCTGTGTCCAGGTTGGTTCATCAGGTGCTCTGCTATGGCTGATTTCTCTGGTTGAAATAGTCTGCAGTGCCTTTCATGTTCCTTGATTCTTGTTTGGGCAATGCTGCGTTTGGTGGTCCCTATGTAGACTTGTCCACAGCTGCATGGTACACGGTAGACTCCTGCAGAAGTGAGAGGATCCCTCTTGTCCTTTGCTGAATGTAGCATTTGCTGGATTTTCTTAGTAGGTCTGTAGGTGGTTCGTATGTTGTGTTTCCTCATCAGCTTCCCTATGCGGTCCGTGGTTCCCTTGATGTATGGCAAGAACACTTTTCCTCGGGGTGGATCTTCATCTTGACTCTCGTGGCTTGTTCTTGGTCTTGCAGCTCTTCTGATGTCTGAGGTGGAATATCCATTGGCCTGTAGAGCCCAGTTGAGGTGGTTCAGTTCATCTTGGAGGAGGTGGGGTTCGCAGATTCTTTTTGCACGGTCTGCCAAGGCTTTAATGGTGCTTCTTCTTCTTTCTTTTTTTTTGACTTCGGTGATGGTTGGAGTTTTTATGTAGATATCTTTCTGTGTGTGTGGGTTTTCTGTAAACGGTGTGACCCAATTGTTGATCTGGTTTACGGATGACTATTATTATTATTATTATTATTTAATAATAATAATAATAATAATAATAATAATTATTATTATTATTATTATTATTATATGTTCAAAATTATTGTTGTATGTACCTTGCCTGACTATAAGCATGCAACTTTTTAAAAACAAGGGATTTAACTTGTGATCATTATAAATTATACATCTTCACACTAGCATTCATCAACTACTACAAAGTAAGCAGTACAGAATCTCAGCTTTAAAACTTAAATTATATCTCAGATCAGTTTAAATTAAAGCTGCAGAACCTTTTATCCTGAACATTTTTCATAATTCTTGATACTTTCTGAAACATTTTAGTTAAACATAATGGACAAAATTGATATATTCCACAATGAATGTCCCCTCTGTGGTTTGAAAATTCTTACTGTAAATGACATTAGCCTAATTCATTTTTTATAGTTGTGCCTGAGGAAATGACACACTCTTTCTTAGTTTAGGTAGTTTCACCTTCACTTTGCTTTGCTTGATAAAATTTGTTTTTTGAGTCAGTGATGGTGAACCTGTGAAAAGTGAGCAAGCACGGCGCTGAGCAGATGGTAACCATAGTATTAGATTTAAATAATTAAGCAGATCAGGGGGAAAAGTATGCTAACAGTGGGTGACCACAAGCAGAATTCACTTGTTGCTGTTCAGACCACAGAGATTATTCCATAAGGAAAAACAAGATTTATATGTAGCAGACTTACAATCTACATGTCTGTGGATTATTACATCAATGCTAAGCTGGGAGAACAATTGGTTGATTAGGTCACAAAATGCTTTATGAAGCATGAGAAGAAAGGCTCCTTGAACACAATTAAATCCTGAACTCAGTCTAAATTAAGATAACTATTCATGGCAATGCCTATTTTATATTTTTGTAAAACGCTCCACTTTTCTTATTAATCATTTTGAAACACATGCTTCTGTTTACTATTTATATGCAGCATTTTTGTGAAGTATATTGATATTCTTAATTTTACAGATGTAGATTTGAAATGGAAAAATAGCCAATTTAAGATCTAGCCAGTGAGTGAGTTAACTTTGCAACTGGAGCTCACAATATGCTTACACTTCCAGTGTTTCTGGTGCGCTGAATCTAAATAAGGTAAAGAAGAATCAATCATTTTTTTACACTGGAAGTATAAGCCTGCAGTTTTTATTGGTTAAGCTTTCCTAAGGGAATTGGTAGTTCATTTGTATTGATTTTAGCATGGATTTTTACACGTTAATCAAATTTTCTTCCTTTAAGGTCATTCCTCTCTTTGACCTTACAGTGATTTTTTTCAATAACGTTGTAATTGTGTTTTCCTTACTGGCATGTTTACATTCAAAACTGGGGTTTTTGTCTGGATAAGCTAAAAGTGTTTTCTAATATTTCTAGTTAGCGTAATTATATCCTCTTTCACATCAGAAAATAGCTGGGACCATTACGTGTGTGTGTGTGTGTGTGTGTGTGTATGATTCAGACTTGAAGGTGGATCATTCTGAAGGATTATGTTTGAGTGACTTTCCTTCTATACTGCTGCTGGAACCATTCTGACCCCAAATGCAAAAATTATTGTCATTACTGTTATGCTACTGCTATAATTGTTTCGTGTTTAGTTCTGTTGTTTAGATATATGTTCAACACTGAGTGCTTTCACGCTTAGGAGCCCCCAGTGGTGCAGTGGGTTAAAGCAGTGAGCTGCTGAACTTGTTGACTGAAAGGTCGCAGGTTCAAATCTGGGGAGCGTGAGCTCCTGCTGTAAGTCCCAGCTTCTGCCAACTTAGCAGTTCAAAAACATGCAAATGTGAGTAGATCAATAGATACCGCTCCGGCAGGAAGGTAACGGCACTCTATGGAGTCATGCCGGCCACATGACCTTGGAGGTGTCTGTGGACAACGCTGGCTTTTCAGCTTAGAAATGGAGATGAGCACCAGCCCCCAGAGTCAGACACGACTAGACTTAATGCCAGGGGAAAACCTTTACCCTTACTTGAGGCTCAGGCGTCGGTGGTGGCCGGGAGGGCTTTTGCACAATTGAGACTCGTGCGCCAACTGCGACCATACCTCGTAAAGGCTCATCTGGCCGGGGTGGTCCATGCCTTTGTCACCTCTAGATTGGACTACTGTAATGCGCTCTACGTGGGGCTGCCCTTGAAAACGGCTCGGAAATTCCAACTGGTCCAATGGGTGGCGGCCAGGTTGTTAACTGGTGCTCCTTACCGAGAGAGGTCAACCATCCTGTTTAAGGAGCTCCATTGGCTGCCGTTCATTTACCGGTCCCAATTCAAGGTGCAGGTGCTCACCTACAAAGCCCTAAATGGTTTGGGACCCGCCTACCTGTTTGACCGCATCTCCGTATATGAACCCACACGACCCCTCCGTTCATCTGAAGAGGCCCTGCTCACGATTCCACCTGCGTCGCAAGCGCGTTTGGTGGGGACGAGGGACAGGGCCTTCTCTGTGGTAGCCCCCCGATTCTGGAACTCTCTCCCCAAGGACATCAGACAAGCCCCAACGTTGCAGTCTTTAGGAAGAGCTTGAAGACCTGGCTGTTCCAGTGTGCCTTTCCAGAATAGGAAACTCCCAGCATAATGTCCCAAGAGATTTAAGATTGTCTGCACATTTAGAGATTTAAGATTGTCTGCACATCGCACCTACTCTAAAATCCTTACATTTCACCTGTCATGTCCAGCACTTTTAATTTTGTTCATTGCATTTGGCCTGGCCCTTTGTTTTTAAATGTGTCATGATGCTGTTGTTAATGTTTACTGTTATTGCTTTAATGTTTATTGGTTGCTTTTTGAGTTTTTATTGTTGTATTTGTTATGCTGTTGTTTTATTGAGGGCCTTGGCCTTTGTACGCCGCACCGAGTCCTTCGGAAGATGTTAGCGGGGTACAAATAAAGTTAATAATAATAAATAATAATAATACTATCTACATTTCGGACTGAGTGAGGAACAGAGTGGAAATGTTTTATTGATTGCTTATCACAAAATTTGAAATGATTTTATGGAACTTGGGTACTATAGTATGAGAAATTAAAATACCAGGAAACGTGTTTAACTACGTTGACTAGAAAACAAAAACAAATCCGAGCCCCAATTTGACTCCATATCAGTTCTTATCTATTACATGAAAGAGCTAGAAATCAATATACCATTAAATTGTGGTATAAGTATGTGAGGGCAGAATTATCCTTCAGCCTACTATTGCAAAGAGTGAGACATTGAAAATGGTCCACACCTAGAAGTCTAATTGATAGGTTAAGTCACATTCCCTTAGTAACTTTGCTAAGCAACATTCATCGTTTTTTTATGCCCCAACTGTTTTCCTAAATGCCCAACTGAAGTTTTACATTACTGCAATGCTGGAAATTTGGGGACCAAAAGATAGTTTCATTTGTGTGTGTGTGTGTGTGTGTGTGTGTTGGGGGGGGGGGGGGGGGAAGAGCAGTGTTCACATTTTGCCTCCCTGTGGCTACACCACTGAGGAGGTTGGCCTTTGTCTTTATTTGAGATGTAGAGAGTGTGACTTGCTCAAGGTCATGTAGTGGGTTTCCATGGCTGATCAGGAATTCAAACACTGGTCTCTAGAGTCATGGGACTCCATCACATGTGGAATTTTCCCTTTTTCTACACACAGCCTTTCACTGTCTTTTGAAGAAACAATATGGGCTCCGTGTCATGCGCAGTGAAAACTGAGTCCATGGAGTCCCATAGAAGCCATCATATGATGTATGGGCACTTCTGGTGGGATTCCATGGGTTCCGTTTCCGCAGCGCAAGAAACGGAGCCCATACTGCTTCTTCAAAAGACAATGAAAGGCTGTGGGATGGCTGGCAAATCTTTCCTCCACTCATGGGATGAATTCCATGGTCTAATCTCAAACCACCGTTCCTTGCTGGCTCCCCAGAGAGTAAAGGATGTTCATTCATGTTCATCATATAACTTTGCAATCCAGTATTGGGCCAGCTTCCTATATTGAGAAAAATCTTTTTTGGTTTTGTTTCTGAGTAGCCCCCGCCAAAAAAAGATACATTGCAGGAAGTATCAACACCAGCCACAACATATTTTTGGATTCTGATGCTTTGTGGTACTGCTTATGTAATCAACCTCTGATTGAAGTGTGTGGGTTGCTCTGAAAGGGGGCTGGAAAAGAGTCAACACTCTTCTCCTTTCTGATCAAATGTAGTGGTTGAATGACAGAACAGAAATTGGTGAGAGCTCTAGTGAGAAAAGTTGACAGTCTGTAACACTGAGCCTCAGGTCTGGATCCACTCTGAAGTTTGCTGATCTTAAATGCATCCTAATTGCATATCAACTCCTTTCTTACTTTCTGAATGGTTCACTTGTCATTGGCATCTCTCAGCATCTGGACGGGTGGGATGTTCGCTTTATGTTTTCATTTCTGTATTTCCATATTTCATAGACTTGGGTTAGGCAAACACACATTCAGAACCTGAAATCATACAAATATTAAAATGTGGTGCTTACAGAATCCCTGGTGGCACAGTGGGCCAAACTGTTGGACTGCTGGACTTGCTGACCAAAAGGTTGGCATTTCAAATCTGGCAAAAGGGGTGAGCTCCTGCTATTAGGCCCAGCTTCTGCCAACCTAGCACTTTGAAAACATGCAAATGTGTGTAGATCAATACGTACCGTAACAGAGCTCCATTCAGTCATGTCAGCCACATGAACTTGGAGGTATCTACGGACAATGCCAGCTCTTTGGCTTAGAAATGGAGATGAGCACCACCCCCCAGATTCGGACACAACTAGACTTAATGTCAAGGGAAGCCTTTACCTTTACAGAACCCAATGCCTGGTTGTGACTACCAATTGGTGGTATTGGCAGAGAGAAAATGAATCAGAAGATGGTTTAACCCATGAGGCTTCGTTGCTTTATAACCAAAATAAGATGATGGTGATGATTATTATTAAGTCTTTGTTATCTCCCTTTTAGCCTTTATTTTGCATTGTTCCTCCAGCCTAAACTTGCTATGTCTCCCTTAGCATTCCTCACAGATTAATCTCCTCTATGCATGGATAATAAAGAACTGTTTTTTCAAAGCAGTACCTACTTCATAGTCTCTCTCTCTCTCTCTTTTTTTTTTTTTGTAAAAGCTCACTTTATATATGGTTTCCCCTTTGGATTAAGTGGTGCACAGGTCCTTTTTCTTTAACAGCTGCTATGAATAAAAAAAATTCTGATCCTTTCCTACATCCCTAGTTTAATTAATTATCACATCTTAGTAGCTGGAGAAGTATCAAAATGCATGAAGACTCTGAGATTGTCTTGTTGAAAGAGACCATTGTGACTGACTGGAGTTCAAGAAGGGAGGGCAGCTGAATTCATTGCCTCTCGGGATTGTCTTTGTGGTGGGAACTCACTTTTGTTCTCTAGGAAAATGTGAGAGGATGTCAGGGTCTTGAAAAGAAGGAATGATGCACCACAATTTATAAATTATTTATCATGGCTTCTTGTAGAACTGTTGGATGGCAACATTGCATTAAACAAGGTTGATTGAATTAATAAAGTCTGATGTCACTTGGCAGAATATGATAGCTTTTTTCTCCCTTTACTAATAGAGACTGATACGAAATGAAATGAAATTGTATGTACATCAAGCCAGTGATCACTACAATTATAACAAAGGAAGTTATAAGCAGACATGACCAACATAAGAACTTATTAGTACTAAAACCATGTTATGTCTAAAATGTATCTCTGATACTAAAAAAGGGTTTTCTATGTTTTTATATGTTTCTTAGTTACTATGCAACTAATTAGAGGAGCTAAACATGGCTTCTAAAGACTTCTGTCCAACTAGTTGACACCTAGACCCGAAAATAAAGTTTGATTGCCAGGATCTGGCCCCAAAGGGAATAATTTCTTTTAAAAAAATATCTTTATTGAAAAGTTTTGCAAATATCATAAAAAGTAATGAGGTTGGAAAAGAAAAGGGAGCGAGGGGAGAGGTATATATTAGGAATATCTGGGACGGGGTTATTAAAGGGATGGGGTAGTGAGAATGGGTAAGTGAGCTAAAATAGATGGGTTTAGGAAAGACTTAGGGAAAGGAGGGGGAGCCAGGGAAAGAAGGGGTTGGTTGACTTCCCATCTTCTTTTTCATAGGATCTGTCTTCTGTTCTTCTCTCTTTACAATTTTAGGGGCAGTCTGCCCTTCTCCTATTGATATTTATATTAGTATATCAATTTTTTCTTGTTCCATAAACTTCATGAATAAAGTGGAGGCTACTGTTAATTCATTTTGTTTATCTCTGAGTTGTTGTGTCAAATTGTCCATACTTCTAACTTCCAACATCTTAATTAGCCATTCTCTTAAGTTTGGGGTTTCTTTTTCCCTCCAAAGTTGGGTAGCAACTATTCTAGCCGCAGATATTATATAGTTAAATAAAATATCCTTACTTCTATCCAAATTGAAATCTATATTTCCCAATAAGAAATACGCTGATTTTAATTGAAATTTTATTTGAAGAAAAACTTTGGAAATTATTTTATTAGGGCAGCCCTGATTCAAATTTGGGGAAAATACAAAAATAAGTTCGATACAAAAACCCCTCTCAAGATCTCTTATGCTGTCCTGCCAAATAAGAGAGTTGTGGGAAGAGAAATGGCCCACCTATAAAGAACTCCTGACAAAAAAGGACAGAATTGTTATAATGAAAACCCAAGAAGAACTACACCAAATAAACAAGAATATCTCATGGTATCAATGTTTACAAATAAGGGAACAATTTAAGAAAGACAAAGAGTTAGGTTTTATGGGAAAGGATTCTCCTTGGGATAGATTACAAACACAGAATTAATTTATTACAAGAACATACAAGAAATTATTAGAATGGGAAACAGAAAAAGAAATAATAAAAGATTGCATGGTAAAGTGAACGGCAAATAAAGGCCATACTATTAGATTAGAAGAATGGGAGATAATGTGGACCAGAAAGTTAAAATCTACATGCTCGTATGATATTCAGGAGAATTGGTTTAAGATGTTTACCAGTGGTACATAACCCCGGTAAAATTATCAAAATGTTATAAAGACCTCAATGCAAAATGTTGGAAGTGTGATAAACAAAGAGGTACATTCCACCACATGTGGTGGAGCTGCGGGAAAGCCAGGAAAGATTGGAAAGAAATACATAGAGCGACCCAAGAGATCCAAAGGGAATCATTTCTTTCGTTAGTTTGTTGATATGTAATATCCATGAACATCAATGCATGGGTGGCAAGTAAAATGTGCCTGGTTTGTGGTACCTCACTGGCAACATTTAGGGTTAAGGGCAGCTCTTTACTATATTTTCTCCCAGAAACACTGGTTTAGTATTAGTGTACAGGCAGTAAAGTGAAGAGCTATCCTTAAACCAAGAGCAACGAAGGGTGTTTGTTTTGTTTTAGTACAAGATAGAATTCCATATTTGGAAGTTTTGAGACCATAATCTCTCTCTGGACTGGTGGAACAGGATGGAGTGAGTGAAAACAAAGCTGGAAGGACCTAATTTTACTGGTTTGGATATTTAATGGCACAGCTAAAGCAAGCTCCAGTGCAACAGTTTCCAGGCTGCAAACTGGATTTCATTTCAGTGCAACAGCTTCTCAGACTGCAAACTAGAGCTCATTTATGTGGATCAATTTATTACATAGCATACCTGAAAAAGTTGTAAGTATTGGACAGAAAAAGTACTTTCTTCAGGGCCTTCAACATATATACTTAATTATGTTTGTGTGTATCTTGTTAACACCCTTTCTAATGTGTTGCACAATCCTGAATTCCACTAAGTTCGGAGAGTTAGAGCCATCCCTGATATTAGTCTTGCAACTACCCTGTGAGAGAGATTAGAATGAAAGGTAGTGAGTGTCCCAAGGTCATCCAGTTAATTTCATGGCCGAGTGGAGATTTATACAGTCCATAGTTTTAACTGCTGCATTTCATTGGTGCTCCAATGATGTATATTAACTTGCATGTCTTGTTTTGCATTGTCCAGTGATTCAGAGCAGGGCCCAGATAATTGCACCGTCTGAGAAGGAATCTTTGTCACTGCTCTCTAATTCTGTACTTCCATTCCTTTTTCTTTTTTTTTCTTTTTTTTTGGGTAGGTGTGCAATAGCAGCAGGGGTGCCTTCCCTTGATACATTTTTGGAAAGTTTCTTGAAATGAGAAATTGTGTGGAAGATATTTACAAAATGAGTGCAGACTTTTTAGCACAGGACTCCAGATATGTAATATCCATGAACATCTTGTTGAGTGCTCATGCAGTGCTTCACTGCCAGGTGTATGCTTGTTTTCCCTTTTTTTATCTGTCAGAAGTGACTTGAGAAACTGAAAGTTGCTTCTGGTGTGAGAGGATTGGCCATCTGCAGGGACGTTGCCCAGGGGACACCCAGGTGTTTTCATCATCCTGTGGGAGGCTTCTCTCATGGCCCCGCATGGGAAGCTGGGGCTGACAGACGGGAGCTTATCCCGTCTTGTGAATTTGAACCACCAACCTTCAGGTCAGCAGTTCAGCCAGCAGAAGGGTTTAACCCATTGCACCACTGTGGCTCCTTTCCTGCAATATTTGAAGTGTTACTCAGTGTTTTGTGCCTGTTGTTCATTCTTCCGAGTCTTATTACTTCCTTTCCTGTCATGGCAACCTTCGAACAAAATATTGTGCCAGGAGGGCATTTTATGGTAGGCAGATATCAGCCACAGCCAGCTGAGGAAATGCAATTATTCGCAATGGTGTCATGCATCTCTTTAGCCCTGTTCCATCACACACCTCCCTCCTGTGTCTGAGATTTTTTTGTCTTTTATAATACATAATTGAGTGATTAAGGAAAGGTATGCTTTGGAATTTCCAATTGTGTCTTTGATTTCAGAACTTATTTTTCAGATATCTGGATTTTTTTCCATTTTGCAGGTGTGGTTTTAGATTTTTTGGGGGGCATTGGCTGAATATCACTAGAATATCCATAGAGCACAAACAATTTTGTAAAAAGGTTAAGTTACTAATTAAATTAATCTAGTTGAATGTCCAAGCCAGAAAAAATTAGGCCTTATTTTAAGAATTAGTGGGGATGTAGTTTGTGATTAGTGCTGAATAAATTATAAACAATTTTCAGTTTATGTGTTCACCGTACATTCTTGCTGCAACATGCTTTGTAGTATCCCCTGTTGATTAATATAATGTTAATATTTGAAAATAATATTGAGAATCCAAATCTGATGAATCAGCTGTAATCAATTCATACATTTTGGAAAGTCTTTATGTAAGAATTTTAAGAACGATTTCTCAACATATTGTGGGAAAGAAGTGCTTCCCATTGTTTCATAGCTGAAACCCTTTATGAGATCCTGACTGTCTGGACCACTGTCCCAGAGGACAGTCACAGAACAGGTCAACTGGAAATTTATGCTCAAATTGGGCTAAATGATGCATGGGGGGATGGGTGGGGCATGTACTTCAAGCATGCAATAGTAGACATGTAACGTTGCCCCTCTGATATTTCAAGTAGCTATAACCTGTGAAAAGCCTTAACATGATATCAGTGTTGATTTTACACTGATGATATTCCAGAAAAGGGCATTATGTGTTTATTTCATAGTCTGTCCAAGTCACTGAAAATGTGAGAAGGGAAGTATACAGTGGTTTAGCTCCACAAATAAAGTTTTGAACCCAAGGAAACTGACTTGTAAATAGATTTATTGTTTTCATACATCCATTCGAACTTATCATTTCAAAGATCTAAAAGATCTTTATATAATTACCTCTTGCAGCCCTTTGAAAATATAGGGTATGGTTAATGATTAGCATATTTCTGGATCCTGCTACATTTTATCTACTTACAACCTGAGGCGTTACTATCATTCCATATTGAATTTGAAGAAGTGCAATGATATCCAAGAAGGTACATACTAAAATAAAAGCCAATTAAAGGTGCTGCCTCATTCCTTTTTTCTTTATCTTACACTCCCCTTTTACCCTAACTTTATGCAACTGATTCTTGCTTGAAAGGTTAGGCTTTTAACACTGATGGTATACTAAAGAATTTTGGGGAGATTTCTCTCTTGAATCTAACTGGTAAGAGAACAAGGACAAAATGATACCCTACCCATACTATAGGGTGTCCCAAATGTATACAGCTTTTAACAGCTATAAATAAGAATGGCAATTATTTGAAGGCTAAGTAAATGCATTTATATTGAAAAATCAATGTTATAATAATCATAGAATCATTGAGTTGGAAGAGGCCTCGTGAGCCATCCAGTCCACTCCCTGCCAAGAAGCAGGAAAATCGCATTAAAAGCACCCCTATAGGTGGCCACCCAGCCTATGTTTAAAAGCCTCCAAAGAAGGAGCCTCCACCACATTCCAGGGCAGAGAGTTCCACTGCTGAACAGCTCTTGCAGTCAGGAAGTTCTTCCTCACATTCAGGTGGAATCTCCTTTCCTGTAGGTTGAAGCCATTGTTCCGCGTCCTAGTCTCCAGGGTGGTAGAAAACAACCTTGCTTCCAATAAGCCACTCCTCATAGGGCTTGTTCTCCAGACCCTTGATCATTTTAGCCGCCCTCCTCTGGACACATTCCAGCTTGTCAACAACTCCCTTCAATTGTGGTGCCTAGAATTGAACACAGTATTCCAGATGTGGTCTGACCAAGGCAGAATAGAGGGGTAGCACGACTTCCCTGGATCTAGACACTATACTCCTATTGATGCAGGACAAAATCCTGTTGGCTCTTTTGCCGCCACATCACATTGTTGGTTTATATTTAACTTGTTGTCCATAAGATCTTTCTCCAAGATCTTTTTCACACGTACTGCTCTTGAGCCAGGTGTCCCCCATTCTGTATCTTTGCATTTCATTTTTTCAATGATACAGAATGATTTAATCATACATTCCATCTTAAATGACAGTTTTATGTAAGTTGTTGAAATTGTCATTCCTGCCCAGCAATGCCTTGTTCACATTGTCAAAGCAAACCTTTGCAAGCTTCCTGTAATTTTGTGACACTGGCAAATTTTCCATTCAGAATTATTAGCTGTTAAGGAGGTATACGTTTTTTTTAAATTCCCTGTATATTGTTTCTGCTAAATAGAAGTGATTATTGGATTAAGTTCCAAAACTGTAGAAGATTTAGAAAATGTTCCTATCCTTTGATCTAATGCTCTGTAAAAGCCAATGAGGACATTTAGTATTTCTTCCAGGAGTTCCCTTATAGGAAAGGTCTGGCCACTTTTGGGTGCTGAAAAATTTAGCCAAGCTGGGAATGTTTCTTAAGAGGTAGCTGCTTCTGCATGTGCTAACCAAAAGATTTGAACCCATGTGGCCCCTTTTGAAAGGGAGTTGGGGAGGGGGAGCTGCCCCCTGCTGTTGGCGTTTCTTTGGGGAAATGAGAATTCCTTTCAATGACAAGCCGAGGCATTGCTGGCTTTCCTTTGAAAGGGCAGACTGACTTCTTGAGCCTTAGCATTGTGCTACTGGCATGCCCTGCTGAGCACATTGATGTTGTGGTTAACATTTCTTTTTTTTTGCTGTGAAAGAATAGTGAATCATTTTCAATGGGGAGGAAGAGATGCTGTTTTTGTTTCTGAATAGTTTGTGCTGTTGCAGAAAACATTATTTTAGAACTTCTTAGATAATGTATCAACCCCCACAAACTTATTCATTTTATTATTTGTTTGTAATTTTTTGTGTGTGGCTTTGACAAATTGAGTGACTGAACAAAGGGACCGGTAAAGTATGCAATACTACTTTGTAGTCACTAAATTACTAGTTGATGGGACAGGCAGGGAACTGAAGGAAAGGTAATGTGATGGAACCCCCCTGGAAGTCGGAAACAATTCAGATGAAGAGATTAAGAGCAATGGGAACGGAGAGGTCTTCCTGATTCATGCAGAAAAGCCTCACTTTTTCCCAACTCCATTCAGATTCTGTTGTGGAGCCAGCGCCCTGCTGCGCATAAAGGCTGCCCTAGGCATGAGAAGGAGGGGACTAATTCGAGAAACAATAGTTGAAAGTCTCATTGCTCTAGGAAAGTTCAATTTCTGTATATTCACAATGAGCTGGGGAGATGCAAAGCATGGCCAAGAATGCACCCGCCTCTTTTGCCCTGTAAAAGGTTTTGAAGATGCCATTAGAATAATGTCAAGCAACATTACTTATAGTTGCTGATGCTGGTGCAGTACAACCTGGAGAGGGAGGGGGAACTGTTGATTTCCTAAAGGGAAGGGGAGGGGAGTGGGAGACAGCCATGAATGAGCATTGAAGCAGAAATCTCCATCTTGCTCCCATGCAAACATGAACAAAGATTGGCTCCCCCCTCTTCTCCCCCCATCCATGTTGTAACTGGCTGTTGCAGGCACCCGCATTATGTTTCAGTCAGAAGCTTTCAGGTTCAAGGATTGTTAATGGTTCCTAATTGGTAGGACGTTCCCTGTAACTTTGAGCTTGTCCTTGCAGAAGAAAGAAAGGAGGCAGAGGTGGCAGGAGGATGCAAAAAGTTCCTAAGATTGCAACAACTGTTTTGAGAGCCCTGGATATTAGTTTCCTGCATGGCACTCTTGCTTTCTATGGGATCTAAACTGCAGGAGCCAGCGAGATAGGAAACTCCGAAATGGTGGTCCTTATCAATACAAAGCTTAAATCCTTGATCAAATTTTTCAAGAAAAAGAGTAAGTAGCCAAGACTTTCCAGTCTATTTAGATTGTTTGCAGATAGGCTAAATGCAATGTTAATGAGTTTTGTGGGTTTTTTTTGTTTGCAGAGTGTGTATAGTTTGTTGTGCTGTTGTGCATAAAGCATGTTTTATGGAAAGTGATGTAATAAGCACCTGCTATTGTTACAGAAGCAGCAGTAACAGCACTAAAACTTTTGAGTCTCAACCTCTTTGTTTTCTCTGGAGTCATCCTTGGAAAAGTAGCATCACTTTTTGGATGCAGTAAAATGATAGAGATTGAAGTTTTGGTTTAGGTGAAATGACTGTGGCAGTAGAGATGCTCAAATGGTAGTTGAGTCTTCACCTGCATCTCTGGATGTGCATAGGTAACTACAGATAAAAAGCTAATTCTGAATCCTTGCTTTATTACTCTGGAACAAGCGTAAACATTTTAATGGTTTCAGTCCAAATAGATTCTCAGGCAGCCTTTGTTTAGAATGGCAAACTAATGTGAGCTTAACATGATAGCAGTATGCATCCATACTCTTGAAACAAAGGTACTTCAATGTAACTTGATACATCAAGATTAGAACAATGTGGCCAGGCTAATATGACTCTGCACACAGTGTGCTTTTCATCTTTGTAAGCTGTTTCTTCCCTGACAGTTGTTTAATAGAATTTTCATTTTCTGTAAAACTGGGAGTGATGGATGTGATCATGTGGATACCTTCTCTTTTTCATTATCTTTTGGCATTGACCTGTGGTTAGGAAGGAGAAAGAAGTTAGCCATGTCTTGTGTCAGCATAATCTTCCTTGATGCATGAGGGGTTTCTGATCAAATCCTATATAACAAATGTAGGTGACTTTAGAGTTCCTCAAGCGCATCCTGCTGAACCATTATAAAGTTGGATATGCTTGAAGAATTTGAGGCGAATCATATCTCAGTCATATCTGGATATAGGAATTGAAGGTTTAAAGGGATGATCTTATACACAAGACCATGCAGCATATATAGTAATAGCCATTATTTTGGCTAAAATGCCTATAGAAGGCATAAATAATAAATAATGACCATGATTGGTTTGTTTGATGTGGTTCCCTCCCTTCCCAGCAAAATAAATGTGTTTTTTTTTTATTCACCTGCATTCTTTTTAATATATTGCTTCAAAGGTATATAGTGATTTAAGCTGTTACCAGAGGGACAGACAACATTGGGCAATGATAGGATTTGCTATCTTAGTTATGAAAGTACGTCTCATGTAGAAAGGTCTCCTTTGGTTAGGTTTTTACTCACTTGATCTTATGAGGAGAGTTTATGGTTTTGAGCAGTTGGGACTTCACAAAGTTGGAACAACTTCAAAAAGGTTTTTAAAATGTTGAAAATCTGTTTCCATGAAACCGCTGGAGAAGCACAATCTCAGTACAGAGCATCAAATGGTTATGAACAGTTAGGTAATATACGGGGTTGAGGGTGAGTTCACGTGAGAATAACAGGTGTTTCAGGGGAATGGGGAAAACGTAGATATTTGATTTTCTTTGTTTTGTTTTGAAGCACAGAGAGAGAATAGCATGTGGGTGAAAGACAAATTGTGCCTGGGGAATTAAACACTTTCTCTGGCCTCTCCCTTCCCTCTTGGACTAATCACATGTTTTGCTACCACAGAAGGAAGCAAAATGCTGGTGAAAAGCTAAGCATGAAGACCGAAACACCTCTTTGTTTTGATTCACTGATGTTTTTGATAGGCTTTGGAAATGAAATGTTTATTAGATGATATACATAAGCATTAGATGTTGGGATTTTGAAAAAGATTGCAGGGTGTTCTGCTTCTAATTATGGTTGCACCCTAATGTAAATAAACCCATGAAGGGCAGGGTCACACACAACAGTGTAGTGCATGGCTGTTTATGGAGTGAAATGCCCGTGGTGTAGCTTCAGGGCAGGCAACATGAAGGCATTACCCCTGATAAGAATTCTCTCTCCACTCCTCTGCCACTAAGACATTTTCCTTCAGTTTCCATATTTCAAGTATTGTCATAATTTAAAATTTTAGCGGAGCATTTAGAAATGCTGTTTAAGCATTCATAAAAAGAGGACAATGATTTCAAGGAAATGTAAACACAGAAAATATAAATATTCCTGGGGTGGATAATTTTCACTGGTTTTCACTGTTTGAAAGTCACTGAAAGCAACTTCACAGTGAGAAATGGAGTGTGGGAATAGGTACACTCATAATTGCCCAGTCAGCTCCAAGGGATAGTGTTTTGTATCTGTTGCTCTACATTAGGGATGAAGAAACTGTGTACATTTAGCCCACGTGTCCATTTTGTGACACCCGGTATCTCCCAAACATGTTTTGACCCAAAATTGTTCTTCCATGTCCTCCGGGTGCAGTTTCATGGATGGAGCCCCCAGTGGTGAAGTGGGTTAAACCCCTGTGCCTGCAGGACTGAAGAACGACAGGTCGCAGGTTCGAATTTGCGGAGAGCGCGGATGAGCTGCCTCTATCAGCTCCAGCTCCTCCAGCTGCAGGGACATGAGAGAAGCCTTCTGATGCAGAGTGGAATTCCAGGAAATGTAGTTTAGGGCAGGGCCTTTTGACTTCCCTGCCACAGGGCTCCTTTCCTTCCCAAACTACATTCCACAAAGTTCCATGCTCTCTCTGTCTCTTTTACTCAGCTTGTCCCACCCTCCTGCTGATTCATTGTACACAACTGGCAGAGAACATCTGCTTCAGGGAGTGTAAGCTATGGAGAGCATGTTGTTCCAGTTTTTGCTCATTTGGACTGACAGTCAGTTTGCTTTCAGTGGAATTCCAGGTTCTATGTTTAAAGTTTAAAGCTCCAAATGATCTGGCATTCTGAAATGATTTGTTAAATTTTCATTCACATTCACTGAGATCAACTGGTGGAGCTTCCCTTGAGATCTCAAGGGAAGCTCCATCTTTTCAGGAGCTTAAGGCGGGAAGGGCCTGGAAAAAATATATTAGGAGTTGTACAAATATGGCAGAGCATCTTTCTTTGGGAAAACAGTTAAACACAGTCTATTATTTTTTTTCAATATATGAAGACCTGGATATTTCAATTAGTTTTTACACGTGGCATGAGAAAAAAGTGTTGTGCAACATGTAATAGTAAATTATTATGTATTATATTGCTTCGTTTAAAAAAACACATCTTGTATTTTTTTCAGGCTGTGCTCTCACTATTTGTAGCAATAAATAGTAGTGGGGGGCAAAATTACTCCCTTCCTGGCAAGATTAGATCAACCCTCTCCCTTCTGTCCTTCAGTAGGATGGTAAAAAAAAAACTTGGCTGTGGGACCAACCCTTTGGGATAATGCAATAAGGCAGCAATAAGAAACCGCACCATGCCAACCAAGTTTGATGCAGATGTTTGAGACAGTTTTAAATAGTGGATTTTATCATCAAGATAAATGATTTTAATGCTTATGTATGTGTATAGTCTATCTATGTCCCGACACTGAATGTTTGTTATTTATATGTTGTGCTCCGCCCTGAGTCCCCTTCGAGGTGAGAAGGACGGAATAGAAATGCTTTAAATAAATAAATACCGTGGTTATGATTTAAAAAGCAATCAATCTTTTGGAATAACTATTTTCCCATCCCCTTCCATTGGTAAAGGTAAAAGTTTCCCCTTGACATAAAGTCTAGTTGAGTCCGATTATGGGGGGTTGTGCTCATCTCAGTTTTTAAGCCGATGAGGCAGCGTTGTCCATAGACACCTCCTAGGTGATGTGGCCGGCATGACTGCATGGAGCGTCATTACCTTCCCGCCAGAGCGGAACCTATTGATTTACTCACATTTGCATGTTTTTGAACTGCTAGGTTGGCAGAAGCTGGGGCTATCAACGGGAGCTCACACTGCTCCGCGAATTTGAATCACCAACATTTCGGTCAGCAAGTTCCGCAGCTCAGCGTTTAGATCCGCTGTGCCACCATATGTCTGCGTCCCATTCCATATGTCTGTCTATCAAGTTTAATACTTTGATATTTTTGTTTACTAACAACATTGCATTCTGTCTTGGTGTCTCCTTCACAGCTGTCTCCAATCTAGATGAAGAGAGTAGATGGACAGTCCATTATACTGCACCCTGGCATCAGCAGGAAAATGTGTTTCTACCTTCTTCAAGGCCAGCGTGTGTGGAGGATCTGCATCGCCAAGCCAAGCTGAATCTGAAGTCGGTCCTGAGAGGTAGGAATTTGACAATACTGGAAATAACGTTTCTCATATACAGCATTTATCTGTGTGTCTCTGTGGTCTCTTATCTCCTTTTGGGTTTCTTAAACAATTCAAACCAATATTAAGAAAATATTAGATTACTATAACTGCAAAAATCTTAAAACAAGTGCAAACATATTTTCACCGTATCTCCATTATAGCTCAATGGGATCTACACTGTAGAATTAGTGAAGTTTGACACCGCTTTCACTGTCATGGGGTCAGTTCTGTGGAATTGCGGGAACTGCAGTTTTACAAAATCTTTATCCTTCTCTGCCAAGGAGTGCTGTTACTTCACCTGACTACAAAACCTAGGCTCTCATAGCATTGAGCCATGCCAGTTAAAGTGATGTCTGACTGAATTAATTCCTCAGTGCAAATGCATGGTGATTGTCCAAGAACAAATATAAGAGAAATAGAATCATAGAGTTGGAAGAGACCTCATGGGCCATCCAGTCCAACCTGCTGCCAAGAAACAGGAAAATTGCATTCAAAGCACCCTGACAGATGGCCATCCAGCCTCTGTTTAAAAGCCTCCAAAAAAGAAGCCTCCACCATACTCCGGGGCAGAGAGTTCCACTGCTGAACAGCTCTTACAGTCAGGAAGTTCTTCCTAATGTTCAGGTGGAATCTCCTTTCCTGTAGTTTGAAGCCATTGTTCCGAGTCCTAATCTCCAGGGCAGCAGAAAGCAAGCTTGCTCCCTCCTCCCTATGACTTCTTCTCACATATTTATACATGGCTATTGTGTCTCCTCTCAGCCTTCTCTTCTTCAAGCTAAACATTCCCAACGCTTTAAGCTGCTCCTCATAGGGCTTGTTCTCCAGAACCTTGATCATTTTAGTTGCCCTCCTCTGGACACATTCCAGCCTATCAACATCCCCCTTCAATTGTGGTGCCCAGAATTGGACACAGGATTCCAGGTGTGGTCTAACCAAGGAAGAATAGAGGAGTAGCATGACTTCCCTGGATCTAGACACCATACTCCTATTGACGCAGGCCAAAATCCTGTTGGCTTTTTTTTTTTTTTGCTGCCGCATGACATTGTTGGCTCATGTTTAACTTGTTATCCACGAGGACTCGAAGATCTTTTTCACATGTATACAAAGACATCGATTCTACACTGTAGGTATACAGAACATTAAAAATATTCAGTTTCCTGGTAAGAGAACTGTTTGTTCTGCTCCATAACTGAAGTACATTTGTGTCTTACCAGATGGTTTTCACACAGATGTATACTACTTATACTTAAAACCCTTTTTGTATTCATATTGTAGCAAAATATGCTACTAACAAGGGGCAGAATTGAGGAATAAGGAAGAAGTATGTTAACATAGATATTACATCGGATTTAAGCCAGAGCAATAGATATAGAAAGGGAAAAAAATAAGAAGAACCCTTAACTTATAGTTGACCAGCCATTGACTCTTGCTCCAATTTTATCAAACATTGCTTTCTATTCATTTAGCTTTAGTGCAGGCATGGACAAACTTCAGACTTCCAGGTGTTTTGGACTTTAACTTCCACCATTCCTAACAGCCAGTAAACTAGTTGGGATTTCTGGGATCTGAAGTCCAAAATATCTGGAGGGCTGAAGTTTGGGCTAAATGAATAGACATCAATGTTTGAGCCTGTAGTATATTATTTTGAAGTAGAGTCTTTGGAGCCTCAGACCAAAGACGTGAACTAATTCAACCCATCTGATACTAGTTAAGGCCCAAACCAGGAAATATGCTTAAAAGCATAATTGCGTTAACGTGAGTAATCCTTCCATTTGAATGATCACTATGATGAGGTAAAATGGTTGTAAGTGGGGCTCAATGAAGAAATGTGGAAAAGAGTAAATGGCTAGTGATACCTTTCCTGAGATTTGAATAGTAGCTAGTAGTCATGCTAGCTGGGAGATTTAGAGTGTTGTAATTTTCCAAGCTCTATGCCTTCCCTCCTGGTCTGAACCGATTAGGTCACAGGATAATGAACGCAATCGAATAAAGATGTAAACCAGTATTAATATATATAAAACAGGAGAGATGTGGGTAATGCTTTTTCTATTACCGCAGCTTGGATGTGGTTTCCGTTTTAACCTTGATCCAATTTCACATTTAATAAGTATGTTAAAGAGGCCAATTTTAGCCATAGAGAGTTGGATAAATGGATGGATAAACAGATACGCAGGCTCTTTGTTATCATGTGATACACTCCATATTGATTCTTCATGCTCAATGTACGTAGATGCCACTGGGATGTTGCTGGAGGGCTTGTGATGATTCATTACTTATGGTAGATTATTGGGACATTGGATTTGTAGGCTGGAGCTGGAGATGTTTTTTTGTGCCAGAATTGGCCTAAGCAGAAATAATTCATTTGCTTGAATTAAATTCCTATGGGCATTTTTAAACTGTGTAAAACAAATGGGAAATAATTGAATCAGCATATCTTCATTCATGTTTCCATAACCATATAGAAATAAAATAGTGTTTTGTTTTGTTTTTTCACTGTGTTTCATTGGGTCAATATACAGATGAGAAATATGGGTCATCCCCTACAGATGGTTAATTATGCTTGGATGATTACTGTATTAATCATATGTCCAATTAAAGGACTGTTAAACCGGAAGGGAACAGTTTAATATGAACAACAGTTTTTATCTAGAGTTTACCGTAATGCTGAGACACAAGCTCCTTGTCAACCTAAAAAAAGTGGAGTAAAGAAACAGCAAAATACTACATGGTTCAACTAAATTGCCTGGTTCCCTAGACAGGATATAAATGTTGGTTGTTGTGGGAGTTCTTTTCTTTCTCTTTTTCCATTTAAGTGGGTAAGATAGTTCTCCCTGCTGTTTATCCTTTGGGTTTTTTAACTTCTTGAAGTCATTTACACTCCATATGTTATTGGCTTTGGCAAACACCCATCTTACAAATGATGCTCTGGAGAACTAAGCAAATAAAATTAGGCAGAATGTATTTTCTGCATAATTATTGTTTGTTCCTTGATGAGACATGGAATCTAGTCAGTGCCAAAAATATCTAGACCAAGGAGACAAGTGGGTCATGGAAAACACATCACCCCCTACTCATTGTCAAAGACCACAACCCTCCTCTAAAACGGGGTATCTTTGAAATATATTAAAACAAAAAGAACCACACTCTAGGAAATATGGTTTTCCTGTGAAAAAAGATGTTCAGCTCCCACATGCCTTATTTATTGGGGGTGGACAGGCAACCTGCAGAGACCCCCGAAGAAGTGGAAAATTGCTTCCTGGATCTGCCAGAGTTGGCCAATCCTGGTCTACACAGTGCATTGGCAATGCATTTACAGTGGTTCTCAACCTGTGGGTTCCCAGGTGTTTTGACCTACAATTCCCAGAAATCCCAGTCAATTTACCATCTGTTAGGATTTCTGGCAGTTGAAGACCAAAACATCTGGGGACCCATAGGTTGAGAACCAGTGCTCTAAGACTGTAATACAGGCTGTGATAGTGTAAGAATGAGTGCCACATGCGTTCATTAATATGACCGTCACTCATGATGTAGTCAGTCAGTTCACTTCTAGCCAAGATTCATCTTGCCAAATAGATTTTAAATGATGAATTTGTGGCAGCAAAGATATCCTGAAAAATATGACTGTTTCAAACTTTATAATGAACACGAAAGGAAGCTTGTTGTTTTCTTCTAAGCTGCCTTGAGTCCCATTATTGGGAGAGGAGCAGGATATAAATTATTTATTTATTTGGAGCATTTCTATCCCGTCCTTCTCAGCTCCAAAGAGGGATTCAGGAAGGCTACCAACAGCCACCAATTGGTGCCGAACAATAAAAACAAAACATAAAATACACTTAGCATACATTAAAAACAATTATAAATACATTAAAACCATTCGCCATTTCACGTCATCTTCCAAATCAATCCATTGCCATCAGCTAAAAACAATCCATCAAAACAATCTATTCTGCGAATGCTTGATCCCATAACCAGGGTTTGAGGTTCTTCCAGAAAGTCATGAGCAAGAGGGCAGATCTGATCTCATTCGGGGGGGGGGGTGGGTTCCACAGCCGAGGGGCCACCACCGAGAAGGCCCTGTCTCTCTCATTCCAACCAAATGTGATTGTGATGGCAGCAGGACTGAGGGCAGGGTCTCTCCAGATGATCTTAAGGTCCTTGGGGGTTCGTAGAGGGAGATAATGTTTGGACAGGTAAGCTGGGCTGGAACCGTTTAGAGTTTATAAATAAATAATAAAATAAAACAAGTACGATATATTAAATAGGACTGTATCACACATTCATCACTTTTCCATTCTTCCTTGGAAGAGGAAGAACTTCAGAAGTTTATTAAGCAATCATAAGAAAGAAGAAGAGGAAGCCAAGCACAGCTAAGAGCTGTAGCTCCAGAGACTTCTCAAATCTCACTTGAAATTTGAGGACCCCCAGAGATACATGAATTCAGATATAGTTTTACATATTATGAACTGTTATGTGGCATTTTAAAGTCTTTATTTATTTGTTTTGTAATAGAGATCTGATTTAAAACAAATCAAAAGACAAGTACCTGAAGCATTTACTTCTGTACAGGGAGTTGGTTTTGAATTTGGATTAAGGGGGAAGGGTTACAGTATTAGGTGTTATTATTTTCAAAGTTTCTGTAGACACAGTCATACGTATGTTTTTATATGAATTGGTTAGATGAGCAAAATTCAGAATCCTAATTTTATAGTCCTATCTTTAGACTTGTAGTTATTGCAGTGAGTAAACTCTCTGAACAAGATCTTGACAAGAAACCATGTTTGGATTGCCATAAATTGGAAATAACTTGAAGGCAAACAACAACACTTTTCACTGTGCACAGCCTTCTGAAATACATTCTTACATGAGTAGCCTTATAATGTGATACGAATGCCACTAAATCTTGGCTTGGACAATGTCTGCACAATCACTTTTTGGAAAATGTGTTTCTAAGTGGGTAGGTCTGTGCTCTATAGTCTTTCATCTCATTTGATAATGCTTGTTCTCAGGGAGACATGTCTGGGGAGACTGCTTAGGAAGGTTTGAACAAATAGAACATGAATCACTTTCAGAGTAGAACAGAACATGAAAATAACATCTTACTCGTTTGTGGTCTGAAACATGACCTAGTTTTTCATATGCAAGCCATCTTGGGAGTGAAAGTGCAAGATCCTACTGATCCATATTGATAATATGGGATAACTACTTATATAACTGCGGAGGCTGCTTGCTGCTTGTGAAAGCATAAATTTTATGTATTGTTGAAGGCTTTCATGACTGGAATCACTGAGTTGTTGTGTTTTCCAGGCTGTATGGCCATGTTCCAGAAGCATTCTGTCCTTACATTTCGCCTTCTGTTGAAATTGTCCACATGCTTGTGGATTTCAATGGCTTCTCTGTGTAGTCTGACATGGTAGTTGTTAGAGTGGGCCAGCATTTCTTTGTTCTCAACAGAAAGGAAGAAACCGTGAAAATGAATGAAATCTGGTTACCAGTATTAAAAAAAACTCTGAAATCATAACAATAAATAAAGAACAACACTCAAAAACAGGGAAATTCCAGACAAGAAACAATCAGGGCCAACTAATCACCTCCCAACAAAGGATTCCCACAGACATTAAGAAGCCAGATCTTGAAAACTGCTAGGCCATTAAATGCTAATCAAGGTGGCCATTTGCTACATTCACACTTGCCTAACAGACAAGAGTTTTTTCTCCCACCATGGACATTCCACAGATATATAAACCCAATTGTCCCAGTTTCCAACACACCTCACAACCTGCCAATAGATGCAGGCAAAACATGCTTCTGGAACATGGCCATACAGTCCGGAAGACACACAACAACCCATAGATTTTATATTTCAGTTTCTTTTCAGTCAGCAAAAGAAGTATCTATGTATGTTTTAAATTTAAATTCTAGATTCTGCCTAACAAGTCAAGATGTTGTATATGTTATAGTTTAGAAGATATTGTTACAATTTTGGAACTGAAGCAGTTTGTTTCCAATATTGAACAAAGGAACAAAAATCTCAAAGCAGCTGTGGTTTGATACAAAGAAACAGAGATTTGAATCAACAGATTCTATATATTTGTTATGGGGTGGGATGAGAGGGAGAAGAAACTTGAAATACAGCAAACTGGGGGTGTGGTTGAGTGTAATGTATTGCTGGCTCCTGTTTCATTTTTCCCATTGCAAATACATACAATTTGTTAATTTAGATACACATATCTTTGTTCAAAAAGAAAAGAGAAGGAGTACTTTGGTGTGACAAACCAATTTAGGGGTAACAACACCTTCACATACCTAAACACTTCCTTTGTCTTGGGTTCTCACCTTTTTTTTTTTTCAACCAAAAAATTCCAGGAAAGTCACTATCAGCATGAGTCAGGTAACTCAACAGGCTTTCTGGTGATACAAACCTGAAAATAAGCATTGCAAATGAAATTTTTAACAGATCATTGTTGGGAACTCTCAGCACTGTTATCTTGATTTACTTGGAGCTAATTTGGGTTTCTTTCTTTAACATTGTTCCAAGTAGTATAGTGCCATCTGCAAGTAGCATGGTGTCATTCGCATATCTTAAGTTGTTGATGTTCCTTCATCCAGTTGTCATGCATCCTTTTTCTGAGTCTAATCCTAATTATATGCTCAACAGTCAAGCTAAACAGGTTGGGGTTCTTTTCTTGTCGGAAGTGACTTGAGAAACTGCAAGTTGCTTCTGGTGTGAGAGAATTGGTCGTCTGCTAGAACATTTTCCAGGGGACATCTGAATGTTTTACCATCCTATGAAAGGCTTCTCTCATGTCCCCGCATGGAAAGCTGGAGCTGAGAGATGGGGACTCACCCTGTCTTCTGGATTCAAACCGCCAACTTTCAGGACAGCAGCTCAGCAGGCACAAGTGTGGCTCCAACAGTTTGGGTGATAAAATACAACTTTTCCTGACCTCCTTACCAGTTGGAAACCACTTTAAACCCCCATTGTAACCCCTTAAATAAACAGACTCTCCCGCTCTCTTTATTTTTTCCTCATTATGTTCTCTCTTATGTTTATTTAAAAAGAAGAGGAAAATATTTGTTCAGTCCATGTCCCTTAGTTTTGCCTTTGATCTAACCATCAGTCAAAGCAAACCTATTATTTGGTCCCCAAATCTGACCTCAGCCTATATTTGACTTACAAATGAGTATATAAGTAACAGCAATTTTTTCACTTGTCATACAAACTTAGGTCTTTCTGCCATTGCTTAAATGATACATCAAATATCAGAACTGGATGGAGCTACCGGTGACACAGTGGGTTAAATCCCTGTGCCAGCAGGACTGAAGACAGACAGGTCACATTTTTTAATCTGGGGAGAGCACAGATGAGCTCTCTCTATCAGCACCAGCTCCTCATGCGGGGACATGAGAGAAGCCTCCCACAAGGATGGTAAAACATCAAAACATCTGGATAATGTCCTTGCAGACAGGTGATTCTCTCCCACCAGAAATGACTTGCAGTTTCTCAAGTCGCTCCTAACACGACCAAAAAGAAAAAGAAAAAAAAAAGAACTGGATGCCAATGAAGCTGAATCTCTGAAGTAATTTTAAAATTACTTTTAAAATGTAACATTTACTTCCTTATTTGGTAACAATTAAAAAAAGGTGTGTGTTTCCTGCATTGCCTGGTTCTTCCATGCCTGTGTAGCTCTTTAGCATCAAGAGCCAATGCACAGAGCTCAGTTATTGCAGGGGAAAACTGTTCTGTAGACAATTATTCTTCTGTTGTCCCGATGATTTAATGATGGAAGAAGCGTAATATTATGGCAAGTTGGAATTAGTAAAATCAGCTAGATTCTGTTAAACCAAACATACTTTAGTTAATCTGCTTTGGCGGTACATCTGTTGGAATTCCTGACTCAGTGAAAAAAAGCAATGAAGGGGTTTCTCTTTTCAGAATCGCACTGAACTGTATTATGGATAAAGTTCATGAACCTGCTTTATATTCCATGCTGGCTGTTTTTCAGCAAGAGTCTAAGAGCTACAATGGGTTGGCTTTCCAGTATCATTTTAAAACTAAGCTTGACATCAAGCAGCCCTTGTGACAGCCCAGTTCTGTGGCTGATAGGGGACTTCTTATCTGTAAAAATAGGTCCCATTCCAAGCCTGAATGCCTCCTTGTGTGGTTCAAAGGCTGGCACTTGCCTTATTTAGATTGTGAGACAGAAATAGATCTTATATCAGGGCATAAAGAGTTCCCATTTTTAAAAAAGAAGTCATGCTATGAACTGGATAACTCTGGAAACTAGATGCTGTGCCAGGTATGTTGTACCTCTGTAGCATTCACAATACATTCAATAGATTTAAAATTTATGTTAAAACTTCATTAATTTCCAATTTTTTATTTGGTCTAATTTGTGAAATGTAGTTGATAGTATTGCTGCCGTCTCAGAAAGAGTTCAGTCTCCTTGGTGCCTAAATCAATTGACGTGTCTGAGAATAATTAGGAAAAATATAGAAAAGATAAACTGTGGCCTACAATATTACTCTCAGAGTTAGAAAGGGGTTAATTACTATATGCAGGGCTAGCTCTTAAGAGCCCTCCAAAATGTTTTCCCCAAAATGTTCTAGTGGTATTGCAGACAATTCTGACACATCTTAGAAATGCCTCAACTCTTCATGGCTAGAATAACACTTTTTCCAACATTAAGTGATGAAGGAGTTGACTTTTGGATTGGATCCTAGGGCGCTTCCACACAGCCTTTTATAGCAGGAGCATTTGTGTTTAAAAAACATCGATGTTTCTGGGCCCCTATCCACACACACACACCAGAAAGCATGCGCTTTCTTGGGTAGGTGTCCAGATATTCTTCCGGGACTGGTCCGGGAGAACACCTGGAAACTCAACCCACCCCCCGCCCCCAAAGCCCTAAAACCCCTTTTAAAAGTAACTTACTGGGCCTCCAGTAGAGTGTTACCGGAGCTCTCCCGGTGCTTAGAAATGACGAGCCAGGAGATGGGGGGGGGGGGAGTGATCCCCCCCCCCCCCCCCCGGCTCTCCTGGTGTGTCATTTCTACACACCGGGACAGCTCCAGCAACACTCTATTGGAGGCTGGGTAAGTTTTCCTTACTTTTAAAATGGGTTTTAGGGCTTTGGGAGAGGGGGTTGGGATTCCCACAGTTTTCCAGACTAATGTAGTCCGGTAAACTGTGGGAGTGGTGTCTGGTAAACTGTGGGAGTGGTGTCCAAGAAGGCACGGAATAAATCCACTAGCTAATTAATTCGCCACACACCAGGGTTTTCCTGGTTGCCCAGAAGTTTCTGCAATAAAGGGGCTGTCTGGATGCGCCCCTAGAATCATACAATTAGAAGGTCCCTCAAAGGCCTCTAGTCAACTCTTGGCCATGCAGTAAAACAAAGCTTACGTTCTTCTGAGAGATGACCACTACAGAACGAATAGACCAGAAATTCAGCCCTTGGTCATAAATTGAGACCACGTGGAGTGAGTGGCCAGTTTTAAGTTCCTGGGTGTGTCTGTTAAAGAGGATCTTACCTGGGTCATTCATACAGCAGCATTGGCTAGCAGGGCCCAGCAGAGACTGAGACTTCTAAGGAACCAACAACTCAATGAAAAGCTGCTGGCAACTTTCTCCACTGTGCTATAGAGAATGTCCTAATCTACTGCATCTGCACATGGTTTGATAACTGCACAGTGGCAGATTGGAAGGCGCTCCAAAGGGTCACCACTTCTGCACAGCGAATTGTTGGTTGCTCTCACCCTCTTTGGAAGAACTTTTAAGTCCCGCAGCCTTAAGAAAGCTCAGAACATTTTTAAGGGCCCATCTCATCCGGCATATTCTTGTTTTGAGTTATTACCATCTGGCAGACAGTACAGAGTGTCAAAGACAAGGACAAACAGACTGAAATATGGCTTTTATCCTAGAACTGTAACTATATTGAACTCCATGGTTTCGCATGAATGTGGCTTTGGGATTGTGCAGTGATGTTTGGAGTGTGGAGTGATAGGTGTGTGTGTGTGTTTTGTGATGAGTGCTGGGGAAAGCATTTAATTTCGTTGTACAATGTGCAATGACAATAAAGTTCCTCTATTCTAGATCTCCCAATAAAAGATAGTTTACCATGCTATACTGTTGAACAACTCTTACTGTCAAGAAGTTTTTCCTGATGTTTAGATGCAATATCTTTCTCTCTTTTTTTGGCAATTTGAATCAATTGAAATTTCTCTTGCTAAGCTGCAGATGACAAGTTTCTCTCTCTTCTATGTGATTTAGATTTTTAAAGATGGCCTTCACACTACCTCCCAGCCTTAACATAGCCAGCTCCATAAACTATTCCTCATAGGGCTTGGTTTTCTCAGTTTTTACTATCATGATATTGATGTCCAGCTAACTGGGTCAGTAGTTGGGTCAAGTTCTCTTCCCCCCCCCCCCCTTTTTTTTTGTAAAGGAGGACAACATGCTGCAGTCTCCTGTTTGCTAGAAACTGTTTTTTATGTTGGAAAAATGGTTTCTCTTGGGTTTAAAATGGTTCAGAGAGGGTCATAAATGTGGTGAAATTGCTCCCACCCATCATGGTCATTTGAAAACTTATATAATACAGGGGTATGTTGCAGCCCTCAATCTCTGATGGTTGATGAGAGTGTGCTTAGGCAAGTGGCAACTTGAGCAGTTTTTGGATCTCATAAAAACTATTCATAAATGGTTAGTTTTGTGCTCTTGCTATCTCATTTTTCCTGTCTGGAGGGATGCTTTCTGAGGGTTTCTAATTCCTTTTTCGAAATACATTTCTGTCTTTGGGTTTTGTGCATTTTGACTTGGGTGAGTGGATCATACTGACACTGTTTGTTGCTCTGTAGCTTTCCATTCTTCACCTGCTGCAGAGATCCTGTCAGAATGACAACTCCTACATACTCTTTCACCTCTTCTCCTCCTCCACCCTCGGGATTTTCTCTCTGTGTGAATCCATCTGCCTTGCCTATCAGTGTGCCAGGAGATATCATCATAAGCCAGCTGGCTTTTTAATTCCCGTCTGGAATTCTAGTAAAATGGTTTTTCTTGAGGCAGAGGAAAAGAGATACACCCCATGGCTTTCTGCGAAATAGTTAACTTTGGTTTGGCTTTATGGCTGTTATCAAATTTCAAGAGAAGGATGTATAAAGGTGAAAGGTTTCCCCTTGACAGTAAGTCTAGTTGTGTCCAACTCTAGGGGGAGGTATTAATCTCATTTTCTAAGCCAAAGAGCCGGCGTTGTCCATAGACACCTCCAAGGTCATATGGCCGGCATTATCGCATGGAGCGCTGTTACCTTCCCACTGAGATGGTACCTACTGATCTACTCACATTTGCATGTTGGCAGAAGCTGGAGCTAACAGCAGGAGCTCATCTTGCTCCCCAGATTCAAACCGCTGACCTTTCAGTCAGCAAGTTCAGCAGTTCAGTGTTTTAACCCACTGTGCCACCAGCGTATATCTATTAAAAAAACATCAAGCAGCCCTGGATTTTCAATGCAGGGTTCTTAAAAGAAAATACTAATACTAATAATGAAAGATCTGCAATTGATCTGGTTTTTTTTTCTTCTTAAATATATGATGGCCAAGTTCAACCAGAAATTCATGTATCTGAGCCTTCAGTACATTTCTTAGAACTGGCAAACAACCAGATGAATCAAGTAGATTCAAACATCAAAATCCACAAAATTGGCAGTAATTCCTAAGAGCTGGAGGGAAAACTAGTCATTCCTCTCCTTTTTGTCTTGCTCTCTCCTGCCCCCTTTCAAATGTCAGTTTGTTCTTTATTAAGTAATTTCCTCCTCCAAAAAGGAAAAAAGGGGCACTTCAGCCTTAAAAGTATCATGTGACTTGTGTTGTCTTTTGAAATGTAAATAATATCCTCTTTCTTTTAGCAGACTAATTTAAAGCAGTGACTCTATATTTAGACTTTGAATTACAACATTTCTAGAGGCGTGTTCCCTCATAATAATCTCATGATCTGCTGTGTAACATAATAAGGTCATAAGGCATCTGAGTCTTGGGTGAGAACTTCTGTGATCTAATGTGATTTCAGGTTTTGCACTATTGTGACAAAACTTTCCAGTGTGGAGCAACCAATGCTTTCTCCTATAAATATGTGGGAAGATAGCAATGTAGACACGTTTTAAGGCTTGTTTATGTGTTCTCTCCACTTGGACAGAACATCATCCATCATCCATTTTGTTACAGCTGATGTTTCTACTCATCTGTGATGTCATTAACTACCACATGACTCCAGGTATGTGTGAAAGGGGCCTCAAGAGAATACCTTAGTTCCGGGGTCCTCAAACTTGGTCTTTTGATGCAGAGCCAGGTCACAGTCCCTCAAACTGTTGGAGGGCCGGATTATAATTTGAAAAAACAAAAACAAAAGATGAATGAATTCCTGTGTGGAGTATGCATATCTTATTTGTAGTGCAAAAAAACAAACAAACACTTAAAAACAATACAATAATTAAAATGAAGAACAATTTTAACAAATATAACCTTATTAGTATTTAAGTGGGAAGTGTGGGCCTGCTTTTGGCTGATGAGATAGGATTATTGTTGTTGTTGTTGTGTGCTTTCAATTCATTCCAGACTTAGGTTGACCCTGAGCGAGGGCTGGGTAAATGACCTTAGAGTGCTGTATCCGGCCCTCAGGCCTTAGTTTGAGGACCTTAGATAATTTGGTGATATGCAAGTGATATATATATATATATATATATTAGCCATCCCCTGCCACGTATTGCTGTGACCTACTCTGGTGGTCATGGGGGTTCTGTGTGGGAGGTTTGGACCAATTCTATTGTTGGTGGGGTTCAGAATGCTCTGTGATTGTAGGCGAACTACAAATCCCAGCAACTACAACTCCCAAATGTCAAGATTCTATTTTCCCCAAACTCCACCAGTGTTCACATTTGGGCATATTGAGTATTCGTGTTGAGTTTGGTCCAGATCCATCATTGTTTGAGTCCACAGTGATCTCTGGATGTAGGTGTACTACAACTCCAAAACCAAAGGACACCCTTCCAGTATTTTCTGTTGGTCATGGGAGAACTGTGTGCCAAGTTTGGTTCAATTCCATCGTTGGTGGAGTTCAGAATGCTCTTTGATTGTAGGTGAACTATAAATCCCAGCAACTACAACTCCCAAATGACAAAATCCATTTTTTTTAGTGAAGGACATACATTGGGTTGCTAGGTGTGTGCTGTCCAAATTTGGTGTCAATTCGTCCAGTGGTTTTTGAGTTCTGTTAATCCTACAAACGAACATTACATTTTTATTTATATAGATAATGTGTATAAAGGCTAGCAGATGAGCTTTTCACTAAAAAGTCCCTGAACAGTAGGGAAAGGGAGTCAGATGACTTTTAAAGCCTACCTTTTCACTTTTGTAGGTGATGTTCAGTGTCCTTCTGCGTAATCTTCTTGATCTTGTAAAAGGTTCTTCCTGCTAATACAGTCTATACCACCTGCAATATGCTGTCTCTGTGTTAACAAAGGCTGGCTTTGAAGCCCAGAAACTGCTGAGGTTTTTTCTAGGACTTCTCAGTTTCCTGTAGTGTTTAAAAGAGATAAGTAGCCATGTAACACGATGAGCTCAGGAGATGAGAGATACTGATGTGAAAGTGTTTAAAATAACCCTGCACCTTTGAATTTAAAAATTGGCACTGCCCTGTATTCAGATCACTTCAATTAAAATCTATCTTTTCCAGGTGGGATTCAGTTTCTGCTCTTTACAAAAAGAGCCTTTCTGTTTCTAGGAACAGCCATAGTGCACGCCTGCTTGCTTTTGTGGAAGCATACTGGTTTGATTGCCAGTGAGCAGTAAGATTTGATAAATATATTTAGGTTACAGAAACCTTGGGCTTACAGTTTTAGTTTTATAGATCTTCTGGAAGGCAGAATGAAACATCTGTTTCCTGATTGTACTTTGATTGAACTACTCAACATTTTTTTAAAAAAAAACCCTGATATTTCCTTTCATATGTGAGCCTTGTTGGCTTACAGCCCGAATCCCCATTTAGCCATGGAAACTCCCTGAATGACCTTGGGTACATCACACACTTTGATTCTCAAGTGAAGGCAAAGGCAAATCCCCCTCTTCAAAATTGAGGTGCACATTCCACTCGATGGCGCATTACACTCAAGTAAATATGGTGGTGTGGTATTGATCTCTGTGACCTGTCATCACATATATTTCCCAGTGCATAGTTTTTTGATTGTTTGTTTTCGTGTCAGGAGCGACTTGAGAAACTCCAAGTCATTTCTGGTGTGAGAGAATTGGCCGTCTGCAAGGCCATTGCCCAGGGGACGCCCGAATGATTTGATGTTTTACCAAAATCCTTGTGGGAGGCTTCTCTCATGTCCCCCGCATGAGGAGCTGGAGCTGACAGAGGAGCTCATCCATGCTCTCATTGGATTCAAACCTCTGACCTGTCGGTCTTCAGTCCTGCTGGCACAAGGGTTTAACCCATTGTACCAATGGGGGCTCCTCAGTGCATTGTTAAATTGTGACCAGTAGTGATTCTCTCCACCCTCCAAATTTTATAGGCATGGCTTACAAAAGAAACTGTATTGTAGAGATGGCCAATTACCCAACAAATATTATCTCTTCTTAGAAGAACTGTGTCTCTGTTAGACATTGTCAAACTGCTTAAGATGTTAGATTTGTAACACACATGACTTTAAAAAACAAGGAAACGTGGACAGAAGTGTATTGGAAGCTAAGCAATTATTTGAAGCTAAGCAAAGTCAGGTCTGGTTCCTACTTGGAAGGAAAACCATCAGGAAATATCAGCTGGTGTGGGCTACATTAAGAGGATGGCAATGAAAATGTATTGCATTTATAGGCCACCTTTCTCCCAGAATGGGTCCTAAGGTAGCTTCCAAAACAATTCAAAATTCACAATAAATTCACCTCTTATTCCTTGTCTAGGAAAACCTATGAAATGCATAGGTTGTTGTGATGGACAGGTGACTTGAAGGCATATTATAATTTGAGTGTTATCTCTGTGATCAGTAAAATGACAGAAATGCAGTATATTGTACATTTAACCATTTTGTCGTGTTCATATGATTTCAGCTGACTGTATTTGGCTGCCCACATAGCATGTGCTTTAGTTGCTAACTCTGTAAGACCTTTGTTTTGCAACTTATTATTTGACTGTTACTTTTATGTAACTGATATAATAATGACAAATTATTTGTATGTTGATGAAACCATGCATTCTATATAATTTTAAACGTGCAGTGAATTACACACATACCCCAAATACTGTTCTTGCAGCATTATGTATTTTGTTTCACAGAATTAATGACTTCTTTGCCATCATACTATGTTATTGGGAAAGGGAGTTTTAAAATGAAGGTACAATTTTTTATCTGCTAACATATGATTTTGTGCTTGATACCATCCCCCTGAAGTACCTTTGACACCCTCTCAACTATATTGAGGTTTGCATTATATCTCCTCATTAAATCTGTCATATTCATGTTGTAATTCGTATTTTTTTCTTTTTCATCATAAATTTTTGAAAGATAATAGAAGCAAACTAGCACGATTGATCTGTTCACCAACATCTTGAAGATTTCATTTTCCCCTTATGTTCCAGCGTCTGTTACTCTTCAGTGGGATTTCACTGAATATCAATTAAGCAAGAAGGTGGAGATTTGGAAAGCAGCTACAGAAATTGATGGGATTTTAGCCAACTTAAATGCTAAGGATATTGATCCAAAATTGCTTGGAAATATTGTTTTGTTTTCATATTGAGTTTAAGTATATCAGCAATTCCTGATGTGTTTGAGAAAGACCCAATTATGTTTTATGTTTTAATTGATACTTGGCTCGCCTATATTACCATGGGAAGGAGAGTAATGTTCTAGTGGCTGTTTGTACCCACATGCAGAGAAGTTGGCTTGACTCGTCTTGTACCAAAACCGCCTAGCAGATGGTGCTTCAGTAGTAAGAGGCATCCCTACTCAGGTTTTAAGCATATTATGGAAGTCTACCAGACTGATGAATAAGCATCCCTTACCTGTGTTAGTAACAATTTTCCATCTAAATGGTGCAGTAGACAACCATCTGTCCATCCAGACTACACATCAAAGAAGATGGCTGCCTTTCTATTTTGACAGCTTCCGCTGTGAAATATATGCATAATTTATAGTTAGCACATGCTTTCTGTTGTTGTATATTCAGTAAATACCGCTTTAATTTCTAAATACACCATTTTGGATGTCCTGGGTCATTTTTCCAATGAGTGATTGGCATGTGCCTGATGAAGAATACAATTTAGGTTTTTTGGGGGCAAGTTTGTAGTAGTCCATTGAGCTTTAATAAGAAACTGGGAAGTGAATGCATTAAATCAGTAAAACATATATCCAGTTGTAATGTAGAATTCATTCAGTCAGAGATTTCTGCTCTTCCTAAGACTTTCTGCATATATTTCTGATTTCAGTATTAATGTCAAAAATAAGTAGTATGATTTTACATTGGATTTGTGCATGTTCAACCACTCGGGGCAACATGTAGTTTGTTTTATTTCCGGAAAAGGAGTATGAGGCCACAGTAGCTTGGAGGTATATCTTGGTCTCAAATCGGTGGACCCCTTATTCTCCGGAGATCTAGTCACGTTCCCCCCCAGAGTCATCTGAAATGAGATGAAGTTTCCTACAGATCTGTTTTCATACTTTGCCATATGGTGGGAAGCACAACCATTTTGCACCTCAAGGTGTTGCCCAGGCGTTCTACCACACGCTGTTTTGCCACTACTGAAACACAGTTTCCCAAATTGGAGATGGTGCCACCACCAACATAACTGTACTACTCAGAAGTGACACCTCTGCAAGTGACACTCTGGGCTTCCCATTGGGAGTGATGAAAGAGATCACTTGTGGGAGTGTATGTGACCCTAACTTCCTGATGCACACTAGAAAGTGCTATAATTAAGATACTATTGAATTGTGGTAGCAGTATGTTGGCAAATTCAGACCAAATACTGTACCACTCTTTCTCCATTTTTGCTGTAGAGTGTGTATAGTGACAAGAAATGTAATGTTGTCTTTTTTCTTATCGTTTCTCCACTATCTGCAGAATGTGACAAGCTCAGGAGAGATGGCTACAGAAGTTCTCAGTATTATTCTCAGGGTCCAACCTTCTCGTCTTCTTCTAGTGCAATCTGTGGAAGTTACCAAGATGATTACGAAGAAATTGAACCAAAGGTAAGGCAATTGGCACACAGTGAGATATTGTACATTGCACAGATAATCTAAAACGGATTCAACATAAAACTGCAGAATTGCAAAAGACACATCTGTTCTGTTCCATGTTGTAAAATGGTATGCTGAATCTTAAAGGCCATGCTGTCTTGGAAACATGAACTTTAGGTTCTATAATGCTGCTCAATTTACAGAGGAAATTAACAACATCCTTGGCAATGTTCCAGGCAAAGGCACTCACTGGTTTAAAAAAAACCGTTTGATTAGGTTGTGTTCCTTCTGTGAACAAATAGAAAATGGAATCATTGTTGCTTTATATAGCATTTACATTCAGATCTCATTTGGAACCTGTGTTTTAGCCATAGAAATATAATACGACCCCCTTATCTGTGAACTCAATATCAGCAATTTCACTTATCCACACTCCAAAATGTATTCTCTACTGGAAGTATATGTGGGCTTCTCTTAAGCCCTCCAGTGCAATTCTATGATATACCTCTGGCCCATGTATAGTCAACATATAGAGCTCATTATTATTCATGGTTCCACAAGGGGTCTTGGAATCTACCCCCACCTTTGGGGATATTGCAAAAGGTAATGGCAAGGTTACTCCTACTTCACCTGTTCCTTATTTGCCATTTATATGTGCAAAGCAGAATTGGACGGAAAAGAATCACAAATTCTTTCTCCTTTTGTAGAGCTGATTTTTAAGGCAAGGTTTATCTTTTTCATTGCCAACAATTTTACCCCACAAATCTTTCCTCCCTGCTCCTGTAGCCAAAATATCTCTTTCTCCTTTATGTGGCTTCACTGACTTTGTTTTCCTCTTTGAGTCTCCCCAGGGGTGAGAAAAGAGGTATATAATTACTGTAAATAAATAATAAATAATTTTCCATACTTCTACACTTTTATGGCTCCATCTGTTCTCTTAATGTCCTGCTTCTTCTTTTTTGCCCAATCCCAAAGTCCTCCATTTCTGATGGCCATTCTCCTTGCACTCCCCCCTCCCTTCATTTGCACATCATTTCTGATTATCTCTTTATCTTTCCACCTTGCAAATTCACAATGCACAGTCACAACTCAATCATTACTAGCCTGTCTTTTTCTCAAGTTAGCCCGAAGATTTGCTACCATTCAATCAGGATGGCAGTATTTGAATGCTTCAGTTTCCCTGGAAGAAACAGAATGCATGCAAAGAAACAGAGACAAAGTGGCCATTGTAGCTTATTTAAAAACAACAACAACAACAACAAAAACAAACAAACAAGCAACCTGTCCCTGTTAATCCTGAAGTACTGACACCGTACTTTAAAAACAGTGAGCATGAAGATACTACTGGAGGACTCAGTGGTATCCTCAGCCCGGCATGCAACATGATCCCCTAAAGTCTGCGGTTACATGCACAGGCTATTTGTACTTGGAGAACTGTAGTGGATTACTTTCAAGTCAATCTGTCTAGAATTCAGTCAGTTTAAATTTACAGTAAACATGTTGTCTTAGCTAATTTCTGAACTGGCACTTTTCTGGGAGTGGGATGGAATATGAAGTTCTCTGTAACCCAGTACTTCCTGGCTGCTTTGTAACCTTGTTTTCTTTGAAATGGAAAAGATAACTTGGACAAATGTTAAGATATTAAATTTGAGGGCATCATTATAATCTGAAGAGAAATTAAAATTATATGTCTGTGTTACTAAGGAGCAGTGTGATGACTTGAAAAAATGGGAGATTGTAGACATACCTAGTATCACATTGCTTAATATCAGACATGGGTAAACATTGACCCTCCAGGTGTTTTGGCTTCAACTCACACAATTTGTATAGGCTGCTAGGAATTGTGGTAGTTGAAGTTCAAAACACCTGGAGGACCGAAGTTTGCCCATTCCTGTTTAATATTATAGCACTCAAAACACGATCACTTTTGTCTGGCAAATAAACTTTTTTTCTGCCAAATGACTGTTAAATTATATTGTCGAAGGCTTTCAGTGCCAGAATCACTGGAGGGTTGTGTGGTTTCCAGGCTGCATGGCTGTGTTCTAACAGCATTGCTCTCCTTCTGAGATGAGGAACCTCATTCTCCTTCTGTAAATCTGGCATTTGGAGATGGAATAATGCATGGAGCTGAGGAGATTTCTGAAAGAAGTATCATATATATTCATTTACGTCAGCCTCATATATAAGTCGAGGACAGATTTTGGGGCCAAAATTATGGATTTTGATAATGATAAGTCAAGGATCATTCTGTAGAGAGAGAGATACCAATGTCCCCTCGTTACCACCATTTTCCCACTCTAGGCATTCAAAAAGAACAGAAGCAGAACTGTGGCAAAAAGAGTTGACGAGGTTGGTGCTTCTTTTAGGTCCTCTCAGAAGGGATTTTCTTTTTGCCATTGTACACAGAGGTAGGGGTGCTTCCTTTTTAAAAATATAAGAGTTAAGGTACCATTGTTACATTGACACATGGGTAAGTCAATCCAGCTTTTTCATTGATTTTCTGACTAAAATTTCTAGACTTATACATGAGTACATAGAGTAATCAATATTTAACACATTTTTAAGAAAAGATCTTGAGGAGTAAGAGATAGCTTTGGAAGTTCTTCCTTTTTGCCATCCGAGGAGGCATTACTTTCCTGGCTGTTATTATTGACTATGCTGCTACATTAGGTAAGAAGGTAACAGATGGGTGGATGAAGGATTTAACATTTGAAGCCTAGAAAGCTTAGAATGTCCTGGCTAGACAGATAATAGTCTGGTTGGACCAAAGATGATCCACACCTTGGAAGGTTTTTGTTTTGATTCATGAATTGTCATGCATCTTAGTTTTGTTCATGAATTGTCACTCAACCCACAAAGGTATTCCTTGGCCCAGATAGAGAGACACATTGCATGGAGCCATTTTTCAGTATGAGAATTGGCCACAATTCAAGTTCATAGCTTGAAAGCAGTATTTTTTTTTCTGGTAGCCTCTTATTGAATTGCAAGGTGTCAAAAGGTTATCTTTACAATTTCAACTCTGTATAGAACTGAAATGTAAAGGTAGTTTTTAGGCACTGTGTGCTTTTCCCCATCAGGAATTCACTTCATGTGCTGTTTTTCATTCCTTTTCTTATCCAATGTCCCTTTATTTAAAACATGACATCCCAGTAATGCTCTTTGTCCTCCTGGTTCTTTCTTCACCACAAACCCATTTGTTTTACATCAAAAAAATGCATTTTCAGGTGGCCACTTTTATCTACTTTCTGAAATTGTGCCTACTATGCTTATTATATATACTTTGTCTGTTGTGTCTTTTTATTTGTGTGTGTGTTCCCCATTTCCCTTTCTTTGCCACTCATTCACTTTCTTTTTCTCTCTCACTCAACAGTCTAGTCTGTTAGACTGCCTCCCTCAGTCTTGCCTTAATGCCTGCTGTTGTTTGATTCCATGGAAAATCAAGGTATCTAGCCCAAAACTGGGCTCATCCAGCTGTAATATCTGCAGCTTGATGTAGCTATCATATTGCAATAACCTCGAGTCTGACTTGTGCTTTTATTTTGAACTTGCACATACTACTGCTTTTTTCTTTGCGCAAAACAAATATTATAATAACAATAGTACTATTTTCATAATTGCTACCGCCTCTGTTGGCAGCTGGGAACTCTTATTTGGATACTTAATGAACAAACTTATTTTTTAACAACGTATTTTGTTAACACTAGCTGCCCATGAAATTGTGTATTATGTGTTTGTAATATACTAAAGTTAGTAATCTAACGTGATTTTATTGGTGATTATAATGTTTACATGCTTTAATTTAATTTTAAAATTTTAACTTAAATGTATTTAATTGTTTGTTTTCTAAAGGCATCGAATAGTTGCCATTTGTAAACTGCCTTGTGTCTCCTTCGGGGTAGAGAAAGGAAGGATATAAATAGAGTAAATAAATAAATTAATAATCTTAACCATTCTGAACTTTCTCATAAATTAGATTAGTACCATAGTGTGTGTTGCGTACTGCACAGTAATTTATTGAATGCTACAAGTTATATGTATTTGAAATGAAAAACAATTATTGGTGTATTTGGTTTGTTTTACCCTAAGAATCAATACACGTGATAGTTATAATTCTCCAGCATAAAAGGACCACCCTGCAGAGCTGACTCTGCAAGACATATTTCCAGGATAAACAAAGAAATAAAATTCTCTTTTCTCTCAGGCATTTCCTGGGTTTTGGTTGTGTTTTGCAAAATGCAGCAGAGTGAGGAACATACTTTTAACTAAACATTTGAAGAGAGACACTGTCTTCAAAGATATGTAAGAGATAAAATTCTTCTGGAGTCATGTCCATATGTAACTCAAGTTTACATGTGTGCACATCTTGTTTTGGATGCCCCATAAGAAACTCTTCAGTAGCTCATGTCCAAGACCCTCCTCAAGGCAGTTGTCATGCCCCAAGGGCACTGACATGGCCATTTACCAGCTGAGGGAGGAAAACAGAGCAGTGACTAGAGGAGGCTTATTCTAGCTTCGATTCACCAGCCAGCAGAAGAGAAATGAGATAATTCTGAATTTCCAATGAGTTGCTGAAGATCCAGTAGAGTAACCTAATTTGTCTTGCCCCATCTGCAATATTCAAAAACATAGCCGTGTTAGTCTATGCAGACATGCCATTATTGCACCTTAGAAACTTCCTTTGATTTCATAGATTTCTGCTAGCAACTTTGTCCTCTTAGCTAATCTCCAAGGGACCGCAAGATCCCTTTGCATACTCTTTGGAGGAAGTGCAGTTGGAAATGGCATGTCTGCATTTTCTGGTCAGTAAAGGTATTAGCACCCCCAGGGCCAGATAGTTAGTTGCTTGGGTGGGGAAGGAACTACATAATACTGCAGATATGGAACAGCATGCCCTACTCTCTGTAGTAAAGGATCTTGTGCAGAATATATGGGAGAAGAGCAGTCTCTTAATACATCTCTGATAGGATAGACTCCATACAATTTTATAAAACAAAATGTAATTGTATTCATTTATCTGGAAATACACACACATACTCTTTTTGTTTTGCCTTCTCATTGTTTGAACTTAATAAAGCATTATCTGAAGGTGTAATCTTAGAAGAAGGAATGTAAAAAATAAATAGGAACTGAAATAAGTCTTATTTTTACATCTTAGAAAGAACAACACCTTCCCTCCATTTCTGGAGTGGTGTAGTGGTTCGAGTGTTGGTTTAGCATTCTGGGAGAGAGTTCAGATCTTCTCAGCCGTGGAAACCTTCTGGCTGACTTTTGGCAGATCCTATCCCATTGCATTTTTGAGAGAAATGTATGGCAAACCCCTCCTCTGAATAATTTTTTCCAAGCAAACCCAGGGATAGGGTTGCCATAAGTCAAACAGCAATTTCTACTAATAGCGGTTTTCTGTTCATTGCATTTAGAATCATAGAATCATAGATTCTATATTTATTGCAAGTGAAGTATAAATAGACCAAATTGTCATCCGAAAGTTTGGGATATCTGAATGTTTTGAAAAGAGAAAAGTGTATATCGTAAATATAGCCTTAGAAAGGAACATTTAGAAAATAAATTAACGATTTTGTCTCTTTTGTAGTAAGTCTATACTTTTTTGTGCATTCACTGAATCAAGTAAATTAATAGAATCATCTTATGTGTATGTGGAAGTTCCACTTTGTTCATTCAGGCTTACTTTGAGACAAGAACTGTGCCATTCTGTCTTCTGGTACATGGCCAACGAAGCTAATCAATATGAAGAACTAAAATTTGAAATTTTGTTATCCCCACAGATAAGTATAGTAAAATAATGTGATCAAATTAAATTAAAAGGATCCTAGGTAACAAGAATTCCAGTCTGGCCACTTTCTACCACCATTTGCCTCCCCAAGTAGTTCTTTTTACTTGGCTAAAGAATATTGGGCTAATGAAATTAAAATATTTAATGTAGTAAACATTAAATCTTTGAGAGATTTAAGCAAAAAAATAAAATAATGCTTTATCAGAATAACTTTATTTGCTCTATTTATTGGCTGGATGGCTGCTTTACTTCCAGTATGTTCCCTCTCTCTCTATTGTCATCTTCCTGACCAGTGTTTTATGTTACAGCTGCTTTTAAGAAATGTTTTTTTCCTTGAAAAAGGGGAAAATCCTGGGGCATCCATTTCCATCTTCGTCTCTTATCATGTCCAGAGTGCCCCTGGTAACTGGCTTATGGCAGCTAGGTTTGGGGATACAACACAGGGTCAACATAACATGACAGCTATTTATTTTGACAGTGTCAGCCAACCAGATAAAAAATAGGTTAGTGGGGCTTGTCATGACCAAGCACCATGCTTTAGGAAAACCCTCTTTGGAAGTTTAAGGAAGGCAAACTTTTAAAAGATAGATCACAGTTGCATAATATTTTAGCTTATCTTTCTGTCTGTGGGACTTGAAAATAAAATCTTACAGGAGATTTCTTAATCTAGCAATTGCATTGTCTCCTATTTTGTTCAAGTCATATCTGTAGAATATACTCTGGACCTGTGAAATGGGCAAAAAGCTTTCTTATTTTCTCCTCTTGTAGTAAGTATACTATAGTATAGTCATAATATGTTCTACTTAATGCTTGAGAATCTCATCACTGCAATGGTCCTTTGATTGAATACAATAATACTGCTTTGTAATGTTCATGTTCTGTGTTTCTCTCAAAATAAGGAAGTACAAACAAAAGAGGAAGCGGAGTTACCTTGTAGTGATTTTGTTGCATGACAAAATTTATAGATGTATTTTAATACAAAAACACATTTCTTATAAAAAAAATGTCCCTGCTGAATCAACTAAGGTCAGCATCCAATCATCATATTTGTGTGTGTGTGTGTGTCTGGAGTGACTTGAGAAACCACAAGTTGCTTCTGGTGTGAGAGATTTGGCCGTCTCCAAGGATGTTGCCCAGGGGACACCTGGATGTTTTGATGTTTTACCATCCTTGTGGGAGGCTTCTCTCATATCCCCGCATGGGGAGCTGGAGCTGACAGAGGGAGCTAATCCATTCTCTTCTCGGATTTGAACCTCTGACCTGTCAGTCTTCAGTCCTGCCAGCAGAAGGGTTTAACCCATTGTGCTATTTGCATTTTGCTTTGAAGAATATTTTCAAATCATCAGAAAAGCAGAGGATGCAAGTTATGTTATAATTTCAAGCACTCCGATCTCTAGTCAAAAATTAACTCATACATATCAAAGTCTGAAGTTGCATTATCTGATAGGATAATGATTACTTTTAATCATTATGCAATCTGCTAGTAGCTGTTGTGTTCTTGGTGAATTAATGCACATATTGTTGAACATACTGCACATGTTGTCAGTGGGAATGTACTTTGTTTATTGGAACAGAATATCCATCTGATTAGTTTTCACTTTTAAATTTAATCAAGCAAGTTTTCTCAAACATAAGTGAATCTTCAGCTGTTGCTTTTGATTGATAATGTGCTGGAATGGGATTAGGATTTGCATGTGGATTGTGAAGATTCCTTTCTTGATAGGACACAACAGGAATGGTTCAATATTTATTTGTCCCTAAAAGCAAATGGTGGATGTTCCAAAAGAATATATTTCAGTGTCTGTTGAATTAGCAGGTATGTTTTTTAAAGGTATATCTTGCTTTGAAGAACCTTCTGAGATTTTTTTTTAAATGCAGAAAATTCAAAGGATGCTCCTGTTGTTTCATCTTTATTGGCTTCCAAGACAAAAGATTGGTATTTTCATTTGGAATAGATAGAGTTGGACTTGGATTTTATTATCTTCTAGTTTAGTATCAGAGATAAGGACTGGCAGATAAAAAGTCTAGGTCTCTTAGTCACTGTATGCCCTTATGTGAGAGGTTTTAGGACAGATTAATAATTCAGTGATGCAGAACTTCTTTCAATTTAATTGAGAGTGGTGTATTCCGGGCTGAACTAAAGGCTAAGGAGTGGGATCAAAAAGGGTAATCTTTTTTGGTAGCTCTAACTACCAATGAATGAACCTTAGAAGAGGCAGTTCACTTTTCGTAGAATGGGAGGAAACCTACAAAAGCCAAGAAACCTATCAAATAATGAGGCTGGAGATTAGGTGATCTAGTGAACCCATGAAAGTCAGACTGTGACATTAAGAGGACTGGATTTGTTCTTCCTCATGTTCAGATGGAATCTCCTCTCTATTAGTTATAGTTACCCACGCCCTTTATATTTCAGAATATTATTGTGAAAAGGTTTTAAACCACATGCTCACACAACAACTGGAGAAAGTTTTTTTTAAAAAAAAGGGTTCATGTTAGATGGACGAAGGTCTGAGTGAAGCCCTTTTTGTTACAATCAGACAAAGTCAGGAAAGTGATTTTCATATGCTGCATGTGTTCACTTTGAAACAAATAGTTTTATTATATAGTAAGATAAATTTGTAAGAAAATAACATTTGCGATGAATTTTTGTCATGTTTTCTTTTATAGTGTTCAACCCCTTCTCCTGAAGAGGAAAAGCTTCTTAGCATCAAGAGACCCAAAACACCAGTTTCAAATGAATTCTCTGATATCAACACTCAAACAAATTGGACGAAATCACTTCCATTGCCAACACCAGAGGAGAAAATGCGGCAGCAAGCTCAAGCGGTCCAAACTGATGTTATACCTATTAACGTAACAGGTAGGCTTTTTATTATATTGCTATGTGGTGAGGAACAACAAGGGATCTTGGTTGATTTAAATGCTTATTTCACATGAAACAAATTAAAAGGTTACATAAAACCTGGAGTGAAAATTGACTATAAAGTACTGATAACATTGCTAGAGAAATATGAAGGAAGAGAAACATGGGTTCATTGGATTTTTACGAAGAATGATGGTAACATAATGCCTTTTGTGTCATGTATGAGTTCCCGCTGTTAGCCCTAGCTTCTGCCAACCTAGCAGTTCAAAAACATGCAAATGTGAGTAGATCAATAGGTACCGCTCCAGTGGGAAGGTAACGGCGCTCTATGCAGTTATGAATGACCTTGGAAGTGTCTATGGACAACATCATCTCTTTGACTTAGAAATGGAAATGATCACCAACCCCCAGAGTCAGACACGACTGGACTTAATGTCAGGGGAAAACCTTTACCTTATCATGTATGTAAAACTGTATTCCTAATGGAAAGATTTATGCTCATTATGAGCGGTGTGTTGAGATATAAAAACTTGGAGAATAGTTTTTTCTGCAGTTAATTTTTGCAACATTTTTTCTTGAAATATTGCAAAGTTTGAGTACAGTATTACCTGACCAAGATACCTAGAGTTGGAAGATCACTTGGGATTACCCAGGGTTAACACCTTGCACATTGTTTCTTTGCTGGGACAATTTGAGAGTGGCATACTAGTGTTCCTTTCTAACCTCAACCCGTTTCTCCCCCCCCCCCCCCCCCAGTGGTTCTGCCAGTAGATGCTTTCTCAGTGAATCTCTGGGATCAGTAGGCAGAAGGGGATTTCTACTGATAGAAGAGGCTTGCCCTTAATCCTATCTCCTCTTCCCCCACCTCCCCGCCACTACATCTTCCAAACAACAAAGGATATTTTAAAATTCACTAAGCTTTCCCATAATCTTGTTTGCAGGACTTGTATAATCATTAAATTAATATTTTTAGTTTCTATAGTGACAGTGGGATTCCTTATGATTTTGAGATAAATTATGCTGATAAAATGACCTTTTATAGCCAAAGGCAAAAACTGTTGACAAAGTGTGACTATGGAACATAAAGTCAAATATGTTGTCTCTTCAGAGAAAACAAATCCAAAATCCACAGCTGGAAGACCAACTAAAATATCACAAAATTGCAAACAGATTTTCACAATCTCCAGAGCTTTTAATCAGGTCAAGTGAGGAAGGGAATAGAAACTGCCTGGTTCTTAAATTGTCAAAGAGAAATGGTAAAGAGCCTGGGACTCCTAGACTCACACATCAGTTAGCATGGCCAGTAGTTGGCGAAGTGATCCAACAATATTTGAAGGACTATGTGTTTCTCTCTCTTGCCATGAAGTTGCATTGACCACAATCTGAATACTGAGTTTGACAAAATTGGGTTGTAGACTTCGTTGGATTTGATTGTGCTAACTCCTGTGTGGATTTCAGATTATATCTAAAGATGCCGGGGAACTTTGATACATACAATGTTGGAGTCTATATTTTTGAAAATGTAAAGTTCAGTATCTGTCTCCATCCTTAAACAAAACACACAATATCCTTGGGGAGTTGATAGTTAAAGTAAAGAGACACCTGATAGATTTTCTACAAGCAATGGTGGTGATTAATGCTATTGAGGTCCTTTGTGCAGTTGTGCACCAAAGGAGGAAAATAACACTAGAACTGTATTCTTTTTCCATTGAAAAGGGAGAGTTGCCAATGTCTCCTCCTTCTCCCTGATGCCGTGCTGTTAAAAGGTTGTGTGGCATCTTTATCAGAATGTGGCCACAATCTGGCTAGTCTGTGGCATATGTAAGGATATCAGTTACTGTCTTCTGTACTTTTTATATTGAATAATAAATAATAATAAAACAATACAGTTGAATACTAATAACTTCTCTCAAACTGGGTGAATTATTACCTCAATATAGATCTCCCAGGTTCATGACAACAGTGGTGAAAGAGAGGGAAGGAGTAAATTTCCTTAATTTCCAGTTCCATTTTCTTCATCTCAACCCCCTCCTCCATTATAAAACTGTGCTTTTGTCATTGAAAACAGTGGGGGATGGGGAGTCCTTAGTGGGATGTGTATAGAAGCCAGGAAAGTGGAAAGGCTTAATATCCTGCAGATCCATTTTCTCATGCAGTGGCCTTGATCCGTCCTCTTTCTACATTCAACATCAGAGATCCAAAATGGTGCATGTAAAGCAGTGGTTCCCAACCTTTGGGCCTCCAGGTGTTTTGGACTTCAGCTCCCACAGTTCCTAACAGCTGGTAAGCTAGCTGGGATTTTTGAGAGTTGAAGCCCAAAACACCTGGAGGCCAAAAGGTTGGGAACCACTGATGTAAAGAATGTGGACATTTCTGTAATTCTGGGAAGAAGGAATCAGAGGTCAGACCTGACCTCTGATGATCATATGGATTCACAGTGCCTTCCCACACACTGTAGCACTGCAGCCTAAGCTGTTACTACAATGAACTGACATTATTTCATTAACAACCAATTAACTTGGATACCTATTATTTTATATTATTATTTAAGCTCTGGAGTTGCCCAAGTCTGCTTTGGAGACTAAGGCGCCATTCTGCATCCTTCTGTATGCAATGAGACTTACTTCTATTTCTGTCTTGGTGTGTTATAAAAGGAAGGAGGGTTATATATGTTATTTCAGTGCCTCTCTATCTAACTGATACATTTAGGCTAGAACATATATTTGTGCCACGCCTTTCCATAAAAGGATAATATTTACATTTATACTATTACCTATTGCAGTAGTTTGTGCTCCTCTCCACAGTGTGGTGTTAGCATCTCAGAAAGAAAATATTAACTCTAAATATGCTTAATCAGAAATTAAGATCCCTTTAAAAGAGATTAATTAGTAATGACTGTGACCTTTCACTCAGTTGAACAACAGATGAACCCCCCCCCCCCCATTTCATCTGTCAGTGCTTTTTAAGTAGGACAGATTGTGGGATTGCAAGTCTGATAGATAACCTGAACCTGTTGGGGGCATGGCATTAATCTGACAAGCTTCTGACTGGCTATCCAGGTTTCGGAATGGATTTAGTTTCTTGGGCCAGCAGGAGCTGAGCTTGCTTTGGAAAGGATATAAGGTTGGCAGCATATGCTTTTTAAACACTGTGTTCTATTTGTTAATCCTGGGATATGTTGTGGTATTGGCTGTGGGTCTTATTCAGACACAAAGGGAAAATAACAGGATCTGGTGATGGTTCTGCTAAATGAAGGCACAAATAAGAGATAAATGATGTCATTCTGCAAATTACTGAAGCACATGCTTATCTCATATTGGGTTCACTGGGCCACATATTAATAAACAGACATATTTAAGTAGCTTTGTGTAAATATTCTACCCAATCGAGGCTATAACCTCTACTTTGATATTTAAAGGAAGGCTATTGACCCAAAACAGTGTCTCCCTTCTTTCTACTCAAAGAATAACAGTCTACTCCCTACTGGATGTCTAGCAAAACAGACCAGTAGTTTGAAACCCTTGCTGAAGATCTCACTGCCTCTCACTTTCTCACCTTCCATATTCCCAGAGTTTCAGAGGTTTCACTTAACAAGAACAGCCTATCTCTGGACTCAAATAACTGAGGATGGAGTAACTGTCTCATAGCCTTTGCTCTTCTATTCCAGAGACATTTGAAACATGTTACAAATTAGTGTGTATTGTGTAACAGTGGCCACACACAACAAAATTCTAGCACATGCCAAGGAAGCTTTTCAGGGAGAAATAACTTGGCTATCCAGATATTCAGAATGGATTTGAAGAGAGTTTATATACATCCGACCTTTCCTTTATGTGAATTAAATAAGAATAAAATTATATATAATATAATTGTATCTTAAGAAAACATATATATTAACTATTCTGTGAATTTCTAAGAATTGAAAAATCTAAACTGAGGGACAAATTAGGGAGATTTTAACTTCTAAATACATATAAACATTTTAACTAATCAGCTTTATTTTTCCAATTGCCAAGTTATTAACTCACTGAAAAGCTAATATATTTAAAGCTATTCAGCCTGTAGTAGTGCTGCTGGTTTTAGTTACGATACAATACACAGTCAGCTTTAAGGCTTTCTCACATGACATGCACTATGTAAGATTTTGTGTTGATTACAACTCAGGTTGGTCAGATAGATTGGATGTAGTTGAGATACCATTTTAGTCTATGTCTAGTTAATACTACTAGCAGTTGGCATGGCTATTTGGATTCAGAATAAAATAGAAACTTGAAAGCCTTTTTGATTACGATTAAATTTAATTTGAGAAGCTGTCAAGTTCTATCAATCTGCTCTTGAAAAAAAACCCTCTTATTTTAAATATAGTAGAATTTTCAAAGATACTAAACTTAATTTGGGCAAACCTGAAATATTTTCAAAATTGACCTTGATCTCATATTCACTTTCACAAGTCTTTATTTGCCTCATGTCTATCAATATAAGTGAAATGTGCAAATAAGCATTTTTAGCATCGCAGGGTGCACTTGACAGCTTGCTGATAGGTTTAGATAACAAGTTCAGTTTTGAAAGACAAACATTTGTTGGGAGCATATATATTTAAGCCTTAAAGTGACTGTGTGCTGTATCTTTTTCCTTCAGTGTATATCCACCCTGTATGACTGAGCTAACATCATATAATTAATGCCTTTTCTTCATTTCTACAATAAGCAAGTGGAAGAAAGTGCATGATGTCAGCGTGCTTGACAGTAATGGTGCTTTGCTTGTTCTACTGTACATCAGGGGAGAACTTTGACCGCCAAGCCAGCATACGGAGGTCTCTAATTTACACAGACACTGTGGTAAGGCGGCCGAAGAAAGTGAAAAGGAGAAAGACTATTACAGGAATTCCTGACAACATCCAAAGAGAGCTAGGTATGGCTCATCAGCACTGTATTCCATTACAATTAATAACTACTGCTGACATTAACTAAAATCATAACATTTACCTGTGCCCATGAAGCTGATACAGTCTGATAGCCTGTCAAAATTTCCAAATGAATGTGCAACTGATCACTGAGAAAGTATAGGTAATGCATTAACTGATTAGTTTGCCCCAACATAAAATAGAAAGGATTTTTTTGCTGATTTTATTGAACGCTGTGCATACTGTGATTTTTGGAACTGTTAAATTTGACCGGAATTGTTAAATCTCTGGTAATGTAACAGCTATTTCAGAAAGGCTTAAATATATATTTGGGGATTATGTCTGTGTGTGTCTGTCTTGCACTGCTTTTACAACTAGTTAACAGAGGAAATACTTGTAACCAGATTTGACAGAAAGGTAATCAGTAAGACTTTTATAAATGTATTGTTAATCTGTTGATATATTTAGTAGGAAGCAGATTTACATTAATCAGTACTATTGTTGATAGATTCAGTAGGAAGCAGATTTACATTTTTTCTAATATTCAAGGTTACTTCACACATTATGATTTTCCTACAAAGAGATTCCTGTTGCACCCCAATATGCTGCAGGAAAGAAATCAATATATGAGACCCATGGTCCTGTAAACACAGTCCAGTGTCAGTTTAGGTCATGTATACATAAAATATCAATAAAGGTATAGAGTACTGTGAAAATTGGCTTGCATGATGGCTTAATATGTTGGTGTTGCAAAACAGATAGAAGAATCCCACTTTTTCTAAGTTTCAAAGTCGACAGTTTTACTAATATCTAAAAACCTCTCCCATCTCCCACAATGTAATGTAAACCATTTTATCATCCTCAGTTCTACCATATAATACTAAAACATCCTGAAAATGTATAGCACCACGTATCTGGAAGAGGTTGTTCCAAAGGGTTGTTGTAAGTTTTTCAGGCTGTATGGCATGTTCCAAAAGCATTCTCTCCTGATGTTTTGCCTGCAACAGACCTCACAATATCTGAGGATGCCTGCCACAGATACAGGCGAAGCGTCAGGAAAGAATGCTTCTGGAACATGGCCATACAGCCCAAAAAACTTACAACAGCTCAGTGATTCTGGCCATGAAAGCCTTCGACAATACGTTGTTGCAAGGAATTATTTTTTTCTACTCTGTTGTAAACCAGATGTTGATGAATCAAATCTATTTAATAGGCCTGTTGTTAGCCCTTTGGGTTTATTTTACTATTTTTATAGACTATTTTTAAATGCAGAATCATGGAAGTGTTTTTGGAGCCTCCAGTGGTGCAGTAGGTTAAACTGCTGAGCTGCTGAACTTGCTGACCAAAGGGTCAGCTGTTTGAATCTTGGGAGTGGGGTGAGCTCCTGCTGTCAGCCCTAGCTTCTGCCAACCTAGCAGTTTGAAAATATGCAAATGTGAGTAGATCAGTAGGTGCCACTCCAGTGGGAAGGTAACAGCGCTCTATGCAGTCATGGCCTTAGAGGTGTCTATGGACAACGCCGGCTCTTTGGCTTAGATATGGAAATGAGCACCATCCCACAGAGTCAGACTCGACTCTACTTAATCTAAAAGGGGAAACCTTTAGCTTTACCCATGGAAGTGTTTTCTTTAGAGTTATACTCCACATAACTTGGGGATAAGTCTAACTCAATGTTTTATATAATGAGGAGGAATCCCTTGACATGGAGTGTTACTTCTGGCATCATCTCTATGTCAAATACTGAAAGCAATATTTCCATTTGGTCAGAAAATTGTATTTTAACAAATGTCTGCTTTTGTGTGTTGTATGGTAGATTTAATTAAAATGTTCTCTTTATGAATCTTTACATCAGCCTGTGTGGCTTGTGGTCAAGTCTGCCAGAGGACCTAGGAATTCTTAGAGAGAATGCCTCTCTAGAAAGATCTGGTCCTCTAGTGTGATTTTATGGGCAACATAAGGCAGAAGCTGGCTCCAGTGGATGTGGAGGCCTGGCTGTATAGCCCATCTTTTAGTCAAATGACCTCAAGACAGCTTATTAAAATTATATCCAAGCACATGTACATCTCACCACACCAGTCCCATCAGTAGCATTAATTGGTCCTCCAGCTAATGAGTGAGACCAGAAAGTGCTTCCCTTTAGTTCCGTAGGACCGGCATGACTGATCAAGTGCTCATTCTAGCAGAGAGGGGGTAAGCAAGCTGTTGGATACATTAGATAGGTTTTGACTTCATCATCAGGGCCATAGCTAGGAAATTTCAGGGGGGGGGGTTGAAACCTGCCTCCTAGCTTACGTTGTAGCAAAGAGCACAGCAGGGGGCAGAGCAGCCTTCAATAGCCTGCAGCTCCGCCCCTGTCAACCACTTCCACCAAGTCTGGCCACCTTAATGAGACCATTCAACACCCCCCCCCCAACTTGGTTGCTTCACTACATCGGCTATTGCTGCAAGTAATGACAGTGTGAATAAATTATCAATATTTACTTGAGTTAGTGCTTGCAGTTCTGAAGGGATTCTTAATTTTTTTGCATCTCATAGTCTTAGCATGGGGATTTGGTTACCAGTTAAAATTCATGAGTAAACCGGCTTTTGTTTTAACCTGAAAAATTTGGGGGGGGGGGGGTTTGAATCCCTAACCCCCCCCCCCCCCCCCCAGCTACGGGCCTGCTCATCATCATACTCTTCCTGTGAGATAGGATGTGCAGCATCCTCCCACTGGTCACTGGTGCCCTTGTTGGAATTAACAAACCACCTCTTTTTAGCTACAGCAGTTACTAATCATGCATACATTATTCCAGCTTCTCATACATGTGCATACATGCTAAAATTTTCTTAGCCATATTTGCACAAGATTAGCTGGAGCCCCCAGTAGCACAATGGGTTAAAACCGCTGAGCTGCTGAACTTGCTTACCAAACGGTCACCAGTTTGAATCCGGGGAGCAAGGGTGAGCTCCCACTGTTAGCCCCAGCTTTTGCCAACCTAGCAGTTCAAAAACATGCAACTGTGAGTAGATCAATAGGTACTGCTCCAGCAGGAAGGTGACAGCACTCCATGCAGTCATGCTAGCCACATGATCTCTGAGATTACTATGGGCAAATCCAGCTCTTCAGCTTAGAAATGGAGATGAGCACTAACCCCCAGAGTCGAACACGACTGGACTTAATGTCAGGGGGAAACCTTTATATTTACCTAGCTGGAGTCAGCATATGAAGATTCTGACAGAGTTCATTAACCCTCGAAGGAGGAAGGCGCAGACTTGTGCCTCCATGAAGATTTATGGTGCCGTGTCTTGTGATTGATTTTAAATCAGAAACCTTTTTAGGCCACTTGGCCAAGTTGCATGTTTCACTTCAGAAGTGAATAGGCATAATTTCACTATTAGTTTGCTTTTTTCTCTTTCAATTATTCCCTCATCTCCACTGTCCTTTTGATGAGACTCGACTCAAGAATGATCAGACTGTTTTCCTTGTGCGAAGCACCTTAATACAATTTCTTACTTGAGCCTATTGTGCTGGAAAAATCCTTAAAGGTCACATTCTCACTACACCAAAGCTCCTAGTAAAACCACACTGACATTCATTGGGTGAGCGTTCCCATTTTTGCTGTTTGGAACATAGAGGTACTTCAGAATAAGCTAAATACGCTGCAACTGTGCTCAAAGATTTCATTTTATTTGAAATGGTAAAACCAAGTTAACATTTCATAAATGCCCTTGTCCTTTGGTTTTTTCCCATTCTTTCATTCTCTGCTGTCCTAATGTGCTTTATGCCAAGGCAAACAGCAAGTTGAATGTAGCTTGAACAGCTATTAAAATTGATGGAAAGAATGCCCTTACTTTTCACAGTCCACTTACACTGAACAATTAAGATAACTATAAATCTCTGAGAAGCAGCTCCTTATCTGGAGTGCCATAAAAACCCTCTCATGAACAACAGAGAAGCAGGCAGTTCAAAAGGCTTGTGTTGTTCATTTGCAGGGACCTGCAACACATCAAATAACAAATTTTACCCAGGCCCTTTTCTGTTTTTCACACCATAACAGTGAACATTGGATTTATTAAAATACTGTTTTAACATAGTTTTGTGTGAGGATATAAATTCACAAAAATGTTTTGTAGTTAAGTCTAGAGTTCTTTGAAAATTTATTGGAAAACCTTAAATTTAAAAATGGGTTTTGCTTACCAACCCAGCTAACTTACAGTGATGGGACATGACAGCTGTATTCATGGTTGGACTTTTAGTTCAAAGGGGGCAACAGTCAAGCCAATGCCCCATGTGAACTGATTGTATGTGTCAGACATAGCCTCCAGTGGTGCAGTGGGTTAAACTCTTGTGCCGGCAGGACTGCTGACCATTAGGACAGTGGTTTGAATCTGGGGAGATCGAGTTGAGCTCCCTCTGTCAGATCTTGTTCTCCATGCGGGGACATGAGAAGGAGCCTCACACAAGGATGGTAAAACCTCAAACATCTGGGCATCATCTGGGCAACATCCTTGCAGAGTGCCAATTCTTTCACACCAGAAGCAACTTGCAGTTTCTCAAGTCGCTCCTAATACACATAAACACACACACACACACAAATCAGACATGTCCCAATATTTTTATGGTGCAATGGCTTTCTGCAGTAGAAATAAAGATGTTTTGTTATCCACATATGTGTAGAAAAAACTGCCTGAAGGCAGAGAGTCTGAAATGATTTTGAATTATCATTTAACCTTATTAAATTGCCCTTTGTTACTTTTTCCTGAAATTTGCTTGCCAATGTGAAAGGAGCAGTTTAGATTCCACTGGCTCTGCTTAGTCACTTTGCCATCCACACAAAGCAGATGATGACCTACCTACCTTCCTCCATCTGCACTGCAAACAATGGCTGTTCACTAATTAGGAGGCCAATTCTCCATCAGATTCTCCCCCTGAGATTCTGTTCATCCTCAGTGAAAAAGGACACGTTATGGCCCAATTTCATTTTGAGTCTAAACCAGAGTAATTGGAAACTACTGAGTCAGATTTGCCATTAGAGCTCATTTTTCTCACATTTTAAAATCTATCCCATTTCCCTTGAAGATTAAAGGGGTTCTGGGGAGCAACCTCAGGTTCTGCATTACTGTTTGAGACCCACTGCTTCCAACAGCGGAATTGGTATCATAGTAAACCCAAATTAAATATGTTGTCCCTCCATAACCACGGATTCTACGTTCATTGATTCAACTATCCATGGCTTCAAAATATGCCCCCCCCCCCCCCCCCCCAATTTCAAAAAGCAAATCTTGATTTTGTCATGTAGTATAAGGGACACCATTTTCCTACACAATTATATGTAGTGGAACTTGAGCATCCATGGATTTTGGTATCCATGAGGGTCCTGAAACCCAACCTTAGTAAATACCAAAAGTCCTCTGTATAGTTATGATAGATATCAGTAAAAACCTTTCACAATTGTGGTAAATAGTTTTCAGAATTATATAGATTTCTTGGAATCCCATAGTTTTTTGGAATAGAAGATGGCAGTGAAACTTTAGACAGAGTTTCCATAACACAAAACTTGGGAAACAACTCTTCTTCCACTAATAGTTTGGAGTATTGTATCAATTGTTCACATTAGGGATTATGTGATATGTCTCTCATTTTTAAAAATATACAACTCATGAAATATTGTGTTAATTGTGTTTATACAATGTGGCCTTCTGGATATAATAGTAGTGATAATTATGATTAAAAACTAGTTTAAACTAAATTGTGCAGTAGGCTAACATGCTGGTATTGATTGTTTCTAGTTTCTTTTTTACCCAATGAGTAGATTATGGCAGCTATTCTCATGATATATCTCTTTCTAAAATTTCCTACACCATTTGTAAGAAAGCTTCATGGATGTCTTCAGGGCAATAAGTTCAGTGCAGTGCTTGACAATTATTTTGCTAATGAACACAACTGCTTAAATGTGATGAAATCTTTGTTTATGTAATACTTGTTTTGTTTTAACTCCCAACAGTCGGAATTGGTAAAAGTGACTTCCGTGGCCATTCATTGTATGTCCCTGAACACTATTCTACACTAGGAAGACTTGAGAGCTATCGCTCTTCTTCTATGCAGAACTGTGACACCAAGGAATCCAGCTGTCAGACAGAGGAAGTCAAAGTGGTGCCACCTTCGGTGAGGAGGATACGTGCACAGAAAGGGCAAGGGATTGCAGCCCAGATGTCGCAGTTGTCAAATTCTTCTGGAAACATGTCTGTGATGAGTGACTCAGCTGGAGTAGTCTTTACTTCTCGATTGAATAATGACTTGGGTTTCCACAGTCTACCTCGATCTGGGGCAAGAGTGTCCCTGCAGTTACTGGAACGTAGACATAGCCTTTCTAAGTCAAGAGAAGATGGAACTTTCTCACACCAGATAAACAGACTGCAAGTGGCAGATAGTACAGAATACATGAGGAATGACAGTGAGGTAGATTTGCTTCAGAGGTCAAAGTCTCAAGAGGCAAGGTGCTCTGAGGGTGAAAATCCAGCATGCCTGGTCTCTCCACATGCTACATATTCAACTAGTGTCATTCCAAATGCCACCCTATCATCCTCTTCAGAAGTGATTGCTATTCACACTTCACATGGTGCTGGACCGATGGATGGTAAAATCAACAGCTCCTCTTCATATTCCAAGCCTAGGGACAATCTGGTTGCCAACAGAATGGTGAAAACAAAAGATCCACACCATTCTTCCAGTGGTACTTGGAATGAAACCAATTCAACACATAACTCACAACCCTCAGATCTTACTGTTTCATCACATTCTGTGAAGGTGCTTGCTCTTGGAGATTCAGGAGTATCTCTTAGTGATGCAGGAACTTTGGGAAATGGTCCCCAAAGTATAGCCTATGGCTGTAGGAACAGTATGCATTTTCCAAGCCTCTCTCAAGACAGTGATAGCAAGAGTGAATCAAGTTACTTGGTGGATAAAACAAAAGGCAAAAGTCAGAACAACATAGAATACAATGGCTTCAAGCACTCTGGAAATGGGGAGAATCTTATACACAAGCCAGACTGTGCCACTCCAGGCTGTTCCACACCTGTGAGCAACTTGAGTACCAGCAGCCTTGAAAGAGTCTCAGCCAAAGAAGACTCAGGCTCCTTATATTCTGTGGACCATGATGGTTATTACACCTCCATGCATGTTGACTCGGGGCTCAAATCAGGTAAAGCCTGCAATGATAACAATGGCTTTGGAAATGCTAGACATAGTGTCATTAATGTGCTTGACAGGAACGAAAAGAAATTTCTGGGAGATATGTCAAACTGTACTGACAAGTCCCTCTCACGGAGTATATCCTTAAAAAAGGCTAAGAAACCGCCTCTGCCACCATCCAGAACAGACTCTCTGAGAAGGATGCCCAAAAAGAAATCTCAGTCTAATGGACAGGTACTGGATGATACGTTGATTGCTAGTCTCCAACACTCTTTGCAGCTGAACCTGCGGTGCAAAAATGCCAGCTCTCCATCTCAAAGTCCCTCCAGTGATTATGATGACCCTTGGGTACTACGTTCCCGAAGCCAGAGCTCAGTGAGTGCCAGTAGCAGCATGATGTCTGCAACAGGTCTGAACATGTACTCTATCTGTGCTGTCACCCCCTCTCAGAGTGAAACGAGCAGTATCAAATCAGAGTATGCTGACCAGTGGGGTTACTACAGTGATTGTCCTGGAATGCCTGAGGATCAGCTAAAATCCCCAGTGGGTCATTCTGCTAATACTACTCCCAAGCTGAATTATTACAATGCCGGACGCTTTAACAATGGATCAAGGGCTTCTGCACCAAATGTGCCCTCTGGGTTATCTAAACCAAAGATCACTTCTCCAGAAAAATCACATAGAGTGACTTCACCATCAAGTGGTTATTCTAGCCAATCCAACACACCCACTGCACTTACACCAGTGCCTGTCATTCTGAAATCTGGGTCAACGGGAAATGGGAAGCCCAAGATGAAGCCTAAAGTGCCTGAAAGGAAGTCATCCCTCTTGTCTTCAGTTTCAGTATCTTCCTCCTCCACCTCACTTTCTTCCAATACATCTGCTGAAGGTTGTGTGAACGCGAAGAAAACTGATCCTGACCTGAACTTCCCTCTTGTTACGCCTTCTTCTCTAATGTCTCCTTTCTCTGCTGATAATCTTCCTCCCCCACCACTTCCATCAATGGATGGAATGGATCTACCTACTCCACCTGGATCTCCCAGTTTCCCACCACCTCCACCAGAAGCCATTATAAATGCAACATTTCCTCAGAATGTTACATTGTTTAATTGTCAAGATACCTCAATGGGCCATTTCTTTCCCCCATCACCCCCTCCTTTTTCATCTCCTTTCCCATCTTCATTTGCTCCATCATCACTCCACTTGGACCCAAAACTCACAAAAGAGGAATATAAACACACACCCTGTACTTTCAAAAAATATAATCAGGAAGGTTCTTGTTACAGTACAATAAAGCAACCGTTGAATAAGGACGACATCACTAGATCCACAGTACCTCTAGTAACTACCCAAGCACTGCAAATGGTGCAGTTGAGATCTGTGAAGAAAGCTGCGATGTCAGAGGATGAGCAGTCAATTGAAGCTGTATCCAGAACCAAGTCTCAGGAAATATTGACTGAAGTTCAATCACCTTTAAAACCATGTGTGTCAGTTGGATACAGTGACAGTCTAGATGTGAGTGAAGTGAATCCCCATGGAGTTTTTGACAAAAACTTTGTTTACAACCCTAGCCAGATATCTTACCCAGGGCTCATTGGTAGCTATCCTGAACATATTGGTGGGGAAATGCCTGAAAATGCAGCCAACCCAGCTAATTTTTTTGCCAGCAACCTACTGCCAGCCAGCACTGAAGAAGGACCAGTGCAGAACCAAGGTTCCCACTGTGATCTTCCAAGTCCGTCACTTCAGGGACAGTCAGGATCGTTCAACAAGCCTCCGGGTGTGTCGCCAAACAAGAAGCCACCACCTGTTTCAAAGAAACCCAAACTGTTCCTGATAGTGCCACCCCCACAGTCTGATGTTATAGCAGAAAAAATAGCTGAAGTGGGTGAAACAGGCAGAAGCGTTCTGAGGGATGCTGCCTTTGCACAGTCTAGTGAGGCTAGGGATTATCCTACAGATGGACTTTGTTCCTACGAAATGGACTCAGGCCACCTTGTTCCAGAAGGAGGAGCTGTGGGTCCCCCCTCCTCTGAGACACTGGAAACCAATGGCTTGACACTGAAGTCCAGGCAGGAGGAGCAGCCTTGCGAAGGAATCCGTTCTGACAGAAATGGAGACGGTGTCTCTAGAACAGACAGGCAGCTATCTAAAGAAGAGGAAAGTGGTAAGTCTATTTTTAGTTTTGTTCTCTCTCTTCATCCAAGGGTGAGGCAAACTTGGGATGTGATGTGTCCTAGCAGTCTGTTACAGAACTGACTGTTGCTGTCCATGTAGACACTGTTCCTAATGGAGCTTTCTTAATTGTGTGCAAAGAATTGATTTCTTCTTTCTCCTAATCTTGCATTTTAATAAAATCAGTGGTTGAATGGGATTTTGTCAACCATATCCTTATTTCAACAACTCCTGAGGTGTTTGTAGTTTTTAAATTGAGATACTTCTGATGAAAGAGGGGAAAACCTCAAAACTTAAAAGGGAGTTTTGTATTCCTTAGAATGAAATAAATGCTTTTTCACAGACCGATGCCCCATCTTTCCCCTTCCCCCTTCTCCTACATTACTGCTGATGTGAGCAAAAAGACTAAAATATGACTGTATGTATTTAGGGGAAATGTACAGATTGTATTTGCTTATTTGTTCCTTACCTTGCTGTGCTGGGATTGCTTTCTTTTTCTGATTTTGGTAGTTTTAATGCCACTTAATTCTTACGCTTGCATTTCAGCTGATGTGTTTGAATCCAATGGGGCAAATAGCTTTTTACCACAAAGCCCAAGCTATGAGGAAGACAGTGTGGTGGAGGCAATGCCACCCAGACCAAGGACCACGGAAGACCTTTTTGCAGCCATTCACAGGTATTGCTTAAATTGCCTCATCTGTTTTACTCCAATCTTTGCCATTTTAAATCTATATATAGTTTCCCATCACACACATATTGGTTGTTCTTGTTTAACTTTTGATTTAAAAAACCTCACTTTAAATGTATGTAAACCGTAGGTAGAATAATAACATATATGTGTACTTTTTTTTTACTTTGCAATAGTCTTCCACTAATTTTGAAACTAATCTTCACTAGAAGCAAATACAGGTTTCATAAATTGTCAACCTTTGTCTCCTTGGTTCTGACTGACTCCTTGTTTATATTGTATTGTTGCTGTCAATCTGCTTGATTTAACATATACTATTGCTTTCTCTGTGTATCTTTTTGTTTTCGTTCCTTCTGCCTTCCATCCCTTTTTACTCTCCGCTGGTTATATGGTGCAGTTTGGGACAGAGGCTCAACTCTAATGCTTCATGGCAAGCTTGGCTTAAACTGGCAAGTAAACATGATGTATCGGTCATATGGCAAAACATATGACAGTAGCTGGATTATAGATTGCCATAATCCAGATGAAGAGGGGATATCTGGGGGCACATCAATTTTGAACCAAACAGTGCAGCACAGACAATCCCTAAGTCTACCTCATTCTCCTTTGATTAAAAGAAAACCTATATACTGGGCTTGTACAGATAAATTACTTGGCTACAGATCTTTAGAAAACAACCATTTCTAAGTAGATTTGGGAACACCCTGAAAATAAAGTGACTAATCTTGCCTTGGAATATCAAATATGAAATATTTGGTTCCACCTTGTGGTCATTTACTGAAACAGGTTCTCGAAATGTAATGGAATTGGCTACATACACTTTCCAGATTTCAGCAGAGTACTTTCTGTACATATGAGCTACATCCTAAGGGCTCCACACACATGGACTTTCTCATTCTGTTCTATATGTAGGAGGGTCACCATAAATCATTAACAGTTTGACGGCGCAACAATAATTTGCATAGTCTGAATATAAAGAGGTTAAATAAATGCAGATTAGACAGCTTGCTTTTAATTTGTACCTCTGTAGAAAGAGTAATATAATACACAAGTGATTAAGTCTAAATGAAGATTCTTCCCGGAAACCCACAAGTGAATGCCTTACCGTGTCCATATTGAATTAAGTACGTACTCTCTAAAGAAGTGGTATTACTTTGTTACCACTTCTCAATAAGAGAAGGCCAAAGAAGAGGGAATATGCAATTAATATTAGTTCAACATTTGTTTATAGGATGAATTAAAGTGCTTGAATAGCATTAAAATATGGCAACTGCTAATCTGGAAATGACAGTAATTACATTATCTCTTAATTAGTTCTTTTTAAAAATATATAAGCTCTGGTTTTGCCTCACTGAAAATGAATTTATTGTTAAGGGTAGAGTTTCACATCTACACAAGTTCAAGAAACAGCTTTTTAGCTGTTTACCAGCTATACGCAAATTACTATTTTGACAGGAAGGTTACATGCTTGTTTAGCCGCTCTGAGTCCCCCTGCAGGGGTGAGAAGAGCGGGGTAGAAATGTTGTAAATAAATAAATAATAGTAACTAGCTCTTCACAGAGATTATGAAGTAGTATTTATTGCAACTTTCCTGTCAATTCCTTTGGCAAATTCATTGTGAAATTCTTTACATATGTAATTACTATATACTTTGTAGGTTGCATTCATTAAAAAGAGGCCACTGCACTGAAAAAAATAAGGTTTAACAGGATTCAAGGATTTGCTTTGCAAAATATTAATGAAAAATGAAGCATTGTAGATCATACCTAAATTGAATTAATCCTGGGGGAGGGGAATTAAAAAGTATTTTATTTCTAAATTAAGATTCTTGTTATTGAAATACCACCATTTCTTTTTTTTCTAATGCCTTCCCCCTATGATCTGTTATACCTCTATTCATCTGCCTGCTTATTAACAAGCACCAGCTTTTTTAAATAGCATGTAGAATAGAAAGCTGATTTTATGCAAATGTCTAATACTGGTTTCCTATTTCTCTCCTGCATTAAAATTGCAGATCCAAAAGGAAAGTCCTTGGCCGCAAAGACTCTGAGGATGACCGTGCCCGAAACCACTCTCCATCACCCCCAGTTACACCAACAGGTGCCTCCCCGAACTTGGCGTCCCTTAAGCAGGCGGGATCAATTCAGAGGAATATTCGCAAGAGCAGCACCAGCAATGACAACTTCAAAGCCCTGCTTCTTAAGAAAGGCAGTCGCTCAGACACCAGCTCTCGCATGTCTGCGGCAGAGATGCTAAAGAATACAGACCCAAGGTTTCAGAGAGCCAAGGCGGACTCTCCTTGGGACCCCAATGACAGCGCCGCAGGTTGCTCTCCGACCAAGAACAAATGGGCACAGGAAGAATGGGCCAAGAGTGAAGGCCTCATGCCAAGGAGCCTGTCCTTCTCCAGCGCTAGATATAGCCGATCTCGGACCCCACCCTCAGCTGCAAGTAGCAAATACAATGTTCGAAACCGGATCCAGAGCAGCCCTATGACTGTTATCTGTGAAGGCGACGTCGAAGCCGTGGAACCTGCAGAGAGCAGGACTCATAGGTCTTTAGAAGAGGATCAAGTGGAGCAAGTAGATGTGTTTGACAGTGATGAAATGGATCTTAATGAAGATGTTGGTTCCGGTGATGATGCCGCAATGCGCCTGGAGTTGTTAACTTAACTGATGACACCAGATCCTTTAAGGATAGAAATATATCCCTCCTATGAAAAGGGTTGAGTGAGGATTAAGATACAAGGCACAGTGATGTTGGGCACTTCCAGAAAGGTGTATCAGTACAATTTCTTTTGCTAAGCACATAGTGTGTGCTTGGGCATGGATACAGCGATGCTGATAATGATACATGGTGTAGTTAGATGGGACTTTCTGGACTGAACGAAACTAGTAGCCAGATTCACGTAAGCCTTAAAATCCTCTAGAGAAAACTAAAATCAAAAAACAACTCGCCAGATAGTGCTGGATTTTGGGTTGCATGTGATTTTTTTCTTTTTCTTTTTTTGGAGGGTGTAAACATTAAAATAAGTCTGCAGCAAAGATGGGAAGCTTCTGTGGTACCGGGTGGCAGTTGCTTTTTAAGTGTTATATTTATGAGTAATCTGTTTTGAGCAGGGACAGACAGAATGAAAAACGCAGCCTATTAGAGTTAGTGTAGCTGGCATTGTTCCACCTACTTCTTATAGTGTGGGCTTCTCTGCTGGGCATAACTATGTCATAGTAATACAGCCACAGGCCATCCAAGAGTCTGAATTAATATTAAAAACAATAACAGGAAAGAAGAACTGTTGTAACACAGAACTGACTGCTATGCAGTCATATTATGGCCCATCTGTTGGGTTTTTCCATGAGTCATTTCTCCCCTAGATCAATTTACTTTTAATAAAAATTGAAATGTCCTTTGGGCAACATATATAGCTACAGGTTTGTAATAAAAAGGTAAATAATCCAGGGTTGTGGTGAAACAAAATGAGCAAATCGCCATTAGCTTCTTAATTTGAAAGCAAATTTAGCTTAATAGTGGTAGAACTGTTTCCTTTCCAACTTAACTATGTGGGATTTGCATTTCTGACAGCTTGTCTTCGTTAAAACTGGGGAAGATTTTTTAAAAGAACATATCACTTGAAATATCAAACATTTGCTAATGTACGGTTACCAAAGAATACATTACAATAACTTTTGCTGTTTGATCTGGAGTCAGCATTTTCTCAATTTGGAAATCTCATCATTTAGGAAACTGTTTAATTTTATTACTTGCAGTGAGTTAAAAATTAACCTTTCCTTATTTGTAAAGAAAGTGACTAAAAAAATCAGCTGCAGTTTTGAACAGTTTAAGAAGCAGCTTTTAATTTTTGAAAACGAGTTTTGCATACATTGATATTGTGTGTTTTTATAATGTTTGCACATAATAGAAGTTCTTAAGATAATGTATGTCCTCCTAATGTTGGGATTTTTACCTTTGTAGATGTTAAGGGGGAAATCATCTATGTAGATAATTTATTTTAATGAAAAACACTTGTCTTCTTTTCACTTCATCTCTGTATATGTTAGTACTGTATATTTCAGGGGCCTTTACTCAAGAAGGGGGTGGTGACAATGCTGTGACTCTGCTTCAATAAACAAGGCTGCCATTTGTCATTTTTGTGTCTTAAGTTACTAATGTGACGCTTGGAAGCCAGTGACTAGCTGTGTTCAGAAAACTCGTTTGTAGTACTAGCAGCAAAGGTTTATGACATTCTGGCCTAAAAGTATTATTGATGTAAACATAAAGTTAAGCACTCAACTAGTGCTGAGGATGCTAAAGCTCTCAATAGCCTTCTCTTTCCATTGTTGGGGAGGGACCTTCATACATATTCAGATTTGCTATAACATATGCTCAGTGGGTGGCGTAGTGGGTTAAACCGCTGAGCTGCTGAACTTGCTGACCAAAAGGTTAGTGGTTCAAATCTGGGGAACGGGGTTAGCTCCCATTGTTAGGCCTGGCTCTGCCAACCTAGCAGTTTGAAAACATGCAAATGTGAGTAGATCAATAGGTACCACTTCTGCGGGAAGGTAATGGCATTCCATGCAGTCATGCTGGTCACATGATCTTGGAGACATCTATGGACAACGCCGGCTCTTCAGCTTAGAAATGGAGATGGGCACCACTCCCCACAGTCAGACATGACTAGACTTAATATCAGGGGAAAACTTGACCTTCACCTTATGCTCAGTTGAGGTGAGGACAAACATACACATATTTATGGAATGCAGCTTCCATTAACCAACAACAACTAGAGAAAAAGGAGTTGGCAAACCTTCTTTTCCCATTTCAGGAAAGACTGAAAAGCTCATGCGCATGTTATGAGTGCATTAGTGTTGCTGGATCATTACCATTACATTTATTAGAACATGCCACATGTCTGATGACCGAGCTTCCTACATTACAAAACTACATTTTATGTTTCTTTACTCAGTCACTAATGATTTTTCCTTATGTCTTCACTACTCTTGAATTATTAAAACATAAAACTTACATAAAACATTTTTTTTTGCTTTACACACGCAATATTTGGGAGTTTTGAAAAATAAAGGGTATTTCAGAATTATGGATTCACTTTCAAAGCAGTATATTTCACAATGAGAACATGTTACAATTACACAAAAAGTTATAAATTCTTGAATGTGCTATCAAGTTTTACTAACCATTTTGTGCCAGAAACAAATCTTTAACAGTAACTCTGCAAATGGAGAATATTTCATTAGGCCTTATGTTGTGGAGTGGCCATCTTGCCACTCCATGACATGAAGGGTTTGGGGCTGTTTGTGCATTAGGAGGGATATTTAGCAGAAATTATTTGAACCCTTTCAAATGGTATGGGTTTCATTCATGGGTGTTTCATGGTTACAAAGATAACAGCAATTTCAGATTGGATCCATCTTTTTGAAATAGCTGTAAACATTCCAATATACCACTAAAAAGTACAAAGCTTAAAATTTTGAATGGTATGAATTTATTAGAGAATCATAACTGGTGAGAAGTAGACTTATTATTGAAACCAGTGAAATAATGCAGTTTTGCAGCATCATATTCCACAGCCAAACAAAGTTGATGATTTGTACTTGAGCTGATGATAGGAAAATTCCATTGTTTTGATCCATCGGTTAGTAAGCATTACAGGATAAAAATAAATTGTAAAAGTCATTAGTTTTCCCCACTAGCAGAGTCATTGACTGCCCATATCTGTTTTGTATCTAAGTGTTTAAAATGAACTACTTTCTATTCTTGGTTCATTTTTTATAGATCACATTTGCTTAGATAGCTGTGAAATTACTGCATGTCTTTTCAAGTTCACTTAGGCTGTTTAATATAGATTACTGTGGGCAGGCTGTATGTAAGATGACCTGACATACTGTCTGCCCCAGTTTAAGTCTTCACTTTAACTGATATAATACTGATTTTTCATATTTATTTTACATATAATGTATGCATGTTTAGCTTTTGCAGTTTATTCTTCTCTCACCCCCACAGTAATATACACAAGCATAGAAGTAGCAATATATTTTGAAGCACCAACACAATTAGCAATTTTCAGTATTATATTAGCACCTGAACAAAATTTCATTGAAAATAAACCAAGAAAATAGCTAGGAATCTCCCCAAGAAGAGGTGAAAGTTAAAATTTTCCCCATGTTAACATATGGAGTCAAGTAGGTATGATAGGAGCCCCCAGTGACACAATGGAATAAAACCTTGTGCCAACAGGACTGCTGACCGAAAAGTTGGCTGTTCGAATCTGGCGAGTGGAGTGAGCTCTCATCTATCAGCTCCAGCTCCCATTGCAGAGACATGAGAGAAGCTTCCCCCAGGATGGCAAAACATCCAGGCGTCCCCTGGGCAACATAGTTGCAGATGGCCAATTCTCTCACACCAGAAATAACTTGCAGTTTCTCAAGTTGCTCCTGACACGAAAAAAAAGTAGGTATGATAGATGCCACATTTTTAGTTTTCTGATGAAAACATCTGGCCAACCTGCCACATTTCATTGTGGCACCATATTGATCAGTCATATGCTACAGGTTTGCAATAAGGAAGAACACACAGCAAGCATATGAAAGTAGAAAATCCACTTACAGAAGGAGCATCAAACTGTCATGAGTTAAAAGACCAAATTCCTTATTCTGCGGATTTCCAAAATTAATGGGATTCTTCACCAAACAAGACACAACCCAATCTCATCTAGGAGTCCCCAGTGGCGCAATGGGTTAAACCCTTGTGCCAGCAGGACCGAAGACCAACAAGTCAGAGGTTTGAATCTGGGAAGAGCGCAGATGAGCTCCATTTGTCAGCTCCAACTCCCCATGCGGGAACATGAGAGAAGCCTCCCACAAGGATGGTAAAATATCAAAACATCTTGGCATGCAAAGTCCTTGCAGACAGCCAATTCTCTCACACCAAAAACAACTTGCAGTTTCTCAAGTCGCTCCTGACACAGAAAAAAAACTCATCTAAATGAAACACCATCTCAATTCCCAAACTGTGATGAAACATTCCTTTTGTAAGGTGTATATTATTGAATATTTATGGTATATAATAAATATTCATACCATGCAATAGCACCAAATTGCAAGAAAGCCCTTTGTCCATTAAGAGCAAAGACCTCAGAAGCCTAAACCTCACTCAGTAATTACTATATTTGGCACATTCTGTGCCTTAAGGCCCTTGAGGCAGGCACCCTATGGCTCCTATTTTTTGAGAATAACGAACTATAATTTGGTTACTGGAGAAAAGAAACAGGACCAAAGACTGCATCAAGGGATTCTTATCTCCATACTCTCAAATATTTCTTGTTTAAGTCTGAGATTTTATACTCCTGACTTCGGTTGTCTGGAAAACTAGTAATTCAAAAACTCTCAGTACACCATGTGTGTCCGAGTTAAGAAGTTATATAAAAGAGCAATTGCTATTAAAAAGTCATTTTTATCATATCTCCAATGTATGTTTCAAATTCTCTAACTTGTGTTCCACTTACTAGCATGGCACTTAATTTGTTTTTAGATACATGGCTGCATACAAGGTCATACTGCAGTCGATATCATATTGGCACAGAAAATTCAGCAGTGGGAAGAATAGGAAAAAATATTAGAAAGCATTACACACACAAAAATGGATTGAATCTGTTAGAAAAAAATACATTTTGTTAAGGGCACAGTTGGATGTCACAGCTATAATGTGCACCGCTGAGGTTTTAGCTTCTCTTCACAAGCCAAACTTCATTGTGTCTGTTGAGCAATTTGAATGGACTATCATAGCCAGCACTATAATAGTTCTTTTCTTGAAAAGATCTCCCATCCCGCCTCAAGCTTTCAGCAAGAGCCAGTATTTCTTCTTGGTTCTTCTTCGCATTGGCAAATCCTCCAAATGATCTGTTAAATAAATAAAAAAAGCCAAGTGCCATTAAACATTTGCCAAGTAACTATCCAAATGTCTGTACTGAGCCTATTGAGCCTGTGACAAGGAAAAGCTAAGAAATCCACACAAAATTAGCATTCAAACCCAGTATTGGTAGAAAGTTTTCTGCAGATGGACAAAAATTCTAATTATTTAGTATGCTCTGAAAGAATGATATCATTGAGACTTCAACTGATTAGTGTTTCTTAGGCAAGGAAAACCCAGAAAAGGTTTTAGCTGATCCTTCCTCTGAAATATGGCCTACAGCTCCTAGTGTTCATTGGTCTCTCATCTAAGTACTAACCAGGGCTGATCCTGCTTAGCTTCCAAGTTCAGATAACATCCGGTACCTTCAGGATATTTATGCGCTTTAAAACAAATTAGTGTGAAGCAGATAAGCTGGTGATCCTAAGGATCTGTCTTTACAGCTTCCCAGCAAGAAATGTCTTGATAGGGCTCAACTTCCTTTTATCAGCATGTATGTCAGAGCCCCCTGGTGGCGCAGCGGGTTAAACAGCTGAGCTGCTGAACTTGCTGACCAAAAGATTGGCGGTTTGAATCCGGGGAGCAGGGTAAGCTCCCGCTGTTAGGCTCAGCTTCTGCCAACCTAGCAGTTTGAAAACATGCAAATGTGAGTAGATCAATAGGTACCACTTCTGCAGGAAGGTAACAGCACTCCATGCAGTCATGCTGGTCACATGATCTTGGAGGCGTCTACGGACAACACCGGCTCTTCGACTTAGAAATGGAGATGAGCACCACTCCCCAGAGTCAGACACGACTAGACTTAATGTCAGGGGAAACCTTTACCTTTATCTTATATCAGTAAGAATGTGTATAAATACAGGAGTAGTTGTGCTGACCAAAAAAAAAAAACAAAAACCAAATTTCATATTGTGATAATGGACTATCAACAGCATAAAAATGTTCCATGCAATGGTGTAAGCCACTCTATAAACCAGTTCTCTCAAATGCTTGTTGCTAGATCTACATTCAGTTTTGACTTGGGCAATCATTTCTTGGAAGCACTATTATAGCAAACCAGCATCTCTTTAGAGAAATTATATGCATAGCCAACTGGTAGGTAAGAAATCCTAGCAATTACTGTGGGCTGGTACAATGCCTCCAAATTCCACTTGTGTCTGTTGTAAATTCTTGAGCTATTTTTGAGCCTGACCACAAACATAAACCAGAACCTATTACTGCAACCACAATACGACATTATTAAATGTGTAACAAGTACACAACCAGACACAGTGCATACATCTGCACTTGCTCTTTGCTACTCTGCAATGCCCAGTGTAGAACGCATCTCACCATGGATGTGGATGTGATCACAATGGATGTGATCCTTAATTAGACATGCCGCAATATTACAGGATGTCTATGCCCTACACCACTGGAGAAAATATACTGCTTAGCCAGTATTGCACCACCTGACATCTGTCAGGAAGTAGCAGCCTGTAATGAAAGGATGAAGGCATTGACATCTCCTCTGTTTGAATATCAGCCAGCAAGCCAATGCCTTAAATCAAGAAACAGCTTCCTAAGATCTACAGAGATACTTGAAGAAACATCTCAGAAAGCGAGAGTCCAAAAGTGGCAGCTTAAAACCCAGAACCTCAATCAGTTGCTGATACCAGATGAGAAACTCCCCCCTGGGCACACAGAAGACTAGGCGACTTGGAAGGTGCTGTACAGACTGTGCTCTGGCACCACAAGATGCAAAGCTAACCTTAAGAAATGGATGGGGCTACTTCAATGCAGTCTGAGCCCTGTCACATGAACAATAGAGGACCTTCTTACAGTGACACCAGAGGCACTCAAAAGTGACCAGCTTCTGGTCAAAGGAAATGTAATATATTGCCAAGTTTTTAACTTTGTTTGTGGGTTTACTATATATTATAACAGTATTCTCAATTCACTTCTGACACAATAAATAAACAAACAAACAAACAACAAGTACTGGGTTCCAAATCATATTTCCAAGGAAAGGGGATGAGGAGTTTAAAATACAAGAAAAAGATCCCTTTGAATTTGCCTTAAGGTTTCTCTTTTTTTAACCAGGGTAATGTGCTGAATAATAATTAGGATTTTCACAATTCATAGCAATGAATCTGGGAGATGTTTTTAACCAGGTGTTCGAACATCCATGGATATTTCTTAGCCTTCTTGTTAGTAGGGCTATGGTATCTTCTTGGAGAGGGACAGGCCACAGAATTCAGTATCCAAATTAAACATGGGCATGTCATAATACATCTGCTTATCTTCAAGGCATCACACAATCCTTAATGTAAATATTGACAAAATAGATTGTGTCTGAATAATATACTGTAGTATCACCACAAGGTGGCAGACAGATGTTAGAATACTTCTTTTTTAATGAAAGGGGAAGTGCCCCCCCCCCCCCATTTTTGATTCTTCAAAATCACTTTGAATTCATAATTTCATACCTTCATTGTAAAAGTATAATGCATGCATTAATACACATTCCTTAATTTTATATTATAATTTATGATGTGGGACGATACACTCATTGGGAACAGTGAAGATCTACAATTGCTGTCTAATTGATATCTTCTGAATGAAAAACAAACAAATGTGTGTTTAACCATAAATTTTGAAATGTTTTGTGGAACTGGGAACTTTTTTCCTGTTTGCTTTTTAAGGAAGGTAAAGACACCAGCCTACAATGTCAAGAGTGTCAAAAAGCCTCAACCAGAAACCATGGGTATGTTACCTTCCTTGAGGGAATTGCATTGGTTGTTTATGAAATGATTATGTCCGCTTTCAATTTCTCATTAGTATAGGGCAGTGGTTCTCAACCTTCTGAGTGTTGAGACCCCTTAATATAGTTCCTCATGTTATGGTGACCACCCCCAACCATAACATTATTTTGTTGCTACTTCTTAACTGCAGTTTTGCTACTGTTATGAATCATAATGTAAATATTCTGATATGCAGGATGTAGTTTCATTCACTGGACCACATTTGGCACAAATACCTGATAAGCCCAAATTTGAATACTTGTGAGGTTGGGGAGGGATTGATTTTGTCATTTGGGAGTTGTAGTTGCTGGGATTTATAGCTCACCTACAATCAAAGGGCATTCTGAACTCCACCAGTGATCGAATTGAACCAAACTTGGCACATAGAACTCCCAAGAGCAAGAGAAAATACTGGAAGGGTTTGGTGGGCATTGACCTTGAGTTTTGGAGTGGTAGTTCACCTACATCCAGAGAGCACTGTGGACTTAAGCAAGGATGGATCTGGACAAAAGTTGGCACAAATACTCCATATACCCAAATGTGAACACTGGTGGAGTTTGGGGAAAATAGACCTTGACACTTGGGAGTTGTAGTTGCTGGGATTTATAGTTCACCTATAATCAAAGAGCATTCTGAACACTGCCAGTAATAGAATTGGGCCACACTTCACACACAGAATGCCCATGACCAGCAAAATAAATAAAAATACTGTGTTTTCTGATTGTCTTTGGTGACCTGTCTGACACCCCCTCACAACCACCCCAGGGGTCCTGACCCCCAGGTTGAGAAATGCTGATATAGGGTGCTTTGTCACTAAATTTCAGTGACAACCTGCACCATCAATTTCTAGTGTGGGTTAAAGAAACACTAGTTTTACTCCTGCTTTTTAGTTTTACTCTTGCCTTTACACTTTTCCCATCCCCACTTTAAAATCATGGAAGCTTCTGCTCAGCTTCACACCATATTATGAAGACTAATACAGATGTATGATTATGGTTTGTAAAGACCCACTGGCATATAGTTACCTGACAAATACAATAATTGATGACCTGGACTCAATGAAGACACCTGCCTCCAAGGGTTTAGGGGGATTTTGTTGGTGTTGAGATGGTACATAAAAGGACACAGTTGTGGTTGACTCACAGAATGGGCCGGCACCTGGCTGCACAAAGCATGTCACTGGAGCAGTCATATCTATTGTCTCTCCTGAAAGAAGCAAAATGTTACCTCCTGGAAAAAACTTTTAAAAGAGACTTTTCAAGCAAGATTTGCACTTCTCTCTTAGCTCAAAGAGCAAACAGTAATAGCACCTAATATATCATTTGAGATCAAAATGGCTTTATCCTCAAGTACTGACAGCTTTAAATATACATAATGCTTGCCATTCATCAAATGCAAACAAAGCCTTCATACCAAGTAAGACTGCTAGTTTTCTAGCTCAATGTCAGAGCCATTGTTCAATTCTACCCCTCTTTTCTTCCATTGCACTCAAAGTAAGTCTGTGGTTCTCTTCTTCCCCACTTTATCTGCTCAAGATGTCTGTTGGGAAGCTCAAACAAAAGCCTGGCCAAAATCACCCAGTTGAGTTTCATATTGGCTATAGGTCTCCATGTCTAAAAACAAATGGTATAGGAAAGGTGTCCTCAAATCTGGACTTCCAGTTAGTTTTAGATTCCTTTATCTGCCAGGTGTTTGTATCAAATTATGCAATGAATTATAGCAGCCCCATGAATTAGCCGAAACTTTAGAAGAGCTAGATAAAGGTCTGAACCTATTTTGGGATAGAGATCAGCACAGATCAAACCTGGAATAGATTTGCCACCTCATCAAAACTCTCACCCACACAATTTATGCCTGAGGCCTTAATATCACTCAACACTGCATCTGAAGAAGTGGGTTTATCTCCATGAAAACTCATGCTAAAATAAAAGTTGTAAAGGTGCTGCTACATTCCTTTTTTCCAGCCCCCTCCCTTCCTCCTTTTGATGCTGCAGAAAGGGCTCATACAGCTGCTTTGAATACTGCCCTGTGCCACTAACTATGTTAGGCTCATAATTAAGAACGGGTTGCCCACCTTCTTCTCAATTTGCCAGAATTGCTACTGCCCTTGATCTGAGAGGGTCAGACGGTCTAATACGGTAAGTATCAGCAATAGATCACCATAATTATCCTGTTAATTCATTTGCTCATACTGGGGTAGCCAAACACAGGCATGGAATGCCCCAGCCACTGCTGCACCTCAACCAAAAGCCATGACTCAAACTAAGGAGCCCTTATCTGAGGAAAGCAGAAGGTTCATTTCTAACAGATGCCACAGAAAGCCTTTCATAACAACAGAATAAGTGCAGAGTAAGAACATGCACTCCTTATACAAAGATAATTCCAATATTCATCAAAAATTATTTCCAGAAGGCTCCAAAACATCCTTATCAATTTTATTGTTTATTTATTGATGATATGGGTATGATCCATCCCCTTGCTCTGTGCTGATAACCACAAGGAAAGGTTAATGGGGCAGTATCCAGACTAAACTTGCATAAATCCAAAGTCGGACATGTCTGGACTTAATGTCAGGGGAAAACCTTTACCTTCAACTATACTGTTTTTTATTGATGGCATTGAATTGTTGCCAACACTGTGAACAGCCCTGAGTCCCCTTTGGGGTTGAGAAGGGCAGTATACAAATACCACAAATAAATAAATTTACAAATGGCAAATGAGGAAATGTGGAAAGTAATGGAAATGGAAAACACAGTATGGTAAGCATCCATTTAACAGTGGCTGCAGATAATAGTTAAAAGATGGAAGTCAGATTTCTACATGTAATGTATATAATACAGTGTATGTTTACTAAACCTATCAAATCTCCTCTGAACAAACTGTGCCTAGAAAACCCCATTGATAGGATTGCCATATGCCAAAAAAGATGTGAAGACACACAACAACACAACAATAAAAACAGTTGCAATAATGAGGATGAAGATAATTATGCCACTGTCAGCTTATATGGGGAAACATGGGTATAAACCAACAAGTAGAACATTACAGAATATGTATAACCCTATTTACTAATTTGCCTGAATGTATGGAGCTCTAAAAAGCAGGTGGGGATGTGAGGAAACGTCAAAGTCCCCGCTCTTTAAATGTCTCCAGTAACATACTAGATGTTTGCATAAAGGTATGCAGAAGGCTTTGAAAACATATTCCAGTGAATGCTGCTATGACTTGAGAACCCAGTCTTACCGGTATCCTGTTCACAGGTGCTCTGCAACTGTGTCCAATCAAATTGGTTACAATATGTAAAACACTGGCAGAAAAGCACACTTCATAATGTTTGCTTCCACTACATCTGCTACTTTGAAGCCACAAAATTATATTCTAATACAAGGCGAACCAAACAAATCATACCTCTGTCATTTTTGCCCTTAATATAGTTAAAGAGCTTTGTGAAGCCAGTATTGATAGCTGAATCCCAGTTCATGGTTGTAACAGATGTGCTCACCCATTTGGCTGGTTCATACTGTCGAATTTCATAATCAGGACCCTTGACAAAATACAGAAAGTAAGTCAAGATATTGTTTTCTCAAATATAAGCACTTATTCACAGATTCATATGAGGCAGAGAAAAGCAATTATTATTACTATGATTATTATAATATTTATATGCCGCGTTTTCTCTCTTAAGAAGACTCAAAGCAAGAAAATGTGTTTCTTACTACTTCAGTTCAGATGAAAGAAATGACTTTGCACAATACACTTTATTACTGTGTTGTTAAAAATAACTTTTTGAGAAATATCCAGAGATTGTAGCTAAATTATGGACTTTTAAAAAAAACACAAGCGATTTCTGCTATTTTGGACAGGAATCATCTTGGTGATTTAGTCTGATGTATCTGAGGGTTTCACCAGCCCCAATATTTTTTCAGGCAAGGATTTTATGCCTCCTTCTGAAATAGTTTTTGTGAGGTTGTGCCATGGCTTCCACACTGTGCCAGATACAGATCCACCCCCAAATCAAATAGCCGCTCATTGGTTGTGGCAGGAGAATACTGTTGCGTTACCACCCAGCTGCCAACCACAGCCTTCCCAGACACCCCACCAGCCTCAACAGAGCCTCCAGTGGTGCAATGGGTTAAACCTTTCTGCCGGCAGGACTGAAGGCTGACAGATTAGAGGTTCGAATCGAATGTGGATGAGCTCCTTCTATCAGCTCCAGCTTCTCCTGTGGGGACATGAGAGAAGTCTCCCACAAGGATCAAAACATCTGGGCATCCCCTGGGCAACATCTTTGAAGATGGCCAATTCTCTCACACCAGAAGTGACTTGCAGTTTCTCAAGTCGCTCCTGACATGTTAAAAAAAACAAACAGCCTCAATAGGCCAAAAATATAAGGACCAATGGTCTGGGAGGGCTTCCTCCATTTCCATTCATGGGAACAAATATTGGCAGCTGTAATCTTATTTTGGAACTGGTGATTATGGCAGGGCATTCTCTGCCCCACCAAAATCCGCAATTTGGCTTAAGGGATGCCAAATAGGTTGAATCACATACAAAGCTTTCCTTGCTAGCACTTCACGGTTTCTTTTGCACTTTACTCTTTGCATAGTGTCCATTCTCTTTGCCTAGTGCCATGGAGCACTGCCCCAATATGCATTACATGGCACAAACAAGGCCACATCTACACTAACCTTTTAATGCAGTTTCAAAGCAGTATCGAAGAAAGTGATCTTCCTGTGCAGATGACTCCTTAAGAAACCCTGGAACCAGTTTGAAGCCCGAATGGTGATTATACAAACCACAGCGCATTAAGGTCTTTCTTTCAAGCATTTTTCTGGGAATTTGTTTTCTGGCTACCACAGTTTGAAACTAACTTTGAACGGTCAGTGCAGAAGGGGCCCAAACATAGCATCTGCTGGAATGCTGTCCACATGGCAGTCAGGGATCTTTTCTAATGAGTCAGGAAACATTTTCTCTGATACACTAAAATCAAGACAGGTATCCCCCCTGTAGTAAGCAGCAAGCATCTTAAGCAAGATGCATGTATATAATGAGGGGGTGGAGAAATTGTGGTGAACAGCTTCAGGAATGGCCACTCCCATCCCTCAGCATCTGCACATGACACAGCCACCTTACCCTGCTTAGTGCCAGGGTGCTCCTTATGAAAGCACATTACATATAAATACATAAGGAAGGAGGAAGGACACCAGAACGTGTCATTGAATGAAAAATTATATTGAATTACTCCACTAAGGTGACACACATTTGGATATGTGCAATATATTCCTGGATCATCCAATGAAGCCTACAGTTGCTTGAATGGGAAACTGGCACTGGTGGTGCAGATATTATGGTGACAGCTCTATTGTTTGCACTATTCATGAACCATTCATACATGAAGTCCTAGACCAGCAACATGCCATCTAGTGTTCAAATCCTGAAAATTCGTCCTGCAACTTGGTTTCAGAACTCAGTCCAGGTACAAGCAGAAAGTTGAATGTATTGTCAAAGGCTTTCATGGCCTGAATCACTGGGTTGTTGTAGGTTTTTTGGGCTGTATGGCCATGTTCTAGAAGCATTCTCTCCTAACGTTTTGCCTGCATCTGTGGCAAGCATCCTTAGAGGTTCTTTGGCATACATGCAAACCTCCTCTCTATGAACCTGTCTTTAATACTGGTTAAAACTCCAGAACTTTAAATACACTTCACCTCATTCGATCCTAAGATCTACAGAGATACTCGCAGGAAAAACACAGCAAGCAAGAGTCCAAAAGTGCAGGTTAACACCTGGAACTTCAATTAGTGGATGATACCAAATGAGAAACTCCCTCCCGGGCACACAGAAGACTGGGCAACTTGGAAAGCGCTGAACAGACTGCGCTCTGGCACCATGAGATGCAGAGCTAACCTTAAGAAATGGGGCTACAAAGTGGGGTCCACAACATATGAGTGTGGAGAAGAGTAAACCATAGACCAGCTACTACAATGCAACCTGAGCCCTGCCACATGCACAATGGAGGACCTGCTCACAGCGATACCAGAGGCACTCCAAGCGGCCAGCCTCTAGTCAAAGGAAATTAAATATGATGCCATTTTTTACTTTGTTTGTGGTTTTTCTATACATTATAACTGTATTCTTAATTGACTTCTGACACAATCAATAAATACCTGGTTGGGCAGTGGTGTCCATTTGGGCATCTCTAGCCCAGAAGAGAAGAGTGCTTGCTTAATTGTCTTCAGCATCCTGTCGAAAGGAAAGGAAGAGACAATGTTACAAAGCCACCCTCTGTGCTTCGGGACGCCTGTGTAGGCTGGCACCACGCTCTGCAAAACGCAGATCAGTATCTACTACTGGTTGATTAGGATGTACTCATGGGGTATCAGAAAGAGATTGTGGCCAAATGGATTGAACAGAAAGAGTTTTGTTTAATGACAAAAATGGTGTCTTGTTTCTTTCTTTCTTTTGTATTTTAAGGATCCATATATAGGGGAGGCCAAAGTTGGGGGGGGGGGGGGGAGGGGGTAGGAACAGACTTTGGTGTGACAAGGTTGTGAATTCAATTCTACCGTGAAAATATATCCTTGATTCTTTGTGTGTTTAGACCAGACATGGACAAACTCCAGTCCTCCAGATGTTTTGGACTTCAACTCCCACAATTCCTAACAACCTACTGGCTATTAGGAATTGTGGGAGTTGAAGTCCAAAACACCTGTAGGACCCAAGAATGCCTGTGCCTGGTTAAGGCAGACTACTGCTAAACTCTCTCTTACACATATCTGCATCTGAGCTCTGTTCATGCATCCTGATAGTTAAGGTGCATCTACACTGTAGAATGAGTGCAGCTTGACACCACTCAAAGCCTGCTATAGAATCCTGGTTTTTGTAGTTTTACAAGGTCTTTAGCCTTTTCTGCCAAATAGTGCTGGTGTCTCGCCAAACCATGGCTTGCATTGCATGGTGCCATGGCTCTTAAAGTGGTGTCAAAATGCATTAATTCCAAGTACAGATGCACTCTTACTCAGGCTCAAAGATGCTATGGGATCCCTTTATTATTACAGGATCCCTAACACAGCTATAGGAGCCACAGTGGCACAACAGTTAAACCATTGAGCTGCTGAACTTGCTCACCAGAAGGTTGGTGGTTTGAATCTGCAAGATGGCATGAGCTCCTGCTGTTAGCCCCAGCTCCTGCCAACCTAGCAGTTCGAAAACATGCAAATGTGAGTAGATGAATAGGTACTAACTCGGCGGGAAAGTAAACGGTGCTCCATGCAGTCATGCCGGCCACATGACCTAGGAGGTGTCTACGGACAACGCTGGCTCTTCAGCTTAGAAATGGAGATGAGCACCAACCACAGAGCCAGAGATGAAGGGGAAGCTTTTACCTTTATCTCTGTGTTTGTGTTTCATTGTTTCGAGGCATTGAATGTTTGCCTGTGTCTGTATATGCTGGAATATACAGACACAGAAAAAAAGCTTAATGGTGTAACATTAGATGTTGACCGTTTCCACTACCTTGGCAGCCACCTCTACACAAAAGTCAACACTGACACTGAAATACAACACTGCCTGAGCTTTGCGAGTGCAGCATTCTTCCGAATGAAGCAAAGAGTGTTTGAGGACTGGGACATTCATAGGGATACCAAGGTGCTTGTTTTTAAAGCTATTATCCTCCCAACCCTGCTATATGCCTGCGAAACATTGACTATCTACAGATGTCACATGCAACTCCTGAAATGATTCCATCAGAGTTTCCACCGAAAAAAAATCAAAGAATCAAAGACCACCAGCACTGAAGTGATGGTCCTCCGCTATCAACTCCGCTGGACCGGCCACGTTGTCTGAATGCCTGATTACAGTCTCCCAAAGCACCTACTCCACTCTGAACTCAAGAACGGGAAATAGAAATTTGGTGGGAGGGAAAAGAGATTCAAAAATGGGCTCAAAGCCAACCTTTAAAACTCTGGCATAGACACAGAGAACTGGGAAACCCTGGCCCTTGAGCACTCTAGCTGGAGGTCAGCTGTGACCAGCAGTGCTGCAGAATTTGAAGATGCACAAATGGAGGGTGAAAGAGAGAAACGTGCCAAGAGGAAAGCGCATCAAGCCAACCCTGACTGGGACCGCCTTCCACCTGGAAACCAATGCCCTCACTGTGGGAGAACACCGCCAAGACACATCACTTGGAGGACCATCATCCTCAGACTACGAGGGATCACCTAAGTAAGGAAGTATGCTGGAATCCACCTTGAGTCCCCGCGGGGAGATAAGCGGAATATAAATAAAGTATTATTTAAATCCTTGCAGACGGCCAATTCTCTCACAGCAGAAGCGACTTGCAGTTACCTAAGTCGCTCCCGACACCTAAAAAGAGCAGGTATGTGCAAACTTTGGCCCTCCAGGTGTTTTGGACTTCAACTCCCACAATTCCTAACAGCCTACCGGCCTACTGTCCAAAACACCTGGAGGGCCAAAGTTTGCCTATGCCTAAACAAGAGGTTTTGCACCTGAAAAAGCTGGAGAAGAGAAAGACATGCAACCGACTCAGCCTTTCCCCTCCTCTTGGAAAGAACTTCTGGGCTTCTCTCTCTCTCTCTTTCACACACACATACACAGACAGGTAGACAAGCAGAGGCACCCAACTCACCTACTGGCTAGCCTCCCGCCTCGTTTTCTCCCGGTCTCGTTTCGAAGCAAGCCTCTCTCTCCCTTGCTTAGTTGCTTTCCCCTCCCCAGAAAGAAACGTACATAAGGCCACTTGGGGCAAACAAGGCTTCGCACTCGGCGCGCGCTCCCAGGCGCAGGAAGGCGGGGGCTGCTGCCTCCACAACAACCTGAGGGGAGGGAGGGTCTATTTGCTCGGTAAGCGTTGCCATTGGGCGCTCCCTGATTGATTGACAGCCGCGCACTGGGGGCGGGCTCAAGGCCGCCCGGGCTGTGGAGCTGGGAGGGGGGCCTGTTCCTTCGCCCCTCAGTGGCGCTTGGTGTCAGACGTCTCTTGTTGGGTTGGCACCGAGGCCCAGCATGGGCATGGCCGAATGAGCTCATGACATAGTCTCATATCCCCCAAAGGGGAAGGGAGGGGGCAGCCATGAACAGGGCTCTTTGTGGCCGAGAAAGAAAGAGAGAGAGAGCATGCTCCCCTCCTCTTCCCTCTCCCTCCCCCGCTGCATTGCATTCCCAGAGGAGGGCTTGTGTAATGACCCTTCTCTTCAGGAGTGGTTGCAAAATGCGCGGGGGTGGCCTCCTTGCATTCTGCTGAGGCAGCTCTTCGGATGCGTCTACACTGGAGGATCTCCTACGGTCCCATACTCTTGAGCCATGGCTGCTAAAGTAGCAATCTGCAACCATTCTGCCCTTTGGGTTGTTGTAGTTTTTTCGGGCTGTCTGGCCATGTTCCAGAAGCATTCTCTCCTGACGTTTCTCCCGCATCTATGGCAGGCATCCTCAGAGGTTGTGAGGTCTGTTGGAAACTAGGATTTTTTTTTTATCGTGTCAGGAGTGACTTGAGAAACTGCAAGTCGCTTCTGGTATGAGAGAATTGGCCGTCTGCAAGGACGTTGCCCAGGGGACGCCCGAATGATTTGATGTTTTTATCATCCTTGTGGGAGGCTTCTCTCCTGTCCCCGCATGAGGAGCTGGAGCTGATAGAGGGAGCTCATCCGCCTCTCCCCGGATTCGAACCTGCAACCTGTCAGTCTTCAGTCCTACGGGCACAGAGGTTTAACCCATTGCGCCACCGGGAGCTAGGAAAATGAGGTTTATCTGTGGAATATGCAGGGTGGGAGAAAGGACTCTTGTCTGCTTGAGGCAAGTGTGAATGTTGCAATTGGCCACCTTGATTAGCATTTGATGGCCTGACAATTTCAAGGTCTAGCTCAGGGGTCCTCAAACTAAGGCCCGAGGGCCGGATGCAGCCCTCCAAGGTCATTTACCCGGCCCTCACTCAGGGTCAACCTAAGTCTGAAACGACTTGAAAGCACACAACAACAATCTTATCTTGTTGTATTGTTGTTGAGGCCTTGGCCTTTGTAAGCCGCATCAAGTCCTGTGGGAGATGCTAGCGGGGTACAAATAAAGTTTAATAATAATAATAATAATAATAATAATAATAATAATAATATCATCAACCAAAATCAGGCCCACGCTTCCCATTGAAATACTAATAAGTTTATATTTGTTAAAATTGTTCTTCATTTTAATTATTGTATTGTTTTAAAGTGTTTTTTGCACTTCAAATAAAATATGTGTAGTGTGCATAGCAATTCTTCCATGCTTTTTTCAAATTATAATTTGGCCCTCCAACAGTTTGAGGGACTGTGACCTGGCCCTCTGTTTGAGGACCCCTGGTCTAGCTTCTTACTGCCTGGGAGAATCCTTTGTTGGGAAGTGATTTGCAGACCATGATTGTTCCTTGCCTGTAATTCCCCTGTGTTAGAGTGTTGTACTTTATTTACTCTTATAATTCTAGAGTTTTTTAGTATGGGTAGCCAGATTTTGTTCATTTTCATGGTTTCTTCCTTTCTGTTGAAATCTTTTACTTGTGTTACTCTTTTCTGAATATACAAAGGACTAATCTTCTGCTGGTCTTCATGCATCATTATTTATATAAATACAAATGTAATGTTCGTTTGTGGGATTAACATAACTCAAAAACCACTGGACGAATTGACACCAAATTTGGACACAAGACACTGATCAGGCCAACGAGTAATCATCACTCATAAAAACACTGAAAAACACAGTGACAAAAACAACTCCAACCCCAAAAGGCTGTTAGGAATTGTGGGAGTTGGAATCCAAAACCCCTGGAGGGCCAAAGTCTGCCCCTACCTGGTCTACACTGTAGAATTATTCCACAGCATTAGGCCATGGTAGTTAAAGGGGCCCCATAGGCCATCCAGCCCAACCACTTTTTGCAGCAAAGGAAGACACCATCAAAGCCCTCCTGACAGATGGCCATCCAGTTAGAAAGAAGCCCCAAAGGCCATCCAGTCCAACCCCCTTTGGCCCCTTAAATATGTTAGTGTGTGTCTGATCATCCATCTACCTACCTACCTATGTTCTATCCATCTACCTTCTCTTCAGTCTATCAATGTCCATTCCATATGTCTCTCCTGTCTATTGTTTCATGCCTGGAATCCCTCTGTTTTCTGAGGGCCACAGCATCGCATGGCATGGGACGGCTACTCTATCATAAATATACAGTGGGTCCTTGGTATCACCTGGGGTTTGGTTCCTGTACTCCTCCATGGATACCAAGGTCCATGTGTGTTCAGTAAAACCGTGCTCTTAAAATAAAATAGCAAAATCAAGGCTTGTTTAAAAGTACTTTAAAAAACACTTCAAGCTGTGGATAGTTAAATCCATGGATACGGAATCTGTAGATATGTATGGTGGACTATCCACTGGTGTTATACTGAGGTTTGACAAAATCTGCATCCCATATAAGATACATAGGGGATATTTTGTATCACTTTATATGAATAATGTTATTCAGGCTTCTAAAGCTAATGATTCACAAGATTGTGTTCTGCATAAATACCAAATACCAAATTTAGAGGAACGAGAGACCAAATTGCCAATATCCGCTGGATAATGGAGAAAAGCAGGGAGTTTCAGAAAAACATCTACTTCTGCTTCATTGACTATTCTAAAGCCTTTGACTGTGTGGATCATAATAAATTGTGGCAAGTTCTTAGTGGGATGGGCATCCCAAGCCACCTTGTCTCTCTCCTGAGGAATCTGTACAAGGACCAAGTAGCAACAGTCAGAACTGACCACGGAACAACAGACTGGTTCAAGATTGGGAAAGGCGTACGGCAAGGCTGCATCCTCTCACCCAACCTTTTTAACTTGTATGCAGAACACATCATGCGATGTGCGGGGCTGGATGAATGCAAAGCTGGGGTGAAAATTGCTGGAAGAAACATTAACAACCTCAGATATGCAGATGACACCACTCTGATGGCCGAAAGTGAGGAGGAGCTGAGGAACCTTCTAATCAAGGTGAAAGAAGAAAGCGCAAAAGCCGGGTTGCAGCTAAACGTCAAAAAAACCAAGATTATGGCAACAAGAATGATTGACAACTGGGAAATAGAGGGAGAAACCGTGGAGGCCGTGACAGACTTTGTATTTCTAGGTGCAAAGATTACTGCAGATGCAGACTGTGGCCAGGAAATCAGAAGACGCTTACTTCTTGGGAGGAGAGCAATGTCCAATCTCGATAAAATAGTAAAGAGTAGAGACATCAGACTGGCAACAAAGATCCGCCTAGTCAAAGCCATGGTATTCCCTGTAGTCACCTACGGATGTGAGAGCTGGACCTTAGGGAAGGCTGAGCGAAGGAAGATCGATGCTTTTGAACTGTGGTGCTGGAGGAAAGTTCTGAGAGTGCCTTGGACTGCGAGAAGATCCAACCAGTCCATCCTCCAGGAAATAAAGCCCGACTGCTCACTGGAGGGAAAGATACTAGAGACAAAGTTGAAGTACTTTGGCCACATCATGAGGAGACAGGAAAGCCTAGAGAAGACAATTATGCTGGGGAAAGTGGAAGGCAAAAGGAAGAGGGGCCGACCAAGGGCAAGATGGATGGATGGCATCCTTGAAGTGACTGGACTGACCTTGAGAGAGCTGAGGGTGGTAACGGCCGACAGGGAGCTCTGGCGTGGGCTGGTCCATGAGGTCACGAAGAGTCGGAGACGACTGAACGAATGAACAACAACAACCAAATTGTTATTTATTTCAGTTGGCTCTGTATTTCTCTGTAAAATTAATGAATTATGCAAATTTATAAATTACACGATACATACAATTTTGCCATAGCCCAAAATGTGGGGTCTTTTTGGGTACCTTATTCAATCTAAAGCAAATTTTTCCAATCCTCGAATAAGAGAGATCTGCAAGCCCTATAAGTGACAAGGTCTCCAATCTTCAAATAAGGGACAGCTGGAAACCATATGCACAACAGAAACTCAATGTCATGCTACAGCAAGCAGTTTAAACCAGGGGCGGTCCAAGATATTTTGTTGTCTTGGGCAAAAGGCAAGATGCTGCTCTCTCACTCGTTACTGAATATGGAAACTGACTGCTGAGGTGAAATAAAACTGATTTCAGTACTAACAAAAATACAGTAATCTGCTACATTTGTGAACTGCAGGTAAATTTAGGGCATCAGGATGGACCATGTGGCACACAGCTCTGCCCACCTTAAGAAGGAAGCTGCCAGGCTCTGTGGAGTTGTAAGTGTTGATGTTGTGGTGCATTTGTAGTATGAAACCACCCATTGCAGAACATTTTTCTTTGTGTTGGATGTAACAATGTCTTCTGAGAATCACATTGGATAAGGATATAAATAAATAAGCCCACAAATGGAAATAATTGTAGCTGAAAATGTTTCCAAACAAAGCTGTTATTGTGTGACCGGCCAACTTATTCCACAGAAGTTTACGGAGAGTCCAGAGAACAATATTTTCAGTTAGTAACCGCCCTATGCTTCCATACCACTGCTTCTTTCTGTCTTCTTACCACAGAAACTTTGTTAAGGAAGGAAAGATGGAATTGTTGCGTACTGAAAGGCAGCATTAAGATGTTCCTAAAAGCACAGGGATGATATCCAACACAGTTGTCTCAGTAAAAATTGATATTGGCTTTGCACAGGCAGTATAGCTGAGGGTCAAAGCCTTGATAAAACTATAAAAGGCTTTCCGAGCACATGCACTGCAGAAAAATAAAGGGGGGAAAGATCATCCTGGGTAAGAAAGACTGGCAGGGAATTAGAACCAGTGGATAAGAGAAGCCTTGGACATATTAAGCAATTACTTTGCATCTGCTTTTATAAATGAAAGGCCAGACTAAATGAAAATCAGATTTAAGCAGAATTAGTTCATGCAGAGATAATATCTAGAATGTGGGTTTTATTTTTCCTAGAAGGGTTTGTGCTCCTTCAACTACAGCTGCCCAGGATCTCTATGGCACACATTTCTTGCATTAATGTGGCTAAGCCTGTGCAGTAGCTTTGACAAAATTGTTTACATGACTGAAGACTGTTTTATAAAACCTCCGTGAGGCTTGGAGGATGGAGAGGAAAGGAAAATACAAGGGAGTAGCATCAATATAAATACAATTGTCACATGTTGGCTTGGCAATGAACTTAACCACTGTTACTGTTATTTTTTTTTTTTTGCTGTTTGTTGTTTTTTTTAGCTCTAGTTTTAACTTTGCACACACACACACACACACACACACACATATATATATGACGTTTTAGGATTTTGTGGGTTTTAATTTTTTTGTGAACTGCTAGGTAATACAGAAACATGGTTAAGAACAAAACAATCCACAGTGTAGGCTTCCAACAGCTGTAGCAACTACATCCAAACTCTGATTTCCAATACCCTATTAGTGATATCGAGCACAGACCCCTCCTCCTGACTCAAAATTATAATAAATTTTATCACTAGAGCAACGACAGGTGAGAACCTTTTACTTCATAGAGATCAATTATGCGAACAATTGGGGATACGGAGGAATCTAGTAGCAGTAACCAAGCACCATGGATACTTCTTTTTCCCCTTCACTACAGTATAACTCATTAATAAATGTGTACTATGATATGTTATCCTCTATATCTGCTTCTTTGTAACTTCTTTGCCTCCTGAGTCTTTCTCTTCTACTTTTGCCTCTTGCAGCCAGCCCCGATGGCCACATGGCCTCATGGTCCCCGGAGCAGGGCTCCCTTCCCATCTGTCCTCCTCATATCACATCCTTGCACCCCAGCTAACCTCTTAGCCAATTCTTGCCCTCATGAATACCCAGGTTTCCATTTGTTGGTTCCCCTCTTTATCCACGGACTCCTCTTGTGTATGTAATGTAATATTTTGTTTTTCATAAAACTTTGGAGTATGAAGCCATCCAGCAAGACCTTGGTGACCTTTCACCAGCACCTCATGACCTGGGAATTCCCTTCAACAGTTTCCTTGGGCATCATCTAAACACAAAGGACTCGAACACCCATCACCCCTGGGGCCAATCCAGCTCTATTATAGACCTTGACTGTGCAGACGTTGACAGGATCCATTCACAGGGCTGCTCGCCCTTTGTACAGTCATCTGGGCATAATAAAGGACATTCATCACCTGGTATTTTCTTCCCTGATACTGAGATGACTTGTGTGGTTCAAGACCTGAACAACCTCCTTAGTAGCAGGTGGAAAAGAATGATAGAATTGAACGTCATCTGCGTACAGATGACATCAAACTCCCAAACTCCAGATAATCTCACACAATAGCTTCATGTAGATGTTAAACAGCATGGGAGACACTATTGATCCCATTAAGGCAGACCAGACACCCACAGTACCTATGTCCATTGTTCAAAGTGATAGGATTAACAAATCCAGTCCTGGAAAAGGGGAAATGTCATTGGTTGAATGCTTCCCCCCAAAATAAAAAATCTTCCCTACCAAAATTTAGAATGATTTTATATTATTTAAATGTTTCTATACCTTGGGCCCCCTGGTGATGCAATGGGTTAAACTGCTGAGCTGCTGAATTTGCTGACAGAAAGGTTGGCAGTTCGAATCCGGGGAGCGGGCTGAGTTCCCACTGTTAGCCCCAACTTCTACCAACCTAGCAGTCTGAAAACATGCAAATGTGAGTAGATCAATAAGTACCACTTCTGCAGGAATGTAACAGCGCCCTATGCCGTCATGCTGTCCACATGACCCCCCAGAGTCGGACACAACTTGACTTAATGTCATCAACAACCAGTTGCCAGAAAAAAATGGGCATGTTCAGACTCAAGGAGGGGGGGGGGGGCAGGGCAGGAGCTTGTGCAAAGAGAAGACTATAGGGCTAGTGCTGGAAATAAAGTGCTGGAAATAAAGTGCTGGTGAAACCAAAACCATAAATTAAAGCTGGACAGACCTGATCAGTTTTAAAATCTTTAAGGAAGGTGGACAGTGTGGGAGCGAAGCTAGTATAATGCTAATATAGCTTCCTATACAAACATGCTCATTTTCTGTGCAGGAAAAAAGATTTTTAAAAAATACAGTGATGCACCTAGTCATCTGAGCTTCTCACCTGAGTTCCAAATGGTATAGTTCAGATCCAGGTTCATCACTTCATTTTCATATTGTGACAACTAGGTCAGAACATGTTTAACATGTTTGTCCCCTTGTAAATTACTTTGTATCAACAAGATTTATTTTTTTATTTCAGATTACAACTAAGAAATTATACATAACATTTATGCTTCAATTTAAAAGGCTAAAATAGTTGCTATATAGAATTAAGGTTGCAGATTTCATATTTGTTTTGTGTGTGTATTTGACATAAAAGAGTATTAAATAGACGGGGATGTAGAGGGAGATTGGGAAAGCAGGGAGGGAAAAGTAGGTTCATAAGAGGCTTACTTCTGGCCTGGGCTTGTTTGCTTTTATTACTTTTCATCTCTGAGTCCATCCTTATGTAGAGCCTCTTTCTTGTCAGGAAGCTCAACTATGCTGGAGAGGGGATTGTGATTGCTTTATGGACCATTCTGTTTCTACACATTTCCATTTTTAGCATATAGTCTTTTGTGACTTCTAGAAGGCCACAGGGAAAGAAAGGTGGCCCCCCAGGTCTTACGTTATGGGGTTTCTCACAAGCCCTATTTTGCACAAAAGTACCCTAGTAGAAGTAGTTTTAGAAATGTTACAATTTTGCAGATGTACCTTTTTTCAGTACTAAGGCAATATATGATTACAATAGGAGCCCACGGTGGTGCAATGGGTTAAACCCTTGTGCCAGCAGGACTGCTGACTGAAAGGTCGGTGGTTCGAATCTAAGGAGTGGGGTGAGGTCCTCTCTGTCAACTCCAACTTCCCATGCGGAGACATGAGAGAAGCCTCCCACAGAATGGTAACACGTCCTGGCATCCTCTGAGCAACGTCCTTGCAGACAGCCAATTCTCTCACACCAGATGTGACTAGCAATTTCTCAAGTCGCTCTTGACATGAAAAAAAATTACAATTCTATTTGTCCAACGAAATCCTTCCCATTTCTTTTAAGGCAGGGAGAGATTCTGATCTGTGATCATGTTTGACTTTACAAATAACCCTTTGCTAGTGAAATAAAGTTAAAAATGGCAAAAATAAAAATAAAATATTAATAAGAAAAAAAAATCTGTATTCATCATTTTTACATCCTGGTCTATTTTGCATGACCTTTTCGAAGTGACTTTGGTCCATAGTTGTAGTCTCAGTTTGGGAATAGGAAATAGGAGTAGATTTACATAAATGCTGACTCAACCATTCAACTACTGATTTAATGTGTAGTCCAATAAGCGGCAGCCAGATTACTCACCGGAGCGACATACAGGGAGCACACCACCCCCCTGCTATGTCAGCTCCACTGGCTGCCATTCCATTGACCTATAAAGCCCTATATGTTTCCAGCCCAGTTTACTTGTTCGGACATATCTCCCTTTACAAGCCACCTCAGTGTTTACAATAGTCAGGGGAGGCCCTGCTCTCGATCCCGCCACCCTCGGAAGTGTGGCTGGCAGGGAGACACGGCCTTCTCGGTGGTGGCCTCCCCATCTATGGAACACACTCCCCAGTGAAATCAGGGCAATACCCTCTCTCTTTTCCTTTAGAAAAAAAGTTCAAATCATGGCTTTAGGACTAAGCATTCAGGCAGCTGACTGAACAATAACTGCAGTGACTCATGGGAATGGATAATAACCTCGGACTGGAATTTTGGATGCTGACTTGGATTTGAGATTGGGCTTGGCTGTGTTTTCATATTTTAAAGTTCTGATATTTTAATGTATATTTGTAATTAATTGTCTATTTAATGTGAATTTGCTTTGTATTGTGACTGTTTGTTGTTTTTGGCATCTAATGGCTGTCAGTTGTAAGCCGCCCTGAGTCCCCCCTCATGGGATTGAGAAGGACAGGATATAAATGTTTGAATTAAATTAAATTAAAATAAAATAAATATACTCTAGCTGGTATTGTCGGTTTGATTCTGTATCAAGACTGGAGGAAGATAACAAATAAAGCAAGATTTCCCAACAGTTTTTAGCTTCACTGGGCCCCAGTTCCCCATGTATACAACACACGTTATTGATACAAATAGAGATCCATGGCAGGATGAAAATCCTGGTTTCCTTCTGTTGTTATTAGTTTTGGGTACTTCCAAACCCAAGCTTATAATAGATTAGCTGTGTCAGTTGGCTTAAAAATACGTAAAATTGACTGGTTGCCCTTTCCATGGCTCCATGACCATTACTACTAGGAATAAACAAACAGCAAGGCTTACAACTGGGTCAGACAGGTCACATAGTTTACAAGGTGTGGCTGATACAATTTCAATTATGAAATGAGGCAGTGCAACTCATTTAGTAGAGTGACAGCATTCTTGCTCTCATAATGAAATGCACTCACTGTCTAGAATGGAAATTCTCACTTGGAAAGGACTTGAATGTTGCCTGTATATACTCCAGGAAGATTCAATTAACTTCCATTTTATTTTGTACAATTTTTTCAACTGTTCACTCAAGGGCTAACAAGGCTGCCAATTTCAGAGAAAAACACATCACAATTGCCTGATAATCAAACTCGCCCTTCTTCCCTATTCAACTTTTTTTCAAATGGAAGTAAAATGATAACAACCAATAAAAGTGGAGACTCTAATTGAATTGAAAATAAGATGAATTTAACTACTTTCTGTGCATGCTTGTCACTAATCTACAATTAAAACTAACTTGGTAGAACATTATTTGTGTTTGGGTTGATGAATATGGTTACAGGAGGCAGACACTATGAGATAAAAACTAGCTTTGTTTGATTATATGAACTTTGCATTAAAGCTTCAGATGTGCAAGTGAATGGAAAACTATCTATGAAAAGTAAAGAACCGAGGGTCAAAGCAGACAGAGAATGGTGTAGCTAGCAGCAGCATCTTCATTACCATATTCTAAGGTACTTCTGGGCAAAGTGGTGGGCCATAGACCAGTGCTGATCCACAAGCCATCTGCTACTGGTCTCTGGAAAGTTTCTAGGAGAAACAGAAACAGATGTTGCCAGGGGATACTGATCCCTGGCACATTGGGAACAAAAAATAATGTCCAATTCCCACCTGATATAGCTTGCAAAGCATCCCTAGTAGCACAAATGGTTCAGGTTTAGATCACAGCATGGAGGACAGGTGGCTTTTAGCCTCCCCCACTGTGGTCCAATCTCATATCCTTCAAGGTCCACCAATTTAAACTGGGAAATTTATACCAACAATCATCAAAGCATGGTCAAGATGACAAGAATTATTAAAATTGCCTCCAGAACATGGCCATATAGCCCGGAAAAACCTACAACAACCCAATGACAATTATTCACAAAGAAGAACAGACAAGGAAAGGCAGCAGCAATTTGCTTTTGCCTGAGCCTCCTGGAAAGGGCAAGACTCTAACCCCCCTTCTCCTTACTGCTGAGTCCATTGAGGGCAAAATACTTTTGTACTTTCAAATAAGTTTGCAGCAGTTGAAGTAAGCTGAGGACAAAAGCAGAAAGTGGGAAGAGGAGAAAAAGATGGAACATTTTAAAAGCAGTCATAAAAGTAAAGCAACAAAGGATTGATAGGAGTTGTCCTTGACAAATCAAAAAATCTGAATGTTAACATGTGCAGTCTGTATTAGGCACACCATGTATGCATTGAAATTGAGGTGAGCAACTTTCTATCCTGGGACTCACCAGGGGCCACTTGGATTGCCGTAAATCCTAAAAACAAACACTACTCCACCCAGGGGCGGCTCAATCCATTACGCAAAGTAAGCATTTGCAGTATAGTTGATTTTGCCCAGGGGCGCTCTTGAGGCACTCTTGGGGGAAAATAGACCTTGACATATGCGAGTTGTAGTTACTGGGGTGTATAGTTCACCTACGATCAAAGAGCATTCTGAACTCCACCAATGATGGAATCGAACCAAATATGGCATACAGAAGTCTCACGGAGAACAGAAAATATATATCAGTGATTGGCTGGGGGGGGGGGGGGGCAAAATACTGTTTGCTTACTGTTGAAAATTACCTAGGGCCACCTCTGACTCCACCCAAAATTGTTGTGCTGGAAGTCTACCTTGGAATGGAAAAAACGTGTACTATTTAATGCTAAACTCTGTGGAGGGGGGAGTTGAGGGCTATTAAAAGGGAAACCACTGTTCTAGAAGTGATCACCTTCCCTCGTAATTGTCAGGAAAAAATTATCCAAGGGAGTTGGGGCCACCAAAAAGCTGCAGCGGGGGCAGGTATTAAAGCAGCTGATAAATGTGGTCATGCAAAATTATTTTATTTTCTTTCTTTTATGACCTCATCATACTACAGAATGAATCCACTTTAAATCTGATTTGTAATTTAGGGAGGAACCTTTAACAGCCTCACTAAACTACAAACCCCGTTTGCAAGAGGCAGAAACCAGATTTAAAGTGGATTCATTCTCTAGTGTGATAAATGTTTCTCGCACATTTATATTACTTTGTGACAAACAGTACCTGTTCTGAATTGTTCATGACACAAAGTTTTAAAATAGAAATGACAGGAAACCAGTGATAAAACTGTGTTGGTTACCAAGTGACGATTCTAACACTTTCTAGCAAACACATGCAGACTGTTATAGGTGGCAGAACTCAACAAGGTGAATGGATGGGATCCTAAAATATACATTTTGGATATGCTTCTGAGTGGCAGCAAAATGTGTGATTAAGCCTCACATTGAACTTTAAAGTGTCATCACCCTTCTTTAGTTACTGATGGAGATATATATGGTGGCCTTTGGTATCTGCTCGAATTTGGTTCCAGGAGCTCTCCTGGACACCAAAATCCATGGCTGTTCAAGTCCCATTGTATAAAATGTATCGTAAAATGGCAAAATCAAGATTTGCCCTTTGGAAATATGTTATTGATTATTTTCAAGTCAGGGATGGTTGAATTCATGCAGATGCCACGAATATTGAGAGCCGGCTCTAGTGGCCAACCACATCTAAATATTCTATATCTAAAAAACCTTATGAGATTCATGAGGTCGCCATAAGTTGACAAGTGACTTGAAAGCACACACACACAAGTGATATGAAAGCATGCATAAGAGCGCAGGCACACACACTCACAGAGTATAATTTCAACATTAGCAAACTGTTGCTACATAGACATTTTCCTAATGTGCTAATGAGCAGAGCAATTAAATGCTATTATTTGAGGAGGTAAAAAAAGAAACCAAAAGCTGATTTTTAAAAAACACTTCATTGTTTTAATGTAGCTTTATTTACTACATTTTATGCCCAGATCGGAGGAATTACAAGTGTGAATGTTTTCTTCATTAAGATTTAGAAAACAATGTGAAATCTTTCTGTTTTCCCACCGCATTGGTACTTCTTGTTGTGCTATCATGTCTTCCATCTAATGGCAGGATCTTTTTGGATTTCCTTTACGTGCATACAAACTTTCACTGCTGCTCTAAGAACAATGGGGCGGGGGGGGGGGGGCGGTCTGGACTACGGGGGCAACCATCAGGGTTTTCATTATGGTTTTGTTTTGACTTTTCATATTCATATTTACTCTCATTTCACCACTTGTATTTTCATAATACAATTGTTGCCTAAATTCATAAAATGTCCAAAAAGGTAGTGCATGTTTTTTAAAAAAACAACGATTAAGCCCTTTCAGAAATGTGGGTGTCTGCCTTTGCAATAATATCTCCAGCATAATTCAGATGGAGCCATTTTAAAACAAATCTGTGCAGAAAAGTTTGAGGCAGAGAATTCATTTTACACAGTAGTCTGGTGGACCTGTTTGTTTTCTTTGCTATTTCAAACTTTCATAACTGAATAAAATAATCAGTCAATGTTTTTGTGCTTATAACTATTTCCTTGTTTATGAGGATTTTTCTTCTTCTTAAGAAAGAGAAACAAAGGATGCAAGCTCCAACCAAAAGCTTTTTTCATGGGTTTACTGTTGTTTGGTTTCTTCATAAGGAGGCACTGGGTCCCGAAAGAGCTGAATGTGGTCCTCTTCCATAGAGGCTTTCATGGTGGCCTCTTCGTAAGATGGAGGCAAGCATACCGTGAGAAAGGCCGCCTCGGGGAGAAGCGTGGAGTAGTGAAAGCTTTGTTCGCTGCTCCAGGGCAGCACAGAGAGGAAGTCAGTCACTTCGTGCTCCGGAAGGGATTCTGGAAGGTCGATGCTGAAGATCTGAGCCTGTGGGCTGCGATGCTGGCAGCGTCTGTAGAGGAAGAGCAGCAGGAATGCCAGGAAGAGCATCATGGTAGCTGGAAGGATGATGCATAAGAATGGCTCTATATCTTCTTTGGTCGAGCTTGTTTTGTGCTGACTCTATAAGAGCAACAGAAGAAGGAAAGTGGATCAGACATTTGAAGATGGTCAATTTATGCCCCCTCATTTATCACTAATTATTACAGTGCTCACACACATCATCTGCTCCATTTGGAACAACAGCCTGTGTTTCTGTGTATAAACCCTGTGTTTATATGCATTAATCAAGTAGTATTCAAAGTGTGCCTGTAGTATTTGCATTTTAGAAATGAGCTTCACCAAACAGGAGCAGAGCTTGTGTTCATCACCCATATGCAAATCCGATGTCAGAAGGTGCCTCCACCTGATGTTTTGGTGATTCTCAATCATTCTCACACAGTGCCTTCATCACAGGCTGCCCCATTGAGGAGGGCCTTATGAGAGCCTTAACCTATTCACAGCACCTATAATCACTTTCCTCACCCCTTTTCTTTTAAAGAGCAGATATAAATAAAAGGGAAAACAAATGACACCCCTTAAATAAGAAGTAAAGTGACATTTTAACACTTCCTTGCTGAGTTTGATGAGATGCTTACCTGGGATTAAGAGAAACAAACAAAATGGTTCTGTAAAAAAGAAAAGCATAGCTTTTCTCTTCACAGAAATATTCTAAATTTGAGCACTGAACTATGCCTCTAGAGACAAAGGTGTGAATATCTGCTCAGCCATAAGAACCCAGCTAGGACATTTTGAGCAAGTCCCTGAAGAAGGCAAAGGCAAACTCCTTCTGAACAAATGTGAGGCAAAAGCGATGCTGATGGTTACAGTGCTGTTGGTAATGTCTCCCACGTCAGATAGCACAGGATTGGGGCCAAAGGACCTCTAAGAGACAAAGTAGCTAACGCTTGTTAGTACCGCACAGAAAGAGGCAAAGTCAACTTTCTGAATATCTTTTACCAGGAAAATCCTATGATGAGACAATCCAAAATGAAATATGAGGTGGTTCTAGATTATGAGACTCTCAAGGTGGATGGCACCAGTAAGAAAAGAACTATTAGTACAGCTGAGGCTAATGATACAACTGGACTCAAGCCAAAAGAATGTTCTGCAGTTGATGTGAAAGGAATGCCTGAAGCTGCATAACACAAATTATAGGAACATGGAATATGAGAAGCATGAATCAGGAAAACCTAGACATTGTACAAAATGAAATGGAACATATAAACATTGCAATACTTGAGATAAGTGAGCTAAAGGCACAGGGCATTTGAGTTAGATAATTATTTTATTCAGGAAATGAAAATCCAAGAACAAATGGGGTGGCATTAATAGTATGAAGAGATATATTAAAAATCACCAAAATATAAATAAACGTCATGAAAAACCCATCGATATCACCATAATTCAAGTATAAGCTCTACAACAGAGGCAAGCAGCAGCTGAAGAAGAAATGGAAAGATTCCATGCTGGGGTCCAGGAAGAGATTGATCATAAACCAAGACAGGACTAATTTTTAACAGAAGGCAATTGGAATACAAAAGTGGAAAACAGCAGAATAAAACATTGTAGGAAATGTTGCCTAGGATCAAAAAACGACTAAATTTTGTGTGGCCAACCCATTTTTTTAATTCAGGCAGTGACTGTATGCATGAACATCCCCAGATGGCAACTATAGTAATCAGATATTGCATTATTTAAATTGAAGAATGTGTCACAAACATAAAGTTTTGAAAAATTCATATCTGGGCAAACTCCGCCTCTGTCAACAAATAAACAAACTGCTGAGAATTTTACATGATTTCAGGGAGCCTGAAAGAAGAAAGTGTCCTTGTGTGTGTATCTTCAGTATCTGAAGGAGAGAGAAAACAAGAAGTACTCTTCTTCATCAACAAGAAACAATGCTTGCCTTTAGTAAGACTTCCATGGGCTAGAAGACAAGTGACATTAATTGCTAGTCCAACTATTTCAGGTGCACATTTTAAAAACTACATCAGCTGGAAGCAGCTGATAACACTATGTTAAAAAATTGGAAAAAACAATTCTGTTCCTGGTTTGAAAATGTCATTCCTGTTTATGTATTCTGTATGTATATTGAAAGCCGTTGTTATACTCCAGAAACTTCATTTTTGTGGCTGCCACAAACTAGGTTGAATTGGTTGAAACTCTATGAGATAGTCATTGAAAAACTATAGCAAAATGTGCTAAAAACTTTCCCCATTTTTTTAAATAATAGAATCAATTAGGAAATGACATTTATAACCCAAAAACAAAAATCGTGTTACATAGTATAATATTATTAGCATTTCAGTAGGACATTTAATCCTTTCCTCCTGTTCTTCAGTCCTGGTGATAATCACTTTTCTGAATCTGGTATGGAAAAGAAATCTGACCCAGGTGCCAATACATAATTGTTTTTTTTTACAACCACAGAAATTACTGTTTGAAACTCTCCATAAAACAGCAGTTTTCACAGTACGCTTTCCTACACTGTCTTCATGGCAGAAGATCTTTGGGAAAGACTATGGATTCATAACAGCTGTTTTTCATGTGCAAAAGAAACTAATTGAAGTTTTTTTTTTAAAAAAAAATTCTTATGAACATGAAAAAAGTATTCTTTTGCACAGTGGTGAAAATGGCATAGCATCACCAGACGTTTGACTTACAAAATATCTGGTGACATGTATAAAATAATGCATGGAGCAATTGGTCATCAGGGACTGACAACCTAGGAGGTGAAATATGGGAGAGGAAAGTGAGGTTGCAGATGTGGTGGGGTCCGATATGGCTTTAAGATCAAATGGAAAGAGTAACTCTTTATAGGCATGTATGAAATGATCAAAAAAAGAGATGATTACAAAGAGATCAGGGTAAAATATAGACAGGTATTGATTTTCTCTTAACAGGCATTTGTGGTGGCACAATGCACTTCAAGCAGCAAGAAGCCCAGAACCATATTACCGGTAATTATTGTTTTCCGGTTGCATTTGCTTCCCACCCCACATTCAGTGAAAAGAATGCTTGCATTACAGTACTCTTATTATTAACATAAATTATTAAAGTATGTGCGGCTTTCGAATAAATATTTCCTGTATTTCTGAGGAAGGAACTGGCAAAGCCACTTCCACACAGCCCTATATCCCAGAATATCAAGGCAGAAAGTCCCACAATATCTGCTTTGAACTGGAATACATAGTAGGGTGGGTTCAGACAACCCAATTCAAAGCAGATATTGTGGGATTTTCTGCCTTGATATTGTGGGATATAGGGCTCTGTGGAAGGGCCCTGAGTATTCCTTACCTAAGAAAAACTGATGAAATTCATGGGGTCACATATAGAATCATAGAATCATAGAATCAAAGAGTTGGAAGAGACCTCATGGGCCATCCAGTCCAACCCCCTGCCAAGAAGCAGGAATATTGCATTCAAATCACCCCTGACAAATGGCCATCCAGCCTCTGCTTAAAAGCTTCCAAAGAAGGAGCCTCCACCACACTCCGGGGCAGAGAGTTCCACTGCTGAACGGCTCTCACAGTCAGGAAGTTCTTCCTCATGTTCAGATGGAATCTCCTCTCTTGTAGTTTGAAGCCATTGTTCCGAGTCCTAGTCTCCAAGGAAGCAGAAAACAAGCTTGCTCCCTCCTCCCTGTGGCTTCCTCTCACATATTTATACATGGCTATCATATCTCCTCTCAGCCTTCTCTTCTTCAGGCTAAACATGCCCAGTTCCCTAAGCCGCTCCTCATAGGGCTTGTTCTCCAGACCCTTGATCATTTTAGTCGCCCTCCTCTGGACACATTCCAGCTTGTCAATATCTCTCTTGAATTGTGGTGCCCAGAATTGGACACAATATTCCAGATGTGGTCTAACCAAAGCAGAATAGAGGGGTAGCATGACTTCCTTAGATCTAGACACTATGCTCCTATTGATGCAGGCCAAAATCCCATTGGCTTTTTTTGCCACCACATCACATTGTTGGCTCATGTTTAACTTGTTGTCCACGAGGACTCCAAGATCTTTTTCACACGTACTGCTCTCGAGCCAGGCGTCCCCCATTCTGTATCTTTGCATTTCATTTTTTCTGCCAAAGTGGAGTATCTTGCATTTGTCACTGTTGAACTTCATTTTGTTAGTTTTGGCCCATCTCTCTAATCTGTCAAGATCGTTTTGAATTCTGCTCCTGTCCTCTGGACTATTGGCTATCCCTCCCAATTTGGTGTCGTCTGCAAACTTGATGATCATTCCTTCTAGCCCTTCATCTAAGTCATTAATAAAGATGTTGAACAGGACCGGGCCCAGGACGGAACCCTGCGGCACTCCACTTGTCACTTCTTTCCAAGATGAAGAGGAAGCATTAGTGAGCACTCTCTGTGTTCGTCCACTTAACCAATTACAGATCCACCTCACCTAAAGTTGTGTATATGAATATACACAACTTTAATAAATTATTGCTTGGACTCAGTAAGGATAATGTCCATTTTTCCTGTGTATATATTGTTTCAAAATCTCCACACACATATAATGAAATATGATAGATGTGCACAAATCTATTTTATCATATATACATACAACAGCAAGCCATTTATAGCTTGAGAATTAGACACAAGGGTTATATGTGTTGGCAGTTTGTGAAGCTTTATCAAAGGTTGTACTGCCTCAGTCTGATAAAAGTTGCAACCCAACATCTAGAATGCCAAATGTTGTATACTTTTCTTTCGATATTAGAGCTTTATGTCAAAGACAACAATGTACCATAAAAGAGAAGGCTTTTTATGTGCAATCCTTGCAAAGGTTCAAGATAGTGGTTTTCAAACATTTTTCATGCATCAAGAGAAGAGCAGAAGTAGTAAAGTTATGGTAAAGGAGCGTATCTCCAGTTTAAATGGTGAAAGCATTAAATAGGGCTGCCCGGTGGTGCAATGGGTTAAACCCTTGTGCCAGCAGAACTGCTGAACGAAAGATTGGCAGTTTGAATCTGGGGAGCAGGATGAGCTCCCACCTTTCAGCTCCAGCTTTCCACACGGGGACACGAGAGAAGCCTCCCACAGGATGGTAAAACATCCAGGCATCCCCTGGGCAACGTCCTTGCAAATGGCCAATTCTCTCACACCAGAAGCAACTTGCAATTTCTCAAGTTGCTCCTGGCACGAAATTAAAAAAAAAAAAAAAGGAAATCCATGAGAAGGGATTCCACCAAAATACTGTATTTCTTTAGTTATGGACATAATTGATTGTAGCACACATACTAATTTCAGTACCACCAACAACAAAAAAAGCTCTCTCAACATAAAATCCCCACAATCCTAATGCGTCCCCTGTTTTTAGAGAGGTTTATATGGGGAAAATGTCAAATCTTAGAATTGAAGAAATAAATAGAAGTTGCCATCTGTTGGGAGTGTTTTGTGCCTTCGTGCATAGGACAGGGTTGGATTACATAGCCATTGTGGTATTTTTCACCTCTATGATTATATCATTTAAAAGATCAATTAAAGATGGGAACAGCTATTTGTTATGCCATCACCATATTGTGACATATCACAGAGTTGGTTACTCTGCATATTAAGTTCTGCAGTTAAAAAAACCCTCCCATTATTTGTTTTGAGATCAAACCTCCAATTAAAACAACTGGTTCGCTATATGGAGGGGGGATAAAAAGGAAAGAGGTGACTTTGTTCCAGTTCAATACTGTTTACAGTCTAACGGCACAGTCATAAATAGGATGCATTCCAAGTGATTCTTAAGTGCAGCTTCTATCTTCAGGCTTTATATCTCATCAGGGAAAGGAAACTTGAATCAATATGCAGGAACAGTGAATGCATCTGTTGCACATGAGTCATTAGGTGTATTTGAATATGCTTTGCTTTGAACACAAAGTGATGAAAACTGTGATTAGCTTTGTGATCATTTAAAATGTTGTTCTTGGTAGGTATAGGTAACGTTAGAGATATTTTTTTTTATGAGAGATGAAAGAAAATCAGCATTGTGTATTATGTATACTCACTACACCCGAACCTCTCTATTAAACTGATTTTGTCCAATTCCCACCTTTTTGAATTGTTGGAATTAACAAAATAAAATAAATTCACATGTATATCAAGGAAAATTACCTCTCTCAAGAACATTGAAATTCCGACTAAAGCTACTGCTTGATTTTTAACCATGGAACATAGAGTTTTGTAGTATTCTTTATTTACATTAGGCAGTCCCACCTCTCATTGGTTTCCTCTCTCTTTGGCAAAAGAAGGGGGAAACATTGGACAAAGATGTGTATTATTCTTGTAGAAGGGAGGAGTTCATTTTTACCTGTGTTGATTCATTCTATTTCTATTGCTTTTTAATGCAAAAAACAAAACACACACACACAAAAACAAAAAACAAACAAACCCCTGAACAATCCAAAATCTGTTAAATCACAGTGAATGCTAAGTTTAGTTTAACTGGCACTCTTAAGCCAGATACAATTTAATTGTAGTACTAAAATTTTGTTGAATGTTATGGTTATTAAAAAAATCTATCTCGATATTTTTTGTCCGGTAGATTCACACATCATTGTATTAGCATTCTTGTGAGGTAAGAAAATCAGAAAAAAAAATTCCACCCCAAAGAAAAACGTGTTAAACACATTTTAATGTACTTGGAATGCATATTGATACACAAAATGAATGTATGTTCCACACTTCTCATAATGATAATTCAGTCAGGAAGGTAATTCAATATTGTTATATTTAATATATTAGCATTACTATATTACAATATTATTATTATATATTATTATATAATATAATAATTATATATTATTAGATGGTACTATATTAATATACCACAATATATATAATACACTACAAGTCTATTTTACTATTAGTATTATAGAATATATTGTACTATATCATAAATTGTAGCCTATATAATATATCACATTACAAGATTATTATTTGAAACACAACAAGATGACTCCACAGCAGACACTCTGCTGGCTGTTGTATTTGATCACATGTCGGACACTTATTATTATTATTATTATTATTTATATAGTAATTAGCATTAATAATATGCATAGTATATACCAAGCATGGGCAAACTTCAGCCCCCAGCCCCAAAATGAGAGATTTCTAAGGAGTGCCCTTCCGTTAAATAGAGCACAAAGAGGTACAGACCTGCAGCTGTGTTTCCATCAATGGCACCCCTGGTTCACTAGTTAACCAGTCATAGTTTCCCCTGTCCGCATGTCCAAATTTCTTCCAGCTGCTGCCCAAGAGCCACCTCATGCTTTCATGGATGTGCACCTCTGTCCCTGGTTCTTCTTCCTCGATCCAGGTTCTGTCTTTATTTATTTATTTTTTTGCTTTTTAAAAAACTGAACTTCGTCTTCAGTTTGGTCCAGGCAGGAATGGTTTAGCTAAAAGTCATGTTGAAAATTCAGTACTGTTGCACGGCAGCAAAGAAAGGGGAAAAAAAGTAGCAGAGTGACCAATCTCGGATGCTACTCCATCTTCCGATACAGTCTCTCTGGATTTGCTTCAGTGGCCTACATTATCAGAAAAGCTGGCATCAGGTATCCGGGGTGGGATAGCGCTCTGATTGGAGGGTTGCCTGCATTAGGATTATTAGAAGAGAATTTGCATGAGAATTTGAGACCACATGGTTCTCACTCTGAGTGGCTAAATAATTTTCTAATTTTAGAGATCCAATAAATACTTTTTTTTAGTGGGAGAGATTATGGGAGGGAGGAGCTGCCCACATTTGAAAGGAGAGAGCAAAGTGCTTTCATCGCCACAAAGAGAAAAGATAGAGAATCCAATACATTTTTTTTTTAAAAAAATCACTTGGATGTGATGTAAACAGTGAAAGTGGTTTCTGGGTAGGCAGGCAAGGGCATAAGGCTGAAAGCTGTGCTGAATTATTTAGGAGTATTAGAATGTAGATGTTAATGATAAATCCGGAGAGAGGCTATTGCCAGAAGAGGCTTTGACCACTGAGGATATATGATTGCTTTCGATAATGGCAGCAACACATCTGATGTGCTTAATTCTGCCCTTAATTCTGCCCTTGACTTTTCTTTTTCCAGGATAAGCCTCATTAGACTTAAATCAGTTGTTGTAAGTATTTAAACAAACAAACATAAACAAGAAGGCCCTGCCTAGTGAAGGTGCATTTTACAGCTTGATACTCATTTTTAAAAAGTGATCAAATTATTTCTGTTAATCCTTCTATCAATTTAATTGCAACCATAATTTCAAACTTTTAAAAAGCCCATTGCCATCAAAGCAGCAAAATCAATTCAGTAATGTTAAATGATAGAAATAGGGAAATTAGTAATTGAAATTGTTGAACTGGTTGAATGATTGTTAATTAATATATTATTTGGACCAGGCATGTAGTCGAGGGGGGGGGGGGGGGCTGAGGGGCTTCAGGGATAATGATACAAAAGGTTTGCTAGGGCAGATGCTCAGCCCTCCCCTGAATCAAACTCAGCCCCCCCCCCCCAAAAAAACAAAACAAAACAAAAAAACCAAAATCCTGGCTATGGGCCTGATTTGGACAAAAATGGTTTTCAGGATAGTGCTTGTTATGTGACTTCAAGTGGACTCTGACTTAACCCCATAATAATGTTCTTAGCAAAATATATTCATAGGTATGCCATGCCTTTCTCTTAGGCTAAGCGTGTGTGACTTGCCAAAGTCACTCAGGGCCCTTCCACATAGCCATATAACTCAGAATATCAAGGCCAATAATCCACAATATCTGCTTTGAACCGGGTTATCTGAGTCCACACTGCCATATAATCCAGTTCAATGTGGATTTTATATAGCTGTATAGAAGGGGCCTCAGTGAATTTCTGTGACTGCGTGGGAATTTATTTATTTATTTATTTGGGGTTCTTGTACCCCGCCCTTCTCACCCCGAAGGGGACCCAGGGCGGCTTACAGCTGCAAGGCGCACTTAGACGCCTGCTACACAAACAATCATCACAAAAAATATAACAGTACAAATTCCCACAATTCAACATTATCCAATAAAATCAGTAAAATGATAAAATCAGTAAAAACAATACAAACCTGGATCTTCCTCCTACCCATCAGTGTACAATTAACTCAAAGATCTGTTTTGGTTCCATTTCGACAATCCTGCCGATCTTACACATCTGATTGTCTTATTTGGTTGTCATTGTCTAATTGCCTGGTTGCCCAAAGGCCTGGTTCCACAGCCATGTCTTCACCCTCCTCCTGAAGGAGAGGAGGGTTGGTGCTGTTCTGATTTCCCCCGGGAGTGAATTCCACAGGTGGGGGGCCACCACTGAGAAGGCTCTGCTTCTCGTCCCCACCAGCCTCACTTGTGAGAGTGGTGGGGTCGAGAGCAGGGCCTCCCCAGATGATCTCAAACTCCGAGGTGGGACGTAGAGGGAGATACGTTCGGACAGATACACTGGACCAGAACCGTATAGGGTTTTGTAGGTTAAGACCAGCACCTTGAATTGTGCTCGGAATTGAACCGGCAGCCAGTGGAGCTGGCACAACAGGGGGGTGGTATGCTCCCTGTATGTCGCTCCGGTGAGCAATCTGGCTGCCGCACGCTGGACTAGTTGGAGTTTCCGAACAGTCTTCAAGGGCAACCCCACGTAGAGTGCGTTGCAGTAGTCTATCCGGGATGTAACAAGAGCGTGGACCACCGTGGCCAGATCAGACTTCCCAAGGTACGGGCGCAACTGGTGCACAAGTTTTAATTGCGCAAAAGCTCTCCCGGCCACCGCCGAGACCTGGGGTTCCAGGCTCAGCGGCGAGTCCAGGATCACTCCCAAGCTGCGAACCTGCGTCTTCAGGGGGAGTGTAACCCCATCCAGCACAGGCTGTAACCCTATACCCTGTTCGGCCTTCCGACTGACCAGTAGGACCTCTGTCTTGTCTGGATTCAATTTCAATTTGTTAGCTCTCATCCAGTCCGACACAGCAGCTAGACACCGATTCAAGGTCTGGACAGCCTCCTTGGTGACAGGCGGAAAGGAGTGACAGATCTGGACATCATCTGCATAGAGATAACACCGCAGTCCGAAACTCCGAATGATCTCCCCCAGCGGCTTCATGTAGATGTTAAACAACAAAATTCAAAATCTTATCCTTCAGCATCCTAGTCCACCACTCAAACTACTTCATGAGACTGTTTTCAGGACTATCCGGGATATACACAGAATGACACCAAGTTGTCACTAATAACTCATGGGCCACATTTTATTATTGACTCCTTTAAAAGTGCCACTTTTGCCTTCCCTCAAGTGGTAAGATTTACATGTAATTGATATTATTATTATTATTATTATTATTATTATTATTATTATTATTATTAAAATATACCTAGATTGAGACAGAAGGATATGCATTTAGCTTAGTAGGTCTTTTGACTCCAAGTTCCAGCTATACCTAATCTCTAAAAGTGTGTCATCCCAGAAGAAGAGAATAGTTAAAAAGGAGATTGGAAAGTCTGGGTGGCAAAGAAGCCAAAACAGAAGAAAACAGGGAAGTACTGGAAGAAAGGTTCCCAGTTCAATACTCATGTTTTCAGTACTACATACACAATAATACACACTAAAGGGTAAGAAAAGGTGTATTTACACCGTAGAATCAATGCAGCTTAACTACCAAGGCCAGATGCTGTGGAATCCTGATATTTGCAGTTTGGTGAGGAACCGCTACAAACACTCTTGGGCAGAGAAGGCAAAAGGCCTTGTAAAACTATAGCTCCTATGTTTCCATAGCATTGAGCCAAGGTAGTTAATGTGATGTCAAACTGTATTAATTGTGACATGAGGAGAACATAAGTTTAGCTAACTGAATCATTTGGCTCCAGACTGAAGACTCGAACCACATCAAACCTCTTAAAGCATGTGGCCAACTAAAGCTAGAAGAATGTGGAAAGCAGAATGGGGTAAAAAATAGAGGGAGGAGTTAAAGGGGGTGGTGGTGCATTTTATTGAATTCTCCAAATGCACCATACTTTATGAGCAACAATACGAAGTTTGCTAAAACATATTGAAGTCCTTGGCCTTTTTGTGGTGCAGGGATATGTCTCTATGCATTCCATTTTTTTCCTCCCAGGAACACATCCACTTCCCTTAATTGAGGTTATAATTGTACTATAGTCAGTAGAGTAGGTTTTAGGCCTTTGTTACAAATCAGAATATGATGTGCATCTACATGCAGTTACCGACATTCACAGACTACTGACTTTGTCCCCAGTGAATCATTTACCAGAAACTTCTTTGCAAGTTAGAAACCATTCTAATTTTACTACTCCCTCTAGGACTGATATGAAGGTGTTACACTTTTCATCAAACTGTCTTAAATTTTATTCACTATCTTCCTCAGTCTTTAGAGACAAACAATTTCTTTTGCTACTTTTATGAGAAGGAAGTTAATGATGAATGGGAGTTTCTTAAAAGTGAAATACTGAAGGGCAATTGCAAACAGTTCCAGCAAGGAGAAAACATAGGAGAAGTGTACAACAATCAGAATGGATGCCCCAAAAACTTTTAACTGAGCTAAGATTTAAAAGAGACATGCACAAGAAATGGAAAAATCACCAAAGAGGAATTCAAAGGAATAACCAGCATATGTAGGGAAAAAGGTTTGTAAGACTAAGGCACAAAATGAATGCCAACTTGCCACAGAGATTAAAAACAATAAAAAATGAGTTATTTGATTATGTTAGTAGAAAAATGAAAGAAAAAGGAAATAGTAGGGCCTCTGCGAGGAGGTGGTGAAATGCTAACTGGATAAGGAAAAGGCAGAGCTGCTCAACACCTTCTTTGCCTCAGTCTTCTCACAACCTGAGCAATACTTAGTGGACGAGGTAATAGAAGACGTGCAACCCAAAATCAGTAAAGAAGTAGTCTAGGGATACCTGGCAACTCTAAATGAATTCAAGTCTCCAGGGCTAGATGAACTACATTCAAGAGTGCTGAAGTAACTAGTAGAACTGATTTCAAAACCACTGGCAATAATCTTTGGGAATGTATTGTCGAAGGCTTTCATGGCTGGAATCACTGGGTTGTTGTAGGTTTTTCCGGGTATATGGCCATGTTCTAGAAGCATTATCTCCTGACGTTTTGCCTGCAACAATGGCAAGCATCCTCAGAGGTTGTGAGGTCCTCTTTGGGAATTCTTGGAGAACAGGAGAAGTTCCAGCAGACTGGAAGAGGGCAAAAGTTGTCCCTATCTTCAAGAAGGGGGGAAAAAAGGACACAAACAATTACCGTCCAGTCAGCCTTACATCAATACCAGGAAAGATTCTGGAGCAGATCATTTAGGAGGTAGACTGCAATCATTTAGAAAGAAATGCTGTGATTGACAAGCTGGAAGGTGTCCAGAGATATTGACAATCTGGAAGGTGTCCAGAGGAGGGCTACTAAAACGATCAAAGGTCTGGAGACCATGCCCTATGTGGAGTGTCTTAAAGAACTGGGTAAGTTTAGCCTGCAGATGCAAAGGTTGAGAGGAGACATGATAGCCATATGTGAAAGTGTGTCATAAGGAAAAGGGAGCAGACTTGTTTTCTGCTCCCCTTGAAACTAGGACTAGGAGCAATGAGTTCAAATTACAGGAAAGGAGATTCCACCTGAACATTAGGAATAACTTCCTAACCATACAAGCTGTTCAACAGTGGAACTTTCTGCCTTGAAGTGTGATGGAAGCTCCTTCCCTGGAAACCTTTAAACAGAGGCTGGATGGCCATCTGTCAGGCATACTTTAATTATGCTTTTCCTGCATGGCAGGGGTTGGACTAGATGGCTCATGTGGTCTCTTCCAACTCTATTATTCTATAATTCTCCCACCTTGAACTCATTTTAATTTAGTCATCAGCCACAGAGACAGGCTCTTTAGCTATTCCTGGTGTATAATTTGAATGTAATATACAAACTATAAGTAAACATATCAAAATACATAACTAATTTGTGATGTAGTAGCATATTGTGCATACCGGAGCATTGCAAAGGTATTGTCTCAATTCTCCATGCTCACAAATACATGCACACTGCATGACTGGGAATGTCTCTCTTTACAGTACTTGAAACCAGTTTTTAAAGCTTTATCCTGTTTTAGACTTATGATAAGTGATGTTGAGTTCAGTGCTGGGAATGGAGTGGGATAGTAGATTGATTGATCGACTGAGCATTCTATACAGACATAGATAGACAGATGGACAGACAGAGAAATTGATGTTTTGAACATGCCTATGCCACTGTATAAATTCTCAGGCTGGTATCATGCATGTCATAAAAACATTGTATAGAAATCAAATCCATTAGTAGAAATCAGAAAATACAGAATAACATTTTAAGGAATGTATGGGAGCTCAGACTGGATACTGGTGCTATACATATTTCCTACCTTATCCTATGTTAGCATTTTGCCTTTTTTGCATACAAAAAAAGGGGAAACGGTGAGAACACAAGGGCATTCATTCTCTTCAGAGAAGTTGATAAAATAAGAGCAAAACTCAAAATAAAGCAATAGTTTTTGAAGGGGCTCAGGATTTCATGAAGTGGGCATAGATTTCAGATACAGCATCATATTTCCTCAGTAAACGTTGTAGGATAATTTTGTCTGCTGCCCTGGATGGATATGCTGTTTCCTTTTAAATGCATTAGCTTGCATTTTTCCAGGCTGAACTCATGCCAATTGCTACTCTTTATTTAATCCCTTTAGATACATTTCTGTTTGTTTTCTATGCTTTCTGTGCATATAAGTCTCCCTCTTACATCATTATGTATGGATTCAGTTAATGTGCTTTTAAACATCATCAGTGGCAACAATTCATGTAATAGGATGCAACCTGGGGTTGAAAAAAGTAGAAACAAATAGGATGCAACCTGACCATTGCATGACCTCACCATGAATAACCTTCAGCCAGAGTCGGATTTCCTAATCCCTTTAACAGTATCACTGCTAAAGAACATTTACAAAATGCCATGCAAGATAATTTTGTAAGGTGCTTTCTAAAATGCAAATATGTTATTCATAGTGAAAAATGATATTTTATTTTGTGCCACTGCATAAAATTGTCAACTTGGCCTAAATACCATAAAGGCACCAGATCCCATCTGATCTTGGAAAGTAAGTAAGGTCAACACTGGTACTACATATTGTAGGCCAAATTTCAGAGAAAGGAACTGGGAACACCTCTGAATATTCCTGGCCACACAAATTTCATATGGGTTTTCTTTAACAAGGAATACTCAGAATTGGTTTGACACTGACCTACAGCTGTTCCTTGACCATCTCTCATTCCTATACTCACCTTGTGAGGGGCAGCTTAGGAAGCTGAGAAGGTTTAGCTGGAGAAGAAAAAGTTAAGTGATTATGATATTTGAAAGGATGGCATACTGAGTAGGAAACAAGCTTGTTTTTCTACTGCTCTGGAGATAGGACATGGAGCACTGGATTCAAATTGCAGAAAAAAGACTCCACCTAAACATTAGAAAGAACTTCCTGATTGTAAGAGCTGTTTGGCAGAGGAATATGCTGTCTCGGAGTCCGATGGAGTTAATCTTCTCTGGGTTTTTATTGATTTCTTTACCTCATTTATATCCCACCCTTTTCACCCTGAAGGGGATTCAGGGGGGCTTATAACAAAGGCACAATTCGATGCCTTGAATACATATAAAAATAAAACAACATATAATTTAAAATCACATAATTAAAACATATCAATTAAACAATTTCTTAAAATCACACCATCCAAAAACATATATCAGGAGCCATTCTAGTTGTCATTGCATTGTTCATTATTGCACGGAAACATTGATTGTTGCACTAGGAATCACTGTGCAAACACTTGATCCCACAACCAGAATTTAACTTTCTTCCTGAAGGTAAGGACAGAGGGGACCGATCTAATTTTCTGGGGAGGGAGTGCCACAGCCAATGGGCCACCACCAAGAAGGCCCTATCTTTCAGCTTGCGAGGGGGGTGGGATCAAGAGCAGATCCCCTGGACAATCTTAAAGGCTGGATGGCCATCTGTCAGGGGTGCTTTGACTGTGATTTCCTGCCTGGCAGGAGGTTGAACTGGGTAGTCCTTGGGGTCTTCTCCAACTCCATGATTTTATGATTCATCAGGCTGGATCCTGCTTAGCTTCCAAACTCAGACAGGATCTTGTGCCTGCAAAGCATTTAGCCCTTATTGTTTCCTACGATGTTTTTAATTGTATTTTTTTACCCAATGCCTATCTTTGGGAGAAAGGTGGCATACAAATCCAGTGAACAAATCCAATAAATTAATAAACATTGCCTTGGGATTCAAGGGTTTCTGCCTCCTATTCTTATGCTCAGACTACTGGAACATCATTTTCCTTTCTAAGACCAGTGAATGACAATAAGCACATGGTTTCTGCCTCTGAGTGAAAATTTTTTGAATTGAAGTGTGCATTATTAAAGAGAGCATTCACTAAAATTCTCTTGGGGATTCTAGCTACTGATGTAATTTACCAAAATCGGAGATGGAAAAAAAATCAGCCTGACTCAAAAGCTCAGAAGTATGTATTACCCCTCCAGGGAGAGCCAAGCACTTTAGTTTGTTGAGCTCTCATGGCATTTCTCTTGGTTTGAATACTGTTCTACAAACTCATACAGTGCTAATATTCACGTTAATGTGATGTCTAAATACTTCAGCCTAATTTGATATAGGACTACACTCAAAATTCAATGTGGTTTATTCCTAAACAAGTGTGTCCAGGGATGTAACTTTCATTCTTTTCTTGGAGAGTCTTTATTGCAGAGTTATCAGTTTTGAGAACGGAAGAATGGAGGGTTCACCAATACTGCAGAATTTATGCAGACTGACACCACTCTAATTGCTATGGCTCAATGTTGTGGGATCATGGCAATTTTATGAAGTATTTAGCTTTGGATGCCAAAAAGTGTTGGCCTTCACCAAACTACAACACCCACAAGTCCACAGAAGTGAGCCATGGCAGTTAAAGTGATGTTGAACTGCATTTATTCTACAGTCTAGATGCCCCCACAGGTATGAAGAGGAAACAACAACAATAATAAAAGAAGCTTTAGGGATTTTGAAATGTCGGGTAACCTGACAGATTTATCAATGCAAGCAAGACTGCTTGAAACTAAAAAGACATTTCACACTAAATCAGTTGAACATTACCGAATGATATTGATGGATCTATTGTCCATGGTACCCAAGTGCTTCCAATTATATAGCATTTGTGAAAGGTTTGGGTTTTTTTAAATGTTGACAGCACCCATTCAGGTTGTATTTTCCAAAAATAGAAACAATGGTGTTTACAAAACAATCTGTAAAGAGAGTTTTTTTTGGGACACTCCTACTTTCATGTGATTCAGCAAGCCTGTTCTTCTACTAGATTCTCTTTCTGCTATAGAAATCAAAGCCATTGAAGCTCAGCTCTTTCTCTGAAAATACCCTGATCAGCTGCTGGTGTCAGTGAACCTGGTGTGTGTGAGGGAACTGATGATTAGTAATATTTTATTGGCATGGCAAGTACTTAAGAGAGGAAGGAGATAAAATGCCACATCTAGCCATATGGATTATACTCATTTTTATCTTTAAGAACACCAGGGGTTCCATGTATTGTACTTATTCAGAATTGGATCCCCAGAAATCAAGTTGATGAGATCATTTTGCTTTTAAACAGGTTCTGTTCTTACAGTCAATCAATAGTTAAGAATACTAAGCATTCAGGCAATTCAAACTGTACCCGCCTACCCCTCCCTAGAAGGCAACTGGAAATGGCAGCTAAATAAAGAGGCAGATGGTGTGAGAATATAAATTACACTCACTAACACTGCCATAGTTAGATTGGCAGAAAGCATCCACAGGATTATAGCCTGCGTTTCCATATATACTAGAAAGGATGTTCAAACTTAGGACCCTTCCACACAGCCCTAAAAAACACACATTATCTGAGTGTGGACTCAGATAACCCAGTTCAAAGCAGATAATGTGGGATTTTCATCTTTAAGAACACCAGACCAAGTACCACAATAATCCCAATTAAACAGCTCAAGGGAAGATCTCAGGGGCTCACATGTCTTTACACTAATGCACAGAGCATGGGAAATAAACAAGACGAACTCCAACTTTTAGCACAACACCACAAATATGATATCATAGGGATCACTGAAACCTGGTGGGATGACTCCTATCGCTGGAATGTAGATATCGAGGGGTATAACCTCTTTCACAGAAACCGAACAAAGGGGAGAGGAGGCGGAGTAGCCTTATATGTCAAAAGCTCTTATGCTGCAGAAGAGATTCAAGACAGCAATCTGGGAAACCAGCTTGAAATCATCTGGATAAGAATCAAGGGAACTGGGACTCAAAAAGATGTCATTGTAGGCGTCTACTACAGTCCCCCAAGCCAGGAGGAAGAACTTGATGAAGTCTTCTGCCAACAGTTGACCAAACAGGCACAGAGAAGAGATGTAGTAGTCATGGGCGATTTCAACTATCCCGATATTTGCTGGAAAACAAACACGGCCAAGAGTACAAGGTCCAACAAATTCCTCGCTTGCCTTGCAGACAATTTCATGGTCCAGAAGGTAGAAGAGGCAACAAGGGGATTGGCTACTCTTGATCTCATCCTAACAAATGCGGAGGACCTGATCGATGCGGTCGAAGTGGTAGGATCCTTAGGGGCAAGTGACCATGTGCTCCTGCAATTTGAGGTACAAAGGAAGACCGAAACTAAGACAAGTCAAACCCGCATTTTGGACTTTAGGAGAGCTGATTTCCAAAAAATGAAGGAAACGCTGAGCAGCATTCCGTGGACACAGATACTAAAAGACAAGGGAGTTACGGATGGATGGGAATTTCTCAAGAGTGAAATACTCAAGGCGCAATTGCAAACCGTGCCAACAAAGAGAAAAAATAGGACAAGTGCAAAGAAGCCAGAATGGATGTCCAAAGAACTTCTAACTGTGCTAAGACACAAAAGAGACATGCACAAGAAGTGGAAAAAGGGAGAAATCACCAAAGAAGAATTCAAACAAATAGCCAACACCTGTAGGGAAAAGGTCCACAAGGCTAAAGCAAAAAACGAGCTCAGACTTGCCAGGGACATTAAAAACAATAAAAAGGGCTTCTATTCTTATGTCAGTAGAAAAAGGAAAAACAAGGAGGCGATAGGACCTCTTCGAGGAGAAGATGGGGCAATGCTGACAGGGGATAGGGAAAAGGCAGAACTACTTAATGCCTTCTTTGCCTTGGTCTTCTCACAAAAAGAGAGTCTTCAACCTCAGCAAGATGGAGTGGATGAGGGATTGTAGGACATCCAACCCCAAATTGGGAAAGAAGTCGTCCAGGAATACCTGGCCGCTCTTAATGAGTTCAAGTCCCCAGGGCCAGATCAACTACACCCCAGAGTATTGAAGGAACTAGCGGAAGTCATTTCGGAACCATTGGCAACCATCTTTGAGAGTTCTTGGAGAACGGGAGAAGCTCCAGCAGATTGGAGGAGGGCCAATGTGGTCCCAATCTTCAAGAAGGGAAAAAAGGATGACCCAAACAACTACCGTCTGGTCAGCCTCACGTCAATACCGGGCAAGATTCTGAAAAAGATTGTTAAGGAAGCGGTCTGCAAACACTTAGAAACAAATGCAGTCATCGCTAATAGTCAACATGGATTTATCAAAAACAAGTCATGCCAGACTAATCTGATCTCTTTCTTCGATAGAGCTACAAGCTGGGTAGATGCGGGGAATGCCGTGGATGTAGCGTACCTGGATTTCAGTAAGGCCTTCGACAAGGTCCCCCATGACCTTCTGGCAAGGAAACTACTCCAGTGTGGGCTAGGCAAAACTACGGTGAGGTGGATCTGTAATTGGTTAAGTGGATGAACACAGAGAGTGCTCACTAATGCTTCCTCTTCATCTTGGAAAGAAGTGACAAGTGGAGTGCCGCAGGGTTCCGTCCTGGGCCCGGTCCTGTTCAACATCTTTATTAATGACTTAGATGAAGGGCTAGAAGGAATGATCATCAAGTTTGCAGACGACACCAAATTGGGAGGGATAGCCAATAGTCCAGAGGACAGGAGCAGAATTCAAAACGATCTTGACAGATTAGAGAGATGGGCCAAAACTAACAAAATGAAGTTCAACAGTGACAAATGCAAGACACTCCACTTTGGCAGAAAAAATGAAATGCAAAGATACAGAATGGGGGACGCCTGGCTCGAGAGCAGTACGTGTGAAAAAGATCTTGGAGTCCTCGTGGACAACAAGTTAAACATGAGCCAACAATGTGATGTGGCGGCAAAAAAAGCCAATGGGAATTTGGCCTGCATCAATAGGAGCATAGTGTCTAGATCTAAGGAAGTCATGCTACCCCTCTATTCTGCTTTGGTTAGACCACATCTGGAATATTGTGTCCAATTCTGGGCACCACAATTCAAGAGAGATATTGACAAGCTGGAATGTGTCCAGAGGAGGGCGACTAAAATGATCAAGGGTCTGGAGAACAAGCCCTATGAGGAGTGGCTTAGGGAACTGGGCATGTTTAGCCTGAAGAAGAGAAGGCTGAGAGGAGATATGATAGCCATGTATAAATATGTGAGAGGAAGCCACAGGGAGGAGGGAGCAAGCTTGTTTTCTGCTTCCTTGGAGACTAGGACACGGAACAATGGCTTCAAACTACAAGAGAGGAGATTCCATCTGAACATGAGGAAGAACTTCCTGACTGTGAGAGCCGTTCAGCAGTGGAACTCTCTGCCCCGGAGTGTGGTGGAGGCTCCTTCTTTGGAAGCTTTTAAGCAGAGGCTGGATGGCCATTTGTCAGGGGTGATTTGAATGCAATATTCCTGCTTCTTGGCAGGGGGTTGGACTGGATGGCCCATGAGGTCTCTTCCAACTCTTTGATTCTATGATTCTATGATTCTGACTCGATATTCTGGGTTATATGGCTGTGTGGAGGGGGTTATCTGAGTCCACACTGCCAAATATTCCAGTTCAAATCAGATAATGTGGGATTTTATTCAGCTGTGTGGAAGGGGCCTTAAACACACATGCTGTCAGTTAGCCTTGACTTAAGCAAACCCATTTGATCAATTGTTGAGTGGTGAGTTAACACATAGGCAAATCTTGCGAATGTCTGCTTTAGGGCCCTTCCACACAGCCCTATATCCCAGAATATCAAGGTAGAAAATCTCACAATATCTTCTTTGAACTGGGTTATCTGAGTCCACAGAAAATGTGGGATTTTCTGCCTTGATATTCTGGGATATAGGGCTGTGTGGAAGGGCCCACAGTTTAAACCTATGGGCATGTACATAAAGCTCTCAAGGCATTACTTTTAAAAAGTATTTTAATTGGTGTTAGAATAATGCCAGTATTGGGTTTCCCAGAGGAGGACTTCAACAATAAATAAATAAACATCTGGAATGCCACTGCTGATGAAGTCTTCATTGCTTCCACAGTTGAAGTACATAGGCAGACCATAGCAAGTAGAGCCATGATTAATACTTTTTTCAGTTATCTTTTAAATATCCCATTTTTTTCTCCTTTTCTCTTCAGCATACTTCAGTTGTTGCAATCTGAATCCAAAGTGCAAAAGTAATTTGCATTCAATTCTCTTAGCAGAGTGGGAATCTTTCTTTTATCAGTAGGTTCAGGTGAAAGCAAATAGCTGCAGCCTCAGCTCTCTAGTGTGTCCTTCATCATTAATAACTTTTGTCATCCTGATCACAATCTGATGTTGCTTGGCACCCATGTTCTGGTTTTCATCTATGAAGTGTTGGAAGGTGTGCAAAGGATCGCTCCAAGTCATCCATATTGACCCAAACGAAATGACTGATGGTTTAAATAACCTGCATTTGTGGTTCTATTGCAGATATGCCAAACTATTGCTATGAGATTAAACTAGGCCTTTTAATTATCAACTCTTGATTACACTAGACTCAGAGTTACTGCCTCTTGATGTTGTGGTTTGGATAATTTTCACATAGATTTACTTCTCACTAGTCCCAAAGCAAATATGGTCTTTCTCACTCAAGGCCACCAATGAAAGCTGTCACTGAAGCTTGTCAGAGCACTTTGACAGATTCACCTAATAATTCCTCTCTGAATTACACGGTTTAAAATGGACTTCTACATAGCAGTCAAAATAGGAGATTTAGGTGAGATTTTATTAGTAAAAGGTTTCTTCAGTCTTGCCCTCACATGGCCTGTTCTTTTGTATTTACATATATTCCAGCACCAAAATAAAATACTTATAAATTGTGCTTTGCAATTGTGCTTTGCACTGCAGACCTCTATATCCTCTCCCCAATGTTCCTGTGTGTACCTTTGAGTTGCGTATAGTATCCCATGAATTTCATAGGATGTTTAAAAGGCAAGGAATATTGAAATACGTTTTTGCCAGTGTCTTCCTCAAAAATATCCTACAGCTGATACTGATTAGCTTCTAAGAAATCATCTGGTACCTTTAGAAATTTAGGGGATTTCTCCAAACTATTTGGAGGGAATTAGTTATTGATGGACTATATAACATAGCTGTTCCAAAGTACTGCACTAGTCGTTTACTGAAGGTGCAGGTTCGCAGCTTGGGAATGATACTGGACTCATTGCTGAGCCTGGAACCCCGTGTCTCGGCGGTGGCCAGGGGAGCGTTTGCACAGTTAAAACTTGTGCGCCAGCTGCGCCTGTACCTTGGAAAGTCTGACTTGGTCACGGTGGTCCACACTCTGGTTACATCCCGTATAGACTACTGCTACGCTCTGTACTTGAGGTTGCCTCTGAAGTCTGCCCAGAAGCTGCAATTAGTCCAGTGCTTGGCAGCCAGGCTATTGACGGGAATGGGGTAAAGGGAGCGCACAACTCCCTTGTTGCGCCAGCTCCACTGGCTGCCAATTAGCTTCTGAGCTCAATTCAAAGTGCTGTCTTAACCTACAAAATCCTATATGGTTCCGTCCCAGTTTACCTGTCCGAACGTATTCTCCCCTACGAACCATCAAGGATGCAAACATTTTCGGGAGAGGCCCTACTCTCGGTCCCACCACTTTCGCAATCGTGCCTGGTGGGGATGAGAGACAGGGCCTTTTCTGTGGTGGCTCCCCAGCTATGGAACTCTCTCCCGAATGAAATTAGATCTGCCCCCGCCCTCCTGACCTTTAGGAAGCTAGTGAAATCTTGGCTGTGGAATGAGGCATTTACAGAATGATGGCTGAGACCGGTAATTGACCAAAGATATCGACCACAATATGCGGATTGAGTTGGACATGATTTTATCTTGGCAAATGGCTTATATGTATTTTTATCCTATATGTATTTTTAATTCACTTGTGATATATGATGTTTTTAGATTGCATTGTTAGCATTGAATCCTTGCTGTTAGCCGGTCTGAGTCCCTCAATGGAGGTAGAGAAGATCAGGATATAAAAGTTTTAAATAAATAAATAAATATTTACAGTATGGCTCCCTTTATCTGTAGATTTGATACCCATGGTTTCACTTACCCATGCTCCAAAAAGCATTGCTGATACCCACTATTTCAGCTATCTACAGGGATATTTGTGTCTTGGAATGTATTCTCTGTGAATAGTGGAGTTGTATTGTAGTTTGTTTATTTGATTTAAGCATCCTCTTAAAAGGACAGTGGTTTGATCACGGGCTTAGACATGATCTGAACCATTACTTTTAAAAATGATTTTCTTAAACTGCTATTTGAAAACTACCACAAAGTCCCAAGGACTTATTGTCAAGCTTCTGAAACACCTGCATAGTAATTTAATACTTCATGTGAAATGGGCAGGACCAGAAGTGTTTCTGCATATGTCTGCATAAAAAGACATATATCCACATAAAAAGCTTTTCCCCTGACATTATGTCTAGTCGTGTCCGACTTTGGATGGTCATGCTCATCTCCTTTTCTAAGCCGAAGAGCTGGTGTTGTCCGTAGATGCCTCCAAGGGCATGTGGCCGGCATGTCTGCATGAGCACCATTATCTTCCTGCTGGAGCAGTACCCATAGATCTACTCACATTTGCATGTTTTCGAACTGCTAGTTTGGCAAAAGCTGGGGCTAATAGTGGGAACTCACTCCGCTCCCTGGATTCGAACCACCAACCTTTTGGTCAGCAAATTCAGCAGTTCAGAGGTTTAACCCGCTGTGCCATGTGTGTGGGTGTGTGTGTGGGGGGGGCAGGACTCCATAGCTAGACACAAAATGATTACATCACCATTGAAACCTCCAGAGGATCCTGATGGATTTCAGCAATGTTGTTATCATTTCCTGTCCGGCTACTGGGATGTAGCTGGGCATTTCTCTAATCCTGTTTCGTACAAAATATGGAGTGACCATGGAGGCAGAGAGCTTCAGACACTGTATGCCCAGGGGCTGGTGGTGGTATCTGTCTCAGCCTAGCTGAGATCCACATTAAAAGCTATTGTGCTATACTGTAGCATATAGATTTGTAGTCATTGCATCCCCCCTCCCCTGATTAAAATAACAATTCCACCATTTTTTTCTAATTTAATTCATAACCCATCTTTCCTGAAGCAAAGCTGCTGAGATAAAGTTTAGAAGGGAGTCTAAACAAATAAACCATGCATAGCTTAACACTTTCAAGTGGTGAGTGGAATGGTAAGGTGTCACATTGGATCATCTTTTTGCTGCAACTTACTGCATACACCTGTGGTTCCAGAAGTTGCTGGACTTCAACTCTTATCAACCTTAGTGTGACCAGGGATGAGATCTAGCAAAAGCTGGAAGGCCATAGGTGTTCCTCTCTTCTGACATAACCTATTGCACTAAGATATTGCTTCTTTGCTTCCTAAACTGTGAATCAGACCTCAAATGGGGTCCTTTTATCATTTGGCAACAGTAAAATGTTTCTGAATGCCACCTAAACATTTACAAATATCTGCTAGAAACAACGTGCAGTGTTGACCGTAGATTCTGCAGAAAATGCTTCAGCTGCACTCCACAAAAAGACAAATCAGCCTGTTTAGTAAACCTTGCAAATTCTGATTTATCAGTAAATGTTTGATTTTTATACCTATTTTATATACCTATACATCTAGGGTCATGAAAAAAATATTGGGCAGAAAAGGGTTGTGAGTGAAGAAAGCTTAAGGTCCTTATCAGACACAGTCATCTCTGCATCTTCTCCTTATTTCTCCATGTTGCCAGAAAGGTGTCCCATGGAGCCCATCACACAACACAGGGTAACTTCTGGCAGGACTCAGTGGGGCTCCGTTTTGGCAACATGGAGAAATGGAGAATCTTTGGAGGAGTCAGGTGTCCCTCAACTTCTCATTGAAGAAGATGAAGATGGGAAACAACATGGGATGGGAGACCATCCCAGAAGACGGAAAAATATGGTAGGGAACGGAGAAGGACGGTTCCCTCCATTTTCCTCTTCTTTCCCCCACTTTCCACCTGCCCATCTGATGAGGTCCTAAGAAGCTCTACACTAAGACATAACAGGATCCACATCTCAATTGAAAAACATAGGTCCTTCACATCAAATGTCCTTGATTCAACCACTAAGCATCTGCTAAGAGGGGCATTAAAGGCTTCCGCTTGAAAGAACCATTGCCAGGAAAAGATAAGTAGAATTACGAGCTATGAGACAGTTTCCTACATTCCATCAGATGGGCATAATTGAGACATTTTCTATGATTTAATTATGGACTAATTACCTGCCATCTGACATGATGTATATTTGCTACTCCAGAAACAAATTGTGAGGTTTTTGGAGCGAACCTGAGGCTATAATAATTGGATCAACTTCTGTAAAGGGCTTCACCATGTCACTAAAAGATTTTGAGTACAGAATGCTTTGCTTTTTTAAAGGCATGGAAGCACCATAAAATAATGCAAAGTAGGGCTTTCTCCAAGTACTTTCAAACAAAATATTAAGTTGGTCCCTCTTATCAACCTTAGCTAGAATGATAAGATATGAAAGGCAGGATTTTGAATGTGAAGAGTAAGCTTTTGTTTATTTTGCTGATGCTCAAGGAGATCCTTTATATTTTGCAGTGCTGGCTGGCAGATGGTATGGAGCAGTGATTTGGTGGTAAGAACTAGAAAGTTATAAATAAAAGAAAATGTATGGATTGATTGAAGGAATTTGGCAAAAGTGTTCTCATTAATTTTTGATAATGGGAGGTTTCGTTCCTTTGTCAATTAATGAAAGTTACAGAGAGACATTGCATTTTCTATTTTATCCTCCCCACCCTTTCTTGGTTAATGAGCTCACTGATCCTGCTGAAGGAGACATAAACCTTGAGATTTTTTTTAAAAAAGGAACTTGCTTTACTAAATATTTAATCAGCACTATTTCCATGACAAACTTTCTGACCTCAAGCCAATGAATTCAGGAAGCACAAATGTTCTTTGTGTAACTAGAAAGAAACCTGATACCATGTCTTCCATTTTGTGGGAGTGATCTTCTTCACAGACTAATGGTTCTCATCATCTGCCGCAGTCGCTGACACATCCTCCAGATCTAAGCAGAACTGCAGGAGGGAGCGATGGACCTTTCGAAGGGACAACTGGGTACAAGTTGCATTGATTTTGTAACAAAAGACAGCAGACTGGATTATTGTAATTACTTTGGGTCTTGAAAAATATATGAAGATGCTGTGAAATAAAAGACCAGAAAGGTCAGTGATCAGAAAGGGAATGAACTAGAGGAGAATCAAATTCTGAGCAGGTTGGCAGATCATTCCTGCTGCTCAGGCAGACCAATGTCACAATCTGTTTGGGAAAACAGGAGAAAGTTTGTCAAGTTGTGTATGACAACATCAAAAATATTCCATTGGTATTCGTGGGAGTGTAAATAGAATGATCAGAAGACGAGAGGCAATTCTCATGGAGATTTCAGGAATAAAAGAAGATGGTCATAAAATTCGCTTTGTCTGCTCTTACCAATTTGTTGTTTTCACCAGATTTTGTGTGTGTGCGTGCACATTTAATTTGTCTGTCAATCCCATGCATTTCATAGAGCATGCCATTTCCTACTTCCGAAATATAGCCTACAGTTCCCAGTATTCCCTGATAAACCTCCCTATTCCAATTCCTAATGAGGCCTGATCCTCTTAGCTTCCAAAATCAGGGATCGAATGCCTTCAGAGTGTTATAGACAGAGTAAATTCCATTCCAATTGGGCCTCATGGATTACTGTAGTTTACTAGCAATTCTATCAGGCTTCAAAACTGTTTTCCCTTTCTCCTTCACTCTCTCTTTTTAGCTTGAGGCACAACCTTTTCACAAAGTTATCTCTCCATTGCTGGTAGTGTAGAAGAGCCAGCATAGTGGCAGTTAAGCATCAGGTCTGATTAACACTGCCACCAATACACCTTGGCCACTCCTGATGTGTATCAGAACTTAGGTGTGCTAAGGCACAGGAACCCATTGCCCGGGGGGGGGGGGGGGGATCTTTCTGCCAAAAATTTTTTATGATGGATTTTGCTTATGTGGTGCAATTTTAAATATGAAGACACTCAGTTTAGGAGCAATTCCAGTCATAATGATAGTGTTGATAGTCTATGGGAGCATGCCACAAAGCAGCCAGTGCAGGCCTACTGGAAAGGGGCCATATAACTGAACTCACACGGGGCCTCGTTTGTCCTAAATCTGGCACTGGTTGGAAGTATAGAAGATTGCCACTTTCTGAAGCCTGGTGGGAGACAAGTGTAGCCCCTGGAACTCAGAAAATTGCTCACCCATGTACCTGTTTTATCAAATACATTTCAATTTTATTTCTTTCTGTATGTTCATATGCATTCTGGAGAAAAATGGGTATAAATCAAAACAGACAATATAGAGCAGGAGTAGGGATCCTGTAGCCCTCCAGATGTTATTGTACTGCTATTCCTATGAGAACTAATTATTATAATTATTATAATTATGTTTATTTATATCCCCCATTTTCTTTCCACAAGAAGACTCAAAACCACCGATCAGCCCTAGCCAGGCAATGGTGGGAGATGTGAGGAACTGCCATCCAGTAACATATGGATGGCCAAACAATTCCACTTACACATCAAATACAGAGGATGCCCTGGCCTTTGTATCTTCTGTACTACATGGAAGGCGGAACAATAGAAGAGGTCAGGCAGAACATAGCAGGGCTACCACAATATGAGCTTCTGGTAGAAAAAGAAGTAATTGCTCTGGATATTTCCGTAGGTTAAAATAATCTACATTTATTAAGGAGATAGTGAAGAGAAGTTGACCTATTCAGGCATCCCCCAAGTTATGAACAAGATAGATTCTATAGGTTTGTTCTTAATTTGAATTTGTTTGTAAGTTGGAACAGGTACATTTTAAAGTGTAACTCCATATATATATATATATATATATATATATATATATATATATTCACACACACATACATACACGCACACACACACAGACGAGAGAGAGAGAGAGCTTTGGATAGCATAAGGAAGGGTTAACACTCCTGTGGTGTTTGTTTCGCTGTCTGTGCCCCTGTTCAAAAGTTTCACCTCACTTCCTTACCCTGTGATAATTGGATTTCGAAAAGCTTAGTGATTAATAATAATAATAATAATAGTAATAATAATAATTCTATTTCTTACCCAGCACAATTAAAAAACACAAAAATACTATAAAAATTCTACAAACCACACATTACAATACATTTCCATAAAAGATACAGATCAAAGCATTTTTGTAAAATACACATTAATCACATAAGACAGAGACCAAAACACAAGGCATGAGTTTAAAATTCATACTTAAATCTGGGTAGGTCTGCCGGAAGAGATAGGTCTTTACATGGTTTTAAAATTCTGACAGCTGATCTAGCTGTTGGAGCTCTGCCAGCAGGTCATTCCACTGTCTTGGGGCAGCCAATGAAAAGGTCCTCTGGGTGACGGTTGCCAGTTGGATTCTGGTTGATTGAAGCAGATGTCCCCCAGAGGACCTCAGTATGCAAGGTGGATTGTACGGGAGAAGGCGATCCTTTAAGTAACCTAGACCCAAACCATGTAGGACTTTAAAGGTCAAAACCAACACTCACTTTGTACTTTGCCCAGAAACTAATTGGCAGTCAGTGCAGTGACATTAGGATAGGTGTAATATGCTCACTTCTGGATGTTCCTGTACCCAATCTGGCTACTGTATTTTCGACCAGCTGGAGTTTCCGAACTTGGTACAAAGGGAGTTCAATGTAGAGCCCATTGCAAAAGACCAGTCTTAATGCTACCAATGCATGCACTACAATCTTCAGGTCCTCCAAATCCAGGAAGGGACGCAGCTGGCGTATCAGCCGAAGGTTATAGTAAGCACTCTTGACCGTTGCATCTACCTGGGCTGACATTTGGAGGGATGGGCCCAGGAGCACTCCCAAGATGCAGACACAGTCTTTTAGGGGGAGTGCTACCCTGTCCAGGACTGGCTGACACACCTCCACCCCCAGATTAGGACTCTTGATGGCAAACGTCTCTGCTTTGTCTGGATTCAGTTTCAATTTGTTTTTTGTTTGTTGTTCAATTATTTCCTCCAGACATTAATTCATAGGATACACACTATCTTTAGCTGAGACTGTTTTTGAAGGCATGGAAAAATATATTTGGCTGTCATCAGCATACTGATAACACCCTGCCCCATGCCTACAGATGATTCTTCCCAGAGGGTTCATTTAAATATTAAAGAGCATTGGGGATAGAATGGCACCTTTTGGGACACCACAAAAAAGCTCCTTTTTTTGAGGAGCAGGTATCTCCAAGCACCACTATCTGGAACCTGCCTGAGAGGTACGACCGGAACCACTGCAGCACAGCACCTCCAATTCCCAGTCCCTCCAGGCATTCCAGAAGGATACCCTGGTCGATTGTATTAAAGGCTACTGAGGGGTCTGGAAGCACAAACAGGGACTTCATATTAAGACAAAGATCATCCACTAAGGTGACCATATCAGTCTCAGCTCTGTATCCTGCTCTGAAGCTGGTTTGAAATGGGTCAAGGAAGTGTGTATCATCAAAGACTGCCTGGAGTTGGAGGGCAACTGCCTTCTCAATCACATTGCCCCAAAAAAGGAAGGTTAGGGACTGGTTTGTAGTTGTTAAGGTCTAGGAAAGGCTTTTCAGCAGCAGTCTAACTACTGCTTCTTTTAAACAGGACAAAACAGAATAAAGCTTCAGCTGAGATGCCTTTTCCCCATGATAATTCTTACCGGAGTGAATTTCCTTCTGAGGGTTAGATTTCTTTCACTTCCTGTTGTCTCACCCATTCTTAACTATGAATAATTTTAAGTTTGATCTTTGTAACTCAGGAACTGCCTGTACTTGGTTACAAGAATCCCCCAAATCTAGCTCTTATGTGAAGGTTCAAGCTAGCAGCCATTTTTGGAGTTGGAGACCCATAGATACTCCTTCCTAGAATCATTGAGACCACAACCAGAGGTAAAGAATTTAACATGTTGATAGCAGAAGATTATTACTCAAAACTGAAATGAGCTGTGATGTTGAGTCTAGCACACTATCCCTTGCCAGAACCACCATAAAATTATTAAATATAACGAGAGCATTTTATTCATTTATAATCTGTTAATCTTTAAGTAGCATCTTAATAGACACTGCTTAGCAGCCAGTATTTAAATCACTTGTAGCTGAAAGGTTTGGAGAAGGTTGATGATGTCCAAATGGCAACTCAATTAGGCATAGATCCAAGTGCAAATGGATGAAAGAAAATGTCTTTCTCCCTGTCATATTTTGCAATGTAAACCTGTATTAATATATGGATGTCTTCAAGCATTTCTGTAAATACTTCTACTTCCCAGAGCTTTTATCACCACATGCAGAAGAGAGCAGTCAAGAAATTTAGGATGGTGAAAAACACTGTCTGTTGATCACAGATCAATAATCTTTGGGGGGGGGGGATTACATTCACATTAACAACAATACAAAGGGGTGTGTAATTATCACAATCAGAGCACTAGTAAAGAGGGAGTTTGATCCCCTTGTCTTCTTCTATAACAAAAAAACCCACATGCTGGATAGTAGCCTTTGAGGCCCATTCCACACTACCCCTATATCCCAGGATCCCAGATTATCTGGCAGTAGAGACTCATATAACCCAGTTTAAAGCAGATAATCTGGGATCAGATCCTGGAATATAGGGTAGTGCAGAAGGGGCCAGAGACATAATTTTCACTAAGAGAGGAAAGCATGATGTCTTATGCTTTCCTCTCTTGGTGAAAATTAGATCTAAGTCTGGTCCCAGTTATAACTAAGGCCCCTTCCAAACAGCTGTATAAAATCCACATTGAATTGGATTATGTGGCAGTGTGGACTCAGATAACCCAGTTCAAAGCAGATACTTTGATATTCTGGGTTATATGGCTGTATGGAAGGGCCCTAACTGTGCTGTTATTTGCATTTTTAAAATAGATACACACAGATATACATGTAAGAAGTCTCTAATTTGACACTAAATGCTAATTTTTCTTAGGAATTGCAGTCTTCCCACAAAGTTAAACAATACATGGTTTTAGTAGCCAAACAAACCTTTTCTTATAGTATCTACATTTTCAAGTTTAACAATGCAGATCTGCTAGCGACAACTTAGGCTACAATGCAAAATTCAGACCTTGATGACAATCTTGCTAGTACATATTTAGAGGACTTTTTAGTCCCAACAGCTCATTACTCACTTTAACTAGATTGGAGTAGAAGACTTAAAGAGAGAGAAAAAGATAGAAATGTAAAGTGAACAAAGTTGACATGAGTTCTTGAAGTAAATATTTAGCACTATTGATGTTTATATTCAGTACTATCTACATGCTCAGCAAAAGAAAGCAGCCTGTTTTTCTGCCAAATCAGAAAGCAGGAAAAACTGTGGGAAAGCCTAGTCTGTGCCAAGCCAACACTAACTTATAAAAGCATTATATAAAATATTTACAATGATCTACTTATATAATTACAGGAGTTGTCTAGCAATGTCGCCCCAAAAGGTCACATTGCTATTCTTCTTGTGATTGTGTGCCTTCACATTGATTCTGACTTAAGTAGACCCTGATTTATGAAAGCTCTGTTGTACATTTCTTGGCAAGATTTATCCAAAGGAGGTTCGCCATTGTCTTCCTTTTAGGATGAGAGAGTGACTTGCTCATGGTCATCTAGTGGGCTGAGTGGACATTTATCCCAGAGTGCAAGTCCAGCATTTAGACTACTACACTGCTGTGGGTCTTATATGCACTTATCAGAACTACTGTATATTCCTCCTCTAATATTTTAGACACTATGGATTAGGTCCTCTGTAAGACATTAGCTATGATGTTTTTGGCTTGTCAAAAACCCAGACTCACCACAAATCCACTGCTGTCTGTCTCCACGATGTGCAGTGAGAATTTAATCTGACTTTCCCCCACTTTAGGCAATGTTGGGAGATACTCAGAGTTTGTTGGAGACTTTGGAGACTCCCAGGTTTCACAGCAGTCTGGATAATTGGATCAGGTCTGTTTGAACTAGATATTGCAACTATACCCCTAAACCTTTTCTAGTGTAATTGTAGAAAAAGATAGTTTTCTAACCTTATCATTATGCAGCCTTGCACTTTATTCCATGCCCTCATCCCATGGTTACAGCTCTGTACATTTTCTTATTGTTTACAACCTGGCCATGTTTACATTAGCTATCACCAATGTCGGATGTGCACTGTTTTATTATGAATTTTATGTTGTTACATGTTTACTTGTTTTAATCACTTGTATTGTATATTGTGTTTTATGTCATGCTTTGTTTTAGGCACCTGTTGCCTTGTGTAAGCCACCCTGAGTCCCTTCAGGGAGATGGCGGTGGGATACAAAAATTGTTATTGTTGTTGTTATTATTATTTTTAGACCATTGCTGTTATTTTCCATTATTGGGGAACAAAATAATGGGGGGGGGGGCTGGGACAGACGACTTAAAGAGATTATACAGTAAGTTGAGCCATATGACATACAGAACTGCTATGCTACACTGTCACTGAGGATTTCAGCCTCAGTGTGGAGTTCACGCTAAATCTTAGAATCATAGGATAGAGTTGGAAGAGACCACATGGGCCATCTAGTCCAACCCCCTGCCATGCAGGAAAAGCACAAAGTATTCCTGACATGACCATCCAGCCTCTGTTTAAAAGTTTCCAAGGAAGGAGCTTCCACCACACTCCAAGGCAGAGAGTTCCACTGTTGAACAGAGGACATTTCACAACAAGATTACCCAGTGAAAACTTTTGAGTACTTGATATTCAATAATTCAGTGTCCATGAAGATATTGGTCTAATTTCTTGAATTTGCTAAATACCATTGTTTTAAGGGGGGGGGGGCAGCCAGTTTCTATATAAACATTTGTTTTATTTGCCTCTGAATTAATGCATTTGTTCAAGAAACCCCTTGGATATCTGAGTGGAAAAACACTTGATCAACACTTGTAAAATGGGGATCTGTTTATTTGGGTGGGGAGACAAGAAGCAACTAGTAAGAATAGAAAAGGCCTTTGAACTTGACTCTAAAGTCCCATTACAGCATCACACAAGAATGTTATTAGCCCCACTACATTGCTTTGACTGTGGATTTAGATGCCCATCACCACCCACCTACATTCTCTGCAATGAGAAATGCCTTGTGTACAACTAACAGAGAAGCTTGAGCTTTTTTATTATGTGTTGCAGTTCAACATCTTTTAAAAATCCCTATAACCTTATTCAACTCTCCTCATAGTTTAATGACATCCTGAGATCTCTGATTTTTAAAACAGTGCTGTTTAAAATTTAAACTCAAATGTAGATTGGGATTTGTTACAATCATGGAAATAGTGTCAAAATGGTGACTAAGTAGCTTTTCGGGCTGTATGGCCATGTTCCAGAAGCATTATCTCCTGACGTTTTGCCTCCATCTATGGCAGACATCCTCAGAGGCTGTGAGGTCAGGCAGGTATCCTCAGGCCTCACAGCCTCTGACGATGCCTCCCACAGATGCAGGCAAAACGTCAGGAGAGAATGCTTCTGGAATATGGCCACACAGCCTGAAAAACTTAAGAGTAACCCAGTGATTCCGGCCATGAGAGCCTTCGACAATATGGTGACTAAGTGGTTATCGAAACTCTTTTAACTGTTTATATACAGCCATAACTATTTCATATTGGCTATATTACATAACGTTTTAATAGCATTGCTATATTGTAGCCCCTCCCCTAACACAACTTACTTTACTTGAGAAATAGATCCATTGTTCTGACAACTGGAGCTCAGCTGAATTATGTTTCCACCAGGTTTAAGAATGTTGGGCCAGGAGAGTTAACTTGCTTATGTATGCTTAACTAAATTGCTTATAGAGAATACAGGATACTGTTTTAAAAGTTGGATTTAGTGAAATAGCAGATGTTTGACAATCTGCCAAAATTCAGCAGCTTTGTGTTAAGTAAGATCCCAAATCTTAGTACTATTTCTGGAACTACAGCTCTACAAGCTTGAAGTGGATAAGTTGATTCTTTTACTCAGTCAAGCCAGCTGTGATATTCCAGAATTACAGATGGAAACGTGGTCAGGATTTGGGTGAGGTTTGGTGGGGTGGCCTTGCAACTTTGGCTAGTGTGGACAGCATGCCATTAGTCACAAATGTGTAAAGGTGGCTTGTGTCTGCATCACACTCTATCTTTTTTTACAGGGCACAGAGGTCTATTCTCTAGCTTTTTACATGCCTAGCCCTGGGAGAGGTTGACGCAGAGAGGACAGAGAACACTGCGGCCAAAGCATTATATTCTGCTTGCTTGATAAAGAACCTTGGTCTATTTTCCTTATTGTTGATATTTTTGGGGGAAAGAAAAACAACTACTTGCAAATATTTTAGTTTTGCATGTACTTTATTCTACAACACAAGCAACATAAATAGTTAGAATTTGTTTTAAAATATCTTCCTTTAAGAATTCCCTTTGAACAAAATATACACAAAATACATTTCGCGGACTGGCTTACAATGAACTCTTGAACATAGACACAGAAATAACTAAATAGGGGGGAACAGGACCTGGAGGAATCATTTATTAAATTTAAAATCACATGGAAAACTAGGGTAAGGACCAAGGGCAGTCTCATGTCAGCTACTCATAGCTGTGTAGGCTTAGGCTGACTTTGTATGGCCACGACATATGGAGTGCGAAGAAGACAAAGGGTCCAGATACAACCCCACTGAATCACTGCCATGCTGTAGTTCTTTCCTACTAAGCTTAGAAACCTGTGCTTGCAAAAAGCTCAGGGCACACATAGGTTGCAGTCGACTGAAGATTTATTTTCTCCCTTCAAACTTGTTTGGATTCTACTATTTCTACATTCCTATAGGTAATGAAGCAAGACTCCTTATGGCCACCACTGGATTCACAAGTCAATTTTGTTTTTGTCACTTTCACTTTTGAGTTTTTTAGATCTTTGGCATAAGAAAGCAAACACTCCTTGGTGGCTTTCCTTTCCTGGCAACAAGATTAAAAAGAGTCCCTTTCCCCTAGTTTGGCATAATTTGTTCTAAAACAGCAACCATTTCCAAAACTGCTCAAGATGTTGGATAATTTCTTTGCCTTGTAATGAGCATCTCCATTGATCTAAGAGTGACACTGCAGAGTTTTCTTTTTAGTTCAGACAGAACTAAATGCATTCTCCATTGACAGAAATGGGAAAAATAATTATTCATAGCACTGTAATCTCTGTGCTAAAGTTCTCCTTAGGCTAGATATTTTTTCCAGTTTGCTCATCTACTCACCTAAAGCACGGGCAATGAAATGCTCAGAACAGCAAACAAGGGGTCCTTTTCCCACACACAATTATAGCCTTTTAACTGCATCTTCTGGAATCCTGGAGTTCATAGCATGATGAAGAACTGGGGTTTTCTTGGTGAGGATGCGAAGCGCCTCTCCCTCAACTACAAATCCCAGGATCCCATGAGACAGAACCAAGGCAATCAGAGTGGAATCAAAATGCTACAATTATGAAGTGGGTACAAGTCCAAGAAGAATGGCACAGTACAGAAGGGGAGGAAGGAAGAGAATGTCAACTCTTTAGCAGCAACAACAAAATAAAACTATGCACAAACATAATGTGGAATTATGCTTACATTTGCCCCTAAAAAGATGTTGACTTCACAATTCTCAACTGAATGCTACGGAACCAAACTGAGTTTCCATTCTTCCCTCTCAACTTTATATGTCGATCCTTTGAATGGAAATGGGATGCTTGTGTTTCTTTTTGCTGGATTAGCCTAAGACATTATGAGATTTTTTTTTTTAAAAAAATCCACTTTGGGAGCAATAGACTTTTTTTGAGCCAAAGGAGAAGACGGGGCTCCCCAAGTCATATTTTACATACAGGTGGCAACTTTAACTGGTGATTGGGCAGTGTCTTCCATTGTGCCTGAGTGCAGCAGGCTACCATACTGGTGCAGGGCACACCACAAGACATACAGAGCTTTGTCCTCTCCCCAAAACTCATTTGTCACCTGAGCTACTCCTTTACTCTGCTGAATGACAAGGCCAGCCTGGTTTCTTATTCATAACCTTCTGTAAGTTTCAGTGTGCTTGAGACCAGCTCACATATTACGGTTATACCCGATAACTTTCTCACAAAAGCATTAATGCAGTGTGGATAAAACATCCTTGTCTGCTTGGTAGTCTGGCGGATAAAAACATCTCCTCCACATGGCAACAGCAACAAGATGGAATAGTTGAACTGACAGTTCCAGTTAGTGGCAATAACACATAATATCTCCATCAATAAAGGTAACAACACTACAGTTTTTGCTGTTCATGCAATGATGGCTGTATCACCTTGTCACAAAACACTTCTCTTTTCAGCATGTGTATTTCACAACATTGGTTCATATATTGCACTTGCCTCATTGTGTAGCACAAACACACACAAAAAACCAGAGATGCACCTGCCTCTCTCCAAAGTTACTCTGTTAAACAGAGATGCTTATTATAGTAACAAACTAGAGTTGCATATAAAATTCCACTAAGAAATGACGTAGGCGTGCACTACTTGAAAATGTTTCCCTTAAAAAAAATCCAGCTCCACAAAGAGAGCTATAGAAACACTGCATATTTGCACTGAAACATAGAACAAAACAATCAGATTGGGGTACAGCAGCAACTTCTTTCACAAAGAATTTCAAATTCTGCATTAGCTAGTCACAAAGGTTCAGCAGCTGACACAACCTGTACATTCATAGTCTTCTGTTAACTTATCAAAAGAAGAGAGAAGAAGTAAAAATGAAATGATAATGTCATTCTTCAGGGCAAATGGAAATGTATCATACACCAGGCTAAGACAGACTTATCCATCTCTCCCTGGATGACACCAGTAATCAGAGTTGGGATAAAGGCTGTCATCTTTTGTGATACTGATCCTAAGTTGCCCATAAATCATAGGCTACTTTGCTGGTTCCCTTGCCTCTGTTGTTAGGTCAGGCTGGCCAACAACGACCTAAAAAAGAAAGTTGAGGGTCTGCAGGAATCACTCAGATGCCCATGGTATATGATGGCCCTGCATGTGGGACTCTGGGATACCTTTTAAAAGTGGCTGGCATGTGACAGCCAGCAGTTGAGTTCTAGTAGTTTAAAGTTTACTAGAACCAACTATCAATCTATCTCTCTCCCTCCTAGAATTGTTCTGATCTATAAGCTGCTCCTCTTGATTCATCTGGGACCATCTCCCACACGGCTCCTCCTTTCTGGGAGCAATGTCCTTCAATTACCATTCTTGCTACTACATTTGAAGGTAAGATGAAACAGCAAGTCCTTTGCCAATAGCTCAGCTAAGACAAGGGATTTAGAGATTCAGTATGATTTGTGGAAAGTGTTTGGCAATGTGCTAGATTGCAATTGAAATGCCTACCAAATTGTAAAACTCATAGGGTAAGTATAGAATGTGATAACACTAAGAATGCTCCCTCCAAATATTACTTCTGCTTTCTTTCCCCAGATAATTTTAGTGGGATAATTGTACTGCAGCATGGCCTCAGAGTATGAAAACAGAATTTTGAACTATATCCAATTGTCTACCTCACAATTCAGGGAAACTATTTGGAACAGAGAGTAGTCAAGGTTTACTGTTTTATATTTTGATAGAAACAATGAAGAGCCATATTTAAGACAACTCCTTTTCTCTCCTGGAGGGCTATGGGTAGATATCAGAGGGAAATAAACCACCCAAAGTCTGTGGCATTCATTAAGTAATTGTCTACAGAACTTTCCCACCTGGTTACATGAATACACTCACCTAAAGGTTGGCAAGAAAGTGTGCTAAATTTGTCCAAGAAGCCTTTGTACAGCTGTATCTCTCCATGTAACAAATAAAGTAACATCTGTCTTCTGAATATGTAGCCATTATTGGGATTGAAAGGCCTATTTCTAATTGCCTATTTTATTTTTAAATAGACATAAATGAATTCTACTTAGTGTGTGCCGATTCCCCCCTGATCTGTTTGTATGAATGCAGACAGTTTAAAGTGTAAGCTTATCTCATTTTAGGGCACATCAAGGTTCTACATAAAAAACACCTAACAACCATCATACTCTCTAGTATATTCTGAATGTAAAGCTTTTTGATTTCTGAGAGATCAACATTTTTCATTAAGAGTGGTGGTTGGAAACAGAAGCAAATTGATAGCGTTCTGTCTTGGTTAACTTTATGCAGGTGTTCATTTCATATGGCCAGCATTGAGACTACACTGCAATCTTTCTTTTCTTCCTGCAGAGAAATAGTTCAGTGTAACATTTTTGTCTATGACAAATACAGAGCATCTAACCTGCTGAGTTTTCATGTTCAGCCTGATTTAATGGCGTTTTCTGATTTAATATGCACTATTATTTGTGACACTTGGCATATGAGCCATACTGCCATATCACATTCTCTTGCAGGCATGAGCAAAATCAATTGTGCTCTTAAAGAGTTAACAGGGTGTGATAAAAGTCGCCTATTAAGAATGGACAGTGAATAGGCAGTTACAACTACATCTGTCTGCACCTGTATTTGTATGCCTTGAAGACATCGTTGGTCTGCTCAGTAACCCATCTGTGTCTATTACACAATAATGTCATAAACTCTGCCGACTCTTCCCAGCCATTCTCTCACGGCCTGACGAACCCGAATGTCAGTCACATGACATGTCAGCTGGCTGATGCAGGGAAACACAGCTGGCTGGAGGGCTATGAAGATCTGGTCTGGAAGGGACTGAATCTGGTTGAGAACTGTCAATACCATGTTGGTCCATGCCTAAAGAAATGTAGGAAGAGACAAAGAAAGCAGTAAGGAAATGTGCCTGGTTGAATAACACAATTATTACCAAACATGCATTTCAACATGTAGAGCAAGGGTTTTGAGCTTAGAAAATATTCAGCATCAAAACTAACTGAGAACACTAGCGGCCTAGTATGGAAGGTTATTCTTCTACCCTTAAATAGTTCCACTGAGTATTGCCATTCAACATTAAGTGACTGGAGTAGCTGGCCAGAAGAGAAAAACAGCATGTCTATGGTTGGAAAAGAGAGCATTTATTTTCCTTCTAACTCTTAGGACATCTGTATTCAAAAGGCTAGGCAAAAGTGCTTTGTTGCCTGATACCCCCTCTACTATTCCACATACAGAAGATGACTAAGGCTGTGCCTACACTGGGCAGGGTCCTCTATTGCATACCTGCTCTGAAGCAGCCCTGGATCCTGCACATATGCAAAATCTGGAGCTGGTGTCCAGCCAGGTCAGTACCACATTGGCCGCCAGATGTCACATTGTCTTGGTTGTTGTTGCTACTGCTCCCCATAATTCATAGAGCTCTGAGTGAGAGCCTGGCTGTTGCCTTTCATAATTGTTGATGTCAGAAAGGAGCATCTGTGCAACCTGTGAGAGATCCAGTTGTGCAGATACCTCATTCTGACACAGGTAGACATGACTACAATGGTCACATGTTTGCAGTGAGCTCCATGCCAAGTGGGGAGTGGTGGCAGTGACATGGGGAGGACAAGCTGGCCTTGATTGCATTGAAGCCCCAGAATACTCCAGTTTTCTGAAAACTCCAGAATACTGCCCATTCCCCACCCCCCCTAAAACAGGGTAATGTCATGGAGACAGCTAGTGGTGGATTAGAGGTGACTCCAGCTTTTCTTGTTAGTGTAGATAAGCCCTTGCTTTGCAATTGATTTTTTACTTCAGAAGCGCAAGTAAAACTGTCTTCCGCTAAACAGCAGCAAGTCAGTATAAGGCAAAATGACACACAAAGCTCTGCTCTCCAAAAGGGGTGGAATGGCCTTAAGAGAAATGATCATGGCTACTTCTAAAGGAGATGCCTCACTCTCTAAGAGCAATGTTTAATCTTGATAGTGCTAAGAATCATATCAAAATCAGAAGCAAAATGAAGACATGGAAGAACTCTTGTTACTTTGGGATGTGGTGGGTTTGTGGGCACTGCTTCCTTACCTGTATTTGTGCCTCGCCATCCCGAATGGATATACTGAGTGAGCTGACAGTCGACCCAGACCGTGGCCTCTTCTCTTGCCTCAAAATCTCTGGACCTGCACTGAAGGAATGCCTCATTTGGCCTTGATCAACCAGATTTTGTGGCCTTTGTGGAAGGGGTGAATCTGGACCCCTTGAGCTTAGTGTGTCTCCTTTCTTATCTGCTTTCATCTCTTTGGTAAAAGTAGCAAAGTTATGCTGTTGTTTTCTCTTCTTATATTCTGTCATTAACTTCGATATGGTTTTATCTGTAGCGATGGTGTAGATTTTGTTGCCAGCGCTCTCCCACCACTCTTTTTTTCTGCCCTGGTCCTTCTTGTCTGTTTTGGGACTTAGTGGTGGAAGGAGCAGCATATCTCCGCCTCCTCCCTTAGGAGTGACATTCTCTGTAAGCGAGTCCCTCATCTGGCTTTTGTCATCTTCCGAAGGGGTGTCTTTCCCAGAGAGTCCTCCAGTAGATGGGGTGGATGTTTCAGATTGGAAAGATGGAAGGAAGAAGAAAGGATCACCTCTGAAGACTGGGAGCTCATCGGCACTATTTTCCAAATCCAGGTGCATTTGAATATAGTTGTTACATAATTCCATGCACAGTTTATGGAGCCTTTTAATCAGCCAAGCCCAATCTGCATTGCTGACAGGCTGGACACTCAGAGATGGCAGCCTGGCCCTCCACTGCCTCTTCTCTTTTCCTCTTGGCGGACTTACTTGAGCTGTCTCTTCAAAAATGTCTTCATCTTCTGAGGAGCACTGTTGAGATGAATCAGTGCTTCTTTCATCCTCTTCAAAGAGGATTTTCTTCACCTGTTCTGCTGTTATGTTCTCCTGGTTTGTTACAATGGCACAGATCAAGGCATGGAAGTAGATGTTGAAGCTCATTGCTGATTGGCGGTAGAGGTTGGCAGCTCCACCAATGCCAGAGACCTTTTTCAGCAAACATTTCAATCCAGTCCTTGTATCAAATTCTCTGGCCGTTCGGTAGGAATCCAAAAGCAAGTCAAAGATGACTGCCAAATTCTGCATAGAAATGTATCTGAGGAAGCCAGCTAATTTGGTTTCTGGTGGTTGTTGCACTGTCTTCTCCTCAGATTGAGAGGGCCCTTTGACAAACTCTTCCAACAAAATATCATATAAATTCTGCAACAGCACTTGGTGGGAGAGCAGACTAACTACAATAGTCCTGAAGGGGATACTTCATGTACAGGCAGAGGAATGGAAAAGGAAAAAAAAAAAAAAAGCTTTAGAATCTCACTATTATTACTTAACGAATTACCCAATTGCAATTATATTCTTTCTTGTCCTCCAGAAGGAAAATTAAAACTATATCACAATTATGAACATTTTTCTCATAAATCCATCTTACATCGTCATAGGTACATAACAGAATGCTCGCCATTGTCAACTGTGCTTAGGTAATTATACATTTAATCATCCTATTTAAAATACTTATTTTAAATATTCAATAAACATTATTATTATTAATATCTTCTATATAAATAAAAATGTAATGTTCGTTTGTGGTATTCACAGAACTCAAAAACCACTGGATGAATTGACACCAAATTTGGACACAAGACACCTAACAACCAATGTATGTCCTTCACTCAAAAAAAAATTATTTTGTCATTTGGGAGTTGTAGTTTCTGGGAAGTATAGTTCACCTAAAATCAAAGAGCATTCTGAACTCCACCAATGATGGAATTGAACTAAACGTGGCACGCAGGACTCCCATGACCAACAGAAAACACCAGAAGTGTTTGGTGGGCATTGGCTTTGAGTTTGGGAGTTATAGTTCACCTACATCCAGAGAGCACTATGGACTCAAACAATGATGGATCTGGGCCAAACTTGGCACAAATATCCCATATGCCTAAATATGAACACAGATGGAGTTTGGGGAAAATAGACCTTGACATTTGGGAGTTGTAGTTGCTGGGATTTATAGTTCACCAACAATCAAAGAGCATTCTGTACCCCACCAATGATAGAATTGGGCCAAACTTCCCACACAGAACCTCCATGACTAACAGAAAATATTGTGTTTTCCTTTGGTGACCCTTCTGAAACCCCCTCACAACCTCCCTCCCAGGGGTCCCAACCCCCAGGTTGAGAAATGCTGCCTTAAGGCCTTCCAGTCCACCTTCCTTCACCAGGACAAGAAAACATAATCAAAGACCTCCTGACAAAGAGCCATCCAGCCATAGATATAGAGAGATATGATTCACAAACACACAGATATGTATATGACAGATATAATATCATAGATTTGAAAGGGGCCCCAAAAAAGGACAATTATATATTGTCTGTTCCAGAGTAGGCAAACTAGACAATCTCTGCATCAACACAGACAAAGTAACAACAAGTACAGTTTACCCACAAACATAAAGAAATTACATATATTAGAAACCAACACTTTCTCATTACTTTATTTTCCTGATCCCTAGACTGGGCCACAGCAATGCGTGGCAGGGGACAGCTAGTAAATAATAATAAATAAAAAACTTTATTTATATCCTGCCTCGGGATGGCTTATTATATTATTATTTGAAACACAAAAAGATAAGTACACAGCAAACAAGATCACCCTGCTGGCTGTTGTATTGGATCACACTTCCCAAGTGTCTAGGATTATGTGATGTATCAGCAAATAATGCATGCAGATCCCAGTAGGGTGGCCTTTTGCAGCTGACAGATGGTAATTTTGTCAGCGCCGATTGTGTTTAAGTGCAGGCCAAGGTCTTTAGGCACTGCACCTAGTGTTATTGTTATTTGTTTACTTTTAAAATGCTTAAGCTCTATCATGGTAATCTCAATGAAGATATGCATCATTTAGTCTCAATTGCTATGGAATCAGTTATGGACTGTAGCCTTATGATAGTCTGGACATTATGCTTTTTGGCTGGATGTAGAAGAAGCTGATCTAGAATAAAGGCATTCATACTGTAACTACTTAAGAGGAGGCCCCAACACATTCAGTGTGAGTCACTTCTAACTAGCATGGCACAGGAGAGCTGCAGCTTTCATTGAGAGCACAAGGGTGGCATTTGCAAGGAGAGAAGACAGTCATTCATGGAGCATGAATGCAAAAAAGGAAATCTGTTTGCTGTTCTCTTTTACCAAATGTTTCATTATTTTCATTGAGCTTCATGGAAATGCTGCTGCCTTGGAATATATTGGCATTTTGGTTTCTCTCTGTAGTTGTCTCTCACCACTCCTTCTGCTCTGAGTTCACTTCTGAGAGAGTGAATACACCCCTCTGACACTCTCTAGCGGTGGCACCCTAGCATTCAGCTGAAACTCTCGGTAGGGAGAGGCTGACATAGCCCACAACACACATGTCTTTCGACTCTGTAATAGGCAGAGCACAGGGAGGATTTTTTTCTTTTGGAATGCAAGTAAACCATACATTGAGATACCAAAGGATGCTGGCATTGTTTGCTGTTACTCTTTATGGCAGTTTAAAAGCAGAACATTAACTTTACTAATTGAAAAAGTAATGTTTTACCTGAACGTTTCACTTTAACTAGTATTATTTTAATATCTGTTTCAAAACTATTTTAGTTTAATATATTTTATTTATTGGGGACATTTTTTAATCTCATTTTGCTTTTCATTTCTAAGCCATGTGAGTTCCACTTCTATGATTAACAGTAATTAAAACTATCAGTTACCAACAGTAACAACAGCATCTAAAACAACATGTTACACTGCTCATTACTTTTGTATTTTTTCTAATACTTTGAGAAAGAAAAGACACCATAAGGCTGGTAAGAAAACAGCATAAAAGTTGAAAACCTCTGCCAAAATTTTAAAATAAAAATAAAAAGTAGCTTTATATATGAGACCTTCATTTTAACTCATTGCACTGTTTTTGAAATGTAGCTTAGTTCTGACCCCTCCAATTATCTCTCTTAGCAATTAGTTATGGGTCACTCACTATAGTTAGTTGCATGCCTATCTTCCACATTCTGACCTTGCAATCAAGGTCCATTTGTTGAACAACTCAATATGTTTCTAATGACATTTTGTGCTTTCATACAGCACTGGCTGTATGAAACTTTTCTTTTCTTGCCTTCAGTTTGCAAACATTTCTGACAGAGATCACAATTTCTAAAGTGCTCCAGCTGCAACTGTGTTAGTCCACTGATTTACTGGATGGGCCTAAGAATTGAGAACATACACACACACGAACATATACATATAACCTTTTCAACTCTGCAGTAAATTGATAGAAATTCCTTTTATTCCAGTATTGTCCAGTTAATGGGATGCCTATTTCTCTATCTATCTATCTATCTATCTATCTATCTATCTATCTTACAAATGCAATTTCAAAAAGTATTTTATTTTGCTTCTGACACAAAATAACATGGACTGAAAAAAGAAATATTTCCTTACCCAAGCTTCCTGTATATTGAGGGGAGCATTAAAAATATGACAGAAAAAGAGAAATGTTTAAGTAAAAAGAAAATTTCACATTGTCCCTGATGTGCACATACAAGCCACACTAAAGGAATAAGTAAACAAAGAAACATCCCTCTTCCCATACAATACACTGCTACCCTATTAGCTGTATATACTTTGCTGTTTTTAAAAAAGGGTCTTCCTAATTAGAGGGTGAGGAAAGTAGGATGAGACTGTTTTACTGTTTTAATGATGGCTTATGCATTGTTACTTATGCTTTTATGTTTAATTGTGGTTTTAATTACTGTAATTTGTTATGTAATGGCTTTGTAACAGGGCCCATTGTAAGCCGTCCTGAGTCCCCCTTCTGGGGTTGAGAAGGACGGGATAGAAATGCGAGAAATAAATAAATAAATAAATAAAAGTAATCCCTTAGCACTCTAAGTGCTACTTGTTGTTTGTTGCAACTGACCAACTACTGAGAATGTATTTTGTTGTCCAGACTATTTGACAAACCACATTTCCACCTACAAACCCGCTTGGACACTATGATCATCGAAGAAGGTCCTCCTCTCGGTCCCACACCCGTCTCAAGCACGGCTGGTAGGAATGAGAGAGGGGGCCTTCTCCGTGGTTGCTCCTTTCCTCTGGAACTCCCTCTCTAAAGAAATCAGAGCAGCCTCTTCACTCATCTCCTTTAAGAAACAACTAAAAACCTACATTTGCACGCTAGCATATGGAGAAGAAGATGAGTAGTTTACCTTTTTATTTTATATCATCTGATGATATCGACAACGGTCTCCCCTAATTTATTGAGGAGTTATATTTTTACACAGATTTTAACTGTTCAATGTGTTATTTATTATGCCTTATTGATGCATTTGCTTTAGTTTAGATGTTTAATAGTTTATTTTAACTGTCTGTTTTAATGGTTTATTGTGTCATTGTGTTTAATTTGAGTATTTTTAGCTGTTTATTTTAATGTTTTATTTTGTTACTTACATGGCATTGAATGTTTGCAATTTTTGCCTTTTCGCCTTTGGAAGCTACCTTGAGTCCCCTCGGGGAGAGAGGGTGAGTTAAAAAAAAGTGTATTATTCTTATTATTATCATTATTATTATTTTGTTTAGATAAATTATTCTGGCATTTTGCTTCAATTCTTTTATTCAATATGACAGCAATCCTCATCTGAAACTTTTAAGGAAAAGTCTGGGACTTCAATCCTATCAATAAATAACTAATTAGCTATCTACCAATTCAGTTAGAAAATCCATTGTAAGGAGATAGGGAGATAAATTGTGCAGATCCAGAAAATGCAGTGGAGCTTTCCTTGGTCCCTGTTTCCTGTCCATTCTTTATAGAGATGCAATTGTCCATTATGTCACTCTTTAAAGGAAATAGTGATTTTTGCAATTTATCACTGTAAGAAAATCTTCAAAAACTACATAGGCTGTGAAGCCCTTTCAGAATTTGAGACTTATTCAGAGCAAAATTAATAATGTTGTGATTTTACATGGAAAACAGCATTTTCTGGAAAGAAAAATAACATTTCTCTCAGGAATACTGTATTCTGAACAGAAAAGGCTATTGCCTGTGCAGAATATTTTGTTTTCTATGTAAATAAACCACATGCCATTTTGACACAGAATATGTTGCCAAGTACGGCATTTCCTGTGTGGGAAACAGCTTTTTCTACCCAAAACAACCATGTCAGACTTTTGTGCAAAGTTCCAAACTGCGAGAGTTCTTCTCATCAAAATTTGGTCTGTCTAAAAGAAGAAAAAGGCCATGGGTTTAACTTGGCCAAGACATCTGCTATGCATAGGCCAACTGTACTGCTGTCCTTAGATTCCTAAAATTTGCTCATTCCTTTCCTCAACATGTTGACAAGTATAGGAATTATGATTTATCAGCAAGTGGATCTCTGTAACGATTGCTTGGGAGGACATGTGTCTTAACATACACATTGAATCCCCTTCATCTCCTTGCATACTGCAGCTAATTCACACACAGTGTCCCAAATCCAGGATATGCAACAATAGTCTGTATATTTTGCATCCTACTGAGCCTAAGGTCACTTTATAAAAATCCTGGCAAGTGTTTAGCCTGAGGCAAGGTTGAAATGGCAGGATGATAAGAAAAATTCTCATGACATTCCCCACCACAAGTAATGGATTACATTCATGCTTGAGATTAGTCCAGAATGCCTTTCATACTCTAGTAGAGGGAAGAAATTTATCCAGCATTACATACATTACATACAAATTTATCCATGCATTACATGCAGATGTGACTTTCCGTTTCTGCATCTGTCTCCTTCTTTGCCCATATACTTTTTAGTTTTAGGCCTCTTTTATACTCCACAATTATAACATGTTGATACTGCTTCAATTGCCACAGTGGTATCTTACAGCGTTCTGGAATTAGTAGCCACATTGTTGCTCTCTGGCAAGGAATTTAAATAACTTATGGAATTATCTGTTTTCAAATTCCATAGGATGGAACCATGGAGTTAAAGTGACAGCGGAATGCTATAATCGTGTTGTGTGAAAGTGAGCATGGAAAAATCCATCTTACCTTTTCTGTGTGTGGCCATTAGGCTTCTTGTCAGGAGGCAACTCGATGATAAGCACACAGGACTGAGCATGTTCAAAGCCTTCCTTGTTGTTTGGAGTTTTAGGGGAGCACTGGGTATCTAACATGAACACCTTCAAGAAACAAAAATGAACCAAGTCGCTTAGCACTGGGTTGATTTAGGAAGGTATAGAACCACAGAAACAGAGCACACAAATGGCATGCACAATGCCCCCCTTTTGTGTCTTCTATTCAACTGATCTTTTGTAGAAGCGTGATGATGAACAACGAGGGTGGGAATTTCCCAAAATTGGGGCCTGGCCCAGAAAGCTGGAACCCAACCAAGGGCAACTCACACCTTAATTTTCCACCAGTGCCACAAGTGCAAGTGAATGTTGGTATCAGCTTTAGTGGCACTCTATGGATAAAAAGGAGGAAGACGAAAAAGAAACAAGGAAGACAAGAAGCAAGCAAAAATTGGGATAGGAATCAGAAAGCAAAAGAAGAGAGCAGAAGAAACAAAGTTTGCTTCGTGAGAGCGCACTCTGTGCTGCATAGGGCAACTTAGCCAGAAGAGCAGAATGACTTAGGGTAAATGATGCCCACCCCATAAACATCCATTAAGATTTCAGTGTAGGGACTACTACTACTACACTTTATTTAGATTCCACCCTTCTCCCCTAGGGAACTCAGAGCGGACTACAACATTTACATACACAAACATTTGATGCCTTTACAGTTGTACAATGAAACATACAAACAAAGGCAAGGCTTCTCCTTTCTGGAGGCGGTGCTCATCTCTGGTTCCAAGGAGGTGATTTTTCTCCATTTTCAAGCTGAGGAGTCTGAGTTGTCACCTCCTGGTCATATGGCCTGCACAACTGCTCTTTGCATTTTTCCGCCAAAATGGTACATAATTATCTATTCATATCTGCATGTTTTCAAACTGCTAGGTTGGCAGGAGCTAAGGCTTAACAGACGGGAGTTCCCCCCATCTTGTGGATTTGAACTGCCAACCTTCTGGTCAGCAGTGCAGCAGCACAAGGGTTTAATCCATTGTGCCACAGCAGCCCGTTCATTTGGACACCTCCAGTAAAACCAAGACAGGTCTCGGTTTATAGTCCTGTCTGGATCGGCTCCCAGATGGGTTTAATTTAACCCACTTCCAATTGCTGCAGGAACGGAGCCATTTACCTGCTGGGCCATGGCCCGTATTCTCCAGTACTCTGCTTCAGCACTTGGGGAAAGGGAAGGAGCTGCCACTTTCACCTCGCAGGCATCACCACTAAGGTTTTCGGAGCCGCTGTGGAAATAGCCCAACAGATTCTATAAAGAAACATAAATATCAGATTATTTACTATGTTGAATTTACACTAACCATCAGAAAGGGTAGTTAAAAAGAAGGATGATAAGTAATATTGCATCAAATTATAAAGTGACATGTCTTTCACTTGTCTTTCAAGTTTTCCCCTATCCTCTCCAGTACATCCTGATTTATTTCTGTCAAGTTTTTCAAATTTTTTTAAATAAAAGGGATCACTGATGTCTTTGATGTTCTTCTAAGTGGCAATCGATTGCTTCCATTTCAGTGGGCTCTATTTTGGGAACTCTTCTCCCAAAATAGGCTCAATAAGGCTGGATCTACACTGCATACAATGCAGTTTTAAAATGCAGATTAACTGCATTACACGGCCAGATGCTAAATTCTGAAACAGCATTATATGACAGTGTAGATCCTGCCTCACTTGGCTAACTCCTCTAAGCTTCAGACTTAAACCTAAAGTGGATTCACTGCTCCAGTGACATGGAGGCCACCAGACACCATTTTCAAATCTTGCAACAAATATGCATTAAAGTGGAGTTAAAATCCCCATTGTTTGAAACCTGCTGTGTGAGAAAGATTTAACACACAACACGCAAGCTCATGGCTTTGTGTTCCCAAAGCAAAGAAGACAAGCTGTTCTTCATCTCCAGCCTGCAATCCCATTTCATCCAAGCAAGGTACTATTTCGAATAAGCAATTTTGTCACTCAAGCAATCACTGTTGTATAAGTATGCTCATTAAATACACCACTCTATTGAAGACAATATTAACTGGCAATCCAGTGCATGTCATACCTTCACTGGCTCAAGAGTAGCTGAGAAAGCATCCTGTAATGCACAGCATGCTAGTCTCCACATTTCTTCTGTAAAAACAGGACCAGCTGTCACTAGCACATATCTGCAGAGGAAGAAAATAAACCCACAATAAAGCACATGAATTGCTGGTATCATCATTATTTTACTGCAGGATTGCAGAAGCTGATTCAACTCAACATCAAAATAGATTTTTATATAGATGTACATCTATGAGAAGACAAGATGGGTCCAAAAGAAACAGAGTTATATTTAGATTAAGATAGTCTCGAACAGTGTTTCTCAAACTCTGCTCCTTCAGTTGTTTTGGATTTCAGCTCCCAGAAATCCCAACCAGCTTAAACAGCTGATAGGAATTGTAGGAGCTGAAGTCCAAAACATGTGGTGGAGAACAGTGTGAGAAACACTGGTTTAGGAGATTAATAAGTCTCTTCTTATTTGTACTTTTTGAAATGTCTTAGTGAGGAACTAATCCATTTTTGCCATGACGGACTGTACGGGTTTGAAGAACAGAAGTAATGTCTACACTTGCAGTTCAACTAGAGACTTTTTGAGTAGACAATGACATATGTTGTCTATTTTTTCCAAAGTTCAATATGTGCCAGGGCAAATAAAAATGTATTTGCAAGAGCTTACTGCCATAATTATTCTAGAGATAATTATTTTTAGCTTGAGGTAAATTGTAACTTCTTCAGTTTTATATTATGTCCAATCAACTGACCTCCTGAATTGAAATCCAAATTACCTGATGCAGGAACAGCCAACTCTTGAGATGCTTTCAGTGGGTTCTGCTACGCAAGCGACTAGTAACTTGAACAGGTCTTTGAGCATGGTGTTGATCATATTCTCATAGCCAATATCTAAAAAGAGTAAGATTTGGCTTCAACTCTTGTGTAAGAAAATTACAATGCAAAGGAACAATGATTCACTTGGGTTTTTTTTTTGTTAAATCCTAGAACAGATTCTTGTAGGCAGAGTTCAGGGGTACAAGACCCCATGAAATCTGAAAATCATGAATTAAAAAAACCTAAGAGAACTCATCTCCAGGAATCTTTAGGTCCTCCAGGGCAACTCTATGGTCAAGTTCACCCATAGTCAAATCTTCAAAAGATAAATCCACAAATGTGGAGGGCCAACTATGCTCTTACTATAACTATATCATTCTTTCAATGATCATCGGTGTATTCACACATACAAATATAAATATGAAAAACTTGTTTTTGGATGATGGTGTTCTTTGATAAAGAACCTTGCTTGCTTTTGTTCTCTGACCCAACTAGAAACTGGGAAACACTCCTCTTCTCAATGATAATGAGAAATATACCCAAAATTCCAAATTGCTACCAGTTTTATAGTTTGATGACATATGGTAATGGGGGAGGGGGTGCCGAGAATTTTCTAACATATTCAGATACAATTTTGTTATACTGCAGAATACAGTCATGGTTTGATTGATTTGGTTTCATTTTAGTAAAATCTATGCTGCTGTGTGCTTTATATTCACAGGTGATTTGAGTTATGGCCCTGGATGGGAATTTTTTAAAAAAAATGGAAAATAAAAAAGTTCTCTTGCACATGTACAGAGCAGAGCAGCTGTCTCTATGTCATTGTCCATACAATGTATACATGTTATTAAAAGGCATCTCTAAAAAGCCCTTCATGACCTCCAGGGGGACATTGGAAAAAATGCAGCTTTCCTATCTCCTCAGACCGATTCTGGAGAAAACATTTAATTTTGGAATTTTTTCAAGCAGATCATATAGGACCTGACCTCATACTAAAGCCTTAAAACATTTTATAATTGTGTGTGTAAAGTCTGTGCACTCCTTTGATACAGAGGCAAGTGCTATGGATATCCTTAAGGTATTCAACTTCAATAATGGATCTAATTCCATTATTGGATACGAGGGCAATTTGTATCTTTGAAATCTAAATATAATGGAGTGCAACATGAGTAGATCTTTCAATTTTCTTCAAATCTGTAATAGTAAATTCAAAGTGTAGGAATCAAGCTGAATTGTACAAATATGCACACACATGGTTACTGTTTATCTGACAAGCATACATATCGGATGACATTTTGCATCTGTGTATTACTCTGTAAGCACAATTCTATACCCTTCTGAATTCTTCAACTGCTCTCAAGCCCTCACAAGGATTTCTCTAGTTCTATCTTCCAATGGGAAAGGGAGGTGGGATGGCGAGGTGATTCAGGGCATGGAGAAGCAGGTAATCTCTGGTAGGTTGTTGGAAAATGGAAAAAACAAGGGTGCCCTCTGAGTGGAGTGCAGACATTTTTCCTTTCTCAATAACCCAGACCAGCCAGATCACTTTGTCTGAATTGCCTTATACTTTCCTTTCCTTACACCTGATAAGCAGCAGCTTGAAGCTTCAATGCATAGGAGGTTTTTGGACAGAGAACAAGGGCAAGACAATAGTTCTTTCTGCTCAGTCCAAAAATGGATTCATGTGGCCTGTAAACTTATATGTGAATAAATCAGTAACAGGATGCTCCCAAATATACTTCTATCTATGTATCTACCTGCCTCTGCATCCATCCATGCACACACACACACACATGACGTCTCATTTAATACAGCCCCTTTTCTTAGAACAATAAACCAGGCTCCTCAGAATTTGGTTTTTCTCACCTGAATGTATGAAACTTTGAATGTGCTCCACTACTAGCTCACAGGAAAGACCAATGGCATGCTTGAAATTTGCAGATGCTGCATCCCAGTAAGAATGATCACTCTGGCTGCGATGAAGCCAAAGGGACATTGTAGGGAGCAGAAGATGTACAACTGCATACATACCAAATCCAGGACCTGTAAGGAATAACAACAAAGGCAAGATAAAAACATTTTTCACTTCACATACAGGCTCAGGAAACTCACAAATTAAGATGTAAGCTAGTTAAGTCCCTTTCTTCCCAACTGGCCAGGGGGGGAAATGGACTGCAAAAAGAATGCCATTTGCAACAGATTATTATTATTATTATTATTATTATTATTAATAATAATAATAATAAACAACTTTATTTATACCCTGCCACCATATCCCCAAAGGGGACTTGGAGCGGCTAACATGAGGCCAAGCCCAAAAATAATACAGCAAAGTTAAACACAAAATAACAGAAAAAATTACATCACAACAAAATACATGAAGTAACAAAATAAAATAAACAGTGCAAAACAACATAATAAAAATCAAACACAAAGGGCGGGCCAAAAGTGCAAGATAAAATGTTAAAATGTTAAAACATTAAAACCCTGGGTGAGATAGGAATAGAAAAGTGTATTTATGAGGAAGGAGCCCAAGAAGGAGGAGCAGTGGGGTATGGACTTCATTAAGGGCAGGGGAAAGTGCACCATAAGGACAACTATAGGTGGAGACAAACAAAAAGGGTTAAATGGTCACTCTTCAAAGGCACATTACTTTGTACTTTGTGCTGAGCATTTTTGTGTGTGTTACCAATTAATAGAAGTTCTCCATACTACATTTCCCCATAAGACATAGGAATTCATATATGCATAATACCTGGATGTTTAGCAGAAGGCCCTCAATGCAGATACCATTCTTAACACAGAAGTGTGCACTTTCCTACCCACATTTAGGACACATAAAATAAGAAGTGTCCCTTTATTGTCAACATAGAAATGGCTATTGGTGCAAAATGACTACTGTTAAGCTACCCAATGCATGACAATTCAGAGCTGCTGAGTCCGTTGAAAAGCTCTATATATTTGAATCTTGTCTTCCTGTCTGGTTGTGTATTTGTATCCTGCCTCCCTGTGAGATATCTTACCACAAAATAAATAGATTCTGAAAGAGAAAACAAAATATAACAATACTCAAACTGTCAAACAATTTCAAAAGCATATATAATGTAGAATCCATTAGATCCAATTTCCTGCTCAATGAAGGATCTCCAGCTAGAGCTTCTTGTTGAAAATAGAAATCTCACCACATCTCTAGGCAATTAGTTTCACTGCCAAACAGCTCTCATTGCCAAGAGATCCCTTCTAATGCTCAAATGAAATCAATCCTTCTGTAATTCAAAGCCACTAGATTCGTTTCTACCTTCAGAGGCATCAGAGAACAAGTCTCTTGTATCTATATCCATACTCTGTGACTGTCCTTGTATTTAAAGAGTGCAGTCATGCCACCCCTTAGTCTATTCAGCAAGGAAATCATGCCCAGCTCTTTCAACCTCTCATATATTTGTTCTCTACACCTGTTGTCATTGTTGCTGCCCTTCTCTGAAACTCCTACAACATGTTCTTAAATTGAGGTGCTTAGAACAGAATACATTCTGCACATGAAGCTTAACTAGTGCAGACTATGATAGGATCATTCTATCTATCTATCTATCTATCTATCTATCTATCTATCTGATAGAGATAGATATATATTTTCAATCCCCCCCCCCCACATATACACACACACATGTATATATGTTCAAACCACAGAGTTGTTCTATGGCTGCAAAACCTTCCCTTTTGGGTGAGGATGGTGCTATTTTGGTTACAAGAAGTAGGTACTGTGGGCACAGAACAGATACTCAGTGAGAATAGGTGCTGTTTGGTAGTTTTTCAAACTGATCCATCAATTAGATTCCCAAAGAAAAAACGGAGAAAGACATAAAAACTTGTAACAGTAAAGACTTTGGCACCTCTGAGCAAAGGCAGAAATATTATGTTTTCAGCATAATATAGCCTGTAAACTAAGTCAATTACCAGGTGTTTTGGTAATATCCCTCAAGAGTTCAAAAAGCAAATCCAAAGTGGGAGGTTGATGCTGACGAGGGCAGTTGGATATAGCAGTTGTCAGCTCTTCCAGCAGAATAATCCAGACATTGATAAGGCCTAGGAAGACAAAACCTCGTGTCAAAAAAAAATTGTATTACAGTAGGCGCTTTCTAATTTTTTTCTATATTTCCAGTTCTTTTCTAGTAAAGACCAGTGGTTCTGATATTACTGAAATTGCAAATCCACGCTAGGTTTGGCTTTAAGTGAACTATCCAAGATGATGGGCCTTTTTAGGGACTAGCACTCAGGAACCTGAAAACTTCCTTTACAGCTCTCAAGCCTGGAATGAATTCATTATTCAAATGACTTTGGAGCCATCATCCACCACTACAGTTCAATCTGTTGCATTAATGGCTGTAAGTTCTCTCAGTACTGCTTGGCTGATCACTCAGTCCTTTCTTTTTGGCTTTCAGTAAAGACTGACTAAGATACTCAACAGATGCAGATTTTGTAGGAGAAAATGCAGATTCAATTTCTGATGACTAAACTGGCCTTCCTATGTTCTCTTTTCACTCTAATCTAAAACTCAGATGTCAAGCTAATTCACTGCTCTCATCAAGTTTCTACATTATCTTCCTATGGTTTTCTTTGGCTTTGATCTAACAGAGTAGTTAAAGGTTAGCCCTTTAAAAGTTAGAAACCCCCCACTCAGTTATTTGGTGGTGGGAGGAGGAGAGACACAGTCTCACCTTCTCCTCCCAAAGTGCTGTTCAGTAGGATTTAAATGTATTTTTTTAAACAGACAGTTCCAAGTTCATGCTGCTTGGCTAGGTTGATGATCAGCATGGAATTTCTACTTGCACCTGTCAGCATGTAATGTTATATAAGATGAAAATTGCTTATAGCTTAAACTATTCAAAAATGCATGGTTTAAAATATAGAGATGTACAGTATTGGTAGAGTGTCACGTTTGGAGGTTCCTATGCTGGCTGGATGAAGGAGTGATAAGAAAGGAATGTGCTTCTTGCAGTGTACCGAGATGTGAGTGGACACGATTGAAGGTTGTCTTGTATATTTGTGTAAATAAAAGATAATGTGCAGCTTTCAATGAAAGCTTAATTAAGGAGTCTGGTGTCTTTACCAGTTCATGCCTTCAAGTAGAAACTTGGAAGGTCAAAGCAGTTGGGATAAGGAAGGTGATTTATCTCAATTTACCAACAGCATCTCTAATACATATGTAGATGGGAATGAAAAGAAATGGACATATATATGGCCATCTACTGGACCAAGGCAATATATTCATAGTGCAATCAGATAAATAAATATCATAAAGAAACTTCAAGAGACTAAACATTTGCACAGACACTGAGACTTGTTTTAAAACTTTGTTATCTTGGCTAAGCCACAGAAATACTGCCATATAAAGTCCATGAATGGAGACTGAAAAGAATAAAGTTGATCAAGGATAGAATTATAATCTATACCAGAAATATTCTTAATTTTGTTTTAGAAAGGAAGTATCCAAAGTTACCCACTATGGCAAGAACACACCTCACATACTCTGGAAGCACAATTCTACATCCCTCTACATTCTTTACCTGCTCTCAAGCAGGACTACTAAATGGTAAGCTACTACCATACTATTATGAATTAGACACATGCACCACTACAATAAGGGTTAAATGAATGCTTAACTGATTTATCTTAGGACACAGGGTGACAATAAATAGCAGAGCCCTTCCCCCAACCTCCAACAGAAGTTGTCAGCAGATTTTTCCATCAAATATACATTCATTTCTGCTTCTGCTGTCTAGGTCTGAATCACATAATTGAGGCGTCCTAAAAGGTCCTCTAGGTTGAGTTCCTTGTTGTTTTTGTTGTTGTTGTGTGCCCTCAAGTTCTTTCCAATGTATGCAACTCCAATTTTCATTCAATATAACCCAATTTTCAGGAGCTGTGATTGTGCAAGTTAATATAGGTTTCTAATGCAGAAATATCCTTCTAAAGCATCTGTAAGAACCATGAAGAATGTAAATGGAGGTGCTTATGCCTTCTTTTTCCTTTGTCATTATTTTAGGACTCTGCACTCTTAAGAAGCAAAGAAGTACAACCAGGCTGAAAATGTTGTTTTACTCTTAAGTTTTGGCTCTTCTGTTCTAGGAAATGTATTTTTATGACATGTAACAGTGATGTCAGATCGCAAACAGTGCTTCCTAGAGCTAAATATATTCTTGTTGAAGGGAAAGAAACAAAACAAAACCACTCATCCTATCTTTGAAGCCATATTCAGGAACTGCTATTAAAGTCTATTGCCTCCATAGTTTACATAGGTCTACATAATGGGTTTGCTTACCTGTGTCATCATCAAACTCAGAAAGGACACACTCAATGCCATCGTCACTGCCTGCAGAGCGTTCTTGTATTTTTTGTGGCAAGTTAGCGAGTTTCCCACTAAGAAAAATTGGCTTCAAAGGCATTTTGTAGATTTTGGCAAGCAACTAAAAAAGGAGCAAAAAGAATACAACTTGGTCTGGGCATATACACTGGCATCTCATCTTACTTGCAAGAGAGTTCCTAGGTTTCGTGTAGAATGTTTGTGCATTCCGGAAAAAAACCTCTAGAATATTTTGAAATTTTAGCTGGTAAAGGCATGTGCTTACAAGGGATGTGCCTGCACTCTTAGGTGAGGCATCAATGCTGTAATCAGAAATGTGGGAGAGAAACCAGGAAAAGGGAGAAGCAATAATGTTCCTGGTTGCTAGAAGAAAGATCCCACCTTATTCCCATAAGTGTATGGCATGTGTTCAAGCATGAGATTCCACATATCTCTCCTTTGGTCATGTTGAGATGTTGTGTACATGTGAAGTCATGTGGTTTACTTGCTAGATGAATGCTGAAGAGGGGTGGCAGATGGATCTGTTGTGGTGAGTGTGGCAAACATGTGCTTGATTTGATCACTTTTCCTGCTGCAGATACCCCATGTTGGTGCTCAATCTCTGAAAGGTTCAATATCAGATGAGTTCCTGTGGATCAAGCGCTGCCCTGATGCTTACTGAATGTATACAAAGCATGGGTTGAAAACTTAGACAGTATCTACAAATGGACAATGTGGTAAACATGCACCTGCTTGGCCATCCCCTCTAAGTACACATTGCCTCTAGAAAACCTGGTTCTCCCATGGCAGAAAATGGAGAAACCAAGTGGGCACTAGCAGCTATCGCTCTGTTTTGTTTCTTCAGTCAAGGGAACAATGTATAACAGTGGGGCTACTGTGTTTGCACACTCCCACTGTCTCTCATCTGGCAGCAGAAAGAACATAGAAATGCATCTGTATTCCTTGTGGCCAGAGAGCGAAAGCCTACGCTGCCAGAACAACAATGCTTTGCTGTGTGTGTCAGCAGAACACTGGGCCTCCATTATGTCAGAAAAAGAAGGAAAGCAAGAGAGAAAGAGTTAGTAGGAGAGAGAGAGAGAGAGAAGCCACAACCTCCTCAGGGATTAACATTACACCTTTTCACAAATGTCTGCTATTCATTAGCTCTCTATTATGGCAAGAGAAAAGAAGGCGGGAAGGAGAGAGAGAAGAAATGGGTAACAATGGGAGCAGAGGGGGGATACAAGTCAAGGATGCACTATGATGCACGGTCCAGGAATCACGGCACTTCCTGTAATGACTTTTCCAAAGGCAGGTGGTCTTTTGTAAAGCTAATGGATATTAAATCACCACTAAAGGGAAAGTCATTTAAAATAAGTCAGAGGATAACCGTATTCAGTGTGTGTGTCCCCTCTTCAGTTTCTATGGGGACTCTAGTAAATGAAACTGGAAAATACAAGAGTAGTGTTTGGCACCTGATAGCAATACCTTTGCTAAATTAAAAGTCCTGGCTTTACAATGTTGCTGGACATGCAACACTTCAAAAGTTACTTTTAAGATTATTGAATATAATATATATGTTGAAGCCATCTGTAACTGAGCAGTGCAAAAATGATCCACGTTATTCCAGTTATGGATACTTTTGCACGTCATCATGCACATTTTTCTTAAAAGAAACTTAGGATGTAGATTGGGGAGGGAATACCCATTTCAACCACATGTCCTAAGAGTTTTGACCACCATTGTAATTATGTAACTATCCCATCATTATATACATTTTCAATAATAGAATCATAGAGTTGGAAGAGATCTCGTGGGCAAAACTAACATCTAACTCACATAGTTTTCATAAGTGAACCTAACAACTTCTTTTAAGTCTAGCATTCATCCCTTGAAACTGCATCTCTGTGTACTTCTCCACACTACAGTGCCATTTCATTTACTGAAGACTAACTTGCAGCTGCTGTTTCATGTGACTCTGATAGGATGGCAATCAACTGAGCCTAAATCATCACAAGTAACAACAACATTTATTCTACACACCTGAGAACAGCGCCTGAGGTAATCGAGAGCAGGAAGGCACAAGTCTGTAGACATGGAACCTGATCCTGATACACAATCGCCAATCTCTTTGCAATCTGCTTCCCCTGGCAGGGGAGAAATACAGCAAAATATACAAAACATAACACTGTGTTGTTTTAAGCAGGGCGGCTAATGTGAGTTGGATTGCATAATGAGAAATCCAGAGAGAATTACTTATTCACAAAACACATGTGTGAGCCATGAGGGTAAAAGGAGAGGGGAGGTGTGGAAAGGCAAAGATATGGAAGCAGAAATCTATAATAACCCTTATTTGTATTCATGGATTACATACTATGGCTGGGAACGGCTGGCAACTTACATTAGTGGGGATAAGAAATGCAACACTTTCTTAATCTTAAAGTTGAATCTTCAGCAATCATTAAAAAAACACATGAAACTGCAGATATTGACAATGCATTAAGAAACAGAGGGTGCCTGGCTCTGCTTACTGCAGAGATTGGGAAGGTGATAATATAAGGCAGGACATTCTCTATAGTAGTACCATGTTTAATGAAAGATGGCACTACACCTATTCTTGCTGTTGCAAGTGTTTCAGTGAGGGCTGGATAATTTTTTTTCTCAAGCATTTGGAGGCTGAGGTATAATGCCATTAGGTGCGGTTCTAGATATTTAGCATGCTATGATTTTATTTTTAATATAAGTATTGTTCTTAAGGATATGATGTTTGTATTATTATTTTATGTTGTTATCCCACCTTTAGAACTGGAAAAAGGGTGCATTACAAAATGCTGGATAAATGAATGGATATTAATCCCTCCATGCTGAGTACCACCGATTGATTTGCAGTGAAATGCAATATCATATTATGTACATTACCCAGTCCTTTGACAAACTTCATAAGGCACATGATGTAGCTGGTGGCTGCATTTGCAAAAACCTGGATGTTGTCCGTATTTAGAAATGCTTCAAAGACATCAAATACAGGGGCCTGGCATTTTCCTGAGGAAACAACAAGTTCATTAATTGATGTAGGTGCACATCAGGCAATCTGGCTAGGATTTCTGGAAAATACAGCATTTTCGGTATTGCTTCACATTAATGTGTAGTTCTATCCACTGTATTTACTCAGAAAAAGGTCCCAATGTTTAGTGGGGTTATTCTCAGGGAGCTGTATGTAGTATATTAATCTCAAGGCAGAATGTCCAGATTTCTGGGTCTTGTGCTGTAATAAAATTAAGTGGTTGACCAGACTCGTAGCCAGGATTTTGATTCCGGGGGGAGGGGGGGTGAGTCTGAGTGAAAGAGGGTCTATCCTAGCAAACCTTTTGTATCGTTACCCCAATACCCCCATGCATATGAGATATATTGAGCATGGTGATCAGATCATGATATGAATAAACATAACAGTTTAAATAATGTACCAGTAAGGCCTTTTCGCAGACCACCATGAGAATTTCAGGCCCCCCTCCCCCCCCCGGCTACATGCCTGTGATTGACCAAACAGAATATTTTCATGCCGAACAGAACTATGCTAGGTCACAGTTAAAGATAGAGGTTAAAAGGTCAGCTTTTCCACACATCGATTTGCTTTTCTCAACAGGTAGGAGATAGCAGATTCACCTCCCACACCATGTCATCAAAATCTGATTTTGACCCTTGAGGAATCCCTTGGAGCATGTTTTCAGGATAAGTGGAACACTCTAGTTAGGCTCTACCTGAGGAACAAAGCACGGATGGACTTTGATTGGCATTGATGCTGGACTTAGTGCAGACACCCGATCAGTGCTCATCATGGTCCCATGGATTTTGTAGGGTTTTTAAAGACAAGGGATATTCAGAGGTATTTTTTGCCAATTCCTTCCACTGATAAAAGTCTATAGCTTCGCACCCATGATGTTGACTTCTGCCCATTGATCCTTATCTGACTGGATCTGGGTCAGTATACAGATTGCCCAGCCACGGATGCCCCTGCTTAGCTTCCAAGATCATGTGTGTTCTGGTGCCTTTATCATGCTAAAAATTGCCAGTTACCTTCCAAAAATTAAGTATTAAAAGGTAACTGGCAATTTGTAACTTAACAATGGCACCAGTTAAAGGCATCAGCAAGCTCTTAAAAAGTAGATTTCTGGTAATCTTTCAAAAATAAGTCATAAAATTCCACAATCCGAAGCAAAAGAATATAATTTAAAACCTTTTACCCATTGAATATTCTCCAACAAGATAATCCTTAACCTCTGATTTGCTGCTACAACGCACAGTTTCTAGTGCGCTGAACAATGGTCTCCAGCCTGACTGGATCCGAGTAGAGCACACTTCCACCAGTTCACCTATCGACGTGACCACCTGATGCAAGCAGAGAACAAAATGGTTTAAAGAAGAAAACAGCTAGCAGAACGAAAATGCTGGGTTTGATAAGTACTTAGAATTAACTGACTCTTGAAAAATAACAGCTAATAAATACTGATGCAAGCAGAGAACAAAATGGTTTAAAGAAGAAAACAGCTAGCAGAACGAAAATGCTGGGTTTGATAAGTACTTAGAATTAACTGACTCTTGAAAAATAACAGCTAATAAATACTGTATCTACTCAAATCTAATGCTCACCTGTTTTGAATAAATTCCCTTCCCAAAATTAGTGCACATTAGATTTGTGTGATATGGTAATCTTAGTGCAGAAAGAAAGCAAAAAGGGAAGCTGCTTCAGGAGCTGTACCTGGAGCATCTCTTTGAGGGACATCATCTCTAATTTAATTGCCACAGCTCAAGGATATGCAATCCTAGGATTTGTAGTTTGGTCAGCCACCAACATTCCTCAGCAGAGAAAGTTCAAGACCTTGCAAGGCTACACGATTTCATATGATTGAGCCAGGGCAGTTAAAGTAGATTCATTCTGCAGCACAAGTTTTATTTTCCATTGCTGAAAACTTTGGTGTTCGAAAACTTTTGTTAGAATGGCATGCAGTCATTGTAATGTGCACCTTTTTGGGATAAATTACAAAGAGTGCACTTTTTGCCATTGCACACTGCATTCGGTAGCAAATACTTTTTTTGGTTTCAGGATTTTGAAAATTGAGGTGCACATTAGATTCGATGGGACATTAGACTCGAGAAAACATGGGTAATTCTTTTTACATCAGTAGTACAATGTTTGGCATAACTGGTAATATTGATTGTGGCTTCAATATGTTGATTTTTTAAGGGTAAGGGAGGGCATCTTAGACTTCTTTAAGTTATCTATTTGGCCTTTTAGAAACCCAAACAAATAAAGGGCAACATGAATAAAAGGCATTCAGCAGAAACTGTGTTGGCCATGCAGCAAAATGCAGAATCCAGAAAACAGTGATTGCTCATTGAATCAACTAAAAAGCACAAAATACATAATGCAAGCTTTTGAAGCTACTCTGCCAGCATGGATATCCCTCCAGACCATCTTAATTGACAACAGAAGTAAGATCTGAGATAAACTGTAGGACTGTGACTTTAATATCATTACTCTTCTTCCCCTGTATGAGTCTAAACATCTTTGCTTGGTAAAGGAGCAAATGAAGCTTCAAAAGTTCGCATGATGCAATTTTGTTGGTCCAGTAAAATACCCTAATCGATACCAAATCCATGCATACTAGAATAACATATTAAAATGGTGCTCCTTATATAAAATATATAAAATGGCAAAATCAAAGTTTGTTTTTTCGAATTTGTTTTTGGAATTATTTTCAAACTATGGATGTTGGAATTCATGGATACAGAATCCATGGATATGGAAGGTCAACTGTACATTGTACAACTGCATATGGAGTAGTTACAGATCTGTAATTCTAACATACAAATATGTAACTGCACATAGGATACCAAACAGCATAAATAAAAATAATACTCCCAACTACATAAACAAATGAGTGCTGTACAGAATCCCCTCTTGTCACTCTCCATTAACATTGTCACCACTAGGCATGTAATAAACATGAATCATTTTGTATTTTAGAAATAAACATGAAGGCAAATCTTCTTTAACAAAACCAAGAACCAACTTGCCTGATCTTGGACATCCTCATCACAAAGTTCCAACTGCATGATGCGCTCAAAGGGGCGGAACAGAGCCTCGTTAAAATGGAAATGGGGAGGCTCATTCCAATCCATCAGAACCTCAGTCAGGATGTCATGGATGAACGAGACAGCCTTCCGAGAAACATGCCTTTCTTTGTGACAGGCAGCCTTCAAGAGAGGAGGAGAACAACCAGGATTTCAAGTGTGTAACAAATACACTTAATAAAAGAAATTGGGAGGAACTGGATAGGGGTAACAGACAGCCTCATGAGGTCTATCCTCAGCCACTACCAAAACATGTTTTTTATATTTTCATTGTATTAGATCACACATTTCTCCTAAAATGAGACCCAATATATAATATCTGTTCTAATTTAATTTCTTATCCCCCGGACCCTTTAATTTTAAAATTCTTTAAAGACAGTATTTACACATTTTGAAATGACTGTAACCCTGAAGTTTATGGAGCAGAGCAGAAAACAAATCAAATTCTGTAAACAAACTGACAGATAAACATTCCTAAAAGAAATAAATAAAACTTGATTTATGAGGATATTTCTGCCAGTCTGTGGTTGTCTCTAGGTTTTTTGGATTTCAATGTACAACAGCACTAAGATGCCCAGTGTTTTAAAATTTTAACCTATTACATTTGGCCCTGCCATAGTTTTTAAATTTCTTGTTTGTTATTGCTTATATGTTTAGTTATATTATTTATACTGTTATTTGCTTGCTTGTTTTGTTGATGTATTGTTGTATTTGACAGGCTTGGCCTCATGTAAGCCGCCCCGAGTCCCTTCGGGGAGATGGTGGCAGGGTATAATTAAGTTTTTATAACAACTATAACAACAACAACAACAACAACAACAACATGCATGACCAACAGTCATTTCAATACTTTAGTAAGTCACCAGCATAGTAAAAGCTGCTTTAAAGTATAATCTTTCATATAGTGTTTCATTCACTTGTACATAGTTTTAAAAGCTTAAGATTATCCTCTGCCACCTGAAATTAGACATATAGTATTTCTTTCCTACCTTCTAGTTAACTGCTTTATATTTTTAAGTGCATGCTTCCATTTGTTTTAATATTCTGAACAATTTAATTCTCCTTTAGTGTTCACCTTTTGCATGCTTTTAATGCATTTCAATTGCTTCAAATTAAAAGTGGCCTTGAACCCCAATTTTTGGGGAAGGGGAGATAAAAATACAGACAACAACAGCAGCAACCACCACCACCCCTCTTTCTCTCACTTCGACCAGATGAGGTGCCACCAGGTTCCAGCAGCGCATGAGATGAAGCAAAGGCCGAGATTTGCTCCTGACAATTCGAAGCATAGCTCCTCCCAGGCGAAACAAGTGGAGGGCACTTTTCCTGTCTTGGGTGGATTTTACTTCTCCTATCAGGGAAGAAAAAGAGCAGAATGACTGTTAATATCAAGCAAAGTTGGATAACTCTGAGAAGGGAACTATTTTTATCTTTGTGCCCCTAGCAAGCCACACCAGCACTGTCTGTAGTTGAGTCTTAACTCACAAATCATCCTTGGCTGTGTGTGTGGAGGGGATGGTTGGGTAGGTTAAAGCAGTTTGGACATGGTTGAGGATGGGAGGAAAATGTAAGCAGATCACATAACTTTGAACTATTTGCATTATGTAAGGTGAAGGTGTTCTGCAGGGTTTAGGGGAGCCTGTAAAAAAAAGGGGGGGGGGGGATTGGAGCACAGGAACCCTACCAGCTTCACTCTCCCTTCCCCATTATAAATAAAATCTGAGTTCTCACTTAATCTTTTTCCCATGTCATACCTTCTTTGTTTTGGAAGCTTACCTGGCATTGCCAACGAGTAATCAACAGTGTCTGTAACGGAGTGAAAGAGCTGGGACTGAGAGGCTTTCTTCAGCTGATACAGGAAACCTCCCAATGCCATCAGATTCAGCTTATCAACCGCATCTTCAAATAGCCTTAAGGTAAGAGGTAAAACATATAATTTTGCCTGATCAAGCCTTGCTTTTAAAATAAGTAGCTAGTAATCACTGTGCAGGAAGGAGGCACCAATGAGATACAACAAACACTCTGGGACAAGCTATATATATATATATATATATATATATATATATATATATATATATAGAGAGAGAGAGAGAGAGAGAGAGAGAGAGAGAGAGAGAGAGCTTGTCCCAGTGTGTGTGTGTATACACATACACACTCCATGTGCAATGATGTATGACCTTGGCCACAAGAATAAAGCTGATACAAACATAAAGCAAAGAAAGCTTAAGAAAAGTTGTGTGTGACCAGATGGAAAAGAAAAGGCCTGATCTGTGCCTATGGGTTTCATGCATCTCAATTCTGTTCTTGTACATCCAATAAAAAAGTTACAGAAAAGAAAATCCTGGGAGGAAAGGCTGTACGTGAAAATAACTCTACATACAGATATCATACAGAGTGCTTATTTCTTATAGTTGCAAAGAAAAAAACTCCAATATATCATCATTTTTGAATACATGTGTTAGAGAAGGAGGGCCTCCATTGAACCTCCCAGTTCTACAATGATCTAAAGAAGTTTCTTCCTAGGTGCAGAGTTTGTGCACATGAGATAGCCACTTTGAGTCTTCTTAGTGGAGAAAAGTGAGGTAATAAGCATAATAATAATACATAGGAATGATTATGAAAGAGGGAGGGGGTTGAATGTACACTTGCTTTTGGACATGTATGAAATTAATCAAGATTGTCGATGTTGCTTTTGAATGCCAACACAGTACAGTAGGATTCCCACTTTCATGGGAGTTGGAGCTGCATGTTCCATAAAAAAGTAGGAAAAGCCCGAATTAAAAAAAAAATCTTCTACTGGACATTGGTCATAGCAATCTACTGGAGGAATCTGAGATTTATAGATATATGTTCTCATTAAGAATCTCTAAGTTCTCTAACACAACTCTATGGTTAATTTCTGGTGCAAGCTGATCACAGACTTACTGATGCAAATGTGTGGAAATTGTAAAGTTGTTGATGCCCATACCTTTCAGCTTGGGTTGAGAGGGTGAGGATGGCCTTAGCAGCACTGCTTCCACCCATCAGGCTCCCTCCACGGAAGTCAAAAGCTCTCCCTTTGCTGCCCTCTTTGATGAGCTCCTGAATGGAAACTGGCTGGATGATGGGAGTGTTCCTCAGACTTGACTCTTCATCTTCAATCAATTCCTGGAAAGAGTCCGTAGGTGGACCATCTCCCTGTGGCCCACTAGAAGACGGCTGTGCCTGTGTAATGGTTACAGGAGCCTGAGATGTGCCATCACTAAAATGGACATGTTCCAGAGTGCTGATGTACTCACAAACTCTGAAAACAAGAACAAAAACAATTGGCAATGAAAAAGAAGGGAGTTCTCCCAGTTTATTCACTGTATAGCTTTGTTGACTTGATACAAAACATGTTTTTTACAGATGCTCTACAGTAATCTTAAAGCTGCTTGAGTAAAAAGCAGGCAGACCAACATTGCGGTGAATAATCCAATTACAAACACTGAACACTAGCATCAGATGTACTTGCAGATAAGAATCGTATTAATGGGGAAAATAATATTTCCTCTACTGCTCTTCCATAGTTTCTTAACCCTCTGTGCATCATTTGCAAGATGTGGATAAAATTGCCAAAGGGAGAAAGGAGTCAAAATTGCTTGTCTGCACACCTAAATCTGCGTTCAATATATGTATATGTGAGTGTGCTCCCATACCCACAACTCTCATCTTGCACACACTCTTCTGTGTGTCTTTTGCTATATTACAATACTGTATTTTCTCAGGTATTTCAAAGGCTGCAGCAGAGTTCTTTCAGACAGTTCAGGTATCTGGCTTTTAAGGTGGATTAGGAGCAGGGAGAAGGAGTCAGATTAGGAGACAGATCATAATTATATTGTTATAGTATAGTATAATTTCTCCTCATATTCTCACCTAGCAGAGAAAGCATTGCAGGAGTTATTTGTTCTTGCTTGTGAGGACAACAAATACAAAAATGTACACCTTTCATGGAATCAACAAAGGCAAAACAAAAGCACTGAATCAGGCAATTTGTAATTAAAAGAATCTACTCAGCTCGTGAAAACAAATTCACTTAGCTCAAACTGAAAATGAACAAGTATTTCTTTCTCCATACCTAAAGACATGTGGCCAGCAATCTTGATTGTGGCTTCCCATCTCCAGTCCCACACTGAGAATGGCATCCATGCACAAAACATGAGCTGTGTGTAGGCAGACACCTTGCACTTTCCCCATCTGCTCCAGTTTTTGCTCCATTTTCTGTTTTACTGTAACATTATAAATATTAGATAGAAAAAAATCTGTTGTTATTGCTCAAGGAATAATCTCAAGACTTCAGTGTTGGCGACAAAATATACACACTTTGAATGTATTTTAACATTTTAAATATGTTGTATTTTTAAATTATTTTAAGGTGAATTTGTTGTTTTGAGGGTAAGGGGGACTCAAGGTGGGCTCGAGGTGGGCAGCAGGGGAATTCAAGGTGGCCATTGTAAGCCACCTTGAGTCCCCCTGCTGGGGTAGAGAAAGGTGGGATATAGATATGGTTAATAATAATAATAATAACAATAATAATCATTATTATTATTGGCACCGAGACTCCCTTTCACCCCTTCCCGTAAAAGGCTGGGCAAGCCCATTAGATTCAGCAGTCTACATGTTCAGTCAAGGTTGTCAAATTATGAGGGTAGAAGTGAAACAACTTGTGGCGTCCTCCACCATTACCAGTTGCAGTTCATTTCTTTACTTGGAAGTTTAGGGATGACACCATCCTGAATGCCCAAGATAGCTGGCTTGGGAACTCTTTGAAATGTGGTCCAAAAAAGCAACTTCCCAAAATTCTGAATAAGTGCATGCACAATTGCTATCCTTGTTTTTTTTATCTGATAGTGCTTTTTCTTCTTTCAATCCTACAAAGGTGTAACTTCTTTGACAAGGACACCATTATTTTCAGTAGTTGTGATGTGTCTTCAAGTCAACTCTGATGTATGACTTATCTCAAGGTTTATTCAGAGAAAGTTTTCCATTGCTTGTCTTTCAGGTTGGGTAAGTATGACTTTCCCAGTGTCCTCCAGTGTGGGTTTTCATGGCTGAGTAAGGATTTGAACCCTGGTGTTCTAGGCGAATGCTCATACTACTATGGTATGTGGACTCTGCACTGGTTCACAGAAAGTTTGGTCATACACAGACCCAAAGCAAATAATTTTATGAGGATCCTAAGTAGTTATGATGCATACCTAGCTAGGTAAAATAGCCAACACAGAACCTATATTCAGAGTTGCACAATAAATTAAGGAGATGTATTGATGGATTGTACCTTGAGCTATGGCATCACTGGGCTCTTGGGCCTCCTTTTCCTCTTTCTCCTCTTGAACACATGAAGCTGCAGCCATCTGAGCAAGGGCAGATGCACAATTGGCAGCAACTCCTATAAGAAGAAACATGCCACCTTTGTTGTTGTTTTAATGCAGAATTTTCATGAATCCCACTAGCTAAATTTTGAAAGTATGTAGGGAAACCCTCATAGTTATTACAGACAAATTCACCCAGAAATGTAGCCTATCTTGATTAAAGGATCGTACCTAAAGCACAGCTAAGCCGGGCTGCTTTTCTCAATCCATCCAGACTCATGCAGATGGCGTCTTTCTCCTTTTGGTTCTGTTCCTTGACTCCTTCGGCTCCAAGAATGAATGCTAACCCTTTGGAGCTCCCTGCCATGCGGCCAGTCAGAGGTGTTGATAATGTATCAATCAAATTCTTCCAACAACCAATAAGAAGGTATCGGGCAAAGGACATACCTGAAGCAACAGAAAGGGGAAACAGATATTGTTTCTTTGAGTCACAGGAGTTGCATACAAAGAACTCTTCTACGTCAACACAAAGCACTGGTTAGAACCTGTAAAGCCTTGTGTGGCTTACGTCCAGACTACCTGACAGAGTGCAATTATCTATTTGAGACTGTCAGGGCCCTGAGACCCTCAGGAGAAGCCCTTCTTTTAGTACCATGATCTTTATGGGCAAGGCTGGTGAGGTCATCCCACAGGACATGCTTGAAAGCTGCCCCTAGGATCCCTCCGTAGAGAAGCTGGAATGAGCCTCCTTTCATCAATAGTTTTTGTTATTCCAACAGGATTTTGAAACTGACATTTTTTTAAAAGAGAGAGCTTTTAAGAGGATGCTGTATTATTTTAAATAATACTGTTTTAAATCATTTTAATTATCTCTCTATGTGTATTTAATATTTTAATCCTATTTTCATGTTGACCTTTTGCATGTTTTCAATGATTAGTGTGTTGTTAAGTTTGGCTGAGATCTTGTGTTGACATCATAATTAGGATGACAGGGATTCTTCATCATAATTACAACAGCCTCCCCTCCAATAAATCAATCTTTGTAGTCTGAAGTGTTTCTAAATAATTGGAGGTTAGGGCAGTAATAAATGATGTTTGCAATGTGCTCCTGGTTGCATACCGGCCTTGAGAAAAGGTAGCTGGAGACACCCCTGGGTCCTGCCACAACTACTTATCCCAAGGCACCCTTCAACTGAAAATATGATGCACATATCATTTTCTTATGCTTGATCTCCAGAAACTCATGGCCCCTACATATTCACAACTGTGACACTATTGCCACAATTGCTCGCATTCTTGCTTTACTGGGCAGCAGCCGCTGCAAGTGACAGACATATATTTTCTTACTGATAAAGGCACAACATACTCCCCTCCTTCCAGAACCAGGATCTCTGCTGCAATTCCTCCTCATATTCAAGATTGGTTTTGGGAGTTGGGTGGATAGAAATAGTCAATGGGTGGATAGACCTCCATTGCTCACAATGACTGCTGCTTGCTATACTTAGTTAAGCATAACTATGTTCAAGTTTGCTTCACTATTGCACCTACTCCACTGCAAGGAAAGGGCTGGTTGCATTATCACGCATTACCTTACTTTCCAGCACCTTTGTTAAGGGTAGGCACATTGACTGCAAAGAAAGATTTTGTGGGGACATTTTGTCACTGCAATTATGGAACAACTGTAACAGTGAATTTGAATATTAAAATATTGCAAGTCAGACTTACAACTCCATAATTTCTGAACAGGATGTCAGGTGAGGGGAAAATCTAAAACACCACAGAGCTATTAAATTATTAGTTTGTATGGGTTGTTGTGTGGTTTCCGGGCTGTAGGGCCATGTTCTATGGCTGTATGGCTGTGTTCTAGCAGCATTTTCTCCTGGCATTTCCCCTGCACCTCTGGCTGGCATCTTCAGAGGATCCTCTGATGCCAGACAGAAATGTAGGTGAAACATCAGAAGAAAATGCTGCTAGAACACAGCCATACAGCCCAGAAACCACACAACAACCCAGTGATTCCAGCCCTGAAAGCCTTTGACAGTATATCAATTTGTATAATTAAGGTGTTGTCAAGTTCGGCCTATGTCATTGTAATTATTGGACAGGATGCCAGTCAGAAACGTTAAGGCAGAAAAAAACCCCATAGCGAATCTATGTAAACATGTGAATGACATTTCATATCATGCATTTTTGTACCTGCCACAACAGCATCATCTGGTTTCCAGTTCTGGGTGAGAGGAGAGTGTGTGGATGCAGAAGCCATCAACTGACCACCTATTGAACTGCTCCCCAAACCATCAATGTCTGCAAAAGAAAAGTGAGAACTGTTACATTTTTTAAAAAAGGATATAGTTTGGTTGTGATTGTTTCCTAAAAACATGCTCTGTCTCATTCAATCCCAGCATACAATTACTTGCAGTTGAATATGTAAAAATCATCCACTTGACAACTATCATGTGAGATGATGCAAGGTGAGAAAACCCTTTCTGTGGTATCGGATTGCTGTGTAACAACGACCAGTTCCAATGAACTGTATACATCTTGATTGTTTTCTATCCTGTTTTTTCCAGTACATTAAGTGCTTGTGGAAATCACTGGCAGTAATATATAAGTGAACAATACAATGCAGCACAACAGAAATGGCAATTTAAAACAAATTAATTTTATTTTTAAAGGCTAGAGGGTTTTTAAAAAGACCTTGCTCAGCACCTAAAAAAGTTAAAGAGTTGTCAGAACTAATTAATGGATTGGCAAAGGGAAATACCACAAACCACCATCAAGAAGGATCAATCTCCCTCTCTCCTTGGCCCCCAGCCATTTTAGTGCAGTCATGTTCTCCAGATGTCAGTCAAGAGGATGGTCTCAGTGCACAGGATATAAATATGTAACCAGGAGTCCAGAGACCAGGTTATATTGTCATATAACCAAACACGTGGTTCCAGCCATTACCTTGCACTCTCATTTAAATTATACTTAGAATAATTAAAAGTTGTGACATAAAGGTGGTTTTAAATTAAGTCATTTTGTTAACAACAGAGCAAAACACATCATTCTATGCCCTAGTACATTGCCTTTAGCTGAAGATGTGCACTGGTGTCTAATGACAACACCAGTGTTTTACCCACCAGTTAGCATGGTGATGAGAGGAAGGCTGTGCTCTTCAGGGCTTCCCCAGTATCCAGCCTCTCCAAGAAGATTTCTCTCCAGTACTTGATGGTAAAGCTCTTCAACCCAGGCCTGAGAAAATACCATCAATACTCCACTGGACTGGACCTGCTTCATAAACTCCTTCTACAGAGTGAAAGATCACAGTGGAATTAGCACAGTGCAGCTACTCAAATTACTTTCTCTTAGAAATGCCTATGCTTAGCAATATGATACTGACCAGGAGACATCAAAAATTTTCACGTGTTTAATGGCTATTGTGCTTCCCTCTCTGTGTCATGCCATCTAGAAATAACATGGAATCACAGTGTAACATAACACATGTGTGAAATTTTGGCCAGATGTAACAAACTACAATTGATGCAACCAGGGAGTGATGAAGGCCAAACAACCTACCCTGCATTCTCTTCCAGGCTCAGTTAATATAAAACAAGGCACAATATTTACCACAAATTCAGACCAATTGTTTGCATTATTTATCATGGATTGACAAGTCTTACAACATGACATCTCCAGAAGGATCTGGCATTACAGTTGTCATCTGTATTAAATATTGACTCACCATTAGCATAGGTGACTGGGCAGGCTTCTTTCTATAGTAATCTGCATTGGACAGCTTCAGGTTCAGCAGAAGAATGTAATGAGAGACCATATAGAGACTATCTGCATTCATCAGTGTTTGGAAAGTGAAACTGGCATTCCCATCAAAACCTGGAGACTGCATCATACCTAACAAAGGGGGAGAAGGAGAAGAGATGCCCTGTATCAGAAATCACATTTTAAGGAGCCAAGCTATTTATTCCTCATAGTAAAATTACAAATATTGAAGTGTAATTCATGTTTCAGTAACACACAATTGTTTTGCCAATTCAGGTTGCTTTACTTAAACAGAGATAGGTGTCACTGTCAGCAATACACTGAATGACTGTTATAAGTAGATAGATGTGCTCTGGAGAAGAACTGATGATTTCTAGATGACCTTGGTCAGTCCATAAGTTGGTCAGTACTTCTTTCTTACCCTCTCAACCTACTTCAAAACATACAGTCATAATCTACAAAAAGGGATGACATGAATACAGAAAAGCAAAATAAATAGATCTACAAAAGAGGTGATTCTGTCTATCCACATGAGCTTTAGATGGCTTTACAAGCAGTGAAGTGAAAATAAGTTCTACTTTTAAAAATGTTACAAAATAAAGAAATCATTATAAAAGATATTGCCTAGAATTCGGGGGCCGATGCCACCAGTTTATTGATGACATGGAACTCTATTACTCCTTTCCACCTCAGTTCAAGGAAGCTCTTCTGGCTCTAAACAGATGTTTCTCCTCATTAATGCAGTGACTGAATAAACTTAAACTGAATCCAGACAAGATGTAGGTGTTCTTGGCCAATCAAAAGGTAGAGCAGGGAATGGACATTCAGCTTGTGCCGGATGAAATTATGCTCCTTCTGAAGATGTAATTTAACAGCTGGATTTATCATTGAGTTTGGAAGTTCAGATTTTGGTTGTGGCTTCAATTGCATGGACACAGTCAAGGCTTGTGCACCAGCTGTGATCATTCCAAAGATGTCAGATCTGGACACAGCAACATTTGCCTTAGCAATAATAACATGCAGTTTTGATTATAGTGATGTGCTCTACACAGGGTTGCCTTTGACAAAGATTTGGAAACTCCAGTTGGTCCTAAGAGTTGCAGCTACAGTTTTAACTTTGACTTCTTACAGGGATCATGCAACTCTTTTGCTACAAAAACTTTACCAGCTACAGGTCTGTTTCTAGGAAAAATTCGAAGTTCTGGTTATGATATGCAAATTCTCATGCAGCTTAGGTCCAGGCTATTACACAAACTATCTCTACATATAAGACCGTCTGTCTTTTGAGATCTTTTGAGGAGGCCCTTCTGTCAGTCCCACTATTTTCACCAATATATCTGGTCACAGCCTACAGATCTGGACCTCCTTTCCTATTCCCCATCTCCATGTATGAAATCTGTAGGCTAGTAAAAGCTTTGGAGGACTAACGATTTATGAGGAAAGGCCTTAGTAATGTCCTATACTGTCTATATTTAGTTATTTTTCTTTATAGTACACATGATTTTAATTCTACAGATAGCTTAAATATGTATTTACCTTATTACAATGTGGACAGCTGTTATATGTTTTAACACTAAACAATAGCAACAAGAACACTAGGAAAAGAGACCAAAAGACATATAGTTTGGTTCTCTCTTCTGCACTAGTACACACTAATTGAAAATATTTGAAGTTACACTAAGCAGAAGGGATTTTTCACACTGGTGTTGACATGGTTTTACAAAGAACCAGTTCAGAACATATGGGGAGAATCCTCAAATATCCTAAGGGCTTAATTTTGCATACAAAGCAATTTACCATATTAATGTGCACAGCTAATTGGTAGTGTATGGGAACATCTGGTTTCAAAAGTATGATTAACTAAGCATGAAAATTCAGCTTTAATCTGAGCATTGAAGTGTATTGAAATATTTCGACCTTTGGGTGATGCAATAATTAACTCTAAAAATGGATTAGCATTTGAAATTCCCAAATCCCATTGAAACCCATGTGTGTATCTTTTATCATTAACATCTTATCACTAAGATATTAAACAATATGCTAATTGTGAATACCCTCCCCCCCCCCATCAATTTGGGAATGCACATGGAAAATCTATGCCAGAATGTGAAGAATAAATGATTAAATTTTGAAAGACCCCACAATTAAAGAAAAAAAATATTGCGAATACAAAATTATTTAAAGAAACCTAAAGGATTATACGGATGAAAGGATGGTTTGAGATGCAGGGAAAGCAGTAATAAGAGGCTTACTAATTCAACAAACCACTATCTAGTTTAAAGGGAAAAACAAAATACAGCTAAAAGTTTTTAACCAAAATTAGAGATGAAGAAAAAAATAGAGTATAATAAATCAGATAAAAGTAAAATACAACAAAAGCTTATTAATTTACAACCGCAATATGAATTGCTAATTACAAATGGGATCGAAAGGAAAATAATGTATAAAAGACATAATGTTTTTGAAAACATGTATAAAATGTTTTATAGAAGATATGTAACACCTGAGATAATACTTAAAATAAATAAATCCCATCAGGGAGATTGCTGGAGATGTAAAGTACAGTATTTATGCCTGGTGGACCTGTAAGTTGGTACAAACATTTTGGGAAAAAGTGATTAAAGAAACAAATATCATGATCATTTAAAAGGTTAAGAAAAATTCATTGGCTGTAAAGCAAATGATCTGATCACAAACCTGAGCAAAAAGTTGAGGCAAAGTTCTGGAGGGCCAAATCAACATCTTCTACTTTTGGCAGTGCTATAAGTCGAGGGAGAAGAGCTTCGAGGGACTGGATAAACAGCCTGGCACTGTGCTGATCAGCTTCTTGGTTCTTCAACAGCTTCAAGGAAAGGGCTGCAGTCCGCAAAGACTTGTGACCAGGGCAGTCTCTTGGCGTCTGTTCTTCATCAGCCAAGGAGCAGTTATCTGAACCTATGTCTGAAACATCTGATCTTCCAGAATCCTTTTCTGCTGCCATGGAATATTGATCACATGAGTCAAATTCAGTCCTTGAAAGATCCTGGTCATCAATGCTGAAATTACTCTCACTATACCTGGATCCACAAGAGCGCGCCCGACAATCAACTGAAAGAAAATTAGTTATATCTGGATAAACCATTGTATGGCTTCGTTGAACAACGTCTGGTTGGTCAATAGTTTCTGATTCTGGCTCTTTGTAATGGAGTTCTCTCACAGCTTGGCCAGCTGGTGATTGCAGAGAATTTTTACGAATGTCAGAACGATCTTCTGGAGTGGTTTGTCCCAATTCCCCTTCTAGGGTTGTCTGACCTGTGTCTGTGGTGACACTAATGCTAATATCAGGACTTTTTTCATTGCCTGCCTCCCAGGGAGTATGTTCAGAGGAGAGGATACGTCTTTGCCACCTAAAATCAGCATCATTGATCTCCATGGAATCCCGACTTGTCTCAGCCCCATCTTTTAACTCATCCACGCGCCGGAGAAGTAAATGGACCTGCTCCTCATCCAGGCCTTTCCCTTGACTTAGCTCATCCAGAGTCCCAAGCAAGGCACAGACACCTGAGACGGAGGCATAGCATGCTTCAATCCCACCTTTAATGCAAGCTTCTGTCATTCCATCCAGGATACTGCAATTTTTAAAAAAGACACACTTTACTTCTAATTTTGGGGCAAATGCTATATTCAATCTTGTTTGGATACAATTAATAAAAGGGGCAGAAAAGTTTTCTTTATAAAAAGATGTCCTGCTGATTGGGCCGTTACATTACATTTTACCAATGTCTGATTATATTTTTTTCATAAACCCTTTTCTCTTGATTTAATACTAAGTAAGATTGTGAATATGCCAATGTGAACTATATTAAAATGAATGCACCCATGATATTTTGCAAAGAAAAATGATGATAAGAGGAAAACATGCCTTCTTGGATGGCCTCTAAACAAAAGAGTAGCAATCACCAAAGTGGGCATTAAAATACTCATGGTAAATATAAAGAAATGGAGCATACAGTTTGAGAAGATCCAGATGGGACTTTCTTTTTGAAATGGACCTCTTTCTAGATTCTGGTTCAGTGGAGCAGGGCCCGGCCAAATCACAGAGTCGTCTAGGACTGCCGAGTATCTAGAATACAGTTCAACATTGTATAAAGTTAATAAAACTTCATGAAGTTCAAATACATAGAGTATTCTGGAAACATCTTTATGACTTCAGTAGAATTATTTGCCCAGGGACTCAGTGAATTAACAGATATGTGCCTTCTGATGTAAAACAGCTTCCAATAGACTTTACATTGTGACTATAAGACTACATGAGCATGAATCCCTATTTTAGCTTTAAGAGAGATAGGTGTTGAGGATAGAGTATTGGTCTAAGAGTTTACCACATGATAAAAACAATTTGTAATAACAGCAGGACAACAGTGTGGTTGGCTGCGAATTATAACATGACTTCACTCCCTTCCCATCACTCCCTTAGTGGGAAACAGTCTGGAAAGCATTTCTTTTACATATACAAACCATCTGTTAAATATATCTTTTATAAATGAAATACTTTCCAATCAGCTGCAATTGTGATTTGCCTGTTTGTATGATAAATTCATAAGTCATGGGAAGCCTAGATTCCATTTTCCACTTGGCTATAAGCTTTGATTCGTTAGTCATTCTCTCTCAACCTAACTACTTTACAGGGTTGCAGTGAGAATAAAAATGGAAAAGAGGACCATATATGCTAGCTTGAGATCCTTGGGGGAATGGAAGGATCCTTCTAACTATGCAGGTGAACAAGGTTGAATTAATAGTGAAATCCGATTGTATATGGCTTCCATTCATATGTTGTGTGGGCTTGAGCTCACATTTGAACCATTTAAAAAGACTTTTTCCAACCCTGTTTTTTAAATTTAAGACAGAGCACTAAAAAAGACACTGTAGTATGCAACAAATATATGAACTGTAGCAATTATTAGCTCCAAAATAAACAAGCAGTTTGCAGTTTGGGAAGGAATTGCCCTTTGCCAAGAGAGATCCAACAGCTAAATGAGTTCTTAGAATTTAAAACACAACTAAAGACCCATTTCTCACAGCAGGCCTACCCAGTCAATTTTGAACCATGAGTTTTGGTAAAGTAAAAGGTTTTCCACTGACATTAAGTCCAGTCATGTCCGACTCTGGGGATAGATGCTCGTCTTCATTTCTAAGCCGAAGAGCCAGCATTGTCCATAGACATCTCCAAGGTCATGTGGCCAGCATGATTTCATGGCATTCTGTTACCTTCCAGACGGAGTGGTACCTATTGATCTACTCACATTTGAATGTTTTTGAACTGCTAGGTTGGCAGAAAGGAGGAGCTCATGCCACTCCCCAGATTTGAACCTGTAACCTTTCGGTCAGAAAGTTCAGCAGCTCAGCGCTTTAATCCCCTGTGCCACCAGGGGCTCCATGAGTTTTGGATTTCTATTCAATTGCTGCTGTATTTTGATCTTTGTACCATGTGTTTTGGTATATGTATCTTATAGTGGTGTGTGTGTATTACACGCATGTGTGTGTATGTCTTCTTGTATGTATTTTCTGTTGATGCGTTTTCACTGTGTTGTAGAGGCAGGTAACAAATACAAATATTATTAGCATTAGCAATATTATTAACGTTAGCATTGCTGCCTTTTCACTAGAGTGAACATGAAAAGCAAAAACAAACCAGGAATTAAAAACCCAGAAACCTCTTGCCCATGAGATACCTCTTTCATGATCTTGATAGCCTCCACTCTGTGCTGAGGTGGGGGATACAGCAACATGCGGTGGTAAAGAGACTGCAAGACAGGCTTCATGGACTCCACTGACCCCACTAATCGTACAAGTTCTGCTGCGATGTAATAAATGGTCCGGGCCACAGGACTGCTCAGGGCAGGGGCTGTTGAAGAGCAACCTGACCCTCGACCATGATCAGAGACACCTGAGGAAAGCGCATCCGCCTCATGGCAATGAGCAGAGGTGATGGTTTTGTCATGGACTGGATTTCCCAAGATTACTATGAGGGCTGGGCACAACTGCTTCCTGGAAAATAGAAATAAGGAATGGAATGAACACTTTTTTGGTAATTGATTTTGACACAATATATGGGCAGGACTCCAAATCTCATTAGTGCATCTGAGAATGGAAGCTATCCAGAAGTTGATATGATGCAGTTTAATACCTGGCAGATCAAATCCCCCAAAGAATGAAGTTTTTCCACATTAAAATATTTTAATGGACATATTTTATTACAGCTATGCCTCAATGTGAGAAATTAACCCAGCTTTTGTTCAAAGTAGAGTTTCTTACCATATGAGGTCAGTAAATCCTTTGTGGTGGTGCATAGTAGGAGAGGAACTGGTCAGCATTGACAGAATGCATTCCAGGTAGAGAAGTTGGAGCTGCTGATTCTCGCTGGCAAATGGAAGGGAAATGTATAATGTTTTATTGTTGGTTCTAAACAGAGGCAATAAAAAGGCACATGGTCATTCATCCTCTTTCATAGGAAAATGTAAAAGGATGATTATCAAGAAAATAAAGGGGAAAGCAGTTGAATGCAATAATCCAGAATCCATTTCAACCTAAAGAGAAAGATGGATTTGCTGTGAACATGCAAGCAAGAGGCATATGGCATAGCTCACTCATAAAATTTGAATTATGTCAGGCACTTCACTTAACTTCATTAAAAAGGGTAAGTTTCTGCAAATGGGTGCCACAGGAGAGAGGTAGGCATTTGTCTCCTCCTCTGACATGATCCCTTTTGGCCATTACATCAGGGTTACATTATTGTGACAGTAAGTCACAATCAAGGGAATAATCTTATAAATACTGCTCAATGTAATATGGGGAACATGTTGGGAACTATATACTGTTCAGTGTATGTAATAGCAAACTACTCAGGTTACAACAGCCAGAAATACGTATAGTTATTTAGTATTAATAATAATGTCAAAAAAGATACTAACGATCCTATAATAATTAATTATAATAATTAAGAAGGCATACAGATATAAACACTGCTACTGCTAGTAAACATGTTAAATTCAAAATACAGACAGATACCGTCTGCATGTAATTACAGATGTACAAGTAATAATGGTCCTCAAACTTAATAAAGAATGTTAATGATAATTAGTGGGAATAGTAAACATCTGTTTTTACAATACACATAAGCTATGGTTACCCGATTCACCTCTCAATTAATTTTTCCATGATGTTCTTCATGTATTGTGGCACAGTACATCAAGAACCAATTCACTTAAATGAACTCTAATTGCACGCTGACTGTGGAATAATCATGGCAGAACAAAAAGTACAAATAACATTGTCTCAGCACAAAGGAGAAGATTAACTTGATGGCGATTGCTTTAATAGATGCATTGGGGAGGGGGGAGTGAGTAGAAGTAAGACAACATTGGAAAATGTTATAGGCTATTCTATTTAAAATGAGGCTGTCCTATTAACAGAAGTAAACAGAGAAGAAAAATGAAACTCCTCGATGGAAATACAAGAAAAATACTGTTGCTATTGCTATTTAGATAAAGTTTAGAAATGTATACCTACAACTTCTGTTACTCTTCTTGACTGTTTCACTTCCATAATCCCTATCTAGTCCCTAGTTTAAAGCTACATAAAAACTGTGAAAGTTCTCCAATCTCCATTTACCAGGAAGCAGACCCTGCAAATGACTGGGATCTGTTTCTCTGTCAATTGGGAAGCAGCTGACTAATATTTCAACCACTACTCCCTTAAACAATCTACAGCACAATGTGGGATTGAGACAGGGGTCCTTAATCTGGAGATGACTCACAGGAGGAGGAGAGACTCATAAATCTGCACTTAAGACACACATTCTGCTCCTTATTATTGTTGCTAACTGCTATCATCAGATTTGATTAATGGTGACCTGATGAATGAGAGACCTTCAAGTCACTCTGTCTTCAACAGCCCATCACAGGTCTTACAAAATCAGGGCACCCATGCCTTCCTTTACTGAGTTTAACCAAAGATGATGGTGATTCTGCCTATTTCCAAGTTTGGAACACAATCTGGTTTGCAATAACTGGTTGTAACATAGTCTTAGCATACTTGACAATTCACAACATTCAAGAGTTAAAAAGCATTTATAGAAAACAAAATCAATTTAAAACAACCCATTTAAAACACTACCAACAAAAACATTTTCAGCACATTATAAAAGCCCCCCCCCCCCCCCAATATCATGGGAAATGTTTAGACATTGCTTTAGTTTGAAAGTGTATGGTTACACAAAACCCTAGATTGAATGAATTAGCCTAAACTATGGCTTCTAAAACTTTTCTGCTTGAGAAATGGTTACATCAGTGGTTCTCAATCTCAATCAGATGTTTTGGCCTACAAGTCCAAGAAATCCTAACAGCTGGTAAACTGGCTGGGATTTCTGGGAGTTGTAGGCCAAAACAACTGGGGACCCACAAGTTGAGAACCACTAGGTTACACAATCCCAGGTTTAGAGGTATATAAACTTGGTATAAAAATCAAACATTTGCTGAGAACAAAACAGCATTTTCATGGCTTGCTTAACAGATCGATTTTCCATTTTATGAAGTACAGCTGAAGCATCTTATGAAGCACAGCTGAAGCATTTTCTGTAGAGTTTACTGTAAATGCTGCTTAATAGATTTGTGTGAGTGTCACCTAGTGGCATTCAATCTTTTTTCAGGACCCCAACATTGAGCTAAGGCAATGGTTCTCAACCTGTGGGTCCCCAGATGTTTTGGTTTTCAAGTCCTGGAAATCCTAACAGCTGGTAAACTGGCTGGGATTTCTGGGAGTTGTAGGCCAAAACACCTGGGGACCTACAGGTTGAGAACCACTGAGCTAAGAGAACCCTATTTAGGGCCGGTACCCATAGTTTAAGAAGCAGTACCCTAGAATATGGAAAGTGTTCGTGATATTATCTGTGCTTTTTCTAGATATCTTTTATATGAACAGAAGTACAAATCTCTCATTTTAAACAAAAAAACTAGGATTACTGAAATTCTAAAACAGACTCATTATGCAGCCAGTAGGGTGTGGTGGCTTCCAGCAACAGATATGATGAATTGGCTGTAGATTTTACTCCACATGTTAAAGGAGCTATCCAAAGTACTGAATTATTTTCAGCCATTCACATAGCACATCTAAAGGCAATAGAAGCTGATTGTATAATATTAATGCTCTTTTGAATATGGCTGGAATGTGGTACTTATATTGCCTATATCAGGCATCCTCAAACTGTGGCCCTCCAGCTGTTTGGGCACCCAACTCCCATAAGCCCTAACGTGTATGTTAAATTGTCAGGAATTCTGGGAGTTGAAGGCCCAAACAACTGGAGGGCCTCAGTTTGAGGATGCCTGTCCTATATTAAAATAACAATAAAATAATATTTTAAAATAAAGTTTATTCTAAAACCTTGAGCTGATTCACTGCACCCACTGACAGGGAATCTAGTAGTTACCACTGAATTTTACATAGGAATACCTTAGAGAGAGATCCCATCTAGGCAGAATGGTTGACTCCCCACTACTGCCATTTGTTGGTCAGAAAAACTCAAACTCACCTGATGACTGTCTGAAGCTTTTCACAGAGAACCGTGAAGACAGAGACAACATCATCACAGAGGGACTCTGTTGTCAAATCTTTAGAAGGAATAAAGAGAATAGATTAACAGCAATATGCATACATTGTCCTAACTGTACCAGTTATTTGTTTCTGGTTATTCAGTACTGCTTGAACTAACTTATTGTAATAGCTATATTATGACAGCATATATTAAAGGCTGGAAGTGACTATAATGCTCTGAGTATTGTAGTGTGGGGTAGAGAACAACATTGCTCGCTCAGGAAAGCTGCCATGATGGTCAAAAATATTTTTTTTTATTCTAGTAAATTATCAATGCAGGATTGAAAAAGTGGAAACAGAAGATATGTGGACATTCAAAATGCATGTCAATTTGGCACAGGCATGATGGAAAGAAAAAGAAAATGGAGGGTGAGAAATAAGTTACTGAATATGTATGAAATTGATACCTGGGCTCTTGAAATCCTGAAGAACACCTTGACTCTCGACTATCTGTTAAGGAAAATATTTTTTTACCAAATGTGACTAGTACACATAGAAAGAAAGCAACAGTATTTAAGAATGATTACTTCTTTGCTTTGCAGTTAGCAATTAGCATATTTATTATTTATTTACCCATTTATATACCGCCCCTCTCAGCCCAGAGGCGACTCAGAGTGTTTCACAATTGGCAACAATTTGATGCCTCAACAATTATAACAAATAAAACAATCATAAAATACTGTTAAAAACATTAGCATACAATATAAGAACATAAAAACCATACAAAGCCTTAAAAACATTATCATGAGTGTCTCCATGTCAAGTCATTATTCAATTGCGTCATCAAATGGTTCCATGATTTCGTATAACTATGCTGTATTTGGGAAGGCCTGCTCAAAAAGTCAGATTTTCACCTTCCTTCGAAAAGTCAGGAGGGAGGGGGCGGTCTTATATCACTAGGCAGGGTGTTCCACAGTCGAGGGCCACCACTGAGAAGGCCCTGTCTCTCGTCTCCGCCAAATGCATCTGCGAGGACTGAGAGCAGGGCCTCCCCAGATGCATATGTTATCCTAGAAGCTGCTTTTCAAACAGGGCGGACAGAGATAGTAATTATGTTCCTACTTAGGTAAGCAAACCTAGTATCAAGGACAATTTTAAAGCCTACTATGACCCATCTTAGTTTTGAACAGAACTAGAAAGAATTGCTGGGGCTTGTACTACCCAGAACACACATACATACACATCCCAGTCTGTGAGAACAGTGCTATACTGGCCAGGGTACGAAGGAAACTATAACTCCAAAAAGTAACTGGTTCTAAACTCCGGTTCTAAGGGGCATTTAAAAGCTTGTTTACAGTTCTAATTTTAACATTTCTAAATCAAACTGAGACAGCAGAACTGGGAAAGACTGATCTATGCATTTTTGCCAGCAGACTCACCGTATTTTCCTGTCTTTGTCGTAACTGTAAAGTCAAATCACTTAACATCTGGCTGAGAGTTGCCCGTACAGCTGTATTAATACTCCGCTGATGATAGCTGGATACATAGGTCTCAATGCAAATCTGGTTAGAGAGGTGGGGGTGGAGTGGACAGAGGAATGACAGCAGAAAGTCATTTATACTGACAATAACATCAGATCAGTAATATGAGCAATATAAGTATATTGCCTAGAATTCAAATGTTGAGTAATTATAGGCAGCAGTCTCCATGCTAAATCTCTCAGAGCTTTACAATGTAGTTTAGGGTCCTTTTGTACTACACACTTATAGTACTAGGATTCCACTTTAACTTCATGGCTGCATCCTATTGAATTTAGGATTTATATTCTGGTGAGGCACCACAACTCTATTATTGAGAATTCTTTTTTTAAAGGTCTTCAAATCCTTTATGGATAAAATGCAAAAAATATATTGCTATTATTATGTAGAATTACAGGGTTTTTGTGGTAAATAATTTTTATGAAGCATTGAGAATTCTTAAATGTTCCTCCTAGACATGTTCCCATAGCCAGAAGCCAAGAGGCAATAACTTTCAAAGACTTCTTGAAGACTCCAAAAGATTTTTGTGGGAAATATCTTTGGTCTATAAGAATATGGTCAGATGCTTCTCCTATCCCTGCCCCCTGTTCTCCATCAACCATTTGACAAAGTTCAATATGGGTTTGGAAATGTTTTTATTATTATCATTATCCATTATCCATTTAAAAATATGTTTCCAGACACTTTCTATTGGAAAGAATCATATAACAGGTTGATTTTGATGTAGATTTATCTCACTGTTTGAATTCCATAACATGTTCCAAGGCCATTGGGAATGGGATTTTTTTATTAAACAGTCCAAGTTTAGCTTCCAGAAGAAAGAAAGCACTTACCTCAGCAATCTTAAGTATGGAGCTCCCATTCAACTCAAATGTTGGAGTGAATGTTATACACAAAAGTATCTGCAAAGCAAACAGCAAAAGCTTTAGTCTGATGCCATTCCGAAACAGATTTTGCTGGCATAGGTTGTGAACTTCACCCAGAAACAAGTTCAGCACATACACACACTCCCAACATTATCAGAGAAACAGACCAGAAGATGAAACCCAACTTCTCTTCCCAGTAGAATTGAACAGATGAATGCATTTAGTGAAAAGAAAGAACAGAAATACAAAGGGTCTGCCATTCAAAGATGTCTGAATTGGATAGTGCTCTACTAGGATAAGAATCATTAGATCAAATCTTTCCCTATTTGATGCCATCCAGATGTCCTGCTGGAGAAACTGTCCATTGTTGTCTGGACAGATAATCTAATACATCTGATGGGGGAGGACTGCATAGAGTTGCAAACAAAGTTCCTTGTGCCTTTTGTGAATATCTGGAAACTATATGCATCTTGACAGAGGGGTACAAATTAATTATACTGGCTTATATTTATATACCATCCTACATTGGGAACTGTAGTCTAGATGCCCATCAACTGGAAGCATATTTAGTCAGAAAACAAGCAAAATCACATATACATAGGTCTTTTACACACCTTCACAGTCCTAGGATGAGAAGAAGGGTAGGAGTCATAAGATGGGGTCAAAAGGAATCTGGGTGTTGTTGAACTACAATTCCCAACATTCTTCACCAATGGCTTTGCTAGCAAGGACTACTGGTAACTACTGTCCAATAATATCTGGATACTGCCTGATTTCTACCCCCAAATTAGACTAATGAAAATATATTACTATATTTTCTAGTTATTAAATATATCTACCAAGCCATGCATGAATATGCTCTCAGAAGTATGATTTAAAAAGGAAATTCTGAAATGAGATTTCTGAAAATGTCCTGGAGCACAAAACACAATGAATGTCTTTTTTTTCATAGCAGTAGAAATCACTGTAGTATGAAAATGGTCATATTTCAATAAAACATCAAGCAGAAATGTAAAGACACTATAACAATAATTATCTGGATAGGCTGGAAAAGAATTCTTTAAGGCATGAAACAGGAATAAATTTCAGTCACCTCTTTTGCTGCCATTTTTAGCAGTTCTCAGTTCAAACAGAATAATTCAGAAAAGCTAAAACTGTAAAAACAGATGGATGTTATATATCATGTTATCTAGTCTGCATTCTGAGACTACGTGAATGCTATCTATTTGGCCATCAACTCCAGTAACATACGTACATATTCTGTGAAATTAATTGCCTAGCTCTTCAAACAGAAATTCCTCAATATTATTGATTCCTTGGAGTCATCTATAAATGCCACATTTTCAATTACTTTCTTTTAGATACCCAGGGACTGGATATTGCTTTGCTTCAGAAGTCTAGCAGGAATTGCCTGGTGAAGCACTATAGCCTAAAGCAACAATTAAGAAACACATACGACTATTCCCAGTTCTAGTTTGAGTACCAGATGTCTGTCTGGAAGGTTGGGTTGGGGGTGCCACCCTCCCTGTGTCAAACAGCTAATTTGCAACATTTCAAAGGGGGCTGGGAATCATGAGGCTCTTCAGACCTTGGTAGACTGCAGGTTCCAGCACTCATCACCATCAGCTATTGGGAGATGCAGTCAGACAACATCAGAAGAGTTTTACAATCCCCACCACAGATTTAGAGTGTGTGCCTAGTTCCAGAGGCTAATTAAAATTAATTAAGGCATCAAAGTTGAACATTTCTTAACATAAAGGAACAACAATTTAATTAAGCTTCCAACCAAAGTGGCTGACTTCGATTCTAATTTAAGCATTACTTTTATTGCAGAATGAAGCTCTTAACTTACTTTCAGAATTAAGTTATAATTAAATTATTAATTAAATGAGATATACGAGACAGCTAACCATTTTTTGCTTTCCCCAGCTGCTTCCTTAACCAAAAGCTAACTATTTAATGCTTTCTGTTAATCCTCTAGCATTGGGAAATTTCAGTATTTAAATGGATGACAAGGATATTCTCTAAAGGCCCTTCCAGACAGGCCCTATATTCCAGGTTTTCCCAGGATCTGATCCCAGGTTTTTTGCTTTAAACTGGATTATATGAGTCCCCATTACCAGATAATCTGGGTTAAACAGAAAACCTGGGATCAGAACCTGGGATATAGAGCTTGTTTGGAAGGACCCTAAGAAGTCCCTATTTTGAGCCACAATTGGAATACCAATGCTTTCTTCTGCATCTTCTCAAGTGACCTTGTTGATTCTCTTGCTTTATCCTGCATATACTAGAAAAACCATACAACTCATTCCACTTCACATAGAAGTATCCCCTAATTTGCAATATCATTACTTTATGGTCATTACAACCACATAAAACAGCAAGTTATTTACCAAGAGTCAATAAACTGTTTCTATGGAGCTCTTATCTGATGCTGTTGCAGATCATCAAGAATTTAATTACTATTGAACAGAGTTCAAACAACAATTCAATGACTGGATTGCAGGATTGCCTTTGATTATTGAAATCATAATTATAATCTCATTCATCTCTCTCTCTCTTTTGGCTTTAGGGGGATATAACAGCAAAAGAAATATAGAAAAACATTTATAGCTCAGAAGGTATTGTTGTGTATTTCTTTCTCAGTATAAAAAGCATGGCATGTTTAATTATAAAGTGGATAAATATCCGCAGAGTCGTAAAAAAGATTCTGCCATCGCTGGAAACTATTATTCAGAGTGATCAATGCTTGAACAAAGTCTTTTATCAGGAATTGAATAATTGAAAAGTGTGTGACATGTTGAATATTTCCTGACAAAGGAATGTATTAATCTGCTGGTCTATGGGATAACTTAAGTCAGGAAACTAAGAAAAATGTCTAATTATGCACAACAGCAGTTGTCGTGCTGAAATGAGATCTGGGAGTATTATTTAAGACATTTCTAAATACCTTTGGAAATAAATGTTGAATCCAGAGTTATGACACTGCAAGAACAATATGAACAATGTAGAATCAGTGTGGAGGGTAGAAGCACAGAAATATATTCCTATAACAAAGCAGGCAGCTTCCCATTTAGTGACCAGACATGTGAAGCATCCAGACAGTATTCCATCAATGATTTTCATCATCTAGTGGCTCTTTCCTGGAAAATTATGTTTTATATAAAATTGTTTTTATGGAAAATTATTTCCCTGTATTGTTGAAGGCTTTCATGGCTGGAATACTGGATTGTTGTAAGTTTTTCAGGCTATATGGCCATGTTCTAGAAGCATAATCTCCTGATGTTTTGCCTGCATCTATGGCAGAGGTCACAACCTCTGAGGATGCTTGCCATAGATGCAGGTGAAACGTCAGGAGAGAATGCATCTAGACATGGCCATATAGTCCGAAAAACCTACAACAACCCAATTATTTTCCTGTTCTAAAAGATTATGACCTTGGCTATTACATTCATGGTTTGGTAACAAGAGATATTACCATGCATTGCTGATTTCAGTTATATATATTTGATTTAGGAAAGTATGAACAAACTCTTCTAGCAGAAAACACATAACACCTCTACTTAAAGCACTTCACTGACCATGGCAGCAACCTAAAATTACACTTTTCCCATCTCCAACCAAACAGCAAAAATGTATCCCAAAACACTTTTTTCCGGGAGGTGTATAAAATGTGTTTTTGATTTTTTTAAAAAAATGAATAACCTATGTGCAAATTGCCAGTAGTCATTTTGTGTCCTTATTTGTATTCCCAGATGTCTTCGTTTACAAATTACACTCTTTATGGTTACTGTAATGAATTCCTGTCTTTATGGACAGCAAAACCAATCTTTTATTCCTATAATAAAAACAGCCTCTATGTATTCTGTTAGCCTGAAAGATGTGGTAGACCAAGCGATACAGTTTCTATGGATTTTTAAATGACACTGTTCCAGTGCAACTAGCCTATTAGCTGCATTATGCTTTTTATTATAAAAATAGACTAATTGCAAGAGCTTCACTGTTAAATATGATTAGGCAAATATGTTGAGAGGAGGCCTCCTGGAGAAAATGGAGTAGGTGATGCAGAAGGAGAAATGTAGCACAGAACAGGTAAAGAAGCAGTATAGGAATACTTGGATACTTTAAATGAATTTGGATTGAATCCAAAGGTATTAAAATTGGCAGAAATAATCTCTGTGCCATTGGAAATAATATTTGATAATTCTGATAGAACAGAAGAAGCCCACGCAGATGGAGAAGGGCAAATGTTGTCCACAGCTTCAAAAAGGTAAGAAAAGAGGACCCAAGTAGTTACTGCTCAGTCTGACATAAACACCAGGAATGGTTCTAGAGCCGATCCGTAAGCAGACAGTCTCTAAGTACTTAGAAAGGAATACCACAATGACTAAAACCTAGCATAGATTTCTCAAAAATAAACAAACAAATCTGCCACTAATCTTTTTCTTGTTTTTTTGGATAAAGTTATAAACTTGGTAAATAAAGGGAATGCTGTGAATATAGTATATCTTGTTTTTGATAAGGCCTGGCAAGATTCCCCATGATATGCTTGCAAACATGCTAGTAAAATTTGGGCTACACAATAATTAATATTACATAGATTTGTAATTGAATACTTTCTTATAACAGGATGAACATTTCTAAAATTATTTGTTGTTTCCATTAAGAATGAAATTAGCAATGAATTACACTCCTAAATTTAAAGCAGAATATATTACTCTCCCCTGGCTAACCCAAAGTCACCTCATCAATATTAAGGCCCAATGAGAATTTGAACCTGGATCTCCCAAGTTCCACAAGGCTAAAAGACTAGGCTGCAATTATGTACACAAACAACTCTGGAAAGATTCAAAAAGGGGAAAATCTGAAATTGAAGCATCAATTTCTTACTAGGTAAATTACATTACCACCATCTATGAAAAGGAATTAGCATGATTCTTTGTGAAAAACAATATGAAAATTAGTACTAATACTTATTATACCATTCAATTTAAAGGACATTTAGCTGTTTCAAATAGAACAGGTGACTATGATGGTCATCAAGTGAAAACAGGTATTAATCATCTTTATTTAATCATGTCCTTTTATGTGTAATTGTCTATACTTTTGGAAACATATGAGGCTTCTATTTGTTTCCATGAGATCGACACACCACAGAGACCCACTAAATTTATGAAAATTAGGTCTTTTAGAGTCAGGATAAAAACAAGGAACACTGTCTATTAATATTGTGAGAGGTATTCATAGCGCCAGCCCAGGGGTTCTTTATCACTTTAATTAACAGTAAGGAAAAAAGTCTCATAAATAGTGGAAAAGGTCACTACTGACAGTAGCTGAGGGAAAAAGCTGAGCAGGGATTAATTAGCTATTTCCATTTCTCTCTCTTCTTTGCATGTAGCAGCCTTCTCAGCAGTTTCACATTTTCTGGGGCACTGAATGGTGCAGGATTAAGGCACATCAGGGAAAATAGACACCCAATATCCCATTCAGATCATTCTAGAGAAAGTATGTAACTCTGGAATGTCAGTTGTTTTCTGACCTGGAAGAATGCCTAAGTCTTCCAATATTTTCACTAGCATGGTGATAAAATGGCAGAGAAAGCTCTATCTGCTAAAAAGGCTAAGCATCAAACAATTTGGGGGTCCCTCCAGAAAAAAAAGCTATAAAAATATTTATTAATGAATGGTTTGTGCAGAGTGGTTTGTTTTATTTTGTGCTGTTCCTTACATCATGTTTCAACTATTTATAAATCTTGTAAAAGCAAACTCAGGGCAACATTTCCAAACTTCAGGTTACTATGCGGTGACAAAACACAAAAAGAAAAAAAAAAGGAACTACCCATTGAAATCAGAAGATGTTTATTTCTTGGGAGGAGAGCAATGACTAATCTCGATAAAATAGTGAAGAGTAGAGACATCACACTGGCAACAAAGATCCGCATAGTTAAAGCAATGGTATTCCCCGAAGTCTGAGCGAAGGAAGGTGGATGCTTTTGAACTGTGGTGTTGGAGGAAAGTTCTGAGAGTGCCTTGGACCGCCAGAAGATCCAACCTTCAGGAAATAAAGCTCAACTGCTCATTGGAGGGAAGGATAGTAGAGGCAAAGATGAAGTACTTTGGCCACATCATGAGAAGAAAGGAAAGCTTAGAGAAGACAATTGTGCTGGGGAAAATGGAAGGAAAAAGAAAGAGGGGCCGACCAAGGGCAAGATGGATGGATGGCATCCTTGAAGTGACTGGATTGACCTTGAAGGAGCTGGGGGTGGTGACGGCTGACAGGGAGTTCTGGCGTGAGCTGTCCATGGGGTCACGAAGAGTCAGAAATGACTGAACAATTGAACAACAACAACCCATTGAATGGTCATAAGTGTGACAGACACCAAACCAGAAAAGAAGTAGGTGGATTAAAGCGTAAGGGCCCTTACACACACTGCAGAAAAGGTGGACACTTAATCTTCACAGAGAGCTCTGTATCACTCTGTTTCAGAGAGTTAGCTATATCAGTCTGCTTCATTCTATAAAGAAATGGACAGTGATCCATGAAAGCATTTGCGAATATAAAGTTAGCCTAAATAACAGTCTTTAAGGTGGTACACGGTTTCTTCTTTTTCCACCTGCTGACTAAATCTGGTGCTGCTCTCATCAAGATGGCAGATCTTGCAGCTGGAGCTCAATAACTTAAGCACACCAACAGGAAAATTTAAAAAAGAAAAAAGAAAAACAAAACACTACTCCACTCTAAAAGCATCTTGCAAACACAGCAGTAAAGGCTATTCCTCCCTAGAGTCTAATTTAAGGAAGTGCATTTCCAGTATATCTTTGCAAGTTTGCAGATAATTTCTTAATGCTTTTAACAAAAGCAAGCCAATCTGAGCAATTCTGTACAGGGTTCTGGTAATTTGGTTTTAAGACATAGCCATGGTTTTCTCCTCTTATTCCTCCCAAAGGTACATTGTGAACAAAGTCTAGGCCCCCTGGCATGCTGTTAAGTTTTGAAAGCCTGATACAAAACACAACAAAACACGTGTATTGTGCACTAGAGCCATAATTACGTTTCCCCCTTATTTCCCTATGTGAGCAGGTAAATACATAGACATAGTCATAACTTTCCTCAATTGTAAGGCAACATGCCAAAAGAGGAGAAATTCCTGATCATATGTGGGCTTTCCATGTGAGCAAGAATCATGATTTTCCAGGGATTTCACTTAGTGGTCAACGTGTTGAACTCCCTCGCTCTTTTGTGGTAGCCTTTGAATATCAGGGTATTCAAGTTCAATCAACATTTGACCTATGTATTCAGTCATTCATGCAGGGCTACACAAAAGAAGGGAAAGCAACATGAAGCAGGCTAGGTTCACATATAGACATCCTGTTTTTGTCACTTCTCCTATGAAGAAGAGTCTCTAGAGGCCATCAGGATATATCACACAGAGAAGCTTCACAGATACAGGATTCCCTCCTGTTGTTGTCATGTGTTTGTGAAAACACTTAGGCTTAGATCTTGGGAAGACAACTTCTATGAGTTTCTGTGTGTAAGGAGGTAGTATTGTAGGCTAGGTGTTTATGTTTAGTGTTAGTTATTTTTAGTTTGGGTATTATATTATTTTCATTTTCATTTATTAGTGGTAGATACAAGTATTTTAGTATGTATTTTGTAATGTGTTTTCATTTATAAAATGTGTGTGTGTTTGTGTGTATACACATACATATACATGCATATATAGATATGCAAACAAACAAACAGCTATGATAGGGAGGAGACAAACTAGTACACTCATGCCTACTCCCCTTCCATATCTACAGATCAGGCAAATGTAGGCAGATATTTATTTTTAATGTGCTTTTTCTATTTAACCTTTCTCCCAATATAAGAATTTAGATGGTGTTTTTTAAACATCTGCTGACCTAAACGTAGGGTAGCCATGAAAGAATGAATTGAAGCTTTCCAGATTCAAGCTTATATTGGCAAAGCAGATTTCAACTTGCATCAAAAATACAATCAGCTGACTTGGATTGTAATATAGGAAATTTGGCCAACAATGCAGACATCTCTAAAAAAGCTACCAAGTTGAGTCAGACAGGAAGTCTCCTCTGCAAGCCTGCCAGGCCTGACGTCTGTAAAACGCTCACCTTCATCACTTCTACTTGCAGGTCTTCGTTGAGGGAAGGAGTCACTCTGACTGCATTCAGCATCTGATTAAGCAACTGCTTGTCATCAGAGTCTGTTTCCATGGATACAAACCGGTCATCAGAGAGTAGCTTCTACAAAGAAATATGGATCTGTTTAGCCTTAGAAATGCTTGCTTTTCCTGGAACATAATACTGTTATAGCAACCATATTTATCAACCAAATTATCTTATTTTTCAAGCTTTGTCATTGGAGACAGGTTTTTATGGGGGAAGAAAGCCTCAGAGATACATGACTATAAATCACTTGAATGTATGCATGAACTGAACATGTCCTATTTTAAATCATTATCAAATCTATCTATATTCCTTTGTCTATAAGTTATGACACGCAAGCTTCTTTATATCTGGAACAACGTAGTGAATGTGGGTTATTTCTATGTCACTGGGGTAGTGAATCTATTCTGGTTCTTGCAGGAGTTATCCAAGGTGCAGAAACTAGGGTTTGTGCCTGAGATTCAGCACCTTGGATAGCTCCTTTGCAGTTCTGGCAAAAGCTTATAGAAGCTTCATTTCTTCAATGATATGGAAGCCGACACCCTGCACTGAGTCAATGTCACCTAAGTTAAAAGAAAGGATAGGTGTTCTGCCTATGTATGGAGGGAAGTCACAATTTTTCTAAGACTCAAAACAGAAGAGCAGGCACATTTTTATCCTTCCTGCTCTAAATTATCAATATAATCTAGATGAATTTGACAACCAGGTTACAAACAAAAGTACTCAATTTTGGAACAAGTGAAAGTTTTTACACAAAAGCAACACAGAGTACTCAACTAATCCAGTCTCTAAAACTGAGAAAGGATTTCTAGAATCAGCGGGCATATGAAACAACCTTAAGACAGGAAGGAAGACTGTGGTTTTATACTGTGCTCTAAGAAAAGGTAGCATTTCACATTTGAACCCCAATAATTCTACAATCTAGATTTCTGAAGTCACAAGTATATCCAAATGTAGTTGGACTTCATTCCCATATACCTGCATCCCTGCTAGAGCATGCTGGGCCAGCTTCACATTCTTGCTTTCCAAAGCCAGCTGGAGTGGAAGGAGACACTTCTCCCTAGTATTCAAAGAAAAGAGAAACATTTGCTCGGTATTCAGGAATCAGCAGAAATTGGTAGTTTGAAACTGCATCTTCATTTTAAAATTCAGCTTAGTTAATCTGAATCAACTTCAACCATAATGCAATTAGCTGTAATTTCAAAACCAGAGACTGAAGTTGGTTAGAAAATCCTAGTTAAAAAGCATCTCTGTTTACAAATGGTGATGTCTAGCAGCATCTGGGTGAAAAAAAGCACACACCACTCTGGTCTGCTGTAAGTCTTTTAAATGGGATTTCAACATCAGTCAATATTGCATCTGTATTGACCAGTCTTGGCTGGGTTCTCCAGGTGGAAAGGAGTAAATGTATAGACCTTTTTACTGGATGAAGTGTTATCTAAGTTTAAAAGTAGAACAAAATTTAAAAACAAACACCAGCAATGTTACATTGGAATTCAAACTATGTGCTGCATTGTCTTTTCTTGACATACAGAAAGAGAAAAGGGAAAATCTTTTCTTCACTCTTTGCCACCTCAAGTTATCAACAACACTCAACCAAGTGTGTTCCTTTCCTGACATCTATTTGGTGATATGGCAACCTTACAGATATGAATTTATATTACTGAATATATCAAGATTTTAAATAATTCTGTCAAATTGCTGATACAACACTACATTACATAGAGTGATTTAGAGTATGGCTTCCAACACTGAAAAGGGATCCTTCAAGAACGAGCCTGTTTTCTAATTTGTTAGAGCAATAGGACAGCTTCCTCAGTCAAAGACCATGTATAGTAAACAAAGAGAAGAATGGTTTGAGCAAACTGTGAGCTATGGATTCTAGGCATCTACTGGAGCCCACTTTTGTGACCCCTGAAGTCCTTTGTTGGACTTCAATTTTTAAAAATGGCTCATTTTGAGGCATTTTTGCCCCACAATATGTGAAAACATATGAAAACATCCCTGCCCTGCTCTACAAGCATCCCAGAGTCACATATAATCCAGAATAACTGAAGAAAAATGAGATATTCGGATTTGGTGTGTGGGGGCCAATATGGATCAGGGGGATAGCTTTTAGCCTCATAGTGTTGTCTTCCTCTAGTCTAAGCATTACGTTTAGAAAGTAGCTGGAACATTCCACAATAACAAATTTTAAATAATAAATGATAATAAACAGATTGCTTGCCCTGAACATGGCATGAAAAGCAAAATACTTACCCTGCTTCATGGTAAAGCTGGTCCCCTAGCTATTTGATGTGTGAGACTAGGATCTATTTTTTTCCTAATAAGCCACAAATAGGCACCGTATTTGTGCACATTTGCCATAATTACCCCCTTTCTTTCCTCAAAACACTCTAGGCTCTAGCACCAGTCGATCAACCACCAATTTGAATAGTGCTGCTCTAAAGTACTACCAATGGTGGGTGGTGAGTTTTCTCACAATTAGGTGGTCATCCACTGTGGGCTTAGTCTGAAATCTAAAGGAACTATCCAAGTTGCTAGATCTATTTGGACCTCCTTAGCTCCTTGGATAGCTCCTCTATAGTTCATACTAAGACCCGAGTGGCTTTGTTACCCCACTGACATGGAAATTACCTGCTATGGGCTAACCTGACTTAAAAATGTATTTCTGTCAAAAGCTTGCCTACATAGACTTGACAGTTCCAGGAGCAGTATTCAAAAGTATAAGAGGAGTCCTCACGGCCTTTCCAAAGCTTTTATACTTGACAGTCATGATAAGTATAAAAGACATAGCAAGTGAAGGGGGAGGCAGAGTGAACGTGAGCAGGTTGTGAACCTTTTTGCTAGCTCTAGCTTTGCTTATCTATACCCTGAATATATCCATAAATACAACTATCTGTCATGGCTGTCATTGTGACTGCTTGGCAACCACCCAGACTTCTACTTTTTCAATAGCAAAGGAAGCAAATATAACCCAATGGAACCAAGCCAGCTTGTGGTTCATTACGACTGAGAGCCACATGCATTCTTTAAGGCTCACTGCACCACAACTGAGCGTTCATCTGCCATCTTTTTAACTGATAAAAAACTAGATTTTGTCATAAATCTCTGAAAGTGAATAAAACAATGCAATGAAGTGGATTAAAACCTAGGACTGATTCAATTACCTATCTTCCTATTTCCGAGTAAAGCATTGAGCTGAAGATGTGATTCATGCTACTGTAGCCTTCCTTTTCCCATTGCAGCATTTAACTGAACAAATGGCCATTTTTTCACTTCCTGCCACATTGATGAAATTTATTACCATCTGCCTCTTAACTGGAAAGCATCTAAAATCACCTGAAAGATCAGGTTGGTTGGTCAGCTCAGAACTACAAATAACTTTAAATTTTAAATCTGTAAGTTATTTATTCATTTAGTCAATTTATACACCATTTAAGATATCTAAAATGATCACACCATGCCAACAGAGTGCTAGAGCACTCTTCGTGACCATATCTCTCTCCATGAATCAGCCTGAACTCTTTGATCTTTGGGCGATGCTCTCCTATCACCCTTGCCAGTCTCTCAGATTTGTCTTGTGGGTACAAGGGAGAGAGCCTTCTCCTCGGTGGCCCCTCAACTCTGGAACTCACTGCCTGGAGAGATTAGGAAAGCCCCTACTTTAGAAACTTTTAAAAAAGAGTCTCAAGACCTGGCTCTGCCGTTGCGCCTTCAGAGAGTAGCCACACAACTTCATGCTATCGCTCCCTCAGCGTTCTTTTCCCAGGAGTTTCTCCCACCCACCCCCCACCCCCTTGTACGTTGGTTTGTTTATTATCCCGTCCTTCCATGAGTCCTCCTTACAATTAGTTTTACCCATTTAACTCACCCGGAGTTTTTAAACCATTTTATGTACATGCAGCCGCTCTTTGTCCTTATGTCTGGTTCTTATGTTCTATGTATATTGTTTATATGCTTTGATGTTTTATACTTTAATGTTTTGTTTATTTTATTGTAATTTTGTCTTTTTGTATTGTAATTTGTTGTTTGGGCTTGGCCCCGTGTAAGCCGCTCCGAGTCCCCGGTGGGGGAGATGGTGGCAGGGTATAAATAAAGATTATTATTATTATTATATTATTATTATAGAGTGATGCATTACTCCCCTTAGGCTTCAGCTTTATCATTGATAACCAGGCATTGTTGCATTGCCAGGTCATTGAAAAAGGTGTCTTTAGAAATAATCTGTTAATGGTTCTCTTCTCCTGTAGCAAACCATTTCTAGTCCAGGTTATCACCATTGTCGAGGATTTCCAAGGAAATATCTGGTAGAGAAGCCCAGACCACTTCTGATGAACTGGCAAGGAAGATTATTTTTCTAATATGTTTAGATCCCAGTAAGCCTGAAAGAAGAAACATTCATTTCTTTCTCTCTCTCTCCCCCCCCCCCCCCCAACCACTATATTCCTGAATCTCCTGATTTTTTTTCTTATTGTTGGTATTTCATGTACTATTTGAGTAGAGGAATAAAAGGAGGAATGGAATGAGACTCAACTTGTGGGACTGAAAAATCCTCATGCTTGAAAAAAATTAATCTACCATGGCTAGGATGTTTCACCTATCCAATGAGTAGGACCCCAAGGGTTGTCTGTGGTACTGTTCCTGGGCTCAAACTAGTTTAATCTGTTTGTCCCTGGAGTATTTTAGGACTAAGGGAGTGCTTTTCTAAATAAACTTGTTCTGACTGGTTTCTTATTCACTTTTGTCCTCAAAGAGATCTTTGAAGCCCAAAATAATAAAGGACATTCTGGAAACATGCTTTCCAACTGTCCTGATTTGGCAGAAACAATCCTGAAGAATCCTCTGTTATCTCATTTTTTCAGATGCTTATTAAATGTCCTGGTTTCTCTATCCTCCTCTCACTTTCCCCAGGAGTCTGGGTCCATAGCTATAAACATATCCCTGTATACATAATCTAAGAAAGTTGACAGCACATGTGCATGATTCTGTGCCATCCAAATATCCAAGGAGACTTTAGGAAACAATGACATGATAAAAATGTGTTTGGAGATATGATGCATGGAGCTGCTTTATATGTTTAGATAGCCTTAAAGACTAATCAGTTTTATTTTGGATATTTTTTGGGGGGATTTTGTGGATGTAGTACACTTCAGATTATGCTAAAACTTGCTAGTTTTTAACATGTAACAAGACTTGTCATATTTATGGTAGTAGATACAATGTTTTGACCAAGAACAGACAAGCACCTACAGTGAAGATAGAGAATCCTGTGAACCAAGGAACTGTATTTCATTGCAAAATTGTCACTATCACATAATAGTTGTGCTCCCTTTTGGGGTCCCAGTTTTAGTTTTTAATTAATCGCTTAATAGTTTCACCCCTGCCTGTATGCCTGACCTCATAGGTCCAAGGGGAAGGCCTCACAGGTCCAAGGAGCAGATGAAAATGCACCTACCCCTCAGAGCTATGGGAGCTGTAAGGGAAGGAGGCCCTGTAGGCCTTGCTTGCCCACGTGTGCCAGTGGGTGAGGCCTATGGATGTCCCTTAGCTGGTAGTCAGAAGAGGCCCCATAGGGCTTGGTTGCCCATAGGTAGCAGCAAAGGAGGCCTATGGGTCCTCCTTTGGCTGTCAGGCAAGGGAGGCACCATAGGCCTTCCAAAATTTCACTGCATAATAGCTGCACACCCCCTTATAAAGGGGAAAAGGGAGGGGTGCAATTATTATGCAATGAAATACAATATTTTTCATTCCAGGTATAGTAAGAAATATGACAAGATGGCCATTTTCCATTATTAGAATGAGGGGGAGTGGGAACAATCCATTTGCTGATTCTTTGAATGCTTAAGAAATAACTGCTTGCCTTGCCTTCCCCAAATAACTTTTGCATAGACAGTATGATCTAAAGAGACATGACTTTGGAAATACTCCTGCATGAACTTACTGAAGAAGTTATTAAAATGTTGATGGCACTACTGTTAACCACTGGCTTCTGCTTTTTTTGGAATTAACTGAACTATTAATTTGTCCTTCTGGATGAGACTTTATGGCAAGTCAACTCAAATCTACAACTTTAGCAAGGTCACAAAAAACTGTCATTGGCTAGGAGAAACGGATAGTAAAATGAAAGTTCACTGACCTCATTCTAGCAGTAAAAGATTTTAAATGTGATGAGAACATCAAAGGCTCATTAATTCAAGCTCTGAATGAAAATGGATATGGATATAGGAACTGGCCCCAACCCAATCCTTTTCTCTCCAAATTTACAGCATCTGTAAAATGTTAACAGCTTTGGCCATCCACAAAGACTGATGTGACAGACTGTGAAAGTGCACAGCATAACATGCTTTGTGGCTTCGTTTCATACTGAAGAGCTTTGCTGGACAAATGGTTAAAGCAGATTTAAGCAGAATTTGGAGCATTACTTCAAAAGGATAACTAGTTCCACTATTTCTCCCTCCACAGTAACTCATCCCCATATCTGTTGTGGGGATATCTTGCCTCAGCCCATTGCTTGAGACCAAGAAAGAGTCCCAGTTGCATAGAAGGGGAAAATGTACCCTTCCTTTTGGGTTGAGATATGGAGGCCATTTGCCAGTGAAATGAGGACAGATGTTTATTTAACTACACAGTCCTGGTCCAGATGTCTTTCTCAATTATCTGCCTCTGAACCATTTATAGCAGTTTGGGAACATCTACCTAGGAACAACGTTCAACACATACAGCAAGCAAAAAGAGAGAATCGGAAATATATAACCCAATTCTTAGCCAATCTGCAGCATCAAACCATATTGGAAAATCACAAACCAATGACAAACTAAAAACTAATCAGATGAAAACTCAACCTTACATTTCAGGTTGTTATTGTGATTAGCAGATAACATCAGTAAATTGAAGATGATGTGGGTCAGAACATTCTGTAAAGCTTAATCTGTTTTTTCTTGATATTTCCAAGAACACAACTCTACAGCTGGTCTTCCTTGCTGCTTCAGAAAGGATATTGTTAGAGCTAGTACCATTACTAGTAATGAATTACAGTTGGCCCTCCATATTCATAGATTCAACCATTCACACCTTGAAAATATTTTTAAAAATCTAAATAGCAAACTTGGCGCTGTCATTTTATATAAGGGACACCATTTTACCATGTCACTGTATAAAATGGGACTTGAATACCCATGGACTTTGCTTTCGATGGGGGTTATAGAAACCCTGGGCATACCAAGGGCCCACTGTACTTGATCCCAATTTTAAATTTTAATTTTAATGCCATACTTCAATTAAATCCCTTCAACAGCAAATGAAACACATTCCATGTAATGTGGAAGATGGAGGTGGTTATTTACATGTTTAAGTGTTTGTATGCATAACTAAATATATATTCCAGCTCAAACACACATGAAAACATTGTGTAGCATAGTTATGATTGAGGATGGTGTGATTTTAAAAGTGAATGCAATGTTTTATATATTTTAGTGTACATTTAATTTTAATTTTTTAACTTAAATATATGCCAACTGTTTGTTGTCCAAAGGCATTGAATAGTTGCCATATGTAAAGCCGCCTTGAGTCCCCTTCGGGATACAGAAAGGTGAGGTACAAATTGAGTAAATAAATAAATGATAAATTAAACCAACTCTGAAGTGCTGTGGAAGCAATAGTGCTGAGGAATAAGAAGTTAGGTGTAGCCTTGCTAATGCTTGTGTCTTTTTTACAATTGCATCCATGAGTGGATAGTTACTTGAATGGCGAAGCTGCAATATCAGGCAAACAATAACACAATTGTCAATGTCAGTTAATTTGCAGTCACAAGATGTCATGATGTCAACTGTTTTGAGGGAGAACTGGATAAACCTTAGAACACCTGATTATGGCCACCATTTACAGTAGCCATGTATTACCTCTTAAATACGTTAAAGTCACCAGATCCCTATCTGATCTTAGAAGTACAACAAGGTCAGCTCAGGCTCATACATGTATGTGAGACTGCCAAAACAAACATTAGATGTTGTAGGCTATATTTCAGATAAAAGAACAGGAAAAACCACCTCTGGATATTCCTTGACTAAGAAAACCATATGCAATTCAGACGTTTTCATAAATCTACAAGTGACTTGAAGGCAGATAAGCACACATACATTCATTGCCAGAGCCAATGAATGCCTCTAAATGCCACTTTTAGTAATACTACTTATGCAATGAGCAGGGGTTTTGTTTGGCAAAGGGTAGCTTATCCCCATGTTCTTTACTCTATGGATGTATTCAGATTGTTTGTTGCAGGGGAAAAATCAACCCAGGATGGTGGGTCACAAGAACTAATGAACCCCAATTCTGCAGTACAAAGACAAATTAATTCGGTTGTACAATGTTGGAACAACTTAATTACACAATGTTAATGTTTTTAACCTTGGGTACTGAGGAAAATCAGAATCAGGTCAGAGTTACCCATGTCATAGTATTGCTAGTTTCTAAGTATAGTTGAGGAAGGTGAACACTGAAGAAAGCTGAGGGGAAGAGAATCAATTCATCTGACTTGTTGTGATACGAGAGAGTTTAATCGATATTATGGGCCATTAAAAAAACTAAATAGGGTCCTATAGCAAATTACTAAAAGCCAAAATGACCAAAATGAGATTACTGCATATTAGGCAAGTCATAACATGACATAAGCCCTTATAAGCAATCATTCGAGGAAACTTAGACGAAGAAAAGAGGAAGAGCATGTTATAGATTGCTAGACTCAATCAAAAATGATGCAGCTCTATGTTTGCAAGACCTGAGAAGGGCAATTGATTTCTGGGGCTCTTGGGGGTCTCTCATTCATAAATTCACTGTCAGTCAAAACTAGCTTGACAGCAAATAACAAGAAAAAGATGTGAGCTTATATACAGGAAACCTGTCAGTCATAATATATGACAGTGTCGTTTCCAATAAAAACAAATATTATTACTATGGGGAAAGGTTGGCAATTGAAACATTGTATTGTTATCAAATCTAGGATCACACACACACACGCAATCTGGGGCTTGAGATTGAAAGAGATTTCCAATTAAATTCCTAGTTATTCCACCTAGAACTTAATAGGATATATTTAGATAAAAATTGCAAATTTTGCCTAGGTGTTGCTAATAGCAACCTAAGCTGGATTGAAATGCAAGGCTGAAAGAGAGGAAAAGGGATGACTATTCCCCCCGCCTCCAACCCAGGTTGCTTATGTCAGAATCAAAGTTGCGTTGATAGGCATTTACTGCTGAAAGCTGAAATGAATAAGCCTCTTAATATTGGTATACTGCTCAGAAAGACTAACAGGTAAATATTACAGATAACCTATTGGGTCTATATTTTGTTCAACAAGAGAGGTTTTTTATTTTTAAAAAACCCACACAAAATGCACAATCACTAATACCATGGTGCTGTCAAGAAGAACAAGCATTAGAAGCATGCTGCAGGAACAGCGTAAGACTGGAAGGAAAGTATAAAAATAGACATTACATGAAATGTGACTATATTGAAAAACATCATGGGAAAATATGAGAAATGATCTTGAGATGTAGGGTGAAGTAGAATTCGGAAACTAGAAACAATGAAGGCAAATATATTTTTCTTAAACAGAACTAGCTGGTCCTCATCTGCCAGACTAGAGGAAAAGAGGAATTGTATATGAAAGCAACAGCAATGATGCAAACAGATTTTGGTATGAGTTCACTTTTGAGCATGGAAATTATACTATGGGCCCAACAACCAACAAGTCCTCCTTGGAAACCAATTAGGAGTGGGTTTGAGAGTCATAGTGTATGCAGCTAACCAACGAACAGGTCCAGTTCTTTCAAATAAAGATAAAGCTGGGACACAAGTGTCCAAGGTGCTACATGTACTATGCTACATGCACTATGATATAGTATTTCAAGGAGTACGCCCAAGCTGCACACCTGACAATTTAAGATAAATGCAACTGTCTTCAGAGCTGATTTCATGCAGCACTGAGATCAGGCACCCCACTTTCTTCCATTTTTTCCATATCCTTCTACATCTATCATTCTACAAATCCAAGTGGATAAAAGCAGTCGAGCTGAGCTTCATTGCCACATTGCTAATATTAAAACTCAAATTTCTGGCGTTATACATATGTTGAAGAACATGGGGGCACAAGTCAGAAACCCAGAACATCCCAATATTCAGAGGTCACAAGATGGAAGAGATGTCTCCCACACCTCTTTCTGAAACTCACTAGGAAGTACTGATAAAACTGTAATACCTAAGATTAGATGAGACAGTCATGACAGAAGGACACTGATTCAAAGTCTCCAACATTACTAAGAGATGCAGTAGAACAAAGATTACACACGAGATTTTCAGATATATTTAAAGGACAAAGAATCCACAAGCTCTTTAAAATAGCATACTCAACTGATTCAAATTGACTTGACTGTTACAATGGATGTTTGCCCCAAGTAAAGAGATGAGTGGATCTGGAAAATCTGACTTTCTTTCTGTTATGTTTTCACTAGAAAACACAATCATGCTTGGTAAAGTAGAAGGCAGCAAGGAAATTCCAGATGGATAGGATCAATTGAGGAAGCCATAGCCCTGAGTCTACAAGACTTGAGCAGGATTGTTGAAGACCAAATGATGAAGAGGCATCTCATTCATAAGGACCCCATATGTCAAAGTCAAATTGACAGCAGTTAACAATATTTTAATAAAGCATGTTGGCTTAGGAAATCCCCTTTGTTACTCCATTACTTTTAATTAGTTTTGGTAATGTAGAAAAGTAGAGCTTCAGTCCTGCATGTGGCCAGTGAATGAAGTTGCCTGAATTCTTTGTACACTTGGCAAAATGAAACAGAATAGCTTCAATGCACTTAATTTCACTTTCCTGTCAAGCTGAGTTTGGAATGATGTCATCAGCATGCATAAACCCTGCCCTTTCTAGTTGTAGATGATGAATACTGGCTATGCTCCAAAGTGAATTGGATTCTCATTCCCTCTGTGAGCCTATTTTCTGTCTATTGAAAAAGATAAGGCTTTTGTTGAAAATAGAGGACTCTTAAAGGCTCTGTTGCCTGAGACAATGACTGCAATCCAGCATCACCTCAACATGATATGAATATCCCCATATGAAGACATGCTATGGCAACACGACCCAACTTCTATACAGAATAGAAACACTGTACAACATATGTCAATTGCCAGGTGCTGTTCTGCAGTGTATAATAAATGGTGCACCATGAGAAATCCACAATTTGCACCATGCAATTTGCAGCCACAATGTACAATACACAACAGCAATGTGAAATTGTGATGTGCAACACATAACCACAATACTCAAGATCACTGTATGCACAACTCTGCTTCTGTTGTAGTCAGCAGAATATGTCTGTTCAATTGTGGTGAATAACTGGTCCTACACAATGCAATATGCATGCAAATGCCATTAACAGGATGGCAGCCAATATGTGTTTCCAGCCATCATTGGTGATCTAATCTCTGCAAGTCAGTAAATTAGCTGAGACCAAAATTTGCATTGTATTTCTGAAATAATTCTTTTTCTACTTTGAAGTGCTATATAAATTATTTCCCCTAAACAAATACATACTCATTTACTTAACATTTATTGCCATGGTTTATAAACACAGTTTAATAGTTGAATTAGCAGACTATCTTAGCCCCTGACTTCTTCAGTTGCTCAAAATAAAAGTGAGCTGCATCTAAGGGGGCAGTTTAGAACAATCTGTTGCCAACATCCTTAAGGAGACAATGATGTTACGTACAGTATTATCTTTTATGTATAATCATGTGGCATTAATGTATTAAATCTGTGGATTCAGAAATTATCCCTTATATCCAAAATTCTTGACAGTTCAAAACAGCCAAATCAGAGAAGCTGCCATCTTTTGAGTTAATATCTAGCAACTGGCTGCTCAAGCTTCCTGGTTGCAATTCAAATTTTCTAAATAAATATATTTAACTTTTTGCATTCATTACTGTACAATTGTATAATTCTCTTATATTAATCTGTCCCATTTGAATCCTGTTGTGTTGCACTCATATATATGACTAAAGTTTAGCAGTATAACTGATTCTCAGAGGACGCTTATGGGATGGCTGGAACCAAGCAGACTGTGAAAGCATACCTAAATATGGCATATCGCAGTACAATTACATTTGGGGTTCAATACTACCCAAATACCTCCCTGCAGACTCAAAGGAAGATGTTTTTAAAAATGTCCACTTTGGTCATCTTCCTCCTCTCAACCTATTGAGATGTAACAAGAGGCAATTATTTTTATGTTGTAGAGGATACTGTAAGACGTGGTCTCTCTTCCCCCGTGTATTACCTGCCCACCTGCCTCCTGTTTCTGGAAAGAAGTGCATAATGTGCTTGTGTCAAGGACAGGTCAGTCAATAAAATACAATACGGAATTGTTGTTACTCTCTATTTTTTTCTTACAAGGATGAAGTATTTGTACATAAAAATGTGATCTTCCTCCTTAATGCTGTCCTTGAAACTGCTAGAGACTGGAAAATATTAGACCCCCTCAGCATGCACACTTGGCATGACAAGATCTGCTCAACTGCATTATTGGAGAAACTGACTCATAAATTGAGAGCAGAATTTTCTAGCAATGCATTCTGAGAGGGAAAGGGGCCAAACAAGCAAAAGACATATCCCATACATAGCGGCCATTATTCATACATACCTTATATTTTCTCTCATGAAGGCACAGCATGCAAGAAGAACAGTGGAGCTGGGGAAAGTAAAGTCACTCCCACAGAATTTCATATAATGTACAGGTGGAGGCTTTTAAGCAGAGGCTGGATGGCCATCTGTCGTGGGTGCTTTGAATGTGATTTTCCCACTTCTTGGCAGGGGGTTGGACTAAATGGTCCATGAGGTCTCTTCCAACTCAATGATTCTATGATTCTAGGTGGACCATGTGCCCATGAATGTTTGTAGGTAAAGAAATGGATGCCACAGCACAGTGATTGCATCTTTTATCAAACTCATTCACCATAGGGGTGGAATGTGGAAGGGAGAATCTGTCTTTTCTGCCTGCTCAAGACATACAGTGAGAAATCAGATGAAGGAAGTAAGACATAATAAAATCATTGGATTGTTAAACTATACTCTGGACCCAAGGTTTCCTGCCGAGTCTGAGATGGCTCTGTAATTGCATCATTTGACAGAATCATCTGTTGGGTTGTGTAATGAGGGGTTTTCTGAGCTCTGAAGGATGTATTAGGTGATAACCGCTCATAAAGACTGGAAGGAGCTTTAAAGTTTTAGTACTCTTAATTGGGATAAAGCAAATCATGGCAAATGGCAAGGATAGAAAAAGAGACTGTGGTTAATATTTCTTAATGATGTCCCCATCCTAATAATGTTTACAAATGTATCATATACCTCTTTGGTAACAGTCCACAACACTGTATTTATTGTAATTGTGAGATTTTAGTTCTGACTCAATGAGAGCCAGCATATCACAGAAATTTCCTTGCTGGGGGAAGTTGGCTTTTGCCTTCCTCCGAGAGAGTGCAGCTTGTTCAAGGTCGTACTCCAACATTCAAATAACTATATCCTACCTAACTAGAAACAAGACCAGATGAAGACATGTAGCAAGATAGATCACAGATGGGACAAAAATAATAACCAGGAAAATGTATAATCATTTGGCTGTGCAATGCTGCCTTAATAAAGAGCCATCAGTTATTATTATATTATTATAATGTTCATTTATATCCCACTTTTTCTCTCCATACTGAGACTTAACACATCTCACAACTAAAATCATTACAATACAACTAAAATATCACGAAGATATATTTCTTGCCTTGTAAGGAATTGCCTAAATATATATATATATTGGGGTTTTGTTTTTGTTTTTTTTTGCATATGATATGGGGGGTGGGGTGGGGGGAGAAGTAGCTGATGGCACTATTGCTGGAAACAGTTCTAGTTAGGAATAGTTTACATGGATTTTCCTTTGAAAATGTCTTAAACTCGAGTGAATGGTAAAGTATGTTATACTTATTTTGTACAAGTTGCCACCTGCATACAGATCTAGACAAGTTTCATTTTTTAAATGTATATTTTCTAATTATATATGAGATTGTTTGTGTCAAATAATTAATAAAAAATAAAGTTAAAAGAACCAATACAACTAAAATATACAAATATGCAATGATTATACAAGTATTTGCAAGAAGTATGGCCTAGGTAAAAGAAAAGGTTTTCCTCTGACATTAAGTCCAGTCATGTCCGACTCTGGGGGTTGGTGCTCATCTCCATTTCTAAGCCAAAGCACTGGTGTTGTCCGTAGACACCTCCAAGGTCATGTGGCTGCCATGACTGCATGGAGCGCCATTACCTTCCCGCCGGAGCGGTACCTATTAATCTACTCACATTTGCATGTTTTCGAACTGCTAGGTTGGCAGAAGCTGGGGCTAACAGTGGGAGCTTACACTGCTCCCCGGATTCGAACCTGTGGTCTTTTGGACAAGTTCAGAAGCTCAGCGGTTTAACCCACTGCGCCACCAGGGGCTCCTAAAGTATGGCTTACTGTGCAGTAAAACCTGGTATGAGCACAAGTCGGAAAAGACCACGGAAAACAAAGAGGCAAAAATACTCTGGGATTTTAGAATTCAAACAGATAAACACCTGCCACATAACACACCAGATACAATAGTTGTGGAAAAGAAACATGTTTTTTAATTATAGACATTGCAGTACCAGGAGACAGTATAGAAAAGGACAAAGAACTGCAAAAGATCATGATATACAAGGGCTTACAAATTGAAATTGGATGACAATGGCAAAAGAGAACAATAATGGTACCAATAGTGGTTGGTGCGCTTGGAGGCATTCCAAGAAACCTCAAAAAACACTGGAAAATCCAATATTCAGAGACAAATGCCAGATATTTGAACCTAATATATTTGAACCTAATATGCATGTGTGCTGTGTTGTTATGTACAAATAAATATTTTAAAAACACAAGAAAACTGAAGCACAATTTATGTGGACTCGGGGCACAACATTCAATATTAACACAGTGAGGCAGGAAAAGTTTCAAAGTTTGCTTTTATCTATATTATTTGAATATTTCTCTCAGTTTGAATAGTCGGCCAGCTCAAAATCCACAGAATACTGGGCAAAGTTTGAAGTTCTCGAGAACTCTTACTTAAAAATAGTCTATAGAAGCCTATTAGTTTACCCAATTGCCATAGCAAGTTTAAAAAATGCACCCAGAAATCAGTTATGCATATGAGCTCCAGACGCAACTACAGTAAAATGTTGTGACATGTTTACCTCAAAGCTTGGAAGAACAGCTATTTTGGAGTACATCTCCCAGAACCCCTTGTTGGCTGAGGGATTCTGGGAGCTTTTCAAATTTAGGTTGTGTGCTCTCATGGTTCCTCAAGAGTGGAAATAAAAAGGTAAAACTTGGCCAATATGTACATGGATTTTCTATCTGTCTTTTTCTCCCAATGGAGATGGAGACATGAACTAAAAGTATCTGCAATACTTTCTGCTGCATACTTTAGGATTATCTGGACGAAACTGTGGAATGGTCTCCCATATAAAGAATCATACTATAATAAAATAAAATCTAGTTGAGTTTAGTTCACCTCTGGACAAGTAATTATTCTACATGCATGTTGGCTATTTTTCCATGGGAGATAATAAAAAATGTGATCTTGCTTCTGAACTGAAATTGAAATGGAAACCCATCATGAACACCAGCATCTGATGTTGCTAATGATCATAATGTTATTTAGCCTTCAGTTTTTTTTCCTAATTTGGACTAGACTGTTGTGAACTCCCATAGGAGTGACAGAGTATTTGAGTATGTGGACTTGCTTACTCTAGCTCCCACTTGTGTATTTACACTGAATGTAAAGTAAAGACACAGAGCCCCACTCTCTTCTAACAACACTCACTTACCTGCATGGAGTTCTGTGTATTTGCCTGCCATTCCTGCTCATTAAAGGCCTTGGGCAGACCACAAATAGTTTTGAATTCCCACCTCTGCCTGCAGATCACTCCTACCATAGTTTTGCCCACACTGCTATGCTGGATAGCCACCCGAAATTTGTCAACGTCACAAACCACAAGGCAAACATATTTGACAGAATGTCTGGCAAGGTTTGTCTTTTTTTGCTCTGTGATCTCTTAAAGCTAATCCTGCCACTGCTATTGCCTGGTAACACTTCAACAGTCCCGAGAGTGTGACACATCCTTTCCTACGCAGGTACAGGAGAGACAAGCATGTCCCTGACCCACTACATAGGATTTCTCAATCTGAGAACAACACAGAATGCCCTCTCTCAAACAGTATAATATACAAAGATACAGATCTCACTGTTAACACCCCCCACTGTTGACCTTTACTTGGTCTGCTGTGCTCCAGTTTTCTATGCCCACTTATTTACCTTCCTTACATGATTTATGGCCTTTGATAAGCTTCCAGGCAGGAGGCTTCTGCTTTGCTTTATCGAGTTTTCTAACAGACTTAAATAAAATATCAAGTCTTTAAATATAATTCATCCAGATTAACCAAGCTTTTCCAAATCAATTGTAATGTATCATTCTGAAAAGATACATTGTAATGTATCATTCTGAAACAAGGTGGACATCATCTTTGTCCTTGGAGAGGTGCGGCCCACCACATGCATCCTAGACCCCTGCCCATCCTGGCTGTTAAAAGAAGCCAGAGGGGGTTTGGCAGAGTGGGTGAAGGTGGTGGTTAATGCCTCCTTACAGGAGGGCAAGATTCCAGCGAGCTTAAAACAAGGTATTATCAAACCGCTGTTGAAAAAACCATCACTTGACCCCACTCAATTAGACAACTATCGGCCAGTTTCCAATCTCCCCTATTTGGGCAAAGTCCTGGAACGTGTGGTGGCGGCACAACTCCAGGGATTCCTGGTAGACACTGATTATCTTGATCCGGCACAGTCTGGCTTTAGACCGGGACATGGAACGGAAACAGCCTTGGTCGCCTTGGTAGATGATCTGCGCAGGGAACTGGACAGGGGGAGTGTGTCCCTGTTAGTTCTGCTGGACCTCTCAGCGGCCTTCGATACCGTCGATCACGGTATCCTTCTGGGACGCCTCATAGACATGGGCCTTGGGGGTACTGCCTTGCAGTGGCTCCAGTCATTTCTTGAGGGACGGTCCCAGAAGGTGTTACTGGGTGACACCTGTTCGGCCCCACAACCGTTGTCGTGTGGAGTCCCACAGGGTTCGATCCTGTCCCCAATGTTATTTAACATCTACATGAAGCCGCTGGGAGAGATCATTCGGAGTTTCGGACTGAGATGTTATCTCTACGCAGATGATGTCCAGATCTGTCACTCCTTCTCATCTGTCACCAAGGAGGCTGTCCAGACCTTGAACCGGTGTCTAGCTGCTGTGTCGGACTGGATGAGAGCTAACAAATTGAAATTGAATCCAGACAAGACAGAGGTCCTACTGGTCAGTCGCAAGGCCGAACAGGGTATAGGGTTACAGCCTGTGTTGGATGGGGTTACACTCCCCCTGAAGACGCAGGTTCGCAGCTTGGGAGTGATCCTGGACTCTCAGCTGAACCTGGAATCCCAGGTCTCAGCGGTGGCTGGGAGAGCTTTTGCACAACTAAAACTTGTGCACCAGTTGCGCCCGTACCTCGGGAAGTCTGATCTGGCCACGGTGGTCCACGCTCTTGTTACATCCCGAATAGACTACTGCAACGCTCTCTACGTGGGGTTGCCCTTGAAGACTGTTCGGAAACTTCAACTAGTCCAACGAGCGGCGGCCAGATTGCTCACCGGAGCAACATACAGGGAGCATACCACCCCCCTGTTGTGCCAGCTCCACTGGCTGCCGATTCAGTTCCGAGCACAATTCAAGGTGCTGGTTTTGACCTACAAAACCCTACACGGTTCCGATCCAGCGTACCTGTCCGAACGTATCTCCCTCTATGTCCCACCCCGGAGTCTGAGATCATCTGGGGGGGCCCTGCTCTCGACCCCACCACTGTCACAAGTGAGGCTGGTGGGGACGAGGAGCAGGGCTTTCTCAGTGGTGGCCCCCCACCTGTGGAACTCACTCCCGGGGGAGATTAGGGCATCATCATCCCTCCTCGCCTTCAGGAGGAGGGTGAAAACTTGGTTATGGGACCAGGCCTTTGGCCACTCTAGCAATTAAATCAGTCAATCAGGCAAGTAAAACAAGCAGGATGGATGAATGGAACGAAAAACTAGATCTAGGTGTTAGCAAACACCGACCATGTAAGAGGAGAAACTGGGTTTGTATTTGGTTTTAAGGATTTGATGGATTTTATGATTATATTGTATGCATGTCAACTGTGAATTGTTGTAATTTTATGTAACTTTGTGTACGATTGTTTTTGATGCAGGCATCAAATGGTGCCTTGCTCCTGTAAGCCGCCCTGAGTCCCCCTCGGGGTGAGAAGGGCGGGGTAAAAGAACCCCAAATAAATAAATAATAAATTTGTGGATGATAGCCACAAAACCCTCCTCACAAAAACCTTAATGTGTAACCCCTTCACAAAACCATTAATGTATTGTGTAGATCCTGAGAAAGTCAGGAAAGGTTTGGGTGGGACTAGAAGAGTCAAGCAAGAAGCTTTACTTCAGTCTGCCCCTTGACTAGGAAACAGGGGTTCTTTCTTCACTTCATTTGGAAGATTCATACCACCCTTCATCCCTCTACTTTAAGGGAATAGTATGTTATGTCATGAGTATGTATTTTATTTTTCACCACAATGTAAGGCATGAGCTCTGATGCAATTGCTGGGAGATAGAGCTTTATGGGACTATGGGGATATAGTAAGCAAACAGGCTGAGTAGATTTTTATTGGCTGATAGGTTGGTAGACTGATGCCTGGGATGACCCATGTTGGGGCCAACTGTTCAGCTGTAAACATGTATACTACTAATCTACTAACTTTAAGATGTGTATATAGTTGGCTGCTATTAAGAGTAGAAAAACTGAGTTTGAATAAGTTAATTGATAAAATAAGGAGAAGGAACACTCATTACACAAATTTGGAAGATTAGAAAAGAAAGGACAATATAAGAAGATAAAAGAAATCAATGCATATTATGAGGGATAATCTGTTACTCTTGTTAGAGAAGATGTTATAGTTGAAAGTTTTTCTTTTACTACACTTCCTTCCTATACTAAAGCATATCTATAATGATCTTCCCCACCCCATCCTCCCATGTCTTTGGAGATACAACAGACTCATAGGTAGAACTAGTTAACTAACATTGCTCCATAACTTACATACTATATCCTTTCAAGTTCCCCATCTTTCCCTCATTTTTCCCCTTTTTTTTACTGTTTATTTCAGTTATTTTTCCTCTCCTTTTCTGAAAACAAATAGAACTTATTTGCTACAATGCAGCTGTGGCCTTTTCATGATAGCATTTGCGGTTTATGCACATTATTGCTATTTGAAATCTCTCTTTGTGCACAATATTGCTATTTGAAGTAACCTCTAACACTACAGTCTGACTCTTGCGTTCATGGGACCAGTAATCTACACCTTCATTTATCTACATCTCACAAAATATATCCTTTCTAGGCATTTCCTGGGTCCTCCAGCATGCCTTTATAAACCCAATATCCATCATTTCAGTAGGGCTCACTATTATCCTGCATGGATAAGAATTCATACAGTAATTAATACTGAAAGGCCAAGAAGGAAAATTTCCAATTTTCGCAAAACAAAACAAAACAAAACCCTCTTTCCTTCCCTTGTGAAACTATGTCTTCAACATAGACAGCCCATAGACAGCTTAATTCTAAAATTAACAGAAGAGAACTTCTGAATATTAAATAAATTTGACAGATTCCAAATTGACAATTTCTTCTATGAAGGAGTGGGTGATGTCCACTCTAGTTCTTCTTATAGTTAGTGGCCCCATTTCTAATGTATCGATATCATTACTAAACTCTCTGATGCATATCTTCAGTAAGAAGGAAGATGTTTATTATTGATAGTTTTGGTAAAATTTGAGCTTATGGTAGAAACCTGAACCCCACGACCAAGCAATTTCCTACCATATCTTCAAACAATACAGCTTGATTGGACTATCTTCCACAGTGATACATGTGACCTAGAGTACAGACTGCTGGCAAAATCTCTCAATATTTCACCTCTGTGTACTTGGCTTTGGGTAGTAAACAAACCTTAAACCCAATCTGCACTTCCTATCATTTATCTATTTACAATTTGTTGATAATTATAACAAGACAGTATACTTTTCTTACCTTAGTTGGTATGGTGGGATCTTGGTAGCAGCTTCAGTAGATTCTAAAGTTTCTGTATAGGAAAAAAGAAGAATCATTGTAAAAGGGAAGTAGAATGGGTATTTTCCACAGTGCTACTTTAGAAAATGTTGACCATTTCTGCTACCTAGGCAGCCACCTCTCCGCAAAAGTCAACATTGTCACTAAAATACAACACCATCTGAGCTCTGTGAGTACAGAATTTTTCAAATGAAGCAGAGAGTGTTTGAGGATCAGGATATTTGTAGGGCAACCAAGATGCTTGTTTATAAGGTTATTGTCTTCTCAACTCTGTTATATGCCTGTGAAATATGGAACTTCTACAAACGGCATTCTCAACTTCTGGAATGATTCCCTCAATGTTGCCATTGAAAAATCCTGCAAAACTCTTGGGTAGAAAAGCAGTCAAATGTCAGCATTCTGGAAGAAGCAAAGGCCATCAGCATTAAAGCAATGATGCTCCGTCATCAACTTCACTGGACTAACCACATTGTCTGAATGCTCAATCAACGTCTCCCAAAACAGTCACTCTACTCTCAACTCAAGAACAGAAAACAAGATGTTGTTGGACAGCAAAAGAGATTTAAAGATGGGCTTAAAGCCAACCTTAAAAACTGCAGCATAGATGCCGAGAACTGGGAACTCCTGGCCTTCAAGTCTTCTAACTCAAAGAGGCACGAATGGAGGGCGAAAGGGAGTAATGTGTCAAGAGAAAGGCACATAAAGCCTTCCACCTGGAAACGGATATCCTCACTGTGAAGTAACATGCGGATCCAGTACAAATCTCTGCAGTCACCTAGAGACCCCCGCCAAGAATCTCCACCTGGAAGGCAATCATACTTGGCTGTGAGTGATAGCATATGATGGTGAGTCTTAAATGACTGGTCTCCCAAAATTGCCTAACATGCTATAATGGATACTTGGAGCAAAGCCAAACATTTAATTGCCTTAAATGTACCTTTACAAATGTGCAGTTGCCAACCCTAAAATTCAACAAGACTGAAAATATACTTTTAGGCTGCAATTCAAAACACATTTCCTTAAGTCTCCATTGGGGGACTTCGTTTGAATCAGACATGAATAACATTACCCTGTACCTATCTTCAAAAGCTAAACACATTCATTTAACCCATAGAATAACTGTATGACCCGCAGGCTATTGTTGAGAAAAGATCAACATTGTTGACAAACATTAAACTACTATATATATCGTACTCATGTATAAGTCTAGACATTTTAGTTTAAAAAAATCAGCTCCCAAAACTAGGGTTGACTAGTCCATAGAGCAATGTAATACTATATTTTAACTCTTATTGAAAAAAGAACCATCCCCTTCTCTGAGGAAAGGAGTGAAAAGCAAGAGCTCAGTCTGTCCTGAGATAACTTAAAGGAGGATTGACCTCTTCTATTTTCTATTTTCTATGCTGCACCACTGCTTCTGGATTTTTTGAATGTCTGGTCAGCGAGACGGCAGCAAGCCCCCAAGGAAGCTCTGTTGCTCTCCTCTCTCAGCAAAATCACCCTTGACTTACTGTATCCATGGGTCATATCAAAACCCATAATGTTGACCCTAAGAGGACATGTATGGATTTACTTAAAGCAGTTGAACTATATCAACTGCCCTTGATTTATTTATGAGGTCAATTTATAGAATAATATAGTTAACTCTTTATATCCATGGATTGTGTATTCAGAGATTTCACCATCCATAGCTTGAAAATCTGCCCGCCCACCCCTCCCCCCAAATTCAAAAAGTAAGCCTTGATTTTGCCATTTTAAATAAGGGACACCGTTTTATTGTGCCAATGGATATAATAGAACATGACCATTCATGAATTTTAGAACTGCAGAAGGTCCTGGGACCAAACTCCAGTGGATACTCAAGGGCACATTGTAGATTTAAATAGGCCTGACACACAGACTAACTAGATCAGTGGTTCACAACCTCTTCTTAACCAGGGGCCACTTGACCAGGGACCACTCTACAACATTAGTACCAAAAGGACTATGGATCAGTTTTTGGTCAACTTTAGATTCAGATTGGTTATTTGGGGTGCTGATTCAGAAATATGTGTTAGATAGACCACATCAACTCTAGTTTCTGATACATAACATATGCCATCCTGTAGTCGCCATCTTCTCATGCACAGAAAACCATATTTAATAAGTCTTGACACTATAAGAGAGATTCGCTCTTGTTGTAACAGTGTAGTAATGGTGAGGCCGCAGGTCATATTTTAGTTCTTGCAGACCACTAGTGGTCCATAGACCACAGGTTGGAAATCACTGAATTAGATTACGTCTTTCATTCCTAAACTTCTGTCCACTAAAATTAGTTCCCTTTCTGCAAATGCCTGAGGATTAAAAAGAAAAACACAAGCACATCATTCTTGTTTCTATACCAAATTAAAAGATGTGTGCTCCTACTGCGCACGATTTCTTCCAGAGTGATGTAGTGGATTAAGACCAGGGTTTGAATCCCTGCTCGGCCATGGAAACTCATTGTGTAAACCTGAGCAAGGCACACTCTCTCATGCTTAGAGAAACTCACATGGCAAACCTTCTCTGAATACATCTGGCCAAGAGAAGCGTACATGGAGTCAATCTAAAGATCTATAACAATAACAAAACTAACCATAGGCAGAAAAGAACACAGTATGACAATAATGTTAACCTGTTGAAGCCAAAGTAACAATCCATATATATAAATGGCATTAAGCAACAAAGCCATGACCACGTTAGCACGTGCTAATAAAAAAAGTAGGTAGGTGACATGTACATTTTTCCCATTCATGTTTTAACACTCTCTTTCAATCTCTGCAATCTGATTCTATTCCTAAGTGAAAGAGTTCAAAGAAACCTTTGTTTCCAATAACGACATCTTGCAAAGACAGACACAACAGAGCATTTCAACCCAGCAGCCTCGAAATCCTAATCCAGCTGCCCTCATTATGCCATTCATTCTGCTTCCTTTAAAATATGCACCACTGACAGTTACACCCATTGGGTAAACCGATAACACCTTTACAATGTTATCTTTACAATACACGAGCAGCAATGTGTTGTTGTTGTGTGCCTTTCCTAGGGAGTCCAATAATAGTTAAAGTGGGGTATAGATAGCAATATATTATATAGTGGGAGAAGTGCAAAGCACTGTCAAGCTGGATTTACATTGATGTATAATGCAGTTTGGAACAGTATAGTTCAGCTGAGGGCAAACTTGGGCCTTCCAGGTGTTTTGGACTTCAACTCCCACCATTCCTAACAGCCTCAGGCCCCTTCCTTTTGGTTAGGAAAAGAAGGTACATCTCATACAACTGGGGGGAGAGAAAATCTGAACGGCTGGAAAATGCTGTGTGGATGCACAATCCTGATCACTCTGCATATTTATAGAACTATAAGTAGTAAAAATAAAGGTTTCTCCTTGACATTAAGTTTAGTTGTGGTGGTGCTCATCTCCATTTCTAAGCCAAAGAGGCGGTATTGTTCACAGACACCTCCAAGGTCCTGTGGCTGCCTTGACTGCATGGAACGCCGTTACTTTCCTGCCAGAGTAGTACCTATTGATCTATTCAAATTTGCATGTTTTCGAACTGCTAGGCTGGCAGAAGCTGGGCCTACAAGCAAGAGCTCAGCCCACTCCCTGGATTCTAACCACCGACCTTTTGGTCAGCAAGTTCAGCAGCTCAGCAGTTTAACCAACTGCACCACCGTGGGCTCCCTTTATAGAACCATATTCCTTACTTACTTACTTAGGTGATTCCTCATTGCCAAAGGATGATGGTCCTCCAAGTGTAGGGTCCTAGTAGTGGGTCCGTAGATGACTGTGGAACCCTATTCTTGATCTGCAAGTTCTCCCACAGTGAGGACATCGGTTTCCAGGTGGAAGGTGGTCCCGGTCAGGGTTGGCTTGATGTGCCTTCCTCATAGCATGTTTCTCCCTTTTGCCCTCCATTAGTGCCTCTTCAAATTTTGCAGCACTGCTGGTCACAGCTGACCTCCAGTTAGAGCACTCAAGGGGCAAGGCTTCTCAATTCTCGGCATTTATGCCACAGTTTTTAAGCCCATCTTTAAATCTCTTTTGCAAATGTGAGTTTTCTATTCTTGAGTTGGGAGTATAGGAACTGCTTTGGGAGACAGGGATCGAGCATTCGGACAATGTGGCTGGTCCAGCGGAATTGATGAGGTAGGAGCATTGCTTCAATGCTGGTGGTCTTTGCTTCTTCCAGCATGCTGATATTTGTCCGCCTGTCTTCCCAAGAGATTTGCAGGATTTTACAAAGGCAACGTTGCTGGAATCATTCCAGGACGTCTGTAGACAGTCCACATTTCGCATGCGTATAGCAGGGTTGGGAGGACAATGGCTTTATAAACAAGCACCTTGGTCTCCCTACGCATGTCCCTGTCCTCAAACAATGGAAGAACTATATTCCACCCTAACTGCAATGCTGAGGAATATTGTCATTTTCAGTTTAGGGAAGACATTTCAAATTATTAGCTAAGGCATTCTTGGATGTCACAGAATGACAAGCCCTGGAATACCACGGGATGTTGCCATGGTAGTTAAAGTGGGATATAGTTGCCTCTAGTTTAGACTAGTTGCGTCTAGTTTGGACTACTGCAATGCACTCTACGTGGGGCTTCCCTTGAAGATGGCCCGGAAACTCCAATTGGTCCAACATTCGGCAGCCAGATTAATAACTGGGGCGAATTACAGGGAGCAGTCAATCCCCCTGTTTAAGGAGCTCCATTGGCTGCCGTTCATCTTCTGGTCCCAATTCAAGGTGCAGGTTATCATCTATAAAGCCCTAAACGGTTTGGGACCTGCCTACCTTTGTGACCGCATCTCCCCCCACCAACCTCTTCTGATGTGCCTTTGGAGAGTGACCATTCACCCCATTTCTGTTTGTTCCACCTACAGTGTTTCCCCTAAGATGCACTTTCCCCTGTCCTAAACTGAAAGCCTAACTCCACTGTTCATCCCTTTGGGCTTCTCTCAAATGCACTTTTCCTACTACTACCTCATCCAGGGTTTTATCATTTTACCTTGTCCATTGTGTTCAATTTTATATTATCTTATTTTGCTTTGTTTACTCTATTCTGCTACTGTATTGTGATGTAATATTTGTTGCTTTTTGTTGTTTGCATTTTGTATTTTATTTTGCTGTATTGTATCTTTGGGCTCGGCCTCATGTTAGCCGCCCCAAGTCCCCCTCGGGGAGATGGTGGCGGGGTATGAATAAAGTTTATTATTATTATTATTTATATAGGTATCAATATAATGGTGTAGTGGGAGAAGTGCAAAGTACAGTAAAGCTGGGTCTACAGGGAGTATAATGCAATTTGGAGCAGTCTAGTCCAGCTGTGGGCAAACTTGGGCCCTCCAAGTGTTTTGGACTTCAACTCCCACCATTCCTAACAGCCTCAGGCCCTTTCCTTTTCCCTTTTCGCTTAAGCGGCTGAGGGGGAAAAGAAAGGGTCCTGAGGCTGTTAGGAATGGTGGGAGTTGAAGTCCAAAACACTTGGAGGGCCCAAGTTTGCCCATGCCTAGTCTATGTAGATCCACATAATGCAGATCATGTCAATGAAGTGTAGATCCAGCCTCAGAAGGAAAGGGAAGAACTGGTGTTGGATCTGGGCTCCGGTCTCCTGCGTGGGGAAGAAGAAGAAGGAGCTTTCCAGGAACCAGCCACCCTGGAAGCAGCAGCCAGGCGAGAAAAACAAAAAGCGGGCTTGCTGCTCCGTTGGTTTGTGGGCAGTCCGGGCGGAAGGCCAAGAGGCAGAGGGCCAGGCAAGGAGGACGCCTGACAGCTCCCTCATCCGCGGAAGGCAAACCAGACCAAACATCAACACAGCGAGACAACAGGGCGCGCGTCCCTCCAAGGATGCGCCTTTCCACGGGGGAAAAGGAAGGCGACACCGCGGGAAAAGGACCCCGCAAAGCCCCCCACGGCCCCGGGGCACCTCTCTCGGAGGTCTAGCCTTTCTCCACGGGGGGAGCATGCCCGCCCGCCCCTTATTGCCCTCCCCCAAAGCCCCCCCCCCCGCCATCCTCACCGGTGGCCCAGGCGCAGCTCTCCTTGATGGCCTTGTGCTTGTTCCCCGAGGCTTCCTTCTGCAGCTTCTTCAGGGTGCCTTCCATCTTGCCTACCTGCCTTGCCCTATCCCTCCTCCTCCTCCTCCTCCTCCTCCTTCGTGGAGCCCCGCTTCAAGCGCGCGGCATCGGCGGCGTTGATGAATCACGCGGAGCGGCCCACGACCCGGGAGACGTCACGCGCGGCAATCCCCCCCTCTCTCTCTTAATCCCCGCCTCCTCCGCGCAGACGTCCACGCCGGGTCTTGGAGAGCCTGCCTTTGGGCCAATCGCTCCTCCTCTCGCCGCCTCGGCTGCACCTGCCGCTCCCTCCAACCCTCGGGCGACAGGGAAGGGGAGCCACGCGTGGAGCCGCCGGGAGGCGCTTTGGAGGCGGCACAGCGCCCGGCCTGGCTTTTGCTGGGAGCCCCAGATAGAGCAGACCCCTTGGATCAATAGGGTTTACTCATCAAGGGGAGGGAAGGAGCCTCCGGTGGCTGGGAGCCCCAGATAGTGGGCTAAACCCTTGTGCCGGCAGGACTGAAGACCGACAGGTCGGAGGTTCAAATCCGGGGAGAACGCGGGTGAGCTCCCTCTGGCAGCTTCTACTATCCAATCTAAACTGGGGGAAAATTAAAAACCCTGTAACAGCTGGCTAGAGATTCGGACACCATGAGTCCATGGCTGGCATTTATAAGCCCTGCAAGCTAGAGAACAAGGGTGTACCTACACTGCACAATTATAACATTTTGATCCCAATTTCATCTTAAGAACAGACAAGCATCTCAAGCTCCGAGGATTACCTGGGAAAGAATCCCACTGGAGCATTGCAGGACACCCAAATACCTGGGAGTTACCCTGGACCGTGCTGTGACCTACAAGAAGCACTGCCTGAACATCAAGCAAAAAGTGGGCGCTAGAAACAATATCATACAAAAGCTGACTGGTACAACCTGGGGATCACAACCAGATACAGTGAAGACATCTGCTCTTGCGCTATGCTACTCTGCTGCTGAGTATGCATGCCCAGTGTGGAACACATCTATCTCACCACACTAAAACAGTGATGTGGCTCTTAATGAGACATGCCCCATTATCACAGGGTGTCTGCGCCCTACAGCACTGGAGAAATTACACTGTCTAGCCAGTATTGCACCACCTGACATCCACCGGGGAGTAGCAGCCAATAGTGAAAGGACCAAGGCAGTGACATCTCTGGCTCATCCCCTGTTTGGGTATCAGCCAGCACGGTAGCGACTTAAATCAAGAAATAGTTTTCTAAGATCTACAGAGACACTCGCTGGAACACCTCAGCAAGCGAGAGTCCAAAAGTGGCAGGCTCAAACCCAGAACCTCAATCAATGGGTGATACCAAATGAGAGATTTCCTTCTGGGCACACAGAAAACTGGGCAACTTGGAAGTGCTGAACAGACTGCACTCTTGACACCATAAGATGCAGAGCCAACCTTAAGAAATGGGGCTACAAAGTGGAGTCCAGGACTTTGTAGTGTGGAGAAGAGCAAACCACAAACAACCTATTACAATGCAGCCTGAGCCCTGCCACATGCACAATGGAGGACCTTCTTATAACAAACCAGAGGCACTCCAAGTGGCCAGCTACTGGTCAAAGGACATTTAATAGAATGCCAAGTTTGCAAACTTTGTGGGTTTTTTGTTTTTGTTTTTAAATACAATACAACTGTTTGGTTTGCTCCTGATACGATAAATAAAATCCCAATTTAGCTGGCGTGGCTCCATCCTGTAGATGAAGGAAAGTACTATTCTGCAATATATGGTGTTATATAGAAACGTCAAAGCATTTCTAATAATAGAGAAAAATACTGTTTTATGAACATGTAGTATATTGATAGCACCTGGCTAATGACTGTGAGTGTTATGATGCAATACCTAAGGGGTGTGGTAATGGCCGAGTCATAACTATGTGAGGGTTTCTGCAAAGGGATTGCATCAGCCAGTGTCCCTTGCTGATGACCTATCAGCAGGTGGCTATATAACAGTGGTTCCCAACCTTTTTTTGATCAGGGACCACTAGGACCAGAGGCAACTCTCCAACATTAGCACCAAAAGGGTTACAAATTGGATTTTGGTCAACTTTAGATTTGATTTGGTTATTGATCATCCCTGCCATAGGATGTCATAATGGCTATATACAAAACAGCAACTCAAACGGCATCCTGCTTCTCACCAAATGTGCGGAACACAACCTTGTCATCACCAACACGCTCTTCCGCCAGAAAAACAAGTTCAAGACATCATGGAAGCACCCCCGGTCAAAGCATTGGCACCTCTTAGACTATGTAATCACACGTGCCAGAGACCGCCGTGAGGTGCTCCTCACAAGAGCCATGACAGGTGCTGACGACTGCTGGACTGACCACAGGCTAATCCGATCAACGATGGCTCTCAAGATTGCCCCCAAGCGCAGGCTCCAAGGAAGAAAGACAAGGCGCAAAATGAACACCCAAGCCCTTCAGGAGCCCTCCAGACGAGCCCATCTCCAAACAGCACTCAAGAACCATCTACCCACAGAACACCCCGAAAATGTTGAGGAACACTGGAACAAACTGAAGACCTCCATCATCACAGCCTGCGAAGAAACTATTGGATATCAAACCAAGAAACATCAAGATTGGTTTGACGAAAATGACATCGAGATCCAACAGCTAATTGACAAGAAAAGGAAAGCCTTCCAAACATGGCAGAGAGACTGTGCTGCTAAGAAAAAGATCTACGCCAGTGCAAAAGCTGAAGTCCAAAGAAGGACAAGAGAACTCAAGAACATCTGGTGGACAAAGAAGGCTGAAGAAATCCAACACCTGGCAGATACCCATGATGCTCAGGGATTCTTCAAAGCCACAAAGGTCATCTATGGACCAAGAAACCATGGCATACAGCCTCTACGCTCATCAGATGGAACCAAACTCTTGAAAGACCAAAACTCAATTGCACTATGTTGGAAAGTACACTACCAAAGCCTCCTGAACCGCGGCTCCGATGTGGCCGAAGAGGTCCTCTCACAAATCCCGCAACAACAAACTAGGGATGAGCTTGCAGCACTGCCTAGTCTGGAAGAAGTCAGCAATGCCATCAGCCAACAAAAGAATAACAAAGCCAGTGGACTGGATGGGATCCCTGCTGAAATCTTTAAAGAGGGAGGACCTGAGCTGACACACCAACTCCACCAGCTCATAGAAAAAGTGTGGGTGACCGAGAAAATCCCAGCAGATTTCAAGGATGCCACCATCATCACCCTCTTCAAAAAAAGGGAAAGAACAGACTGCGGAAACTATCGAGGTATCTCCCTTCTAACCTCCGCTGGGAAAATCCTTGCAAGAATCCTTGCAAACTGCCTTCTGCCCCTCTCAGAAGACACCCTCCCAGAATCCCAGAACGGCTTCCGCCCCTCCAGAGGAACCGTGGACATGATCTTCACTGCACGACAGCTCCAAGAAAAATGCAGAGAACAAAATCAACCTCTGTACATGGCATTCATCGACCTTGCAAAGGCATTCGACACAGTGAATCGCAGCGCTCTCTGGACCATCCTCCAAAAAATCGGGTGCCCAAACAAATTTGTGAACATCCTGCGGCTCCTCCATGATGACATGATGGCAACAGTTTTGAACAGCAATGGCTCCCAAAGTGACCCATTTAAGGTGGAATCGGGTGTCAAACAGGGATGTGTTATTGCCCCAACTCTATTCTCCATCTTCATCACTATGATACTTCACCTTGTTGATGAGAAACTTCCCACCGGAGTGGAAATCATCTATCGGACAGATGGCAAGCTATTCAACCTCAGCAGACTGAAAGCCAAAACCAAGGTTACAACAACATCTGTTATAGAACTCCAGTATGCTGATGACAACGTCGTCTGTGTGCATTCAGAAGAAGATCTACAAGCCACTCTAAACACCTTTGCAGAAGCATATGAGAAGCTAGGCTTGTCATTGAACATTGAAAAAACCAAGGTGCTTTTCCAGCAGGCACCAGCCAACCCCTCACCAATGCCAGTGATACAGCTTAATGGTGTAACATTAGAAAATGTTGATCATTTCCACTACCTTGGCAGCCACCTCTCCACCAAAGTCAACATCGACACCGAAATACAACACCGCCTGAGCTCTGCAAGCGCAGCATTTTTCCGAATGAAGCAGAGAGTGTTTGAGGACTGGGACATCTGTAGGGATACCAAGGTGCTTGTTTATAAAGCTATTGTCCTCCCAACCCTGCTCTATACCTGTGAGACGTGGGCTGTCTACAGACGTCACATGCAACTCCTGGAATGATTCCATCAGCGCTGCCTCCGGAAAATCCTGCAAATCTCTTGGGAAGACAAGCGGACAAACGTCAGCGTGCTGGAACAAGCAAAGACCACCAGCATTGAAGCGATGGTCCTCCGCCACCAACTCCGCTGGACCGGCCATGTTGTCCGGATGCCCGACCACCGTCTCCCAAAGCAGTTGCTCTACTCCGAACTTAAGAACGGAAAACGGAATGTTGGAGGACAGGAAAAAAGATTTAAAGATGGGCTCAAAGCCAACCTTAAAAACTCTGGCATAGACTGTGAGAACTGGGAAGCCCTGGCCCTTGACCGCTCCAGCTGGAGGTCAGCTGTGACCAGCAGTGCTGCAGAATTTGAGGAGGCACAAGTGGAGGGTGAAAAAGAAAAACATGCCAAGAGGAAGGCGTGTCAAGCCAACCCCGGCCGAGACCGCCTTCCACCTGGAAACCAATGCCCTCACTGCGGAAGAAGATGCAGAGCAAGAATAGGGCTCCACAGCCACATACGCACCCACAAGAATATTGGAAGACAATCATCCTCGGAAAGCGAGGGATCACCTAAAAAAATACACAAAAGGTTTTTGTCTGATTAACCATGTCATGACTATCCCATGTTAGAATTATCATACTGAGTGAACTTCAGGCAAATAACAACAACCCTACATGGAACTTAGGAAATAAGGGCTATCTAGTCCAATGCAGGACTACACAACTAAAGCTCTCCTGAAAGATGATCATCCAATATTCAACCAAGACCTCCAAGGTGGAGGGTCCACCACTCTTCAAGGCAATCTTTAATGTGGTATCAGACATTTCTAACTGTGAAGTGCAGTTATGTTCCTAGACCACAATCTTGTGCAGTAGAAGTAGTTCTACATGTGGAACTATGCTGGCCACTCACCAACATCTGGACTTAACAAAGGCTTGCAGTGGTGGTCTGGAGGAACATCTGTCTATGGACCTGCACCAAGATACATAATGACTACGTCCTCAGATCTCTGGAGACCTTAGCCTTATATCTGGCCAAATCACTGTTTTGGGAAAGCTAATAATCAATAATCATGATGACAGTTATTCCCAAATATTGGATACCTCCATCAGATCAAAGATATGCTGGGGTATTCTTTTTGCTGTCATGAAACATGCATAGATATATGTGTTGCTTTTCGGTGTTTTAATCCTTGTACCTGGAATCCTGTGCTGTGCATTTACACATATCAGACAGAATTGATTTCATTAAAACCCACTCCAGGAAATGTGTTGAGAAGCTTGAGAACACATTTAGCATGTGTCCAGTCCACCCCTACATAATATTTCTTTCTGCACTGCCAGTCAATTTCACTGGATGATCAATGTGTACTACTTAACAAGTGGGGGGAAATTGTTGAACAGATTGAATATTAAATCTCCGAAGCAGTTGTATTAATTAATTGTTGACACTTCCCTCCACTCCTCTCTGATTCATCACAATCTATATTCTGGGAACATTGTTTCCATCCTAAATATCTTGATGTCATCTTAGATAGAACACTAGTATATAGGAAACACTGCTTGACCACCAAACACAAAGTAGCTACACGTAATAACATCCTGAGGAAACTTACTGGCAGCACATGGGGTGCAGACCCAAAATTGATAAGAACATCAGCCCTAGCCTTGTCTTACTCAACTGCCGAGTATGCCTGACCTGTTTGGCATAAGTCTGCCCATGCAAAGCAGGTGAACATAGCATTGAATGAAACATGCAAATTAATCAAAGGATGCCTTAAACCTACACCTGTTGATAAACTCTACAGAATAGCTGGCATTGTCCCCCCTGATGTGTGATGGGAAGTCGCTGCTAAATGTGAGAGAAATAATGTTGAACACTATGAAAACCATTCACTACATGGCTACCAGCCTCCTCCCAGTAGACTCAAATCAAGAAAAAGCTTTATGAGAACTATCACTCTTCTTGGCGTCCCTCCAGCAACAGCAAGGGTATCTCTCTGGGCAGCTAAACCAGGAAATCCCAACTGGATGGGAGGGTCTTCCTCCAGGGGCAAACCAAGAATGGGCAACTTGGAAGTCCCTGAACAGATTCAGAAGTTGAGTGGGTAGTTAAAAAGACAACCTGGCAAAAAGGCACTACCTAAAAGAATCCCACACTGTATGTAACTGTAGAGCAGGACAGACAACTCCGCATCTGTATGCTTGTCCACTATGTCCTGCCTCATGTACAGAGGAAGAATTGTTGGAGGCTACAGACAATGCCATTGCTTTTGCCCATTTTTGGTCAAAAGATATTTAGCCGCCTGCGCTCCTTCTATTTTTATCAGATTTATACTAATTTATGCAATGCTTTTGATATGAAATAAGTCAATTCTGAGCCCATCATAAAGACAGAATGTAGTTAGTATGCCATTATGTGGTCTATTCTGGGGGGAAATTAAAGGAGATATTGCACATACTGGAAATATACTAGTCCAATTTTAGTCACATTTTGAATAAACTCATTGAAATCAATAGTACTCTGATTAGTTACACCTAAATCTTATCTATTTCAATAGTTCTGCTCAAACTATCGGGTCTAACCCATGGGATTTAGGATCAAGACATTTAGCTCTTCCAATCTGCTGTTGTTGTGCTGTTGTCTCATTATATTTACACTTTCCTAGACCAAGAGGGAAATATGAAGATGTTCACATCCTAAAGTTGGCTTCAGAGCAGATCTTGGTATAGTTATTTTCCCCAGCTCTGCCCTAATTTGTGACCTACCATTCCTGGGATTACTGCTGGTGGCAACAAGTGAGTAAGACTTTTCAGTGGTATTTGAAAAGGGACTAAAAAACTCCCCCCATAATATTTGATGTACGCTTCTACCTGGACATATTTTTCTTCTATCACAGCTATAGTTCTTACAAATGCCGATGTATAAGCTTTAAATGTATGCTTATGCTTTGTTTGAAAATTGTTCAAAAATGGTCATTACCATAACCTTTTTTGTTGGGTTGACAAATGTGCCTATCTATAGTTTAACTGTATTTTTAATTATCCTGTTACTAACAGAACTGGCAAAGCAGAGCAGTCTCAATGCCAGTATTTTGCAGTAGTTGCTTGATAAAAACCTGCTTGTAAGGAAATGGATAGGCCTTTGTGCTAACTCGTTTATCCTGTTGGGGCAGATTTATACCTTTGTAAATGTGAAAAGCAAAGCAACTGTGCACTCGGGGTTCCTGGTTCTGTTGTTTATTACCACCCTTCACACAGTTATATGTTTTCTGAGAGACAAGATTTGCAAACCTAATTGTGTATACATTATTAAAGTTATATGCTTACTAGAATCATAGAATCATAGAATAATAGAGTTGGAAGAGACCTCGTAGGCCATCCAGTCCAACACCCTGCCAAGAAGCAGGAAAATTGCATTCAAAGCACCCCGGATAGATGGCCATCCAGCCTCTGTTTAAAAGCCTCCAAAGAAGGAGCGTCCACCACATTCGTGACAGATCTGAGTACTTCTCAAGTCCTTATTACACATTCTGTAGTCTACTTTATGTTAACCCAGGCATGGGCAAACCCAGGCGTGGGGGGCTGAAAGCAGCCCCCTGGGCTCTTTTCTCAGATCCTTCTCTCTCTCACCATCCTATCCTTCCTTCTTTTGCCTCTTTAATTCCTTCCTTCCCTCATTTGTTCTCCCTCCCTCCTTCCTTTCCTTCCACCCTTCCCCCTAACTTCCTTCCTTTCTTCCTTCCTTCCCTCCCTCCCTCTTTCCTCCCTTCTTCCCTCTCTCTGTCTTTTTCTCCCTCCCTTCCTCTTCCCTTTTGTCTTTCCTTCCTTCGCTCTTTCCTCCTTCTTTCCCTGGTTCCCTCTTTCTCCTTCTTTCTCTTTTGTCTTCCCTTCCTTCTCTCTTTTCTCTCTCCCGCCCCTCCCTCCATTCCCTTCCACTCTTCCTTCCATCCTTCTCTTCCTTTCTTCCTTCTCTTTTTCCTTCTTCCTTTCCTCCTGGGAAATGTTTAGCTGGGAAAAGAGAAGTTAGAGAGGAAACATTAGAATCATGTTTCAAGATTTAAAAGGATGTCTTATTGATGAGGAGGGGAAACTAATTTTCTGCTGCTCTGGAGACCAGGACACAAGGGAGCAATGCTTTCAAATGGTAGGGAAAGAGATTCAACTGGAAAAAATTGGAAGAACTTCCTGGCGTTCTAGCCTAAGAATTAGGCTGCCTGGGAGTGTGGTGGAGTCTCCTTCTCTGGAGGCTTTTCTGCAGAGGCTTATTTGAAGTGCTTTGTGCCTTCCTTCATGGCAGGGGGTTGGACTGGATGGCCCTTAGAGGTCTCTTCCAACTAGTATTCTAGTATTCTATTATTCTAGTATTCTATATCAGGAGTAGGCAATACAGGGCTTAATGGATACACCTTTTCTCTCTTGTCAACCATCTCATTCTGACCAAGACCAACCCTTTCGGGATCCAAACTTTTCCCACCTTTCCTTCACTTTCCTTCTGTCTGCAAAAGAGAAGAGGAAGGGGAGGAAAGGGTAGTGAGGGGACTTGGGCCTGGCCCACCCACCCCGCTCCATGTGGTCCCCATAGATAGTTTGCCCATGCCTGTGTTAACCCATGAAAAGAGGAACATCCAAGCCTCTCCACCTGCCATCTCTCTCTATAGTTTTTGTGGGCTTGGGGATGATTGCTGAAATGTTAATTTATCACTTTTTCCATCTGGTTCTGGGGGGGGGGGGGGGGGGCAAAAAAGAGAGTTATGCCATCCATGACTCAGCCAGCCGTGTTCTTGCTATTATAATATTGTTTTTTAGTCCTTGCAGTGAAGCTGCTAATATGTAGCCAGCATCAGATAAGGATGATAATCTCAGAGAAAGATACCTGCATTGCTGTTGCTTGGTGAAACTGTGCTGCAGAGACAGAATGGGTCTTTCTTCTTCTCCTGCTGCCACGTTGTGCCCTTTAAAAAAAGGGGTTTTCTTAGCTCTTATACAAACATACCCCACCATTTCATGCTGCTTTAGGGGGCACAGAAAGTATTGTGAATCCTCGGCCCCATAATAATAATAATAATAATAAGTAATAATAAAACTTTATTTGTATACCGCCCTATCTCCCCAAAGGGACTCAGGGTGGTTTCCAACATGTAGGCAAACATTTAATTGCCAGAAAGAAACCATACAAACAATTACAACAAAATAAACATTTTCAACAATATAACACCATCTAATTAAACTTAACAAACAAAATAACAACAGCTGAGTGCCACATAGTGTCCAATGTGTATGCCTTGTCCTGGTATAGTTGCTTGAGGCATTTTGTCATGCCATTGATCTGTTTCTGACTTATGCCATGCACATCTGGTTTGAAACATTAGAATGAATATGCAAAACAGCCTAATTTTATTCTCACAATTTTTGTAAATTTGCTTCTTCTACGCTCTAGTGGTAAGCACACACTTTCTGGGGTGGGTGTCCAGATGCTCTCACAGGACCCCTCCCCCAAAGCCCCAAGACCCCTTTGAAAAGTAAAACTTACCCAGATTCCAGTACACTCTCAGAGCAGTGACCCCCCCCCCCCCCCCAAAAAACTCTCCTGGCACATCATTTCTACATGCTGGGAGAGCTGCTCTGAGAGTGTACTGGAGGCCAAGTAAGTTTTCTTTACTTTTCAAAGGGCTTTGGGGGCTTTGGGGGAGGGGGTGGATATTCCCACAGTAAATTAGTCCAGAAAATTGTGGGAATGGTGTCTGGGCTGCAGTCCAGACACCGGAAATAGTGGGTTTATCCTGCGCCTTTCAAGAAGACCTCAAGGCTTGTGTGGGTTCATAGGAGGAAATGTAGTCAACTTAGTTGACTACATCTCCTCCTATGAACCCTAAATGGACCCAAACCATTTAGGGCTTTATAGGCTAAAGCCATCACCTTGAATTGTGCCCAGAAACAAACTAGTAGCCAGTGCAGGGGGGAGGGTGGCTCGCTCCCTGTATCCGGCTCCTGTAAGCAATCTGGCAGCTGATCTTTGAACCAGTTTGCCGTTTCCAAACACTTTTCTGGGGCAGCCCCACATACAGCGAATTACAGTAGTCTAATCTGGATGTGACCAAGATGTCCACCATCATGCCCAGATCAGACTTTTCAAGGTATGGGCACAACTGATGCACAAGCTTTAGCTGTGCAAAGGCTCTCCCAGCCACCACTGACACCTGGGCCTCTAGAGTCAGTGCTGAGTTCAGGAGGACCCCCAGACTGCAGACCTGTGTGACATTCAGGGAGAGTGTGACCCCGTCCAGTACAGTTGCAACCCTATACCCTGATTGGCCTTACAACTGATCAGGAGTACAACTGTCTTGCCAGGATTCAAATTCAATATGAGTGCCATAGCCATAGGCAGCTAAAAACAACATCTGATATGGTACAAACCCAGAACTCTGATTCTACCACTGAAATCCAAGCTACTCAGCTTGAATGATTTTGGCTATTATCAAAATATTAGATACAACTTTAGTGGATAAACTAAGTAAGTGGAGAGTTTTGCTTAAGGGTAGATGCAACATTGTATTCAAGGCAGAAATTCATCTGGCTGTAACCATTTACAAAAATTGCAGATTTACTAAAAATATTGGTAGGTTTCTCCACCTGAATATACTTACACCCACCGAATAACCCCAATTCATAAAGAGAGTGGGAGTGATTTAAGATAAGAGTCCATTCCAAAGGTCTCTCTGAATCATTTCCAAAAGCAGTTATTACATGGCAAATCAGATGTGACATTTAGGCTTTCATTGCCTGTGCTCTGTTTATGTATAAAGTCTAGGGATATGCTTTTACCTTTAGGCATAAAGTTCTGAGGTTATGGTCGTTGTGTGATAATTGTAGTGTGAAAGGTCCTGAATGGTGGGTTCTTTTCTTAGTTATTCCAGACTCTTCTCTGAGATTCCTGACTCTGAAACTTAAGATAAGGGAGAACCGGGGGGAAATGATTGAAGCAATATAATGAGAAGAGTAAAATGATGCTGACAATTCCATTTTGCTTTTCACTTCTTTTCCCTCATAGATTCCTCACTTTATTCATGACTGAAGTGAGCACATAAAATGGAACATTTTCCACTGTTGCCAGGATTAATTTGTCCCACAAAACTCTCAAGAAAGGGTGTTTAGCAGTCGCAGACTATCCAGCAGAGGGCACTCAAAACAGATGTTTTGCTACTCTTCATATTTACTAAAGAATGACGTGTACCAGAATTTTTCAAATCAGTGTTGCAGATGTATATATTAAACATACATAGTGTACTTGTAAGAAGGCAATAAGTTATTGGTCTGACATTTATATGTTAATCTAATCTAAAAAAATTAAAACTATGGGTTGTTGTAGGTTTTTCAGGCTATATGGCCATGTGAGGTCTGTTGGAAACTAGGAAAATTGGGTTTATATATCTATGGAATGTCCAGGGTGGGAGAAACAGACCTCACTACCTCTGATGATGCCTGCCATAGATGCAGGTGAAACGTCAGGAGAGAATGCTTCCAGAACATGGCCATATAGTCCGAAAAACCTTCAACAACCCAGTGATTCTGGCCATGAAAGCCTTCGACAATAAATTAAAAGTATATTTTCCAGTGTCAACAGAAATGCTTTCATTGGGCATTATGGATAAAGAATTAGACAACAAATATGGTTTATTTACTTGATAATTGGCAATAGTAGCAAGTTTATCATTTGTTTACTTAGAAACAGAATGGAGCATCAATGAGGAAAGAATGGATTGTTAAAACTGCTAGTTAGCCCAATTATCCAAATTAATGTGGATTCTAAAGATGATGTCAACTGGAAACTTTCTGAAAGACTGGAAACTATTTATGGAACTTTTGAGGAATAAGAAATCTAATAATGTAATAATATGTGGCTATGGTTATTAGTGATATATTGGATTATTAAGATGATTTCGTAATGGTAGAAAAATATATTTTCCTTGTTTTCATTACAGCAAAGATTAGGGGTTGTATTAGTTATATGTACTCCCCCTGCCTTTTCCCTCTTTTTTTGCTTTCTGTTTCTTTGTTTTTGAATGTCAGTTATTTCAATTGTGAATTAAATTGTTCATGCTATAAATTAATTTAAAAATTCCACCAGAGGGCACTCCAAACAATTGTTTAATTACTCTTTAAAATCTACTAAGGAGGACATGGGAAGTTAAATAGGCCGCAACTTGATACAACATTTTAGTTCATTAACTGCTTTCAAAATATGGATTTATTTAAATGGAAGGCATCTGACAGGAAAAGATCTTATACACAATGCATATAAATTAAGAGCCATAAACAATGATTACATTTTACTTAGCATATTATAAGTTACATTTTTTCCCAAAAATCCAAAATAATGCACAACATTTTAATCACAATAATGCAAAAAAGTATTTTATGTAACAGCAGAAACAGGAATGTTTACCTGTCTTTAGATTGAATAAATAACTATTCAGATTGTAGAAAATGTGTTGGCACCATATGATCATAGCAATGTGTGATTGCCCCATCAACTATATTTCAGGCATTTTGACTCAATGGGACTTACTTCTGAGTAAAGAAATGCTGTCAGATTAATTCAACATATGACTCATAGAACGGATTATTGGGATACCAATTTAAGCACATTGCCACCTAGTGAATTATACCATATACAGACCCTATAGCTACACACCTCTCTTTGATACAAAGAAATAGTTTAAGAAATAATTTCATGATTAAAGAAACCTTTGCTGTTGAAACACCTGGAATTTCAGATAATTGCCCACACATTTCTCGGTTCCACAAAGCCCCTGAAATATTCAAGTGGAAGGAATGACAACCTGAGTTGATGACCAGACTGGCAGTCATACAACAATCTGGCAGTCATGCAACATGGATATAAATTGTCTTCAAAATAATTTTATGTTTTTTTATGTCATGTACGACTTGGCAAAAGTTGTTTTTCATCTGGAAGATGTCCAGGTTTGATATACATGTGCTGGAGGAACAGGCAGTAAAATGCCAAGGTGATAGAATGTGTGTGTGTGTCACTTCAGACAAAAGTAGATGACTATTTCCTAGTTGCAGCCACACCTTGACATCCACACCCTAGTCAATGTTTAAAGTGTCCAGTTGTCATAATCTTCAGTGAACAGGCTACAGCTTGTGCAAAGAGGATCAAAAATTTATTTGGGGGAAAATAGATATTGATAGGAAAAATCTATTTATGGAAGACAAGGTTATCAAGAACTACCAGTTGTGTTGTCTTTTTGTGGCTTCTAGGTGCACCTGAGTGCCAGTCATTAGGGAGTGGCACTGGAAAAAGGGCACGCTTTCTCATGTCATGCCTTAGAGACAATGAACATTTGTTTAGCCACTATATCAAACTGAATGTTGGACTAGCCAAGGATGCCTTTTGGGAAGACTTTTAAAAAGACAATAGGCCTACATATTTATCAGTGTGCTCTCAGATAGGAAAATGAGCCCAACCTGGGCCAGGACAGGAAGCATAACATAGAACTAGTTTCTCAAGAAGAAGACAACTGTGTCTTTCATAGAATTACTTGTTCCACAAGTGGCTCAATAACCTCTATGTACATGAAAGTGACAAAAGAGCAGCAGGAGGAGTGTGGACTTTCATTTTAATTCCTGGCTTTCAGTAAGTACTCATAGCCACAGCTTTATGGGAAGGGTGGTGTGGTTTAGCACTGGCACAGGCAATTTCTTAATACATCTCTACCAAAGTGCCTTGTGTTTGAGGACTCTGCCCCCCATGTTCACACAAGCCAGATGTTCATGAAAAGGTGGCTCAGAGACAGCCATATTGCTCTCCCAATGGTTTCTCCATCTACCTGTTGCTTTAGCTTTCCAGTTCTTTATGTTTTCCTCACTATCACATCTTCTAATACAATTCCTCTGGCAGAACAATAGGATCTCTGTCCTCTCAATTTGGGGAGATAAGTGCTAAACCAGCCATTAGGGAAACAATTCTCTACATGCAGTGCTGAGTTGTCAAAAATATGAATGAATTAAAATGTGCTGTAACAAGACTCATTTTTTTCAAGGTTGATGAGTCACTCCCAGTTAAAGACTTGTTGAGTTTCATTCCCATTTGTAATGCAATACATGACATGTTGTGACGAACACATGCCGAGTATTTGTACTGTGAGAATTTTAAAATAATAGAAATGTTTAAGGCCCATGGTTTAACTTTGAATCTATTTTCAAGAGTTCATTTCAGATCTGCAGAATGTTCATACTTGCTAATATTTCCGTTGCTATGGATTCAAGAAATGAGGAGATACTAAGGAAATTTTCATTAGCATCCAGTTTGTCAAACATATCCAGTAATAGTCAAATGCCTTTTTGAAAAACAAACCTGTCACATAAATTTGTTAGCCAAGAAGAATCTTGCCTAAGTGCATTTGAACCTGGAGAATACGGATAATTCCTAGATTCCATATTCAATGCTATATTTATATACAGAGAGAAACTAAGCTGTGCCTATGAATGATGCTGTACTGGAGCCATACAATTGAAATAACGAAAAAAGTTATGTTATTCAACACTGGGACGCCACTGGAAGTTCAGATAAATGACCTCTCTTGGCTTTGGAAGCAAGAAAACACCCCCTGCCGAGTAGCACTGCCAGCTTCTCCTTTCCTCTCACCTTCAAGGTAAAGGTAAAGACATGGCTCTGTACACAAGTGTTTGCAGAATGAATCAGTATGGTTATGACACAATCTGAATAAGGATTATGAGCATGGATTATGGATGAATGGAATCGTGCACTTTATATGTTTAAATCTATTATTATTCTATGTTTTTTTATTGTTTAACTGTTCTGTTTTTAGTATATGGGATACAGGCCTGTAGCCAGGGGGAGGGAGTTAGGGGTTCAACCCCCCCCCCCTCGAAATTTTTTCAGGTTAAAAAAACCCTGGTTTTTAACTGGTTAACCAAATCCCCATGCTAAGTCTATGAGATGCAAAAAATTAAGAGTCCCTCCAGAACTGCAAGCACTATCTTAAGCAAATATTGACCATTTATTCACACTGTCATTACTTGCAGCAATAGCCGATGTAGCAAAGCAACCAACTGGGAGGCCAGACTTGATGGAGGTGGTTGACAGGGGCGGAGCTGCAGCCTTTGGAGGCTGCTCTGCCCCCTGCTGTGCTCTTTGCTTCAGCGTGAGCTAGGAGGCAGGTTTCAATCCCCCCCCCCCGAAATTTTCAACCCTCCCTGAAATTAAAAAAAAACAAAAACAAAAAAACAAACCCTGATTTTTTTTTTCTGGCTACGGCCCTGATGGGATAGGTTTTATGACTGTGTTTTAAGTGGCATTGAATCTTGCCAGAGTTGTAAGCCACCTTGAGTTCCCCTACGAGGGTGAGAAAGGTGGGGTATAAATGAAGCAATTAAATTCTTCCAATAAAAGAACTTTATGAAGTTTCCCACCATATTGTACACCAATCACAAGCTGTCAACAGGACAACAATGAATGCATCTTGAACCAATGAAACTATGGATCATAATTTAGACCAATTAAAGTGATGTCTGTTTATAAAATGTCTATGCCTGTGAATGTGAGGCATGTCAGATCTGGGAAAATCCCCTTGGTATCCTTCCTTGTCCAACTAAAGAATAAAGCAGTCTCTGACTTTGCCCTCTACTCTGTGTGTATTGCTTTTTCCCCAACTGTAGTGGTACTGAAATTATAAAAGCATTTTTATGAGTGCATTGCATTGTATTTTTATATTTATATTGGTTCCTTCTTTCTCTCATAGTCCTTTAAAAATGCACATTTTTGGTAGGTCAATCTGTTTTCCTTTTGTACACTGTATACTGATGGTTGCTGTGTGTCTTCAAGTAATTTTCAACTCATGGGGACTCTCAGGCAAATCTATCATGGAAAGTTCTTTATTTTTTATTTTTAGATGTTGAACATTTTAAATAAATTTTAAATACTCGAAATCTCAACATTTTCAACACAAGAGTACTCATAGCATGGTAACTGTCTCGGTTTTCATGAAATAAGTTTTACACATTTTTTTCTGTCCCAAGCAAAAAGAGAATATATATTTCTGTATCCTGACAGTATAAAAGTAAATATCCCTCTGAACAAGTAATTAGTTCATATTTAAAAATGCGTTAAATATGGCACAGTCAAGTAACGTAAAGCACTTTCAATTCTTGATTTTAGATTGCCAAATCAACTCTTGATTTTAGCTCTATTGAATTCCGCTTCCTGTGCAAGCATTAATGCTTTTCCAGGAAGCAGAATCCAGCAGTCCCTACCTTTGTCCTTCATTTCCATTCTCACATTTGTAAAACTTAATCTGTATATAAAACATGCCATGTAACCTTTCATGTTTTCTTTATGGCTACCGTTAGACAAAAATGGACAACTCTATTATTAATGGAAAAAACAAATTGATTTATCATTCCATAGAAGTGCTAGAACGAAGAATGCTGTATCTGATGTTTCTCATACTTAAAGTCTCAGACAGTACTTCTTAACATTCATCTTAATTAAACATTAATTTTCGCTTTCCCTGAGAAGTACAGAAATACATATACAATGGAAAAGAAAGTCACACCAAATAATCCCAAAGGATTCTTCTTCATGTCTTTCTTCTAGAGGAAATTGAGCAATATGTTAGAAATTTATATTTTAAAATACTCAAACTATCAATTTTAAAGAGATTTTAAACTTTAATATTTTTTCAATATTTTTATGGATCTCAATCCAAATTTTTTTTGCCTTCTTGCAGAGCCATCACATATGGAAAAATGATCCCGTTGCTTGTTTGCATTTCCAACAAGTATTTTTTAATTGTGGCTGCATTTTGGTTTTTTGACAGGTGTCATAGATAATTGATAAAACATTTTGCAGAAAATTTCCAGAAGTGAATAGTTTCTGAATATTTTTATTTTTACTCTCCAGAGGTGTTCCCACTCATCTATGCTGATTGAACGGCCAATATTTTTGGCCCATTTTATCATCCATTCCTTGACATTATGGAAGGTTTTTGATTAGTTTTGGTCAGATGTTTGCCGCCGAGTCTGAGAGAGTGTGACTTACCCACAGTACCAAGTGGGTTTCCAGGTCTGAGTGGAGATTCAAGTCCTGGAATCAATAGTCTGAGCTCAGAGCACAAACCACTACCCAATGCTGTCTCTCATAAACATTAGGAAGAATTTCCTAATAGCTGTTTGACAGTGGGTCCTCTCTGAAGGTTTTTAAACAAAGGTTGGATAGTTGTTCTTTTCCAATGCTAGCACCAGGGGCGACTCAACCCATTATGCAAAGTAAGCATTTGCAGTATAGTTGATTTTGCCCAGGGATGCTCTTGAGGCGCTCTTGGGGGAAAATAGACCTTGACATATGCAAGTTGTAGTTACTGGGAAGTATAGTTCACCTACAATCAAAGAGCATTCTGAACTCCACCAATGATGGAATTGAACCAAATATGGCGCACAGAATACTGTTTGCTTACCATTGAAAATTACCTAGGGCCGCCTCTGGCTAGCACTATATAAATAAATGAAAAAGATGAAAGTAGGATTGGAAGAGAAAGGCAGGCAGGCAAGCAGGCAGGTAGGCTGGACAAAGGACAAAAAAGAAGAGGAGTATGTATATCAGGGCTAGGCAAAGTACATTCCATTGGACACATGCAGTGCCCAGGCCTGTTTCTATGGCCTCCAGGAAGCCTCTAGAATACTCTCCATTTAGTACCAGAGCAGTGTTGCTGGGAGGCTATACAATTCCGCAAACCTCAGTGCTGGTTTTCAGATTCACATATACACACACCCTTTCTGGAATTTCCACATGCTCTGAGAAGCAAAGCATTCTCATTTGTACCATAGTACTTTGCCCTACTATGTATTCTGTGGCCTAGAAACAATAGTTAGTTTTTTTGGGAGAGCTGAGCATGTGTAAAAATATGATTTGTTGAGTCCCATTGCTTTGAAAAAGCAAGGAATCTGAACACCACGGAGATGACTCTGTGAGCTGGGAATGTATGACGGATAGAAAGCTTGCAGAAAGCTGTCTGGTAGATTTGATGAGGGAGGAAATAAGGGGGATGGTAGACTTGGTTTGGTCTGGAAAATGTACCTTTTGCTAATTCTCTTCTAATCTTCACATGTCCATATGAGTACATAAAAATCAACATTTCTAGATAAGGTCACAACTGCATAAATGGAAAAAGCTGCCTAGATTCCGCAGAAACCTGCATGCCACACAGTTACAATGCCATGAATTCACTTTAACTTCCATGGCTTGGGCCTTTGGAATCATAGGATTTGTGATTTCATTTAGGATTCTGTCAGAAGGCTCCCCTAATGCCTCTGTTTACATTACATACCCAGTATTCCACAACATGCAGCCAGGGTGGTTGAAGTAGAATCATACTACTATAAAGGCATAACTCAAAAGTGTGCCTTGACTTGTACTTCAAAGTGCAGGAGTATTGAATCAGCTCCATGGTCCTTATATGATTTGGTATAAAGCAGCTTTGAGCCATGTTACAGAAGGGGGATACTCCAGAACTTTACCAGAACTCCAGAGCATTCAGCTCTGGATTACACAACTTATTACTCACCATCCCACTTTCTCCAGGCTGAAGATGTTCAGGGAGAGGGGATGGCACCTCCCTACCTTTCCTTAATTTTAACTTAGCAGTGCCCACTGGAGATGAAAAGAGTGGCAGACAATCCTTGACACCTGGAGTGATGATACTGAGAGTATCAATGAGACTGGAGAGGAGAACTACTCCCCTGTCACCTCAGCACTCTGAATATCGCCACTCTAGATGCCAAGTTGTGTCCGCCACCATTTTCATGTCTAGTGGGTAGTGTTGAGGTAATATTGAGGGGGCAAATTGAGTGAGTGGCGCTAAACTTGTTTGGACACCATGTAGCCACCATCCAGCTGTTGGGGCTATTTGGGAGCATGGAGTGTAGCCTCCATGCAGCTCCTGAGCTGGCTCAGGTGGACAGTGTAGCCTCTAGAGATCAGCTTCATGATATCTGCCATCAAGATGCACCCTCAGTTAACAAATCTATGAGGAGTGATGCCATTTTTATACATTTTATGCCTACAAAACCTTTTTATCCTCCTTGTCTTTGGTGTAGTTGGAATTGTTTAAGTTACAATATTATTGTGAGGATGATACAGAAAAAATAACAGATTTTCAATATCCAGTTGCAGCAGGATGGCTTCAAGAAGCATCGCTATAAAGAATAGGATTTTGTGCCAGCTGATCAGACTGTAGCTCTGTGTGCCTGCCTGCAACGGAAAGGCAAACAGCAGCTGCCTGCAGAACCCTTTATTGAGTAGGCATGGACAGCAAACAAAGAAACATTGGGAGAGCACATTAACCTGCCTCATCAATTACTCCCAGCATGTCAAAGTGATGATGATGATGGTGGTGAGATGGTGTAAGAGTAGTAGTATTACTTAAGAATTTGGCCACTAAATGGAAATCCAAAAAGTAGAGAAAGAAAATGTCATTTCTGACTGAATTTTGGAAGAAATCTTTAAATCTTCTAGAACAATGGTTCTCAACCCATGGGTCCCCAGATGTTTTGGCCTTCAACTCCCAGAAATTCTAACAGCTGGTAAACTGGCTGGGATTTCTGGGAGTTGTGGGCCAAAACACCTGAGGACCCACAGGTTGAGAACACTGTTCCAGAAGTTGTAGCATGTTTGTCTTTACTGATTCAAAGCTTACCTGAACTGGACACTTCATTTTCATTTTTTTCTGCCTCTAGTCCTAAATTTCCTATATTAAATTTCCCATTACAGAAGTAATGCCAAGAAACACATGTATTTTATTAGCTGGGTATACCTGCAATTACATAGTTTGAAAAGGCCTCCGAGACAACAGGGATTCCTCAAGAAATGTCTAACATTCAAAAGCCTGGAAAATATAGTTGATAAGAATATCTTTATAAAATTATTTATGACATATCCTTTGACACACAAAGAGCTTGTAAAGTGACAGATTATCTATATAAATAATTGCAACTGCAAATGATACAGGACAAAAATAATACTTTAGAGGTATCAGAATTATGTTTAAAAATCATTATAATCTTATTTTTAAAATGTTAACAGCCCTTGTACATTAAAATTGTGCCTTCAAGCTGCCAGTTAACTTATGCAATGAATTTCACAAGATTTTCAAATGCCAAAAATATTCAGAAGTACTGTATTTTATTGCATAATAATTACACCCCCACCATTGCCATGCTTCTCAAAGCCACCCTGCTTCAACTAAATAATGAAAATCTGTTATTTTTCTTTATCATCCCCACAATATTATTGGTGTTGAAAGAAACCATTCCAGCTAGATAGAGGGCAAGGAAGAAAAGGGGGACTGATAGTGGAGAAATAGATGCAACGGTTATGCGAAGATTATTATGTGGTGAAAAAAAGTCCCACTTGATGGGCTTTTTTTACCACATAATTGTCATCTGAGGGCACATCAATGTGGGTGGGTGATGCTTCACCCACTGGTACAGCTGTGCCTTCAAAGGAGCAGCTGCGTGGGTTAGTGGAGCATCACACGTCCATACACATCCATACAGCTGTGGCTTTAAAGGGGAAATTGTATGGGTGTGTGAGTGGAGCATGAATTCATGGATCTTTCCATTTTGATGTTGTGGGGTTTGACTTGGTTCCCAGCTGAGTCAAGCCCCACAGAACCAAAATGTTGCACCCTGGGTTCACTCACCCAGGAGAGTGAATTAGGGGTGAGACTATTACATGGCAAATTGCAAAATTCTGTTTTTGCCTTCCCTAAAATAAGTGTGCGATTATTATGCAACTAAACACATTCGTTTTTCCAATTTTTAAAATCCAGAAGAAATCAGGAAATCTCAATTACTCCGGATTAATCAGAGGCATAATTTGGACACCTCTGGTTAACCTGGAACCCATCACGGGTTTTGGGCCTGTGTGGAAGGGGTCTAATTTACTACAACAACCTGAAACTATTCAGATAATCCCAGATCCAGAAAACACATTTACTGGGGATGAGCTCATATTAGTGCTATAGAATGGAGACTTTCCTCTATCACTCAGTTTGCTTTTGCAAAATTTAAAGAAATTTAGTTTCAGCTGGGCCTTTGAAATTCTCAGCTAGAGAGGTCCTGGCTTTTCAAAACTACATTTCCCAGAATTCTGCAGCAGCAAACTGGGCCATAGGGAGATGAAAGTGATCTCGTTCCCTGGGAGTGCCATCTCATTAGAACATAGTGTCTCTCCTCCTGCCAACTCATAGCACTGTGTCCAGACAACAATTCAAGATTTCAGTTGCTTCCTTAGCAACATATCCTCCCAACATTTCATACATGAAAAAGGAATCATATGTGGTCAGGCAATATAAGAATATGGGTAAGATAATAAGATAATAATAATTACTTTATTCTCCTATCCTGCCACCATCTCCCCAAAGGGACTCAGGGTGGCTTACATGGGAACCAAGCCCAGCATAGAACAAGTAATAGTAACACAATTAAAACATATAATAATAAAATATAGTTAAAACAATAAAACCAGATGGTAAAACATTATAAGAAGACATCAACTGACATCAACAACCAGTAGCCAGGGAAAAGTGGGCAAAATGGTTCTAGTGGGGAAGAATAAACAAGCTTGGACAGCAGTTTGGTTTTGCCTAAATTTCCCCCTTTCTTCTCTTTTCCCCACTGACTGAATTGACTACAATCTATTGCATCCTGAACTCAGTTTGTAGCATTTGAAGCAGAAAGGGAATGTGGGAGGAGTAGAAAAAACAGATTTTCAAAGTAGTTAAAAAAGTGGCAGGACAGATTAATTGTGACTGTTCCTGCTAAATCAAGGCAATTAGATTGTTAGTAGCCCCAAAAGATAAATAGGATGTGGAATGCTTCTTAAGCAAAACATGATTAGCAGCTTGCTCTTAAATACCTTTCCTCAGAAGTAATACCCCCTTGATTTCAATGGAATTTAATTTCCAGAGAATCTCTTTGTGCATATGTCAAATTGTAGGACTTACTTTTAGGCCTTGACTGCTAATGTATATCATTAATAAAAGTCATTTACCCAGAACTTGGATGCGTTACTGTGGGGGCATCTCCACTGTAGAATTAATTCAGTATGACACAATTTTAACTGCCTTTGCTCAATGCTATGGAATCTTGGAAGCTGTAGTTTTACAAGGTCTTTAGCCTTCTCAGCCAAAGAGTCCTAGTCCCATGATTCAACGGCATTAAGCTATTGAAGTTAAAGTGGTATGGAACTACATTAACTCTACAGCGTAGAGTTTTTATGCTTGGTGGGAGACTGTCAAAATTGGGGGGGGGGGTTGTGCATTTACTTCAAACTTCAAACTGCCAAAGTTTGGTGGCTCCCTGTGCCTTCTTTGTAGTGAGTTCTAATGCCTTGCTCTCACACAGCATTGCTATTTCATTTGCTAGGAAAGGGTTAAGAGCCTGGGAGTGTCCTCGGAATCCAGGTTTGTTTATCTGCCAGTTTGTTTCTGGCTCAACAGGTTACTGCTGTCCTGCTGTTCTCAGTGCCTGGAATCTAGGTGCGGCCTTCTCCTCCCTAGGAGTTTGCTGACTACAAAGTGCCAGGCTTACTCACTGGCCCAGGGCAGCCTAAGGGGAGTCTCCTGGAAGGAACCTTTTGTGCCTCTCTCATCAGGCTCATTCACCCAACTTTTCCAGAAAGGTCTGCCTGCACAAAATGGTCCGGTGCGGTCTGGCCTGCTGGAGGTGCCGATGGCTCCTGCCCCTTCTCTTGGGTTTAGCCATCATCTTGGGCATCATCGCCTTGGCTGGCAGGGGGTGGCTGGAGTCGGCGGAAGCACCTTATGTACGCCAAGCATCGCTATGGTGGGATTGCCTCAAAGCAAATCCTGGTGACCTCAACTGGGCATGCAACTCCCTCATGGATTACAGTAAGTGCTGACACTTGGCAGGCATGTGGGGATTTGTGCGCATGCATAAATAATTTCCAGGCAAAGATTCTGAACTGAAAATGTTTCAATCAATATCCTGACTTGAGGTTCTTTGCACACGACATGATGATGCAGGGTGTCCTAAAAGTGACTGTATTTAGGGAAAATCGGAAATTGTAGCTAAATGTACTTTTATTTACAAAATATTATCTACATGTTGTATATCTGAAAGAATTATACACACACACACACTTAATGTAATATAATATAACGTACGAGTTTATTCATTTTTCCTATGTATGAAGACTTTTGGGACACCCTGTAATGTGGTGCCACTTAAACTGACACAGCTGCAAGTATATGCATTTTAGGGTTTAGGATTTGTAGATTAAAGAATGGTGTTCAGAATTCTCAGGCAGAAAGCGCTAGTGCCTCACCAGACTAGAGTCCCCAAGATCTCATAGAAGGCAACCATGGCAGCTAAAGGGGATTTGTAGTACTACAATTACATAATGTGAAAGGTTCCCAGAAAGATGTGGTTGTGGATTAAGTGGGCCCTGAATGGATTGAATAATTAACTGGGGAAGACTGAAAATTGGAGTTGTGCTTGTGTAGAGGAACACATGGTTAAAGCCGGTTAATCAGTGTTTACTATGTCTTTTGGCATATCTTTAAAACAGGGTGTACATTGTCCAAAGGGCGCTTTTGCAATGCGGTCATTTAGAATGATGGAAAAATTACAGTCTGGGTCTATGTCTGGAGCTCTGAGAAGCAGTTACTTACATTGTGCATTAAATAAAAGGCTTTACCATTACTATTTGCAAAAACTGTCACCCTCCAGTGCAGAAAAATAAAGTTTGTAACTGGATGGACAACCTGGAACAAAGAGAAATTAAACAGACTTGTCATTTAAAGGCCAAGTAATAACCTAAATACACCATATCCAGTCTGATCTTGGAAGGAAAGCAGGATAAGCCTGGGTTAGTATTTGTATGGGTTAATACCAGATACTGTTGATTATATTTTAGAGGGAAGTAATTGGCAAAACCACATCTGAGTATTTCCCATTTATGAAAATCCTATGAAATGCATGGGGTCACCATCAGACACATGCAGAAAGACAACAAAAGACAGCTGAGAAGAGGAAACCAGGGGTCTTCAAACTTTTTAAACAAAGGGCCAGGTCACAGTCCCTCAAACTGTTGGAAGAGCCTGATTATAATTTGGAAAAAAACAAAACATGAATTCCTATGCACACGGCACATATCTTATTTGTAATTCAAAAACACTTAAAAACAATACAATAATTAAAATGAAGAACAATTTTAACAAATATAAACTTATTAGTATTTCAATGGGAAGTGTGGACCTGCTTTTGGCTGATGAGATAGGATTGTTGTTCTTGTTGTTGTTGTGTGCTTTCAGGTCATTTCAGACTGAGGTTGAGCCTGAGCAAGGGCTGGGTAAATGACCTTGGAGAGCTGTATCTGGCCCCTGGGCCTTAGTTTGAGGACCCCTGATCTAAACCATTGGGATAGGAGAAATACAGTCAGAGTGAAGCAGGAAGGCATCCATTGCTTTTAGTTTGCTCCTTTAAACATTCAGATGCGTAATGTGAACTCTCCTAAATGCAACAGTGACAATAGAATGGAACATGAGTCACTTGGGCGAGTAATCCCCCTTTTGCTTCAAAGGCCCAGGATGAGACCATGGACTGCCACTCCCTTTACCTGACTGAACTCGCCTTTCATTTTCAGCTCCCAGCATTTGATTTGTTGTTTATTTTAAGTGCATTAAAAGAAGAGTTCTCAAACCTTTTCAGTCCCAGAGCACCTTTGAAATATGAAATTCAAGCTGGAGCACTACATTTCATCTCGCGGATTCACACTGTATTTGATAAATAAAATTGCAATAATATTGATGAAGCAAGGTAGTTTCACAATTGAAGCATGCAAGACATTTGAGTTTTATCATTCACAATTTTTATGTTTACCACCAATTTCACATGACAGACAGAACTACATGCACAAAAGGGGAGGGGGAGGAGAAAAATCCTGACAAAATATTTGAGAATGAATTCAGAGCAAATATTGCAGATCCACCATTTGTTACACACATACAACAGGTATTATAGACGATACTTTTCAACACACCACTCATGGGTGCAAAAAATTACCATATTGAGATTATCTCCCCCCCCCCCCATTTATTTCTAATAATAATAATAATAATAATAATAATAATATAAAAATCCTTATCTTTTCGCAGAGCACTTGGAATTGGGTTGTTGTAGATTTTTCGGGCTAAATGGCCATGTTCTAGAAGCATTCTCTACTGACATTTCACCTGCATCTATGGCAAGCATCCTCAGAGGACCTCACAACCTCTGAGGATGCTTGCCATAGATGCAGCTGAAACATCAGGAGAGAATGCTTCTAGAACATGGCCATTTAGCCCGAAAAATCTACAACAACCCAGTGATTCTGGCCATTAAAGCCTTAGACAATGCACTTGAAATTGTTTTGCAGAGCACCATATGCTCTGCAGAGCATGATTTGAGAAACTGCAATAAAAAGTCTGTTGCCTGACAAGTGTGGCTGTGTGAAGGAAGAACTTCCATGTAGCCTTGGAGCCTTTCCTATCAAATAATGTTTGAAATACAGATTTCTTTATGTTCCGTAGTGCAATTTTTGAGCAAATTTTCAATACTAAATTCTAAATTCTTTTTGTTGCCACATATGGTCTTTCTAGAAAATGTTGTAAATTTATGCTGAACATGCTAATAGCATGGATGTGGGGAATGCTAATTACATTCAAGAAAGATATGTTCCTTTCCCTCCTGCTAGTTAAAAGAGCTCAAGGTTATATACATCTTTTTAAGCAAAAATGTATTTGGATCATACAAGTAGAATATAACATATCTACATTTCCTCACAAAAATGTTTAGAAAATAGCAAAGACAGCATGCACACACACACACACACACACACACACACACACCCTATTCCCTTCCAGTGTCACTTATTGTCTACACCAGTGTTTCTCAATCTTCCTAATGTTGTGACCCTTAACACAGTTTTTCATGTTGTAGTGACCCTGGAATTATTTTTGTTGCTACTTCATAACTGTAATTTTGCTACTGATACAAATCATAATGTAAATATCTGATATTCAGGATGTATTTTCATTCACTGGAACAAAATTGGCACAAATACCTGATACACTCAAATTTGAATATTGATGGGGTTGGAGGGATTGATTCTGTCATCTAGGAGTTGCAGTTGCTGGGATTTATAGTTCACCTACAATCAGAGAGCATTCTGAACCCCACCAATGATAGAACTGGGCTGAACTTCCCACACAGAACCTCCATGACCAATAGAAAATACTGTGTTTTCTAATGGTCTTTGGCGACCCCTCTGACAGTCCCCTTGTGACCTCCCCCAGGGGTTCCGACCCCTAGGTTGAGAAACACTGATCTGTTAATTTCAAACTCTTCTCCTACTTATACTTACAAATACCTCTTTTTCACTTTCTCCCTCTCTGGATTTAATATATTTATTTTATTTTATTTTATTTTACTTTATTTATATACCACTTTTCTCAGCCCTCAGGCGACTCAAAGCGGTGAACAACATCGATACAAAACATCACGAGATATGTACATCCATATCTGTAATCAATTGCCATAAATTGCCATCCAGAGAGCTATTTATGCAATTGAGGTTTTACATATACCTTGTGGAATCATTTCATCTGTTACTTTTTGAGCACCATATAATTTAATAAAGTGTTATTTTCTGCAACTGTGTAAACTTCAGCAGGGAGCAAGTATATTGGAGATGTTTGGACTAGGGTCTTTTCACACAGCCATATAACCCAGAATATCAAGGCAGAAAATCCCTCAATATTTGCTTTGAATTGGGTTATCTGAGTCCACACTGCTGTATATTCCAGTTCAAAACAGAAAATGTGGGCCTAAGCCACAGGAGACCATGTTTCAAACCATCTCTTTTCCATGGTGACCTTAAGCATGTCTCACATATTTCCAGCCTCTGGGAATGACAAACTGTTGAAAAAATCTTGCCAAGAAAACCTTGTGATATGTTTTTCTTAAACCACTTCTGCTTTAAACTGGATTATATGAGTCTCCACTGCCAGATAATCTGTAATAAGAAGATAATCTGGGATCAGATCCTAGGGTATAGCGGCAGCGTGGAAGGGGATTAGGGTCACCTTAAACTGGAAACAACAAGCTTCAACAATGGAACAAAACTCATTGCCTTTATTAGGACCATCTAAATTCCAAAATAATGTGTAAGCTTTTTAGAGCTTTTCATCAGGCCAGATGGCTATATATTCTTTAAAAAATGGGTATATGCTTTTAACCACTGAAGTTTGTGATTAAAATAATTCTTTAGATAAGAGTTACAGGTTTTTTCAACAATGCATTACCCTGCTTCAATGAACTTGAATCTAGAATTGTTTCTGTCCCAGAAAAGGATATGTAGTGCTTACCATGCTTCTGCATGCAAAAACAAGAGCAGCAAACAATCTTCAATGCATAATCTTCTTTCTAGATCAGTGGTTCCAAACTTTGGTTCTCCAGGTATTTGGAGTTAAGCTTCCACAATTCCTAATAGCTGGTAAGCTGGCTGGGATTTTTGGGAGTTGAAGTCCAAAATGACTGAAGGACCAAAGTTTGGGAACCACTGATCTAGACTGTGGCAGTCACGATGTAGTGTGATAGTTCTTCAGACCATGGTGTCCTCTAAGATAAACCGCTGGGTGAGGCATCCAGAGTTTTGGAGTTCGGTGCCTTCTCTATGCAGATGACACTCAACTCTATTACACTTTTCCACCAAATTCCAAGGAAGTCTTTGGATCCTGGATCAGTGCCTGGCCACTGTGATGGACTGGATGAGGACTAACAAACTGAAGCTTTATTCATACAAGACAGAGGTCCTCCTGGTCAGTCGCGAAGTTGATTGGGTTATAGGGTGACAACCTGTGCTCAATGGGGTTACACTCCCCTAGGACAGAGGTCCGCAGTCTTGGGAGGGGGGTCCTTCTGGACTCGGCACTGATGCTTGATGCTCAGGTGTTGGCAGTGGCCGGGAGGGCCTTCACACAGTTAAAACTTGTGCAACTGTATTTTGAGAAGCCTGATTTGGCCGTGGTGATCCACACCTTAGTTACATCTAGACTGGATTACTGCAACACACTCTACATGGGGCTGCCTTTGAAGACAGCCTGGAAACTGCAACTGGTACAAAGGTCGGCAGCCAGGTTGCTAATTGGAGCTAATTATAGGGAGCAGACGATGCCCCTATTAAAGCAGCTCCACTGGGTGCTTGCAAGTTTCCGGTCCCAATTCAAAGTGCAGATTATCACCTACAAAGTCCTAAATGGTTCAGGTCTTTGCCCACATTTTCCCCTATGAACCAGCGCGGGCCTTAAGATCTTCCAGAGAGGCCTTCCTCTCACTTCTGCCACCGTCACAAGCACGATTGGTGGGAATAAGAGAGAGGGCCTTCTCTGTGGTTGCCCCATGGCTCTGGACCTCCCTCCCCAGGGAGATTAGACTGGTCCCTACTCCTTCCACCTTCCACAGGGTTCTCAAAACCTGGATGTAAACTTTTTTTATTTATTTGTGTTTGATATTTATTGCCTCCCAGCCCACCAGAGCTCCCTAGGAGATGAAGAAATCAACACAAAACAGTACAAACACAATAAAATACTGTTTTAGAATTTTAAAACATTTATAAAAACAACCTAAAATCCAATTTTAAAACAGTTTAAGCAGATTAATTTTAAGTACTAAAGGCAATGCACAACAGCACTTTTAACTGCCTGCCAGATACTCAAAAGAGATTAAGCTAGCCAGAAAAAACCAAGACTATTGTTGTCCTTTGAAAACACACATCGCTATACAGTTGGCCCTTCACATCAATGAATTCTGCATTGAGAGATTCAACCATTCATAGCTGCAAAATACACTTCCACAAAAAAAAAAAATCTCAAAACATCTTTCCATTTTATACGTAGAAGGGACACCATTTTACTATGCCCTTGTATACAATGGGACTTGAGCACTGGAACCAAACCATATCTGATGCCATGGGCCCACTGTATAGAGAGATACATGTATCTGTGCTATGAGTAAATTGAGAGAGGGATGTGTAGAAGTTTGATCTAAATATCTCCTTCCCATCACCTCCACCATAACCATTATTCAAATGTCCTGTCTCTGAAAACAAATAAGGCCAAACAAAAACTAAGTTCACAAGCTTTGCACATGGGTAATACATGCAGCCAGTACTCTGTATCCATGGCTTGAAAAAATCCCCAGCCCTTCTCCTCAAAAATAAATTCACAAAGGCAAATCATGATCTTTCTATTTATATAATGGACCACCTCTGTATATAATGAGATCTGAGCAGCCTTAGATTTTATTGCCCATGGGTGTCCTTTAACAAAACTTCAGTGAATACCAAAGGCCCAGTGTATTTTGTTTCCATCTGTATGTTTAAAGCAACTCTCAAAATTATCCAGTGTATATCAGGGGTGGGGGGTTATGCAGCTTTCCAGATGTTGGCGGATTGCTCCCACCATAGCCAATAACCCTCCACACAGCCCTATATCCCAGAATATCAAGGCAGAAAATCCCACAATATCTGCTTTGAATTGGGTTATCTGAGTCCACACTCAGGGCCCATCCAGACAGGACCTTTATTGCGGGAACTACTGCAATAAAGGAGGGGCTGTCCAGATAACGTTCTGGACAGTCCCACATTAATTTGTTACACACTAGGAAAACCCTGGTTTGTAGTGAATTAATTTGATAGAGGATTTATTCCGTGCCTTCTTGGAAGGCCCAGGATAAATCCATTATCTCTAGTGGCTGGACTACAGTCCAGATACCATTCCCATAGTTTACCGGGCTAAATAAGCCCAATAAACTGTGTGAATATCCACTCCCTCCACCCATGGCCCCAGACCCTTTTGAAAAGTAAAAAGAACTTACCAGGCCTGCAGTCCCCCCGCCCCCTAAGCAGGTCTCCTGCTGTGTAGAAATGATGTGCCAGGAGGAGGGGGGGGGGGAGGAAAATAACTCCACTGCTCTCCTGGCACGTCATTTCGACATGCCGGGACAGCTGCTCTGGGGGGAAACTGCAGGCCTGGAAAGCTCTTTTTACTTTTCCAAAGGGTCTGGGGGTTTGGGGGGAGGGGGGTAGGGCCTCCAGACATTCTCTCACGCTAGTCCTGAGAGAACATCTGGACAACCCTTCCCAGAAAGTGCACACTTTCTGGGGTGGGTATGGACAGGCCCCCAGAAACATCTGCATTATTTTAATGTGGATTCTTCTGGGAAAGGGCCTGTCTGGATCCGGCCTCAGATAATGTGGGGTTTTCTGACTTGATATTTGGGGATATAGGGCTTTGTGGAACGACCCTAGGAATACTGGGAGTTACAGTTCAACAACATCTTGAGAACCACATCATTCCCATTTCTGCTAGGGCTGCACTGAATATGCTCAAAAGGGTGTCTGGGAATGTAGTGGCAAGCTTTAACTACATCTAATCACATTCAGTTGAAGGTCAAAAGTGGCCAGAAGCTTATTCAAACAAGGCATGTATCAGTTTTCAGTTGTCTGGACAATATATGGCAGGATTTGCTTACAAACAAAACAGCATTGTTTATAGAAGGAAGAAGGTTTAGTACACATAGGCAATATTCATCATGCAAAGGTTTAGGATCCTGAGCAAGTACAGTTGCTGCAAAAATAGTGGCACAAGTTTACCCGCAAGGAAATCTCATTTATTTTTATGCTGCAATTATCTTTTGTGATAGATTTTAATCTGTTTTTATTATTTACTTCAGTAATGTATATGTAATTATATTTTAAAGAAGTTTTTACTTGGGTTACAGAACCATATTGGATTAGAATCTTTTATAGAAAAGTTAGGACACATCAAATATGTTTGCTTTTCTTTTAATTCATAAAGGCCATAAGTGCACATGTATTCTTATAGGCATCTATGAAGAATGCCCAGAACATCCATTTTGTTTCCATTACTCTCATCACTTTTAAGTCCTAGGCAAGAAGAATTGCAAAACCTTAGGCAAATTTCAGTTTAGGCCAAGAGGAAATTGAAATCCTTGTCACTGCAAGGCAACCTTTCTCTGATCCATCATTTTGTTGCTTTAAGTCTGTAATTTAGCATAAACCAGGCAGAGCTTGTCCTTGGAATGTGGAATATCTTGGTCAACGCTGGATTTCAAATCAAGAAGTTCATTAATACTGGAAATGAAAATATTTTGGAGAGAAGCTTTTAAACATGGGTGCTTACAATAAATAATTTTTCTCCCACTCAATAATAAAATCTTAAACTTCTTTCAGGGACCAGGCATGTTTGTCTATAGCAGTGGTTCTCAACCTGTGGGTCCCCAATTGTTTTGGCTGTCAACTCCCAGAAATCCTAACAGCTGGTAAACTGGTTGGGATTTCAGGAAGTCGTAGGCCAAAACACCTGGGGACCCACAGGCTGGGAAGCACTGGTCTATAGGTAACACAAGGAATGAATTCTGTGGATCTAGAGAAGGAGAACTGATAGAAAGAATTGGATCTGGGTGGATGGATGTCTAGGGGCAGAGCAGGCCCGTAGCCAGGATTTTGATGGGGGGGGGGGGCTGAGTTTGGATCGGGGGGGGGGGGGGGGCTCAGGATCTACACTAGCAAACCTTTTGTATTATTATCCCAATACCCCCTTGCATATGGGATATATTGAGCATGGTGATCAGATCATGGTATGAATAAACGTAACCGTTTAAATAATGTATCAGTAAGGCCTTCTCGCGGACCCCCTGAGAATATCAGCTACAGGCCTGGGGCAGAGTTATCATGATCAACCCATACATCAAACTTGCAAGCTTTGTGAGATTTCACCCTAACTCAAGGTAAACAAAACTTCACAGATAATTCATATATATGTTCATGGAGGACTGAGATGTAAGCAGTAGAAAGTCTTAAAAGAGGGAGCTAGACAGCATTTGGGGTACACATGTTAAATATATTGTTTTCTGAGCTCTCCCCACACATCATGTATTGAGATGCCTTTTTTCAAAGGTGACTTGATCAAAGTGCTTTGGGATTGGGATGTGAGAAGAATGGTTATCTCAGTGTGGACTCAAATAACCCAATTCAAAGCAGATATTGTGGGATTTTCTGCCTTGATATTTTGGGATATAGGGCTGTGTGGAAAGGCCCAATGTGACTCATCCAAAGTCACCAAGTGCATTTTCATGGCCGAACAGGGACTTGAACTCTGATATTACATAATCATAGTCCAGTGCTCAAACCACTATACCAATTGCCAGCAGTTTGCATGTGTATTTTGCTTGTATGATAGGATAACAGATGAAGCATGGAGCAATGCATTCATCGCTGCCTAAATAATAACGATGTAAACAGAGTTCTGATTCAAAGCTGTAAACAGCTCATAGTCAACTTTTATTCTATCCTATCCAGGCATAAGGCAGCTAACATGAAAATTATTGTCTTGTTCATGGAACCTATAATTGGCCAGTGATTCTTATTCAAGTTTGTACTTGTTAAGTATGAATCTTGCAGACAGCAGGAGAGAACCATGTACAGAGAGTTTAGGAGTGGCTCCCTTGCCTTACTGTTGATGATGATTATACTGTACTATGCGTCTTACAAAGAAAAGAAGATTTGAATGACATCTTAGCACTCTCAGCTCCTCATGTGTATCTGTTTTTGTTTTTCCAAACACATTCATTCAATATCCAATCTAGAGTACTTTCTAGTACTATTTTCATCTTTATAATTAAGAACTGCCTAAATTGTTACATGGAAATCATCTTCATAAACTAATTAGTGACTCAGTGCATGTTGATATAACTTGCTCTAGTCTTGCCCTCTAATTTTTTATTGTCTGTTTCTAATACTTATGATTGCAAAACAGAGGTAGGGAAGGTGTGGTCTCCAGCATTTGCTGGGCAGCAACTCCCTTCAGACCGAGACAGATTAGCCAACAATGAACGATTATTCAAGTCACCTTCTAATACTGTCCTGAGATGGGCTCCACATTCCCAGTTGTAGAGAAGTCTTGATTTAATATTACAAATATTGATTGGGAAAATGGGGGTGGCAGAGATCTTGTTAAAATGGCACTAGGAACTTGCCAAAGCCCCAAGTTACATTTGTAGTTTGTGGAGGGATATTTAGAATTCTCAGCTAATACCTGAAATACTTTCATTGTAAATTTATAGAATTTATTATGTTTTCAAATGTTTGCTGTGAAATTTATTCAATTCTGCCCCAAATCTAGTTGCTTGACCAGTTAAAGGTAAAACCCAGTCAATGACTGAATCACATGTCAGCAACTCCATGAATCTCATTGTTTCACTGGGGGCCCTTCTACACTGCCATGTAATCCAGACTATCAAATCAGATAATCCACATTATCTGCTTTGAACCGGATTATCCAAGTCCATGCTGCCATATAATCCAGTTCAAAGCAGATAATCTGGACTTTATACCTCTGGGTCTTTCCTAGTTATCACTTGTTCTTCTTGTTGTGTGCCTTCAAGTCCTTTCAATTTATGATGACCCTAAGGTAAACATACCATGGGGTTTTATTCAGAGAATGTTTTCCTTTGTTTTGTTTTTGAGGGTGAGAAAGTGTGACTTGCTCAAGGTCACCCAGTGGGCTTTTATGAACAAGGTGGAATTTGAACCCTGGTTGTAGACTGAAACTCAAAGCGCCACATTATACTGGTTGTCTAGGTGGGACAATCAGTCAGATTTATACCTTTGTACTAAAAATAAATATTTTCACACATTTTATTCCAAGCAGAGATCCTTTGTTAACAATTTATAATCCAATATTTCGTGTAAAATAATTTGTCTCTTCTTTCCCCCTCACTCTTCTTCCTTCAAGGTTGGGGTAAAGCAGCAGCTGCGACATACCTGGTTGGCTTTTGCATCCTGTGTATCTGCTTCTGCCTCGCAGTCATTGCATTTTCCATTGAAGTACTGCGATGGAACTTTGTTCGAGGAATCGGGGGCTTGCTGTTTGTTGTTGGTAAGGCTGTCACTACTATCCCAAAATTTCTTTTGCTGTCTGATGGAGAATCATATATTTTATTTTTAAGTCCTAGACAACAAGATTATTCCCTCTCTCCCTCTTCAGTCATCTCTCCATGTTTATGGTTTTTATTTTTGAGGATTTAATTACAAACAGATCTGTATGTTAAAAGGTAAAGGCTTCCCCTTGACATTAAGTCTAGTCATGTCCGACTCTGCGGGGTGGTGCTCATCTCCATTTCTAAGCAGAAGAGCCAGTATGTTACTATTCAACGAATCCCTCCTCTCCTTTGGTTAAGCTGTGTTCTGGGCATGATTGCCATCCATCTCCCTGCCATCCCCAAGTATCAATGTTTTCAGCCTGACACATATATTTTAAGAACATAAAATCTACCATTATAAAAGTAAGGGAAAAGTGAGGTAACTTGAAATTTAATGAGGGAAGAAAGATCAGCGGATAACAGTGGCAAATCTTCCAAATTTTGTCAGTGAAACTCCCTAAAGATGTAATGGGAGAAATGAAAACAGTGGATATAGATGTATGACACTTATCCTATCCCTATGAGACACTCCTTGGAGGTAACTCTTTCCTTCATATACCCCCCCCCCCTCCAAAAGACACATTGGATTTTAAAAGTTGCAGCGAATATCAGAAAAATAGTAAGAACATTGTTGGAATATCAGAAAAAAAATCCTGGTAACTTCACTTAAAACTCCTACTGAAGGGCTAGAGGAGTCCTTTGGAAACTAGTTCATGTATACAAACCAACTATTTTGTTTCTTGGGTTCCATCTACACTGCCATACTAACTGCATTGAACTGGATTATAGACTCATATAATCCATATACTCCAGTTCAATGTGATTCAATCTGCACTATATAAGTCAACACTGACCATCATAATGCAGTTCAAACTGGATTATATGGCAGTGTAGATGGGCCTTAGTACCTGTGATGTGACAGAAATGGCCTGCTCTAAATCCTTGCATAATTATGCATCCTGAGATATTGTTATTCTCTTTTCCCCCATTCAGCCGCTTTCCAGATCCTAGGCTTGGTTATCTACCCAGTGATGTACACAGAAGACATTCCTCTGACGGGAAGCAACATGTTCAGTTGGGCCTATGGCTTTGGCTGGGCAAGCACTGTGATGGTGATCGGCTGCGCATTCTTCTTCTGCTGCCTGCCCAACTGGGAAGACGAAGTCCTGGGCAATATAAAACCCTATGGATATAATGATGTGGAGCGTATGTGATCTGGGAGTGATAGAACATTGTTTTTAATATTATTTCTGCTTTGTAGCAGGAAACCCATGATTGTATTTGCCATTTTCTCACTTTGTTCACAAAAACACTAAAAGCTTCAGTGCCATCTTGAAAGCTAGCAAATATTATTATGGCATCCATTTTCATGGATCAAAGCCTATTTCATTGTCCCTGAAAAATTATGCCAGAATAAAATTCTGTAGGTTTTACCTTGCCATGGTTATTCATGGTTGTTTCTGTAACATACTACCATAGTTACGTACCTGGAAATGAATGCAAATTCCACAGTTACTTTTTAGACATGTACCCATTTTCGGAACTCACAGCAGTTCAGTTAGAGGGGAAAGAATAGCATTCTGTATTTTCACAGTGAAAAAACTTTCTTTTTATATTTCTCTTTTAATAAGAATTGCTTTTTGTAGGAAATTATATTGCTGGTGTAGTTCATTCCTATATGGTAGTCTTACTGATTTAATCAATTGATAAAGAGTAATTTGGAACATTTTCCCCTAAGAGTACACCAGCACAACTTTTAATTTTGTTTTAGATCTATAGCTCAGGAAGCTTGTACAGTAACATTAGTCTGAAGTAGGATTTTAGGATGATTGATTCTAGCTATAACAAAACAACGTATGTGAAAAGGCTTCAGAAAAAGCTCAGAATAAATGTATATACATGTAGCATGCAATCTGCTAAACACTCTTTTCTGTTCATGCACATATACTGCCCCTTTTAAAGCTAGTGCTAGAGTAGTGCTTGCAGCAATATATTCAAAATGAATATTACACTCAATGAGTTACTGATAGTTCTCAAGTAAATTTAAAAATGAGGACTCCAGTATTTTCTGTGCAGGAAAAGTACTGTATAATACAAATTGGCTTCCTATACATCTTGGACACAAATAAATTTTACTTACAATTGGGTAGCAGCAGTATTTTTCTAAATAGTGTATTCACTAAATCGTGACGAGTAACGTGTGTAAAAATATTTCCCATTCCCCTTCTTCCATGTAGCAGAAAAATTGTAATATAATTAGAGTTCCTCTCTGTGTTTAAGTTCCTCTATGAGAACCCTGGATTTTCCATGCATCTATTAGTCAAATACATCTATGAAACAATTTAATAAGATAGTCATAATAGTTGCTTAAGCATATGATGCAATTTTGTACAGTAAATTATTCAGCAGTTGCATGGTTTTTAACTGCTGGCACCATCCATCCAATTAATGGCATTTACAGTCATTACAGTCATGCAAAATGTATCTACTCAGGAGTAAAATTCATCTTTACTCCCAGTTAAGCATGTATAGGATTGGGATTTTAAGTCTTATTGAATTCAATAGAAGAGTTGAGTATTTACTTTAGAAAGTCTTGTTTTGAAAATGATGGGATTTAAAGCTGTAACTTTGGCTAGCATTTGCTGTCTAATTTCCTTTTTTGTGGCTAATGAAATGTATCCCATACAGCATTTAGAATATGATTATTTTTAGGTCTCAGGTTCTAAATATTGTCAGTAGTGCCAGATAGGATTTAAAATTCATTTATTTTGACACAGGATTAAACAGAGTATGTCTTGAAACCTTGCCTGGAATATCTTCTGTAGGCATTTGCATGTCCTCCAGCATGATTCTATGGCCAATTTCCGAAGGAGGTTTACACACAGTACTTCACTTTCACAGGGGTCCAATGCCTTTAATTTCCCTGAAATGGAAGGTCTATAGTAGTTTCATTTGTATTAAAACAAAAAACACAAGATTCAAAACATACATTAACAATGATAATCATTTAAATAAAACACGTCAGAAAGAGGATTGGCATGTCAAATATGTGGTTTTGTTATATATCTTGTTATAGGAAATCTTTTATATTTGCAGAAATGTTATATAGTGCCATTTTTAATCTCAGAGATGGCTTTTGTATGTGTTTATTTTTGTTCAGAAGAATCCATCCATGGTTGAATAAACCCATTAATAAAGACTGATCAAGCCATATAAGTTCTTATCATATAAATCTGCATGTATTTCATTTGTCTTAAACCTGTTTTTAACTGCTAGATTATGGGCTGACTGGAGATTAAATCACAAAATGCAGCAACACACAATGTAACAGAGATCCTGCATACATTCAGTAAATATCTATTGTTCTGGCCGGGGTTGCTGGGCTTTGCAGTTGAATCATATCTAGAGGGTAGCACAGTCCACACATGTGCTTTTAAACAGCGAAAGGGGGAATTAGAAGGGGGAAGTAAATGGAAGATACTCTGCCTAGTTTTTTTTGGGGGGGGGGGCAATATGACTTCTGTTTCTTGGCAGGAGGTTGGACTGGATTGTTGGCAGATGGAGATAAATCACCTTCCTTATTATTTGATGCATTTATTAACCGCCATTCTCAGCCCTACAGGGCGACTTATCTCAGCTGCTTTGACCTTCCAAATTTCTACTTGAAGGCACAAACTTGTAAAGACACCAGACTCCTTAATTCAGCTTTCATTGAAAGCAGCACATTATATTTTATTTACACAAATATACACAAATATACAAGACAACCTTCAATCATGTCCATTCACATCTCGGCACACTGCAAGAAGCACATTCCTTTCTTCACTCCTTCATCTGGCCAGCACATGAACCTCCAAAAGTGACATTCTGCCAATACTACACATCTCTATGTTTTAACCCTTGCATTTCCGAAATCACACAGTTTAAACTATAAGCAATTTTCATACTAGAAAACATTACACACTAACATGGATTGCTCACAAAGTCACTTCCACCTCTATGATTCTATGACTAATTGGAGATTCATAAAATATAATTTTCTGGTAATCCTTACCTAAGCCTGCAAACCTGACCTTGAAGAGCTCACACAATCATTCTGGCATGTGATAAATGCAGGTAGAATTCAACTAACTTCAGTTAGTGGCAGGCATGTAGCCGGGGGGGGGGGGGGGGGCTTGGGGGGCTTCAGCCTCCCCCCCCCCCAAATTCTCATGGTGGTCTGCGAAAAGGCCTTACTGGTACATTATTTAAACTGTTATGTTTATTCATATCATGATCTGATCACCATGCTCAATATATCTCATATGCATGGGGGTATTGGGATAACGATACAAAAGGTTTGCTAGGATAGACCCTCTTTCACTCAGACTCACCCCCCTCCCCGAATCAAACTCACCCCCCCCCCCCCCCACGAATCAAACTCAGTCCCTCCAGAATCAAAATCCTGGCTACAGGCCTGGTTAGTGGCAAGCTGGCAGCATAAATGCCAAATTCAGTCTTTGCTCCAGGTTACTACAATACCATCTAAAGTTCTATCTTAGAAACAACGCACCTAAATGGCTAAACTATCCCCTTAGGGTTTTGATCTTTTTCTTAGAAGTGAAATAATGCTGAGCTCTGAAGAGTTAAGAATCCTAGTCTAACACTCAAACAATGCGTCTACTGCTATACATGAAGTCAAAGGAAACATGAGCTCTAGTAGCATCAACAACCAAAATACAAATAAATTTGCAGTACTTCTATGTATTGTTAGACCATCCTTAGTATTTTTCAATTGATCATGGTTGGTCATCTTATGAAGACTCCATGAATTTCAAAGGAAAGGTGGTTTTGCCAGTTTCTTCTTCTGGGGACTTGTCTACACATCTGAAAACCTGGTATAAAGTGGGATAAAGGGAGGGGGAGCTACAAAACACAGACTGAAATTGTGCAGTTGATTGCAGGTTGGCATGGAAAACACGTGATTAAAAGGTTTGCATAAAACCCAATCTCAGGTTTAAAATGCACTGCTATGGAGGCCTCTAATGTCCCAGCACCCCAAAAAATGAGATTTCTTTGCAGTATGCTGGCATAGACTGCTCCAGCGCTTTTCATTTTAAAATTATTTATTTCCAACATTTCTACCCCATCTTTCTCAACCCCTGAAGGGGGACTCAGGTTGGTTTACAATGGCAGCAATTTGATGCTGACAACATACAAAAATATATTACAAACAACATAATACAGAAGATAAAACATTAGATTAAAATACATTTAAAACATTGTTCATCATATAGCTGAAGTCAAGTCTGATTTAAATCTCCAAACAGCTGATGAGGGATGTAAACAGATGGAGCTACAGACACACAGGTGACTAAATGGAAGTACGAGTGGAAAGCAATTTCCATGAGAACTTGTGCCAATCATTCCTTTGTTCTCATTTCCTGTGTATTACTGAAAGGAAATGGAGTGGGGAGCAGCATGTTGCAGGCAAGTGACCCCAAAGGAAAACAGAGTCCAAGAGGGCAAACCTGGAGGCACCAGAAATGAAGCTGAGAAGAAGCAACAGAAAATCTTATGGTGCATACTTTGTTATATCCACATCAGCACTGCAACTTTGGCAAAAATATTTATGAGGTGCAGTGCATCTCAGGGAGTCAGTAAGAAAAAATTTTAAAAGAAAATTTCTTGGGGATGTCTACCATATCTTTTGCAGTTTGCTTCAATCTGCATTAACCTAACTTTTTTGGATGTCATGGGACCATTTCCCAGAACTGAGAACTCCATGTATGGAGTCTCCTTGAGATACTGGAATTTTAAAAAATCCTTACTCCGGATTAATCAGATGTCTACAAGAAAAATAGTCTACAGCTTTTGCTATTCATTGGCAGTCACCTATCCAAAGATGAATCAGGGGTGACTTTGCTTAGCTTCCAAGATCACAGCAGATCTGGTGCCTTTTGAGTATTTACGCCTCTCCAGATGATACTAGCTCTCTTCTATTATTTTTCCCCCCTACCTTTTCTAACCATAAAATTTTCCCCTTTTATTCAGTTCCCCTCTCAAAATGAATGTTTCAGTGATACATTCAGTACTTACTTAGGCGATCCCTCGTACTCCAAGGATGATGGTCCTGCAAGTGTAGTGTCCTGGCGGTGGGTTTGTAGGTGACTGTGGAGCCCTAATCTTGATCTGCATCTTCTCCCACAGTGAGGGCATCGGTTACCAGGTGGAAGGTGGTTCTGGTTGGGGTTGGCTTGATGCGCCTTCCTCTTGGCACGTTTATCTCTTTCGCCCTCCATTCGTGCCTCTTCACATTCTGCATCACTGCTGGTCACAGCTGACCTCCAGCTGGAGCGCTCAAAGGCCAGGGCTTCCCAGTTCTCAGTGTCTATGCCAGAGTTTTAAAGGTTGGCTTTGAGCCCATCTTTAAATCTCTTTTCCTGTCCTCCAACATTCCATTTTCCATTCTTGAGTTTGGAATAGAGCAACTGCTTTGGGAGACGGTGGTCAGACATCTGGAAAATGTGGCTGGTCCAGCGGAGTTGATGGCGGAGGACCATCGCTTCAATGCTGGTGGTCTTTGCTTCTTCTAGCACACTAACATTTGTCCGCTTGTCTTCCCAAGAGATTTGCAGGATTTTTCGGAGGCAGCGCTGATGGACTTATTCCAGGAATTGCATGTGATGTCTGTAGACTGTCCACTTATCACAGGCATATAGCAGAGTTGGGAGGACAATAGCTTTATAAACAAGCATCTTGGTATTCCTACGGATGTCCCGGTCCTCAAACACTCTCTGCTTCATTCGGAAAAACGCTGCACTCACAGAGCTCAGTAATGCTAATGTGATTTGTTTTAATATTGTGCCATCAAGTTATAATGAGTCATAGTATCACTGACTGAGTTATACTTCTTGTCTGGTTCTAGGATCAGTTAGATAGAAGCAGGAACTGCAAATATATCTATGATTAGCCTTTGGAAGGTTCATATGTGGTCTGAATTTCCTTGATTTTTGGAATACTTTAAATCAGTGGTTCTCAACCTGAAGTCTGCGATATCCTCACAGAATTTAATTATTAAATTATTAACTATTATTTGTGTTGATGCTATTATTTTCAATTTGTAGGGGATCATTATAATCAAAATACTATATTAAAACTGGAGTGTTAACTTATATCCCCTTCTCTCTAAATTTGGAGAACCTTTATAAGAAAATATAAATAATTATTATTTGAAGCAGCCTAGTACCTCAAATCATGAATAAAGTCTTGTGGGTCTATGACTACAAAAATATTTAAAAGGGGGTCTGTGGTTAGCAAAAGGCTGAGAATAATGGCTTTAAATAAAAGATGTACTTTCCCCCTCTTCAAGATCAAATAATGGACTACATATCTTGCATTTACTGAGAATATGCAAGAGCAAAGAGTAACCCATAGGAACAAATCCTCCTCAAAGTGTTCTGATCTGACTTTTAGGCAGTTTTTTGGTCACCAGTCTATCCAAACTAGCTTAAACCCTGCTACAGATGTTGTGCTTTTCTTCTTTTCTGCCTAAAATGCAAAATCTGTCAAAATTTTGGCAAGATTTGATGAAACTTCACTTCCAGTGCACTAAAATAAAACAGTGGGGTCTGCTGGAGGTGTATCTAAGGAACATTGGTTTCAGAGTTACTCACCTCTCATTTACTATGGACAAAATCTGTGGTCCAAACTTTCCTACTTTGGGAAGTATAGTTCCAATATATCTTTTTTTGAATGGTTTCTATTTGGAAAAAATGCCTTTTTTTGAAACTAAAGAAGATGTAAAAGTAAAAGCATAATTACAGCATCTGACAACCAAAACATATAGAGAGAGGACACATAATCAAGAGAAACAGCAAATCAGCCTCTTTGTTCATGGGAAACGATTTCTAGCTGGATCTCCAACAAAATAATTCCTAGCTGGGTTTCTCAGCCATTTCTAGCTGGATCTATATCAATTCCCAAAGAAAAGAGTTTTACTGTTGCAATTGATTCAGATGTTCTACAGCAGGGATTATCAAGTGGGATTTCTTCCTTTGGGAAACATACCTAACACACATATAGAAATATGTACATTAAAGGACACTAGATTCCTCATAATTGTCTACCCAGGCATACATTTTATGCATCTATTCTATACTTTCAGTCAGTAGATAGAGCTGAAACAAGCTTTCTTGCATTTTTAAAAGACTTCACCCCAGAGGTCTGAAAAGACAGCTCTAAACTAACCTATATTTATGATGGAAAGAAAATTGGTATAATTTGTTTTGGACACGCCATCTTAACACATTTTGTTGCCTTAGCACACGGGGCTCCAGGACCCATACAAATTATAGTGCACACATAGTAACTGAAACCAGACAGGTCCACCCAGGAGGCAGACAATCTAGCAAGCATTTCTCTTCACATGTAGCAATTTGTTTCACATTCATGACTGTGAATGTGACTGTGGTTCTGAGCAAACTGAAAGCTGGTGATTCTAGGAGAAAGTTAATTGAGCATTGGCTTCTTTCTCTTCATGGCCACAGCCCCCCTATTCCTTGTCCCTTAACTGTTGTTGTATGGAGGAATAATTGGAGCGGATTGTGCAGCTCCTACTTCTGGGAAATGGAAATCATTATTTCATCCTTCACATTTTAAGAGACCCCACTAATGATATTTTGCCTGAGCAACCTTTAGAGTCATATACATCATTCAGCTAATTACAAATATCATTGCTCAGTTGTCCCAATTTTACATCATTGCCTAAAATAAATTGGGAAAGCCAATGTGGTGTAGTGGTTTGAACACTGGATGATGAGTCAGGAGACTAAGGCTCAATGCCTCATTTGGTCATGAAAAGCCACTGGATAACTTGGGAAAGTCATGCACTCTCTGCCACAGAAAACCCCATGAAATGTTCTTGTGGCATCACCATAAATCAGAAGACACACAACAATAATGTATTTTAGTCTTAATATTACCTTGCCCTCAAACTAAGTAAAAAGCATTAGTAAGAGTGGTATAAGCTCAAATACATTGCACAGTGCATTTTTAAGTTTTAAAGGCTATTTAAGTGTATTTATTGTATTTTAATCTGTTTGGACCACACTGTTACTATTTAAATGTTTTAAAACGTTTGTATTGTACTTTTAAAACTTGACTAAGTATAGGATTGCTATCTGCCTTGAGTCCTCATGGGGAGAAAGGTGGGGTATTTATTTATTTACTTTATTTCTATACCGCTTTTCTCAGCCCTCAGGCGATAAAGTTAATGATGGCAACAACAACAACAACAACAATGTCAATAAAAATGAATATCCTCCTCTAAATAATATATTTATTTCAAAATATACCAATTTTACTAAATTACAACTATTTGAAACATTTACACCTAGCTCCAACAGACAAGAGTTCTTTCTCCCACCCTGGACATTCCACAGATATATATACCCCATTATCCTAGTTTCCAACAGACCTCACAACCTCTGAGGATGCCTGCAATAGATGCAGGTGAAAGGTCAGGAGAGAATGCTTCTGGAACATGGCCATATAGCCTGAAAAACTTGCAACAACCCAATGATTCTGGCCATGGAAGCCTTCAACAACACATATTACAGAGGGAGATCAAGTAAAAGACCACATGATTGAATGGGCACAAAACATTGGACATAATATTGAAATGAGTACATGGGAATACTTGTGGAAAAAGGGGATAACATTGACCCACAACTGTGGCCTCCATGAGAATTTTTATAAAATAATGTATTGCTGGTATATGTTGCCAGAACAACTAGCAAAAATCCACCGAAGAGAAAGAATATTTGTTGGAAATATAATGCTGAGGTTGGTTCCTTTTACCATATGCTGTGACTATGCTCACAAATTGAAAATAAAAATGATTTTAGAACCCGGAACTTTACTATTAAGTCTAAGTCATAAGCACATTTCAAAAAAATATGAGATGTCTTTAATACATGGTATCAATGGACAGGATATTATTTGCAAAATATTGGAAGCAACAGGCAGTGTCAACTGTGGAGGTTGTAAAATGAAGCTCATAAAGCTCTCCGAAATCTAAAAATAAAAATGACTGGCTTCTTAAATTAAATAAAGTACCATACATTGAACTAGTAAAGCACTCAAGTTGAACAAGAATTGATAGAAAGTATCTTCCAACACTACTGAGAACACAAGATAGAGTTGCCTCTACCCATGAACATCAAATTTCCTATCTTCTTTTCCATTCCTATTTTTCTGTAAATAGAACAATATACTGAAAATAAGAAGACATAATATAACAAAAAGAAAGAAAGACTATATTGTGGTCTGAACTGACATGAGATCAGGTCATTTGATCTATCATGGCGTAGTCTTGATTTTGTTCCTTTCTTATTTCTGAATAAGGTCCTATGTTCAGGACATGAGGGATGAAAACAGGGGCAAACATGTGGCCCTACATGTTGATAGCATATTTCATGACAGCTATGTAAGATATCTGATAAGGAAGAAATATTTACAATATTTAAAGCAAGCAACTCCACCACAAAATAGGAAAAAACCTAAACTGAATCCTTAGTTCTGATAATCTTTCAAGGGAACTTCACATATCTTGTCTTGCTAAATCAGTGGTTCTCAACCTGTGTTTTGACCTTCAGGTGTTTTGATCTTCAACTCCCAGAAATCCTAACAGCTGGTAAACTGGCTGGGAATTTTGGGAGTTGTAGGCCAAAACATCTGGGGACTCACAGGTTGAGAACCACTAATCTAAATTAAAGAGCTGTAATGGAAAAATAAATTGAGACACAGAAAAAAAAATATTGCACAGGTGCAGGCGGATTTGGATCCAGCCAAGATAAAAGGTTTGAAGAACCAATCAAGAAAAGGAAATTTCCCAAATAGACTCAAATATAGACCCTGGCTGAGTGTTGTACATGCCTTGTATATTTTAATTTTTGGAAGTTTTTATCTATGGGATTAAATATGTTTTGAGTTTCAATGCTAAACTTTTGTCATTTCTGGAAGCCTCTAGTGATGTCATTAAGTACAATACATTAAGAGTCAAGCACTGCTTTGAAGTGTTGACTATTAAAAAGCAAAGAGTCTAACAAATGAGGTAAATACAGTATTATACATCATACATTTCAAGTCACTGCTCTTCCTCTGAGATTTTCCCACCTACTATGAGAACTGAAGAGGAGGCTCCAAGCACTGAGATTCTGAGCCAAGCACCGTCGAGACCAGGGAGTTATATGTTTCAGCTCATTACAATTCCCAAGTTCCCTTGAGGAAAGCTATCAAAATGAAATTGATATAAAATTAAAATATCTTTGAAACAGAGATAATCTCTTAATAATAATCCCTTGTTGCTGTCTTAGTACTAACTTCTTTTAAATCATTCTGCACTTGGGAAAACCCCAGAAAACCTCAGAAAGTTGTTTCATAATTCTGCAAGTGGATTACTAAAATTAACAGAGATTTAATTTCATTTTTCTTTGCTCTTCTCCCCCCAAAATGCTGTGTTGCTTCTCATTGTAAAATGTTAGCATCTTGAAATGGTGCAATATTAATGACGATGGGGCGTTGTCTATATTTAACTTGATTAATAGCAGATCAAAAGAGAGAGGGAGGGAGAGAGAAGAGGAGATGTTCCAAAATGAGCACAGTCCCAACCCTGAATTTTCTTTCCAGTCTAACAGGTTATTGCTGTAACTTGTTCTTTGAAATTTAGGTGGAGTTTTCTTCTTCAGTGCCTGTTTGGACCACAGAGCAGCTCTCTCTACCTTAACTTTTCTTTTCTACTTCTTCCTTTCACATGCTCACAGTACGCCTGTATTAAACTGCAGTTTTCCACAAATTTCTGAAGCTATAGTAGGAAGACCTTTTGGCTTACCAGTCAACAAAGTGAAGCAGACTTAAACAAGATGGTGAGGCAAGGCCTGGACTATACCCGCTGCAGATGGATTTTGCCTCTTCTTGCGGGTCTAGCCATGCTGTTTGGCATCATAGCACTGGCTGGTTGGGACTGGATTAGCTCGCAAACCCTGCCATTTGCACAACATGCCTCCTTATGGAGAATATGTTCCTTACAAAACGGATGGCAATGCAGGTCACTCCTAGACTATGGTAAGTCTCCCAGGGATGAAATCTGTACTCTACTGATAAATATGACTTTGAGATTTGAATCTAAACAATTTGAAAGGAAAAGAGTCATTTACAGAATGAGGTTGCTAAATATGGATAGTGTTTTGCTCAACAATACTTCTCTTGTATTTGTATATAGATGTTGAGTGTGTGTGTGTGTGTTTATGCTGTATTGTGTATTAAGTTTTCAAGACAGAGTAAGTCTGTATCCAGTTTACATAACATCTCCATTCTGGAATTTCTGCAAAAATTTCCTACCCGACTAAAAATAGTTGGAATTAGGACTAAGAAATATGGCAACCATAGGGACATCTCAAACAAAGCAAATTGTGAAACAGTTTTGCAGAACTGAAAACTGCATGTTCAGAAAAACTGTGTAGTAGAATGCATGCATCACTAAACTTCGCCATAAGTAGGGCTTATATTTTTAGGGACAAATGGAAGGATAAGAAAACTGTTTCTTAGGAAACATGCAATGTTTTTGAAAAATTACAAGCCTAAATTACATGATTACATTCTGAGTAGAGTGGGCTCATTGAATCCATTGGATTTATTTATGTGTGGATTCACCATTCAAGTTTTGATAAATTTGGTCAACTTTAGTTGGGACTAATAAACAGAATTCAGGCATTGTTTGCTAAGAAATCTGTAAGTGATATGAAAACAAACTGGTAAAAAAAATCTGTATTTCCAGAAGAATGATTATGTCCCAAAAGTATTATTATTATTATTATTATTATTATTATTATTATTATTATTATTATTATTATTATTGTAACAGCAGTAGTAGTATCTTGCTTTTTGTCTCCAAAAGAAAAAAGACTCCAAGTGGCTTGTAGTGTCATTTTGTTAGGCAACAAAATATCAATGTCCACTATATTTTAAAATAAATCCATTAGGAGACAAAATCTCACATATATCTGTACTTTCTCTATGCATTGGAATAAAACAATTCTGAGCATGCCACTACTAGTGGATTTATTTTAAAATCTGGATGGACACTGATTTTTCTTTTTCCTAACAAAATGATCCAACAAGAAATTAAGCTCTATACAGTGACTACTAGCACTGCCAGTACTAAATAAGTGATAAGTTAGAACTTGCAGCAGGATAGACATTGGGTAACACTCAAATACCAGTCATGATATATACAAATAAAAGGATGAAATAACCAGAATGACTATCCACCTTTTTGGCCCATGCTAATGGACACCAACCTAGATGGCTCTTCAAAAGGGAATTAGAGATGTTCTTGAAGAGTAAAGCTGATGATAGTTCTATATCAGCAATGTAGAAGTGTGTTCCTAGGGCCCTAGGTGGTTAACCCTCACTCACTTCAGACTCTGTGGAGCACCCTTGTCCATGGTTTAAAGGGAAAAGGTAGAAGTGGGGAACGCCATGCAAATAATCAGCACCAAATTTCCATAGACTTAAAGTTATCATTGAGGGTTTGTGTGGGTAAATATACTGCTTTAAAATCTAAAATAATTGTACAAATTTTGAGCTATTACGCCTTTTAAAATTCTTCAACTCATGCTTCATAAATCTTAAGCAAAATATTAAAATGGCAGCATTAAATCAGATAGGAACTGTGTAATAGGATGTCCAAGCTTACGTTATTAGAATACTGTATCCTTTAATCCTCTCCTGTTACCCAATAGTTCAAGATACACAAGATATCCATAAAATCTATATGTAATATTATGCTTGTGAAACAGGGGGATAGTGTGGCACATTACTTAACCATCTACTGGAAAGCCCCGGATTTGAACCCCCTTGATTTCCTTTATTTAACATATGCACTGCCTGCTTTGAAGAATACATTCTGGTTTTGAAAGGTTGAACAAACCTGAATTGTTCCATATGTCAATGTTTCACCTTCTTGGCACTTGTATGTAATGCTCTGTTGCTGTGTGTCTTCAAATTGTTTCTGATTTATGAAAATCCTAAAAAAATGATAAAAGGGAATGTTCTTGCAGGATTTATCTGGAGGGGGAGGTGCCATTGTCTTCCTCTGAGAGTGTAACTTGCCCAAGGTTCCCCAGTGAGTTTCCATGACCAATCAGGGATTGGACACCTAGAATAACACTCAACCCATTTCATCTTGATGGCTCTCACATGTAATTACATGAAGACAATATAATGCCCTAATCATGCTTAAGTCTGACTGAAGTCAAAACATTTTACTTCTAAATATAGCTGATAGGTACAGAATTATATAGAATGGGGCTGTAGAACGGACAGCGCCTAGTCATAAATATGTTTTTCAAATGATGCTAAATAGTTTGGTGTAGGCTTTCCTTTTTTTTTGTTCTATTATTACTTTTTAGACACATTTTCTCCCAATATTTATTAATTGTGCTTTCTTGTTTTGTTAACTTATTCAAAACCCTTTGGAAGAATACAAAATTTCTGGGCAGGATTTCTGAAGTTCAGTATATACCATTCATTCGTTGGTGCTGAAAAACAAATAAACCTCAGCCTTTGGATACTTTTCTTGAGAAAGCAACTTACGGAAATTATTTATTCCAGAATGGTAGCCAAAGGCTAGATTTTTTTTTCAGTCTCAAAAGGTCGGAATATATTTTGAGCTTCAAAAAGAACCTGCGTTGCATGAACAGATGTGTTCTGAACCTCATATGAATATACATTTTAAGTGGTTACTACTACTGATCTCTCTTACCCACTCAAGATCACTGGAATCACACAGCCATTTCCCACTATCTTTCAGTATTATCTTTCCAGCAAACAAATTCCAAATTTTTGTGCAATAAATAAGAAATTCTGCCCTCTGTATTCACAGCTGGATTGTGTTGGACATGTACACACCAGAGAATCTCTGCTGGTTTTAATTTGCTCAAGTTCAGTGTCAGAATTCATATAGGAACTATGCAGAGTTTGGAAGTTACTTTTAGGACTAGCAGGATTACCAAGCTACACTCCAGAGATTTCAGGATTTTTATTTTTTATTTTTTGCAATACATGTCCTATTCTCTGATTTGAGATTGGGTGCAATTGAGGGTGGGAAGGTTGGAGGGTGGGACAGGTTGGTTGATGGTTATCCAGGTCTAGAAAGCATGGTGTCACAATTTAAAAAAAAAATAATCAGTGTATGTATGTAGATAACTACATATTAGAATAATCAAAGGTTCACAGGTATTTTGAAATGGAGGTGTCCGTTTTGGAATTAACATTCAGTGTACATATGGGTGAGCGGTGGGCAAAGTTTATGACCGGGAGGGTTTTCCTTGGAATCCATTTCTGGCAAGCATGCTGGCAACTTTTTAAAGTTCAGTTTTCATATGGAGACAGATCTCCACATATGTGAATATCTAAGAGGCTGCACAGATTTTGAAATGTTGCTTCTACAGTTACGGCTTTCTCTTCGTCTGCCTCTCATGTTCTGATGCCACCATCTGCCCTGGAGACTCATGTACCACCACTTTCTATTTTGTTGTGTGTGTCTTTCACATTTAAAACTCCTGCACTCACTCACTAATTAATTCAGGCAGGAGGGCCGAAGGGGATGGGGCAGAGGAGCCACCCAATGTGAGTGCAAGGTGGGTGGTGAGATTATCAGGAAAATCAGAAAGGTTGTTGGTTGATAGGTTTGCACATGCTGGAAATAATAAGTCCAATAACTGCTGTGATCATGTGACCTAAAATAATGTAAACATGCCAGAAAAACCCCTTTGTACTATGGTGATTTCAGAGAGGGGAAACTATGTGACATTCTAGACCAATTTGAGTCTGGATTAAAATGGGTGAGTGTGAAGTTAGTAGGGCCATAATGCTCACTGGGGTTGGAATATAGCTCTCATGTGGATGTAGCCTTAAGTTATGTAGGTAAAATACACAATTATTTTTAAGAGAACTGGGAGTAATTTTGGGAAGACTTTATTTCCCATATCATGCCCACAATTCCATGGTACTATAAACGCCTCTGTCAAAATATTATAAATAAGTTATTAAAACAAGTTGTTGAAACAGTGCAGTATCAGTGAAAACCTATTTTAAAGAAGAAAGGCATGACGAACCATGAACAGCAACCCCTCTTTCAAGTTTAAATAAACTCCCTCTCCAGGCTTCCATTAAAATATTACTATGTGCAAAGATAGAACCCTAGAGACATTTATTATGCAACAGCCCTGCCCCATTAAGTTGGGGCACAGCTGGAGACCCAGATCTTATGGCCACCTTCCATTTTTCACACCTCCAACACTGCTTCTCCCCCCTCCCCCATCAATACCAAAAAACCCGATTAGGAAGAAAATAAAAGTTGATAGAAGCAGTTCTATCAATCCAGTGTTCTCATGCACACATAGAAGCATAACATTTCAGCCGATGAATAAACTTGTACGACAATATCTCAATGTAGTAAGAACTGAGATAACTGGATTTGATTTTGATTTTCAGCCTGGGGTCAAGGTGCAGCAGGCACTTTCATGGTTGCATTTGTCCTTGTGGTTATCTGTTTTGCCTTGTCTATCATCGCATTTGCCATCAACACACTTCGCTTCAACTTTGTGAGAGGAATAGGAGGCATCTTTTTCGTTGCTGGTAAGACCGTGTATCCAAATTAAAAGCATATACATGGCTTGATTTTTGGTTTGTTGGTAAGAGTTTAAGAAAAAGGCAGATGTACCTCTAGATTTGCAGGTTTTACATTTGAAGATCTGATCATTCACAGATTTGATTAATATGTTTTCTGTAGGAATTTCTAGATCTTCCAGCATGACTCGATGATCAACTTTCAGCAGAGGTTGACCTGAGATAGAATCATGCTGGAGGACCGAGAGATTCCTACAGAAAATGTTATGCAAAAATTTGTAGGCCCTTCAGTGCCAAATGTCAATCCCAGAAGCAAGGTGAGAATGAGAATTACAGTTTGGTAAAGTTTTTTTTTCCGGATGATAACTCCCAGAATCCTCCAGATGGCATGAGTCTCCATTAAAAAATATGTTTCAAAATTCTGAAAATAGATGCCAGAAATAGTATTGTGGCATATTTTACTGGAGATTTATGATTAACAAGTATGCCCTGGTAGCATATAAAATGATCACTACTTTATTATGGGGCAGTTCTGCTTTCTTTCAAGCTGGTGGATTATCAGTTACCCAAGGTAACTTATATAAGACAAAGTCATTTTAAAGCATCCCTTTCTATTCTGTTACTAAATGAAATGATAATGATTTTATTATTGTAGTCACCACTGAGTTCCAGCTTTGAGGAAAGATAGCATATAGATAAGGAAGAATGATAGTTAAATAGAAATTCACTCATTCTAACTGTTTTAATTCATTTTCTCTCTCTCTCTTTACAGCTGTATTCTCACTAATGGCCCTCGTCATCTACCCTGTAATGATCTCCAAATATATAATCTTCCCAGTCGGTACTGTGAATCAATTTGGCTGGGCCTATGGCTTTGGGTGGACCATGTGCCTAATGTCAATAGGTCTTGGGTTCTTCTTTTGCTGCCTCCCCCTCTATGAAGATCAAATTTTGGGAAATGTCAAACCTTATTATTATCCAGATATTTAAAATAACTGTTCAGAATATCAGCAGAGAAATCATATTTTCCATGAATGACTCCAAAGAAATGAGAAGACAAACAAAACAAAACAAAAACAAAAACCTGTTACTCCATTTCTATGTGCTCGAGCTGTAGATTTTTATAATTAGGAAGCAGTAGAAAGCAGCTTTAAAACATATGCATACACAATCAGTTTGGTTTTTATATTTTTCTGAATCTCTAGTGAAAGCCTAGAAGATTTTATCTTTAATTTTTTTTAACTAGTCATACTGTAATCTGCCTTTTTGAGATATAGCAGGCAAATAAAATTTTATTTAGTTGTAACTGATGGATTACCTATTTAAAGGTAGATCTTATTAAAGGTTGGCAAAGTTCATTTTTAAAAGTATTTTTTTCTTATTACTCATTACTGTGTTTGAAAAGTAACAGCTTTTGTTGCTTGGTACAGTGTTGGAAAGCGTAACTTGTTCCATGCCTTTTTTTGTACTGCAGTTTACTTTCTTATTACATTCCATTATTTTTTGGCCTCATCACATGGCCACCGAAAAAGGCTCATTTCACTTCATCATAGGGCATGGCAAAGCTGCTGCCCCTCGTCCTTTACTGCCCGGCTGTTGCAGCTGTTGATCCCATGGGGGGAAGTGTGGTGTGCGCATGGAGCATGCAGCTTCCCACCATTAAAGTAAATGGCAATATGGGAAGCTCCTGTATTGCTGCGGTGGCAGCATGGCGGTTCCACCCTCTTTCACCCACTGAGTCAGCACAACATCTTCTGTTGGGAGCTGGCTGGCTCCATGAGTGACCGGGGCTAGGTCTGCGCATACTGCCGATTTTAGTCCCATGCGATGAGGTTATAGAATAATCACTTAGGATCAATCAGAGAATTGTACAGAATTTTAAAAAATCTGTCATAATCCTTTTCACATAACTTTAAAAAGTAAAATAAAGTTTTTCATAACACTAGTATACTAAGTTTACTTTTTGTTATTATCTTACTTCTGAAATGTAATGCTGTTACACCTTTGCTACCTAGAAAAAAATAATAAGATACAAGTCAAAATGTTACTCATCAAATGTTGACATCAAAGTTGTATTTTTAAATGCATCTGATCTTGAGGATTTGGTTGAAGAAGAAATGGTTCAATAAGAAAATACATTTTCCCAGAAATGACCTTTTCACAGAGGCTACTAATATAACCTCTTGTGTATAAGTGCCTTTCTCTTAATAAGAATACTGATTGAGAAGTAGCATGATCCTTCTTTCTCAAATAACTGAAAGGATAGAGGGACTGTACAATGAAATTCTGTATGTCTTGAGCAGGGCCAGCCCTATTACTAGACTTATTGAGATATCTGATACAGGTAGTGCTTTTGGGAGAATGACATCCCTGAGATAGGCTCCTCAAGGCCCTTAAGCTAATAGTCTTTACTTAGTTATAATGAGAGATATTATCTCATTAACAGCGAATTCCAACCACTAGTTGGATTTTTGACAGGAGAATGGGGATGCCATCTTGCCTTTTGCCTCTGATAGCAGAATGTCTTTGCTAAACCTGAGTGTCTTAGGAAAGTAGGCTATGGACTAAGGATTAATTGGCAAGCAATTCCACTGGACCGATACAGTATGACCTTCATATGCATAAGAGATCTGTTCCTGAACTTGCTATGTAAACATGAAATTGTAAATAATATAGAAAACTGTTGAAATGAACAATATCTGGCATACGCATATTATAGAATTACACCATAGTACATAGAAAATGCCTAGAGAGAACACCCCTCTGATATTTTTAGGTTCTCCAGCACAACTCGGTGGTCACCTTCAGGTAGAAGCATACCATAGAATTGTGCTGGATGACCTGAGAAATGCCTAGAGAGAACCTACTTTTCTAACATGGGTAAGTGAAGTTGTGGGTACTGCAGGTAAAGGGCTTTTACTATATTGCCTTATTACCTCCTTTAGGCTTTCTTCTGACCATCTTACCAAATGATTTTATGCTTCCTTGCAAGTAAGAATGTGTGGCCATAAATTGTAAGCCCTCTGGCAGGAAGTGTGTGATTACTATGTTTTGTATTATGTAAATGGTGTTAATTACTTGTAGCTGTGGCAAAAGGTTCTCCTCCAGACTAACTACATTGTTCTGAATGTTTCTTCGCTGCATATTAAAGAAGACTTTTTTTCATTAAAAACAGTTAAGAAAATGTTTTCTGTCGCTATATGGTCAAAAATATGTACAACAGACATTTTAAAACAAGCTTAATAATGAAGATTTTTAAAAATGATTTAAGCATGTGGACAAGTTGGCCTTCAAGTTCATAAATTGACTTGTGCATTGAAATGCCCATAGCTCATTGACATCCACCTCCCTTAGCTTTGTGTCTTGTTCACCAAATGACATGCCTTTCGTGGACTAAACCATTTCAGAATCCAAAAAAGGAGTTTCATTTTCACTAACTTTCTGTATTAAAAACAATGAGTATGAGAAAAAAGCCTTTCCCTAGTACACTTATTTTTATGAGCAGCGTAAATGACTTTTAAAAAATGATTTAATTTGGTTTAAATGTGAAGAACCATCATTCAAAGATGTCTTTGCTCCTTGCTTACATTTCCATTGATGTGAAACAAAAGGTGTCTCTGCCTAGGCCAGTGGTTCTCAACCTGGAGTCCCCAGATGTTTTTGGCCTTCAATTCCCAGAAATCATAACAGCTGGTAAACTGGCTGGGATTTCTGGGAGTTGTAGGCCAAAAACATCTGGGGACCCCAGGTTGAGAACCACTGGCCTAGGCCCTCTAGAGCTCGTCTTGCAAGCTTGCAAAGCTGATGATGTGGGAAGTGTCCAGTACGAAGTGCCCTGTAGCCTCGTGTTTGTATTTTAACATACATTGACTCACCAGTGTCTGTTGAAATGGCAGTGACTAGGTTGGGCTGTGCTTGGGAAAAAAGTGTTTTCTTCCAGATTTGGCCAATCCAGCTGAACAACTGTTGCACCAACTGTGACGAATGCCTCCGTGTGGTTCTCTTTATCTGTGAGACCAAGCTTGGAGATACTTTTTTGGACCTCAAAACCTAGGATTTTACAGTGGAGAGAATTGTGAACCCCAAAAGCAATTGGTCCACACCCTGTTGTGATTATTCTAGGGCTCTTTCAACTAGCCTGTTAACTTACAATATTGCATTGCTCAAGGAAATGGAAACATACCAGTATGGAAACAATCACTTTCACACCTTACATCCAATAGTGTTATGATGCCACTTCAATGATGCACATTCTCACTCTATGTAGCACATGTGTGCTGCTTATATTTATTTTTTCTTATGCTGCAATTGCACAGTTTTGATCCTTCTTGCAAATGGAGGGCACTGGCACAATTGCAATCCATGACAACACCACAATTGTACAATTACGGAAAAACAAATTTAAAAAATAAAGTCCAGGAAACAGAGTAGCGTAGTTTCTGTATACCATGGCATCCTCTTTGTCCAGACATTGGAAATGGGGCAACTTCTCTCTGCTTGGAGATAGGAAGGGAGAGAAGGGGAGAACCATTTCCATTCATATCACAGGACTCTTAGGATAATGGTTTAATGAAAAAAATGTGGTCCAGAAATGATGGAAATGCAATGCAGCAATGGGAGAGACATGACATTGTGTGATTAATCACAGCCAGAAATGTTATCCTTCTGCAATTGCGATTTATCACCCTTGTATTATAAAGTCTCAGAGCTATAAGAGCTACTCTTACCTTACAGAAACCATGTTTATACATGTTTGATCCATGGCCAAATTGTCTTTATTTACACATTCATATATCACATGCAAAAACATGCTTCATAGATGTTAGATGCACACAATAATTATTCTTTTCACCCTGTCAACACCAGGCATGGCACAAGACTGTTCTTTACCTATGAGGCATCAAAAAGGTAAAAGCCTGGAAACTGGATAAAGAAAACAGAAGCTTAAAGTGTCTCATAAAGCCACAAGTTCCTGAATAAGTATGTTCTGAAAATGAAATGAGCAGAACATAAAGAATAAAGGAGGATTTTTTTTCATTTGTGAAACTAAAACAAATAAGTAAGGGAATCTGCCAATATGAATGTTATTTTTGTAATGTCAACAGATGAAAATCAAAGCAACATGATATATGTGCCTAGGCATGTATGTCAGCTCTCCCATAGACACACCTCAGGTGTGGCTCTTAATCATCTAAAACCTACGCCAACTGAAACAGAAACATTCTGAACTTGGATCCTGTGAACAGTTTTGTTGGAGACTGAAGTGTATTCTGAAGAAAAGGAAAACATTAGTGGGGGTCTGACTTCTTGCAAAAAGAAAATTACAAGACTTGTAACATCCTCCGTACTAGTGGGCTTTTTTTCATGACAGGAGCGACTTGAGAAACTGCAAGTCGCTTCTGGTGTGAGAGAATTGGCTGTCTGCAAGGACATTGCCCAGGGAATGCCCAGATGTTTGATGTTTTACCATCCTTGTGGGAGGCTTCTCTCATGTCCCAACATGCAGAGCTGGAGCTGACAGAGGGAGCTTGTGTCTTCTTCTCATTCAATAATCAAATGCTTGGTCCCACAACCAAGTCTTGAATTTCCTTCTAAAGGACAGGAGGGAGGTGGCAATCTGATGTCCCTGGAGAGGGAATTCCACAGGCAGGGGACCACTGCTGTCCCTCGTCCCCATGATGACAGTGGGATCAAGAGCAGGGCGTCTCCAGATGATCTTAAACTTCATGATGGTTCGTAACAGGAGATACATTCAGACAGGTAGTCTGGGCCTTTGTTTCTAATGTTATAGAGTGTGCGTACAGAGATGGCTCCGGAGACAAATATGACTGTCTTCATTGCTGCTTCCACTGAGTCACAATAATGGCAACAGATCTTGTAAGTTTCAGGCATAAAACCTAAAACTCAAGTCATGTTTAGTTGTTAATAGCCATGCACAGAGAAGAAAAAGAATAAGTGGAAAACCTGGCCACAGTGTACGACAAAGAGGTGCTGCAGAAGAAAAAATTGGGAGATCATTGGCTGGGAGCGAATCAAGTGCCTGAAGATTTTTTTTTAAAACCCAGGTTTTTCTGTTCATTCTTTAAGGAGAAAATAATCCATAAAGCTGAATCAGCAGCTCTTTGAAGAGATGATGATTTGATTTCAGACTTCTGTTGAAACTTGTTTTGTGTCTATGCCTCAAGCTAGGGCTGGATGAAGCAACACCTTACTGGCTAAGTCTTCCAATAAGCAACGCCTTTACATTGCATACCAAAAAGCTGCTCACCTGAAATTGCTGAAAGGCACTTAGGCAATTGCTCAGGATGCCATTCCAGCATGGAAATAAAAGTTACAAGACTCTTTCCCATGGCTCAACTGGGATCATGTGTTAGGAAGCCTTGTATTTGCAGTCAAGAACCCCACCCACTTGTCTTGATTTTCAGTCACCAGGCACATTTTCCCAACAGTTTATTGCAAGCCTATGCCAAATGCCTATAGAAGCAAACACTTCAAGTAACCGGAGACATACTTTTTGTAGAATTCAGATTACAATAAAATTCAGCATTAATACGTTTTTCAGTCCCTGTTAGTTTCTACCTAATGTTGTTTTCTGATCAAAATATAAGTGGAAAAACATGGTCAGCTGAAGAGAAAAATTCAATTGTGATGTTATACTCGTGTTTCCAAAGATATACTCATAAAATAGGAAAAGCAAGGGCATTTTTAAACACTTTGGAATATGGGATGGAGTGCTTACATGGACTGAAGACCCAACCATGCTTCATTTAGCCTTTTGAAGATCTAACATAATCCAGATCACCAGGTCCCTGACAGCCAGTGTCTATGCTGGATGGGTCATTTTGGCATTTATAGTACAAAAAGTAGCTTTCTGAAACTGTAACAAAATCTGTCTGCATATATACCCCAACAGATAGTCAAACTGCGTGCTGTTTGAGAATGCACAGAGAAAGACAGAAGGCAGAACTAAAAGCAGTTTAGCTCCAGTGTTATCTATTGATCTTCTTCAGTGATTCATTGCATGGATATTAGGAAACTCTCTGTACTCTGAACGTTAAATTAAAAATATTAAGCATTTGTTCCTGTCTATAATTGACTGTACAGAAGACCTTTGAAGATGCCATTCAGGTCAGTATTAAATAGTTAATGACGGCGTTTGATCACTAAAGCTGGTGTTTTTCTTGACACCATCACACCTATCTTATTGAGAAGCATCTGATTGCCTAAGATGAAACTGCCAATGAGTCCAAAGTCATTTATTAGCTTGACAAAGAGCAACACCCATGACACTGAACAGGAAGTCATAAATGATTTGGACACATGGACTCCAGGAAAGATATCATATTGGTTTATAATTGTCAAGAAAGAAAGATGGGGCTTATATTTTTTGAGTTTTCTTTTTCCAGAAGGAAGAAGACTGAAAAATATGCAATTTTCCTCTCTAGGATGTTGTGAATGAAATGGCCTCTGGATAGTTTTCCAGCAGGTTTCTCTCCCCCCCCCCCCTTTTTTTTGTTCCTTAGCAAGGAGTCCTATTTTGAAACAGCTTTTGAAAATGTGTTTGTTCTAAGTATGACTGTCTTGACTTCAACCATACATTTAATGCCTTTAATATTAATATTTAACACAGCCTTGGGGACAACTTGCAAATATTATTGAACATAATCATCCTTGTACAGTATTGGAAATCTATGGAAGAATGTGGGACTGTGAGATATGACTTGCCAAGGGAAATACTCCTAATGAATATGTTTGATTAAAGAGACAATTCCTCCACCACACAGCTGACATTGACTCCTGAGTGGGAGTTATGTGCAATATATAGAAGAGGTAAGTGAGCACAACAATGTCTTTGCTGTCAAAATGACAGAGGGTGAGGCACTGGGTGTTGGCTGAGGAACTCCCAAGACGGCTGGAACAAAAAGAAATAAATGTTTTATTTCAGAAGGAAACTCCTATGACAAGAAATACCTTCCCTGTCTGAGCTACAAAGGATGTAGTGGCCCAGAGGTGGGAATGCTGTATTCCTCCAGATGTTGAATTGCAGTTCTCATCAGCCTCAGTCGACACAACCAATGGTGGTGAAAGCAGGGAGTTGCAGAAGAAGACTACACAATTCCCATCCCATAGCAGAATGAACGGAGTAAATTGGCTAAATTGACAAGAAGATTAATACAGGTTCTGTAATGATTTGGGGGAAGTTATACATCTGCCTTCTCAGTGCTATTGAGATGTGTTGGACTACAATTCTCATAATTCCCTGTCAACATGGGCAGCTGACTGGTACACAGTGTTTCGGAATATGACTCTCAAAAAGTAGCTGAGGGCGCTTCTACACCCCTCTAGAAGAAAAGGTTACATTGTTGTGGTGACACGCATTTTGAGATGTAATACTAAGACTTCTGACATTCCTGCAGTGATATCAGTATTGACTGCCTACTTCTTTGATAGCCCTTCAGCCCAATATCTCATGGCAGTTATTATATAGCTCCCGAAGGCAAGGTATAAAAGTGAACAATGTGCATTTTAGATGTCAGACAGACAGCTGAGTATTACACAAAGTACTTCTTCCCTCTGGCAAGAAATAACACAAAAGTGTTTGAAGGCAGAAATAAAGAAGTACTAATATTCTTGCTGTAATGAAGTGCAGATAAAATAACTCCACAACAAACATTTAGCCCCCTACTCAGTTGTTAGTTAAACACATTATTTCAGTGTACAAAGAGAAAGAGTGCACCAACTTTCTTTCTTATCCATTTCTGTCTCTTCTATTGCCTCCAGATGTGGATGGCAAGAGATCTGGAGTGAAGAGCTTCTACTAAACTATGTAACACAATTGGAAAAAAAGTTCTGTTCCTGGTTTGAAAGTGTTATTTCCTGTTTAATTGTGCAGTACTTACTTTGAAAGTAGTTGTTATACTCCACAACCTTTGTTTTTCTGGCTGTCACAAACTATGTTGAGTTGGTTGAGAGTGTATGAGATATTCACTGAAAAACTATAGCAAAATATGTTGTAGGTTGTTGTTCATTCGTTCAGTCGTCTCCGACTCTTCGTGACCTCATGGACCAGCCCACGCCAGAGCTCCCTGTCGGCTGTTACCACCCCCAGCTCCCTCAAGGTCAATGTTGTAGGATGTCCCACAAAAACAAAGTATTTGCAGTTTCATAATCTTTCCCCATGTTTTTATGATAGAACCAATTAGGAAATGGGATTTATAACCCAGGAACAAAAACCATGTTTGCTAGTGTTATCTGCCATGGGTCTCCATGCAATCTAAAAATCAAGACCACCACTCTTTCAAACACTTAGAAAGCTACAGAATCAGAGAATGGAGGAGAGGAGGCTGGGATGCCCTCTGTCCTCACATTTATATCATCCACTGAAAGCAACATCGGAATTATTGAAGAACAAACAAGCTGGGAGAGGCTGCAGTTGTTTGCTTCCAGGAAGAGTAAGATTCTGCCCTCTCCACCCCCCCCCCCCCCCCCCCCCGCAATGCCTTTTCCACTCAGTTTTCAGCAACTGAAGTATGCTGAGGACAAATGCAGAAAGTAGAAGGAGGAGAGTAAAACTAGGACATTTCAAAAACTGTATATAAGTTAGCATACTGGAGTCAAAGAAGAGCAGGAAGTCAATTTTAAGGGATAGTGGGGAGAGGAACAATGTAACATTTATTGTCTTTGTATTTAGTCTTTTGTGTTTGTTGTTGTTGTTGTTGTTAAGAGCATTACTATCCCATCCTTCTCACTTCTGAAGAGGGACTCAGGATGGCTACTAGCAGGCACCATTTGGTGCCAAACAATACGCAGCATAAAATACATTTAACCTACATTAAAAACAGTTATAAAAACATTAAAACAATTCACCATTTCATGTCATCCTCCAAGTCAATCCATAGCCATCAGTTCAAACAGTTCATTAAAACCATCTGCAATCCATTGCCATCAACTAAAAACAGTCTGTTAAAACAATCTATTCTCTGAACGCATGATCCCATAACCAGGGTTTGAGCTTTTTCTGGAAGGTCATGAGGGAGGGGAGAGATCTAATCTTGTTAGTTAGGGCATTCCACAGCCGAGGGGCCACCACCGAGAAGGCCCTGTCTCTCGTTCCCACCAAACATGATTATGATGGCGGCAGGACCGAGAGCAGGGTCTTAAGGTCCTTGGGGGTTCATAGAGGGAGATACGTTCAGACAGGTAAGCTGTTTTTATAGGTCAAGGCCAGCACTTTGAGTTCGGAAGCTAATAGGCAGCCAGTGGAGCTGGGGAGTGTTTAATATATGAATCTATCATTTCTTGCAGTTGAAATATTGTGCTATTAAAATTTATCAAAAGTATTTTTAAAAGTAGTTTAAACAGTCAAATCACAAATTGAGACAATTGAAGAGTATGCATGTGACCGAATATGCCACAGGGGTGCTTACATCCAGTTACTAGTCCTACCAACTGCAATAGACTAATTCAATTGGATTTAAGTAAATATTAATGGTGAATTCATACTGTTTCACTGGATCTATAGTATTCAAAACTAGCAAACTACAGTGTATATATTTCAGTTAGAAATCAAACAATACTTCCCAAGACAGATTCATAATATCAAATTTACAAATGATCCTAGCACAATTACATTATTTATTTCCTCATTTTCTGCACTTATTTGAATGCAAAGATTAATTTAAGTGCCTATGATTTATAAATGCCTTTACCCAGTTCTAACACTGATTGCCTATCACAAAAAACACAAAGGCTTATCTTTAAGACAGCCCTCATTTCTCCCTCACCTTACTGAGTAGACAATCTTAGATGAGACTGCAGAGCAAAGAAGATGTAATCTGTCTGCCTTGCAGTAAGAATGTTTTTTTTATTAAAAAAAACATATAACAAGGGTTGCTTTTAAAATGCAGCTTTTGTGTACTGAATAAAAGATATGGCCATGAGATGCGGCACTCAGGCAAGCCCATATCCTTTCCCAGACTTCCTCAATTTGCGACCTCCATTCATAGACAGCATCTCCATAGAAAGTGCTGAGATGTTGTGCATTGACTACACATTCTGTGGTAATTAAGAGCCAGCTGTACTTCAGATTAGTCTAGCTTGGGTTCAGATGAATCAGGAATGTGGCTCATAGATGTTTTAATTGCTCTGATTAAGCTACAATGACTGCAGTCCTGCACCTGGCTAAGCTGCTTAACTCCTACTGACTCCAAGCGATTTAAGTATGATTGCAGGCTCAAGGCAGAAATAAGTTACAAATATATGTTAATTATTCCAGAGAAAAGCTTGGGATCCGACTTTGAGAATCTCCAAGTCAACATGGTCACTGACTGAGGATTTTAGGTAACTGGAGTCCAGAAAATAACTTTTTCAATCTCAGTATGGAAAGGAAAGCAATCTCAGTGTGACTTCCAGATAGTTAGATATAGGGTGTGTGTGCATGTGTGCGCGCACACACAAACACACATTATTTTCATCCTGCCCTTTTCTTGATATAAGGACTCGAGGCAGCTAATAATAAATATGACACAATGCAAATTAAAACAATGTAAATGCACTAAAATATAAATATGTTTTTTTCAAAAACAATAAAATCATTTGTGTCATCAAAGCCATTAACTAAAAACGTGGATGTTCAAGCAGGCGTTCGGTTAACTCAGTGCAATAAGTGTAATGATTGAAGGACTGGCAATTTGGACGACGAAACTGGATCACGATTTTAGTCAAGAGATGAATTGGATTGTTTATTGATATATGTATTGTGGATTGTGTTTTTATGCTTTTAAACTGTATACTGTTGTTTGTTATAAGTTGTTGTAAACCGCGTTGAGTCGCCGGCTAGGCTGAGAAACGGCGGTATACAAGTATAGCAAATAAATAAAAATAAATATTAAAATACATTAAAACACCACACCCACCTCAAAATCCCAGTCACATCATCCCCAAAAGCCTGACTCTCATCAGTCTATAAATGCTCAATGGCTGAAGAATGTTTTCACCTATGAAAGGCAAGCAGGGACGGGTCTATCCTAGGGAGGACGTTCCAGAGTCTGGGAGCAGCCACTGAGACCCCCCTCCAAATGCAAACACCTAGGTCCTACCAAACAAGCTTGAGAGGATGGTGGGACAGATCAAATGCCAACATGCCAGAGATATAGTTTGGACTTTTCTATAGCAATTACAAATGTATAACCTAGAGCACACAAGGCTGCTTCCCAGTAAGTCAGGATTAGCGAGATTCAACAGGATTCACTCGATGGCTCTGTAACTACGCTGCTTTGCTGTTGCATGCCTTCAAGTCTTTTCTCTTATGGCAACCCTAATATGAACCTATCACAGGTTTTTTTTTTTTTTTGGCTGAATTTGGTCAGAGTTTGCGCTTGTTTCTCTCTGAGGTCGAGAGAGTGATTTCCCTGAAGTCACATAGTAGGTTTCCATGGCTGAATAAGGATTTTAATCTTGGTCTCCAGAGTCCTAAGGTGCATCTACCCTGTAGAATTAATGCTGTTGGACACTGTTTTAACTGCCATGACCCTATGCTATGGAACCACAGGAGTTACAGTTTGGTGAGGCGTCAGCACTCTTTGCAGAGAAAGCTAAAAACCTTGTAAAACTACAACTTCCAGGATTCCATGGTATGGACCCACAGCAGTTAGTGGCATTAAACTGCATTAATTCTACAATATAGATACAACCCTACTCACAAATGCTGAAACCATTACACCATACTAGTTTTACCAAGTATAGGAGCTCCACATTAAAAACCCCATATAATATTACTACAGTTCTCCTTATTAAATATTTTTCCTCTAACTGCAAGACAATTATTTCTGTTTTAACTTGTAAACGGTGTGCTAAAAGCCTGCCCAGCCCTTCTTTAACTTTTTTTGTTCACTATCTGTCTAATTCCCTTTGAGACTCAGCTTCTACACCTCACAGGCAATGTGTAGAGATTCGTATCTCCAGTATAGCTGTTTTCATAGATTCCCAGCACAGATTGGATGTGCTGCTACTGCAATGACAATCTTCTGCTTTATATAGCTGAGCAAAAGGTGTAATTGTTCTCCATGAAAATATGCATTAGGGCAAGGAGGAATGGAAAGCAAAAAAAAACACCCAAGAAAAAGTACATGCAAGCTGCAAATCCCTACAAGTCTCTAATTAACTAATATGTGGACAGGTCTTTGATGTTATCAGATGGTTATGGTATTACACATTTGCATTTGGTATTATTACAGAGAAATGCGAGCCAGGGAGTTTGATCTTTGGTGCAGCAGGTGTAAGATAAAATGAATACTGAAACTGAGGTTATGTTTCCTTAGCCAGATCTAGAATCATACATGGTCACTGTTCACACTGGGAATCCATGTCTATGCCAAATTCTCTTACCATTTGCACATCTTACCTATTTACATATGTAGATGTAACTGGTATATGCATGTTGCTTACTTTAAGGCTGTTTCTTCAAGTAATGACATGCATGCACGAACAGGCTCAGTGCAGACAGAATATCACAGGATTGCTCATCACCTTAAATACTGTATTATCCAATGGATGCCATTCACATTCTATGACATGAACTTTACAGAAGAACCATGATTAACCCTTTTAGCTTTCTTTTTTTTAGCTGGGTGGGCTGCTGATTTTTTGGCTATGTTGGAAGAGAAAAGCTGCTTTGTTCCCTGCTCCATGTTCCTAATCAGAAAAAAAACAAACACTTCCACATTGTTGATTGTCCCATGGAAGGAAGGAAATATATGCATAAGTTAAGAATAAAGAATAAATAGCAGTGTGCAGCATGAATTTGACCAGGGTAACTGGGAGATAGAGTTAAATATTCTTGATGCTTTGTTCCTGAGTAGGTCATATTTTAAGGTCTGCTCTAAATCGACTGTACTTTGAGAAGTCTGACTTGACCATCCATGCCTTAGTTACCTCTAGGTTGGATTACTGTAATGCAATCTATGTAGAGCTGCCCTTGAATACAGCACAGAAACTGCAGTTAGTGCAAAGGCTGGCAGCCAGATTGTTAACTGGAAAAAAATTACAGGGAGCAGTCAACCCCCCTGTTCAAACAGCTCCACAGGCCACCGATAAGTTTCCAGTTCCAATTCAAGGTTCATGTTATTACCTATAAATCCCTAAACGGTTTGGGATCGCCTATCTTCATTACTGCATCTTTCTCTATGAACTGACACAATCTCTAAGATCTTCTGGGGAGGGTCTTCTCTCACTCCCACCCTGTCTCAGGCGTGATTGGTGGGAACAAGAGAGAGGGCCTTCTCAGTGGTGGCCCCCTGACTCGGGAACTCCCTTCTCAGAGAGATTAGACTAGCACCCACCCTATCCACCTTCCACAAAGATCTAAAGACGTGGATGTTTCACTGTGCTTTTGACTATACAACTCCCCAGATAGCTTGGCCCCAACTAGGAACCAAAATCTGCTCCTCACACTTTACTATTGATCTGTAGCCAAAGTTATAATGCTCTATCTTATACTGCCCTTTATCTCTACTGATCCAATACGACCTATGCACTTTATCCACCAGCCCTATCCTCACAAGAGTTTTTGCACCAGTCCGCCCACCACATGCCCAGAAACTGATTGTTATTGCATAACTTATTGGTTATTGGTTTGATGTTTTGCTTTTATATTTTGTTTTTTTAAAAAAAAAACATTGCAGTGCATTTGGTGTTGTTTCCATTTCACCCTGAGGGGTGGGGGGAGGGGTATACTATTTAAAACATAGTAAACATTTTCCATAATCCGCTTACTTATTTACTTCACTTTCACATGATTTCTCATGAAAATGGGCTTTTCTTCTCATATTTCAAACCCAGGGTCTCTCATACCAGAGAGTTTAATGATAATAATAATAACTTCATTTTTATACCCCGCCTCCAGCTCTCCAAAGGGATTCGGGGGGGGGGGGGGGGGGGCTTACATGGGGACAAGCCTGATCAACATGGTTAAAATATAGCAGATTAAAATATATAAACAACAGCATATAGCAGAATAAAACAACAACATTTTCATGAGAAACCATATGAAAGTGAAGTAAACAAATAAGAGGGTACTGAAAAATGTATACTATGTATAAAATGTTTATTTTAAAGTAGTAAAAGGGTGTTTTGTTGGAAAGTCTGAAAGAGTAAGGTGGGTGTAGTGAAACACTTTATGAGAACCCTTTCCCCGCCTCAGGGTGAAATGGAAACCACACCAAATGCACTGCAATGTTTTTTTTTTAAACCTTTATGTGTCTTAAGCTGCCAACATATCTCTGAATGCCAGTCGCTGGGAGAAAGATACTGCCTTCATAATCTGTTTGTGGTTTCCCACTGTCATCTGCTTAGCTAATGATGAAACAGAATGAAGAATGGATTGAGCATTTGGTCTTATCCAGCTTGGCTTTGCTTATGACTCTTGACACAAAGATTTTATCATGAAACTACTAAGAGCAAACTTGGCATAAGAAATTACTAACAGGACCTCATAAAACGGAACTTTGCTAAGCTTAAAGTATTCTTGCTGTTTAAAAGATAGCCATGATAGTTTTATATAATTTAGTAGTTACTAATTTATCTCATGCCATTCTATATTCTGATAACTTTATAAACAGCTAATGCAGTGGCACTTAAGCTTTGACATATTTGAAATTCTGTTTAAGAGAGTTTGCAGAATTTCATGTAGTCATCTTCATATAATAAAATAACTGTTCCCTTCTATATTCCCCAAACACAGTTGGGACCTCTTCACACAGCTGTGCGGTTGTGTTGGCAGTCGCTGGCGAAAGGGAAGGCTCATAGGGTTCTTCGTGGCACCCCAGATGCCTTCCCTACTTCCCCCATCGTATGGAGGGAGGGGACAGGGAGCATTGGAACCCTGTCCCCATCATATGGGAGAAAGGACGGCAATGTGCATTGTCCTGCCTGCCTTTCCCCCATCATAGGGGATAAAGGAGAGGAAAGTGCAGGTAGTTCTGTTGGAGCTACCCAAAACACACTTTCCTCCCCATGATGGAGGAGGAAACGCCTTCCCATGCTTTCTCTCCACTCGGCAGCCCCCATCCAGGCTGCAAATAAAAGTGGCCAAATGGGGCTATTTAACCCCATGTGAAGAGGTCCTAGAAGTCTCCTTACTATGCAAGTTTGATGGATGCAGTTTCACTTATATGTAGGTATATGTTGGAGGACCTAGAGATGCCCAGACCTCCAGTTTCCTCCAGAAGTTGTCCATAGAGTTATCCTGGAGAACCTAGATTCCTAGGGAATTGATCATAGAATTACATTGGATGTCTAGAGAGAACACTTCTCTAGGCATTGCTAATCTTCCAGTGTGATTCTATGGTATGCTTTGGCCAGAAGGAAAATTGGGTTCCCATTGATATACAAAAAATGTATTAAATGCAGAATTATGGAAGAGATCCCTCACATAAAACATGGGCGTATTGTATATACATTATGAGAGGGAAGCCCAGCATATATTGGACTAGGAAGAGACAGTAAACAATACCAACTGTGGAAGACATGAGACAAAGTGATTATATGAACCTATCCTTCATCAAAAATAACACAGCAACATATGGCAGCAATGGTTAATGCTTTGGCATTTCTCGTGTCACAAGATCCTTTATGATGACATTACTTTGATAGTTTTTTAAAAAACTTAAGTTACTGTTTATGAGCTCGAAAATGTTACTGTTTTGGACAATTTCTCCAAGATTTCCACACCATCACAGGAATGGTCTTGGAAACAAGAGAATTCTGGGAAATGTAATCAAAAGAGTAGTATTCCCAAGATCTAGCACTGTAATATAGATGCAACCTTGTACTATCTTGCCACATGATGTAGTAAACATACAACTGTTAAGCAAAGCTGTTGTACCTGGATAGAAAATGTATTTATTTATTTCATAGAATCCTTGAGTTGGAAGAGACCTCATGGGCCATCCAGTCCAACCCCCTGCCAAGAAGCAGGAAAATCGCATTCAAAGCATCCTCAACAGATGGCCATCCAGCCTCTGTTTAAAAGCCTTAAAAGCCACCACATTCTGGGGCAGAGAGTTCCACTGCTGAACAGCTCTCATAGTCAGGAAGTTCTTCCTAATGTTCAGGTGGAATCTCCTTTCCTGTAGTTTGAAGCCATTATTCCGCGTTCTAGTCTCCAGGGCACCAGAAAACAAGCTTGCTCCCTCCTCCCTATGACTTCCCCTCATTTATATATGGCCATCATGTCTCCTCTCAGCCTTCTCTTCTGAAGGATAAACTTGCCCAGCAAAACCATATTTATATATCACCCTTCTCACCCCAAAGGAATACCCACCTGTGAACTTGAGGTTTGCGGAGGACACATTGAGTAGGTCCCCTGATTCTATTAAACAAGGCTAGGTATATCACAGTGGTTCCTAACCTTTTTTTGACCAGGGACCATTTTGACCAGGGACCACTCCCCAACATTAGTACCAAAAGGGTTACGAATCAGTTTTTGGTCAACTTTAGATTCAGTTTGATTGTTTGGGATGCTGATTCATTGCATTGGATAGGCCACATCACCTCTAGTTTCTGATATAGAACATATGCCATCTAGTAGTCACCATCTGCTCGCCCACAGGAAACCATATGTAATAAGTCTCAGCACTATAAGAGGGTTTAGTGAGACCAGTTGCTCTTGTTGCAACAGTGAGGCCATGGACCATATTTTAGTTCTTACAAGATTACAGGTTGGGAATTACTGATATAATACAAAAGGGGGTGAGAGGAGAGAAACACAATTTAAATTCAAAAAGTCCAAACTAATTTTACAAGAATTTTAATTTAAATACTAAAGAGGAAATGAACCGTATTTAACATTAAATGAATAAATGAGTGAGAGGGAAAACCTTTCTTATATTTAGAAGGTAGATGAGGTCGAATTTAAGAGATTAAGGGCACTTCCAGACAGGCCCCAAAATGTGGGGTCTGTTGGGATTTTACCTAAGGAGTCCAAATAACGCCTCAGGTAAGAGCAAATTAATTTGGGACAAAGCAGGAAAATCCTGCCTCTGGGTGTCTGGGTGCCCTACCTGTAGTCACTGGGAGGGCATCTAGACACTGTTCTGAGAAAGCCCATGTTTTGGGGGGAAGTGTGAGGACAAAAACCCATGCCGAAGCAATTTTTTTAAGCCTAATTCATAAAGGGTTTTCCCCCAGTGTGGAAGCACCTTAGGTAAGACTCTTACAGACACAAACTGCTGTGTAGGTGTTTGTGGACTGAGTCAAATTGAGCTGGTGAAGTGCTACCTCCTAGTGGTTGCAATAATAACAATAGTAAAAAAAATCTTGGAAAAACCACCTCCTAGTAGACAAGTGCATTCAAAATGATAAAGTCTGACACCTTAAAACATGTCATTTTTTAACCTGAGAAAACCTTTTTCTAGGGGCAGATCCAGACAGGCCTTTATTAAAAGTGTGCGCTTTCTGGGGTAGGTGTCCAGATGCTCTCACAGGACTGGGCCATGTGAACATCTGGAGGCCCTACTCCCCTGCCCCTAAGCTCCCAGGCCTCTTTCAAAAGTAAAATAACTTACCTGGCCTCCAGTACACTCTTGGAGCAGCTCTCCCAGTGCATAGAAATGACGTGCCAGAAGAGCGGGGTGGGGGCGGGGGAGGGGGCGGGTTTAGTCCGGAAAACTGTGGGAATGGTTTCTGGTATTCATGGTGGGTCCTAGAACCAAACCCCAGTGGATACCAAAAGCTCACTATATACTCCACTAGATGGTCTCCATTTTGTATGTTTGTCTATTGGCAGCCAGCCATTTTTGAAGCTCCACTCCCACCCACCCCAACATATCAAATTCTATAATTTACCCAACAGTACTTCCAATATAAAATCAGACATTATCTCCGTCTTCCTTGGGCCATTCCAATCTCTACTTTTCAGTCTCCAGATTTCCGTGTATGGCAAAGCCTCATGACCACAAAAGTACAGTACTTTCTCTATTAGGAGCACAGATCCCCCTTTTAACAGAAATGTGGCTACAAATGATTCATTTTAAGAAAACTAGTTGAACCCATGCATCTGAAGACTGGAGGAAGTGAGTGGAATACATGGGGAAGCAGAGATGATATTTTTAGTGCAGTTTGTAGTGTTTGGTCACTATAGAGCTCAGAATATCATTTATAGAAAAAAAATATTGGCCATTACTTTTTAATGGTGCTATAGTAGCTGTTACATGTGGTACTAATGAGCTACAAACATCTACTTTTTAAACAAATCAGTATTTTTTTAAAAAAAGATGATCACAATAGCCCAGGCTTGGGCAAACTTCGACCCTCCAGGTGTTTTGGAATTCAACTCTCACAATTGGCTGTTAGGAATTGAAGTCCAAAACACCTGGAGGGCCGAAGTTTGCCCATGCCTGCAATAGCCCCTAATGCTCCAAACTGTTTTTATATACCTTCAGGGTGGCTCCAATGTACAGTGATTGTATGGCAGAGTTTTTTCAACAAGATTTCTTTAGATGTGGTTTGCCATTGTCTTCCTCTTAGACTGAGACTGCCTTGCTCAAGGCCATCCAATGGGTTTCCATGGCTGACTAGGGATTTAAATTATGGTCTTCCAGACTCTTAGTCCAACACTCAAATCCCTTGACCATACCAGCTCGGTACCCCATCAGAAATAAATGGAAACGCGTTTATTTTAAAATGAAGAGTTTAAAAGACTCAATAAAATTTGTTTAAATGATAAATTATAAACTCATATAATTAATATGAGCCCCTGGTGGCACAGCGGGTTAAACTTGGTGCTAAACTTGCTGACTGAAAGGTTGGCAGTTCAAATCCACAGTTAGCCCCAGCTTCTGCCAACCTAGTAGTTCAAAAACATGCAAATGTGATTTGGTCAATAGGTACCCCTCCAGCTGGATTGTAACAGCACTCCATGCAGTCATGCTGGCCACATGACCTTGGAGGTGTCTACAGACAATGCCAGTTTTTTTTTATTAGAAATGGATATGAGCACCAACCCACAGAGTCGGATACAACTAGACTTAATGTCAGGGAAAAACCTTTACCTTTACTAAACTCATTAGGACAAGGATCTAGTCTCTTAGTATCAATACAAGAACACCAACAATAATAGTAATGTTACCATTAAGGCAGGTGTACATGTGCCTTCAACCTGCTTGTGGAATACAGTGACCTTTTCAATTTCATAAGGTTTTTATAGACAAAGAACATTGAAAGGTGGTTTCCCAATTCCGTCCATACATCCTATAGCACCTTGTATTCATTAGCGGTCTCCCATCCAAGTACCAATCAGGCCAGACCCTGTTTAGATTCCAAAATCTGACTGCATCTAGTGATCTTGGGTGTTTAGGTAATGACAAAGACAACTACTGCTAAATGTATAGCTTATATTCAGTGAATAAGTTTAAAAATGAAAGGTTATACACTCAAATTGGCCATGAGATGGCAGTACAGAGCTAAAACTGGAAGTAAGTTAAAAAAATGAAGTAATGAAATATAAGAAGCTGAACCAAGGAGGCAATTATGACCCTTATTCTAACTTTCCTTGAGTCATGTAACAGAAATTGTTTCCAGGATCCTATTTTTGGATGATTTGCTAAGAGATTGCTTCCACAAGTCCCACTGCAACGACTGGAACATTCATAAGGGTATGGTGGCAACTCACATTCATTTGAATGGTGGATTGGTCATTATTATTTGTTCAAATGTTAATATTGGTATGATGATACTATTTCAGTTAAGCCTGAGAAACTTGAAATAAAGCCTTGAAATAAAATGTCAAGAGTCAAGAGTGTGATGATTGCAGAAACTTAGGAGCAGTTAAATTAACTCACAAGGAAATCTTAGAAATTTCTTTAATTCTAGGTTACTACAATATAGCAAAGTTACAAATGAAGAAAATGCAGGGAACTTTTCAGCTCAATACTCCCAAAACCCCACCCCCTCAACTCCCAAAAATTCTTCCGTCCAGCCTCCAAGTTTTCCAGTCTGAGCCGGTTCATGTTATTAAGCTCCTAGGAATGTGCAGAATTCTGGAGATCAGTTCAGAATTCAGACAATTTTGGCAATTCAGCCAAATATGAACTGGGAAGGACCCCCTCCAAAGCCTTAATGGAATGAAACATGAGCCAACAAATCTCTCCATGGTGGGGACAATGGGCCTTAGTGGCAAGCGCAGCCACACTTGCTGCATCATGTTCCTCAGCTAATCACAAGCCGAGTTCTGTGCATTCTTCCTCCCTCTTGTGGTATGCGCTGATCTGGACTTCAAATCCCAGGAACCCCTCTTGTTTTTTGTTTTTTTTTGGCTAAAAATCAGTGAATTAGTGAAATGATTTGAAACTTGGCAGGGTTGCAGTTGCAAATGTGTCCTACAATTGTAGCAAGTTTCATCCTGATAGCCATAAAAATTATAAAAAGATGAGCCTCACCAGTTTTCTAATTGGTGCAAAGGGACCGAATCATCCTGGAATGAAAATGGAACCCCATATTTCGAATTACGGATTGATACCTCCCCTCTTGAATCTCCTGAATTTTCCCAAAAATGGAGCAGGGGCATCCAAAAACAGGACCGAAAACGGAACAGATTTCTGCTGTTTTGCACACCTTTACAGGTTCTTTCCCGCACAGGGCCCCAGATGTTTTCATTCTGTTTTCATTCCTCAACCTTGGCTGTGAACTCCTGGCATGGAGATGTTCTGGTGTCTTGAAATACCAGATACTAGTCCAGTGATTATCAACCTGTGGGCCCTCAGATGTTTTGGCCTTCAACTCCCAGAAATCCTAACAGCTGGTAAACTGGCTGGTATTTCTGGGAGTGGTAGGCCAAAACATCTGGGGACCCACAGGTTGAAAACCACTGGACTAGTATCTGGTATGTTCCAGACACTAGTCCATGACAAGGACTTAACATGCAGTACAGGATGTATGTGAAGGCAACTGTGCTGTAATAACTGAGAAATCAAAGCAGCATTTATTTAAGAATAATAGTCATATTGGGAATTAGAGTAATAGTGAAGTATTCTAGTGAACCTTCTCATCCTTGTAGTGATATATTTTCTCCCTCTCTTGCTTTACCAGTAAAGTCAAAGGAAATTCCATACTAGAAATGAAAAGAAATGCCAAGGCATTTCGCATATTCTCCCATTGCTAATAAGGAAAGTTACCTATGCAAATATCCCAGCTCAAAGACAGTAGAAAGATGTAAAAAATCTCCAAGGGTATTTCATGTATATATTTGCTACATTGCTTATGTTATTTGTCTTCTGAAAATGCAAGATGTGGATATGCCTTTTTATAGAAACTTTCAGGAAACACATTTAATTTTGGCCCATTTGTCTACAATGGATGAGCTTATAACAAAAATAGATTTGCATTCTGAATCTGTGAAACCTTTCCTTCTAGTTTCAGCCAACCAGATAGGGTAAGAAATTTTGGACTACAAATCGCATTGCTCTCAAGACCTCTGCCCACATTGGGTAGCAATATTGGGATTAGTAATTTCACTCATCAGGGGCCATGTAAGAAAACACAGTTTTATAAGGTGACAACTTTATAGAAAGCACAAATGGCTTTTAACAAACAATATATGTTGTTTGAAATTTTATTCTTTCAAATAGCCTAGCATTTTTCAATTTTTCATATTACCTTCAAACCACCACCACCACCACCATCATCATTATTTTGCTGACACAAAAACACAATATGTCACAGCAAATGACATCTATATGCTGGATTTCGTATCACAAAATCACAAGTCGAACACTTCCCAAGCATCTAGGATTGTGTGATGTATTTTCAAATGATGCAGGCAGATCCAAGTAAGGTGGCCTTTTGCAGTTGACTGATCATGATTTTGTCAATGTTTATTGTTTCCAAATGCCAGCTGAGATCTTTTGGCACGGCACCCAGTATGCCAATGACCACTGGGACCACCTGTACTGGTTTATGCCAGAGCCTTTACAGTTCGATTTTGAGGTTCTATTAACAGCTGGGTTTTTCCTGTTGTTTTTCCTCAATGTGGCTGTCACCTGGTATGGCAACATCAATCATCCAAACTTTTTTCTTTTCGACAATTGATATTATTATTATATTGTTAAAAGAAATTGGGACGATACACTGTTAACAGTAATTATAACAACAACAATTTTTATTGATTAGCCAGTTGGCTTTATCAAAAACAGACAGCGCAGACACAACATACAACATACAACATACATCTAGTCCTCTTAAAATAAAATACAAATATACAGGTAGCCATAGATATATGCATCATCTATCCTCGTCTCCCCTACACTGCACCCTAATCTGATTTTGTACTCCGATATCCTTTTAGTAGCTTTAAACAAATAAAGGGCAACTTTTGTTGTCAGAATGGGGTTATAACCAGCCAACAAAAATGAAGTTTTGGCCGCTGTATCCCAGCTTGTTTTATTGCAAATAAAAGGCCATATGTATTGTTTCCTTTCTTTTTCATATAGATTGCAGTGATGTAAAGTGTGGTTCAGATTTTCGACTTCAGGGGCACCACAGATACATAGTCTTTCTTCATGTGGGATATGATTGAATCTACCATGTCTCTCCATGGATTCAATTTGTTCAAATCTTGCCCTGGTAAAAGTGGTTGTTAGGTGTCTAGGCATATCAGCTTTTAGGTACGGTACCCACTGGAAATTATATTTTAAGTGTCCTAACCACTTCAAGGATCCTGTGTTTGACAGGGTGGCTATGTCTTTCTGGGCTTCAGTATCTAGGATCCTTTGAGTTACTGTTGTGACGGCGCAAGTGGCGCCACCTATGTATAGAACTGTTAGTTGTAAGATTTAAACTGTTGTATCATGCTTAATCCTGCCCCTTTTTACCCTGCTTATGTATAGTTGTATGGATTGGTTGCTTGTAGCTGTCAATCAGTACTGTTTGGCTCCACCACTTCCTGCAGGAGGGGAGAGCTTCCTTTTTTCTTTTCATTCTGCCATCAGAGTCCCTGCCACATGGACGTGAGTAAAAGACTTGATTCTAAAGGACCCTGATTTAAGTTACCTCTTAGCATCAGTTCTGAGGTTTTTTACCCTTGGGACTCATGCTTTATGTCCAGATTGTCCTGGATAACATTGAGGAGTTCCCAAGCGCCTTCAAGCCGGTTCTTTTGGCACCAGAGGAAGATCCTGGGTCTTCAAAACATAGGCCATCTGAACTGGGGTTGTGGTTTGCTCCAGCATTCACATAGCACATGCTATGTGGGCAGTCAAGAACACTTTCCTGGCTGCTCGCAAAACCGCGGAGTAAGCCCTAATAGTGGCTTTAGCCCATGCTTGGTCAGATACGTCGCGAGATTTCCTCCAGTTGCCCTCTAGACCCCTTCTCCAGCATTTCATCACAGCCAGCTCCTCAGTGAACCAAGGAGTTGGTGTGACTCTATGCAACGAGAGGGAACGTTCGGGAGCAATCGTGTCAATTACCCTGGCCATCTCGCTATTATAGTGATCAACAAGGGCGTTGACAGGATCGTCAGTCTCCAGGACAGGACGATCCCCAAGAGAGCTTCCACATTCACTGAGGTTGGGATTTACAAGCCTAGATAAAGTGGGAAAACTGCAAATATAATATGTTTTAACCTGACAAAACACCTAACAATTTCTAGGTCCTTCAATGTGACTCTATGTTCAACTGAGCATAGAATCTCAGGGTTTTGAAAATGCTTGGAGAAGTGTTCTATATGAAAATCTGTGGTTCCTCCAGTGTAACACGATAATCAACTTCCCCTAACAGTGGTTCTCAACCTGGATGTCCCCAGGTGTTTTGGCCTACAACTGCTGTTAGGATTTCTGGAAGTTGAAGGTCAAAATATCTGGGGTTATGGTTTTATACGATCTGTAGCCTTCTCTTCCAAAGAGTGCTATTGGAAGCACTCTCACCAAACCACCAATCCCATGATTTCATAGCATTCATTCAACAGTGGAGAGTCATCTTAAGTTTACTTCCTCAGATGTTTATTTTTGGTACTTCTTTCTGACTTCATAGATTCATCTTGTGACATGCACCGAGATGTAACAGATCTTCAGCCAGATGAAATGCAACTGCTTAATTTTTAAAAAAATGCAAAAAAATAAATAAAAATAAAAATGTATGAAGCCATAAAATAAAGTTTGCAGCCTCTACTCAATTATTTTCCCCACTCTCTTTCTTCAGTGCAATTAGAAAGTGTGGTAAAACTTGAACCTGTTACCATTTTATCGACTTGCAGGACCACAGAAGTTCTGTCAGTCGCCTTGATGCTTCCAGAGATTATGCTATCGTTCTTGCCTGGGGCTGGGGAGTGCAGTGCCAGACCTGTGGAGTTCTGCATTCTCCACCGAAGTGCAGATCTGAAACAGGATGGGGAATTTCCAGCCCAGAAGCTAGATGAGGCCCATGTAGTTTCCCTATCTGGCTTGCAAGTTTCTTCAGTTGTTCTCTCCAACCAAGTGATCAAATGATATTTAAAAACAATGTAATTTACTACTTTGAACTGAGCTCTGTTTTGTAAGCCAGGAAACTGTTGCAAGGAACTGTGCTGTGTTTTGCAAGACAGGAAGCTGTTCTTTGGAAGTAGCATCAATTTATATTTTGTTTGCCTCATAGAAATTCAAGGTATAGTACTGGGCTGTGCCTTATATGCCGTAAAACTATTGTACAGTTGGTCATCCACATTTGCTGGGATTAGGACCCCTTCAAAAGTGGAAAAAACGTAGAGTCACACAGTTTTAAAAATATATATATTTTGCCTGAGAGAACGCTTCCCTAGTAATCTCATGTCCATCCAATTAAACTATGGTAAAATTCTGCCAGATGTTGACCATAGAGTTTTACTGGAGGACTTACAACCTCATTGGATGGGCTTAAAACCAGTGGCATATGCTGGTTTCTCTCCATTTGCCCTACAGAGCCCACTGGCTCCCATCCCATGACATAGAGCAGCTTCTAGCGGAGCTTCATGGTGCAAATCAAGAGGAACTGGCATTTGCCACTTTGGTGGCAACACGGGAGGCTTCCCATGTTGCATAGGGATCAACGGGTGGAAGCTGGGTGGTGGATGCTCCCCCCTCCCATTGGAAGGGGTTTGGGGTAATGTTAATATAGCACTTCAGACAGCCTTCCAAGAGATCCAACCATCCTTGCATCAATTGTATAAAACAGATATGTATTATCTCTATATTGGAGACAAAGGGGCCGAGGTGGAGAAACTCTAGTTCACTTAAAATGATCTAGAACAGATATGAGCATCACAGAATCATAGAGTTGGAAGAGACCCCAAGGGCGATCCAATCCAACCCCCTGCCATGCAGTAACACACAATTAAAGCACCCCACACAGATAACCATCCAGTCTCTGCATAAAAGATTTTGTGATCTTCCAAATAATTGTCTGACTAGATTGTTCTGTCATCATTTTACTATAGGTGATAGTAACAAGGGATGATGGGAATTATAGTCTAGCAGCGTCTGAATGGCCACATGTAACCCCCTCCAACCCAGATACAACCTGGCACATGCAACCTAATACTTGCATTGGTAGTGTTGGTGTAGGACAGTCCCACAGTGTGTGACACTGGCAGTGATTTTACCCAGCAGCATACTACTGACAGGATGACTAAATATTAATTTGCATACTTTTGCAAATTTATGAGCTACTGCGTGAAATAAAAATAAAAAATAATCCCAACTACATTTAGTGTATGACTTTAGCATTGATTCCATCAACCCAACTTCACTGTGTGGTTAAAAGCCATTAAGGTTGAGTGACTAGAAATCATGTGGCTGGAAAGAACTATGACCTGGTAAACTGGCATGAAATTATTTTCCTTCTATCGTGCAGCAAAATAAAAGCAGGAAAGAAAAGTTCACTTAAACTGAAGTGCTCTTCATGCAGTTCCGTGAACTTTAGGTTTTGATTCCAATGAGATTTCAGCTAGGACTGTGGATAAAGAGGTCTATGCCTGGTGAGCTTCCACTAAACCGGATCAGCAAGGACAGAGAAAAAGCCTTCTGGGTGGAAGGCAAACTGCAGAGGTTTATTACAGTTTGGCCAAAAGGGATGCAGGTACTAGCTGAAGCTTATGCAGTTCTGTCAGCCATTCAAACTTACCACACCTCCTTCTGACTGGCCTAGAAACCAGGCTGGCTAGGATTCATGGCTGGACATTTCCCTGTCGTCACTGACAGAAGGAGGAGATGCCCATGGCGGCATGTAGGTATATTTTGCTGTTTCCATAATTTTCCATATTCAATTCTAGCTGCTGTCATCATGTAAAGAAAAATTCTTTTCTGTTGTTTTAATATTTCTTTGTCAAACAATCTCAAGAGAGAGATTGGTTCTCCTTGACCTCTCAGTGACTTTCAATACCATTGACCATGGTATTCTTCTGGAGCTACTCGAGGAGATGGGGCTGAGGGGCACTGCTCTGCAATGGTTCTGGTCCTTTCTCTTGGATTGTAGCTAAAAGGTGGTGTTGGGGCAGTCCTGCTTGACTCCATGGCCGCTGGACTGTGTGGTCCTGCAGGCTCATCACTTTCTCCGATGTTATTTAACATCTATATGAAACTGCTGGGACAGATCATCCAGAGTTTTGGGGTTCAGTATCACCTGTATGCAAACGATGCCTGAATCTACTACTCCTTTCCACCTGATAAAGCCAAAGAAGCCATGCTGCACCTGAACCAGTGCCCGGAGGCAGCGATGGGCTGGATGAGGGCAAACAAATTGAAACTCAATCCAGATAAGATGGAAATACTACTGACCTCATATAGGATTGATACAGGAATAGGGTGACAATGTGAGTTGAATGAGGTTACACTCCCCCTGAAAGACCAGGTCCTCAGCTTGGGGTTGATTCTGGATTCCTCCTTAAACCTAGAAGCCCAGGTGATGGAGATTACCAGGATCACCTTCACCAACTTGAACTAGTGCGTCAACTGTGACCATTCCTGTTATATATTGTTTTTATTTGCTATAAGCCATCTTGGGCCCTTAAATGGGGAAAGGCAGGGTATAAATTTTATTAACAAATAAATAAATAAATAAATGGAAACTAAGGAGGGCAAACACAGTCCATAAGCTACATGTAACATCTTAATATGCTATTGTGGTTCCCAGTCCTCAGCTGAATCCTCACTCAGTGAAGGAAACTGTGTGAACGTGTACAATTGTTTTTTCAACCTTAGTTGCTTAGAAAAGCCTACAGTAGGGTTGCCATAAATTGGTGTCGAAAGACTCAGCTGGGATTGAGAAGTGGCAACAGTGGATGAACAAGCTGCATCTTCTTTTAAGGACAAAATGTACAGGGACTGCATGTTTTTAGATGCTGCTCTATGTGATTGGTAAAACAAGGAATGCCAAATCAGCCACCCACATAGTTGTGCCCGTTCTTTAATCTGAAGCTCAGAAACACCCACCTTGCAGAGAGATTCAGTTTCAAAGTGAAGGTTAGTAAGATAAAGTTTACCCACCTTTCATAGCCACAAAATATGCTTTTTAATCTTGCTTTGGACTTAGAGAATAACAATGGTCTTTACTGAAATTGTTTGATATCCTCTTAGTCCATTTAAGTTGAAGGCCAGCACAGTATAAATATACGAGTGTGAATCCACTGGCCATAAGGGTTGCCATAAGATGGAGTCTCATTCAAGATACCAGATAACAAGTTTACTACAAAAATAAATGTTTGAATTCATATAAATATTTTTGTGTATGGCAGTCTGAGATTTTAAGCTATTGTGTGTGTGTGTGAATATAAACATTTCAGTATATAATAATGAAATCTAAAGTACAACCAGTACTCCCTACTATGTGGGACAACACTCTGGCTCCATACGTGGGGGTGAGCAAAGTATGGAATCCATGTGGCTCACAAGGCATCTTTTGTGGTCCTCGTAGGTAAAAAAAAGCCCCCAGATGATGCTGTGGAACATTTCCACCTGGTTCTGAGGACCATTCTGGGCTATTTTATGCCAAAATGACCAGGGCAGCTTAGCTATAGTCCTAGATTAATGGAAAGAACAGCTTGGATGACCTCTGGCATGTGCCACCTTACTGAGAACATCACCATTTTGCTCTCTCTCTCTCTCTCGCATGGGTTACTGCAAAGCAGTGGTTCCAAAACTGTGATCCATGGACCACCAGTGGTCCGCAAGAACAAAACTATGGTCCACGGCCTCACCATTACTATACTGTTGCCTTGAAACTACACAGCAATAGCAACTGGTCTTGCAAAACCCTCTTATAGTGCCGAGGGACCGGGGATGTGGGGAGAGGACAGGCTGACTACCCATGAAAGATTACTACTACCACATGAGCTCTAGATTATTAAATATGATTTGTTGTGGGCAGGCAGATGGCGACTACTGGATGGCATATGTTCTGTATGAGAAACTAGAACTGATGTGGTCTAACCAATGCAATTTTCTGAATCAGCACCCCAAATAACCAAACCAAATCTAAAGTTGACCAAAACTGATTCATAACCCTTTTGGCACTAATGTTGGAGAGTGGTCCCTGGTCAAAGTGGTCCTGGTGAAGTGGTCACTGATCAAAAAAGGTTGGGAACCACTGCATAAAGAAAACCAAAACTCATCAAATAAAAAATGCTGTGGGATTCTCAGTAGTAATTAGCTGGCCACTGTTTTAACAAAATGTTGGACTATGTAGACTTCTGTGCCATCTAACAGTGCTCTAAGTGTCAGCATGGTCAGCCCACATGGGCCATAATAATAAATTAAGCTGCTTAATGAGTTCCTTTTACTTACTTCCCCCTCATACGCCAGTGCAAGTGAGCTTTTGGATTCCCCATTTGATTGCATAGTTATGGTGGGTGGCCTGATACTGCCATAGATACCCATAATCCTTTATAACTTGCAAGACAAGACCTGAAGTATCTTAACCATTTGATAAGATAAAATAAAACAAATAAGATAAAATAAGTCTTCAAATAATTTATTTTCCTCCCCTTGCCACCTCCAGTTACACAATTGCATGTTCTCAGAATTGTTTTTGTGGCAGAGGAAGAAATGAAATAAGATGTAAATTATCATATTAACAAAGTTAACATTACACTTTTGAAACAGTATAAATATTTTAACAAATCTTCACATTAATTCACAAATAATATACAGCAAATTCAGAATCAAAGGGGGCAGACCCTGAAAGTGTTTCAGACTAAAGAGAAGGAGCAAGAATGAAAAATATTTTCCAGATAGTACACACAAACACAAAGTGGAACAAGAACGCCTATCCTTTTCCCCAAGTCACATGCAAAGCAGAAGTAAAAGATTCACCAGCAGACAGAGAAGGAAATGAAGATTTAAACTGCAGATGTAGACTCCCAGTACCATTCTAGTATTTAGTTTAATATGTCACTAATAATGGGGCAGGGTTCAACCTCAACTGAAAGCAGGTCCCAGACTCAATGAAAATGCCCCCCCCTACTCCGCTGCCATTTGAATCAGATTCACTTGCACACAATTCAAATATTATGGATAGCTGCAAAGTGTGTGTGTGTGTGGGGGGGGGGGGGGTTCTCCACTTTGCCAGCTCCTGCCTGCCTTCTGAATGTCATAGGCTGAGTGAGCATGAACAACAAGTGTCAAAGCTTACAATCTGTATTCCATAAAGAGCAGAAGAGCTCAGCTGTATTCCTGTATTCCTAGTGGGGAAAGCAGATTGGATGACCCCTGGCAAGTGCTTTGGCAAGTCACAGCACACAATATAGAATGGCTTATTTATGGTGTCGGTATAAAAGACTCCATATGCCTACAGCACACGCCTAATCAATGATAGCCTCCTTTCTGTGTTGACTATGATCTATCACTATTTTTATACCAATGACATAAATAATACCTAAAGACAGAAAAGCAATTAAAATCAGCCTCTCTGCTTAGAGAAACATTTCTCCCTTCTCTGATTGCTTCTCCACTTTCAGACTCTTTGAAAGTAATTGAGATGTACCCAATTCCTTTCACATTTTTAAATTATTGGTCTTTGTGCTTTATGACCTCATCACACTGATGACCCTCCTCTCTCCCCGCATGCTGTGAATGCTCCCGAGTGGAAAGTGGCACTGAAGCAACACCGAAGACTTCCCCTGTTAGGAGGGAAGTGTCCTACAATGCTTCCACACTCTGGTTGGGAGTGGGGTTTCAACAGGAAGTCCAGTGATGTGTGCTGGGCAGTGTGTCTATCTGTTGGTAAGCGTGATGATGTCCTTAGCATCAGACACAACCAACACATTAATTGGGCAAAAATGTGCCAGCACTGGAGGGCCAAGCTGTGTCTGATTCATAGCTCTTGCACACACTTATTTGGGAAAAGGAAAAGACAAAGTAAGAAAGAGAGAGGTGAAAAAACTAAGCAAACCAAATTAAAACCCACAACTTGCTAATGGTCTTGTTCCATTTTTGGCCTCCGCCCAATCTTGTCTCACCCAGAGATCAGTGTTTTCAGGGGCTAATCAACCTCAGGCCATGTGATGGCTGTCATACAACAGTTCTTCATTTCAAAGCTTTAGTTAAGTTTCCTTGCACTTTGGCATTCAGGCAGGGTGCATGAGGTACTGGCAAAAATGGCCCTGGCTCTACAAATATCCCGTGACACTATATTCAGCCAAGAAAAGAATCCAAAGAGTTCTGACAAAAAATGTCTGTAGTCAAGTATTCCACATAAATGTCCTGCCATAGTCATCTCTACTGAAACCAAACCGCTTTTCTGTTCTTATACATGCAAACTCGAACTGCACTGTCCCCTCTGTGCCACTGTTGGCACTTATACACCCACGTAATTCATATGTGTGTGTTTACATCTGCACATAGTTCAAGTTATCGTTTTCCTGCCAAATAATTCATCCTTTTCACAAGCAGTGAAGAAGACCAGGTTACAGCAGAACAAGTGAGATTTTGGGTGTAGCACCATTTCCTCCTCCTCCTCTTCTTCCTCTTCTTTCTTTCTGTCTTTCAAAAGGCAAGAGCCATGTGGCATTCCTTCGTGCTATCCGTAGATCTGCTTGAACTGGTAGCATTCATTGCAGTAGCCGTGGCATTTGGTGTTGCCGTAATGATCGCAGGCGGGAGCTCGGCAGCGCTGCTTAGGGACCTCCTCTGAGGAAGGGTCTCCCCGGGATGCCCCAGACTGTCCCCGCTGGCTGGCTTGCAGGCAGACCTGGCACAGTTCCCCACTTCTAGAAGCCAAGTGGTTCCGGCAGGATGCTGTCGCACATCTACGCTTCTGGGAACTTGAGCCTGACTGATGTAACTCTCTATGTTGTTCTGTTCGCTGGAAACAGTAAAAGAACCTTGTTATCACAGCTGCATTTTCAGACTTTTATTTGGCTCTGTCTGGGCTTTTACTACTTTTATTCATGTCGTATTGAGTGAAGGGAAACTAAAGGTGTGAACATTAACTGTAGTGACTAATTCTTAATGTTTTCAAATTTAAGGACTAGGAGTAGACCACTGCTTCTTCTTGAACTATCTCCTCCAAGACTACATTAGCAAAAGGAAAAGTTACTACAGGATGGGCCAAATCAGAAAGTCATGGGAGGCAAAATGGAAAGGCTTAATTTACAGAATAAAAAGAAAGATAAATATAAGGAATTAAACAAGATTATTATCATATCTTGATCGAACAATCATAATAAGCACAGCAAAATTTGTAAACTGTTTCCGGGGAGGGGAGGGGAGGGAAGCAGAAAGATGGGAAATGATGTAAACATATGTTACCAATGGAAAATGTTTTGAATGTTTGTATAAGTTTGTGTAGCATATTCACAATAATTTTCAAAATAAAAAAACTAATGTAGAAAAAGAACTGTGGGTCGTGAAAAATTTGGCAATTGCAAAAGGTTTCTGAATGCCACCAAGGCATTAAGCAACAACACGCAATGTTTACAGTGAACTCTGCAGAAAATTCTTCAGCTGTACTTCATAAAAAGGAAAATGAGTCTGTTTAGCAAGCCTTGCAAATGCTGATTTATTATTAAACATTTATTGTTTATACCTATTTTATATACCTATGTATATATAAATGGATTAAAAAGGAAATAGTGGTATTGTAGCTGTGTTTTCTTTATAATTCAAATGGCTGAAAAATGCAGAATGAATAAATAATGGCCTAGTAATATTGGTTAGTTTTTTTAAAAAAAATTCATTGTCAGAGCTAAGTTAAAATTCAGGCTTTCCAGTTTGGGAAAATATTAGTTTTCAGTTTTTCAACTCCAACCTTTCCCTCATCATCACTGCATAAAGTTGTTTCCAAGTCCTGTATTATATCAGGTCATCCACCACTGACAAGCTGGATATAAAATAATCAAAACTGGCCATTCCAGAAATTGTCCCCTTGATATTTTCAAAATGATTTAGATATGACTTTAATTTGGCTTTGAATTTTTCCCCTGTCTTTAAAGAACAGTGATTGTCCATTGTATTACATCAGTTTCCAGAATACATTGAGGACTTCAAGGGATTGCAAGTACTATGCTTTTAATGGATGCATGATGGGATTTTCTAGGAAAGATGTTAAATTGGGATGAATAATTTCTATATGCTTACTGACCTCTGACTGTCGCACTAGTTGGTCTTCTGTCCTCTTGGCTTCCCGCAACCGCTTTCTCTGTGCTTCAATAAAACATTTCTGGCAGTATCCCCCAAGCATTGTGCTTCCAATAGTGCCACACTCTCGACCAAGGCAGGAAACCGTGTTCTGGTACAGGGCAGCAGTGGTTCCAGAGCTCCCAAAGACTGGAGAACTCTGCTGACGCCTTCTGTGATTGAGCAGCGAAGTATCTAGAACAGAATGGAAAGGAATAGTCACATTAACGCTTTACCGACACTTCAAATGTTGGTGACACAATGGGAAAACAATCAAGTTGTCTTTGTTCCAACTCTTCCATCTCTCAAACCTCACGGAATGCAAAACTGGGAATCCTTTCTAGAGATGTACCTCAATGATGGTGCTAGGGGAGGAAGTAAGTGGGTGATTTTTTAAAAAATGCTTAAAGTAATGGTCCTCCAGGTGTTTTATACTTCAACTCAAAGGAGTCCTACTTGTCAGACAGGAATTCTGGAGGATCAGTCATGGTGCAAGGCAAATTCACAAAATGGGAGACAACACCTATAAAGTCATTTTCAAAACAGCTGAAGGGCTCAGTAATACAATGACTATGCTAAGCATGCAAGTGCCCAGGTATCTCCCATAAGACCATGAAAGAAACGCAGGACCTCTATGGTCAGCCAATCTAGACAAACTGAGCTATATGAGCCAGTGATTTGACTCGGTGGTATGGCAGCTTCCTATGAACAAATAAACATTTGTTTTCCTGGGATTTAAAACTCTCTGTCTCTGACATACAACTAGAATTTCTGCTCATTCTCTACCTACCTCAAACCACTTATATCAATCTAAATCCAAATCAGGGAATTTTCCCCTGATAGCTCAAACAGATCTGATGCTCATGATCAGAACTAAGTAGTCATGTCCTAAATTTTCCATATAGGAGAACTGCCTACAATCTAAATGAATTCATAGCATGGTGACTCAGCCTATGTATTTAAAATGGCCTCTTTTGGTAGAGCATGTTTTCAGAAGGCAATATGAAAAACATGGGTGCCTTGGTAACAAAATGAATGCTTAATATATACAAAAGCATGGGGCCATTTAGTACTCTCTTGCACACCGCAGCAAAATCTGAAAAAGACCCGGAATTTTTGACAAGACAGTAGATGACTAATGCAGGCTGAAATGTTTCTGTGGTGGCTTTTCATGTGACCATGTGATACACCAATGCTTCAAAGGGTACTGCTTTGCTCTATTTGCATCCTTCCTTTCCCCTGCAATTTCAGAGTCAGCAGAGCCTTAATTCCCACCCCCGGTGCCTTAGCTAACAAGTTCCTTGGCAAGAGTGAGAAAGATTAAAAGTGCCTTCACTCACCTTTATTTTCCTGATACTCAAAATAACAGAGTGTGCAAAAGCCTTCATTCTGACGTGTCCCAAAAAAGCTGCAGCCAGGCTTCCTGCATTTACTGCTCCCCCTTCTCTCTTCTGATCTGTGAGGCTGAGCATGTGGCAGTGGCTCCACTGCATTGCTACTTGTTACAACATGGCAGGAATTTGGCAAAAAACTCTGTGAGAGATGGCTGGGATCAGACGAGGACCTCTGATGGCCCATTGGTGTGGCACTCGGGCTGGTGTTGGACAAGCGGTCTGTAGTCCTTTTGAAACAAGTGCTGCACATTCCATTGAAGGTCCTATTGGTGTCCTTGAGGCAGAATGTACAGGTCACACCATCCAAATGCCTCATGTCACTTGGATTGTGGCAAGGGCTGAGCTCTCTGGCGTTGTAGCAGCGCTCGCAGAGTCCACTGTATTGAACGTTCAGGGTGAAAGGACAGCCTGGATTCCTGCACTTCATGGCAGTGGTTTCACTGAACAAAAAAAGACTTGGGGCTGTGGGGGGCGCAGAGCGAGGGCCTGTCCCGGGGCTTTCAGGAGTCTCCGCAGAAATCTCACGACACTCACTCTTGGGTGAGCCAGATCTATTCGCCTGGGGTTTCTCACCCGCTAGCCTCAGGTTCTGTCCCTTTGCCTTAGTCCTCTGCTGCTTCCGCTCAAAACACTCGTGGCAGTAAGGCTGAGTCCTGACAGACATGTAGAAAGGGCAATTGGGAGTTTCACATTTTGCCTCCACAAGGGACAGCTGGGACAGGTGCAATTCCAGGCGGTCCCTTGTCCCCACTTCTCTTCCAGAAGTTTCTGTGTTCTCTTGCCACCTCTTGTACTCATGCTGCACTAGTTGAAAGTAATCTTCCACTAGGTTAATCTCTTTAGGCAAGTTGCCTTCATCCAACCTGTGAAGCAAAGCAAAATAACAAACTGGTATTAAAAGGCTAGCAAACCCATAGCATCTGAGAGCCAATAGAAAAAATAGGAATGGCTGGAATTTTATAACCATAAAAAACACATCACAAAAAACTATATGATCTATATTTGAAAAGTAAGAGATTGGGTAAGCCTACATGATCTATGGATACAGAAGATAAAAGGATGGGGTTTATGGAAGCCGAGTACCACCTCCATGCTTGTGGGAAAGACATCAGCTAAATGCACAAAGGATTTTGGAACAGGAACAGAATGCTTGGATTTGCTCACTAGAATAAATAAGTACTTAAAGGCTTGTCTTCCAAATGTTATCATAAATTTCCTGTATTTTTAAACTGTCCTGCTGACAGAGTTTCAGACAAAAGGCAACCTTTCTTGCCTTTTGTAATGAGGGAGCTTCCCCTTCTCTCTTATGCAAGAAAAAGGAACATTTCTCCATTCACTTGAAAGGGAATGACTCATTGTGGCAATGCCATCCTAGCTCAGTCTCCATGGTGGAAGGGAACACACATCAAAATGACAAATACAGCCAGCCCTCCACTTTCATGAGGGTTAGGAGAATATGATCTCTGCGAATATGGAAAAATGTGAATATAAATAAAGACCACAAACACTGGAGGACCCAGAGATGCCTAGAGAAGCATTCTCTCGGGTAAAAAAGGTGTTTGTAATTTTTATTTATAAAGTACTGCCGTGTGGTGTAGTGGCTTGAGTGTTGGCCTACAATTTTTGAAATCAAGGTTCAGTTCTTTGGTCAGCTCTAGAAACCTGCTAGATGACTTTGGGAAGGTCACATAAATACTGCTAAATATATTAAAATACTGCTAAGTTGGTTAAAATTATTCTTCATTTTAAATATTGTATATTTTTCATGTTTGTTTCCACTACAAATAAGATATGTGCAGTGCGCATTCATGTTTTCTTCAAACTATAGCTGCCCCCAACAGTTTGAGGGATTGTGAACTGGCCCTCTGTTTAAATAGTTGAGGACCCCTTTTCTAGAGCTTCTTCTGAATGTTGTTGAAGTTTTTATACTTCTTTGGTATTGCATATCTTTGTGTTCTATGGGAACAAATGTTGCACTGAAAACAGAGAACACACTGCCTGGGTTAGTCTGATCACTGTGCTAAAAGTAACTATTTCAAAGTCTGTGCCTTCTATGGAAAGAGCTCCTGGAAATGAGAGGCTGAACACATGGTTTATTACCAATCACAATACTGGATAGGGAAAAGACTCAGACTCACATTGCTGCATTAATAATATTTGTTGTTCCAGGGTCCCAGCCTTGCACAGGAATTTCTATCACCATCAGGTAGTCTCTTAGCAGCATCTCCTTCTCCCTTTCTTCAGAATCTGTCAGAAAGTGCACTTTCAAGTCTTCAAACCTGCCCCTTTCACAAGTGACTAATGGAACCGCCCGGATCTCTATAGGAAGAAGACAGAAGAAAAAGATTGTTGCTATGAATTAAATAGGGCAGACAGGGACACGACATCACAAGTAGCACTTAAGAACTTGAATCTTACAGTCTTCATAAATTACTTGTAAATCTTAAGGACTGATAACAGGACAAAATGAGATGGGCAACTCATTCCAGGGACATACCCAAGAAATCCTACATCGCTTGGGGCCAGGCTATGGGAAGGACTGTATTCTCCCTAATGAATCTGTGCATATATGAATGTGTGCATATTTGCATGCATACTTTTAACGTTTTACGTTTTAACTGTTTTTATTTTTTGACTTTTGTATTTTGTGCATTTTAAACTATGTGGTTTTTTAAAGCCATTTTGAATCCTGAAGGGGGAAAAATACGGAGTAAGGTCTGGAGACTGACCTGGGCCGCTGTCCTTCAGAGCAATCAGTGGTGTGAAGTGCATGCTGTCATAAGCCAGAACAATGGGATATCGGTAACATTCTTCTGCTGGCCAATGAAGAGGCAAATAAATGCCACCAACGTTCAGAGGAGAAAAGCTTGAACCTGACTGTAGGCTTCGAAGCATCTTATCTGTATCAAATGAACGAAAAAGAAGTTTAGGAAACCAAGACTCCCCTCTCAAATTATTAGACTAGGATATTAAGCATTACTCGTTATATTAATAAATTACGAACCTGCCACAACTATGATTGGCCGTCTTAAGATGTTAACAAGAACAAATATGTGGATTTCTTCCAAGGAATTATACTGAAGCCCGCATTGGGCAACCGATGTTTCTGCAGATGACATCTTGATGAGATTTTCCCATTCATCCTCCCAGTTCTAATGGAAAACAACAAAACAAGAAGATACATGTAAATACCATTAGCTATTATCCTGTTACGTTGATGCCTTTGCATGCCAAAATTTACGAGTGATTTTATTCTTTTTATGCTACAACTCAGTAAGCTGATCAGAGGAAATTACATGGACTTTCCAACCAATCTCACTACTGGCCTGTTGCAGATAAGTTCTTAAATGTTAGCTCACTTTTTTGTAGTTAGTATGTCAATAGATTTCTATTATATTTTCATATGCACATATCCCATCATGGTGTAGTGGTTAGAGATTAGAGTTCAAATCCTCTCTCAAATTGCTCTCTCTCAGAGAACGGCAATGACAAGCCTTCTCTGAAATGGAGGCTTTTAAACAAGAGGCTGAATGGCCATCTCTCGGGGTACTTTGAATGTGCTTTTTCCTGCATAGCAGGGGGTTGGACTAGATGGTCCATGCTTTCTCTTTCAACTCTATGATTCTATGAATAACGCTATGGGAGAAACTACTTAGGTTCAACGTAAGTCAGAAATGACTTAAAGGCAACCAAGAACAAGATGGGTGCTTACTCAGAAGTCCTAATATGTTCATTTGGTGTGCTTATGAATTGTGGAACTTGAAGTCCAAAACACCCGGAAGGCCAACGTTTTCCCATACCTGTTATAGACTATGTAACATTTCTAGGGGCACAGAAATGTCTTTGGGGTGGGTAGCAGATGGTCTACAGGCCACACTTTCCTTACATTTATGACAGGGCAAACCTATGTATTGCAAAATAGATGGTGGTAATACCCACAGCAGGATCAATGCTTCATCCAAAAGCTCTGCCGTCTCACAACAGCTAGTGCACTAGTTGTGTGATACTCCCCCATATAGCTTTATGTTCTTGTTCTACTGCCCAATAGTACATTCAATGAAAGGGAAAGGTGAGGTGAACCAGTTCATGGGCCTGTTCATGGAGCAGGAAAAAACTCTGGATGGTAATAGTCTCAAATTAATCCGTTTCAGCATGCCCTGTTTTGGGGGCTGTTCCTAGTAGATACAGCTCTGATGACCTTCATATATCTCTGAAACTTTCCACGCTCTTCAATGTGGACATGCTCTCCCCCTCCTACATGTTCCCTGCTCAACACAGCCTCCCTAGGGTTGTTTAGGACTATCTATTAGTCATTTGCTGCATACCTGTAGCATCAAAACTGAGGAAGAAGAAATGAGAATTAATTATTCATTTATAAATCTGTCTTGCTTGACAGGCCTTCAGGACGTGGCTTCTGTTTCTCACCAGTGGCTACTTCTATTCCTACAATTTCAAAACTATGAAGCCACCCTGTCTGGCCTGCTAGCCTTACTTCTGTAAATCCATTGTAGGAAAGTGGTTAGCAATAAGATTTCTCATTTTAAAGAAGTTGTTATTGCATAAGAAAGTTGAAAATGGGAAGGACTCTTTGCTTGGTGGGGATTCTTGGATGGGAAAGTTTACACCTATCTGAGAAACAGAACATCCAACTGTCTGTTGTTGTTCTTGTGTGGTAGCAGCTTTCCCAAGGGAGCCTCTTCATAATAGGCAGAGGCATGCCAACGTTCTGGAGATGTGGGTGGTCCATGGAAATAACCCATCTCAGAGGAGGTTACTTAATTTGGAAACTCCACAGTAGTGAAACTCTTTGTTAAGGAATCAGCCAACCCAGTCAAGTTAAAGGACTAAAATGCTTAAGAAGTTGACAACCCTGCAATTTTACTTTTGTTATGTCTACTCCCATAATCCCCTTCCTTTATTTGTGAAAATGATGCACGGGAAGTCATGATTAATCCCCCAAGTATATCAAGTTTGTGAAATGTTATAGACCTCCCCTTCTTACCCTAGTATCATAGCAGAGACCTGTTTCCACAAATTCCTGTGATTTCAGAGTCTCCCGTTGCCAACGTAGTTTAAAGTTGCGTGTATCAACTTCCTTGAGGGCATGAAACAGTGCTTTTCTCAGGACCAGGTCAACATCTTGGACACCCCACATGTATTGGGATACAGCATGCATGAGGCAATTCCCATCACCTGCAGAGAAACAAAAAAAGGTCCTTTATTTAAGAATAGTTTATCCAGGATGAATCAGGTATAACTTTGACTCAAAATTCTTCAGAGGGAAAACATTACATTCCTGAATAAGTGACAAATGGAATACAGTCAACCCCCCCCCCTCGCCGCCCCAACATTCACTGGGATTAGAGGAACATGTCTCTATGAGTCGAAAAAACACTATTTTACCTAAGAGAAAACCTTTCTAGGAATTTCTAGGCCTTCCATAACAACTTTTATGTTAACCTTCATCAGAAGTATTAATCAAATTCACGAATAATCAAATCCACAAAAGTCAAGTCTAGCAATTTCTAAATCACAGTCTTCCTTTCAAGTGAAGTACAGAAGCAACATTGGATTTTTTTAAAATTCAGTATTTTTTAGTCCAGGAATCCTACTGGTAATAGAGGAATAACATAATGAATGGTAAAAAGATTTTATTTATAGGTTGAGCATCCCTTATCTGAAATGCTTGGGGCCAGGAATATTTTTGATTTTTGAATGTCTGCATTTCCATATACGCCCATAATGGGATATATTGGAAATGGGACCAAGACTAAAAACAAAATGCAGTTACATTTCATATACATAATATGAAAGCAATATTATGCAATTTTTAAAATAGTAAGTAAGTAAACTTTATTTTAAATAATTTTGTATACAAAACAAAATTTGCATACATTAGTAGACAAATATGTCGCTATCTCATTGACCCATGTGGACAATTTTTGAGTAGTTTTGAATGCTGTATATAAGGGATGCTCAACTTGTATTTCTCTAAAAATCCAGGCAAAGTGATGATTATAGAACAGATAGCCAGACTATCTTAACTCACAAGTGAATGGATATTAAATAATAGGAAAGGACAACAAGAAATAAACACCAATGTCAGACATAAATTAAGTATCAGGAGTATTGCCATCAAAAGAAAAGGTTGCCCTTGAAAAGTAATTTGTTGAAAATCATTTCAGTTTTGCCATTCCTATATAGCACACAAACATTTCTAGACCTTGTGGAAAATGCTCACAATGACATTATACCGAATAGACTAGCTGGGTAGAATAATTTCATCCCATTTACTTTAATACCTTCCAAAGGTCAATGTAGGTTGGGTTGGGGTTTTCTCATTGAAAGGTTCCCATGGAAAAGGGCATTGCCATGTAGAGGTAAGAATTTCCCCTTATTTCAGTTTTGTACTCAACAAAGAATGATCTAGTTGTGGTTTGAATGTTGGACTAGAGTGCTGGTAGACCAGGGTTCAAATTCCTGCTCAGCAATGGAAACCTGCTGGATGACCCTGGGCAAGTCCCACTCTCAGTCTCACAGGAAGACAACTTGCACCTCCCAAACACATTATTTTCAAGAACATAGACATGTGCTCAAAATTTATTCCTACTATTTCTAACATTTCTTTTGTATTGAGCAGATTTTCATGTGGGGATGGGGAATTTAGTGCTTCTGAAGAAACGGAAGTCATGAAAGAAATGTTAGAAATAGCAGGAATGAATTTTGCGCACATGTCTATGTTCTTGAAAATAATTTTTTAGGAGGTGCAGGTTGTTCTTATCATCCTGTGAGACTGAGAGTGCGACTTGCATCCGAACTTACCTCCTTGCCTTGGAAAGAGAGTGTAGTGGGGTGTGTGTGGTGGGATGTTCAGGCAGGCCTAAAGCACACCTGTTGCTGAGCACCTCTTACTCTTGAGTAAAAGGCACTTGGCTGCAGAAACTGGCAGGTGCGTGCGCTGTCCAGTCCTGTCTGAACTCTTCGCCACACACGCTCTCTCTTTCCAAGGAGAGTGCATGTGTGGCGGGGCATGCAGGCAGGCCCAGAAAGTGCACGCGCCAGCCAGTACTACAACTGAGCGCCTCTTACTCTAAAGTAGAAATAGCAGGTGCCAGGTATGAACACATACCAGGAAGGGGAGCTAGTGGGTGGGAAGCCCCCCCCCCAATAATGGTTCAATTTTTGGGCGCCGAAACGAAAGAACTGAGAACAACCCTCTCAATTTTGGAAGGCTTCCAAAAAATGGATCAGGGCCCCCAACGAAAGCTGCAACACAAAACGGAACAAGGTTTACCCTGAATGCATATGTCTACAAGAACACCTTATGTACACAATACATAAGAAATTATTTGAAGGCAAACAACACATTCAGTGAGGAAGAATCTCAAACATCTTAGCTGAGCACTAGCTGAGATGATCCTAATTTTTGTGAATTTTTCAGGAATTTTCTTTGAAAAATTCATGAAAAACAGACCTACACTAAGACTCTTTGCATCTCCTTTCCTATGTAAAACCATTGTTCATTATGACACCCTTTCCCCCATTCTTCTTGCACAAACAATTTTTTTCACAAAAATATTTCAAGTTGTAGAAAAATAATGTGCCAACACATAATTTTACGACGGGAAGTCAATTCCCTTTCTCAAGAAAGACAAGATTTGCAAATATCCTTCACATTCCTTCCTCCAACCTGCTTTGATCCAGCCCTCAATTGCAACCCCCTCCCCCCACCTTCCCAGTCATATCAGGCAAGGTCCAACTCCACCAGTGTAAAAATCCAAATGTTTTCTACAATGGGAGGGGGATTCATATTATGTTTGTTTCTTTTAAATACAGCCGCATTTACAGAAGTACATTGGGTTTTCCTTGATGTAATCTTTAAAGATACAAAATTAAATGCAAGCCTAAAAAAGAAAGAATAAAAACTTTAACGTCATTCACCAAAGGACAGATTTACAGTCCTCAGGCTTAGCAAAAGGCACATATATGACATACAACTAGGACAATAATTACATCCTGTAAAAATTTTCCCTCTGCAAAGATAAGTGGGGTATTTTTTTTCCTCTTGTGTGTGCTTGCTTTCAGTTCTTTATTGAGAACCACCAGTCCAAAATTCCCTAAGCAACACTTGGAATTCCCCAGTACAAAGCTATTTGACTAGCAATTGAGTAACAGCTATTGTACTTCTTGTTCTGAGCTACAGACATTTGAACTGTGAAGTACATACTGGACTTTCCAAGTGGGTGTGGTTAGAGCAACTGGATTGCCTACTCATTAGACAAGTGAAATTGCTAGTCAGGAGCGGCTGGAATCTTTCTAAATGATCGCTTCCTTGCAACATTTCTGTTTTAAAACCCCATAACTACATTCCTTCGGAATGTTCTCAGACTTATGCACAGTGTGTGGATCACCCTGATTTCCACTATTGCAAGTAATGTTATGTTCTCTTCCCTCTAAGATCCTTTCAATTGAATAGATTAATGCATTTATTCCCTGGCTTTCCAGATGGACAGAGTTTTTAAAAACACATATAGCTGATTTTTTTCTTCTTCTACTGAGTATGCGCAAAGTGCTTTAACAAGTTGATTTATTGGTGTTTACAGCACAAATCATCTTGATTTAGATACCCAGCATAGTTCATATCAGCAAAGAGCCTCTAGGATGATTTTAGATCAACTCACAAGAGCTCTAGCTAGCATAGCCAATAGCGAGGAGCTGGAGCCCAAGAACCTTGTTTAAAATGCACCAAGAACATCCTCATAAACTGTATCCTCCCTGCCTTTTTTCCAAGGTCTCCACATTCTACTGTTTCAAATGCACCAATGTGGCCATTCATTGGTAATTATGTAAGGCCTCCTCAACGGTCCTGGCACGTAGCAATGGAGGAACCAATTGGGAAGGGAAAAGCGTCACCAGAATGCCTATGGTAGTCTCTCCCAATGGGGTACTTCCAGATGGGTTGGACAAGAACTTGCATAATCCCCTTGTTGCCTGAGGATATTGGGAATTGTAGTCTGAGCCATCTGGAGGGTGCTGATTGAAAGGCTGGCTTCTTGGAAAGATGAATGCACAGAAGTGGAGAAAATGAGATGGTTCGCCTAGTTTATTTTGTTAATTACCATGCTTTTTAAAATACTGTCAAGTGAAGTACAAGTTCAGAAAAGTGAGGGCTAAGAACCATGGATCCCAGGAAGACTCCAGGGACACATGGATAGATGGGTGCTACTTCACTGCTGCAGGGATTGATGGATGCTGCTTCACTGCATCCATGAATGCAGTGAAGTAGAAGGATATGGATATAGATATATATCAGCAGCTTTTGAAAGTTAGATCAAGGCCCAAGAAAAGAGCAAAATACATTGGCCCTGTGCAATCTGGAAGCAATACTTTCTTAATTCCTTGTACTTTAACCTCAGCACCTGCTATTCACAATAAATGACCCATCCCTTCATGAGAGGTCCTGACACTCTGTTTGGGATGCAATGACACATGTGTGGGCACACATGTTTTCTTTTTCTTCCTCTTCCTCTACTGTGCATGTTCACTTACTTTTTGTTTTACTGGGGTAAAGCGCTAGTCCACATCAATTACACACAATAAATATGTTTAGAATAATTTGGAAGTCAGGTGAAAAGTGATGATGCAATTAAGCAAAAGAACACGTATCTGTAGATGGTTATAGGCATTATGCAAACACCCAAATGAGGATGTATTATCAATGCATCTATCTATCTATCTAAATTATACGTATATGTATATATGTATATATGTATGTATGTATATACACACATATATATACATAATTTTATATATACATACATATAATTTCAGGGGCCCAAAAGGTTGCTGGCCAAAAGGCTGGCGGTTCAAATCCGGGGAGCAAGGTGAGCTCCCGCTGATAGGCCCAGCTTCTTCCAACCTCGCAGTTTGAAAACATGCAAATGTGAGTAGATCAATAGGCACTGCTTCTGCAGGAAGGTAACGGTGCTCCATGCAGTCATGCTGACCTTGGAGGTGTCTACGGACAATGGTGGCTCTTTGACTTAGAAATGGAGATGAGCACCCCCCCCCCCCCGAGTCAATCACAACTAGGCTTAATGTCAGCGGAAACCTTTACCTTTACTTTACATATAATTTCGGTGTTATGATTGAAATACCATTGAACATGTGAGCTTCTGATATTACCTTGAATAATGTCTTGAATAAAAAGGAAACATTAAGAGCTTATTATCAAGTACCTCATTAAGTCAAGGCAACTTTGGACAGGACAAGGTGGAATCATTAGAAATGATGAAGGAAATATAGTTTGCCAGGATAGACATTAAAATTCTCTGGAAGTATGTAACTCAGACCCTGAAAATGATTCTTGCTCCCCCCGCCCCCCACATTTAGGATATCACCGTATACAGGAGTGTCATGCTGCAACATGAGCATCAAACATACAGGTTTTTAAACACCAGATTTCTGATATACAGATCTGTTAAATTTAACATGATTTCTGTAGTAGGAAGACAATTCATTGTTATTGGTTTGTTTTAAAAGAAGATAATAATATCATTGATAACTAAATAAGATTAATTCAGTTTCACACATAAAGCAAATCGTATATTTTATCCAGCTAGAAGAAATTATAATAGAAGCCGGACTCACCATTTGTCTTCAATGACATGAGTTTTTTAACTTCTCGACACCAGTTCAACTTTCGTTGGTGTTCCAGTGAGGTCTGGGTTGCTCGATCAAAAAGTGATTTTTGAAGAAGCTCCTGGAACTGCGGACAAAACTGACACATTCTGAACATCTCGATGGTGTATCTGTGCATAGTCTTAAAATGATAGATTATCCCATTGGTACACTTGATGAGGTCTTCGGGCATTCTCTCTCTTATCTTCACAGCCTTCAGCATGTTGCTCAAGTATAGAGCTTGAGGAATAATTTGTGAACCAGCCATTTTGTTAGAAGAAACCTAAGAAGCCATACCAATAAAACAAAGTGAGAAACACCCCTCTTCAACTAAGACACAAACCACGAAAGGTATTTGTCGTGGTTTATTTTACAGAAAGTCATTGGTACTAAGAGCTCTTTCCAAAGGAAGTAAAGCAAACATTCAACAACATGTGAGGTATTCATAGCTTATAATTGACCAGTTACATTAAACTATGTAACCTAATCTATGTTCCTGGGTTATAAATATCATTTTTGTTCTAACATAAAAATATGGAAAATGTTTATTAAATCGCAAAAACTTTGTTTTTGGGGTCTGCACAAAGGTTAAAGGGAAACCTTTACTTTTTACCTTACAAGGTTAAAAAATAGCATATTTTCATTGAGAAAAATTACAAACAAAGTGCCTAGACCAGTGGTTCTCAACCCATGGATCCCTAGATGTTTTGGCCTACAACTCCCAGAAATCCCAGCCAGTTTGCTAGCTGTTAGGAGTTGAAGACCAACACATCTAGGGACCCACAGGTTGACAACCACTGGCCTTAACTAAAAGAAGTAACTGTACTACCCTCAGCTACAAAAATGAAGTTTCTGGAGTACAACAACTACTTTCAAAGTAAGTACCACTCAATTAAATGGGAAATAACACTTTCAAAACAGGAACAGAATTTTTTCACATTGTGTTACATAGTATTATTGATGGCACATGTCATAAATGGGAAACAGGCGCCTGCTATTCTGCACCCAAGAAATGTCCTTCGGATTTTGTCAGTTCTAGAGGTAGCAATTGGGAGTGTGCTCAGCTGTCAGTCAATTCAGATTGTAAAGAATTTCCTCTTATCTTAGAATCCCCCATGCATTTTTTCCATTCCATAATTCCCTTATGATCAGACTGACTAGACAGCCTGGGGATTTTTCTCTTAGTCTTTGCAAGTGGCACATGGCAGAGTTTGGTTTCATGAACTGTGTGTAATTAAAACAGGCAGCTTAAGACCCCTCAAATCACGGTTTGGATAACATGGATAATATACGGCATTATTGTCTGAAGGAGGTGAATCAAACAACCTTTCAGAGGATTCTAGTTCTTCACTCTTGTAAAGCGAACATCTTGTTTATCGGCAAACAATAAAGCAGAGCGAGAGGATTAAAACCTTATGTTTGCTCTATGTAGAATTCAAGGCAGAACAATGAATGTGCTTAAAACGGGAATGAAAAATATGTAGTTCTTCTGATGTTGTTGGGCTGGAACTCCCATGTTCCCATGGAAGCCTAGTCAACAATGAGAGGTGATGGGGGTTGTAGTCCAACAATATCTGGAAGTCCACGTATTCCACATCCCTGGTGGGAAAAAATAGTTTTCCACCTTCTCTTCCCCTTTTCCTCCTCCATTTTCCTATATTTTTCTCTATACCTTTGAACTGAGCTTTCCCTTTAGGTGTAGTGATTCAAAGCAGCAACATTGTATGCAATAAAGGAAGTATTTCCAGAATGTGTGTCTATTCTGAGTAACATATGACACAATGACTTCTAAAAAAATCACATGCTGAAAGAGGAACTAATGGAATAGAAGACAGGTGAAAATGGGAGTTTGTCTTTAAAAAATCTAAAAATAGGATTAAACCAGACCAAATAACTTTGATAAAGGAAACAAAAATTGCTTCCTAATAATATATTTACGATTTAGTTCTAAACATGTCAGTACATTTTATGTCCAAAAACTAAAAACTAAGTAATTGTGGGTTGAATGGAAGAGAGAGATTTATATAATCAATGATCATTTACTGTGACACGAGTTTTCATATGGAATGGGCACAGTTCATCTAAAAACTAATAACTTAATCCCCAAAGAATTAATCATAAAGCATGTGATCACCAGGGTACAATTTCTTAACATTGATTTCTTTTTACCCTCTGTGATTTTCAGAAATAATTATTTTTATTACATCCATTATTAATAGTAAAGGCATTTTTAAAATCCACCATAATTTAAATTAGGGGGATTGTTACGATGCTCCTTGCAGTCATGCTGGCCACATGACCTTGGAGGTGTCTACGGATAACGCCAGCTTTTCAGCTTAGAAATGGAGATGAGCACCAACCCCCAGAGTCGGACACAACTGGACTTAATGTCAAGAAAAAACCTTTACCTTTACCTATCCTTATATGTCTTCAAGCTTCCTATTGACCTATGGTGACCTCATAAATTTCACAGTTTTCTTCAGCACGAAATACTCAGAGGTTGTTTTCAACCTTCCTCTGAAATATAACCAACAGCACCTGGTATTTGTTGGCTGCTTCCCATCCAAATACTAACCAGGGCTAACCCAATTTGGTTTCCAAGAGGGGATCTGGTGCCTTTAGGGCAGAGTGTCTCAAACTGGGCTCCTCCAGATGTTTTAGATTTCAGCTCCCACAATTCCTAAAAGTTGGTAAACTGGCTGTGAGTTCTGAGAGCTGAGGTCCAAAACATCTGGAGGAATACAGTTTGAGAAACACTGCTTTGGGGGTATTTAGACTGTATAAGCACATAATACAAAAAGATAATTTTGAGTCAACGGGAAAGTTTGTGTGAATAAGAAATGATGACATCAATAGAACCGATGTATGTTTAGGCCTACAACTGGTTGTTTCCAGTATTAAGTAATAATAGACTGTCCAATTTGTTAAGTTCAATTAGAAAGCTAATTAACATTCCGATTCTGCCAAAAAAGCACCTCTTCCCCTTCTTACTGTAATTTGTTCCATGTATGGGAACAGACTGCTAAGGCAAAAAAATATATAAAGTTGTAAGTTTTTGAGTAGTTTCCCACTTATTACAACCCTAAGGCAAACTTATCACAGGGTTTTCTTGGCAAGATTTACTCAGAGTGAGTTGACATTGCTTTTCTCTGAGGCTGAAAGGATATGACATCCCCAAGTTCCCCCGTGGATTTCCATGGCTGAGCAGGGATCCAAACCCAGGCCTCCAGATTGCTAATCCAATGCTTAAGATGCTATAACAAGCTGGTCTCATCAAACAGCATGCGGGGCCTAAATACTCTGAAAAGAACAGCTTCATTCTAACGATAAGTAGGTCAGTTCTGGTTACTTGGGTTGAGGACTACCAAATAATATCAGGTGCTCTTGGCCACTGCTTCTTAAAATGTGTGTCTTGACCCCAAGTAAGGTCCCCTTAGCTTAAAGCTGGGGTTACAAAAAAGGTTTCAGAATGCCATCAGGTAAAAATAAAGGTAAAGGTTTCCCCTGACATTAAGTCTAGTCGTGTCTGACTCTGGGGGCTGGTGCTCATTTCTAGGTCAGAGCCAGCATTGTTCGTAGACACCTCCAAGGTCATGTGGCCAGCATAACTGCATGGAACGCTGTTACCTTCCCACAGAAGAGGTACCTATTGATCTAATCACATTTGAATATTTTTGAACTCTTAGGTTGGCAGAAGCTGGGCCTAACAGCGGGAGCTTGCCCCGCTCCCCGGATTTGAACCGCCAGCCTTTTGGTCAGCAAGTTCAGCAGCCCAGTGGTTTAACTCACTGCACCACCAGGGGGCCCCATGGACATTTAAACAAATATGTAAGCCACTGTATGCAGTGTTTACAGTGGACTCTGCAGAAATGGCTTCTGCTGTACATCATATAAAGGAAAATCAGCTTCTTTGGCAAGTCTTGCAAATGCCGATTAATGATTAGTAAATGTTTGATTTTTTTATAGCTATTTTATATACCTATATACCCAGGTTATGTAAAAATGTCTCAGTTGCAAAGTTGTAAGTGGAAAAAATTAAAGAAGCCCTGGACTAGGCTATATTTCAGAGGAAGGAACTGACAAAACTACATTGGAGTCTTTGTTGCCTAAAAAACCCCCTATGAAATTCATGTCACCATAGGTTGACAGGTGACTTGAAAGCACATAGATACACTGAGATCAAACAACTTAGCCCATGCATATTCAGTCGTACACTCCTAATTTGAAGAGATTATGCTTCCATTTTCAGTGAATTTTATCATTTTATACTCTGTTTAAACTTCATCATCAGGAATACACTAAAATGACCACCTTTATTATTTTAATAGCCAGACCATTCTTTGAGAGAATTATGAAAATATAAAATATTTGGGTTTTTTTTCATATTTTCTTCCACACACATTCAGAAAGTACAGGGATAACAATATTGATTAGTTTTCAGTTTCTCAATTAGTCATTTTATGAATGCTTTAACTGTTCCCCTGTTACAACAGCTCCACCAGTTTGCTCCTGAGCACAAATAAAAATGATACTTATTACCTATATGGCCCAGCTAGTTAGACCATATCTCCCTATATGAGCTTGCCTGGGTCCCAAGTTCATCAAGACCCTTCTCCCTCATCATATTAAACTCTAGCAGTAAACTCAGGTGAACTTCTTAGCAGCAAACTCCATTGAACTTTGTGAAATTTACATTAAAAGATAAAGAGCAACTATAACAGTGTCCCAACTTGTGGCCCTGCTTGTGACACACGGCCTCATCATACTACAGCAAGGATCCACTTAAATCCAGTTTCTGTCCCCTGCAGAATTCTGGGGCTTGTAGTTTAGAGGAAGAGCCTTTAAGCTGCTCAGCCAGAGAGGTTCTTATCATCACTAAACTACAAACTCCACTGCTTGACCCCACTGTTCTGGAATTACTTCCCCAAATGTGTCACCATGCACCGGGCAAGAAGTAGTTCTGCTTTTAATATAACTAACTATTCACATTATGTTAACATTTTAAGGAATGGGACCTTTGTCCAGCAATGCATTCACAGTAAGCAATTATAGCACTATGGTTTTATTTTAATTTACATGCTTCGATGCAATTGAATCATAGCATTTATAGGAAGGGGGGGGGGGGCTAATCTGAATTCTCAACTAAAGAGTTATAGTGGCTACCCAAACTACAAGCTCCAAAATTCACAGGATGTTGCCATGTCAGTTAAACCAAAGTGCTATAATAGTGCAATGTGGAAGGGACTTAGTTAAATGTGTGAGGTATAGCACAGCAGCACTATTTTTTTAATGAAGAGCTAGTGCTGCAGCTTAGCCTCTTTGTTTATGTGTGAGATATTGTCAGCAATACTTCTGGTGTGCCATTTCCATTCTCAAGCTAGGAAAAACGCCTGGAGGAAAGCAACTTGCAAATGACCCTATTTCTGTAATGCTGGAAATGCTACAAAGGGATTACAAGGCACCTAGTTTGCCAATCTCCTGAGAAGTGCTAAGCCATGCATTTTGCATGGAGAAGATTCCAAGTTCAGTTTCAGGGCTTCCTCCAAGCAGGGCTAAGAAAGACTCCAGACTTTGGGTCAGTGCAGGTGTGTCTTCCCCAAAGGGGTGTTCTCAACAATTCTTTGGACCTCAATCGGTCCAAGAGCTTGGAAGGCAGGTCACAAAAGGTATGTGTAGTCATCTATAAAATCTCCAGCGCAGCAAGGGAAGGAAGACTAGTGTGTCCAACACTGACTCTTATGGACCCAGCTCATGGTTCTCTGACGTAATTCGGGCTCTAAAGCCCCTTCTACACTACTAAATAAAGTCAAGATTATCTAATTTGAACAGGATTATATGGCAGTACAGACTCATATAATCTAGTTCGATAATAATCTGGATTATATGGCAGTGTAGATCCAGCCTAAGAAGGCCTTCTCTCTGTCTTGAGAAGGCCTTCTCTCTGTCCTACCACCACCTTGGGTCCTTTTGTTAGGAACAATGGAGAAGGCCTTCTTGGGGACTGCTTCCACACTACAGATCCCCCTCCCAAGGGAGATCTAACTGGAGAGCAGCTACTGGGTCTCATGAAATTGTTTCAAATCAGTTATTTATGGAAAGTATAGGATGAATAGCACTTCATTTTTCACAGCAAGAGAGAAATAGATACTTGTAGGGTTTGTTTTGCTCCAGGTGCTAAAACTACAAGACTGGTTTTGGATAATAGGTGCCTTAACCTAAGGAGGTGGAGCTGGTGCTTTACTAGAAAAAGTCTAGTGTCTAGTACTAGCCCTACTACTAAACTCACTGGTGCAGATCCTGAAGTATAACATGGATTACAATGTCACATCTCTTAAGCAAAGGTGGAAAAATTGTGAAAATAAATCTTGAGGATTAAAAAAATAACCAATTGGAGTCTGAGAAATTAGCGACTGCTTTAAGCAACCTAATACCTGACAATATCATTTTATGCCTGTTTACCCAAAAGTCACACTGAATTTAATGGATTTACTGCCTTGTAAGTCTGTTTAAGATCACTTGTTCATGTTACCACAATATTGATAATTATGAAACTATGAGAAAGCGAATAATAATTAAAATTAAAAGAACCATTGGATCTTTAAAATGTCAGTATCACATATGACACAGCACAACGTCCATGCATCTCATGCAAATCCTTGTTTTTTAAAATGGGATAAATACTTATGTATGAGCTGTCATGTTGTTATGTAACTCAATGCCACAAACAAGTATTACCTGCTTGTTACTAGGTTTTTGTTGTTCCCAGCCTACAATCCCAGAATTTATTTACTATTTTGTACCAAACTCTTACAACTGACTTTGAAGGAGCTGGGGGTGGTGACGGCCGACAGGGAGCTCTGGCGTGGGCTGGTCCATGAGGTCACGAAGAGTCGGAGACGACTGAACGAATGAACAACAACCAAACTCTTAAGGGTAATAAATAATTGTTTCTCAGCACATGATGGGAAGCAAAGACAACTAGTATTTTCCTTTTTGCTTCTTCTCTCTGGTCACCTTCCACTTCTTTTAACATTGGTTAAAAAACAATCCTCCTTTCTTTAAAAATAATCCTGTGGAGCCATCATTTCTGAGTTGCTATGAGTTTTCCAGGCTATATGTCCATGCTCCAGAAGCACTCTCTCCTGATGTTTCACCCGCATCTATGGCAGACATCCTCAGACGTCTCACAACCTCTGAGGATGCCTGCCACAGATAAGGGTGAAATGTTAGGAGAGAATGCTTCTGGAACAAGGTTATACAGCCTGGAAGAAGCACAACACAGTGATTCCAGCCATGAAAGCCTTGGACAACACATCATAATATCCATGGCCAAATCTTGGGTTGGGGATAATTGCCCTGTGAACTGCTCTGAGTGCTCTTCAGGCTTGGGAAGGGTGGTATACAAACACCGTAAATAAATAAATAATCAGCCACATTTCCTTTATTCCTGATTAGGGGCTTCAAGTGATTAGAAAACTTGCATGGATTGGTACAAATAAAGAAGAGGAAAGGCATGCTTTCAGATTTTGGAATTTCTATATTTCCAAATACATAGGTAACCTTGGAGCTGGCATCCAAGTATAAACAGGAAATCGTATGTCTTAATCATACCTTATAATAACCTGATGCACAAAAGTATTTTTAAAATATGTTGCATGAAACAAAGTTTGGCAAAGTGAACCATCAGAAAGCAGAGGTGTGACTCTCTCAAACATTCAGGTGGGCTATTTCAGATTTTGGAGTAGTATTTTGAAGAAGGGGGGCTAAGGGCCCTTCCACACTGGCAGTTCAACACTTAACTTCATCAAACAAGAGAATGAATCTACTTTAAATCTGGTGTCTGTGTCCTGCAGAATTCTGGGGTTTGTAGTTTAGGGAGGAGACTTAAACAGCCTCACTAAACTGCAAACCCCAGAATTCTGCAGGAGGCAGAAACCAGATTTAAAGTGGATTCATTCTCTGTGATGAGTGTGGATTTACTGCCTTAATATTCTGGGTTATAGTACTGTGTGGAAGGGCCCTCAATCAGCCTTTGTTTTAACTTTCCTGGTGATAGCAGAAACACAACTGGGTGCACTTTCCTCTCCTCTGAGTCCATCTTCTACACCAGGGGTCCCCAAACTAAGGCCCGGGGCGGATATGGCCCTCCAAGGTCATTTACCCGGCCCTCACTCAGAGTCACACAACAATAATTTGAAAGCACACAACAACAACAACAACAACAACAACAACAACAACAACAATCCTATCTCATCAGCCAAAAGCAGGCCCACACTTCCCATTGAAATACTAATAGGTTGATATTTGTCTAAATTGTTATTCGTAACAATTATTGTATTCTTTTAAAGTGTTTTTGCACTACAAATAAGGTATGTGCAATGTGCATTGGAATTCATTCTTTTTTTTTTCCAAATTGAAATCCTGCCCACCAACAGTTTGAGGGACTGTGACCTGGCCCTCTGTTTTAAAAAGTTTGAGGACCCCTGTTCTACGCTGTAGAATTTAAGCAGTTTGACACTACTTTAAGTGCCATGGCTCAGTGCTACCGAATTGGGAGTCTGACAGGATCTCTGCCAAAGAAGGCTGATGCCTTACCAAACGACAACTCCCAGCATTCCATAGCCAGGGAAGTTGAAGCGGTATCAAACTGCATTCATTCTACAGTATCTACAGGAGAATAAGATGCACCCTTTTCTTGTTTACCACCATCCATCCCGAAGCGAGTCCTTACTGGACCCCCAAACAATCCCAAAGTCCAAAGAGCAGCAGAAGGAAGGATGGAAAGAAGGAAGGAAAGGAAGGAAGGATGGGAGGAAGGGAAGAAAGAAAGGAAAGAAAGAAAGGAAGGAAAGGAAGGAAGGAAGGAAGGAAGGAAAGGAAGGAAGTAAAGAAATGAAGGAAGGAAAGAAAGATAGAAAAGAAAGGAAGGAAAGGAAGGAAGGAAAAAAGAAAGGAAAGAAGAAAGGAAGGAAGGAAGGAAAGGAAGGAAGGAAGAGCGGGAGAGAGGGATGAAAGAAAGGAGAGGGACTGAGAGAGAGAGAGAGAACCAGGCGAAGTACTTACTCGTTGTCAGCTTGGAGAGGGCTGGAGAAATCCTCCTCCTCCTCCTCCTCCTCCTCAATCCTTCTGGATGCAAACCCTCTCCGGCGCTAGGCTGCCATGGCTTAATCCGCTTTCTCGGGTGGGAAGGAAGGAAGGAAGGTAGGTTCCCGTGTGGTTGCCCTGCCTCTCTCCTGTTCCTCTAGAAGCCGGACTGTGAGCCAGGCGGGCCCCCTCCCTCACCCCAGTGCAGGAAAAAAAGGGCTGGGGATTTCCAGAGCCACGGAGAGGCAAGCGAGGGACTTTCCGGCGGGAGGCATGTGACACTCGCGGTGGCCTTTGCCGGCGCTGCTGCTGCTGCTGCTGCTGGCGCTGTGGCCGGCCTCTAGGTGGCGCTGCTGTGCGAGAAGCCAGGCCCGCGGAAGCCTCCGCCGCTGCCGCCGGCACGTGACTCCGACTGCCTCGCATCATCATCATCATCATCAACATCACTGACGTCATCATCGCTCCTCCTTGGCTTGGCAGCCTGGGTTTCTCCCCTGGGGTATCCCCACCGTGATTCTTCCCTGCTTCAGCTGTGGCTCTTGCCCGAGTTTTTTTTCAAGTGCATCTACAGCACTGGTTCTCGACCTTCCTATTATCTTCCTAACCCCTTCATACACTTCCTCATGTTGTGGTGACCCCCCAACCATAACATTATTTTTGTTGCTACTTCATAATCGTAATATTGCTACTGTTTTGGATCGTAATGTCAGTATCTGATATGCAGGGTGTATTTTCATTCACTGGACCAAGTTTGGCACAAATGCGCGATATGCCCAAATGTGAACACTGTTGGAGTTTGGGGAAAATAGACCTTGATATTTGGGAGTTGTAGTTACTGGGATTTATAGTTCACCTGCAATCAGAGAGCATTCTGAACTCCACCAACGATGGAACTGAACCAAACTTGACACACAGAACTCCCTTGAGCAGCAGAAAATACTGGAAGGGTTTGGTGGGCATTGACCTTGAGTTTTAGAATTGTAATTCACCTACATCCAGGTAGAGCACTGTGGACTCAATCCATGATACATCTGGACCAGATTTGGCATAAATACTCAATATGCCCAAATGTAAACACTGTTGGAGTTTGGGGAAAATAGGCAAAGGTTTTCCCTGATACGAAGTCCAGTCGTGTCCAACTCCAGAGGTTGATGCTCATTTCTAAGCCAAAGAGCCAGCATTATCCGTAGGCGCCTCCAAGGTCATGTAGCCAGGATGACTACATGGAGCATTATTACCTTCCTGCTGGAGCAGTACCTATTGATCTCACATTTGCATGTTTTCAAATTGCTAGGTTGGCAGAAGCTGGGGCTAGCAGCGGGAGCTCACATCACTGCCCGGATTAGAACTTGCAACCTTTCGATCAGCAAGTTCAGCAGCTCAGCGGCTTAACTCACTGTGCCACCTTGATATTTGGGAGATGTTGTTACTGGAATTTAGTTCACCTACAATCAAAGAACATTCTGAACCCCACCAATGATAGAATTGGGTCAAACTTCCCACACAGAACCCAAAAGAAAATACTGTGTTTTCTGATGGTGTTTGACGCCCCCCCCCCCCCCCCGGAGTCCCGACCCCCAAGTTGAGAAACACTGATCTACAGTGTAGAAGGAATGCAGCTTAAGACTGCTTGAAGTTGGGAGCCCCCTCAATATATACAATACAATACAATACAATACTATACTATATAGAAATAATAACATTGTAATGTAATAATACTAAAATATATAATATTAATAATGTTGTAATATATATACTACAACTTGTGATATAGTGCAATATATTATATAATACCAATAGTATTATATACTGGTATAATATTAGATATAGTGGTATAGTAGTAGTATAAACTGGTAGAATATTAGATATAGTGGTATAGTAATATAGTACAATATAATAATATATAATAATATAATACAAGTATATTATATATTACATGTAATATTACTAATAATATTGCAGTATAGTGGTATAGTACAATATAGTAATGTATAATACTACTATTGTGCTATGCTAATAATATAATATATTGTATAGTCCTATAATATTGATAATAATATAAAGGAATACAATATAATACCAATAATACAATATAATAGTATAGAATAATATTGTAATATAGTAATACTAATATATTAAATATACGAATATGTTAAATATAATGACTACTGATAATATATAATGATATGCTGTTTTATTGTATATTTTAAGTTGTAATGTTTTGGATTATGGATCGCTTTGAGTCTCCATATAGAGAAAAAACATGGGGTATAAACAATAAAATAATAAAATAATAAAATAGGGAGTTTGGTGAAGCACCACTACTCTTTGGCCGAGAAGGCTGAAGGCCTTGTATAATACAGTTCCCATCATTCCATAGCATTGAGCCAGGGCAGTTAAGGTCGTGTCAAGCTGTAGTCATTCTATTGTGTAAATAAAACATGTGCAAACTTCAGCCCGCCAGGTGTTTTGGACTTTAACTCCTACAATTCCTAACAGTCATATATGTGATCCAGAAAGAACACAGAAGGAAATGGATTGGCAGAGTCCTTATTTTTCAAGAATGCCATGGGTCCCAAAAGGAGAACAAAATAGTACTTCCCAATTTATGTAAGCATCTGATGGGAAATGATCAGAGAGCTGTGATGCAAGAAACATCATTATCAGATTTTTCTTTCTTTCTTCATATTGTTGCTATTAGTCAAGTGGGAAAGGAATCCTGAATTGCAATGGAAAATTATTTGGCAACAACAAATGTTATTTGTTACAGATCGTGGTGGGGTGCTGTACAACATAATTAAAATACACAAATAAAACTAAGGACTATACAAAGCATATATATATATATAACAAAGATTAAACCACCAATACTATAAAACATAAATGTAAAGACTATTCCTGTGGCTTACTAGCAGAAGGAAAATGTAAAATAAGCATAAAAGGTAAAGATAAAGGTAGTCCCCTGACATTAAGTCCAGTCATGTCTGACTCTGGGGTGTGGTGCTCATCTCCATTTCTAAGCCGAAGAGCCAGCGTTGTCCGTAGACACCTCCAAGGTCATGTGGCTGGCATGACTGCATGGAGCGCCGTACATAGGTACACCAAATAATTTTGCTTTATTTGTTTTAAGGAGAATAATGTGATTTTTTGATGTCAAGTTTGTGTTACACAACTTAGCTCTTAAATATTTAATGTATAATATACTGCTAGGACTTGCCGTGTACACAATGCAGCATTTTATTTAATGCCTGTGATGGAATCCCTCTCACAATCGTATTTATTTATTTATTTTATTTTATTTTATTTTATTTTATTTGTTTGTTTCATTTATATACCACTTTTCTCAATCTGTAGGGGGACTCAAAGTGGTTCACAACAAAGCAAATGGCAAAATTCAAAACCTCACAATATAAAATGTATTACACTATTAAAAACAAATAACAATAGATTAAAATCAGTAATCTATAAAACTTTGGATGTAAACAAACATAAAACATAAGACATTCAACATTACACCAGTCCCAAGATATCTTGGACTACATCATCTCATTCTCTGAATGCTTGTTTGAAAAACTTGTTTGAGTAGTTTCCTTAACATCAGGAGGGAGGGACCAATCTAATCTCATGGGGGAGAGAGTTCCACAGCCGAAAGGCCACTACTGAGAAGGCCCTGTCTCTCGTCCCCACCAGTCGCACCTGCGAGGGCTGCGGGACCGATCTTAATGCTCTACCTGGCTCATAAAGAGAGATACATTTGGATAACATATAGTTAAAACGTTAACAAAGAAAAAATGAAGGGTCAAGATAAGGGGCTAAATAAGTAATTATATTATGGTGGGACAAGATATTGCACCCACAGCAAATCTTTGCTCTTGGGATATTATGGACTGTATTAACTTTGTTAAGGATATTCCATTAAATTAATGCTTGAATGTTATGCCCATGTTTTAAAAGTATATAGTGTGAATGCAAACTATGCAGTAGCTACAGAAATGCACAATTGAGATTTCTGTCAATTTTAAATATTTCAGGCTATGAAAAATGAAGTCAGTTATCAACTGATGAGAGGTGAGACATTATTGTTAAACTGTAGTGGTCGAGATAGGAGTGAAATCACCATAGATAACACTTGATAGTACTATGCAGAAAGAGGCATGGTAAACTGCTTCTAAAGTTACTATGAAAACCCAGTGATGAAATAATGCAAAATTAAACAAGAAATAATGTCAGAAATTGATAGGATATGGTTGGAAGGCACTCAACAAACTACTGAGACAGAACAGAAGACAGCTGTGAGTAGTGCTATGGTGAATTAGGCAGCTGAACTCAAGCCAAAAGGACATTCAGCTGTTGGCCTCCTCATAGGGGAAAGGAAAATCCAAAACAGTGTATTATACCAAAAAGTATTATGGGAACATGGGATGAGAGAAGAATGGATTAGGATAAGAAACAGACTCCCATGAAGGCCATTAAATGATGCAAAACTACTTCTGGTGGTTGCCCATGGGGCTCTGGTTTTAAAGTGTCTGGAAATTGGCATTCTTGGAGTCAGGTGCTGCCCAAATCCAGACATCTCAATTCACTTGGAAGTGGGAAAAGGTGGGAACTTTAACGTGTGATGGCAACAGCTGGATATCTCTGTTGTATTGTTGTATGACAGCAAATTGAATAATGATTGCTTTTGAAGCAGTACATAATTGAGACAATAATTCTCTGTACACTGGAATATACAAAATGCAAAAATAAAAGACAGTTCCGAGCTTCTGCTCCCCCTTCCCATGGGATGAGGTCCTTAGATGCAATTGGAATACTCATTGGAATCAGAGAAAGCAATTAAAATATTCTGCTGCCATTTAGAGAACTTGAGTAGAAATACTTTCAGACCTAGGACTCAGGGTCAACTATTGATATAGATGAAAAGAAAAGGGGAGGGAGAGAATGTGTGGCACTAAGCTAATAATTCTTATTCATTGTCTTATTCCTGAGGCCCATGAGTATTTAGACAAGGCTATAGGGACATCTCAGCGATATCCTTGGAATATAGATTAGATAGGTAACAAATCAATTGGCAATTACAGTTCCATTATTTGGGTGGAGGCCACTAGGGGGCACTAGAAACAGAAGGATAGTTCATTTTATGGAGGGGGAGTTGAAAGAAGAAAACATTTCCCCCCATTTTTGCTGGTTATTCCCCGCCGCCGCCCCTTCCCATGTCATACACAATTATTTTTTCACGACAGGGACATGGGTGGGGGAAATAACAGGAAAATAGGGGAAAATGGTAATTCCTCCAACCCATCCCCCTCCCATAAAATGGACTATCTTCTCTCTAGTGCTCCCTATTGGCCTCTATCTGGATAAATGAACAGTACCACAATTCATTAATTTCACCTCAGTAACGGTCACATTGCTTTAAGTGCTTATAAAATGCATGCTAACGAAGCTTGCATTTAGAAAGAAACAAATATTTTAACCTTCACCTCACAGCTTGCATGTGGACCACAGAGCAGGTTTATATTCTTGACCAAAATGTGTTGACAACATGACTTAACAAACATATAAGTATTAGGGCCCTGACTAATAAACATGCCCACATTTTCAGTTTCTATTTTGCACCCATTATCCAATCTATATCTGTTGTAAGGTTCAACTACAGAACTGGATTATGTCCAACTTCTCAGGCATTCCTAAAAGTGTTATAACATTCAATAAGATGCAAGAGATTTTAAAAATCATAGTCAGGAATGTATTGATTTGTCTATTTATTGGCTATATCTACTCTGTTTTATTCTCGTGGGAATTTTAGGCAGCTGACAACATCTATCCAATGTACAAAACAAAACAAAAATGAAAATAGCTTAAGAAAAGCATAACAAAACAGCAGCCAGAATATTTAAAATATCCATAGACCAATTAATACAGCACATTAAATTTACATAAGGAATACTTTGCTTTAAAAAAGTGTCATTATTTTCTGTTTTCATTAATAAAGAGCTCATATAGGCCTCCCTCATAATAACCTTCTTCAAGGTAGATTTAGCAAACCAAAATGATAGATTGCTGTGTGTTGTCACCTGAATTTCAGGCAAAATCCACTGTAGTGTACTGTCATTTTTCTGTAATGTATCCAGGATAATAGAAGTTATCTCCTTTACTATAATAGAAGCCTTGGGATGAATTAAGCCTGTCCAGACAGCCACCTGATCTAAAATAGCTTGTTGTTGTTCATTCGTTCAGTCGTCTCCGACTCTTCGTGACCTCATGGACCAGCCCACGCCAGAGCTCCCTGTCGGCCGTTACCACCCCCAGCTCCCTCAAGGTCAGTCCAGTCACTTCAAGGATGCCATCCATCCATCTTGCCCTTGGTCGGCCCCTCTTCCTTTTGCCTTCCACTTTCCCCAGCATAATTGTCTTCTCTAGGCTTTCCTGTCTCCTCATGATGTGACCAAAGTACTTCAACTTTGTCTCTAGTATCTTTCCCTCCAGTGAGCAGTCAGGCTTTATTTCCTGGAGGATGGACTGGTTGGATCTTCTCGCAGTCCAAGACACTCTCAGAACTTTCCTCCAACACCACAGCTCAAAAGCATCGATCTTCCTTCGCTCAGCCTTCCCTAAGGTCCAGCTCTCACATCCGTAGGTTACTACAGGGAAGACCATGGCTTTGACTAGGAGGATCTTTGTTGCCAGTCTGATGTCTCTACTCTTTACTATTTTATCGAGACTGGACATTGCTCTCCTCCCAAGAAGTAAGCGTCTTCTGATTTCCTGGCCACAGTCTGCATCTGCAGTAATCTTTGCACCTAGAAATACAAAGTCTGTCACGGCCTCCACGGTTTCTCCCTCTATTTTCCAGTTGTCAATCATTCTTGTTGCCATAATCTTGGTTTTTTTGACGTTTAGCTGCAACCCGGCTTTTGCGCTTTCTTCTTTCACCTTGATTAAAAGGCTCCTCAGCTCCTCCTCGCTTTCGGCCATCAGAGTGGTGTCATCTGCATATCTAAAATAGCTACACAACATCAAAAAGAGGACATATAACAGAAACACAAACCACATCATGCGGCAAATGCAGAAGCTGTCTCTTCTCCACATCTACTTGTGGACTACTATTTCAGGATTAGTGACATATTTGCCTGCTCACATTTCTGCATGATCTATGTTGTCACTGTTCTTGTGGAGTGAAGCAAATCAGTCTCTATAGAAAACAAGCCACATGTCAGAAACTAGTAGGAAATGTGCTCTGCTTCTCAGCTGAAGGTCGCTAGTCTGCAAACAGTGATGTCAGCATGAAATAACTAGATTTTATCATTGAGTTCACTGCTGGACATTTAGAATTTAATAAGAAATAAGGTTTTTGTGGTGCTGCAGCTTATGCCCTGTGTGAGAAGATATCTGGAAACCCATATCTCCCTATATGAGCCTGCAAGGGATTTCAGACCCATGCTTCACAGACACCTTAGGTGAGGACACAGGAGAAAGCCTTCTTGGTGGTTGCTCCCAGACTGTGGGACTCCCTTCCACAAGGCGGACACCCTCTCTGTCCTCTTCCACTGAGGAGGCAAAAAACTTTCTATTTGAACTGGCATTTGTTTGGCTATGCATTGAGATATTTTACTAGGAGGTCTGTGTATTGATGTTATTGTTGCGATTTTCACCACATTCTAATTTTTTATTGTTTTTGTCAGAAAACACAAACTAAAAGATCTCAGAATGATCTATTATTGTGCCCGTCTCTCCCCTTTTTCTAAGAGGAAAATGCCTCTTTTGACCCAGTTTCCACAGAAAGTTCTGCTTCTTTCGTATAATTAACACCGTCCTAATCCTTTGTCCCGCACACCTCCAGTTTGAGAGTTTGTAGTGTGGCATAGTGCTTTGAGCACTGAATTACCACTCTAGCAACTAGGCTTTGAATCCCCACTTGACCATGAAAACTCATAGAGTGACCTTGGGTGAGTCACACTCTCAGATCCAGAGAACTCCATGATAGGCTCACCTTAGTTCTCAACCTGTGGGTCTCCAGATGCTTTGGCTTTCAACTCCCAGAAAGCCTAACAGCTGGTAAACTGGCTGGGATTTTTAGGAGTTGTAGACCAAAACACCTGGGGATCCACAGGTTGAGAACCACTGCAGAGTGACCATCATTCAGAAATGATGTGAAGGTACACAACAACACATTGCTTATACCTCTTGAATGATGGCCCTGAAACCAACCAAGATTTTCCAGCAGACCTTTCTGCAGCAGAGTCTAGAGGCGATGTGAGCAACATTGGTCAGTCAGGGAGACTATGCCCTCCACCACATTGTTGACTGCTTCCCTTACAAATTGTGCTGTTGGGTTTTGGTGGCAAATTAGAGGGAGGACTAGAACCATTAAAACATTATGAAATGCTTTTTTTAAATTTTGAAATTTACAAGTTTCCTCCTAATACTTTAATGGCTTTTTTCTGGTTTGCCATTTGCAACTGAATTAGGTGGAACACATTTTACAACCAAGAGGCGCAATCTCAGGGTGCCACACATAGTCCAGAATATGCGTTTCCCATCTGTGTTGCAGATACTGTAGGCGTCAATGGAATCAGATTCTTAGTGCTGCTGTGCAGACAATTTTAAAGTGATCAGTCAGATAAGCAATAATATTTATATGTTTTAGGACGTCATCACACTAGAGAATGAATCCACTTAAAATCCGGTTTCTGCTGAAGGGGCTAACAGAACTCAGAAATGTTGAAATTCTAACATGCAAACCTAGAGAGGGGTTTGTGCCTCTCCTCTGGCCTGCAGAAGACCAGAAGCTAAGAGGAGATAATGTATCTAGAAGACACAAGATGCTGTATTGTCAAGTACACCTAGGGTGGGTTACTACGCCCAGGGAGTACCCAAGGGTGGGTTAACACCCAAAATGCTTATCTGTAACAATAATGTGTGTGTTTACGTAGTTTGTAGAAGGTTAGCAGTGAAAGACATTGGAGTGGCAAAATATGAGAAAAACATGTTTTTGAATGGTTGATCCTATAAGAGAGGTGTGTGCCCATGACACAGTGAAAAGACATGTATATAAGGAGACTGAAATATCCAAATATCAGAGACAGCTCTCTTTGAAGACACTGGTCTGTCTGGGCTGTTTCTCCCTGTGTGGCCACACTTGAAATAAAGAGATTTCTGCTTTACCTCTGGAGACTAGACTCTCTTCATTTTGCTGCCCTCTGTGACGGACTCAGCAAGGACCCCAAGCAGGGGGTCCCCTACATTTCTGGAGGTTCCACCGAGATCTAGCAGAGGTGCCGGTTTGATGAGATTCTAGAGGTTGTTGGCAACCCATTCCTGAAGGCGAAGGCTGCCCAATTGGGATGTATCAACAGAGATCGAGAAGGGATCCCAAAACAACAGACCGATCCTTTTGTTCATCTTTGTTGGGTGCCCTCGTCAGCAGGAACGCTCCACTTGAGAGGAAAGTTGGAAATCTCGTCCCCAGGAACGTCAGGGAACGCAAGTCATCGTTACCAGGCGAGTAGAGGTTTTCTTGGGGAAAGGGAAAGTCTAGACTAGTAAACAGGCGCCAGAAGGGTGGAAGGTTGGAAAGTATTGTCTGTTCAGGAGTGTGATACAACTGAATAGGCACCACCCTTAGGAAAATGGGGCAAAAAGGGAGTAAGAAATGCTCAAGCCCATTGGAATGTATGGTTAAGAATTTCTCTAAGTTTAGGCAACAGATGCCAGGATGTAACAATGCCCAGAAATTGCAATTTCTGTGTCAGGTGGAATGGCCGAAATTTAATTTAAATCCCAGATGGCCAGAAACCGAAACTTATGATTTGAAAATAGTAAGGCAATACCTTCGTTACATAGCTGCCAACCATCTAGATTAGCTTTGCTATATAAATGCATGGAGTGTTGTGTTGCAAACCTGATCTCCTTGGCTTTTTTGCAAAGAAACTCCCTCTTGCATGCCCTTACTTGCCAATCCAACAGCACCATTTAATGGTGAAAGTAAGAAGGTCATATACCTTGATTCTGTAGAAGGACAATTAGAGCTGGAATCCCAGCCCCCACCATATGTGTCATAAGTACTTTTAAAAACATTAGATAGGTTCTGCTTTTAGTGAGACAGGTTGCATTAGGCACTTTCAGAGAAAAAATAGACACAGACTCCAGTACTTACATGCTGTGCTCCATGGGAAGGACAGAGGTAGTGTATTTAGAGAGTGTCAGATATGCTATGGGAAAGCATGATTCTGGACACTTTGGGGCTTCTTTCTCAAGGGAAGAGGAAGAAGTGCGCTTTTGGAGTCTTAGATTTTGTGCAGGGAGTCAGGTTCTGCTGTATGGAAAACAGAGGTCTGGTCCTTGGCATTGTGCTTAGGGAAAGAAGTTTTGGCATTTCAGTGTTTTGAAGTTATGGCATTATGGAAGTTATGGAACTGTGCATTGGCAGGCTGCAGGAAAGCAGGGTCTGGCCTTACAGGTGCTTCTCCAAGGAGGGAGAAAAGGATATGGTAATATTTGGATGCATGTGGATGAATGCGTGTACATGTGTGTGAATGTTGAGTGAAAATGTAATTCCCCTATGAATAGGCACCACCCTTAGGAAAATGGGGCAAAAAGGGAGCCATGTATTGTCGAAGGCTTTCATGGCTGGAATCACTAGGTTCTTGTGGGTTTTTTTCGGGCTATAGAGCCATGTTCTAGAGGCATTTCTCCTGACGTTTCGCCTGCATCTATGGCAAGCATCCTCAGAGGTGTGAGGTCTGTTGGAATTAGGACAATGGGTTTATATATCTGTGGAATGGCTGGAGTGGAGCAAGGAGCTCTTCCCTGCTGCAGTTAGGTGTGAATGTTTAGCTGATCACCTTCATTAGCATTAGAAGGCCTGCCTGAGCCTGGGAAAATCTGTTGCTGGGAGGTGTTAATCTGTGCCTGGGGTTTTTTCCCTCTCTGTTGTTTAGCTGTTATAATTTTAGAGTTTTTTTAATACTGGTAGCCAGATTTTGTTCATTTTCATGGTCTCTTCCTTTCTGTTGAAATTGTCCACATGCTTGTAGTCTGTGTAGTCTGACATGGTGGTTGTTGGTGTGGTCCAGCATTTCTGTGTTCTCAAATAATATGCTGTGTCCAGGCTGGTTCATCAGGTGCTCTGCTATGGCTGACTTCTCTGGTTGAAGTAGTCTGCGGTGCCTTTCATGTTCCTTGATTCGTGTTTGGGCAAGGCTGCGTTTGGTGGTCCCTATGTAGACTTGTCCACAGCTGCATGGTATACGGTAGACTCCTGCAGAGGTGAGAGGATCCCTCTTTTCCTTTGCTGAACGTAGCATTTGTTGGATTTTCTTGGTGGGTTTGTAGATTGTTTGTATGTTGTGTTTCCTCATCAGCTTCCCTATGCGGTCAGTGGTTCCCTTGATGTATGGCAGGAACACTTTTCCTCTGGGTGGATCTGCACCTTTACTCTCGTGGCTTGTTCTTGGTCTTGCAGCTCTTCTGATGTCTGAGGTGGAGTATCCATTGGCCTGTAGAGCCCAGTTGAGGTGGTTCAGTTCATCTTGGAGGAGGTGGGCTTCGCAGATTCTTTTTGCATGGTCTGCCAAGGCTTTAATGGTGCTTCTTTTTTGACTTGGGTGATGCTTGGAGTTTTTATGTGGATATCTATCTGTGTGTGTGGGTTTTCTGTAGACGGTGTGACCCAATTGTTGATCTGGTTTGCGGATGACTAGGACATCTAGAAAAGGCAGTCTTCCTTCATTTTCTTTTTCCATGGTGAACTGGATGTTTGGGTGGATGCTGTTAAGATGGTCCAGGAACCCGTTTGAGTTCTTCTTCTCTATGGCTCCAAATGGTTAAGGTGTCATCCACATATCTGAACCATATCGTGGGCTTTTTGGTTGCTGTCTCCAGGGCTTGTTTTTCAAAGTGTTCCATGTAGAAGTTAGCTATGACCGGGCTGAGAGGGCTCCCCATAGCTACTCCATCTTTCTGTTCGTAGAATTCATTGTCCCACTGAAAGTAACTGGTGGTGAGGCAATGGTGAAACAGAGCCGTGATGTCTTTTGAGAACCTCTGGTTTGTTTGTTAACCAATGTAATTGTGAATCCAATGTAGTTACATAGAATCTGTATGTCTGTATGTCCAATGTCCAATGTCATTCTTTGCCTAAATGTTTTCTGTAATCTTATATACCTTCTCACACTGGAAATTGCATTAAAAAAGAACCTCTGCTTTAAAATCATTGAAAAGTCATTCATGACATATGTAATTTTAGATTTTATTTAGCCTCATTCTTATTGATGATACTTTTCATGAAGTGTTTGCAGTTTTGAGCAGAAGATCCTCATCCTTATTGATTACAGGCTAATGATAAATAGAAGTGGGTTCATCCGAACCAGGAAAAACTTGGAAAGCTGTGCAAGTTAATTAACAGTTTTATTTGGTTTCTAAACAGGAATGCAACTGGCCACCAATTAAAAGGATGCAAAGCTTATGAAAAAAAATTGCAATTGGACTATTAATTGGAACAGTAAATATATGTATTGTTTGTGTTTTATAGTTTTTAAGGAGTGCAATAATAATAATAATAATAATAATAATAATAATAATGATGACTCATATTATTATCTGGTACCAGAACCTATTGGCAGTTGTTTTTTCAGAGGCCAGAGCTATTCAGCATCAGACCTCTGTGAAAAACAAAGCAAATGAGATATCAAAAGTGCAGGATTTGCTAAGATTGGTTTACATGATTGGTAAAGAACAATTGCTCTAACACAAATGAAAGCAATATATGGTATAAAGTGTAAGATTTATTGTATAAAGGGTATAGAAAAAATAAGGATGAAATGCAGATCAACCAAGTGATAGAAGGAAAGACACAGAATACAACGGATGAAGAATATTGAGCTTCAAATAGAGAAGTACAGCTTTGGTATATGGGATTACTGCCGGATTGCAATTAAGTATATTTGACCAGCTGAATCATTCCTTGGTTGCTTTAATGAAAGCTAAAAATGAAACCTTACAACAAATAAGTAAGTCTATGAGTTGTTTGACTATGGAAATAAATTTGAGAGATTGGAGAGAAAAATGTTGATGTTAATAATGGGAGGACACTCAGAAGCCTTCCTAGAATTAACAAAATTACATTATTGGTTAAGAACAGATTATAAAGGATGGAGTAAGCTTGTCAAATATTCTTGGGAAGATGATATACTAAGATTGAAACTGGAAACCTTGGGAAAAATGGTCAATATTGGAAAAAATTTGGTTTGTGATATAGTTCCTATGCCTATGCATGTGGGAAAATGGTTCTGGGTTCCATATTTGTTATCCAAGAAAACCATATGCACAAGGTCCAAATATACAAATTTGAATGAAATAATTGATATTGATAGATGCAATAAATGGGATATGTATGTCCTTTAACAGTAAAACAAGTTGAACCATGTGCATTGGAAATGGCAGATGCAATCTGCAGGTTACAAAAGCTAAAGCCCAAAACAATGGTATATGACAATGGAATGTAATGCCTATGTGCTATATCACCTAATGATTTATATTGGTGGAAACACAGAACACCACTGGTATGATATCTTCATAGGATACATTTAATAGTATGGATAGGGATACTTATATTGCTGCCAATCATTTGGATCTTATGGCCTCTTAGACAAATGACAGGATTGACAAATCGATTATCTATATTTGAAAACAAGTTAACGTGTTTAGAAACACAATTATGAACTATGATGTTTGATTAATCATACAAGTTCAATATTAACCTAAAGATATATACTCTACACTTAATCAAGTTTGATTATAAGTATAACCAACACTGAATTGCTTATCATGTATGGATCATGTATGTGATACGATAAATTAGCATTTATGTATCAAGGGGAGGAATATGTGAGGAATGAATGTTTGAATGCATGGAAAAGAGAAGAAACAGGCCTGAAGAAAAACCAACATGGAGTTCTCGCAAGGCATGATATGGGATGAACTTGGCAGTCGAAGCGAGGAGGCAGCAAGGCATAACTGAACAACAATGGACAATGAGGTATGCGGCCGAGCATGTAAGGAGTGCAGGAGGTACCCCATAAGTCATGAGGCCTGGAATGCTAATGTCTTGAACTTTGGAGAGAACAAAGACATATTGTCCTTTAGTAAGAGGACAGAGCAACCTGCTGTTGAAATGAAGAAAAATGGATTTTGGCCTATAAATGCAGGGGACCCCTGACAATCTCCATGCTTCCTGAACTGCAGCAATGGAGTGTCCACGCTTCCTCAGAAAAGACTGATCATCTTTGCCGGAGAAGGCCTGTGTGTGCATGAGTATGAATGAATGTGTGTGTGCACGAGAGCTCTCCTTGATGTATTTTCCCATCATCATGAAGATGTGTGATAAGTTCACCACAAGTGCGGTTCCCACTTCGTGGCAATTGGTGGTGATTACAAGAATGCTGGGGTATCATAAAAATGTTATAACTAGATATTGATCTTGCTTCAGCTTCTGTATGATCAGCTTTCGCAAAAAAAAAAAATGGAGGAGTGAAGGGGCTAACAGAACTCAGAAATGTTGAAATTCTAACATGCAAACCTAGAGAGGGGTTTGTGCCTCTCCTCTGGCCTGCAGAAGACCAGAAGCTAAGAGGAGATAATGTATCTAGAAGACACAAGATGCTGTATTGTCAAGTACACCCAGGGTGGGTTACTACGCCCAGGGAGTACCCAAGGGTGGGTTAACACCCAAAATGCTTATCTGTAACAATAATGTGTGTGTTTACGTAGTTTGTAGAAGGTTAGCAGTGAAAGACATTGGAGTGGCAAAATATGAGAAAAACATGTTTTTGAATGGTTGATCCGATAAGAGAGGTGTGTGCCCATGACACAGTGAAAAGACATGTATATAAGGAGACTGAAATATCCAAATATCAGAGACAGCTCTCTTTGAAGACACTGGTCTGTCTGGGCTGTTTCTCCCTGTGTGGCCACACTTGAAATAAAGAGATTTCTGCTTTACCTCTGGAGACTAGACTCTCTTCATTTTGCTGCCCTCTGTGACGGACTCAGCAAGGACCCCAAGCAGGGGGTCCCCTACATTTCCTCCTGCAGAATTCTGGGTTTTGCAGTTTAGTGAGGCTGTTAAAGGCTCCTCTCTAAAACTACAAAACCCAGAATTCTGCTGGAGGCAGAAACCGGATTTTAAGTGGATTCATCCTCAAGTGTGATGAGGTCCTAAGTTTCAAGCCATTTACAACCATGTTATATAACTTTTGTTTTTGTAAAAAGTTTTTATTACACAAATTAGTGGCTGTAAAATTAATCAGGTGATAAACTGGCTGAGGGGAACACAAACCCACCACTGGTCACCAGTGTGACGTAGATCAAGGCTATCTTGGCAAGGGAGAATAAGCAATCTCAACCCAATGCCCTTCAGCTTACAGGGTTATCGTTCAGCTGGACACTAATCAAATAAAGATAGTTAACTATAACAAGGGGGAAAGACTCTCTTATCCCACCTTAGTACTATATCTTTTAAGTGACCAACTGTGATGTAGTTGTTAAATCACTGCCACCACCTGAATTAAATAGGTCTGAGGAAAACCATATGTGTGAAGGTGAAAAGAGGCAAAGTTGTATTCAAGCTCTTTGTTCTTCTTCCCTCCCTGCCTAAGATCTCTACAGCTCTCCCTCTCTAAAATATACGTCTTTACTCCACGATGTCTAAACTCCCACTCCCTCACTTGTCAAATAAGCCAGCCTTTTTCCCCTCTAAATCCTAACTCCACCCCTGACTGTCCTAACCAATCAGGAGTCGGCTGACTCCTCCCTCCTGCCTCTGGCTCTCTTGCCTAACCCAGAACATGTCAGCTACTGACTTTCTAGGCTTCGGCCTTACTGCCAAAAAGGTCAGTTTCACTACAGTGGCATACAGAAAATGAGAAAGAAAAACATCTAAAGATATAATACAGGTATACTATTTTCTCAAACACCCACCCCTCCCCCCACCCATGAACCACCAGCCATGACTTCCAGCACCACCCAGTGTGAAACGAATATCTCAAAAAAAAAACAAAAAAAACCCAAAAAACAAACCCTACCCTTAACCTACATTAATAAATTCTCCTTGACACTGCTTTGCAATCTATTTTTGCCTTCTTTTGTAGATATCCAAATGCAGGCCTCCATTTCTTACAAAACCTTCATTGCTTCCTCCCCACATGCCATTGAGTAGCTTGGCCATTTATATATAGTCTAATAATGTTTATCTCCAGTCCTTTAGCAAGAGCTCTTTTTCTCCTTTCCAAGATTTTTCTATTATTATTCTACAACAAAACTGTATTCTCATATTTCTAGATCTTCTTTACTTATTTATTCACCAAATAGCCCCAAGAAGTGTTACATAGCTTCTATAAAATGTTCTCTCTAATAGATTTGCTATTGAGAATTTCAATACTCTTTCCCATAAATATTCCCAATTATCTAATTCAATATTTTTCCCAAAATCTTTGGGCCATAAGATCATTATTGTTTTTATTCAATTATCTTTTAGGTTGGGTTCTAATATGTACCTATATAATCTGGAAATTAATCTCTTATTTCTCTAACTTCAGTTATCTAACTTCAGTTGAGCCTTCACTTTTTGCATAACCCTTATGTTTCCTAGTTGTGAAATATGAATTGAACTTTACTACTAAATAGATAAGACTGGCATTATATATCCGCCTGCTTTGTTGTCATTGCTGTTTCGTTTTATCATGTGCAGACTATCTTGCATAGTAATGCTCTCATGATTTGCTGAAAAAACGGTGGTGCCACATTCGTTTTCCTATTCACATTCCCTTTCTATTTTTAATATTACTGAACTTTGGATCTGATGCTTTGGTGGTGAACTTATATACAAGTTAAGGAAGTAAGTGACACCTTTCCTTTCTGATGGTTCAGTGCACACATGCTTTATTTCATGTCCCAAATTATGAAAAATATTGTATATAGGTCCCATAAAACTTACCATAAATGAATTTTTTGTTTAGACTTGGATCCCATCTGCCAGATTTCTCATTATATGTACATATATGCAAATAGAGGCAGCCCCCAAGTTACGAACAAGATAGGTTCTGTAGGTTTGTTCTTAAGTCAAATTTGTATGTAAGTGAGAACAGGTACATTTTTAAGTTTAACCTTTAGCTTTGGATAGCATAGGGGAGGGTTAACATTCATGTGGTGTTTGTTTTGGTGTCTGTGCTCCTGTTTAGAAGACTTCACCCCACTTTCTGTAGCTGTGATAACTGGATTTGAAAAAATTGGCTTGTTGTGGAAACAAGGATTGACAGTAAAGCTTCAGCAAAGACACCTTTTCCCCATGATAACTCGTTCAGGAATAAATTTCCCTTTCCAGGGGTAGATTTCTCTCACCTCCTGTTGTCTCAACCCTTGTTCTTAACTATGAGTCATTTATTGTTTGTATATTTGTAACTCGGGGACTGCCTATATAGACACTCCAAAATCCCAAGAAATCCAAAATTCAAAACACAATCATCCTGGGGTAGGAAACTCAACCTATATCATCTGTCAGAGAGAACAGTCTCATGGAACGGAAAGAATTAAGAACACTACTGGATGGCTGAATTAATAATGCCAATGTGATTTTTGAAAGTAGGTAGATCCAAGAGAGATTTTTGCAAGTAAAGCAACACAGAATCCATGCACCTGACACCTGCAATAGCCCAAATGGACAAGCCAGCACAGCCACTGTGGTGTGAAAAAGAGCTATTGTCATTTCAATCCACATGACAGTTGGTTCTTCTAGAAAGATGTAATGCTTTCCCCACTTCTGTGCACTGTTTTACACTTGAGTTAACATGGGAAGTTAGAATAGCTGTCAAAACTGTATTTGTATGTGTTTTTTTTATTAATTTCTACTTGTTCCTTTTGAAGTGTATTGCTTGTACTTGCATCCTATTTGGCCAATTCTTAATAAGCCTCTGTAGCTTTGCCTTGAACCCAGACTGCTTGTTCTTAATCTGAGCTGATGAACTTTCATGATGAACTTTCCTGAATTTATAGGAACTTTTATAAACTCTTGCCAAACTTTATGAACTTTTATGGATTTTGGGGGGCTGACGTGACTTCCCCCTAGACCCTGCATGATTCTCCCTCTTCCTATGAACTTCATGTATGTTCCCATACCCCATCTCCCCATTCCCTATATGTGTATATGTCAGTATTTTAAATATTGAAGGAAAAAGCCACCTTTTATAAAATCAGCAACTCATGACTCTGGAAGCCCCTCTATGCTTCCTGAGTTGATAATCCCCTAACAAAGGATTTCACCAAGCCCACTTGCATGGACAATAAGTAAATGTCTCTTATGAGACCAGACTTCAGAGGGCAAAGCCAGGCCATCTGGGATGATAGGATCTATGGGCATTTTAAATCACTCAACACAAAGGGTATCCTCCTATCTGCAAGGAACCAGGAATTTCCCCCACAGTTTCTCCATTGTGCCATATCCCGACAGGCTGGAACCAACTTCAGCATCATCAATGAACCCCATATTCCAGGACTATAAAACAAAGGACCTAGCCTCTTGGGTGCTAGACAAAGATGATGATTCAAAGGACTAACACAATAACTCGGATCCGACTTGACCCTAAGCTATCATTGGGCCACCTTAATCCAGTCAACTAGACATCTCTTCATTGTTTTCTTGTTGCCTGCCTCCCTTCTCTTGCTGGCTTCCTGATGTCACAGCCAATCATAACAAAGCCAGCTCAGGGGGGATGGGCATGGGAATTTTTGAATCTGAAGGCTATAGATATTGTATTTCTCTGCCCAGCGAGCATGTCGATTTTTGGCAGGCTACTGCAATCATCATCCTTTCCAGCTGGAATGAAATAAAACCCTAGTGGCTTTCTCTTCAACTTGGTGAGATTTTTTCTGGAATACTGGCTTCTTTTCTCACCAATCCACAATGACTTGGATCTCTCTATCCACAGCCACTCTTAATTGCTCGACAACACAGGCATGAAGATGTTGCCACATTGTGGTACTATCCATGTGTCTATGGCAATAACATTGACTTAGGGATATTTGCTTTTTCCAAAAGTTATTTTGACTCATTCCAGTAAGTTTAGTTCAAATTAAGCAACATCCTTGCCTCTCTTGCCTTTTTCTTGAGATTCAAGAATTACAAGAGCATGGCAACTCTTTTCCTCCGGATACATGTATTTTCCTTAGCGTGTCAGCTTGCCTGTGGGCAGGTGGTGTTTGTTATATCATCAGCTGCCAGACCTCATCTTGCTCTCCACATGAACCTTGTCATATGTCAGCTTATCTGTGCAAATGCATACAAAGGTTCTCTTTTCTTTCTTCCTTCCTCCCTTTCATTCTTTTGAACCCTTTCATTCTTTTGCATTCATAGTGGAGAAGATGCATTATTTTTGAATATTTGCCTAGTGATATGTCCCCCTAAGCAAATATTTATAGACTCGAAATGTAATATACGAGTGGTGTTGGTTAAGCTAAGACTCTGGAGATCAAAATTTGAATCCCTGTTCAGCCACAAGCTATAGCAGTAGATAAAGAGTATGCATAAGCTTTACATTTTGTTATTAAAGATGCACACACATCCGCACACTACGATATATCAAGGAATGTAAACCTTGAGTAAAGCTGACAAAGTGTTTCTCTAAAAGGGAGTTGCCAGCTGAACATTTAGTAACTGGAAAGGGTGGAAACGCTCCCAAATGTGCTTGAAATGTTCTCGTGCGAATTGTAATTGCACAAAAGTATACTTTTTGGTGAGGTTCATGAGAAAATTTGGTCATCTTGAAAATGATTTCTTTAATGCCCTGAGAAAATGTTGCTGTACACTGGAAGGTCTTTGTTGTAGTATGTCCCTTTGAAATAAGTGGGGAATGGATGTACAGTGTGACCCCCATTTCCCATATCTGCCGAATCTACGCCCCAAGTGCTTGGTAGAAATTAAAAAATTAGGAACAGATGGCATACTGATGAAGGAGTCTACAGATCCACACCAATTCTAACTAAAATCTGCCAACAATTATCTGATATGCACTATAATCCCCCTGGGCATTTCTTTCTTTCTTTTCTTTTTACAATAATATTGTTTGTTTTGTGATTATTAATGAAAATACTTTTGTTGGGGTGTGTTGTCTATAGAGTTGCTTTCAAAGAACTAGAGATTCTTACAAAGAACATATTAAACAAATATATGAATAACTAAATCTGCAAAATTTAAAACCACAAATGTGGAGGGTTGATTGTATTGTAGGCTCCTGTGAAATGCACAAAAACAAGTAGTCAGTTGTTTAAAGCCTGTCTAATGGAAACATCTTTAATTAGCAATGGAAAGATAGCACAAAAGGGAGTGATCTTGGGCCCCTTCTACACAGCCAAACAAAATCCAGATTATTTGAGGTGAACTGGATTATATGGCAGTGTAGACTCATATAATCCAGTTCAAAGCAGATAATGTGGATTATCTGTTTTGATAATCTGGATTATATGGCAGTGTAGAAGTGGTCTTAGTCTCCTTAGGAAGGGAGTTCCAGAACTTGGGACCACTGTAAGATGGCCTCTCACTTTTACACCAAACATGCTAGTAGGAATGGGTGGGTGGTACAAAGGGAAGTGCCACATCTGAAGATCTTGAAACCCAAGTAATCTTGTATAGGGAAATATAGGGCTCAGAGCCAGGAACCCCAATTATGTAAAGATTTTTGAATTGAATGGGATTGTGCCTGGACAAAAACTAGAATGATGTACTTTAATGTTCTGTACAATGTACCTTAATGTAATCTGTTACTAGCCTCAGATAACAGTTTGGCTGCAACATTTTGGGCTCACTGAAGTTTCTAAACAACTGTCCTAAGATTGTAGGTTACAATAATCCAGATAGGATGAACTGAAGTATTTCTTTCTGAGGTAATATTGAAGCCGATGGGAACTTTAGGAGGGTCTTCCCCTGGGACCCCTCCAAAGAGGGATCGTTACTTTGGCGAGCTAGAGAAGCCTTATTTCAGCAATTTTATTAAATCAAAAATTCGAAATAAACCTCACCAAAGTTGAAGAAGCGGCACCGAGGTATTTTTTTATTAGCGATTCAGTTGAAAAGGATGCAATGTAGCAATCAATGAGTGTATGAATGGATTATGGAATTCCAATGACCAAAACTTAACCCCTTTGTGCAGTCTGGTACCCTTGCCCTTTGCAGAACTATAAGTTACCATCCCTTATTGGGGGGTGGGGGGGACGGACGGACATGCTCGACTTCAATATCAGAAGCCACCACATGCATGAACACATTGGCCACAAACAGAATATCAGAGACCTCATGGCTCCACTATAGATAACATACTTTTCTGAAAGCCTGAACTTTTCTGAAAGCCTGAACATTTCTTGGAATAGGCACAACTGACACACTAGCTTTGACTGTGAAAATTCATTCCTGGCCACTGTTAAGATATTGGGCCTGCTTGATCAGATGTCAACCCAATGCTATGAGCCTAGGTATGTGGTTAGGAGAAGAGTAACCTCACCCTGTTCAGGTGCTCCTGATGGCGCAGTGGGTTAAACTCCTGTGCTGGCTGGACTGAAGACTGACAGGTCAGAGGTTCGAATTTGGGGAGAGTGTGGATGAGCTCCCTTTATCAGCTCCAGCTCCCCTTGTGTGGACATGAGAGAAGCCTCCCACAAGCGTGGTGAAACTATCAAAACATCCGGGCATCTCCTGAGCAACGTCCTTGCAGACGGCCAATTTTCTCACACCAGAAGCGACTTGCAGTTTCTCAAGTCGCTCCTGACATGACCAAAACTCCCCCAAAAAACCTGTTCAGGTTGAGTCCCCGTTCCCAATATATCATTTGGCTAAGCAGGAGTAGTTCTCTTTTTGTTTGGATTAATTAACAATTTCTTCCACCCTGTTATAACTGAACAGCTTCCCAAGCTTGAAATCCTCTCCTCCAGCAGTTTCATGCTTGTGTTAGGACACATAACGGATAAGACAGAACACTTGTGTGACCCCCATGGACTGACAGCCATGTCACCAAAGAAAGATTACTCAGGGCTGCCTTCTGAAATCTCTGCTTCAAGACAGACCAGATAACTATTGAACTTTTAATGTAGTGCAAATCACATGTGTTGACCCCATCAAAAGTAAAGATAACCTATGGATGTAATTGACACAGATGGAACTCTTCTCTGGTCCACATCATGGAATTCCACTCATTATTATTACATAACTAGCTTGGGGACCCGGCGTTGCCCGGGTTATTAGAGAAAGTGGGTAATGGCGGTTCTGTATGCCAAGTTTGGTCTTTATTGGTCTTTGGATAACGGCTGTATTATTTTCAGGAAGTGAGTGAAGGTACTTGAAGTCCCATCATCCATGGCCCATCCTCCTACAAATAGCAGCAGGATATAGAGTGGGTCATGGGGGCTCTGTGTGCCAAGTTTGGTCTTTATCAGTCATTAGATGAGGGTGGCAGTGGTGTCAGTAAGTGAGTGAAGGTACTGCAAGTCCCATCACCCAAAGTCCATCCCCTTTCAAACTGCAGCAGGACGTAAAGTGGGTCATGGGGGCTCAGTGTGCTAAGTTTGGTCTTGATCAGTCATTGGATGAGGATCACAGCAGTCTCAGAACATGGGTGAAGGTACTGCAAGTCCCATAATCCATAGTCTCCCTCAAACATCACCAGAATGTTGAGTTGGCCATGGGGGCTCTCTGTGCCAAGTTTGGTCTTTCTTGGTATTTGGATGAGTGTCACTGTGGTTTCAGGAAGTGAGTGAAGGTACTGCAAGTCCCATCATCCATTGTCCGTCCTCCTCCAAACAGCACCAGGATGTAGAGTCGCTCATGGGGGCTCTGTGTGCCACGTTTGGTCTTGATTGGTCATTACATGAGGGTTGCACCAGTCTTGGGAAGTGAGTGGAGGTACTTGAAGTCCCATCATCCATAGTCTGTTCTCTCCCAAACATCACCAGAATGTTGAGTTGGCCATGGGGGCTCTGTGTGCCAAGTTTGGTCTTCATCAGTCATTGGATGAGGGTCTCAGTGGTTTCACTGAGTGAAGGTACTCTAAGTCCCATTGTCCATGGTGCATCATCCTCCAAACCGTACCAGGATGTAGAGTGCATCATGGAGACCCGGTGTGCCAAGTTTGGTCCTTATCGGAAATTGGATGATGTTTTGCAGTGGTCTCAGGAATTGAGCGAAGGTACTGCAAGTCCCAAAATCCATGCACGATCCACAGTCAAACCTCACCAGGGCATAAAGTGGGTCATGAGAGGTCTATGTGCCAAGTTTGGTGTTGTTCAATCATTGTTGAGGGTTGCAGCAGTCTCGGAAAGCGAGTAGAGGTACTTCAAGTCCCATCATCCATGGCATGCCCTACTCCAAACCGTATTAGGATGTAGAGTGGGTCATGGGGGCTCTGTGTGCCAAGTTTGGTTTTGTTTGGACATTAGATGAGGGTTGCAGCAGTCTTGGGAAGGGAGTGGAGGTACTTCAAGTCCCATCATCCATGGTCTGTCCTCCTCGAAAGTGCACCAGGATGTAGAGTGGGTCATGGGGACTCTGTTTGCCAAGTTTGGTCTTGATCAGTCATTGGCGAGGGTCGCAGTGATCTCAGGAAGTGAGTGAAATGATTGCAAGTCCCATCATCCATTGCCAAATTCTTCCAAACCGCACCAGGATGTAGAGTGGGTCATGCAGGCTCTCAGTGTAAATTGTGGTCCTGTTCCATCATTGTTGGCAGTTGTAATGGTCTTAGGAAGGGAGTTTAGGTATTGTAAGTCCCATCGTCCATGGTGCATCCTCCTTCAAACTGCACCTGGATGTAGAGTGCGTCATGGAGACTCAGTGTGCCAAGTTTGGTATTTATCGGTAATTGGATGAGGGTTGCAGTGGTCTGAAGAATTGAGCAATGGTACTGCAAGTCCCATAATCCACGGTCCATCCCCGGCCAAACCACACCAGGACATACAGTGGGTCATGAGAGGTCTATGTGCGAAGTTTGGTCCTGATTAGTCATTGGATGAGGTTAACAGCCGTCTCAGAATGTGAGTGGTGGTACTGCAAGTCCCATCATCCATGGTTCATCCTCCTCCAAACTGCAGTAGGATGTCGAGTGGGTGATGGGGGCTCTGTGTGCCTATTTCGGTCTGTATTGGTAGTGTTCTGACCCAGCCCCCGGCCTTTCCTTTCCTCTCTTTGTCATCTCGGAATGTTGGAAATGAGGCTGGCCAATCAGAGACCATATGCAAATTTCCTTCTGTCATGCCCTGTTTCTGCCATGAACCCTCTTCTCCACCAGGGGCTTCTATTGAAGCTGGCCAATCAGAGACCATATGCAAATAGCACCACTGTGGCAGCCAATCCGAATGTTGGAACTTTCAGGCTGGCCAATCAGAACGCTGCCACATACCCCTTCCGCCCTTCCGCCCTCTGCCCTTCCTCTGTCCGATACAAACAAACACTCTTCTTTATTATATACTAGCTTGGGGACCCGGCGCTGCCCGGGTTATTAGAGAAAGTGGGTAATGGCGGTTCTGTATGCCAAGTTTGGTCTTTATTGGTATTTGGATAACGGCTGCATTATTTTCAGGAAGTGAGTGAAGGTACTTGAAGTCCCATCATCCATGGGCCATCCTCCTACAAACAGCAGCAGGATATAGAGTGGGTCATGGGGGCTCTGTGTGCCAAGTTTGGTCTTTATCAGTCATTAGATGAGGGTGGCAGTGGTGTCAGTAAGTGAGTGAAGGTACCGCAAGTCCCATCATCCAAAGTCCATCCCCTTTCAAACTGCAGCAGGATGTAGAGTGGATCATGGGGGCTCTGTGTGCCAAGTGTGGTCTTGATTGGTCATTAGAAGAGGGTTGTAGCAATCTTCGGAAGGGAGTGGAGGTACTTGAAGTCCCATCATCCATGGTCTGTCCTCCTCCAAACTGTACCAGGATGTAGAGTGGGTCATTGGAGTTCCATGTGCCAAGTGTAGTCTTGATTAGTCATTGGCGAGGGTCTCAGTGGTCTCAGGAAGTGAGCAAAGGTACTGCAAGTCCCATCATCCATCTCCAAAGTTTTCCAAACAACACCAGGACGTAACGTGGGTCATGAGAGGTCTATGTGCCAAGTTTGGTCTTGATCCATCATTGGATGAGGTTTGCAGAGGTCTCAGAATGTGAGTGAAGGTACTGGAAGTTCCATCATCCATGGTCCACCCTTCTCCAAAACTGCAGCAGGATGTAGAGTGGGTCATGGGGGCTCTGTGTGCCAACTTTCGTCTTGATTGGTAATTAGATGAGTTTTGCAGCAGTCTTGGGTAGTGTAGGTACTTGAAGTCCCATCATCTATTGTCTGTCGTCCTCCAAACTGCTCCAGGATGTAGAGTGGGTCATTGAAGCTCCATGTGCCAAGTTTAGTCTTGATGAGTCATTGGCGAGGGTCTCAGTGGTCTCAGGAAGTGAGTGAAGTGACTGCAAGTCCCATCATCCATTGTTAAATTCTTCCAAACCGCACCAGGATGTAGAGTGGGTCATGCAGGGTCTCTGTGTAAATTGTGGTCCTGATCCATCATCGTTGGCAGTTGTAATGGTCTTAGGAAGGGAGTGCAGGTATTGCAAGTCCCATCGTCCATGGTGCATCCTCCTTCAAACTGCACCTGGATGTAGAATGCGTCATGGAGACTCAGTGTGCCAAGTTTGGTATTTATTGGTAATTGGATGAGGGTTGCAGTGGTCTCAAGAATTGAGCAATGGTACTGCAAGTCCCATAATCCACGGTCCATCCCCGGCCAAACCACACCAGGACGTAAAGTGGGTCATGAGAGGTCTATGTGTGAAGTTTGGTCCTGATCAGTCATTGGATAAGGTTAACAGCGGTCTCAGAATGTGAGTGGTGGTACTGCAAGTCCCATCATCCATGGTTCATCCTCCTCCAAACTGCAGTAGGATGTAGAGTGGGTGATGGGGGCTCTGTGTGCCAAGTTTCGTCTCTATTGGGAGTGTTCTGACCCAGCCCCCTTTGGCCTTTCCTTTCCTCTCTTTCTCATCTCGGAATCTTGCATTTGAGGCTGGCCAATCAGAGACCATATGCAAATTTCCTTCTGTCATGCCCCATTTCTGCCATGAACCCTCTTCTCCACCAGGGGCACCTATTGAAGCTGGCCAATCAGAGACCATATGCAAATAGCACCACAGCGACAGCCAATCAGAACGCTGCCACATACACCGCCCGCCGCCCTTCCTCTGTCCGATACAAACACTCTTCTTTATTATATATACAGATATAGATATAGATATTCTGTTGTGTAAATCTCATGCATAAGAACTCATTACTGGCATATGTATTTCCTTAGAACTGAAGTAAAGGGCATATGATATTTAGTCATGCGTGCAAGTCTTATCCTAGAGAGCCAGACCAGAAAGATATCATGGATGATGGTATCAATAAGCTATTGAGAGACCCAGCAGAGCCAATATGGATACACGCCCTAAGTCCTCTCAACTACTGAGGCAACTAAAGCAGTTTCTGTCCACAATAAGGATGGAAACCAGATTCAAAAGGATTTAGATAATCAATTTCATCCAGGAGCTCCTGGAACTCAGAAGCCACCACATGCATGAACAAACAGAATATCAGAGACCTCACGGCTCCACTATAGATAACATGCTTTTCTGAAAGCCTGAACATATTCAAGAGCAATCATTTAAATATTGCTGAGACAAGTGCTCTGCTTCCTACTAAAATCTGAAATGGCATTTCCAGAAACAGAAAGGCTTACTACCAAATAAGTGTTCATGGAATTGTGGGTGTAAGGACACAACTCACATTACTTGCTAGTGTGTAGAATCTCCCTGTCATTCTTTCACAAAATGTAGACTAGGAGGATGTAATTTACAGTAGGAGATCTACAGGAGAAGGGACTATTTTCTGGGTTTTTTTCCATTTTGATAGTCACTTCCTTACCCCTAGATAATTTTCCTTCATTGATAGAAAAGGTACACATACCCTATCCGTATTTTTTTTTACTTCATTTGGATGAAGCAGCTTGTAGATATAATATTTAGTGGCAAAACAAACAGAAAAGAAGTACCTCCCTACATGATTCAGGATTATAGGGCTGAAACCTACACATTACTAAGCATCTCCAATGTATCTTTTCATCAGTCCTGATAAGGGATAATAATGGCTCAATCCTAAATTCTTATAGATGACATTATAATCAAATTAATGGTCCATAATAATCAGTGGGGATTGCATGATATGTATTGAACAAACACTCCTCTGCACCACCTAGATCTGCGGGCCGGCTTTATCCCTGACACAGCATTGCAGCAAAAGTAATTTGTGTATTGGAAGTTATTTGCATATTGGGTCAAATACATAAATATTTCTGAACTGTGGTTGGTTGAATCCATTGATGAAGAATCAGTGAATATAGAGGGCCAACTGCATATACAGTATTTGTTTATAGTACAGACATGTAATATAATATTGGAACAGTTCAAAGTAAAATGCAGATGTAAAAGACTACAAAACCCATATAAACTAATTTTAAAATCTATTTAAAAGTATTTCTAAATTTAAAATGTTGGACTTGAAACTCCCATAATTGTTAATAATTACTAGCACTGTACTACTTGGGACCAATGGGAAGACTAATCCAACAAACGGCCCTACCCAGGTTTGAATCAATCTATATTTCCCAAATTAGCAGTTCTTTATCTTCAGTAAATCTAAAAAACCATGATTCAGTGCCTGTCACATCCAGGGCTTTGGTTCTAGTTTCTTTTTCTTACTAAGTTAGAAAGAATTTTGAGCCCATTCATTCCTGAGCTTCAGAATGGAATGAGTTTCGCTGGTAACACTGATTGTGTAATCCAGACTGAGTCATCTGTTACTCTACTTGCTGAGTACAATCTTAATATTTCTAACTATTTCCCCTCCAGAACATATCTTGAGGTTCTCAAGAACTGTTAAGACCAAACTGAATTCCTAAAGATTTCCATTTTCCCAGAAATCTATACATGTGTGGAAACCCCTAACTAACTATGATAGAATATGTTGAAATATTTAAATACACCTGAACATTCTTATTGTAGAACCAATGTGGTCTAGTGGTTTATGTGTTGGACTGGACCCTGAAGACCAGAGTTTGAACCCAACTCAGTCATGACCTCTCTCAACTTCAGAGGAAGGCAGTGGCAAAACCCTTTATGATCACATTTTCCAAGAAAAGCACTTGATAAGGTTATCTATCGGTCACTAGAATTATAGAGTTGGAAGGGGTCCTGTGGGCAATCAGGTCCAAACCCCTGCTCAGTGCAGGATCTCCAACACATGACAATTGATTTTTCTCTTTTTATGATTATTATGCTGTATATATTTGGGGTCCTAGCAGGAAGGAAGCACAGCTTTTCTAAACTTCAGATAGTGATCCAGGACCTTATCATACTAGGTTTTGTTTAGCCTCTTACCACTAGGGTTGAATAGATTCACTCACGTGTGGTGTAATTCAGAAAAAAGGGTTTGGAGCCAGAGGAATGGAGGTTTGGAAAACAGAGGAAGGCAAGGCAGAAGGGAAGAGGGTAGTTTTGATAGATAAAGGGTTTGGAGCCAGAGAAAAGAGAGAAAGAAGAAGGAAAAGTTTGGGAGGGAGGGAGAGGGAGAAATTAATAACATCATTTGTGGAAACTTCTTTTTTGCTCACTAAAACTTTGCTATTTTTATTGGGATCTCTCCCTTTTTTCTGGGGTATGTTTTGGGGATCCTGTTCAACCACCCACACCCCTTCCAAAATCATACGTTTTCAGATTTATCACAGGAGCAAGTGCAGTTCCCAACCATTCAATCTTTTTGAAAAAACACACATGGGGAAAAACTTTTGGGGATAGGCTTTCCTTTCCAAGTCTGCTACCTCCGAGTAGATTTGAGGCAATATCTTATAAGATAGACACAGTTTGGGGGATATAAACTGTCCCTTCCAATACTTCTGTTCCCAAAGACAGCAGAGGCACTGTTCTGAGAAGATAAATACCAGTTTGGTGATTTAGACTTTCCTTTCCAATCCTGCTACTTCTGAGGAGACAGGAGGCATTAATCTGCATCCCTCACTTTCTTGTACTCCTTTCCTTCCTCCCAGTTGTGTTGCTCTCCATCACAGAAGTCTGAAACAAAAGTTGAAAAGGTAGCTGTAGTGCAATTTCGAAAGCAAAGATTACTATGAAAGAGAAATGGTGATATTTTGAAATTTTGGTAAATCTTGCTTAATGCCAGCTCATGAAGCAAGATTTTGGGAGATAAATGTCATAAATGTCAATGCTTGGTAGGAGACCACCCATAGGAATGCCCCTTACTCCATGTCACTGAAGCTGTTTAACACAGGCTCTGTTATAGATCATTAAATTAGAAATGGGGGAGGGGGCAGCATGGGACAATGTCTGGGGACTCTACATGGAATACAGAGAGGATATGAGATCTTGTAAGTCCCCCTTACTTCCAGTCTCTACGCCATTGCAAAGTGGAATTTCTGAATATTCAGAGCTGCACTAGAGCCATGTTGAACTGATGCAAATTGTGAATCAGAATGAAAATGGAAGAGCTATATTTTATGGAGGCAGAAAATGTCCATAGAATTATTGAGATTCTATGACAAGGAGGTGTTATTTATTTTTATGACTCATCACATTTTGAGACTAATGATTAGAGAATTATCTTCCCAACCCTGTTATTTGCATGTGTATGAGTGTATGTGTGTATATATGTCTGTCTCTGTGCGTGAAGTTTGAAAAGCTAAAAGATACTCTATACATCTTTATTGTATTAATATTTGTCTCAAAATGAGTTTAATGGGGCTTGCTCTTAGGTAGGTCTTCATATGATTCATGCTGAACTGTAACCTGTGAAGAGATCACTGTATCTAATGAAATCTTCCCATCTTCCCTACTTGGGCAAAGTCATGGAAAGCGTGGTGGCCTCACAACTCCAGGTATTCTTGAGAGACACGGATTATCTAGATCCGGCACAGTCTGGTTTCAGACCGGGACATGGTACCGAGACGGTCTTGGTCGCCTTAGTGGATGATCTGCGCCGGGAGCTAGACGGGGGAGTGTGTCCCTGTTGGTGCTCCTGGACCTCTCAGCGGCCTTCGATACCGTCAACCACGGTATCCTTCTGGGGCGCCTTGCAGAGATGGGTCTCGGGGGCACTGCTTTGCAGTGGCTCCGGTCATTTCTGGAGGGCCGTACCCAGAAGGTGTTATTGGGGGACTCCTGTTCAACATCACAGCCTTTGACCTGTGGGGTTCCTCAGGGCTCCATCCTGTCCCCCATGCTGTTTAACATCTACATGAAGCCGCTGGGTGAGATCATCCGGAGTTTCGGGGTGCGGTGTCATCTGTACGCAGATGATGTCCAACTCTGTCACTCCTTCCCACCTGCTACTAAGGAGGCCGTCGAAGTCCTGAACCGGTGCCTGGCCGCTGTAATGGTCTGGATGAGGGCGAACAAACTGAAATTAAATCCAGACAAGACAGAGGTACTCCTGGTCAGTCGCAAGGCCGAACAGGGTATAGGGTTACAGCCTGTGCTGGACGGGGTCGCACTCCCCTTGAAGGCTCAGGTTCGCAGCTTGGGTGTGACCCTGGACTCGTCGCTGAGCCTGGATCCCCAGGTTTCAGCGGTGACCAGGGGAGCATTTGCACAGCTCAGGCTCGTGCGCCAGCTGCGCCCGTATCTTGGGAAGTCTGACTTGGCCACGGTGGTACACGCTTTGGTCACATCCCGCCTCGACTACTGCAACGCTCTCTACGTGGGGCTGCCCTTGAAAATGGCCCGGAAGCTCCAGCTAGTCCAGCGCGCGGCAGCCATGTTGTTAACAGGAGCAGGGCGTAGGGAGCACACAACGCCCCTGCTGTCCCAGCTCCACTGGCTGCCGATTTGCTACCGGGCCCAATTTAAGGTGCTGGTACTATCCTACAAAGCCCTAAACGGTTCCGGCCCAAAATACCTTGCAGACCGCATCTTGGCCTACGAGCCCACGAGGACCTTGAGATCATCCGGGGAGGCCCTTCTCTCGATCCCGTCTGCCTCACAGGCACGCCTGGCGGGGACGAGAGAGCGGGCCTTCTCGGTGGTGGCCCCCCGGCTGTGGAACGCCCTCCCTGCTGAAGTTAGACAGGCGCCCTCCCTTATGGCCTTTCGTAAGAGCCTGAAAACATGGCTCTTCGAGTTGGCCTTTAACTGAGTGCTATATCTTGGCAATGATGACCGGAATGGACCACGACTATGAGACTGACTATGACCCATGATATGACGAAGCGGATTTTTAGTATAAGTATATGTCAAGTAGTAGTAGCATGTTATGTATTGTTCTGATTACTGTAAATTGTCTTTTCTATGTTGTTGTTCACCGCCACGAGTCGCCCCCTGGGCTGAGAGTGGCGGTAAACAAGTGCAAGTAATAAATAAATAAACAAGTGCAAGTAATAATGAAATGGACTGAAGTTCATCAAAGCAAATGTGAGAAGTATCTTCAGGGTCCCTTTATATCTTCTTCTGCTGAAACGGAGTAACAGGGCTATAACTGACAAAACCTTTAGTGTTTTTGTTCCTTTTGTTCCATCTAGGTCATCTAAATGCGTTCTCAAAATACAGAAAATTAGGCTATTATACCATCAAAAGTTGCTTTTATGAGCCATTCATTTCAACGAAATCATTAACTTTCATGCTGAAACCGAATTAAATACAGTTGGTTCTCCACTTTTGCAACTTTTGACTTTTGTGGCTTTGATTATTCACAGATCTGAATAAAATATTCTCTCTAGGAATCTCTAGATCCTTTAGTGCAACTCTACAGTCAATTGCTTCAGGAAAGCTATTTTTTAACCTGAGAGAAAAAATATCACCAGTAATTTCTAGGTCCTTCAGTATGGCTCTGGGAAGTTGACAAAAGAATCACTTTTTTTCACTTTCATGGGGGTCCTGGGCCCCTAACCCCAGTTAATGTGGAGGGCTGACTATCAGATTTGACTTTGCATTTACTTTCAGCAATAATATAAAGATTGTTTTTTTTAAAAAAATTAAATTAAAAATAGCTTTATAAAAGTTGTATCAATTTTTGTATCAAACAAAAATTTAAAATATTTCTTAATTAGCAAGATTTGGCTTGTTTAGATGAATTTATTTACATTAGAAGATTAGAAACATTTATCACACATCTTTGGGACACTTCCTTTTTTTGGCATTAGAACAAAATCTTGGCTCATTTCCATATACAAGCCTTTTATACAAGATTGTGCATTCCCTCTTTCTCTTTCTCTAGAGTTTAAGTCATTAGTTAATCATAATGAATTTCAGATCTACCTGTCATCTTCTGTATGAGAAAGGTGAGTTCACTTCATATCACAACACAAAGCACCAGGATGTGTCATCAGACAAGGTGGAATTCCCCCTCCTCCCAAGATATTTTGGTCACATCAGAAGTGGGGGAGTACTAGAAATCAAATGTCAGAGAAATAAGTGGGGAAACACACTGGAGGCTCTTGGAGAGGAATATGGTTATTGGTATTGGGTTTACCCCTTGGTTAAACACTAAGAAGATTTTGAGTGGGCTGGAAATCATATGTGGTCACAGAAGGACTTTAAAAATAACTAGACAACTGTTATGTGGGCTGACTGTTGATGTGGGAGAAATGTGGTGTGTCTGAGTTTGACTATGAACTTTCCCTTAACTTCTAACATTGAGCCAATAAGACTTAATGGTAAAAGGACCAACAAGTCCCACTTTGGCTGGTTTGATATTTTATATACCATTTAGGACAAAGTGGTTTCATTTCTTAGGAGTTGGCCCAACTGACTGGAGTTTTGCGGGGAAAGTCCAGTTGAGGATCCTTTTGTTCCAATGCTTTTTTTTGTTGTTCCAACGGTGACATTTTACCCCCAGAGCAGGAGATTTATTTTTTATTTTTGGAAACCTCAGGAGCTTCCAAAGACCTAGGGGTAAATTCCATGTCTGGTTTCCTTGCCTAACCTCTTCTTGTAGTCCTTGGTGGTTCCTGCTCATGACAACATTAAGTGTGCCTTTCCCTTTATTGTTGTTAACTGCCATCAATTTGACTTTGACTTATGGAGACCCCATGAATAAGAGACGTTCAAATCACCCTGTAGCTGATAGGGTGACTTAAAAGTCTCTTATTCATGGGGTCTCCATAAGTCAAAGCCAAATTGACAGCAGTCTGCAGGGCCATAGCGGCTTTGATTTCGTCTATCTGTATTTTGGTCTTCCCTTTTCCTAATGCTTTCTACCTTACTAAGTTTTATTGTCCTTTCTAGTGATTCAATGCTTCTCATGAAATGGCCAGACTACGACAGTCCATTGTTACATTTTCCATATTTGTTGACAGATTTTTAGATGGAACTGGAGAACATTCCATCTCTGCAAACTGAGGGTGCATCCAGACATTGGGAAGACCCACACCCACCCAAAAAACCGGGGTTTCTGGTCGGGTGTCCCCTGCCATCCCAGTAACTTCTAGGATGGCATGGGGCCACCCAACAACCCCTCCCCTCACAAAAGCCCTTTAAAGAAGTAAAACCTTTCGGGCTGCCATGACACTCCTCTGGCAGACCTCCTAGTGTGTAGAAATGATGTGCCAGGAGGAAGGGGAAAAGCAATTAAGCAATTTTCCTCCTTGCCCCCCCCCCTCCCCCGGCCTCCTGGCATTCCATTTGTATGTGCCAGGAAGCCTGTTAGAGGAGCGTCATGGTGGCTCTGTAAGTTTTTACTTCTTTTAAGGGTTATTTGTGGTGGTGGAAGGATTGGGGCAGGGGCTGCGTGCTGGAGCCTGAAGAACTGAGAGGGCTATGGGGACTGACCTCTGGGAATACCTGAGAGTCAGTCCTCACAGGCCCAGGTCTAATGGGATATCTAATTAATTTGGAACGAATCAGGTTTGCCTACTTTGTCCTGAATTAATTCTGTTTTACCAGAGGTGTCATTCGGGGCCTGTTTGGAATGTCATTTTGGGCCTGATGGGAAGGGCCCTGAAGCAATTCTGTTGGTTGTGAACCACTTTATTTCTATGGTATGATCTTTCTCAAAGGAAGAGCAGAACGGTACAGATAGAGGGATTCCTGTGTGAATAACAATGATGATTTATTTTCCCTACCTTTGGGAGCCTACAAGTGGTGGAACTTGAAACTATTGCAGGCTGAATTCTGATCATCTTTAGGCTAAAAGCCTAGCCTCCTCCTGGCATCTTCTTTATCAGAGGTAGACAACTGAAAAACAAAGAAAAGATCTTTCTCAGCAGTGTTGTGCCAATTATGGAATGCCCATCCTAGAAAGTCTCACCTGCTACTAATTCAGGAATCATTTTGGCAATTCCTCTCATTCCTGTATTTACCCACACACTGTGGTTCTTGTCATTTTAATTGTTTTAAGGAACAATTATTCATTGCTCTGTTACTATGATGCAATTGGTTGTACATGGTCTTGATATTTTCAATCAGAAGAAAGCAAGTCTGTAAGTCTCTCTCTCTCTCTCTGCAATAAATAGATAACATAAATATCCAGAAAGGAGGAAAAATAGAAAGGGGGAAATGTGACAGTATCTTTAGAACTAGTTGTTTTTTTTATTTTCTCATGCGCTTTCATGGATATAAGCCCCATTGAAACTCAATACAGAAAAGACAGAGGTACTCCTGGTCAGTCGCAAGCAGACCAGGGAATAGGGATCCAGACTGTGTTGGATGGGATTACACTCGGGCAGAGTCAGGGATGGAGCTTCTCTTCCCCCACAAAAGACAACTTTGTTAAAGAAAATGATCCATTGTAAGATAAATTACTGAAGATTTTTATTTGGAAGCAAACAATGGCAAAAATTCCAAGCTCTTGTATAGCAATAATGCTGTTATCTTAAGTCATATAAATTGGGACACAGGACATTAGCACACACTTGCCACTAGCCCACACTGTTCCCATGACACATGATAGTGGAAACTTACTTTAATGCTGATGTACATTTTAAACAGTTGCTGGCATTGCATGATTGTGTTGTCTTAACTGTGTGAAGCTACCCTTCTCAGCGGTGGCATAATTCCAGTCTCCCACTATACTGCTTCCCCTTTGTGTTGTTTTGTTTTGTTTACAGACACTTTAATTTTTTTTCCAGCTATGGGAACACAGAGGATGGTGCCACAGAAACACCCAGACTGACTGCACTGGCTAAGTCCAGGAATGTAGTGTGATGACCATCGGAAGGTGGGAACAAGTATCACCCAACACCATTTCACCACTTCTGCAAAATAAAATCCACAGTCCTGGCAGACAAAAGCAATACAAATGCAAGGTGAGCAAAAGGGGATTATAGTTGACTAAGTCTTTCTGAATAAAGGAGCACTGAATCTCTGTGGGTGGGTTTTGGAACTCATTGAAAAGATCACACAAGTACTCTCAGTATTCATTTGACTGGTAGTATAGTGTTGTATTAAGTAATTTCCTTTTCACACAATTCTAAATACCCCTTGGTAAAGAGCAAAGAGCAGGCTTCCATAGGATGGGACCATGGCAGTTAAACTGGACTCATAGTGCCAAGGATAGAACCCTGAGGCACCCCACTGCTTGTTATTGTTGTGTACCTTCAAATTGTTTTTGGTTTATCGTGGCCCTAGCACAGGATTTTGTGAGATTAAAGGTGTGTGAGTAGCCCGAGGTTGCCCAATGAGCTTCCATGGCTTAGCCTGAACTTAGCCAAATGCTCAAACCAATCATGGAAAGGAGATACACCATGAAAACAAAGAAGGCTGCTTTAAACCACAATTCTGAGCTTGCCTAGTCACTGAATTCAACACTGACCGAATTCAATGGGATTGATTCTCTCACGTAGGTAGGTACAGTAGGTACGTTGCTTGTTTGCAATGGTCCCCTTTAGCAGTGAAGATGTGTGCAAGAACACAGTTTTTTTTTATGAAGAAAAGGGGTGTTTAATTCACTAAAACACTTTTAAAACAAGTATTTTCAAATGGGAGCATGGGTTAGCACCATAGCTTCTAACCTAAAGACACAACCTTGTGAAAACTCTCAGCCAGAGGGTGAAGGATTAATACATTTAGGCCAGTGGTCCTCAACCTGCAGGTCCCCAGGTGTTTTGGCCTACAACTCCCAGAAATCCCAGTCAGTTTACCAGCTGTTAGGATTTATGGGAGTTGCAGGCCAAAATATCTGGAGACCCACAGGTTGAGAACCACTAATTTAGGCATTTCCATTACAAATTCAGGAAGAAAAGCAGGTACACAGAGACTTTAATGTGGGCTAAAGAAAAGCCTCTATTAGCATCCATTTTTCACCCTCTGCTGCATGGCAATAAAGAAGGTCCTAAATGCCCTAAAGCAAGCACTCCCAAACTAAGGTCTGTGGGCTGGATGTGGCCCTCCAAGGTCATTTACCTGCTCCCCATCCTACACTTTAGACTAAGGGTCGCCTGAAGTCTGAAATGACTTGAAGGCACACAACAGCACAATCCTAATTAACTTGACTATCTCATCAGTCAAAAGCAAACCCACACTTCCTATTGACATACTGGTAAATTTATATTGGTTAAGATTGTACTTCATTTTAAATGAGTCCCCTAGGGGAGATAGGGAGGAATACAAATATATTGCTGTTGTTGTTGTTGTTGTTATTATTATTATTATTATTATTATTTTACTGACCCAAAACACAGTATGACACAGCAAACAAGATATATATGCTGGATTTCATATCAAATTATTATTATTATTATTATTATTAATAATAATAATAATATTATTATTAATATTAATATTAATATTTTATTGTTCTTTCATGGGTTTTTTTTGGCACTTCAAATAAGATATGTGCAGTGTGTATAAGAATTTGTTCATGTTTTTTTCAAACTATAGTCTGGCCCCCCAACAGTCTAAGTAACCATGAACTGGCTCTCTGTTTAAAAAGTTTGAGGACCCCTGCCCTAAAGGAACCAGATTCCATTGGATCTTGGAAGCTAAGCAATGCCAGCTCTGGATGACAGACAACCAATGAATGCCAGGTTGTACGGTATATTTCAGAAGGAACTGGCAAATCCACATTTGACAAGCAACTTGAATGCACACACACAACACATACTTGACAGGGACTAGCTTTCTAGAAAAATAATGACTGCAACAGGGCAAAACATTGATTCATTAAAGTGGTTTGTACTCAAAGTTCCTGGTATCCAAGCACTTTGTGTTTTGTTCTTATTACAGGGAAATGTATTTCAGCTTTTTGCCGAAGTACTTTCAGGGTGAATTTATGAATGGGCAAGGCAGGAAGGAAGGGAAAAATCAAAGCCCTCCCCCAAGAGAAGTTCTGGCAGACAGCCACTGGTTTTGTATTTTTCTTAGAGAATGTGAAAAAAATATCTCGATGAAAGTCTGCTTCAGCAAAGCCAGTCAATTCAACAGCTTCAGCTGACTGAATGTCAAACAGGAAGTGTGCAGCCATGACAAAGCTGGAAAGTACAGAGTGAACAGAACAGAAGAGTACATTTGAGAAAGGAAAAGCGCACACATACACACACCTAACAGTGTACACTGGCAGTCATTGTAACCGTGTCACAAGATTAGAAAATCCAGGGGCATTTGGTTTTTCTTACACAACTCCCTGGGAACCAATCTTTCCGATCATCACCAAATGTTTTATGATATGATTCTGAAGAATGAATAAGTGTATTTTTCCTTTTATAATTAGAACCATATGCCTTACCATTGAAGGAAGGGAACCTTTTCACAAGATGGTCTTTTTTCCTGATATGCGACATTGGATGACTCTGATTCCCCAAAGCTGTCCGAATTTCCTTGTTTTTGAAATTTTAAGCTGAGATAGAAAAGTGTCAACTTTGTTAGGATTATATGTGCTTTTAATTTTTTGTAAAGACTGGCATTGTAATTGATCCTAGAGTTTCACAAAGTTAAGAATTAGTTTAATTAAATCAATTCAGTTCAATATTAATTAATTAAAATTAAATACAATAATTTACAATGAAATACAATGAAATGAAATACAATGAAATACAAAGGATCACCGCCTTGTCGGGGCGCTGGAGCTTGAGCACCTCAATGATGTCATGAGCGAAACCGTGAAGGGACACCCAAGACGGGACGGTTGTGGCAGAGAGGTCAGACCAAGCGTGATCCCTGGGGAAGGCAATGGCAAACCACTCCAGTATCCTTGCCAAGAAAACTAAATGGACCAGTACAACCAGAGATATGTCGGTATGCCATTGGAAGATGGGACTCCCAGGTCGGAAGATGGCCAAAATGCTACTGGGGAGGAGCAGTGGATAAGTTCAACTAGCCCCAGATGTGATGACGCAGCTAGCTCAAAGCCGAAAGGAAGGCTAGCGGCCGACGGTACTGGAGGTGAACGACGAATCCGATGCTCTAAAGATCAACACACCATAGGAACCTGGAATGTAAGATCTATGAGCCAGGGCAAATTGGGTGTTGTTATTGATGAGATGTCAAGACTAAAGATAGACATTCTGGGGGTCAGCGAACTGAAATGGACTGGAATGGGCCACTTCACATCAGATGACCACCAGATCTACTACTGCGGACAAGAGGAACATCGAAGAAATGGAGTAGCCTTCATAATTAATAAGAAATTCGCTAAAGCAGTGCTTGGATACAACCCAAAAAATGACAGAATGATCTCAATTCGAGTGCAAGGAAAGCCTTTCAACATTACAGTGATCCAAATATATGCCCCAACCACAGCTGCTGAAGAAGCAGAAGTAGATCAGTTCTATGAGGATCTGCAGGAACTACTGGATAATACACCAAAAAGAGACATTATTTTCACTACAGGAGACTGGAATGCCAAGGTGGGAAGTCAAATGACAACAGGGATCACAGGCAAGCATGGTCTGGGAGAACAAAATGAAGCAGGACGCAGGCTGATAGAATTTTGCCAGGAAAACTCGCTGTGTATAACAAACACTCTCTTCCAACAACCTAAAAGACGGCTTTACACATGGACCTCTCCAGACGGTCAACACCGAAATCAGATTGACTACATCCTTTGCAGCCAAAGGTGGCGGACATCCATCCAGTCGGTGAAAACAAGACCTGGGGCTGACTGTAGCTCAGATCACGAACTTCTTATTGCCCAATCTGTATATATAATAAAGAAGAGTGTTTGTATCGGACAGAGGAAGGGCGGAAGGAATATGTGGCAGCGTTCTGATTGGCTGCCGCTGTGGTGCTATTTGCATATGGTCTCTGATTGGCCAGCTTCAATAGGAGCCCCTGGTGGAGAAGAGGGTTCATGGCAGAAACGGGGCATGACAGAAGGAAATTTGCATATGGTCTCTGATTGGCCAGCCTCAAATGCAAGATTCCGAGATGAGAAAGAGAGGAAAGGAAAGGCCGGGGGCTGGGTCAGAACACTCCCAATACAGACCGAAATAGGCACACAGAGCCCCCATCACCCACTCTACATCCTACTGCAGTTTGGAGGACTATGTACCATGGATGATGGGACTTGCAGTACCATCACTCACATTCTGAGACCGCTGTTAACCTCATCCAATGACTGGTGAGGACCAAACTTGGCACATAGACCTCTCATGACCCACTTTACGTCCTGGTGTGGTTTGGTCGGGGATGGACCCTGGATTATGGGACTTGCAGTACCTTTGCTCAATTCTTGAGACCACTGCAACCCTCATCCAATTACCGATAAAGACAAAACTTGGCACACTGAGTCTCCATGACCCACTCTACATCCTGGTGCGGCTTGGAAGAGGATGCACCATGGACGATGGGACTTGCAATACCTGCACTCCCTTCCTAAAACCATTATAACTGCCAACAATGATGGATCAGGACCACAATTTACACAGAGACCCAGCATGACCCACTCTACATCCTGGTGCGGTTTGGAAGAATTTGACAACGGATGATGGGACTTGCAGTCACTTCACTCACTTCCTGAGACTACTGAGACCCTTGCGAATGACTGATCAAGACCAAACTTGGCACACAGAGTCCCCATGACCCACTCTACATCCTGGAGCAGTTTGGAGGACGACAGACCATGGATGATGGGACTTCAAGTACCTCCACTACCCAAGACTGCTGCAAAACTCATCTAATGACCAATCAAGACCAAAGTTGGCACACAGAGCTCCCATGACCCACTCTACATCCTGCTGCAGTTTTGGAGAAGGGTGGGCCATGGATGATGGAACTTCCAGTACCTTCACTCACATTCTGAGACCTCTGCAAACCTCATCCAATGACGGATCAAGACCAAACTTCGCACATAGACCTCTCATTACCCACTTTACAAACTTTGGAGATGGATGATGGGACTTGCAGTACCTTTGCTCACTCCCTGAGACCACTGAGACCCTCGCCAATGACTAATCAAGACTACACTTGGCACATGGAGCTCCAATGACCCACTCTACATCCTGCTGCAGTTTGGAGGAGGACAGACCATGGATGATGGGACTTCAAGTACCTCCACTCCCTTCCAAAGATTGCTGCAACCCTCTTCTAATGACCAATCAAGACCACACTTGGCACACAGAGCCCCCATGATCCACTCTACATCCTGCTGCAGTTTTAAAGGGGATGGACTTTGGATGATGGGACTTGCACTACCTTCACTCACTTACTGACACCACTGCCACCCTCATCTAATGACTGATAAAGACCAAACTTGGCACACAGAGCCCCCATGACCCACTCTATATCCTGCTGCTGTTTGTAGGAGGATGGCCCATGGATGATGGGACTTCAAGTACCTTCACTCACTTCCTTAAAATAATGCAGCCGTTACCCAAAGACCAATAAAGACCAAACTTGGCATACAGAACCGCTATTACCCACTTTCTCTAATAACCCGGGCAACGCCGGGTCCCCAAGCTAGTTTAGAATAAAACTAAAGAGATCAGGGAAAATACACAGACCAGTTAGATATGATCTCACTAACATTCCTAGCGAATATACAGTGGAAGTGAAGAACAGATTTGAAGGACTAGATTTAGTAAACAGAGTCCCAGAAGAACTATGGACAGAAGTCCGAGACATTGTTCAGGAGGCAGCAACAAAGTACGTCCCAAAGAAAAAGAAAACCAAGAAGGCAAAATGGTTGTCTGCTGAGACACTGGAAGTAGCCCAAGAAAGGAGGAAAGCAAAAGGAAACAGGGATAAGGGGAGATATGCCCAGTTAAATGCGCAATTCCAGAGGTTAGCCAGAAGAGATAAGGAACTATTTTTAAATAAGCAATGCATGGAAGTGGAAGAAGACAACAGAATAGGAAGGACAAGAGACCTCTTCCAGAAAATTAGAAACATTGGAGGTAAATTTCAGGCAAAAATTGGTATGATAAGAAACAAAGATGGCAGGGACCTAACAGAAGCTGAAGAGATCAAGAGAAGGTGGCGAGACTATACAGAAGATCTGTATAGGAAGGATAATAATATTGAGGATAGTTTTGACGGTGTGGTGAATGAGTTAGAACCAGACATCCTGAGGAGTGAGGTTGAATGGGCCTTAAGAAGCACTGCTACCAACAAGGCAGCAGGAGACGACGGGATCCCAGCTGAACTGTTTAAAATCTTAAAAGATGATGCTGTCAAGGTGATGCATGCCATTTGCCAGCAAATATGGAAAACACAAGAATGGCCATCAGACTGGAAAAAATCAACTTATATCCCCATACCAAAAAAGGGAAATGCAAAAGACTGCTCAAACTTCCGTACAGTGGCCCTTATTTCTCATGCCAGTAAGGTAATGCTCAAGATCCTGCAAGGAAGACTCCAGCAATACATGGAGCGAGAGTTGCCAGATGTTCAAGCTGGGTTTAGAAAAGGCAGAGGAACGAGAGACCAAATTGCCAATATCCGCTGGATAATGGAGAAAGGCAGGGAGTTTCAGAAAAACATCTACTTCTGCTTCATTGACTACTCTAAAGCCTTTGACTGTGTGGATCATAATAAATTGTGGCAAGTTCTTAGTGGGATGGGCATCCCAAGCCACCTTGTCTCTCTCCTGAGGAATCTGTACAAGGACCAAGTAGCAACAGTAAGAACTGACCACGGAACAACAGACTGGTTCCAGATTGGGAAAGGCGTACGGCAAGGCTGCATCCTCTCACCCAACCTTTTTAACTTGTATGCAGAACACATCATGCGATGTGCGGGGCTGGATGAATGCAAAGCTGGGGTGAAAATTGCTGGAAGAAACATTAACAACCTCAGATATGCAGATGACACCACTCTGATGGCTGAAAGCGAGGAGGAGCTGAGGAGCCTTCTAATCAAGGTGAAAGAAGAAAGCGCAAAAGCCGGGTTGCAGCTAAACGTCAAAAAAACCAAGATTATGGCAACAAGAATGATTGACAACTGGAAAATAGAGGGAGAAACCGTGGAGGCCGTGACAGACTTTGTATTTCTAGGTGCAAAGATTACTGCAGATGCAGACTGTGGCCAGGAAATCAGAAGACGCTTACTTCTTGGGAGGAGAGCAATGTCCAATCTCGATAAAATAGTAAAGAGTAGAGACATCAGACTGGCAACAAAGATCCGCCTTGTCCAAGCCATGGTATTCCCTGTAGTAACCTACGGATGTGAGAGCTGGACCTTAGGGAAGGCTGAGCGAAGGAAGATCGATGCTTTTGAGCTGTGGTGTTGGAGGAAAGTTCTGAGAGTGCCTTGGACTGCGAGAAGATCCAACCAGTCCATCCTCCAGGAAATAAAGCCCGACTGCTCACTGGAGGGAAAGATACTAGAGACAAAGTTGAAGTACTTTGGTCACATCATGAGGAGACAGGAAAGCCTAGAGAAGACAATTATGCTGGGGAAAGTGGAAGGCAAAAGGAAGAGGGGCCGACCAAGGGCAAGATGGATGGATGGCATCCTTGAAGTGACTGGACTGACCTTGAGGGAGCTGGGGGTGGTAACGGCTGACAGGGAGCTGTGGCGTGGGCTGGTCCATGAGGTCACGAAGAGTCGGAGACGACTGAACGAATGAACAACAACAACACAATGATTTCAGCATATAATTCAGCAGAAATGATCAACCATTAGTCCTAAAACATTTTCTAAAACAAAAACATTTTCAAAACTTGCCTAATACAAAATAGGAAGAGAAGGGCTTTCAGATCTCCCACAGGAAAGACCTTGCCATTAAACCTGCCACCTGAAACCTTTGGGTACAAATAGTTCCTGAATAGAAGATAATGTAAAATGAAGTCAGAAATGAATTATAATCATTTGCATAGGATGGATATAGTATTCTGCTCATTATACTATAATTGTAGCATTATAGTTGCATTACAAATAAACTGAAGTTTCTACAATGTCTAGGTAAAGGTAAAGATTTTTCCTGACATTAAGTCCAGTTGTGTCCGACTCTGGGGGTTGGTGCTCATCTCCATTTCTAAGCTGAAGAGCCAGTGTTGTCTGTAGACACCTCCAAGGCCATGTGGCTGGCATGACTGCATGGAGCACTGTTACCTTCCCACTGGAGCAGTACCTATTGATCTACTCATATTTCCATGTTTCGAACTGCTAGGTTGGCAGAAGCTGGGGCTAACAACGGGAGGTCACGCCGCTCCCTGGAGTCGAACCTGCGACCTTTTGATCAGCAAGTTCCGCAGTTCAGCGGTTTAACCCACTATGCCACCTACAATGTCTAAAGAGACCCTTATGTAAAGATCATTTCAGTCAGATGTAATGAGTACATGATCGATGGAAGCAAAATCAGGTTAAGGCTTCAGGTCCCAGGTGCCAATTCTACCTGAATATTTTTAGAGGGTAATGCTGGGACCAGAAATAATCTCAAATGGTGTGCTTTGGGAGTGTTACCTCCTATATACGGAGTTTATCACATGAGGCTGACAAATAGCAATTACAGCAAGACAGTGGCCTTTGGAATTTATCATATGACATCGCTATTCTCCTGCTGCTCTCCTAATAGGAAACAGCCTGGAAAATGTTTCTTTGGAAAGCAGAAATAATCAATTGATGATTTCCTTTTGTAAAAGGGTCTCCACCCAAAAGAAGGAGACAACTCTAGGTGATCCCACTATTATCTTGCAGTGTGATTTGTCTGCTTTATGTGATAAACTCATAAAAGGTCTCACTTTTGCAGTCATCATCATCATCATCTTCATCATCATCATCCTGATCATCCTATTTTTTCTCTCTTAAAAGAGACTCAAAGCAGGTAATGATACTCAAAACTGGCAGAAGTTGTAAATGTTTTCACTGGGTTAAACACACTCTCCTTTATCAAAACTCTTTCCAACTGTTCAGTTTCTATTTCTTCCCCAAAATTAGCCAGGAGAGAGAAATATTGCCAAGTGTCCTGTATTAATCATGTTCCAATCTAAATTTCCTGATTGTTTTATCCACATGTTGAAAAGTACAGAGAAAAAAAAGATGGCGTCTTGAGCACCCTATTAGCCAAAAGTGGTTGTTTTTCTTTTCAGAGAGAATTTTACCAACTGCCATCCAGCAGCTCACCAACCATGTTCTGACAAGGCAGCCTGGAAAGTTACCATGGTTGATGATATTAAAAATGTCCAGAACTTGCAAGAGGATCAATACACCTTTAGGCCCCTTCTCTCTCAGCCACAGCAGATCCTCCATGAGGGCAATCACAATGCAATTTCACTCCCAAAACTCAACTGGGAAACTACATTGGAATGAATATCAACAATTGTCTAAGAAGAGTTAGAACTTTGTCATGGAGGAATGTACATTCACATAGGAACATACATGTTGATTTTTTCTTTTTTGCCATCAAGGCAACTTCGGCTTATCGTGCTGTTATTATGTTCCTTCAAATCTTTCATACTTAAGGAGAATCTAGGGTGAAGGAGAATCTAAGGAGCCCTCGGTTGTGCAGTGGGTTAAAGCACTGAGCTGCTGAACTTGTTGACCGAAAGGTTGCAGGTTCGAATCTGGGGAATTGCATGAGCTCCCACTGTCAGCCCCAGCTTCTGCTAACCTAGCAGTTCGAAAACATGCAAATGTGAGTAAATACCGCTTCGGTGGGAAGGTAACAGTGCTCCATGCAGTCGTGCCGGCCACATGACCTTGGAGGTGTCTACGGACAACGCCAGCTCTTTGGCTTAGAAATCAAGATGAACAATGTCATGGAAAAACATTTATGTTTACCTAAGGTAAAACCATTACAGGGGGTTTTTTTGGGACTGAGAGTATGTGATTCACCCCAGGTCACCCAGTGAGTTTCCATGGCTGAGTGGAGGAATGGATTCCTGATCTCCAAGGCTGCAGTCCAATTCTCAAACCACAAGACCATGCTAGCTCTAGAGTTAACTTATGACAACAAAGAGTAGCTCATCATGAGCCCTAGTCTTCTCTAGCCCTATGTAGGTCTTGCTCATTCAGGGCCATGCTTTCATGTTTTCAAACTCATCTATCTGTAATGTGGTGTTCTTTTCCTTCTACCTTTGCAAAACCATCTTCCTATTCATGTATGCAAGTGACTGGTATTCAGGGAAATACTGCATCTGATACAAGAATCCATATATAGCCATTATACCTAACAACCATTGGTAGCTTTATGCTTCCTTAATCTATCTGATAACACTGCCTGAAAAAAAATCCATGCCTTTGTTGCTTTGTTTTATCTTTCTTCTATGCTTGCACTGGAAATGATTCTCTCCCCTTTTCAACACCTACTCATGTATAACAGGTTGCAGCTTTTGACATACCCTTTGGAATGCCCTGCAGCTTCTATGCACCAAGCAGGCTGGGTTTAACTTAACACCTAACACAGCACCTAAGACCCAGTGCAGGATGTGGCTTAAAATTTTTATTCACCCAATGATTTCCTGTGGTTTTCAATGGCATGGGGTTCTTGTAGCATTCTGAAGAAAATCGCGGCACTCGAGGACAAAAAAAATGTAGAAGCATGCTTCAGAGGAAAACCCCCCCGTAGGTTAACTGCAGACTTCCCCTCTGAACAGCATAATCCTCACTTCAAAAGGAGTAAATGTAGCAGCTGGTGTCCTACCAGTGTTAGAGTACTTGTGCCTCTAGTGTAGGTCATGCTGTGCAGCAGGGATATGAACCAAAGCTTGGAAAAATTGCTTTTTTGAACTATAACTGACAGATGCTCTAACTAGTATGGCAAGTACTATGTACATGTGCTGAATAGGACCACGCAAACTTCAGAATTGTTAAGTTTGCAAATCTGATCTAAACAAATACTACATTATTTAGGAGAATGTGCTGGAAATATTTTGGTTTGAATCTCAATTCAGCCACTGATTTGCCATCGATCAGCCATTATTCTGTTAGTTTTGGTTTGATCTGGTGATTTTTACAGTTATTTTAAGAATTTCCAAATGTAAATAAGAGTATGGTCTCTAGACAATTCCTTTTTTGTAATTACAAAGTATCCTTGTAAGAAAATCCCACATATACTGCTATTTGGCAGATTTTTTTTCTTGTTTTATGTGAAAACTGCACAGCTAAAGGACAGTAGTAAATACCTAAATTACTAAAATCGAATTGAGATTTCAAAGACTAGCTAACTTTCTATTGCATAGCCTTGCTAACTGGCTAGTAGGAGCATACAGGAATACTCACCCCTATTGCACTTGATGCAACAGATTTCCCCCCTTTCCCTCAATGGCAGTTTCATGGGAAGGAGATTAAAACAACTATTTTCCAATACCATGCGTCTTAATCTTAATGGGAAAATGGCTGTGTTTTAAAGAAAATAACGTGGGACTACCTGTATCAATGTTGCATGGCCCTCAAATGTATTAGAAAGTATTTAGAATTGAATTACACAGGAACAATGAGAGAGATATTGAGACAGGGTAATTTAGTGGCTTGATAGAAATCAATGCATTGAAGGATTACAATGTGGATATAAGGAGAGTGGCTAGGTCAGAGCTGTCTTTAGTTACTTGATAATTCCAATTAAACTGTTTTTTTACATTAACAGAGAAAAAATGTAACTACTAAATTGATATTTAAGTTCATATTACATGCCTGTAATAAAAAGCTTTATCAGAAGCAAGATAAAAAATACCACCCATTATTTTAATTTCCCTTCTTGCACTTGCTCATGCTTCAAGTTTTAGAAACAGTTGCATGAATTCTTGAAAACCCTATTTTTACTCATACTACCAACCCCCTTTTCTTGATTTCCCCATCTCTTTGCATTATGACCATATAGCCACAGTGGTGCAATGGGTTAAACACTTGTGCCAACTGAACTGCTGACCTGAAGGTCGGTGGCTCGAATCCACGAGATGGGGTGAGCTCCCATCTGTTAGCTCCAGCTTTCCATGCAGGGACATGAGAGATGTCTCCCACAGGATGGTAAAACATCTGGGTGTCCCCTGGGCAATGTCCCTGCAGACAGTCTATTCTCTCACACCAGAAGCGACTTGCAGTTTCTCAAGTCACTTCTGGCACTATTTTAAAAATCACCATATTTCTTTATTCCCGCTTTTTAAAAGCTTGCTGATTTTGACATGAATTGAAGCAAAATACCCAAGGTTTTAAATTTTCTTTTCAAAATCCAGTTTCCAAAGAGAGATGAAGCACTCCTATATAGAGTCTGATGCATTACCCAGGAAGACAATCTGGATGCAAAGAAGACCACCCTCCTTCAGGTTGCTCTTACTACCTATTGGTTCAAAATATTTTAATCTTGGGACTAACGGAACTATCACACTGTAATCATGAATTAAAATCAGTGAGTTAGATCACTGAATAAAAACATTGCAATTCCCAGACTGTGAAATTCTACCAAGGCGCAAAACGCGTAGTTCTGGGAAAATTCCACTAGGTTGGGGGCATAGAAGAAGATGAATGACCTGACATTTGTTAGATCTTTAGCACTGCTTCTCATTAATAATTGACTTAATTAGTAACTTGATTGTGGAATTAATTTAATTCTGAAACTCTAATATAATCACTCAAGTTAAAATAAATTTCATTACGTTGCTCCTTTCTGATTGAAGTTTATTTATTTATTTATTTATTTGCTGCATTTGTTGACCGCCGTTCTCAGCCCTAGGGCGACTCACGGCGGTGTACAACATATAAAAAACAGTTTACAATAGGCAATATCACAACAAAATCAACATAACTATCAATAATACAATTACACTAAATCATTAATTTATAGCAGTTGATTTTAATTTGTTAGTTCTTATTGGGGCTGATGTATGGCTGTTATTAGCACAATCCTGCATTTTAAAAATGGCTGTGGTCATAGATGTGGTGACATGGGCCAAATAAAACAAACTTATTTGGAACCTGCCAACATGCCAGTCTGCAGCAAAAGTACTACTTCCACCCATTAATCTGGCACAAGAAGAACATCAAGTTACTCCAGAGCTTCCAGGAAATTTCACAACAACTCCTGTGTTTTTATATGTGAACAGCTGGATTGGGCTGGACCTGGAGCAATCCAGAGTCCACATGTTAAAAGGACCTTCTATTGCGTCGCTAACCAAAAGCAGCTCCCTTGCTGGTGATGTTTCTTCTAGTGGTCACCATGGCTGGACACCCTTCTGTGGCCTCACCAGAAGCAACATCACTAGTAAGGCTCTTCCAGGGAGTTATCTTTGGCTGGTGAGACAGCAGTGGCCACCCCAGGAGGACAGTACACCAGTACTAGACTGGGTTGTTGTAGGTTTTTTTGGGCTGTATGGCCACGTTCTAGAAGCATTCTCTCCTGGCGTTTCACCTGCATCTGTGGCAGGCATCCTCAGAGGTTGTGAGAACCTCACAACTTCTGAGGATGCCTGCCACAGATGCAGGTGAAACATCAGGAAAGAATGCTTCTAGAACATGACCATACAACCCAAAAAACCTACAACAACCCAGTGATTCCAGCCATGAAAGCTTTCGACAGTACTAGACTGCTTGTCTGGCAATTTGGACAGCAGATCAGATACGGGGCAGGTCTGGAGCAAAGTGCTCTGAAGTCTTTCAGTTGATGTAGATACAACCAATAACAGAGGAGCAGGAAATTGCAAAAGAATGCCAGCATTGCATCTATTTTATGTTTTAGGAATCCTTCCATGTCCCCACCCCATCTCTCAGTACAATTAGAAACTGCCACCTCAGTTCAATTTGTATTCTGATAATATCTGGCCTATTCCTGAGGAAGCAAAAAGATGAGATTAGTACTCTGAGTTTGGAAGCTGTTACACATGTGAATAGAGATGTGATTTCAGATCTTGTGGTTAAAAAGTAAGGAACATATAGGTCTATGTAAGCAGTATAACTCAAATGAATAATGGAAGGGAAGTAGTACAGTACAACAGCACAGCCCAAGTTTTACAAAGAACATTTTTCTAAATATCTCTTCTATCAGTGATATATTGATAGAAGAGCTATAAGCGAGGAACTAAGTGATTTTAATCTAGAGATTGGGGTATGTGTGGGGTTTTCCTGTCTTAGACTGAATGTACCCTGGCTTTTTATGGTATAGTCAACACTATATTTTACAAAGTAAAAATTTAAAAGATTGGATGAGTGATTCCCTCTGACTGCTCCTAACTAGCAGAGTAATACAATTCTTGCATTACTATCTGTAAGGCTGCTCTGAGTCCCCTTCAGGGTGAGATACACAATTGCCATACTGGCTGTGCAGGTACAGCTGTACCAGGAGCTCCAATTTTGTTTGCTTTGCATTGAATGTTTGTTGCAGTCCAAAGTTTCAGGGACTCTGCAGATAGGTGGCTTCTTTTGGCTGCAATCATAAGGCAAGCCACCTGTCAATTATAGTTAGGTTCCCTGGTACTGCCCCCTTTTTGGGTTTTAGAGGGAATAAGAGCCATTTTGAGTTCAGTCCACACAGAGAAGCTTTCCATGCAGGACATAATACCAAGAGCTCCTGTAGAAAGCTTCGTCTTCTATGGTTTGGCCGGGGTTATACAGCCCTACAGCTTGGCCGGAGTTATACAGCCCACAGCTTGGCCGAGGATCATACAGCCTTAAAGCTCTTTTGCGGAGGGACTTCAGTCAGCCATCACTGAAATCTGAACTCCTTTTCCCCCTGGAAGTCTACAAAGCTCTGCTTGGTAAGGGTCTCTCGCGGAAGCCAGAAGCAGTTGGTGCTGGATGTAGGGGCTCCACGCCAACAGAGGCAAAGACAGACTGCCCAGACTAGAAGTTAAGGATTTCCCCATTAGTTAATATACAATTTACGAAGATAGTGCCTGTTCCCAGTGGACAAGATTGAGAGAGAGCCAATAGACTGTTAAGAAAGCTTTAAAGTACCTGTTTGTTTTCATTAATAAAGAACTTTGTTGAACCTTTAAGTATTCTAGATTAAACCCAAAGGCCTTTAATCTGAGGCAGCCCCGGCTTCCCATTGAGCACACAGAATTTATGTCCTGTCTACAGTCTGATGCACAGGCCCAGCGTGCGACAGCACACTGGCAGTTCAGCATTATGTTCTGTGTGCATTATAGAACATGGATTATATGGCAGTGTGAACTCAGATAACCTAGTTCAAAGCAGATATTGTGTATTATCTGCCTTGATATTCTGGGTTATATGGCTGTGTGGAAGTGAACCTTTTAATTTTATATGGTTTTCTTAGGGAATGAATATTTAGAAATGGTTTTCCTAATTTCTTCCTCTGAAATATAGGTGGTCCCAAATTACACACAAGATAAGTTATGTAGGTTTGTTCTTAAGTTGAATTTGTATGTAAGTCAGAACAGGTACATTTTTAAGTGTAACTCCAGCCATATATAACATAGGGAAGGATTAACACTCCCGTGGTATTTTTTTCACAGTCTGTGCCCATGTTCAGAAGATTTCACCTCATCATTTGTCCCTGTGATAATTGGAATTTGAAAAATTTGGCTTGTTGTGGAAACAAGGATTGGAGATAAAGCTTCAGTGGAATCACTTTTTCCCCATGATAACTCTTTCAGGAGTGAATTTCCCTTTCGAGGAGTAGATTTTGATTGTCTCACTCCCATTCTTAACTATGAGTCATTTGTAAGTCAGATGTTTGTAACTCGGGTGACTGCCTGTATAGCCTACGGTCAGGTTTTTAAACAAAGGTTGGATAGTTGTTCTTTTCCAATGCTAGCACCAGGGGCGGCTCAACCCATTATGCAAAGTAAGCATTTGCAGTATAGTTGATTTTGCCCAGGGGCACTCTTGAGGCACTCTTGGGGGAAAATAGATCTTGATATATGCGAGTTGTAGTTACTGGGATGTATAGTTCACCTACAATCAAAGAGCATTCTGAACTCCACCAGTGATGGAATTGACCAAATATGGCACACAGAACTCCCACGACGAACAGAAAATATATATCAGTGATTGGTTGGGGGGGGGGGGGCAAAATACTGTTTGCTTACCATTGAAAATTACCTAGGGCCGCCTCTACCTACGGTAGCTAGTATTCATTGACCAAGATCAGACAGGATCTTGGATGCTTAGGATAATCAATCCTACAATTGCTCCTACAATTACAATCACCGGGAAGTGAAAACTGAAAGTTATGTCAGGGATATGGGAGACTGAATTCATCCTCAACTGCAGTTGCTCATACCTAATGGACAGGTTTGATCAAAATTAGCAGTTACTCTACTCAAAGTTATTTCATAGCAGGCCTGGACAAGTGTTTGAGGATGTAATTCTGGGAATTCTAGTGCCTCCCCCCCCCCCCCCCACGCATCCAGGTTGACTGTTTAATATCTACATGAAGCCGCTGGGTGAGATCATCCGGAGTTTCGGGGTGCGGTGTCATCTGTACGCAGATGATGTCCAACTCTGTCACTCCTTCCCACCTGCTACTAAGGAGGCTGTCGAGGTCCTGAACCGGTGCCTGGCCGCTGTAACGGTCTGGATGAGGGCGAACAAACTGAAACTAAATCCAGACAAAACAGAGGTACTCCTGGTCAGTCGCAAGGCCGAACGGGATATAGGGTTACAGCCTGTGCTGGACGGGGTCGCACTCCCCTTGAAGGCGCAGGTTCGCAGCTTGGGTGTGACCCTGGACTCATCGTTGAGCCTGGATCCCCAGGTTTCAGCGGTGACCAGGGGAGCATTTGCACAGCTTAGGCTCCTGCGCCAGCTGCGCCCGTATCTCGGGAAGTCTGACTTGGCCACGGTGGTACACGCTCTTGTCACATCCCGCCTGGATTACTGCAACACTCTCTACGTGGGGCTGCCCTTGAAGACGGCCCGGAAGCTCCAGCTGGTTCAGCGTGCGGCAGCCATGTTACTAACTGGAGCGGGTGGCAGGGAGCACACAACGCCCTTGTTGTCCCAGCTCCACTGGCTGCCGATTTGCTACCGGACCCAATTCAAGGTGCTGGTTTTGGCCTACAAAGCCCTAAACGGTTCCGGCCCAAAATACCTTTCTGACCGCATCTTGGCCTACGAGCCCACGAGGACCTTGAGATCGTCTGGGGAGGCCCTTCTCTCGATCCCGCCTGCATCACAGGCACGGCTGGCGGGGACGAGGGAGAGGGCCTTCTCGGTGGTGGCCCCCCGGCTGTGGAACACTCTCCCTGCAGACATCAGACAGGCGCCCTCCCTCATGTCCTTTCGAAAAAGCCTTAAGACCTGGCTGTTCGAGAGGGCATTTAATTAAGTGCTAAGCAACAAACAATACGGTAATGAGAACTGGAATGGCACAAGGAATATGAGACTGGCTATGATTCCACTAAGAGACGAAGCGGATTTTTGTGTAGTCTGTAATTGTTGTATAGTTATATGTTGTTGATACTGGCCTTTTGTAATTGTCTTTTATGTGTACTGTACACCCCCATGAGTCGCCCGTATGGGCTGAGAATGGCGGTTAATAAGTGCATCAAATAAATAAATAAATAAATAAATAATTGACTTCTCTAAACTCTGCTTTTTGGTGGAAATGAAATACGAAGTGGGCATTTCCCAACTAGTTTGTCCCTAGACAGAAGGAATGGGTGCAGATTTTTATGCTGTGAAGAGGATGGTTTTTTCCTTGCCTTCTTTCTTCCAAGAAGAACCACACAGAGCTGCCATAATTCCCCAGTAGTTGCTGTTAGCTTCTTGTCCATTCTAGGCAGACTGTCAAGATGGTGTTGATGACCAAATGTCTTGAAGGTCTTTCATTCAAAGGGTTGCCATATGTTGAAGCTAACCTGATGACACATAACAACATGAAGTGATATAAAATTCAACCAGTTTGTGCTCTTTAGCTATAAACAGATGAATTCTCTTCTAGGGAGAAGATTATAATTGTGCTCAAATATGGCGAGCATGCCTAAAGAGAGGGAAGCTGCTAAAACCTATATATGGATGGATGTACCTCTCTTGCCCCTTCCACACAGCCGTATAACCCATAATATCAAGGCAGATAATTCACAATATCTGCTTTGAACTGAGTTTTCTGAGTCCACACTACAATATAATCCAGTTCACTGTGGATTGTATATAGTTGTGTGGAAGGGGCCACCGTGTCAATTTTTTCCTATGGTATCTCTTGTATCATACATTATTCCAAACCAGTTTTGTCTAGTGAATGTGATAATGTGTATATCTTATGATCCATAATGTGTCTCCTTACGTTAAAACCAGTGAACAGCTGACTATACAATTGAGAAAAATAAATACATGCGCTATTAAAAAATATTTTGAAATTATAGTACAGTTGGCCTTCCATATTAACAGAATCTGTATCCACAGATAAAACCATCCACTGTTTGAATATATATATGAAAAACAACTCCCAAAAGCAAACCTGATTTTGCCATTTTACATAAGGGGCATCATTTTATTGTACCATTGTATATGATGTGATTTAAACATTCACATTTTTTTATATCCAAGGGAGATCTTGGATACAATCAGCAGCAGGTGACAAGGGCCAATGTAAGTAGCTATTGTAGAAAATGAAGCAAAGTAATACTTGATTGGGGAATTAGAATTTGGTATCAAGAGAGAAGGGAAGGCCCTCCTCTCGCCCCTTTCTCTATCACAGGCACGACTTGTGGGAATGAGGGGGAAAGCCTTCTCCGCGGGCCTCCCCCCCCCCAACTTTAGAATTCACTACCTGGTGAGATCAGGCAAGCCCCTGCCCTAGCAGCCTTTAAGAATGATCTGAAAACTTGGCTTTTCCGATGTGCCTTTGGAGAGTGACCATTCACCCCATTTCTATTTGTTCCACCTACAATGTTGCCCCTATGATGCACTTTCCCCCGTCCTAAACTGAAAGCCTAACTCCACTGTTCATCCTTTTGGGCTCCTCTCAAATGCACTTTGTCGACTCCTACTTCATCCAGGGTTTTATCATTTTACCTTGCCCATGTAGCCTGCCCATTGTGTCCGATTTTATATCATGTTATTTTGCTTTGTTTACTCTATTCCGCTACTGTATGTATTTGTTGTGATGTAATTTTTGTTTTTGTTGTTTGCATTTTGTATTTTATTTGGCTGGATTGTATTTTTGGGCTTGGCCTCATGTTAGCCACCCCGAGTCCCCCTCGAGGAGATGGTGGCGGGGTATAAATAAAGTTTATTATTATTTATTTTTATTATTATTACTGGTATATAAAAATTTGGTTCAGTGAATTAGCGCTGTCTAGCAGAGAATACTTATCTCCAACAAACTACAAATTCCAGAATTCCATATGTTAGAGCCCTAACAATTAAAATGGTGTCAGAGTTTTATAATGTGCAATGTAGAATCCAGATACACATGTACTAAAGTGATATGTGTACAATCAGAAATGAGAAGAACAAGAAAATGGTGGGGGTGTTGAAAAGAATGACAAAGAAAGAGAGCAAACACCAAAAGGGATTGGAAAGAGTGAGGGCAGAGTGAGTGGGAATGTACATGGGGGTGGCAGGAGACAAAGTAGTCTCTGTGTGTGTGTGCAAGAGAGAAAGAAAACACATGTTGGGGACGGAAATAGTGACAATGTATAGAGAAACCAGGGCTACATTAAGATATGCTTTGAAATGACCCAATTTAAAAAAGCCGTTGCATTACCTTCCATATGTATTCTTCTAGCAGGTGCGTGAAAATGTAATTTATCTTTTAAAAGGATATTTAGAAGCTCATAATCTGAGATCCTAAATTATGCTTCTATGGTCTGTCCATTATTCCAGGACTGGACAGAAAATTCAGGAGAGTGGACTCAAACAGTATCATGCTTTTAAACATCTACATAAAACCGCTGGGTGAGGTCATCCAGAGTTTTTGGAGTTTTGGAGTTTGATACCATCTCTACGCAGATGACACACAAGTCTACTACTCCTTTCCACCAAATTCCAAGGAAGCTCCCCGGATCCTTGACCAGTGTCTGGCCACTTTGATGGACTGGATGAGGGCTAACAAGCTGGAGCTTAATCCTGACAAGACAGAGGTCTTCCAGGTCAGTTGTGGGGACAATTGGAGTATAGGGTGGCAACCTGTGCTTAATGGGGGCACAATCCCCCTGAGGACACAGGTCCACAGTGTGGGGGTCCTTCTCGATTCCGCTCTGACGCTTGATGTTCGGGGGTCAGCAGTGGCCAGGAGGGCCTTTGCACAATTAAAGCTTGTGCGGTAGCTGTGCCTGTAGCTCGTGACATCCGATTTGGCCATGGTGGTCCATGCTCTAGTTACCTCCAGATTGGATTATTGCAATGCACTCTACGTGGGGGTGCCCTCGAAGATGGTCCGGAAATTGCAATTGGTGCAAAGATTGGCAGCCAGATTACTAACTGGAGCAAGCTGCAGGAAGCGGTCAACCCTCCTGTTCAAACAGCTCCACTGGCTGCCAATGAGTTTCTGGTCCCAATTCAAGGTGCAGGTGATTACCTACAAAGCCCTAAGTGGTTCAGGACCTGCCTATCTTCATGATCACATCTTCCCCTATGGACCAACACGAGCCCTAAGATCATCTGTCTCAAGTGTGGTTCTTGAGGATGAGGGAGAGGGTTAGGATTACCCAACTGTGGAGGTCTCTTCCAGGATCATAGAAAAATAGAGTTGGAAGGGACCACAAGGTCCACCTGCAAGAATATACAACCAAGGTACTTCCTTTCATTCCCATCAAATTTTATGTTTCAAATCTCGTAGAAATCAGCATTCTACGGCTGCTGACCCCCTACCCATTCTCATTAGGTTGCTCCCCTCCATTATGTTTTTTTTTAAAAAAAAAAAAACTTCTCTGCCAGCTTTTGTATACCTTTTCAAGTGCCAGGGCTCCGTCAAGACTGTGCATATAAGTAGTTCTGTTTTGCCTACAATAATTAGTCATGTATAAAAATTGGTCACAGAGAAAGAGGTCCGGAATTTTTTGAATTAAATGTAATTTAAACTCTCGAATTTCTAGAGGGCGGCATAACATTGCAATTTTCAAATTTTCCCTAGCTAAACTCTTGCATTTCTCTCATCTTCACATCAAAATCTAGATTCACAGACTCAAGTGGTTTTCATTGGACTTTTTGCACCACATTATGGTTAAGTATATTCTGCTTTTCATGCATGGGAAAAATTTAAGTGATTCACTTTGATAATTATTTGAATTTTGCAGTGATCTGTCATTATTATTTTTTAAGTCAGGTAACTCTTTTTTAAATACTGATATTGTTTTAGTCTTTTAACTGTCCTAGAAAACACAAGAGAACCTGCAGATAAAATGTAGCTTATTTTCAGTCTGAATACTTAACTACATTCTATAAAACATAATTTTACTCCCTGAAACTGAAGTTCATGGAATGTTGTTCTGCCACCTGTTGGAATGCATCTGAAACAACAGGCTAGAGATACCATGGTGGTATTTCACTAGAAGGTAAAATTGGACTTATGGCTTACCCTTTTGTCTCATCCTTACTTAGCTGATTGATTACTGTGTCGACCTCAGACTGCTCCTGAACTACATTTGTGTGCTCTGCTGCTTTACAGAGATGAGCTGGCAGAACTCTGACAGCATAGAAACAAGACCGTCATCTATTGCATGACACCATGCACAACCGATCGATGGTTCATCATTTCCCCACTATAATCCTTCCTCTGTTATTGATGGGCAAAACCCATCAATAACCCCTTATTAAGCCATGGTGTTTTAATTTATCAGGTGCAGTGATTCAAGCCCATGGCCAAGGAAGGGGGGGAGTACGGGTTCAACCCCTCCCCCCATTTTCAGGTTTTAAAAAAAAGTGGTTTACTCATGAATTTTAACTGGTTAACTGAATCCCCAGGCTAAGTCTATGAGAAGCAAAACTTAGAGTTCCTCCAGAACTGCAAGGACTATCTAAACCAAATTTTGATAATGTATCCACACTATCATTGCCTACCTTTCAACCAATTTACATTGCAATATGTGCAATAGCTGACATAGTGAAAGTGGCCAGTTTTTGACATCATAAATGTTTAATCAACATTTTCAATGTGAAGATGGTGTAATCCACCAAAACAGACATCGAAATTGGACTCCCCAGCATCATTTAAAATTTATGTCTCTTAATTTTAACAGGATGAATTTTAACGGTTTAAGCAAAAAAATGTTTTTCATTATTTGTACAAAATGAAGTTGGATATATCATATTAAACTCTTAAACATTTGAAAACATACATAAGAAGCACAATGGGGCAAGAAAGGCTGACTGGACTTGCAGCCTTGAGTGTCTACTGAAGTTTATTGATGAAGCCTGGTTTCTGTCAGTGTATTGACACAGTTTTCAAGTGTTTCCAACAGGTATTTTTGTAGCCTCTAAATTATCCATTAGGAGTCATTTTCAGGGGTTTTAATACTTGAAACTTTGTAGCTAAAATAGAAATTTGATGTAATATATATATATATATATATATATATATATAATATAGAATGATTCATTGTATTTAAATTATGTTGTGTTATGGACCTAGTCTTCATGATTTACTATAAAAATAAAAACTGTTTCAACTCCCCCTGGCTACAGGTCTACAGTGATCCCTATCTGCTTTTCTGATGGCATACCAGCACAGGAGTAACATCAGGGGGGTAGGATTATCTTAATCTCTCACTCTCTCCCCCAGTGATTAAAGATTAAAGATTTTTTTAAAAAAATAAACTAAACTTTGCAGAAACTGCTGTTTCTTAAAAGAAAAAGAGTGGAAATGTGAGTTAGTTCCCTAATAGGAAGTGCAGCCATGAGACCATGTAGCTGTAAAGCAGCACACACAACCACCGAAGATATACAACAGCCACCTTAAGTCTATATATCAGGAAAAAAATGGGATAAAATAAGGTGAATAAATAAAATTAATGTAATTGAATCAAATAAATGAAAATAGCAGGGGTTATCATCTTGGTATGTTGCTGGGATCAGCCATAACATGTATGCAGCGGGATAGTAGCTTTATGCAATGAAGTCAATTGTTTTTTGGGGTTTTTTTTTTTACAGAAGGCGAGTAGGGTGTGTGCCAGTCTAACCTTCCAGGGAAGAGAGTTCCAGAACCTGGGAGCAGCCACTAAGAAGTCCATCCTTGCCTCAGGTCTACTTGCAGGATTGGCGGGACAGAAAGAAGAGCTCCCCAGCAGATTTCAAAGAATGGTTCATAAGGGTGAATATAGGCTTTCAAATAACCAGGACTTGAGCTGCATAGGACTTTACAGGTCAAAGCCAACACTTTAAATTGTGCTCAGAAATGAATCAGCAGCCAGTGGAGTTGTTGCAAGAAGAGAATTATGTGCTCCTTGTAGGCAACCCTAGTTAGTGATCTGGCTGCAGTTATTTGGATTAGATGAAGTTTCTGAACGCTATTCAAAGACAGTGATCCAACCAGGATGAAACCGAGGCATGTACCATTCTGGGCAGATTTGATTTCTTAAGGAATACGCCCAGCTGGTACTAAAGGTTTACCTGTATAAATAAACCACTAGTCACAGCTAAAACCTAGACTTTTAGGCTCAGGATTGAATCCAGGAATATGCCCGAGCTGTGCCTATCCAGCACAGGTGAATTCCTATTTGCCTTTCAACTGACATCCCTATCATCCACATAATGATAGCTCAATCTCCAGATGGCTTTTCCCAGTGGTTTCTTGTAATGTATATGTTAAATAGCATGTGGGGGGGGGGGGGGGGACGACAGCAATCATTCTAAGTTTGGATGAAATTGGATGAAATTCTGCCTTTCTTGAAAATCTGAAAAACTTCATTTGTAATTCTTTTTTTCTGTATATGACCAAGCCACTCAGTATATGATCAAATCACACAAATGATTAACAGTTGGGAGCCTGTGGAGCCCAGTGTCCTGCACTTTTATATCAAAACATTTGTTCTCAGCCAAAATAAATTGAAGCACAAGACCTCCATGTAGTCTGATCTTCCATGTTGAATTAGGAAGCAACGTCTTCAAGACTTGTTTCCTAGCTCCCTGCATAAGAGGGAGTTTGGGAAGTCTGTAGTGGTGAAGCACGTCTGCCTTGTTCTGGAATATTAGCACATACTGTTGAGCAATTAATGCTCATCTCCATGAGCATTAAGCTACAAGAATATATTTCCCCGTATGAATGACATTCTGCTGTCCTGGTATGAAGCAGTAATTCTCAACATTTGCTCATCCAGAGATTTTGAACTTCAAGATCCAGATCTTTCATGTTAACTGGGGCTTCTGGAAAATGAAGTCCACAACTGTCTTAAAAATATAAAGAATATTATAGTATAGTAAAGTTACACAAGAAGTGAAAAAAAGGCCACAAATTAGATAATTTTAAAAGAATCCTTTATTTCTACTCAGCATTTTGGTTGATTAACTCTGGTCAGTGAGCTAATTGGTATCGCCTGTTAATATTTATTGCTAAAGTATATGTGTAATATACCTGATGATGAACAATGAAGGTATGCCTCTTGGGGGGGGGGGGGGGGGCAGAGATGTTTTTTGTAATGGTACAGGAATCCCTTTAAGCTATAAATCCACAATCTCAGACATCTAGATTTCATGGCTCACAGACTGTGTCCTTCCTGCTACTAAATCAATTCTTTGTAAGCCTTCAACAATATCTTTTTGACAATAGCCCTGGAGCAAGTTCAGCAAGTGAGCAGGCCCACCAAAGTGAGCATAAGTTTTAGGCCCTATCTACACTGCTATATAATATGGTTTCGTAATACAGTTTAACTGCATTATATGACAGTGTAGAATAGACGCTTATAAGCCAGTTCAATGCAATCAAACTGCATTATGAAATCACATTATATGGCAGTGTAGATGGGGCCTTGAGTGCATTGCATTGCAAAGCTCTGCATGCAAACCAGGGCAGACAGCCAGCAGAAGTGTCCATAAAACCATCAGCTGGAATTTTGACTCTAATTGACTGAAGTCCATCATCTTTCCCTTTTCCACAATTTTATTGCAATTGGTTCTGCCACTGCAGTGATTAGGGTGAATTACCTCTGCAGCATAAAACTACGGATCTTTACATCCTTCACACTTTATTTGGCAGCTGTTCCTTTAAATCACCATTTCAGTAGCTATTGGGGAACAAAAAACAAAACAAAAGGAAATTTTAAAACTTTACACCCCCCCCCCCCCCCCAACGCTCTATTCTGTCCGCTTTTGCAGTCTGGCTTTCTTAGCTCATTTTTTCCTTTGCCTATTGACAATCTGGTCAAAATATAGTTCTTCAGTCATAGCAGACCCACATAATCAGTAAATGCTTGATAAATAAACACTTTGGTAAATTCTTTTGATTGAATGGGACTATCTAGTTGGGAATAATGATTTGATTTAAGCTTCCATTGTATTTCATGTATGTCCTATAGACAAAGTCTGGGTGGAGGCATGTAGCCTGGGGAAGGGCTTGAGGGGCTTGAGGGGCTTCAGCCCCCCCCCCCAATTCTCAGGGTGGTCCATGAAAAGGCCTTACTGGTAGATTATTAAACTGTTATGTTTATTCATATCATGATCTGATCACCATGCTCAATATATCCCATATGTATGGGGGTATTGGGATAACGATACAAAAGATTTGCTAGGGTAGATCCTCAGCCTCCCCCCAAACAAACTCAGCCCCCCCCCCCAATCAAAATCCTGGCTACGGGCCTGTCTGGGTGAGTTATATTTTGTGATGTATTTCCAGAATATCCCCATCAGGATATCATTTTGACGGGAAGATTCTAGGATCTGTCATCTAAAAAGTAATTTTTGCAAGCTCTGCCCTTGGGCTATTTAGTAAGCATTACTCTGAATGAAATAACTTGAACTTTAGAAAAGTGGTAAACATGACTGTCTGAAGGAGTGTTATACTTTCCATCTTTACACCATTTCCTCTTGAGAATCTTCCGTATACTTTGGAAGCTCCAAACTATTCTCTTCTCATTTATTAAAATTAAGTCATTGACTTTACTAGGAAGTGAAGTTTAGTGGCTACAGCTAATGCCGGAAATTTGGAGTTTTTCTAAGTCCCGTGGTTACCGAGGGACATAGTTAGCTTTGCTACCTATGGTTGTTTCGGGTCAGGAATCAGGAACAAAGACTTTATTCAATTTGCACAAAAGGGACACTCATACAGCAGCGGAAGTGTAAAAGCATAATCACAGGCAGGTATTTTTATACATAAGAATTTCATGCGCTAACATTGCTATGTTTTGATACTCTCTCCTTTTCCCATGATTAGCCAGTGCTGAGAAGCCAGGTGTTATTTACCAGGCCTCTGATTGGTCAGGAGGCAGGTCCTAGCCAAGGCACGTATTGAGGTTTATGTTGAGTTAATATAAAGGTAATAATTCAGAAGGCTAACAGCAGTAAATGGTAGGTGGGTGGATTCTTTTCACTTTGTCATATTGGATCATGCATCTATGCAGTGAATGGAAGACTGGAAACCCAAACAGACTTGACACTACTATGTCATGGTGTCTTGTGCTTATTGAAACCATTCATAGCAATATGAGCATGTGTCCAATTTTTGTTTGGAATAATAGCAGGCATTTTCATCTGAATCTTAGCAGGTGGAAAGGTTTACATACTCCTGCTCCCCGGGATCTATCAATAAAAATCCGTCCGGCTCCTGAATTAATCATGAATTGTTAATAAACAGCAGCCTATTAGAAAACAGTGGATTTTAGTGGCTAATCTATTATGGCTTTGAAATGTGGCAGCTTCTCTCTGTTCAGTATTAGGGTAGCTTTAATAATAGATTATTAATAATCATTAATAGATTATTATTTGTAGTGTTTACAACCCCATCTCCACTTACCATTTAAGGTTGTTTCAAAGTGGAACTGAAGAATTCCACCTTTCCTTCAATGAGGGCAATGTAGCAAATGTGGTTTTCCTGCACCCCACTTTATCCTCACACCAGCTCTGTCAATTGGGTTGAGAAAGCAACTAGTTCAGTAAATTTCAGTGGGCACTTGGCCATAGATCTTTCAACTCCCCATCATATGTTCTGACAACCACGTCACATTGGTTCCTTTTGCTTACAGGAAAAAAGCAAAAGGACAGGGGGAAGCAATTTTAAAATGTTGTTATAGTTATCCTACCTTTTAGAGTAAACAAAGCAACAGCAAGAGTATCCCTCTGGACAGTTAAACCAGGAAATCCCAAATGTATGGCCCTTCACAAGGGACTGCCTCCAGGGGCAAAACCAAGAATGGGAAACTTGGAAGTCCCTGAACAGACTCAAAAGTGGAGTGAGCAGATCAAAAGACAACGTGGCAAAATGGCACTGCCTAGAAGTCCACCTTGTGTGACAATGGAGCAGAACAAACAACTCCTCCACTGTATGCTTATCCACAATATCCTACCTCGTGCACAGAGGAAGAATTGTTTAAAGCTATAGACAATACAGTTGCTGTTGCCCAGTTTTGGTCTAAAATTATTTAGCCGCTTGTGCTTCCTCTATTTTATTAGTTTTATACTTACTTATGCAATGCTTTTTATGTGAAATAAATAAATTGTAAAACTTCTCTTTCTTTTTGTGTTCCATAACTGTTATGCCAATACAAAAAGAGTATTAATCACTAAGTAAGAATACAGATGTGTTGCTCGAGATTGGAGAGATAGGAAAGCTAAAAGTCAAAACGAGCTGTAATTCTTTGTGTAGATTTGCATGTATGGTGGGAATAAAAGTGGAGGAGCCACAGCTGTATGCCCAAAAATAATGCAAAATATTGGAAATGTGAACCACAACAAGATGAGTCTCCAGAGGAAGACTCACCATGACATATGTGATACTGATGGGAACACTGCAGGGTCAATGTGAACTGGGAAATCCAATGTCAAACAAAAGTTTTTTTCCCCTTCAATGTAGACAGACCCTGACATGCTCACAGTTCACTTGCCATCATTTTTGAGAAATCTTGGAGACTGGTTGAAATGTCAGAAGTTTGACAACAAGGAAACACTATTCCTTTCTACAAAAAAGACAAACCAGAACATTCAGGAAAGTACAGATTGATTTCAATACCAGGAAAAATATTACAATGGATTATGCAGGAGTCTGTCTGCAAGTATCTTGATGACAATGCTGTGATCAGCAGGAAGAAGCCAGCATGGGCTTGTCTAGGAAAATCCTACCAAATTAAATATACAAGTATTAACAAATTAATTCTCAAGTCACTAGTTTAACAGTTGATGGGAAGACATCAACTATTTATCTCTATTCAGCAAATTCAGATAAATGACATCCATTTTGATTACCAGACTTCTTAAGTATGGAATAAACAGAAATATTGGAGCCCCCGGTGGCGCAGTGGGTTAAACCCCTGTGCAGGCAGGACTGAAGACAGGTCACAGGTTCGAATCCGGGGAGAGGCGGATAAGCTCCCTCTATCAGCTCCAGCTCCTCATGCGGGGACATGAGAGAAGCCTCCCACAAGGATGATAAAAACATCAATTCATCCGGGCGTCCCCTGGGCCACATCCTTGCAGACGGCCAATTCTCTCACACCAGGAGTCACTCCTGACATGACAAAAAAAAACAAAAAAAAAAAAAACAGAAACATTACATGAAGCTATATTTGGTTAGAAAACTGTGCTGAAAGAGTCATCATCAATCACGGCATTCACACTGGAAGGAGATCTCAAGTGGATGGCCTTAGGGTTCTGTCCTAGGGCAGATACTCTACAATATTTTTATCAGTGACCTGTAGAATGAAATGCAGTTTAAATCCACTTTAAATGCCATGGTTCAATGTTGTAGGAGCTGTAGTTTTTCCAAGGTCTTGAACCTTTTCTGCCAAAGATTGCTGGTACCACACTAAACTACAAATCCCAAGATCCCATGGCATTGCCACTTAAAATAGGATCACACTGCATTAACTCTTCAGTGTAGATGCACTCTTAGGACCTCTTCACATGGGACATTTTTGTCCCATTTTACCACTTTTAAGGTGGCAGGGACGGGAACTGTCATGCATCATCACACTGTGCATGATAGGCCCTGCCCACATTTCTCCCAAAATGGAATGAGGAGAGGAGGGAGGGCATGTGGGGTGTGCCATGAGGAGAGGAGGGAGGGCATGTAGGGTGTGCCCTGCATGCCTTCTCTTTCACCAGTAATTGCTGGTGCAAAGGCACAGCCCGAAAGGACCATGTGAAGAGGTCCCTAGATGATGGGGTGGAGGGCATACTTATTATGTTTGCAAATGATAAAAAACTGGGAGGGCTGGCTAAAGCATTAAAAGTAGGAAAAAGAATTTAAAGGGCCTAAATAAAATTAAATGAAAGAAAATTTGATTGAGAAAAATGCAAAATTCTACATCGAGGTTACAAAAAATCAAATGCACAAATATAGTGTGGGGAATACTTGTTTCAGCAGTAGTACATGTGAAAAAGAATTTGGGATTATTGTTGATTATAAATGGAACATGAGCAGGCAATGTGATGTTGCAGCAAAGAAGGTGAATGCTATTTTAGCCTATATTAACAGGAACATAGTTTCCAGGGAAGTATTAGGGCCATCCACACAGTACCTTTATCCCAGGAGCTCCAAGTTCAAAATGGTGAGTGGCCAAATGATGTATCCTGAAAATGGGAGAATCACTACAAAGTGCTAAAAACATGAGATTTTCAATGTGGGAATATTCTGGTTCTTGAATCTCTATGTGTCCCTACACTCAGAAAATATGGAATGTTTTATGTTGGTTTGTTCCCAAGTTATACATGTCAGTTCCTGATTGGTTGTATCCTAAAAACATGGCAACAGTTGACCAGAGGGCGAAAACTTCATTCTGGCAAGAGAAACTTTGTTCTCCACATATTTAATGGAGTTTCTGATGCACAAACAAAGGTTTTGCCATCTTTTCAGGATATAAGGAATGAGGTATGGAGAACAAAATGTATGAGAGAGAATTGAAGGAGATAGGTACAGTATGTTCAGCTTGGTGAAGAGAAGACTAAGGGGTGAGATGATTGCACCCCTGAAATACTCCAAGGGCTGTCACAGAAAGGAAGGGGTAAGGTTTGTTCTTTGACACCCCAGGGAGTGGGACCAGGACTAATTGTTTTAAGTCACAAGAGAAGACTGTGAGTGCATCTGCACTGAGATTCAATGAAGTTGGCACCACTTTCACTACCATGGCTCAGTGCTATGGAATCCTGGGAGCTATAGTATTGCAAGATATGGAACTTTTGCTCTCAAAGAGTGCCAGAGCTTCACCAAACTACAAATCCCAAGTTCCATAGCATTAAATTATGGCAGTTGAAATAGGGTCCAACTGTATTAATATTACTGTGTAGAGCCAGCCTGCGTCTCCTGTGAGCACCCAAGCAAAAGGGGAAGGAAAGAAAAGGGAAGGGGGCAAAGCAAGTTAGACTCAGTGTCAGCAGATACTTAGGTTTCTGTATGAATTTGATATTTCTATAGCTGCCTCAGGAAAATTGTTCTGTGTCAGCTTAGGATTCAGGAACTTTCTAGCTGAGGTGGCTGGGGAAGTCCAGCTTTCTGTGCAGCTCTCTAGATAAAGAGATATAATCCAGTAGAGTGAGCAGGGAATGTGCCAACTCCACTAAAATAATAGGTAGCTACCTGCTGCCTGTTCTCAAATCAAACGGTCAGGCAACTTAAGCTGAAACTGATAAAGTTATGTTCAGCCTAATCAATAGTCATGTAGGTTCTGGCCAAGTATTTCTAGCATATCTGGATTTATCTGTACTTTCCAGACAACCGCAGCCTCTAGGACAAAAATGTGGATTTATTACTTGAATGACTTTACAGGAATATTTTATTACAATTCCCTAAATGTAAATATTTACTGTCTACAGTTTTTTTCCCCACCCCCCAAAGGTAGGATATTAAATGGGAAAGGAAAAAAAAATCATTTTGCATATTTTCAACAGCATGCTTGAATTGATTGCACGAAGAGAGTCATAATTAAACAGTAATGCTGCATTTTTCAAATAGGACTTCATAACTGATCAGTGAGTTTGTTGTTGTGTGCCTTTGAGTCATTTCTAACTCACAGTGACACTAAGGTGAGTATATCATGGGGTTTTCTTTGCAAGTTTTGTTCAGAGGGGAGTTGCCATTGCCTTCCTCTGAGGCTGAGAGGGTGTGAATTGCCTAAGGTCACCCAGTGGGCTTCTGTGGCAAAGCAGGGATTTGAACCTGGTCTGCTAAGTCCTAATCCAACATGCAAACAACTAAACCACACCACATCAAAAGTAGAATTTGTCTCCATTCACTTAGTTTTTTTGTTTGACTAGCTACACCACATGAATGGGCATGTCTAAACCTTGGAAATTCCAAATTGGTTTTGAAACTTGTTCAACTGGTCTTGTGAAAGTAAAGAAACCTTTACTGCAAGATCGGGTTTAGTCAGTCTACTCTAGAGGGAAGTCAGAAAGGTTTTAGGTACCAATAGGTTTGCAGCAAGGTATATTTGCATATCAGCAACATGCATTCATAGGGTGTGTGTCTCCCACTATGTTGCTGCTGCTGTGATAAATTGTTCCCGTTCAATTTGTTGGAATGCACTTAGTGACAAGAAAGGGTCAAGGTTCTTGCCTCATAGACAGGCAGAGTCAAGGATCTGAAAGGGCATCAAATTGTTCAGTATTTTGTATTTATAAGGTTAGATGCTTGAATGATTTCTTTGTCTTGTTTGTTTGGGGGAAACTTGCAGAAGACGATTCTTATCTTGAGGAGGCAAGCTAGGCAGTGTGCACAGTTGGCCTTCTTCTATACTCATAGCCAGGCCCGTAGCCAGGATTTCGTTTCGGTGGGGGGGGCGGGCTAAATTTTTTTCAGGGGGGGTTTCGGGGGGGTTGAGTTTTGGGGGGGGGGCTGAGTCTGAGTGAAAGAGGGTCTAGCCTAGCAAACCTTTTGTATCATTACCCCAATACCCCCATGCATATGGGATATATTGAGTATGGTGATCAGATCATGATATGAATAAACATAACAGTTTAAAATGCACCAGTAAGGCCTTTTCGCTAACCACCATGAGAATTTTGGGCGGGGCTGAAGCCCCTCAACCCCCCCCCCCCCCCGGCTACACGCCTGCTCATAGCCCCTTCCCTGTGCCCCCTGCAAAGCCCTGAAGCAGTGGTTCTCAACCTTTGGGTCCTCCGATGCTTTGGCCTCCAACTGCCAGAAATCCTAACAGCTAGTAAACTGGCTAAGATTTCTGGGAGTTGTAGGCCAAAACACCCGGGGACCCACAGGTTGAGAACACTGCCCTAAAGAAATGAAGTCTCCTTTAAGGAAAGGGTTGCTTTTTCTTATGTCTACATTCTTTCTTAAGAACTGATTGGGAAGATAGGGCCTTGGAATGAAGGAGGATATCTTAGTCCAGCTGGTTGATGGAAAACAGGTATAATTAATTAGGACATTGTTCTGAATGGTGGGTAGTCTTTTGGCTTTGACAAGGTATAAACATCTTTATATCTCAGCCTAACTTTGAACCTTGATGCAGGCTGAATCTGGATGGTACTGCATGCTGGCCAAAACTGGGGTCGTCCTTTTTGTTGTCCAAGGGTTTCCCAGTAACAGATTGAGAACTTGATTGGTTTGTAATTCTTCTTATGTTTTTGTTATTACATCTGCTTTTCAATAAATTTCTCTCTGGAATTATAACCTATTGCCTTCAGATTCAAAAAGAACTTTTTGCCTTTGGCAAATCAGTCTGTAAAAGTAATTCAGTTATCTTAATTGCTAAATGCCTTGATTTTGGCTATATAAATATGATGCTCTTTGATTTTCTAGCTCAAGCACCACAATGTCTTGGGTCAGTCCTCCCTTGATAATGGCCCAGCATACCTGTCCAAACGTATCTCCTTCTACATCCCACCTCAGAGTTTAAGATCTTCTGGGGAGACCCTGCTCTTGGCCCAGCCTCTGTCACAAACACGCTTGGTGGGGATGAGGGACAGGGCCTTCTCGGTGGTGGCCCCCACCTGTGGAATTCACTCCCTGGTGAAATTAGATTATCGAAGTCCCTCCTTTCCTTTAGAAAGAAGTTAAAAACATGGATGTGGGACCAGGCCTTTGGGTAATCTTGCTGACAATGACAATGATGACAATCGCTATGGAAATGGAAATGGACTATGGACATGCTTGACTACAGAATTTGGCTCAGATAAGGACACCAGGCTGTTATTGAAACAGATTTTAATTAATTAATGTAATTTAATGTTTTTAATATTTGTAATTATTGGATTTTATTATGTATTTATTATTATTATGTGTACATTGGAGGCATCAAATTGTTGCCGGCTGGAAGCCACCCTGAGTTGCCCCTCCCCCCCCCCCCCGGGGAGTTGAGAAGGGCAGGGTACAAATATCTGAAATAAATAATTAAAAAATGATAACCATTATCATTGGTTGCATTCACAGCCTAACTTTCCACCAATGCACTTAAGGCAGCATGCATGGTTCTCGTTTTTCATATGATATAAGTGAAGCTAAGAGAGAGTGACTGGCTTAAGATTACCAATTAAGTTTTATGGCTCAGTGGAGACTACAGCCTTGATCTCCCAAGGTCCCCATTCAGCACTCTGACCATCACACCAGTGGCTCTCAAACTTTGTCCCTCAAGATGGTTTGTACAAGATGGATTCCTAGAAACCCCAGCATGTCAGATTATCAGGTAACTTGCAGTTGAAATCCCATACACTTTGAAGACAAAAGTTTGAGAACTCCTGCACTACCCCACAACTGACTGGTCAACTATCAGTGTAGTCCTAGCTATGGAAGGTCATCCTGAGAAAATGCCAGCATTTAAGGAAATAGGGAAATAGGGAACAGCAATAGTTTAGGTTATAATCCTACATATGTAAACAGACCTCAGAAGGGTCCATGCCTTCTTTAGGCAAAAGTCCTTATGCTGTTACTGAATATGTGAGTAAGGAAGAAAGCTGTCCTGGCTGCCTAGTTCATTGGTGTCAGTGTGCCCATTGGCTGCACTTTCCAATGTGCCCATGTGGAAAAGTGTCCTTATGAAAAAAAGAGATGCTTCTGCACTATTTATTTATTTATTTATTTGATGCATTTATTAACCGCCATTCTCAGCAATATGCACCTAGGTGCTTCCAAGCAACCAGAAACTGGAAGGCTGACTATTATAGGTGAGTTCCTATGTGTGTACAGCTGCAGCTAGCTATAAGGAAAGGGCAAGTTGAGGGAATTTTCCCCCAAATAATATCCCCCCATGAAATTTTCCCTCAGTCCACAAATGTCTAGCATTGTAGAAAGTGAAACGTTCTTGTTAAAATAGCAGAAATGAACAAATTAGCAATGATGAACAAAGAAAAAATACACAAAAAAGACTGGGAGCCATTCCTAAATTAGAAGGAAAGAAAGAAAGGTAGGTAGGTTTTCCTAGAAGGTTTCACAATTTAATTGGTTAGAATTGTTGTAGGGAATTTATAAATAACACTATGTAACAAAAACTGGGGGAAAAAACTGTTCTTGGTTTGAAAGTGTTACTGCTGTTTAATTGAGTTGGCCTTACTTTAGTTCTTATACTCCAGAAACTTCATTTTTGTGGCCACAAACTATGTTAGATTGGTTGAGACTCTATCAGATACTTACTGAAAAACTATAGCAAAATGTGCTGCAGTTTAATAAACTTTCCCCATGTTTTTATGATAGAATCGATTAGGAAATGACATTTATAACCCAGGAACAAAAATTGTGTTACATAGAACTGTTTATGAATGTCTCCAACCCAAAGAATGGGAAGTCATCACACCAGGAGGAGCGACAGAGGGATGGGCATGGTCAAATATAACTATTGTATAAATGTTAGGTAGTATTGTACTGGTTCATATAAATTTACACGTGTATAATTTTTCTCATTGTTTTATGAATATGTAAATTTAAACAATTATATATGTGTGTGTGTGTGTGTGTTTGTGTGTGTGTGTGTGTGTGTGCATAAAAATTAAGTAAAACATTGAACCTTATTCCCACCTAGAAGCCTTATATTTGCTGTGTCTCCTTGGTCATTTTTCCTTCCTCTTTTCTTCAGATGCCTAAACTAAATTTCTAAATGTTCAACTGCACCTTTAATTAACTGCAATGCAAGAAGTTTGTGGACTGAAGGAGATCCTCACAAGGGGTGGCAGAATTTTTATTTGAGGGTGATGCTCTCATTTTCCATCACAGCTACACCTCTGAGATGCATGTAGCAATTTGCCTGCCTATGGCACTTATATGTGGGATAAAAGCAACAGCAAAGGAAAAAAGCTGTATCACTGAATATTACACAAATTTAAGAACTCTGAAAACTGCAAAGAAGTTTAACTATGTCAACACCTGAGTGAAAAACAAACAGAAGGCTGTGGGATACTTTTCAGGAATTCACCTTAAAGTATTGACTTCAAGTAATGTGACCAAAGCAGTAGGTTGATACTGGAAGTGTTGCTAGCCTGGTGTGGCACCACCTGCTCAGCTCAAGATATTTGGTGGCCTGAGGCAGGACAGCAAATGCTCCCTCCAGTCAAAGTGCATAGTGTCAAAAGCCAGATGAGTTGTTTTGGCACCTGAGGCAGGACATGCCACAAGTGCTTTATCTGACAGTAGAAATACAACAAGAACAAGAACTTGTTGTCTTTTCTTGACATGCAAAATCTATGCAGCCACCTTATCCTGTCTCATAGCTGGCCTGGTGTGCCTCTTTCCCATCCATGCAGTCAGTGCTGTTGTCTAAAGAGGACTTTTCCAGGTGGTAAGCCAGTGCTGTGTAGTGATCTGAACATTGCAGACCAGGGTTTGAATCCTGCTCAGCCATAGACACCTACTGGGTGACCATGAGCAGGGCACACACTCTCAGCCTCGTAAGAAGGCAAAAGCAATCATCTGTTGAACAAATATTGCCAAGAAAGTCCTGCGATAGATTCACTTTAGAATAGCCATATGTAGGGAACGAAGGCACACAATAACGGATGTGCTTAGCAGCAATGTTTTTAGGAGGCAGTGTTGCCATGATACGTGACACTGAAAGCAAAAGTTAGAAGACCTGGATGTTCGAACAGGCATTAGGTTAATTCGGTGCAATGTATTTGATGACTAAAGGATTGGTAATATGGATGATGAAATTGGATTGCGATTTTAGTTAAGAGATGCACTGGATAGTTATTGATGGGCCAATATTGTGTATTGTGTATGTTTTTTTATGGTTTTTAAACTGAATATTGCTGATTGTTGTATTTTGTTGTAAACCGTGTTGAGTCGCCAATTTAGGCTGAGAAACAGCGGTATACAAGTACAGTAATAAATAAATAAATAAATAAATAAATAATAAAAGTTAAGCAGTTGCATTTCACTGCACTATAAGCATATTTACTTACTACTGACCTGTTAATTTGACAGTGGTTTAACAACAAACTGTCAAGCACTTTAGTTGTCAACATGTATCACTGTCTTAATTGTATAGTAGCAATGCAGTAGTACAAAGAAGTAGCCGTGTTAGTGTATTAACAGCATAAAGAAATATAAAGGATTCCAATAGCTTGAGATTAACGGGCTAAAAAAACATTTCTGCAGTCCATTGCTTTGGAACTCAAACTACTGTTTTTAAAAGGCTCAAGGCTATACTTTCTGTGCTTACAGAGAAATAAATTTTATGAAAAGCTGGTTCCTGCCATTTGTCTAAATAAGGCACTGTTTGTGTAATTTCGCTGTCAGTTATAATATATAATCAGAGGCTTTCACATTTTACAGGAAAAGAATCTAGTAGCAGCTTTGAAAATGAGACAGGAGTAGTATTGATAATGAGGAAACAGGAGAAAACTCCCATCCAAATTTCAAAGAAGTTACGTTTTAAAAATGCTTTTTTGATGTGGTAATATTTTCATTAATTGACCGTCACTTGTCTTTTTTTTGCTTCTGACCTCCTGGATGGTAAGAACTGGTATTTGCTGCATTCTAGGAGGTTTTAGTTATCAGTTTGTTTCCAGGATTTATATATTAGATCATTCTAGAAATCTAGAATAAAAGGTTAACCTACACAAAAAATACTGTGGGGAAGATACCATAATACAGTGTCTTCCATATATCATGTAAATGCCATTGACCTACCTAGCCAGTATTATGTAATCTAGGAATGGGAAACATGTGATCCCTCATTATTTTGCAACTCATGGCATTCCCATTTAAATGTCTCTTCTTCGCAAGCTGACTATGCTAATTTCTGCCATCAGAACCATAACAGCTGGACAACATTCCCTTTGGTTTTCCTTTCCAATCCAGGGTTTATAGTCCAGGAAGAGCAGTAACTTTCTACACTACAGAGTACTATTACTTCAGAATTGTGGTGGCAGCTGCAGTTCTGCAAACCTCACTGAATGCTGCTTGTATTTAATGTTGGCAAGAACCATGGAGGTGTAGCCCTTGCTCATCCATGCAACTCCAGTCCCTTGGAGGTTGCCCACCTTTTTTTTATTACTCTGAATAGCAATGACTCTCCAGAATGTCAGGGGCTGCTTGTGATTGACAAACAACCCTCTTGTGTGGTTAGTCATTAAACTGTAAGGACAGCTCCTCAGGAGGTATCCTTAGTTCCTAAACCAATTTTACTTAGTTGGACTGGTCACTGGTTTATTCTTGACATGATGGCATTTAGGAGAGTCCCTACTTTGTGAGCTGCTCTAAGTCCCTGCGGGAAGAGGGAGCAGGATATAATAAAATTATTATTATTATTACTTCTCTTCAGTCTTGCTTGAGTAAGAACATCTTCTTGACGGGTTTTTTTTTTTCTTTTTTGCATCCTGGGTTTCTGCTTTGCTCACCAATCGTATCTCCTAGTTTTCCTCTTGATGTGCTCTTTTGTCCTAACCTCTAGGTTATCCAATGGCTTTCAGTTCCTGGCTCCCAGTAAACTACTGTGCATGGTTTAATCCTGATACAGAATGCCTTTCCAATTTTCCAATGTTGTTGTTGTTTATTCATTCAGTCACTTCCGACTTTGTATTCCCAGGGACCAGCCTACACCAGAGCTCCCTGTTGGCCATAGCCACCCCTGTTTCTTTCAAAGTCAAGCCAGTCACTTCAAGGATACCATCCATCTTCCATCTTGCCCTTGGTTGGCCCATCTTCCTTTTCTCTTCCATTTCCCCCAGCATCATTGTCTTCTCCAAGCTTTCCTGACTTCTCATTATGTGGCCAAAGTACTTTATCTTCATCTCTAATACCCTTCCCTCCAGTGCACAGTCAGGCATTATTTTCTGAAGTATGGACTGGTTGGATCTTCTCGCGGTCCAAGGCACTCTCAGAATTTTCCTCCAACACCACAGTTCAAAAGCTTCTATCTTCCTTCACTCAGTCTTTCTTATGGTCCAGCTCTCACATCCACAGGTTATTACGAGGAATACCATTGTTTTAACTATGCGGATCTTCGTTGCCAGTGTGATGTCTCTACTCTTCACTATTTTATTGAGATTGTCCATTGCTCTCCTCCCGAGAAGTAAACATCTTCTGATTTCGTGGCTACAGTCTGTGCCTGCAGTAATCTTTGTGCCTAGAAATACAAAGTTTGTCACTGCCTCCCACTATTTGCTAGTTATCAAACCGTCTGGTTGCCATCATCTTGTTTTTGTTTTTTGGAGGGTTTTTTATGTTTACAACCCAGCTTTTGTACTTTCTTCTTTCACAAGTCCTTTTACTCAGAGATACTATGGGTTGAACCTGGACCCTTATTTAAGCAATCCAGGTGAGATATGCCAGGAAAAACACTTTCGGGCCCTTAAAGCAAATAAGAAAGCTGCCCTGTTTTATCCATACATCATGGTTGTTCTCAGAAGTCTACTTTGTGTTCTGAAACCAAGTAGGACATGAAAGAAGACACATGTTGTTCCTGGTCCTTTCCTTGCATGATTCCACCATCTTTTGGAATGACCACATTCAAAGACCTTTTCTGAACTATAACATTTCTTTTTCAAAAGGGAACAGATACAGGTAAATAATACACCAGTAGAGTTACCCACAAGGGTGCAGTTCTACCAAGCGTGCAGTAGAAAAAGATTAGATTGAGTAACAAACATTGCTAAATTCTTTAAAATGTCATAAGCATCAGGTTTTGCCTTATTTAATATTTGATATTCTTTACATTTTATTAATACTCAAATATTAGTAACATGGTCCAAATCTTCTCCCATGCATGAAATGGCTATAATTACTAACAGCCCCCCAGCTTCCCATTACTGAATATATAATTCCCCTCTGGAATCAGAAACTGCTCTTGGGGAAATAAATGAAGGTTTTTTGAGAAGCAAGGAGAAGTGGTATCTTTAGTTCCCCAGAAGCAATAAATAGGTAGGGCCTGTGAAGAGGAGACTTTTCAATAACAATGGAAAGGACCTTTTACATTGTTTGAAATAAACATTATCAAAGGGGAACTTGACTAATGACTATAGGACAGTCCTAGTTGAGTGATAGCTGTAACCTCTACTTCCACCTAGCATCTGAAGACTTGTGCCTCAGCAAAGCCTGAAGGCTATATTATGGAACAAGCAACAGGAGGTACTCCCCAAATCTATGTCTATGTAAATCTACATAAGACATACTCTCTATGCATATTTACAAATAGCAAGGTGAAAACAATACCCTTCCAGCCCCACATTACAGGGAACGGTTTCTCAATACCATGTATGGGTTATATCAGTCAATAGCAGGGCTTTGGAAGCTTGTGGAGGACTACAGTTCCTATCAGTCCTTTCTAGAACAGTCAAGAAAAGGTAAAGGTTTCCTTTGACATTAAGTCTAGTCCATGTTCTACTGTGGAGGGTGGTGCTCATCTCCATTTCTAAGCTGAAGAGCCAGTGTTGTCCGTCAAGACCTCCAAGATCATGTGGCTAGCTTGACTGCATGGAGCACCGTTACCTTCCTGTAGAAGCAGCACCTATTGATCTACTCACATTTGCAAGTTTTCAAACTGCTAGGTTGGCAGAAGCTGGGCCTAACAGTGGGAGCTCACCCCACTCCCCAGATTTGAACTGCCAAACTTTTGGTCAGCAAGTTCAGCAGCTCAGTGGTTTAGCCCGCTGTGCCACCAGAGGGGCTGCGAGAATAGTTAGTAGCGAGCATTAAAAGGAGCTGAAGTTCATTATCATGGACTGGGGACACATTCCCTATACATTTGTGTATTTTTAAATCTCTCTAACTTTTAATTTGAACCACTTGGAGATATTCACCGTAACAAGCAGTCTATGCTATATGACTGAAGAACTACAAACAAAGAGTGACAAAAATGCGGTAGCAGCACACCAGATTTAAGGGTTTCATTCACATATGAATCTAATTGAGGACAAATATGTTCAGTATGTGCATACATTTTATTAGGGAGAAAACTGCAGCTCCAGGCACACTTAAACCTGGTCTGACCCCAAGGTCCCCAGGGAAAAGCCAGATCCACCCAAAAAGGAAGTATGTTCCTTGCAAGATGACTCTGACCAGTGAAGTTCCTGTTTTCCACCAGCCCTTAACCACTAGCTGGCAATGACTTGAAACAAGGCTGAAATATCCTAGTGAGGAAACAGGGTTTTCCCCCAGTGCAGTCGGTCAGGCAGTTCAGGTGGGAAGAAAAGGTCAGCTTCGTTGTCTGCTTGCTGGGCCCTGCGAGTACCCTTCGAGTTCCTGTAGAACATGCCTGAGGCTGTCTTGTTGTTCCCTACTTCTTTCCTTTAACTTTGGTATTGTGCCTTGCAGGGACATATGTGCTGCTTGTATATTGTAAACAGAGACTCTCACAAAATTCCCAGAATATAAAGAATGCTTCCTTAGTGCTAACATTGTTTCCTTTGAAGTAACATCCTTTGGAAATTTTGCCAGCGTCCCATAAAGCAAAGCTTTTAAAACTTTTTCCACAACCCCTTCCCTTGTCCCCTGAGAAATTTACACAACTCCAGATATATAAAATAGGTATAAAAATCAAACATTTACTGATAATAAATCATAAAGAAATTTATTGTAAATCAGTTCTTTGGTATACATATAATTTTACCACTTATTAAAGTTGAAAGCAAATTTGCATACTAATGAAACAGATATGCTTGTTTTTTATATACACAAACAATTAAATCTTGGCTGAACTTGGTTTGCATCCACAAGTGGCAGAATATGTTCTGTTGCCCCCCCCCCCCCCCCCCGAATTGGGAAACCATAATGGGGTGTTTTGAGGATCCGTATCTCTAGCTTAAAAAGCCCCAGCTTCCAGAGTGGGCCGTTTGCCTGAAATGGATCCAGATTCACCTTCTTCTTAGTCTGTTCACATACATGCAATACATATCCCCCACTCCCCACAAAACAAACAAATAGGTGGTGTTAAGCCTTCCCTCCCTCCACAGGTAGCAGACAAATTCTTGAACTTTTAATGGCAGATGACTGGTGTTTTTGATTTCAGGTGAGTATGGTTTATGATTCCAATTCAGTTTTTTAGAGTCAGAATATGAAAGGCAGTATTTATGAAATTCAAAAGGTGGTCATCAAGCAAAATCAGCATTTGGAAGGCTTGCTAAACAAGGCAGGCTGGTTTTCCTTTGATTAAAGAGAGAACATTTACTACATGTTGTTACATACAGGTTCATGTTAATGTCTAAAACAGTAACTAGAAGAAAACCTACACAATTTTTCAATTTTTTTTTCTGTGTCTGGAGTGACTTTGAGAAACTGCAATTTGCTTCTGGTGTGAAAGAATTGGCCATCTGCAAGGACGTTGCCCAGAGGACACCCAGATGGGTTTTTTTAACGTTTTACCATCCCTGTGGGAGGCTTCTCTCGTGTTCCTGCATGGGGAGCTGGAGCTGACAGAGGGAGCTCATCTGCACTCTCACCGGATTCGAATCTGCAACCTGTTGGTTTTCAGTCCTGCTGGCACAAGAGTTTAACCCATTGCGCCACGAGGGGCAATTTTTCATGACCCTCACATTCAGTTAGGGGACCTGAATGAGGTCGTAACCCACATTTTAAGAAGCTTTGCCATGCGTAGAGTATATTATATGGACCTGGATTTGTTATGTGTTTCTACAGATTTTGTAGATGGATACCTAGTCAAGGCCTATATTCTGTGACTGTGAACTAATTGTCTGAAGTTGCTGAACTTAAGTGATTGTTCATCTATTAGCAATATACTCCTCTGAATGAATGCCTGGGGTAGGTAATGGGCTGGGTCAGGAAAAACAAATTGAAACTGAATCCAGACAAAACAGAAGTGCTTGCCATTAAGGGTCCTAAGGGAATGGGGTTATACTCCTCCTGAAAGACTCTGTTCACAGCTTGGGAGTGCTCCTGGATCCATCTCTCCAAATGTCAGCCCAGGTAGATGTGACTATCAGGAATGCGTACTATTAGCTTCAGCTGATATGCCAGCTGCACCCCTTCCTAGATTTGGAGGACCTAAAGATGGTAGTGCACATGCTGGTAACCTCAGGGTTGCACGACTGTATTGGGCTGCCTCTGTACCAATTGTTTCCCTGTTCAACCATCATTTTCTGTTCATTAAAAACACATATCACAATGTTTACAAATGATAGGACTTTTGAATTTAACAAAATTTGAGCAGGGGTGTCCAGCTCATTTTCACTAAGAGCCACATCAGCCTGATGGTTGCCTTTAAAGGGCCAGTTGTAATTGTCAGACCATATAAATGTACTATGTTGCCCTGGCATAGAAAGCCTCACAGGCCACTTAAAATGATGTGGCAGGCTAGATCAATCAAGCTCACAGGCCTTGCATTTGACATGTGTGATTTTTTTTTAAGTTAAAGGAATAGATTATAAATGTAGATTATAAATCTTAGTTTTGACCCTATACCTGCATAATTACTGCTTCAGCATGGCACATTTAAATCTGTGGCATGATCATGCAGTCATGATGTCAATGTTTACTGCTTCTCAGAATTTGGTAAATTTACTTTTGAGGGGTAATTGATGAGTTCCAGGAGTTGAAATAACATTTAAAAGTTCTGTCCCCTCTCCCACCACTTGTAAATCGGATTTTGAAATGTGCGTAAAATGCAGAAGCTTGTAAATGAATTGAGAAATCAGGACATGGTGTACAATTAGATAGGAACCACTAGAGGGCAGCATAGGACAGTTTAACTTGGCAAGAAGTGGACTGGCAGTTCCAAGTTACAAACAGTTCTGTAGGTTTGTTCTTAAGTTGGATAGCATAAGGAAAGGTTAACACCTCTCTCAGATGTTTGTTTTGCTGTCTGTGCCAGTTCAGAAGATGTTACATTGCTTTCTGTCCTTGCAATCATTGGATTTTGAAAAAAAAATCACAAGGAATGCCTATATTTAATTATTCCTTGGCACAGGAGGATGATTCCTGGATATAAGAGACAATTTGTCATTATAGTTTTGGTATATCTTTTAAGTGTTGACCTTTGTAAAGTTTTTATGATCTTTTAAAAATAAAAATGAATGAAAATGATGTTTTGCTTTTGTGAAAATGGGAGGAAGTGATTTCTCATCAGTACTGAATCAGAACTTTAGACTATTTACGAAGAAACCACAGAACACTCTGTAGCATGATCAGCAACAATCATACCTGTGCAAAGTATCTTTTCTTCACCACTAAGAGCTTGTCTATTTGTGCTCAAAAACCCAGACTCACCATGAAAGTACTACCCACAATGCACAATTGCTTCTTGTGAGTATTTAAAGTTTCTTTTAGTTTCACTGACTTTGCTCTGATTTGGGTAAAGTAGTTGTTGTTGCTGCTGCTGATGCTGCTAACTTTATTTATTCCTTGCCTTTCTCCCCATGGGGACTTAAGGTGGCTAACTGTCCACAGTAGACAAGGTTAAAAGGAGTAATACAAAAGTTAAAAACAATTAAATAGTAACAGTGTGGTAAAAACAAAATTAAAATACACTAAACACATTAAAATGGCCTTTAAAACTCATATCCCCCCCCCCCAATTCCACCCAACCTCCCCAAAGCCCACAGTTTGCTATAAATTTTGGAATATCCTGTGGTTTTGGGACCATCTGGACAGAGAGATTGAGCTAGATCTGGCTAACCCATGTCCAGACTGTACACTGGTGGCGCCATCCTTTCCCTGTAGTCATCAGCACTACATGTCTGTTAAGAGAAATAGGCCAGTTCCATCTGAGCTCACATTTGTTGGTGTTTGAAAAGACTCCTCACATGGTCAGCATGAGCATGATCCACTCATGTTTTAGTGAGGCATTGACCTCTCCTTCCACCCACTCAACCTGTCTTAACTCTGGTAATTTTTTTTTTGGGGGGGGGGTAATAAACCAGAAAGGACAAAGGTCTAATACACATGTGGTCACTCTCGCCTTTCCTCTTCATATCCTGAGACTATACAGACTGAAAAGACTGGACAAGCGAGAAGCTATGCTAATTGTTCTTACTTATTTAGGTCATTCTTCCTCGTAGCCTGAGGATGATGCTCCTCCAAGTGTAGTGTCTTGGCAGTGGGTCCATAAGTGGCTGTGGAGCCCTATTCTTGATCCGCATGTTTTCTCACAGTGAGGCGGTCCTGGTCAGGGTTGACTTGACACTTCTTCCTCTTGGCACATTTCTCCCTTTCACCCTCCATTCATGCCTCTTTGAATTCTGCAGCACTGCTGGTCACAGCTGACCTCCAGTGAGAGCTCAAGGGCCAGGACTTCCCAATTCTCAGTGTCTATGCCACAGTTTTTAAGGTTGGCTTTAGGCTTATCTTTAAATCTCTTTTCCTGTCTGCCAACATTACATTTCCCGTTCTTTAGTTGGGAGTATAGGAACTGCTTTGGGAGATGGTGATAAATCCTGATCTGAAAGTTTCAGTAGACTAATATTACTTAGAACCAATTGATATGTCATCAAATATGGAAGCTTTCAAGTTCTTCAGGGCTAGTCTTAAGACTGAATGAAGGACTTAACAGAACAAGAAAGGCAGAATAAACCCACGCCAAGCTATTTGCATTGCTCAAGAGTCCCTGGTCTCAAGGGGCTTCAATAAAACCTGGTTTACATTGAGGTTAACCATGCATGCAACAGAAAGCAACTGCTTTATCAATGGAAATGTTTGGGTATCAAAAAAGAAGGTGCAGGGAGGACGCAATGTCTGCCTGGCTACGGTAAGGCACAGATTGAAGGCTGATGTCCAACAGTCAAATTTTGATATTTATGATTCCTGTCATTTGTTAATAACGATAAATGGGAAAGGGTTTTGGGATAGTAGTACAAAGCCATCATTTCAGAAGGCTCTGGACCAAATATTGTGTTTATTCCTAAACAGGATGACAACTGACCCAGTCTGTGTGCTTGTCACATCATGTTTTCACAGTCACTCACCTATTCAGTCTTTTCCTGCTATCTTTCTTGGCCTCTGTAGTCCAATTGAATGCATACCTCAATTATACTATGGATGATTTTTATATATAGTGGTTTGTGTTTTAATATTATGCTTTATGTCATTTTTATCTATGTGGTTTTGATAGTTTTATGTGTTTTTAGCCCTATATTGTATTTTAATTCTATGCTGTGCCTTGCCTTCAACCTTGGAGAGAGGAAAATAAGAACTAAAATTTATTTATTTATTTACCCAGCTACATTGTCCAATTTAAAAGTAAGTGCTCAAAATTCTTTTAATTTTAGACCATGCATGGGAAAAGTGTAGCCTGGGGACCGTATGTGTCCCTGAAACCTAATTTTGTAACCCCCTAAAGCACTTGGCCTGCCCTACTGCAATTGCCACATTTGTTACTATAGTGGACTGTGATCCTCAGGTCATTTCTATCCAAATACCTCAAACCACATGTAAAATTGGTGGTTTGCTCTCCCACATCAAGAACTCCCCACCACCGTAAAACTTCCATCTTTGAAATCTAGTCCCAAATGTTGGCTGGAAATAAAGCAATGACACACCACATGTACTAGAAAGTGTAGATGTAGTCTTTAGGCAAAGATCTCCCACACAGTTGCTCACAACTTGTTTTAGGTAGGGATTGTGTAAATCCTATGGTGGCTGTGGATTTCAGGGGATTCATTTTCCCCCACTTTTGGTTTAGGTGATCTAATGCTTACCATTTCAAGTTCCTCCCACCTTTCCTAGAGTTTGCCACAGTGATCACTGTAGACATTTCCTATACCTTTAAGGTTTGTATAGAAGAGGAATTTCACCAGATGCTGCTTTTTACATTGGTGCTTGAGAAGCATTAAAAGTCAAGGAGCTCTCTCCAGTTTTCACTCTGGCAAACTGGATCTTTTCTGTGTTCAGTTACTTAAACTATCAGCACAAGATTATTATTATTGAAAGGAGGACATATTATGTAAAGGCATCAGATCCTTTCTTATCTTGGAGGCTAAGCAGGGTCACCACCAATGAAAGCCAAGTTTTTTTATGCAATTTTTCAGAGCAAGGAACTGGCAAAAGCACCAGTAGCATAAGAAAACCATATGAAATTAATGGTATGGCCATAAGTCAACAAGGAACGTGAAGACAAATATACACACATACAAGGGAGGAGATAGGCAGGCATTCTAATAGCCTCATATTCTTGGACCAGATTCCTCGTGGAAGATGCTAAGTGTTGGAAGAAAAAGAAGAAGAGGGGGAGATGGTGGAAAGAGTTATATATACTGTACTTGATTTATCTGGTACTTTCCAGTAAATTCCCACCTAGTCTGGGATTTTCTTTCAATTAAATGATCCCTGGCTGTACACATCAGCCTCAATAGAAATTCAAAAAAAGAGGAAGAGGAGGGTTGCCATACTGCCCACTGGGAATCTGTGCATTGTAATCCCAAAATATCATAATATTTGAGACTAAAACAGTAAGGATAAAGTTGCAGGTAAGTTTACCAGATGTGTTGGTATGAATAAAATTAAGAAAGCCAAAATGGTCAATTGAAATGTATTTGTGTTATCTCCAAATCAAAGAAAAAGAGGAAAATAGGTAATTCAGGATGAACATTATTTTAGAAACTACATGACTGAGATTAGCAGTACAAAGTACCTTTCTTCTTAGAAACTTATACAAGAATGGTCATACAATTTCTACAAAATAGTATAGCCTTAATTCAGAAGTGTCATACTGTCACAACAAATCACAAAGTAATATCTCCAAACCTGTAACACCTCCCCACCACCAGAAACCCACCTGCCAAAAGAGGTGGTGAAATCAGAAGGCCAACAAGTGCACCTTTCAAGTTACTGAATTGTCATTCCTGTGAAGTAAGCTTTTCTTACAGAATCTACAAGCAAGACAGCAGTGAACCCAAGATATTCAACATTCTAATAAAATAATAATGCTGCAAGCTCAGCGTCTCATAAAACATTTACAATCTGCAGCTAGTAAAGTGTAAACAAGAGATTTAAGTCCTGCTGCTGCTTAGACAGATAAGACACAAGTTTGGAGATTAGCAGGAAGATTATTCCACACAGGTTAGATGGAGGTTCATTAAATGGCTATCCATCATGTCATTTGCTACAACAAACTTGGAGGGATGCAGAATTGGACCCTTGGAAAGAAGACCCAGTCTCTGAACAAATGGTACTGTCGTCATGCTAGAGAGTGTGCTTGGTGCCATTATAGCATATGAACATATCTCTTGCAGGAAAAAAGTACTATTAGGAACAAGAGCAGCCCTCTTGGATCAGACCAAAGGGATGCCTCATCCAGCACTCTGTTTTCCATAATGGCTAGTTGCATGTCCATGAACAGGATGTGAAGGCAACCGCTGTTAATATAAGGTGTAGTTATAGCTTGTTCTCATATGGATGATGTAAACAAAGACATGGTGGACTAAAGCAATGCAGTGTGCTGGACACATGCAATCAAAAAAAGATACTGCTAAAAGACTAGAAAGGCCAGGGCTATTTTTTAAAATTGCATTGCCCAATTTCTAGAAATCTCAATGTAGGTTTTTTTTGTAACCAGGTTTGATATACATGACCAAAAGCAAATTACTGTAGGGAATTAAAGGGGTGAGCCATAGATAAGAAGGATCGACCTATTAAAACTCCTACCATGGCGCAAAGAGAACATTTGGGAAGGCAAATATATGAAACAGAACTTAAGAAAGGAAGAAAAGAAGCACTCATTTTATTACTCAAACCAACCTATGATATTTGGCTGTGATATGAAGGGCAATATTGCATCTCCCATGTACCAAAGCAATGGAAAGGGCTTACTGTGGACCTACAGTCTGCTCTGTGGCCTTTGGGTCTGCTGCCTGAAGCAGACTCATGGTAGGGCTCATGCGGCTCATTTGTGGCATGACTAGTTGAGCCTCCACTATACTCAAATTTCAATGAGCACTGACCTGAAGTGAGTATCAAGGCCACCTAACTACTGGTTAAACATGAAGCTCATGGTTTGGACCATCACCATAGTAAGGAAGCGGACAGGGCTAGTGACCAGGGTGAGGAAGCTTGAGGAAAGCAAGATGTCAGTATATTCACCTGAAAAGCCATTTTCAGATGAAGGTACTGATAGCAAGAAGAAAGTCCACTTCTGCTTTGTTTCAGTCAGCAAAATATTTTGGTTTGTCACTGTGAAGCCTCCCATCCCTAGGCACTATCTGTGCTTCCTATTGTACTCTAGGCCCCCTGTTTTTACCTTTTCTGCTTCTAGAGGTAAGCATTTTTTTTTGTTTGCCTCATAATTTGGATCAAATTTGTTACATTTTGTACTTAGAAGGAGATATCTGATACCTGGGCATGGTTCATCTCCAAAATTGAAGAATCAAAACTTACTCCATAATTTTTGTTTTAGTTTTATAAATCTTAGAGGGTTTCCAAAGTCAGTTTCCTTCTCAGAGCCTGGAAGCAAAGCCAAGCCAAAAAGGCTGCCTTAGTGCCTTATCTTTTCTCTAAATTAATGTGGTTTCAGCATTAGGAGTGGGAAAAAGAGGGAACAGTGTTTTCTGGGAAATGTAGTTTGGGAAGGGAGGAGCACTATGCCAGAGAATTCAAAAGGTCTTGCCCTAAACTACATTTCCCAGACTGCATTAGTATCAGAAAGCATCAATCAGGGTTGCGGAGAGAGAGATTTGTTCCTCTCTAGCAGCAGCCAGCGAGAGTTCCAATAAATGGTTGAATCTGCAAAGAGGAGGACTGACAGATACTTCTACTAAGTAAATCTCTGTGCTGGGCTGGGAAGAAATCCCTAAATTGATGACCCCCATTGATGGTCCCCATACTATAGGGGAAGCATATTAATTAGTTTAGAGGTTGGATAGCCATCTGTTAGTAGAGTTTTGATGGTGCCCTTCTGTCAGGAAGAAGGAGATTGGATTAGATGGCCCTTGGGGATCCCCTCCAACTCTAGGACTCTGTGAAAATGTAGACTTCATTAATATTGGTTTCTATTGGTTAATATAAGAGTCATTCAATGAGATGGCTGTTGTGTTGTTGTTTTTTTAAAAAGGTTTTTTGTCAAAACTTTTTTAAATCCCTAAAATCAGTAGATGTATGAATATTTCTGAAAGTTGGGGAAATGATCCCCTGTTACCTTCTGTCATTGTATAGAAAATTCAAGGAAATCGCTCTTGTAGGTTTTTTAAAAAATGTTGTTTATAAAAGTTTTGAAAAATCCCCAAAAATCTGTGGATAAGTGAAATGTTCTGAAATTTGGTGGGCTAACATTGGTAAATGTGTTCTGCCATTGTGGCAAGTTTCATCCAATTCCTTTAAAAATGAGGGGAAAAGGAGCCTCTGAAGTTTCCTCAATTACGTTAATTTATGCACAATTATTGTAATGACATGGTAACTAAATTTCATTACTCTTGTTATAGTAACAAATTTTTCACTAACTATACTTATGAAATACTTTAGAAACAAAATACCAGCACCCCACAGTTTTGTAATGACTTTTGAACCATTTTTATGGATTACACATCCTTATAGACTGTTTCTCTCCTATACTTTTTGTCTCCCAATTTCTTCTTTGAACGAGTCTAGCTGGCAAGCTAGTTTAACTGTGCAAACGTACTCCTGGGCATCCAAGTTCTAGTCTGAGTCCAGGAAAACACCCAAGTTGTGAACCTGAGATTTCAGGTAGTGTGTAACTGCATCCAGCACAGACCGAACCCCTGACCCACCTTCCAACTGATCAGGAATACCTCTGTCTTGTCTGAACTGAATTTCAAGTTGTTCATCTTTATCCAATCCAATGGATGAATATAGATACAGCTTACTTGGAATCAATTTGAAAGGAGTAAGAGAGTTGAACCCAAAAAAACTATGAATGACATCTCCCAGTGGCTTCATGTTAATATCAGACAACTTAGAACATCCAAACTGAGCCCAGGGATGTCACCAGGGCATCTAAAAGGCATCCCCTCATCACCCCATTTTGAATCTATCCCTACAAGAAACACCAAACTTAGTGTTCCTGAATTCCATGACAGAGAGTGGCAACCTAGAAGGATACCATAGTCAATGGTATTGAAAGTTGCTGACACATCTAGCAGAACCAACAGGGTCATACTCCCCCTGTCTATTCTACCAAGATGATGAAAGCTGACTTTATCCTATAGCCAGGCCTGGAGTGAGATTGGAATGGATCGAGATAATCGGTTTCATCCTGCACCCCTAGGACTGGGTGGCAATAACATACTCCAACACCTTGCCCAGAAAGGGATATTGGAGATGAATCAATATGGTGGAGTCCAGAGAGGTTTTAAAACAACAACAACAAAAAACAATGGCTTCATCACAGCTTCTTAAAAACAAGATGGAATGATTATTGTAATTAACAATTCAATACTTCCCTTATCCACTTTGCCACTCTCCCTTGCTTTCAACAGCCAGAAAAAACATGTGTCCAGTGGCTCTCACTTCTCCAGACTGTATTGAAAAACAAAAACCCTCAGGTTGCAGAACCAGAAACATATCCAATAACACAGGATAAGTAGGGGCCAAGAGTACTTCCATCAAACCTGTATCAGCTAGAAACCCAAGTCAGAGCAGATCAGATCGATTTTATCTGCAAACTGTTCAGCAAACTCTTCACAGAGGTTACCAAGTTGTTTCTATACTCACCTTGTGGAGCAGAATGTAAAAGTCTCCTCACTATTTGAGACAGCTCCACTGGATGACATTCTGCAGATGCAATAGTGTCAATGAAGAAGGATTTCTCCACTTCCACCACCACTACCACAGTATAGGCTTTCCAATGAGCTGTTGCCCATCAAGTGTTCAGTTGAACTTTCTCAGAGTTTCCCACCATCATTGCTCTAGTTTCCATCCCATTTGATTCATTGCTACCAGCTCACTAGGGAACCAGAATATTCATTTGACTCCTCTCTATGGGAGGTGACATGTAGAAGGAGTTGTTTCCACCACCCTGGTCATTTCCCTATTCAAGTGAACAGCCACAGTGTACTGCAGTAATCCCTATTCTATCCCAGCCAACCACTTTATATGCACACATTCAAACACGAGATGAGATGAGGCTACTTGGTGAGGGAAATGGACTCCTGATAGAATACTGCAGTTCTGCCTCCCTACCCTTCAGGGCTAACCTGTTATTTCACGGAAAACCCAGAAGGAAAAGCTGGGAGAGACTACCCATCCACCCCCTCCAGCAAGGTCCAAATAATACTCATCCAGGATCAAGGGCGGTTTTTTTTAAATTTATGGACCTGGGATTAAAGAGCAGCATTTTCAGCCCAGAATGCCTGTTACCAAAACAATCCAGATTATTTGAGATGGGTGACTGTTTAGGAGCAATCAAAACTCTGTGGCTCTTCCCTGCCTCATGTTGATATCTCTGAATCTTTCTGAATACTCTTTCTATTGATTAATGCGGTAAAGTTTTCTCCCTTGGCTGCTCACTCTCCCATGCTCTCTTACTATTTAATTGGTAGCTGGGCAGTTTAAAGAAAAGACCAGTTTAAAAAGGGAGAGGAACTCTCCTCTTTACCCCCAACCAGAGTAAGTGGTTGTTGCCCTTATTTCACCCCAAAGCAGCTCCTGCTTTCCTGCCACCCAGGCGGCCACTTTCAGGCAAGGCACAGTACCTGGGGAGCTTGGAACAGACAGCAGTTCTTGGAAAAGAGAGGCCACAGCAAGTAGATAAGAACAGCTACAAATTTCTCTTCTCTGGTGGTGATTCGTCTCACTGGTGTGCTGAATCCATCAAAAAATCTGGTGATGTACCCTAAGACTTGTAACTTTCCCAGCTCTGATCTGGACGGCCAAATATTCTTCATCCTTGCTTTGAAAGTAGGTATAGCTAGTGGTATCCATGCCAGTAGGATGAATGAATCTTTTCAGGGCTTTAGTCTGAACGTTAGAAAAGCTTTCCATACTGTCAAAACTATTCTGGGGATTTAATATCTTGAATAAGAAGTGGGAACAACCTCATCAGATGGTGTATAAGCTGGCAGCATATGCTGGTTCCTCTTCAGTTTTGCGATGGAGCCTGCTGACTCCTATCCCATAATGTACATTTACTTCTAGTGGGACTCCATGGCAAAACTGAACAGGAACTGGTGTATGCCACTGTGGCGGCAACACAGGAGGCTTAATAATAAACCTTTATAAACCTTTATTTGTACCCTGCTACCATCTCCCAAAGGACTCAGTGCGGCTTACAAGAGGCTGAGCCCAAATATAACAATAAAACAACAACAATAATAATACAGCAAAATAAATAAAAAACAAATCAATCAATCCTGTGTTGCATTGGGATTAATGGAGAAAAGCCGGGCAATGGGTTCTCCATGCCCCCTCCAGGTACCGCCAGATTCACCACGATCTGTTGCAATTCTGTGGCACATATGATTAGGTTCTTAGTGAGGTTTCAATGGTGGGCTATGACTTTGGAGACCAGAGTTCATATCTGCACTCAGCCATGGAAACTGACTGTGTGACTTTGGGCAAGTCACACATTCTCAGTCGCAGAGGAAGAAAAAGGCAAGTCATCTCAAATTTTGCCAAAACCTCCCGGTGATTTCATGTTGTGATCTCTGTAAGTTAGAAATGACTTGAAGGCACACAACAACATTTATGTTTTTATAAAATAAATAATAAATAAAGCTCTATGGATCCAGTTCTTCTACTTCACTGTTTATGAGTCCTAACAAACTTTGCTGATTTAAAGGAAAGGATTTTTTAAAGTCATATATGTTTATGACATATATATATATATATGCTTTAGATAGTTGTGGAATCAGACGCTGAATATCTTCCAAAGGTATCCATCTTTCTTTGCTTATCACTGACAGTTGCATGGCATAGTATGCCCTGCTAGCTTTTGGGTGGCTATCTGCAATTATTTCTTATAGTGAGTATGCATAAAACTTTCCAATTGCATTTAATTCAACACAAAACATTTTCTATATTTCATGTCATAGGCTCGAATGAAATGGAGATAGTTCATCAACACTGATATGTGGTATTAAAAGAGCCAAACAGCTCAGGGGTATGAGAGTGCATAAAAATGTTTTGTGTCCTGGCCGGTATATCGCTTTAAATTTTTTTACAATCAGCCCCAATTGTTCATTCTTCCCATGCAGAAGATACTCACATATTCATTTTTAAAAGGGCAAATCAACCATAATTCAGTTTATAAACTGTGGAGCTGGTTGTGAATGTCTGGATGAATATTCATTAGAATCTCTTAATCTGCCATCGACGGTGATTCATTAGGCATATGTAAATATCATTCACTTTAATTGCCCCTAAACTGACTTAACATAATATTGCCATTAGCAAATTATTAGTTATTTGTGTAACTAATGGTACATTATGGTGCACACGTTAAATGGTCAAATATATGATTACAATTATGAAGATGTTTTATGCTAGGTTCTTTCTAAACCGTTTGATGAAATATAAAGGAGCTGAACGGACTGCAGTATGTTAATAGGACAGTTGTTGAACTTTATTATTACTGTTATTTTGCACCTTTGTGCAGGCTGGAAGAGACAGGCCATTTATTGTGGCCAAGTCTTTGATGGGTTACAGATTGCTTTCCCCTTTCTTCCTTTATCAAAGGCTCTGGTGATTTTCGCCTGCATGCTAACTCAGTTTTAACTAATGAACTCAGTCCTCAGTTAATTATTGGTGGAAATAACCTAGGTTTCTGGAATATGACCTTTTAACTGGGTGACCTGAGTTGAAGGTTGGGGCATTGCGGCCAATGGTAGCCATCAACAGCACTTACGCCCAGTCCAAAACATATGGCTTGCATTGATTTCAACCTAATTTTACTTGTAACTTGAATGTTATTTGTATATGTAAGTAAATTGTGCATAGAGGCAATAGCACAATTTAGCCTGCAGTTCCAGCAACTGAAGACATCACATGGAAGACAATGTAATCTTCCGATTCATTTTGAAACACTATCCAACACAGGCCCCATCTACACTGCCCATAATGCAGTTTCAAACTGGTAATGGAAGAAAGTGGATTTGCTGTGCAGATGACTACATAGGAAATTCTGTAGGAAATTCTGTAACCAGTTTGAGGCTTGGATGGTGATTACAGAAACCATTGAGCACTGGTGTGCATTAAGGGCTTTCTTTCGCACATTTTTGTTAGAGTTTGTTGTCTGGCATTTAGAAGCTAGCTTTGAACTGCATTAAATGGTCAGTGTAGATAGGGTCTACAGTTTTAAAGAGTATGTGGTGTTAACACAGATTAAATGAAGATAGATTTACAGACTTAAAAGTGAATTTCAAAAACTGCAGGCAGTCGCCAAGGTACAAACAAGATAGGTTCTCTAGGTTTGTTCTTAAGTTGAATTTGTATGTAAGTTGGGTATAACTTAAGTGTAACTCCAACTACATCTATATGTATATCTATCTATGCTTTAGATAGCAAAGGGAAGGGTAAACACTCCTTTGGTGATTATTTTGCTGTCTGTGTCCCTGTTCAGAAGATATTCCCTCACATTCTGTCCCTGTAATAATTGGATTCTGAACACTTTTGCTTGTTGTGGAAACAAAAATTGGTGATAAAGTTTCATCTAAGACACCTTTTCCCCACTCCAGGTGGTTCTATACAGACAATATAATGAAATTTGAAGCTAGCTTGAGAGCAGGGTGTCCAATGTGTGCTGCAGCATGCATCAAGCCACAAACAGTGTATTTAAAAACTCACTAGAAAGCCTGGAATAAGTCATAATATGTGCTGCAGCCAATCACATGTAGAATTTAATACAATTTGGCACAACTTTAACTGCCATAGCTCAATGCCATTGAATCTCGGAGTTGTAATTTTACAACAGATGCATATAGGTACTTGGTTCAGGCATGGAAACCCACTGGGTGACCTTGGACAATTCACACTCTAACAGTCTCAGCAATGGCAAATCTCCTCTGAATAAATAGTACCAAGAAAATATAGGCTCATCATAAGTCAGTTTTCTTGAAGAAAGACACATAACAACAACAGTAGCAGTTAAAGAGAAGTCATCATCAATTGACTGACAGTAAATGTAATCACAAGTATACAAGCTCTAGGTTGTTCATTTGCTATTCTTCCAAATCAGATGTTGAATTTTTTTTTGGACTCTGCCTATCAGAGTTCAGCACACTCACTGGTGTTTCTGGGAGTTACAATCCAAAATTTATCTTTTCCAGATTCTGTTGAAAAATATTCTCTTTGCTCATTGATGTGCTTAATTTTACATTTTAGATGTAGGTTTTCTTAAGGCCAGATGCAGAAGAAATATATCTGATAAAGTACATTTTTGTATGAAGTGTATTGGTATATATCTTCAAGTTGACTTCAATGTATGTTGCCTCTATTCTAGGGTTTTCTTGACAAGATTGAGTCAGAGCTGGTTTGCCATTGACTTACTTATATTGTGATTTTTCCAGACATCGGGCTTCCATATCTGAGTGATAATTCCAACCTTGGTCTCCCAAAATCCTAGTTCAAAATTAAAAGCACTATATGGAATTATGTAGCTATGATACATATGGAATTAAATACGGATCAGTCCAAGCATCTTGAGGGCACATGATGCAACCAACTTGCTGCAACTAATTTCTGCCTAGGAAGGGGGACTGAACTCTAGGCTTAGGGTTGAATTTCATGATGGATGGAAGGAGAGATTAAAATGTTTTCATCTGAAATGATCACATGCCATTTATGTTTTAGATATATATGATATATATATTTAAATGGCATTTCCCCCTACACAGCACACCATATGCATTTTTACTTGGTAAGTATGGCTTTAAAGTTGCTGTGTAATTAACTGTAACAATTATAATGAAATAATTAATGGAATATAATATATTAATTAATTAGATAATTGTTCCAGTAATTAATCAACGTGGAAGACCATAGTGCATGTTAATTTAGTAATGCATTTCATTTGTTCAACAGGGCTCAATTCCAGTTGTATACATAGGATTACATCTACATTACCCAATTCTCTTTATTTATTCAGATGTTAAGTCCCACTAGTTCAGTGGACCTTATGCCCATGCAATTGTGTATAAGATATCAGTCTTATGATCTCATCACATTCAGCTTTTTCTTCGTCCTAAGAAGCTGTCAAGATACAGCCAGGATGGAGCCCACCAGAGCCCATCACATGGCATAGGGCTACTTCCAGTGGGGTTCCATCCTGGCTCCATCTTGGCAGTGTCTCAGCAGCATGTTTAGAGGCTGCCATGAGAACATTGACTAAGCTGGGGACAATGTGGATTGAAGATGGGAAATGCCATGTGATGGTAAGAGGGTGATGTGGGGTGCTGCCCGATGCTTTTCCCTGCTGTCCCACAGATTTCCCCTGCTGTCCCCCATCTTATGAACCTCTGCCTAATGAGGTCCATAGTCTTCAATGCCTCAAAGAGAAGGCTTTCCAGTCTTAGAGTGAACTTTGTAATTCTTTCATAGAATCAACAAATTAGAAGGGGTCTCAAGAGCCATCTGGTCCAATCTACTGTCATGTAGGAATCAATTGCCCCAAAGAATGACAGTTTTAAATATAGGTTGAATGGTTATCTCTCACTAATGCTTGGCACTAACATATGTCTAGGCCGCCCTTGCTCCTACCATCTATCCCTAAGATTTTATGATTCTACTTTTGAGGTAGCCTATTTTCCTATCCAGCAACTTTAATTGTCATGAAGTTCTTTTGCTTCTGGGCCATGATCCTTGAATTGAAATATCCACCTGAAACGATACAATGTGAAGCAATATTGCTCAACAACACTCATTCAGCACATGTTGAATCAGTTTTGATGTAGCACTATGTTCTCTTTTTCCCTCAAGTGTGAGACAGTACCGTGTCCTATCCCCATTCGAGGTGTGTTGCAGGAAATTAGTGTGATTTGACCTTGGATTGCAAACTGATCACACACATCATCAAAATGCAAGAATAGCTATATTGATCCATGGCAGCAGTGCAAAATCCTGACTTAGCTGACAGGAAATACCATTATTGTTGTTGTTCTTGTACGTCTTCAAGTTGTTTCTGATTTGCAATGACCCTAAGGAGAACCTGTCACAGGGTTGTTCAGAAAAGGTCTGTAATCGCCTTTCACAACAGTTAAGGAAGTTGGACCTAACAAGGTTATCCTGTGTTAGGTCCAACTAAAATGCCACAAAAGTGAGCAAGCTTTTTGACTTATCTGTACAATCAACTTGTGAATGGCAGAAGGAACTACAAATTAAGGTTAGGGCAATTTTGTGTGGTCCCTTTGATGGGTAGGATAGAAGTATTTTAAGAAATTAAATAAATAATCAGGGCAAGATGGGTCTTTAATCAATCTCTATGTTTGGAGACAGCCTTGGAATGGCTAAAAAAGCTAAATGAAAAATAGATCAGTAAAAGATATCATTTCCTTTCTAGGTCTATCAATGGTGAGAAGATTAAAATGGACAGATGTGGAAGGAAGAATGTGAAAAAAATGTCCCAGACTTTTTTTAGCCAGTTCATCACTTTTCGTGGTAGCAGAGTTGGCAGCCTTGATAAATCTCACAGGGAAGAAGATAAAACAACATCCTGCTCCTCTCAAAAAATCCCAGAGGGAATATGTTTGCTCATGGATAGTAAATCAGAGGAAATCAGCCAAGGCTGAACTGCAATAGTATTTAAAACCCATAATTGCTGTTGATTAGAATTCAGCCAAGGACCGTGCATAATGCCAATAGGTGACCCCCTTTTCCCTGGGTTGCTCTGGCTGTGATTGCTGAGGCCTTGTAACAAATGCCTAATGCCATTTAACGATGGAATGACATATCTCTGATATGCAAATTTTTACAGCACAGCAATTAAGCAGTTTAGGTTTTTACGACAGTGTTTGGGCTCTATACAACAACAAGGGGGGAAAAGGAGGCCAATAAAGGGCCGGTGATGAATGGGCCAATCCCCACTGGAAATATACCATGTAATCTTGCAGTGACAATGCATTATGGATAGCATTGTGATTATTGGTTGTTAATCTCCTTCTCTCCCTCCCTCCCTGCCAGACTTTCTCCTAGTAACCTTCCCTCCCTTAACTGCCCCCCTCCCACACTCTCCAACTATAGTTCCACGGATGAAAACGACATGGCTGCCACATTGTTGGGGGCATGAGCCTTGGATACAGATGGGAAAGTTGGGCCATTGCAATCTGCTGCGCACAAGGGCGGCAGTGAAAAGGGGCCTTGCAGCTCGGCAGCGTGTCAGCAGGGGACAGAACCGGGGGCCATATGCCTCTCTTCTTCTCCCTTCTGTCGCCAAGTCTGCTGCCTCGTCCTTCTGTCAGGGGACACTTTAATGATGAACATGTTTTAAACAGTTTTGTTTACCTAGCAGCAGCCTTAATTAGACACCTTAAACCATTTTTTTAAAAAAATGTTGGAGTTGTGCCCCTGTGGGTGAAAATCACTGGGGCGGATGATTCCCTTACTTCCAAAGTTGCAGGAGACTCTTTGGTTTCTTTTAATTGTGGAGGAAACTCTTTATTGTCTAAAGAATTCCTTTTGCATTGCACAAAAGAGAGAGAGAGAGAGATGTTCCATTCTCCATCCCTCCCCTTTCATTATGCAAGGAATAGTCAAAAGAAGGACAGAAGAATTTCTTTTCAGTCCAGTGTGATGAACTGTGTGTACACTGAATACTATATTCCCACATTTACAGTATGACTGTAATTACAAAGTGAATTTATATTCAGGATTGTTGGGTTGGGGTCTTTCATGAGCTAGAAACAGACATTGTTCCACATTATTTCTGCTCATTTTTGTCTTAAGTGAATAGAAACTTTTAAATAAAACTTTCATGTTTCCAAATAGATTCTCTTATTTACATCAGCTGTAAGATCAAGAACAAAAGAGAGTGTCTTATGAACTGTGTGAAATAAAACTTTTGGCTTTTAAGATGGCAAAAGACGCCATTGTTTTTCTTGCCAAATACTAACTGTAACACTCCCGCATTTATTGTTCTTGTGTATATCAATATTTTTTCATATTGATTCATATTTGTAAACACTTATAAACAAGACGACACAGTTTGCTTATTTCCCCTTAAACTACATATCATATATCTATCTAAAGTAACAAAGAGAATCCCATCACCAAGCAGACAGACTCTTAGTTTGTGTAATTTCATTGTAGGCTTGACAAAAAATGATCCTTATATCCCAAGATTATCTTGCTGCCTTTTAAAGACATCACAACCAAGCAGTGTCAGGAAACTGTAATTTTGTTCATCAAAGAAGCAGACTGTACATTTCGACTGAGAATTCTTCCGTCTGTTAAATCACACAACAGACTGTAGTGCAATCATTTTAAAGTCTTTAGTTTGCTTTTCATTATTTGGGCAGTTTGTTGACTGCTTTAAAATATCAAAACAAAGCAATTCAATTTTGGTCTTTCTTCTGGTTAAGTAATATTTTGGCTCTCGTCTGCTGGCGCAGTGCCAGTGTGGACATGCATCAGCTGGGGTGGGAGAATGTTTGTTAAGTGTGTTTGCTTAATTTGAAAGACATAAAAGGGACAATGCACCATTGCATAACTATTGCCAAAAAGAAAGAATGGGGAGCAAGGCAAGGTGGTAATTCAGGGCTTTAATCGGATGATGTGTGATGGGAAATTTGCCATGACTATATTGTTCCCAGAGAAAAGTATCCACTTTTAGAAATGCAATTTTCCCTAGAATTAATTTGTAGCATAATAAATTCATTCCATAAAAGTCAAATTTGAGTTATGGCATTCAACAAATTTAAAATCAAGTTAGATTTAAATGTTTGGCGTAATCAGGAATTACACAGGTTTAGGCACACAACTATTCAACCATGTTGAGATTTGCAAATGAATGATCTTCAGTGTCGTCATTTTTATTTCTTAAAATTGAAATAATGCAAGGGAAGTGTGTCAAGTAGATGTGGGCAACTGTAGAAGATTAGTGGGCTTACTTACCCCCATCCAGGTGACCTTGGAGAGCCATATATCTTGCATCTGGTCCTACCAATCCCCCGCCCTATGTTTTGGTTCCAAATGTCTTCTAGAGACACTGGGCTTCCTTGGCTTTAGTGGGCATTGTAAAGCATCTGGAGGGGGGGGATTTGGTTAGGCTTTTTTCAGAATAGGAAGCCTAGCAGAGTTTCAAGTGTGATAGAAATGTCCCCCACGGCCCTGAATAACATTTTGGAAGCATTTTGGAGTAAAAAAAAATGACACCCACCCCCAGGGAGACCTTATAACCTATAAAATTGCCCACAAGCTGCTTTTTGCCAAATGTTGCCTTAAAACATAATCAAGTATAGCTCTAACATCATTTTCAAGTACAGCACTGAATCTACATAATTTTAAAAATTAAACTGTAGTTTAATTAATTTTGCTTCTGTCTTTATGGAGCTTGTGGTATTAACAAGACATAGCACTTTAACTGGAAGCAGAGCTATCTCAAAACTTTTCCGGTAGCGGCAAGATGGCGGATGCCACGGTTTGCTGAGGCTCCTCAGCAAACCTACCTACTACTATTTCCTGGCTGAGCCGCACAGGCTCCCCCAACCCAACAGCGAGAGGCGGGTTGGCGCATTCAGTTGGCAGGGTCTTTTGTTGGTCACATAGTGAAGAGAAGAGCGACTGACACCACCATACTGCCGAACCGAGCGGAGAGTAGTAAGGGCACCTGGCGAGAGCCTGGGAGGACGCCAGCCGCTATTTTAATTGTTAAGAAAACCAAGCTTGGAAAAGAAAACTTAAGAAAAAAGGTGAACTGGTCAGCCACAATTTTCGCCAGACACAGATCCGAAAAAATAAACACCGGAGAGAAAGTCACTTTATGCTACCTAGGAGCTACCTAGGAGTCAAAATACTCACTTCCTCCTCTTCTACCCGAAGGCAACTACGCAGACGCGGAGTTGGAAACTGCCAGACCGCCAGACCGTAAACCACCAGTCTGCGAGTGGACCGAAGAGCCAAGGGAGCTTGCGAGGCGAGCGAAGGGCGAGGAGAGGGTGAAGAGAAACGGGACAGCGAAGCAAGGCGTGGAGCACAGGGCAGGGAAGTAAAGTGGAGCAGCAAGACACAAAGGTCGTGAAAGGGTCGTGAATAGTCGTAAACTGCGAGTAGTGGAGCTGCGGGGTCGCAAGCTCCAAGGATCATGAAGCAAACCACGAGCTGAGCACCGGAAAGGGGGAAGCTGCTGGAGGAGCAGAGGAACGGAGGAGCGAGGTGGAGCCGAGGGGGAAACAGTGTGAGAAGGGAGACGCGGCTCCAGCAAGAGCGAGAAGGGAGAGAGAGGAGACAAAGCTGGAAGTAAGAAACAAGAAGCGGAATCTGAGACAAGGAAAGCCGACGTGAGTAATTAAGATATTTGGCTCTCCCCACACGTTTATTAAGCTAAAGCCCCTCTCTACGAACTGGTAGCCCTGCCACAACCTGCCACACCTCCACTGGCCTTGGCCTCAACCGGTTTGGGAGTGTAAACCGTTTGGGAGGGTAAAATCCCAGCTTGGACCTTTTGTGTCTCTTTGTGCCTCTTATCCTGATTTTACCCCGCCACCTTACCCCATACCTCCCTAGTGAGCCTACCAAACGTACACGGATCACTGCTGAAGCAAGGCGACTCAACTGCATTGGGCTTTACTAAAGAGGACTGTAATTGGAACTTTTTTCTGGGTCCATCGCAAGAAGACATTAAAGGACTATTATTGTATTATTGTACTATTGAAATATTGACCCAGTTGAACCAGACACACACAGGAACTAATAGAGGAGAAAAGACTCTTAAAGCTGAGAAAAGCCATAGGAAAACTGAAGGAGAGAGACCAGACAGGTGTGCTTGCTTGCCTGGCTCCCCCTTATTCTTTTTTTCTCTTCTTCTTCCTTCTTTCTTTCTTTTCCTTTTTCCCCTTTCCCTCCTCTTTTGTTTCCTTCCCTTTCCTTTGTTTCCCTCTTTCTCTCTCCTCTTCTCTCTTCTTCTTCTTCCTCTCCCCTACCAAACTTCAGAATATCATAATAAACAACAATAGAGATTGATGCAGACATTGTAGGTGTCCGAATGGTACAATCAACTTATGTATATTACAAGCCTCTGAGTAAAGCTACATTGAAGAATAAGGACTACTTACGGTTGACTCAGAGACGTACCCTTTAAAACTTTGTATCCATATCCCCACTGTACTGTATTGCATGTTCTTATATCATTGTGGTATTGTATAATCTTATATCATTGTATTATATTGTATTAACTTGCGCTAATATAGATAGTATTATCATTGAACGGATCAAGTGCCTTAAGAGACCAGATAGGTGAGAACTCTAAGCCACAAAACAACCACAAGAATTAACCAACCCAGAACTTAGCCCGGAGTTGCAATACTCTTAAAAATAAAGAGAGAAATTATGGCCACCTTACCAAAAGGGAAGCAAGAGAAGAATAAGGAAAAAGATAAAGACAAAGACCAGGATAAAGACAAAGAATTAGAGAAAAAATCTCAACTTAGCGCCAAGAAGGCCTCTCTACCGGAAGAACCCACAATCAAAGATCTTATGAGAGAAATACTGAAAATACAGGCAGAAATAAAAACGATTCAAAACAATCAGAACAAACAAGATACACAAGGGAAAGCTATCCAAAATGAAATGGAAGTAATAAAGAAAGATATGAAAGATATGAAAGAAGAACTACAATCAGTATTTAAAGAAGAAATGAGTTCAGTAAAAAACGAAGTAGAGAAGCTAAAACAAGAAAATACAGAATTACTTAAAGAAACTACCACCATCAAGAGTCACCAAGAGATCATGAAGAAAAAAATAAAGAGCCTAGAAGAAACAGTAGACCAGGTTAAGAGTCAACAGGAAGCGTCAGAAACTAGAGAAAAGGAATTTCAATTAAGGTTTAGAAATATAAAAGAGGAAGAGGAAGAAAACATAAGAGAGGTGATAGTAGACATAACAGCACAACTAACAAATAGAAACAAATCTGACATTGAGCCAGAGGTAGACAGGGTCTTCAGAATCCAAACATCACACTCGAGAAAATTCAAAACGCCTAAAGATGTAATTGTCCAATTAACAAGGAAAAGCACCCGAGATTGCATTCTAAAAGAACACTCTAAGTCGCCTATTCAATACAAAGGAACCAAAATTGCAATTATGAAGGAAATTCCACCATCTGTACTAGAAAAGAGGCGCAAATATTATTTTGTGACCGACGAACTCAAAAAAAAGAATGTTAGGTTTAGATGGGAAAGGAGCGAGGGCCTGGTAGTGACTTGGAATGATAATAAATACTGGCTAACATCTGAAGCAAAAGCCAGAGCCTTCTGGGACAAATATCTCAAGATGAAAAAAGAAGGGAAATATGAACCAAGAGATGAAGAAGATGGAGGAGGCTTTTCCCCCTATAACAGGGAGAGGGAATACAACATAGCAAAGAAATTAACCCTATCTGACGATGAAGAAAATGAAAAAGGAAGGAAAAGGCCTAGAGAGATATCCCCCAAGGATTACATAGCCCAAGAAGGAAAAACGAAGACAGACCGGGAGCACCTAGACAAAAAAAACAGTAATGACGATAGGAAAAATTAGAATATACTCAAATAATGTGAATGGGCTGAACAGCCCAAACAAGAGGAAGAAAATATGGCACCAGTTAAAGAAATGTAAATATGATTTAATTCTATTGCAGGAAACTCACATCTCAAATAAACATATATCACACTTAGAACAAAAAGCGCTGGGTAAATGTTATTACGCGTCGAGTTCCGAGAAAAAAAGAGGCCTTGTTACGTATGTCACCGAAAATATCCCCTCGAACCTAGCATTTAAAGATACCGAGGGTAGAATGTTAAAAGTATCAATCACTGTCGAGGACAAAACCATTCTGATTTGTAATATATACTCACCCAACTATTCTAAGAGCAACTTTATTAAAATATTGAGGGAAAAAATAGCAGGTACAGACTATGATGATCTATTACTCATAGGTGACTTTAATGGGGTAATAGATGCTGCCAAAGATAGATCGATTCAGACACAGAAACTGAAACGTAACAAATCAGGGGTTTTACCAAAACTATTTCTAGACCTAAAGGAAGAACTAGATCTGATAGACCTGTGGAGATACCATCACGAAAAAGAAAAAGACTTCACATTCTTCTCGAGCAGGCACCGTACATGGTCGCGCATTGATATGGCATGGGTGACCAAAACAATTATACCAAGTATGACGAAGAGCAGGATACTCCCCATGCTAAATTCAGACCATGCGCCCATAGAAATATCAATCCAAAACCAACAAGAAAGAAGAAATAACTTCAGATGGCGATTAAGCGATAATCTACTTTCAACAGAAGAAGAAACAGAAAAGAACAAAGATCTATTGAAAGAATATTTTAATTTAAACACAGAAAAAGACACCTCAATCCAGACTATATGGGACGCGCACAAGGCCTTCATAAGAGGCCACATGATCGAACAAGCTGCAAGAAAAAAGAAACGTAGGAACGAAGAATACAAAAGGTTAGAAAGGGAAATCACAAAAGTAGAAAAGCAATTAAAGGAAAATCCAAACGACAAGAAGGCATACCACCTCCTGGAAATACTAAAGAAAAATATGAACACACTACAGTTAGGAGAGTTAGAAAAAAAACTGAAGTATGCAAAACAGTACCATTTTGAAAACGCGAATAAGATAGGGAAAGCCCTAGCAAAAAAAATTGCAGCAAGAAAACAGAACAGACAAATCACTAAAATAGTAGACGGGGAGAAATGTTTCTTTAAGACAAAGGAGATCATAGAACAATTTACAAAGTACTACAAAAAACTCTACGAAGATGAAAAGATCCCAAGGGAAAAAATAACGCATTATCTAGGAAAACAAGGCATACAAAGATTAACTGATGACCAGAGAGAGAGCCTAAACAGACCAATCTCTAAAGAAGAAGTTCTGAAGACCATCCGAAATCTCCCGACTAATAAAGCACCAGGCCCAGATGGCCTCACTACTAGGTACTACAAGATCTTCCAAGATATATTAACCCCACAACTACTTAAGGTAATGAATAGAGCCATGGAAGAGGGAGAGCTCCCAGACACTTGGAAATCTGCAACAATTTCATTGATTCATAAAAACAACACAGACAGCACATCAGTTAACAACTACCGTCCAATATCACTACTACAAACTGATTACAAGATATTTACATCAATATTAGCCTCAAGACTAACAGAATTCGCATCTTCAAGAATACAAGAAGACCAGGTGGGATTTCTTCCAGGACGGCAGCTGAGCGACAACATCAGAACGGTAATCAACGTGATAGACTATTACGAAAAGAATAACCAGAAAAAAGCTGCCTTGATATTTTTGGATGCCGAAAAGGCATTCGACAATGTCAACTGGAACTTCACAATAGATCTACTAAGAGAAATGGATATAGGCCATCAATATCTAAATGCACCAAATGGCAACAATAACAATTAATGGCCAGCAATCAGAACACATAGTAATCCAGAAAGGGACCAGGCAGGGGTGTCCCCTTTCCCCAATACTTTTTATCTTAACATTGGAAGTTCTTCTGCAGAAAATATCCACAAACAAGGAATTGAAAGGGCTCAAGGTTAAGAACCATATCTACAAGACTAGAGCTTTCGCGGATGACCTGGTTTGCTTTGTGGAAGACCCACTAGAGAACATAAACATGTGGCTATCAGAAATAGGAAACTTCGGAGAAGTCTCAGGATTTAGAATAAACAAAAACAAGACAAAAATAATCACCAAAAATATAAAGAATGAAGAGAAAATAAAACTACAGGAAACATCCGGAATCAAAACAGTAAAGGAAGTTAAATATCTAGGGATAACCATAGCAGAGAATAACGCACACTTGATCAAAAACAACTACGAAAAGAAATGGAAAGAAATAAAGAAGAAAATGAACTCATGGAACTGCTTAAATCTCTCTCTATTAGGTAGGATCGCCTCCGTTAAGATGAACATCCTTTCGGACGTCTTATTCTTATTTCAGACGCTACCAATCCTAAAATCTAAAACATTAATTGGTAAATGGCAAAAAGAGATCTCTAAATTTATTTGGAGGGGTAAAAAACAGAGAATAAATCATAAGAATTTGACCGACGATAAGAAGAGAGGGGGCTTAGCCCTCCCCGACATGCAACTATACTACGAGGCAGCAGTCCTGCGTTGGGCGAGGGACTGGATGACGCTGAGCAAAAGGAAGATACTGAGCTTAGAGGGATTTGATCTGTCACAAGGATGGCACGGATACTTGTGGAGGGGGAAGGCGGAGAAAGAAAAACAGTTCAAGAATCACCCAACCAGAGCTGCCATTCTGCAAACATGGAACAGATACAAAGACAGGCTATATAGCAAGACTCCCCTTTGGTTTGCACCTAATGAAGCACTCCACTTGAGAGAACTACCTAGAGATTGCTGGCTAACGTATGCCCAGCTATTAAAGATAAATGCACATGAGATCAAGTTGAAATCCCAAGAAGAACTAAAACATCTAGATCAATCTATTTCTTGGTTTCAATACCATCAAATATTAGAAAACTTCAAGATAGACGCGAAGAAAGGATTTCAAACCCAAGAAACATTCTGGGACAGGATAATGAAATCAGAAAAGAAAACAATTTAAAAAGTATACCAACAATTGTTAATATGGTCCACGGAGACGGAACAGGTGAAAGGAGTCATGATACAATGGTCAAGAGATGTAGGAAGATCAATACACATGACAGAATGGGAGGAAGTGTGGTGCAATAAAATAAAATATACCTACGCAGCGGAGATGAAAGAGAATTGGTTTAAGTCTTTTTATAGATGGTACCTCACGCCCGAGAAAATATCTAAGTTTAGCAAAGGCAGAATTAGAGATGTCTGCTGGAGATGCGAAAAACAAAAAGGTAACTACATCCACATGTGGTGGAAATGTAAAAAGGTAAAGTCCTTCTGGCGTGAAGTCAAGAAAATAACCGAGATCATTTTAAAGGAAAAAATAGAACTTAAACCGGAGGCAATGTTGCTGGGTATAATTGACTCCATCAAGGACAAGAACTCAGAAAAACTTTTTTTTATTTCACCACTGCGGTGAGAATAGTGGTAGCTAGAATATGGAAATCCAAGGAGACACCGACTGTAGAGCAATAGTTACTGAAAATATGGGACATCATGAATATGGACATCCTCACACAAAAAATGTCACAGAGCATAGCAAAACCCCCTAGGACCAACTTTTTACAATATATGAAAGGGCTGTATAATGAGGTACATATTAATACCATGTATTAAGGAAACTTGAAGGTATAGCAAAAGGAAACTGGCGAATACACCAATACCAATATAGGTAACAGAAAAGAAAAGGGGGTTAAAGTATAGTTTATTCCCCGGAAACTGACCAGCAAATCCTGGAAGTATTTTAAAATTCACTGGGGGAATCATTGTTGGTGTTGGTAAGTGTTGTTATTGACATACTGTCGTAACATATCTAGTGGTATGTTTGTTTGTTTGTTTGTCTGTTTTTGTGTTCGTTCGTATTGTCTTAGTTTACCAAAACACCTCTTTCCTTTCAGCTCTCCTTAGAGCACTATATTCTAAATAAACATATACAAAAAAAAACTTTTTGCTGTTGAAGCAAATAAGAAAGATCACCCCCTCCCCCTTCCTATTCCACTTAGGTATGGGTGCATATTCACAATATTTCCCAAACACAGAAATTGATTGATTGGTTGACATTTCTTCAATCATGGTTAATGGGCAGGAGCTCAACTTGGTTGGGAAAATACCACGGAGATTGCTAAAATGTAGGAGTGGTCACACCAGTATTTTCATCATTAGTGGTGCAGCTCACAGGCACACTGAACAAATACCTCATGGAGTTCACAACCTGGCTTGGCCTAGCTTCCTTTTTGGTTGGTAGGTTTGTTTGTTTTTGCAGTGGCATAGCCTGTACCACCATACTGTTCTTCTGACAGTTTTCTAAAAGCAATTGCTGAGAAGCTGACATGACAGGACAAAGAAAAACAGGATAAAATTCTAAACTAGTCACAGAGCAGAATCTGCTTGGTGAAGACTGATGATTCCAATGTCAGTGGTTCAGCAAATCCACTCTGGGTTCTAGTTCTTCACACATAGGCTTTGTTGGGGTCAGACACCATCTTCTTGCTGGACAGGTTGCTATGATTATGAAATAATAGGAAGAGCAGGATATTAATTCCAATAAAAAGGTAGGTGAAATTGGGCCCCAATTTTTATCTTCATAATAGACCAGTCCAACATTTCTTGGTGCTTTGAATGCGATTTTCCTGCTTCTTGGCAAGGGATTGGACTGGATGGCCCATGAGGTCTCTTCCAACTCTATGATTCTATGATTCTCTTTCTGTGGACTGAATAAGCAAAGTTCTAATGGAGGAGCTGGATAGGAAACATTTGCTACTACATATATTAGAAAACTAATCTTCTCCGTGAGAATTTTGAACCCTGGGAAAATAATTTACTGCTTTCACGCACCAGAACTAACTAACAACTGTAAACATCTTAAAGACATGTATCAAGGTATGCAGCCCTTTCTAATTTTAGAGCAAGAGCCATAATTTGAATCTTTTTGGATGCAATTACATTCTATTCTGCTGATATAACATGCTACTAGGATGGACTTTGAGGCACTGTTTTGCAGTGGCTCCATTCCTTCCTGGAGAGGTGAACCCAGAATATGGTCCTGGGGGACTCCTGTTCAACTCTTTGCTCTTTGTCCTAAGGGATCTGTTTTGTCCCCCATTGTATTTGTTATATAAATAAAACTGTTGAGTGAGGCCATCCAGGTGACACCTAATTCTGCTACATCTTTCTATTCCAGTCCAAGGAAAATGTCTTGGATTTAAGCTGGTGCTTGTCATCGATCTGAATCCATCAGATGAGGGCAAACAAACTGAAATGCAATTCAGAGTATTGTGAAGAACTAGGACTGCAGATAAAGAATCCAAGCCTGGCAAGCACAAGCTAAACTGAATGGGCCAAGACAGAGAAAAAACTCACCAGTAGAAAACAAACCACAGAGGTTTATTCAGTTCACCTGAACAAGATACAAGTACAAATGGATGCTCCAAAATATACAAGCGTAAAACATACAGAAAAAGCAAGATGTCTTATACAATTTAAAAGCCATTGAAAACTCCTGCTTCTCTCCCTGATTAGCTGAGAAGGGGGCTGGTCTGGATTCATGCCCTGATTGGTTGAGGACACTGCTGACAATGCCACCTCCAACGTCAGTGGCATCCTCCCTCTGCCAATCAGGATGGGGGCGTTCTTTATGACATTAAAGAAATGATCATGAGCTTTTAATTATCTCAATAGTACTGTAAAAACAATGGTGTAAGTCTCCTGAGAGAATCTTGGTAATCAAGGGTTGGGCCATCAATAAAGAAGTTGAATAAATGTACATAGTCTGAGCCCCTGTTTCTGCAGTCAGCAATCTCTCTTTTTTTAGTCGTGTTCTATTTTTAAATTATAATTTGCCTTGAGTTTTAATTTGGGAAGAAAGGCAGCAAAATAAAGAGGAGGATCGCCTCACATTATATGTGGATTGATTCAATAGAGGAGGCCATAGCTCTTGGTTTGGAAGACCTAGTCAGGGCAATTAATGACCAGCTCATGATGCAAAAAGTTGAAATGTTTTAATTGTAGTATTACTTTATAAGAGTATTTTCTTTGCTTTATTATTAATGTATTATTATAGGTTTATAGTAATCACATAAACATTGCACACAACAGAGCTAACAAATAACAGCATACATCAGGGCAGACATGTTTAAAAGTGTTGGGTTTCATCCCTGGACTGCACAAGTCTCCAGTCCTCAATGACTTAGCTAGACCTCCAGCTAGACTTAGATATAGGATTAGAGTGAGGGATTCCTTTACCCACGTTCCTTTGCATGCTTTTCCCAGAAGGGGCTTTGTCTTTACTCTTCTTGCTTGCCATTATCTCCTCCCCCTTTGAAGATGTAGCAATGGAATCTCTGTGAGGGATGAGATAACTTCCTATTTAAAAGTACTTGTATTGCCCTGGGTTTTGGCCATGTGGTCATTCTCCATTACCCTTTATCTGCATTTGTCTCCCAGTAAGGACACTTTTTGCCTTTCTTCAGGCAAAATGTTGCTGCATGGATATTTTCAATATTTTATCCTTTTACCTTCCTTAGAAGATGAGCTTAATAAGCTAGTTAGCTCCAAGACCTTTTCTATCTAGAATGGATTTCTTTTTACTTCAATAAATATTTCGAACCTAAAGTTCTGTCTCTGCAGTCCTGTACCATCCTATTGCATGGAAGCTTATCCTAACTCACCACATGTAAGTTTCTGCTGGTTATGAAGTCTGCTTCTAGCACTCTGCTATATTTATGGAGGAATCATCCAAAGAGAGGGTTATTTTTTGAGCCTGAAAGCTCTGATTCCCAACAAAAAGAACCTGTTCTTGTGTAAAGTGTCCAATGGCCCACTAACATATTAATTGAAGTTAATGAGAGATTACATCGGGGCAATTGCAATCATCATTGGCTGCTAAATGAACTGTGAGGATTGATCATATTGCAAAATAAGTAAAGTTCTTTTATTGGGGTATACTTTATTTATTTTACACTTGCACAATCTGCTGGACCCTTAACTTAAAGTTTACATCTTTTCGTGCAAAAATTAATTTCTGTTTCACAAGTTCCACTCAGATTTTGTTGCTAATAAAATCAAGGATGTAAATACTATTAAGTACAAAACAGCCTGCTGCATAATTGTTTCCCAGCAATTACAGATTATATCGAGCCATTCCTTGAGCAAAAACAGTTTTTTCCAAGACACCAGCTCCCTGTACCTTGAAATTTTATTAGGCTAAGAATTTCATGCACCATATGTTGTAATACGAGACTAGCTGCACTAGAACAAACAACTTTCTGATATATAAGTGAATGATAACCTGATTTTAAATGTGTTTATCTAATGAGATACTAACTGTAATTTACAACACATATAAAAACTCCCACTGTTACTCCTGGTGTACCTTTTGGCTAAAAAGGTTGATGTGCTGAGATATGCTAATGAATATGTCTTGGTTTTTACCAAGTCAGTAATAAAATTTGCATTTGATATTGTGCATAGTAAACTGGGTTATTAGCTTTGAAAATGAGTCTCATAAAATTTAAATATAGGCTTAAATCATATTAACTGTCCTGTAGATTTTCTGAGAGGCTTTAAAGCATTGTGTTTTGTTTCCATAACAGTGAGAATTGCAGATGTCATTTGCCTTTGTGGATGTCCCAAAATGATGCATCTTAGGAGTATCAAAAATAAACAGCAAACTCTTTGTTTGTTTTACATTTAGAGATGTGGCCTTAATGCTGGAAAATTAAGCTCAGTTACAAGCTAAAGCTACAGAATAGAAGGCAGAATGAATATTTGAATGATGCGTAATGACTTATACCAATGGACATACCATGCTTGCTTTTTAGCCACAAAATCTAGGAAAACTGGGATATTGATGACTCGTGGGACTTTCATGAGACAACAGGCCATGGACTGGTCATGTGTTATGTTTCTGTTGTGCTTCACAGTTGTATGCTGAAAATATCCGTTTTGTGCCATTTAAGTAGTTTTACACCCAACTAAGAACATTTGTTGTTTATTCGTTCAGTCGCTTCAGACTCTTAGTGATCTCATAGACCAGCCCATACCAGAGCTCCCTGTCAGCCATGGCCACCCCCAGCTCCTTCAAGGTCAAGCCAGTCACTTCAAGGATAACATCCATCCATTTTGCCCTTGGCTGGCCCCTCTTCCTTTTTCTTTTCATTTTCCCCAGCATCACTGACTTCTCCAAGCTTTCCTGTCTTCTCATGATGTGGCCAAAGTACTTCATCTTTGCCTCTAATATCTTTCCCTCCAGTGGGCAGTTGGGCATTTTTTCCTGGAGCATGGACTGGTTTGATCTTCTTGCAGTCCAAAGCACTCTCAGAATTTTCCTCCAACTAAGAACACTACATCTCTTTAAATATATAGTATAAATACACCCTTTAAAGTCAGACCATGACATAGATCATTTAAAAAAAAAGAATATCTAGGTGGAAACAATGTAAAAATAGAAATGAATATTTTTCCTCCTATAAAGGAAGCACCACTTTCTGGAAATGTCGCTTTTGCATTGTGCAATTTGTGCCTATTTCATGGCAAGAACAGCTCCCCCTGCTGTACTAGCTGCTCTGTTGGTGGGCCCTTGGAAGTGAACTTAACCTTGGAGAATAGCCGAAGCCTTGGAATTACAGGATTACATCGGATAGAGCTGTGGCAGTTATAGTGGTGTTGAATTGCCATAATTCTGCAGTGTGGGTGAGACTCCTTACATCTGGAGCTAGCTGGTGGAGGATTAAAGGAGAATACAATTTTGGGTAAGGAATGTGCTTGATCTGCTGACTTTGTGAAAAGCAGCTAATTACAGCAGGACAACTTACACTTGTCTCTTAAAGTCCCACATGTAGAGTAATACGATCTTTTTATTTTATCACTTCAGGTGGGAAGTCAAACTATTATTTATTCTGACCAGCAACGGGTTTTCAGTTCCTCACGCTGCAATATGGTGGTTGTGTATGCAGCAGAGGACAGACTAGTATATGAAGACATCATCTGCCTGAAGAATATCTAACCTTAGTTTAGGTGTGTGTGTATTACCTGTCAACTAATGGCAATCTCATGAATTTCATAGGGTGTAAGAATCATGTGCGTGTGTGAGAGAATACGAATGCAAGTTATCAATTAACAGCACCTAGACAGGATATTGTGCAGGAACACAGGCCACCTGGGCCCCATTCACAATACATAGGACAGAGGCATAACAGTTAAAGTGGAATAATTACACAGTGATTCTATAATGTGAATGAGCCTGGATAATGATGGTGAGATATATGGTAATTCTGTTAAAATAATAGAAATCTGCACCCTCCCATAAGAAATCTAAATCCTCTATTATCTCTTTTTTAAGAAGAGGAGTGTATGGATGGCTAAATGGACACATTTCCCATAATTATCTATCTGGATATTTGGATTTTCTTCAAAGCAGAGCTGCCTGGGACTCCCATGAACCATCATAGAGTACAAACAGGGTACAAACCTAACATTAGATAGCTGGAGCATTTGTTTCAGACAGCAGATGCTAGAGGACACGAGTGATATCTTTCCAGGTATTTACTGTATATACTCCAATATAAGCCTAGTTTTTCAGCCCTTTTTTAAGGCTGAAAAAAAGCCCTCCTCCGCTTATACTCAGGTGAGGGTCCTGGCGGGAAGGCGTGTGCTTGAAAGAATGGCCTCTTTCAGTCCCACGCCTTCCTGCCAGGACTCTCACCTTTCCCAGCTCTCCTGCCTCTCCTTCTCTCTCATGCAGCACACAGCTTCCCCTCCTCCTCTCTTGGCGCCAGTCTTTCCCACTTTTCCTTTTTTATATATACACACAGCACTTCCCCCAAAATGTATAGTTAAAATAAACTATGATGATTATTGGAAGGATACGTAATAAGCACATTTACATTGAAGAAGGTCAGAATAATGATTTAATCAGAGTTGGACAGTCTTATCTTAAATTTCAGTTTTGTGTAAAGATTCAAAAATATTTAACCTACTAATGCCTCAATTAATGTAATTTTATTGGTATCTATTTTTATTATGAAATATACCAGTGGCTGCTGCATTTCCCATCCTTGGGTTATACTCGAGTCAATAAGTTTTCCCAGTTTTTTGTGGTAAAATTAGGTGCCTTGGCTTATATTCGAGTTGGCTTATACTTGAGTATATATGGTACCTTTATTAGAGATGTATGGGAGTTACAGCCTATCCTGAGCTCCCGAAACTATTTGACACTGTAGATGAATCCTGTGTTTCTTTGCAATTCTACTACGTAAAAAGATAGCATTGACATATCCCAAAAGTTTGTTACTTCCTGAAGTGACCAATAACAACACCACTGGGAAATGAAAACATCCCACCCTCACCAAGCTTCCTGCCCAGACAGTACACCTTTAGGGTAAGAAAGGATGTGTTTAGTCTCACATTTAAGTACTGAGGAGCTAAAGTACAAGAGGATGCACTCAGTAGAATACTGGGCCTTTTTAAAACAAAAGAAAAATTCAGAAGCTCACCCTTTTTGTATTTAGTACAATAAATGTCACACCGATGTAAAGAGAGAAACACTTGTCTCACTTCTTTTTGCATGCTGAGCAAACACAGTTAACATAAGCATCAGGGCCCAGGGATGCTTCATTTGCTTAGGCTGACTGCCAAGAGCAAATTGGATGAAAAGTAGAGGAATTCTAAGAAAAAAGGGAGCCAGAAATACCTTCTATGAGCTTCCAAACATGGAGCCCCCTTGGCTGGTGTTGCTGGGAAGCTCCCTGCCCAGACAGTACACCTTTATGGTAATATGTTCAATGTTTCTTATTGAACACACAGGCATGCCTTTTCAAGCCTTTTCCTTTGGCAGTCGCACTAAGAGACCAATAATTATGCAGGAGATTGACATTTTGGCTCAACATTTTGCCTGTCACGTCACTGCTGCACAACAGCAGGAGCTGGCTAGGTTCATTCTCAGGGTGCGCCTACACTGTAGAATGAGTCCGGCTTGTAAAGAGAGAGATACTTCAATTTTGGAATCAGGCATGTAGCCGGGGGGGGGGGGGGGCTTGAGGGGCTTGAGCCCCCCCCCCCCCCCCGAAATTCTCATGGTGGTTCGCGAAAAGGCCTTACTGGTGCATTATTTAAATGGTTATGTTTATTCATATCATGATCTGATCACCATACTCAATATATCCCATATGCATGGGGGTATTGGGGTAATGATACAAAAGGTTTGCTAGGCTAGACCCTCTTTCACTCAGACTCAGCCCCCCCCCGAAACTCAGCCCCCCCGAAACCCCCCTTGAAAAAAATTCAGCCCTCCCCCCAAAACGAAATTCTGGCTACGGGCCTGTTTGGAATCATAGAAGTTGTGATTTAACAGAGTCTTTAGCCTTTTCTGCCAAGGAGTGCTAGTGCCTCACCAAACTACAACTCCCAGAATGCCACAGAATTGAGCCATGACAACTAATTAAGGGCCAGCTTTAGCACAACAGGTTAATTACCAACTGCAGCTGCACCAATCTTGCCAACTGAAAGGTTGACAGTTCGAAGCCAGGTCAGGGTGAGCTCCTGACATTCAGCCCAGCTCCTCTGCCCACCTAGTCGATCAAAAACAGCAATGTGAGTAGATGAATAGGAACCTCATTAAGCAGGGAGGTATTTTAGGCACAGTGTTTCAGAGGAAAGTTTACAGACGAAGAAAGCTCTTGGGCAAGGAGATGGAGCGACAGCCTCCAAAAGATGCCAAGTGATAAGAAAAAGCCCAAATATACCTCTATCTGTTGTGTCTTGTCGTGGTATAACTGGCATTGAATGTTTGCCATATATATGTTCTGTGATCCGCCCTGAGTCCCCTTCAGGGTGAGAAGGGCAGAATATAAGTAGTTTAAGTAATAATAATAATAATAATAATAATAATAATAATCTTGTATCAAATTGCAATATTGTTACAGTGTAGATCAGTGGTTCTCAGCCTGTAGGTTCCCAGATGTTTTGGCCTCCCAGAAATCCTAGCAGCTGGTTTTCTTACTGCCTGGGGGCATCCTTTGTTGAAAATGGATGGATTTTCATTCACTGGACCAAATTTGGCACAAATACCCGATACGCCCAAATTTGAATACTGGTGGGGTTGGAGGAAATTGATGTTGTCATTTGGGAGTTGTAGTTGCTGGGATTTATAGTTCACCTACAATCAAAGAGCTTTCTCAACTCCACCAACGATGGAATTGAATCAGACCTGGCCACACAGAAATCCCATGACCAACAGAAAATGCTAGAACGGCTTAGTGGGCATTGACCTTGAGTTTGGGAGTTGTAGTTCACCTACATCCAGAGAGCACTGTGGTCTCAAACAATGATCAATCTGGACCAAACTTGGCACAAACACTCAATATGTCCAAATGTGGACTCTGGTGGAGTTTGGGGAAAATGGACCTTGACATTTGGGAGTTGTAGTTGCTGGGATTTATAGTTTACCTACAACCAAAGAGCATTCCCAACCCCACCAATGATAGAATTAGGCCAAACTTCCCACACAGAACCCCCATGACCAACAGAAATATTGTATATTCTGATGGTCTTCGGGGACCCCTCTGACACCCCCTCGCAACCCCCCCCCAGGTGTCCCGACCCCCAGGTTGAGAAACACTGGTGTAGCCAGAAAGAACAGCAACTATAAATGCAAAATCTGTCAATTCTTCCCACCTACTGAGCAGAACTGTGGTTGGAGTTGGAACTACAACTCCCAGACTCTCCCAAACTGAGGGATTGTGGGAGCTGTAGTCCCAAAAAGAAATTTTGCCTTGCTCTGTTGCTGAGGAACTGGAAACCTAATTCAACACTGTCCGATTCTCTCTTACGAATGCAGGATTAGTTTTCACGGAGCATTTTGTTTCCAGTTTCTTTTCTTTCCTTCTTTCCTTTCTTCCCCTTTTTATTTGAAATCTACTTTTGGGGGGCATCAGTAGGGGGTTAATGCAAGCCCAGCTTGACACAATACTAGAGGCATTCACAGAAGAGGCCTACAGTTGCTGCATAGGCACATTTGGCCCAGGCTTCCAAAGAGGCAGGAGCTGTTACTGCCGAGAAGTATGCTGCCTGCCACGGTTGGACCATTAGTATGGAAATGAGGCATGCGTGTGACAGGTGGCCTTACAACCAACACAATTAACTTTCTCCATTAGCTGATGCACCGACAAAACAGATGCAGCATCAATAAGCACCACCACCAAAAAAAAAAAAAAGCCCCCACTAACACTGAATAGGAATGACATCTTGTACAGCCCTTTTATTTATAAGGAATAACAGCCAGTACATATTATTTAGAGGGTGTTTTTCTTTTAAAAAAAAATGTTTATTTGGGAGTGAGGAAAGGACAGCTTATGTTTCCATATATTAATAGTACTGCAGGGAATCTATGTTGCAACCAAGTTAGGTTTGCCCCCATTGTTTGAAAAATAAAAATACATTGAGGCATTCGGAAGGTTTGGTGTCATCATCTTGGCCGGTGGTATAATAAGTGAAACCTTTGTGCCAGCAGGACTTCTAACCGAAAGGTTGGTGGTTCGAATCCAGGGAGTGGGGTGAGCTCCTGTCTGTCAGCTCCAGCTTCTCATGCAGTGACATGAGAGAAGGATGGTAAAACATCCCGGTGTCCCCTAGGCAACGTCCTTGCAGACAGCCAATTCTCTCATACCAAAAGCGACTTGCAGTTTCTCAAGTCTCTCCTGACATGAAAAAAAAAATCATTTTGGTCAGTTCAAGAATTGAAGAGTCTAAAAATAGACATGTGTACCAGCTAACCCAGCCAATGTGTTCTACATGGTTAAAGTGACATCAATGTATGCAAGATGACTGCCTTCATACAAGCATGTTTCATAATAACCTTGGATGAGAGAGAGAATTTTTTTTTGTTTATTTATTTATTTCATGCATTTTTACCCCGCCCTTCTCCCCCCAAAGGGGGACTCAGGGTGGCCTCACACAAGCATCAAAGGATGCTATCAGCATATAAACAATGAAAACTTACATTTAAAACGTTAAAAATCATTTTAAAACCACATTATACAATTCATTAAACAATAAATTAAACATGCCAATTAAAACCAAATCCAAGTCAGGGTAAATCCAAAGTCGCAGATATCCTAAGTTTCTTTCCAATTGTTGCTATCCACTAATCGAATCCCTGGTCCCAAAGCCAAGTCTTCAATTGTCATCTAAAGCACAGGAGGGAGGTAGCCAACCTGGTGTCCTTAGGGAGGACACCGAGAAGGCCCTGTCTCTTGTCCCCAACAACCACATTTGGGAAAGTGGTGGGATCGAGAGCAGGACCTCTCCTGACAATCTTAAGCTTCATGATGGTTCGTAACAGGAGATACATTTGGACAGGTAATCTGGGCCAGAATTGTTTAGGGCTTTAAAGATTAGAACCAGCAATTTGAATTGTGCTCAGAAGCTGATTGGCAGCCAGTGGAGCTGGCTCAACAGAGGAGTTGTACGCTCCCTGTACGCTGCTCCAGTGAGTAACCTGGCTGCTGACGGTTGGACGAATTGACTAATTGAAGCTTCTGAGCAGTCTTCAAAGACAGCCTCACGTAGAGAGTGTTGCAGTAATCTATTCGGGATGTAACAAGAGCGTGGACCATCGTGGCCAAGTCAGACTTCCCAAGGAAAGACAAGAGAGTACACCCAAGGAATCTTGGGTATACCAACATAGAAAACTACTTGATCGATTGATTGGTTGATTGATGGATTGTATAACCCACCTTTGTCCCTATGTGGGATCCAAGGCAGTAACTTAAAATAAGATTCTATTAATTTTCTATTTTACAAAAGCTTAAAAAATAAATAACAATGTTATTTAAAATCATAGTTGAAAGCACATTTTAATCATATGTACTAATAAATGGTTTTTAACAAATAAAACACAGCTCATCGCTTCACACACATATGACTGCTACTTAAATTAAAATTCAAAGCCCTGTCTGAATAAAAAGGTCTTCACTTGTCAGTGGCATGAGAACAGAGGATAACTTGGCTACCTGTTATTAGTCAGTGACCATGCTGGTTTGAGGATTTTGGGAAGGATAGTCCAAAAGTAATTTTCCCAAGCTCCATCTCAATGTTGGCCAATATGATATATGTATATAAAAACAAGCAACTTTCTGGGACCTCACCTGGCAACTGACTCTCTTATCTAGACATATCAGTGGCTGAACTTAGCATCTTCTCAGCATGCAAAGCATATACTCTATCCAGGGGCGGCTCAACCCATTACGCAAAGTAAGCATTTGAAGTATAGTTGATTTTGCCCAGGGGCGCTCTTGAGGTGCTCCTGGTGGGAAATAGACCTTGACATGTGCGAGTTGTAGTTACTGGGATGTATAGTTCACCTACAATCAAAGAGCATTCTGAACTCCACCAATGATGGAATTGAACCAAATATGGCACACAGAACTTCCATGATGAACAGAAAATATATATCAGTGATTGGTTGGGGGGGGGGGGGGGGAGAGGGGGCAAAATACTGTTTCCTTACACTTGAAAATTACTTAGGGCCACCTCTGACTACCACTTAACGATGCCCTCGTTTTGCTTGCCATATGCACACTTCTTTTGTATAACTTGTTTCTTCATGCAGCCCATGGCACACAGTTGGCCGTGCAAGATCTCCTTCTTAGGTATCTAGAGAACCATGACTAGTTTGTTTGTTCTGGTTAGTGGGCAGGTGTTTCTAAGTGCTAGATGTCAAATTGAATATACTTTCATAGTTCCAGACAGTTATGGTTTATTGTTTGCAATAAATCAGCTTCTACTTATGGTGGTGAAAGAAAGACTTCCAAGTTATCCTGTCATCAACAGGACTCAGGGCCATGGATTCCTTGCTTGAGTCTATCCATCCAGAATGCTGTATTCATCTTTTCCCACAGTTACCAGCCTGATCTAGGAGGCAAAAGGAGAACCTGGTGACACTTAACAGACTTTGTTCAAATTGCTGGTTTGATTGTGGGTTTTGGTCAGCTGCCTCTATTTCTTTGTTTTGTAAAGGCAGTTTAAACCATATAAAATGCACAAGCTAATGTATTCAAGGAAATTAATTGAATCCTGGCATGACACTTCACAAAAGTAATGAAGGCCCCTTCCACACAGGTTAATAAAAATCCCACATTATCTGCTTTGAACTGGGATATAGAGCAGTGTGGACTCAGATATTCCAGTTCAAAGCAGATATTGTGGGTTATTCCGTCTTGGTATTCTGGGTTACATGGCTGTGTAGAAGGGCCCTGAGATACCAGTTAAAATGGAGATGTTAAATTCCACCCACAAATATTACTATGCTGTCTTTTATTTACCTAGGTGCAATGTACTCCTGGGCTGGTCTCAGTTCCAATACAATTTCTCTGCCACATTTGGCACCCTTACAACTAGGGATGCCAAGGACTTAAAGGGCATGACAGCTGTGGTTTTCACATCCCTCTTGAGGGGAATCTTTTCCTCACTTGATATACAGATTTAATGGGACAGACTATGAAGCTTTTGCCACCAGTCCCTGCATTGTATGCCTGTTGTGTTTGATTAGAGGATTTGAGTCCCGTGAGCTCTGAATTACATGCACCAAATTAATCTATGGATAGTCTGTAGAAAAAAAAAGAACAGAGAATGAGGCAGAAGAGAGAAGAGAACCATGCATGCAGCTCGGAGTTCATTTGAGGAGAGGCAATAGATATATAACCAACTAGCTGTGCCCTGCCACGCGTTGCTGTGGCCTATAGTAAAACTTATCAAAGTTGAGGTAGATATCTGGACTATTATGAAAGAGAGGTACCTACCTATTCCTCCCCCCTTTTCCTCCCCCTTTCTCTACTTTCTTCCTTCTCTCCCTCTTTCTTTCTTTCCATCTTTCACTACTTGGTTTCATCCTTCTCTCTTTCCTTCATTCCCTCCCCCTTTCTTCCTTTGCCTTTCTTCCCTTCCTTGTTTGCTTCCTTCTTTCACTTTTTATTTCCTTTTATTTCACCACCATCATAACAATAACAATAATGCAGTGCATTGCCTCTGGGACCTGACACCTCTCCCATTCCCCCTAAAAGGGTCTCAGAGGAATAATAATAGCATCATAATAATCATAGAAATAACAACCTTTACCCGCCACGTGTTGCTGTGGCCAATCTTCCCTCTTTCTCTCCTTCTTTCCCTCCTTCCTTCCTTCCCATCTTTCCTTCTCCTCTTCTTTCTCTATCTCTTTCCTTCCTTCCCCCTTTTTCTTTCTCTTCTGCTGTCTCTCTTTTCTTTCCTTCCATCTTTCCTTTTCTTTCCTTTTCTTCTTCCTCTAACTTTCCTTCCTTCCCCCTTTTTCTTTACCTCCCTTTCTCTTTCTTCCTTCTTTCCTTCCTTCCTGTCTTTCCTAGATTTTGACAGGGCGGGAAGGGGCGGGGTGGGGTTTGGAGGTGGCCTGAAGTAAAAGGAGGTAAGATTGGGGCAGGGGAGTGATGGAGCGTGGAGTTGCGTGTGTGTGTGCGGCGGCGGGGGGAGTGATGGAGTCTGGGGTTGCGTGTGTGTGTGCGGCAGCGGGGGGAGTGGGGTTGCGTGTGCGGCGGCGGGGGGAGTGATGGAGCGTGGGGTTGCGTGTGTGTGTGCGGCGGCGGGGGGAGTGATGGAGCGTGGTGTTGTGTGTGTGTGTGCGGCAGGGGGTGTGTGTGTGCGGGAAGTGGCGCGGCGGGGCTTGGAGTGGGCATGGTTTCCGCAGAGGGAACGTTGGCCGGAAGGCCATGTGCGCGCGCGATGGAACTTGCGGCTGGGCGCCAATGCGCATGCTCAGTTGTTTTGCCGTTTTGTGAGTGTGTTGCTGTGTTGTTTTTCATTTTGAGTAGATATGTTTGTACCTTGTGGGTTGTGTTATGGGCACGGGGATTTTAGTTAAGTTTCGTTGGGGGATTTTTGAGTTTTGTTGTTTTGCCGTTTTGTGAGTGTGTTGTTGTGTTGTTTTTCATTTTGAGTAGATATGTTTGTACCTTGTGGGTTGTGTTATGGGCATGGGGATTTTGGTTAAGTTTCGTTGGAGGATTTTTGAGTTTTGTTGTTTTGCCGTTTTGTGAGTGTGTTGTTGTGTTGTTTTTCATTTTGAGTAGATATGTTTATACCTTGTGGGTTGTGTTATGGGCACGGGGATTTTGGTTAAGTTTCGTTGGGGGATTTTTGAGTTTTGTTGTTTTGCCGTTTTGTGAGTGTGTTGTTGTGTTGTTTTTCATTTTGAGTAGATATGTTTGTACCTTGTGGGTTGTGTTATGGGCACGGGGATTTTAGTTAAGTTTCGTTGGAGGATTTTTGAGTTTTGTTGTTTTGCCATTTTGTGAGTGTGTTGTTGTGTTGTTTTTCATTTTGAGTAGGTATGTTTGTACCTTGTGGGTTGTGTTATGGGCACGGGGATTTTGGTTAAGTTTCGTTGGGGGATTTTTGAGTTTTGTTGTTTTGTTGTTTTGCCGTTTTGTGAGTGTGTTGTGTTGTTTTTCATTTTGAGTAGATATGTTTGTACCTTGTGGGTTGTGTTATGGGCACGGGGATTTTAGTTAAGTTTCGTTGGGGGATTTTTGAGTTTTGTTGTTTTGCCATTTTGTGAGTGTGTTGTTGTGTTGTTTTTCATTTTGAGTAGATATGTTTATACCTTGTGGGTTGTGTTATGGGTACGGGGATTTTGGTTAAGTTTCGTTGGGGGATTTTTGAGTTTTGTTGTTTTGCCGTTTTGTGAGTGGTTGCTGTGTTGTTTTTCATTTTGAGTAGGTATGTTTGTTTCTTGTGGGTTGTGTTATGGGCACGGGGATTTTAGTTAAGTTTCGTTGGGGGATTTTTGAGTTTTGTTGTTTTGCCGTTTTGTGAGTGTGTTGTGTTGTTTTTCATTTTGAGTAGATATGTTTGTACCTTGTGGGTTGTGTTATGGGCACGGGGATTTTAGTTAAGTTTCATTGGGGGATTTTTGAGTTTTGTTGTTTTGCCGTTTTGTGAGTGTGTTGTTGTGTTGTTTTTCATTTTGAGTAGGTATGTTTGTACCTTGTGGGTTGTGTTATGGGCACGGGGATTTTGGTTAAGTTTCGTTGGGGGATTTTTGAGTTTTGTTGTTTTGCCGTTTTGTGAGTGTGTTATTGTGTTGTTTTTCATTTTGAGTAGATATGTTTGTACCTTGTGGGTTGTGTTATGGGCATGAGAATTTTGGTTAAGTTTCGTTGGGGGGTTTTTGAGTTTTGTTTCCTCGTTGGATGCCCCTAACAAATTTATATATATAGATGCAACTAACTCTAACATAAATTGGAGTTCTATACATACTAGAGTCTTCAGAGATGAGGAAGCATACAGTAGCAGATGTCTCAGAGGAAAAATCTGAAAGGAGAAGAATTAATAAGAGGAGAAAAGATAGAATTAAGTCAATATGGTCATTATTTAATTGAAATGTTTTCATTTCATCTAATAAATGTACCACAAGTATTTAAAAGACAACATCACTGATCCTTGCTGATTCAAGGAAAAGATCCATATGGCATGAAGCATTTTATTCTTATCTTAGCAAAATATGTCTTTCTATTCACATTTGTGATACCATCCCTGGTCCTGCCTAAGGCATTTTATGAGACGAAGGCTCTCATTTTAGTTATCATAATGCAAGCAATTTGGATTTCTAGCATTAGTTTAAGAAGTTTCAAAGTACAATCTCTTTCTTTAAAAGTATTTTTCTAAATATGCTAGAATGACCTATAATGACTGGGGTGCCAGTATTTTTATAGTACTAGTTTTCTACTTGCTTATGCAGTCCTGAATCCTCCACTGGAGGGGCTGCTTTTTCTCATAGGGAAGTTGCTCCCATCCCTTGGTTGGACATTTAGACACCTTTTCTGGCTGTCTTAATACTCTCTTTGAGCCGTGATGACAAGTATTGTACAGGTATTCCAAGTCTGGTTGTACTCATGATTTGTATGAAAGCATTGCAATACTAGCAAATTCATTTCAGTTTCCTTCATAATGTAATTCATTCTTTTCACAGCTGCCCCAACTAAGTCAGAGCTTTCACTGAGCTTGTAGCATGTAGGATTTGTCTTTTGAACCAGCAGGGTTAGATTGTACTCTCCTATATAAGTGGACAGGAACTATTCGTGTAGATCAGACATATATACATTCAGTTCCTAAGTCCTGGTTAAGTATAGAAAGGTTTCAAGAAGAGCTACTGCAGCTTGTCTAATCCTACACTCAACAACTTGAGGGAGGAGGAAAAAAGAGGGAATGGATGAAAGGGTGGCATTATTGTATGTGCTTGCAAACACACCTTGAAGGTTCTCTGGTAAGATGATATAGTGGCTTAGATACATCCCACACACAATGGGTTACTGAAAAGATGGGGGGGGGGGGTTAGAAGCAGCATGCATAGGATAATGGCATGCAGAAAACCCTAACTGCTTAAAGCCCCCATTGCTCTAATAACAAATGAGTGTTAGGTGTAGTGAAGCAACTGCTCTGCTTGTGGAGCATTTGATTGCTTACCAGAGATGGCTACTTCCTAAATTCCCAGCTCTGAAGGGCTTTCCAAGGAAACATGGAGTGAGGCTGCACAGCTCTTCTCAGGAGCCTCTGCAATAGCATTGAGCATGCTGTAGGAGAAGGAACACTCGGCTTCACATCTCAGGCAACAATGGAAGTCAAGCTACAGCTTAAAGAAATTGAGGTCCTAACATTATTGAAGAAAACATGATCTGGCCTCATTTCTCGGCTACTTTCAACCTAGTATTTTGAACTAAAATAGATTTGGTCAACTTAACTGATGACTACTCTGAGAGAGGGCTGTGGGAATGCCATTATGCATGAACATTTGAGGATCTCTCACGAGATATTGTTGTCATCAAATATGATATCATTGGATTGGCTGGCAGGTGAAATAAGAAATAATTGTTCCCTTAATGATTGTGTAGAGGAGGGCATTTCCACTGGTGACAAGTAACACCCTATTCTAAACATCCTTTAAAGTAGTGGTTCTCAACCCGTGGATCCCCAGGTGTTTTGGCCTACAACTTCCAGAAATCCCAGCCAGTTTACTAGCTGTTAGGATTTCTGGGAGTTGAAGGCCAAAACATCTGGGGACCCACACGTTGAGAACCACTGCTTTAAAAGGATAGGAACAATATTCCTTCTCTCTCCTGGCAACCATAAGTGGAAGCCATGGCATTATGGTAATTCTGCTCCAACCTTCAAGATGAATTCCTAAGAGTAGCACTTGCAGATTTCAGCTTGGCCCTAGTAAGCTGTGAAATCCTAGAGCAGACATGGGCAAACTTTGGCCCTCCAGATGTTTTGGGCTTCAACTCCCACAATTCCTAACAGTCTACTGGCTGTTCAGAATTATGAGAGTTGAAGTCCAAAACATCTGGATGGCCAAAGTTTGCCCACTCCTGTGCTAGAGGGTTTCATAAGATCCCCAAGATTCTTGGATGTATTACATTGCTAAAGATCTCTGCAAGGAGGGGTTCCCCTCTGCAAGGACATCATTGAGGATAATATTTTAAGTGGAACAGAATGAAAAAGAAAGTGCTATATTTTTTCTCCCTTGCTTGACTGCTTTTAAACTGCTTTTGATTCAATTGTTTTTAATAAGATCACTGTGTTTTAATGCTACAATACATTGCACTTTTAATTCTATTTCTTCTTTTAAAATGTTGTGGGCACTGTGAGTATAGAGAGAAAAACAGGATACAAAATGAGTTAAAAATGAAATTTGACACTTAAATTGGCAGCATTTGTAATTTTTGCATCTATATTTTCATATAAGTTTCATGCAACTGTATTTTATATAACTATTTTTCAGTGCTTTAACTGCCAAATCATAGCCCTTCACAGCCATTCAGCAAAGGCCGTCAGGAGCATTGCCTTGCAGGATCCTTTCTTCCAGGACCAGGGTGAGGGATTGGGGGAGCGGGAAGATTGGTCTTGGTTTTACTACAAGCCTCCTCTTTTCACAGCTCAAGGGCCATTAGGCCATAAAACTATTTCCACAGTCAATTCTGAATCAGTCACCAGAAGTTGCCTTCACTGTAGGAACTCTTCTCTCATTGTGTGGCTTCTTGGTAATAGAGCATGCAGTACCAGTACCTGGATAAATGGTCGACTTCATGTCTGCTTTGTCTTTGTTGTGCAAGAGTTCATTGTGGAGAATATAAAGAAGTGAGATGGCAGATGTGTTGTGCTGAGGGCTCCCTACAAGCCTCCTTTCTATGAGGGGCACTGTGCTTTCTCTTCCCCTACCGGCTTAGGTCTATTTGTAACCAGGAGAGCTATGGGGAGAATAAAAATGGCTCTTTGAGTGTTGTTTGGTCAACACATTATTTTTAATAAGAGAAGCACAGTTAACTATCATCGTCGTCATCGTCATTCAAATGGATTTGTGAGAACATATTATAGCTAGGATTACAATAGCCCAACTTCAAAAAATGACTCTACTATGAATAAATACGTTATCAAAGGATACCTCTTTGATTCTTAGATTGTTGGATGTAATCTGAATTACTAATAGTCATTACTAATAGTCCAGCCAGTAACACCTGATAAATTGTGAAACCAAGATCATTCTCCTGCATGTTTGCTTCAGAACTTTGCTAAACTTTAACAAAGTTTAGCTATGGTTTGAGAAAGAGGGATCCTAGCTTGAAGAATGGAATTTGATTATGACAAGAAAATCCTATCTCCATCTGTAAAATGTGCCACTGTAGAATTCCATATTTGAAATCAGAAATAGGGTAAATGGTAGCAGTGCCCATCAGAGGGATGGCACAGCTACCAATGCCCATCAGAGCGAGTTTACACTTATCAGGCCCTGAGTCCCCAGTTTTCATGGTTCATCTCTCATGAGAGGTTATGAATTTTCCACATTTTGCGGGCTCATCTTTAAGAACAGTACTGCACTTTCATCCCATGCCCTATTCCTTAGCTATAATTTGCACTATCCCATTCCCTTGTCTTGTTTACAGTTTGGCCATGTCTTGAAGTAGTTGTCACCATAGGTCACTGGGCATTGTTCTGAGTTTTAAATTGTTGTTTTTATATACTATAGTTTTTTTACTTTTATTGTATTGTACTGTGTGTTTATTTTATGCTTTGTCTTTGCACATTGTGCCATATATAAGCCATCCTGAGTTCCTTCGGGGAGATGGAGGTGGGATACAAAACTAAAGTTGTTGTTGTTGTTGTTGTTGTTGTTGTTGTTGTTGTTGTTGTTATCATTGGCACCCCTGCTTAGTAAATGGCCAAAAGCTGTATCATTTGGAATTGGAAAATGAGCAACTGGCCATTAGTAGGCTATTCAGGAAGATAAATTGTAAGACAGTGGATGCTGCAATTTTAAAAACTGATTGTAGTTTAAAACGGCTTTGAATTCAATTATATTTTAATATTATAACTCATTTAGTTATGTTTCAATATTCCATTTTTAATGTTTGTTGCTTTTTCCAATTTAGTTGTGAGCTTACTTGACATCCAGTTTGTGGGAAAGAGCAAGTTAAATCAAAGAAACAGATGAAAACTTTTGTGTCTACTTCCTGAGTTCTATATAATTTTATAAAGAGAAACTCTCAGCAATAACCCATTCCCTCTTCTCATCATCACCAACTAGCTATCAAACCTCTGTTAAATGAAAAGTAAAGGCTACTGAATCTCAAAGAACCATCACTTCTTCCTTAGAGGAAAAAAATCCGAAAAGTCCTGGGAGGCTCACTGGTGTATTGAAATGACCCAGCTCTGCTGGTTTAACACGTCTAAAAATGCATGACTCAATTACACAAGAGTTAGCTAATGAGGACTGAGGAAAACGTTATAGATTAAAACAAATGGCAATTCAGTGAATCAGTGCTGCTTTTCAAACTGTTGCTGTTCAACAAAACCTTGGCAAGACTTTTTCTTCACAGGATATGAATCACCAAAACTCAAAACAGCGAGACCAGGGCCACCTACAAGCTGAGTTTGTACAGTATGACCTCCAGGCCCAACATCCACTAGAAGTTGAGTAGAGAAAGGCCAAGCTTGGAATAATAAAAGGGTTTACATCAGTATTAAATAATTCTTTCTTAGATATGCAAATTTCTAATTAGTTACTGTGGAAACTGTAGGGGCCTGGAAGTAAGCCTTGCACAATGAGGATGAGAGTTTACTTTTTTGATTTACCACAGGGCTGAAGCCATGGAAGGAGGAGAGACGGAGAGAGGGGGAAATAAATTCATTGGGTTTAACATGACAACAGAATAAAGTGCAGCGAATGAAGTGACTTCGTTTTGTGTGTGCCTGTTGTTACAGACGCCCGAGGAACTTCATGTGACACAGCCTCATTTGTAATGTCTCACTGGAATTGTAGATTACTTGTTTACAACTGGGTCAAAATGAATATTCTCACCAGATTTTTTACTGATCGTAGTTTCACAAAAATCACAGGGTGTGAAAAAACTGAACTGCCAGTGGATCCTCCTAAATAAGAACTGTGTACCTGAAACTTTCCCTTTTTTAAAAAAATCCTTATTTTCCAATTCATGACTTGCCATTTATTATTTATTTAATTTGTAAATCCTGGCTTCCTATTTCTGCATTTCATTTTCTTGAGGAATTTACCACAAAGTGCCTGGAAGTGACATAAAACCAACATCTATGAAGTTAGAAGCCCACAACTTTCAATTCATTTGGTAAAGAGTTATAAATATTTATTTATTTATTTATTTTATTTAGTACACTTGTATACCGCTAATATCTCAGCCTGTGCGGCGACTCATTGCGGTTTACAACATATTTAAAAATACAATATTCACTTTAAAAATATAAAATAAAATATAAAAATACATACATATACATACATAGTATTGGGCCACCAATACAGACCGGAACATCTCATAGTTAAAGTCGTAATCCAATTCGTTATCCTTGATTGCTAGTCCATGATCAAAACATCATCACATCGGAATTAGTTGAAAACTTGCTCGAACATCCAAGTTTTCAGTTTTTTCCGAAATGCCATTAGCGAGGTGGCTGATCTTATTTCAGTAGGGAGGGCATTCCAAAGCCGGGGGGCCACCACAGAAAAGGCCCTATCTCTCGTTCCCGCAAGCCGCACTTGTGAAGCATTATTCTCTGCCTCTTCATCTAAAACATTGTATCTGATAATGTATGCATGCTTTTTTTTGTATCCCTTTTTAAAAAGCGAAATAGAGATGCCAAAGTTTAAGTCAGTCTTCTCATGGAACAGACAGTGTTGCATTTTAACTTAAGATGGGTAGCTGTTTAAAGTAAATGCATTAAGCTGATGCCACAATATTGAATCAATAGCTTGGTTTTGAGTGGATTAAATTAAATTCTGTTAAGAATACCAATGCTATCACATCATTAGCTTTCTGATACATTATATTTTGCACAAATTCAAGAAAGTGAACATACTTTAAATGAAAGATAGCTTGGAGTTTTTCTGTTTTCCATACAATTGTGCTACTGGAGAAATAACCTGGATGCCTATAAAATAATGGCATAATAATTTATTTATTTATGTCTCAGATTTGAGAGCTGGGTGATCTACAAAAGGACTATTAGTCCATTTATTGTAGAATTATCTACATGAGGAATTAACAACGTGATGATATCAAAATGTTTTGGACCACAATCCTTAACAATCCATTATATATACAAGGTCAGGCCCCTTCCACACAGCCATATAACCCAGAACATCAAAGCAGAATAATCCACAATATCTGCTTTGAACTGGAATATCTGAGTCCACACTACCATATATCCCAGTTCAAAACAGACAATGTGGGATTTTATTCAGCTCTGTGGAAGGGGCCTAAGACATATGGGAGTTGTAATCCAAAATGTCTTGGATGAATTCTGTTAAAGAATTACACTGAAGATATCATTCTCATAACTGAAAATGTCAGAGACCATCTAAATGCAAGCCTAGGACCATCTAAATGTTAAGCATGTATTGAGCTCTTCTCAAGTGAGACAATTTAAGAACATTAAAAACCTATATTCAGGAATGAGAGTCCCTAATATCTGAAAGCCTCAGTGTTCAAGTAATTTCATTATACTGAAGCACCGACAGGATTATAATGCAAGGGTTCTGCTAGATTATTCTGTGATGTTTGGTAATCCATTGTAAATTGTTGGTGATACTGCGGGGCTAGATTATGAATGGTGAGATTCGAACAAATGTTCTGAGGCTGTCATTGGTTAAGGGCTTCACACTACATGTGTATGCATGTACACATACACATGTGCACCTCACATCATTGTGATGCTATCAAAATAAAAGTACTTGTGAGGAGATGTTGAATCAAGAACTCAACCACGCTATTTTCCCAAAGAGGTTATAGTGTTTCCTGCCACACCCTTTTTCCAACAACAAAGTAAGTCAATAAGTGATGGGTACATTGATTTTAGCATATTTGTGGTTTTGGCTGTAATCACTGTAAATGCCAATTTGTTTTAGTTTTTTTACTCACTGTAAGTCTTATGGAGTAAGTGGGAAAATAGCGCAAATATGCAATATGTTTAGTTTGATGCAGCACCTGTTTTATTTTCACATCTGTACATAATTAACAGTCTCAAATTAATTAATTTCTCAAAGACACAGGGAAATGCCAAACCGAAGCAGTACGCAACTTACAGAAAACATAATATTTATGAAGTTTGTATATGACAGTTCTCTGTTGAATACTGATTACAAGATTATCACTACTGTTTTAAAGCTGGTATGAATAAATAATGAGTAGAAATATCAGCAAAACGGGTTTGATGAAAGAACAAATATTTATTAATTATGTGATTTAACAAATTAATGTTACGACAAATTCTAATTCTTCAAATAATTGCAGTTGTAATATATTTCTTGACATTTAGAAAGCATGTAATTTGCTGGAGTGGATCTTTTAAAAGCAAATTATAGAGGAGGAGGGGGACTTTAAGCAATGGTGATGTGATAAACAAATGTTAGTATTTATATAGTCAAACCCATATGGTCTTACATACAGGTCTTGCATTGTGTCCTCTTTCAGCTAATTATTTTGGAAAAAAATATCAGTTAATTTTACCACTTCAAAAAGGGGAAAATACATTATCTGTTGTAGATGAGGCAGAGGCTGATAGTTTAACTGATGACTTAGGGAGCATGATGAGCTTTCTTGTGGCACAAAGTGATTGGCCTTCAAGTCTGGGAAATTCAAGTCTGGGAAATGATGATTCTCTCTGTGAGAAAACTGGCTCAGAAAGTGCAGGGCCTCAAGGCCTGGTAGGGTAGTCAGAAGTAGCAACAGCAGATAAGGAATTGAGTGAAGTGCCGCGTGATAAGGATGGTTCCCAGCAGAAACCACCTGTAGCTATGGAGATCAACAAAAGTCTTCCTTTACAAATCAGAGTTGAAAATAGATTGTGTCAGTCTCTCTGACCTATGCAATCTATTTTCAAAGACTTTTGTTGATCTCCATAGCTACAGGTGGCTACAGGGAAAGTTACCATAGCACTTTAACTACCTGTTGGGTTGCTCTCCCTACATTTCCTTTAAAACCCTCCTGCTTAGATACATCCTACCTCTGTTCACGCCCAGTGTTTATTTTAAAAAATTTAAACTATTACATCTGGCCTGGCCATAGGTTTTTAAATTTCTGCAAGTTATTGTCTATATGTGAGTTATATTAATTGTATTGTTTTATTTGCTTATTGCTGATGTGTTGTTGGGCTTGGCCTCATGTAAGCCACCCTGAGTCCCCTTGGGGAGATGGTGGTGGGGTATAAAAAAGTATTATTATTATTATTATTATTATTATTATTATTATTATTATTGCTGGGTAGAAATACATCTTCTAAGCCTGTTAGGAATGGCATTGTTGTAACTCTATAAAATGATTAAAATAGTAGGACATTGCTCTATGTTTTTTAAAAAGAGTCTTCACTGAACAGACTAAATTAAACACACATTGAAGTGCTCATACAAAAACAAAAGAAAGGATCTTCTCGGCCTATAAATGCTAATGCTTGGTACAGATGGTGAGTGCCCATTTTGTATGAGAGGACTGGAAGAGAAAGTCTTTTGAGCAAAAGAACCTGCAGCGCTTCTTATCATTCACTGCTGTTGTTACCTTTTGAATTCCAGCAGTTGGGCTGCTTGTATCCTGTTTTTAGTGCCCTTCGTAAACCATATTTCCTTTTTAACCAAGCCTGATGGCCACAATGGAGTGGCCATGACAATGGATGTTCATTTTACCGCTATAAAAGAGCTTAATGATTAAAAGACTGCATCATTGCACTTTGCCACAGAACTCATTCTTTCACTCCTGTGAAGTCTCTTTGATTCAAAATGTTCTTTTGACAGGATCAAGAGTGGCTTCCATTCAACTGGCCAACAGAAACATCTGCATTTTCTATCTTCTACCTCCTACCCAGTGCACATAGTTAATGTGTAATTAATGAAACATCCCTTCATGGAGTGGCATACAATTGCCATAGGTCTCCCACCAACCTCGCTTCAGCTCCAATAAAGCAGGTCTGCTTTTATATCCTTGTACTCTCATTCAGCAATAGTAATAAACCTAGTTCCAAGCTTATCTAGCCAGCTTACATCTTAATCTCCCCCTTCCCAATTCTTCTTTCTCCTCAAAGGGGATGTGTGTAAAAAAAACCTATTCAATTTCCTTTGGGTTAGTCAAGCACATTGGAAGTGGGTGAACCAAACACATAGCAACATTCACAGTGGAATACAGAGGACAAGGTTGAAAGAAGTCTATGGAAAGGGCCATTGGTTGAAATAGGACCTAGGAAATTAATCACACAAGGAGAAAAGACATTAAAGTTCTTTAAAGATCCATTGTTTTAAAAAGCACCCCCAGGTTTCATTACTATGGCACAAATGAAGCTGTCCCACAATTCTATCAGTTTCGATAGAGCTCTGTATTATTCTGATTCCCTTTAAATGTCATTGTTTTAGGGTAAATTCAATTTGATGGTGTTCAGTGGATGTCTTTATAACATCTGTTTTTATGAGAGCACTTTTAAAAAAGTGCCTGTAGTGAACCTGGGCTTGACATTATGGAATTTGTGACTCATCCATGGAGGCGTGAGGCAGAAGACAGTAAGGCATGGCTCAGTAGTAGGGTGCCTATTTTGCACCCAGAAGGCCCCACCTAGATTATTCTCTGGAAATCACCAAACACAACAAGATTGGGAACATTGTGATTGAGAAGACCATGACCTGTCATCCTGAACTCTACTTACATTGGAGTAGTGAAGTGTTTTTCCACCTGTGGGTCCCTAGGTGTTTTGGCCTACAACTCCCAGAAATCTCAGCCAGTTTACCAGCTGTTAGGATTTCTGGTAGTTGAAGTCCAAAACATCTGGAGACCCACAGGTTGATAACCACTGGAGTAGTGGATTATTACTGAACAAATAAGTGGGCTAGAAGTCTCTTCAGAGTGTGGATTCATATGTTCTCAGAACAGTGTGTAGAACTGGTGGTTATCTGGTTGTTGCAGGACTGCAACTCCCATTGGACATCAATAGAGTCAATGATGAGGAATAATGAGAGCTGCAGTCCAACATCATCAGCCAGTGATGTCACTAGGAGGTACAAATCCCATAACAACAAACCAGGGATGAGCTTGCAGCACTGCCTAGTTTGGAAGAAGTCAGCAATGCCATCAGCCAACAAAAAACAACAAAGCCAGAGGACCGGATGGGATCCCTGCTGAAACCTTTAAAGAGGGAGGACCTGAGCTGACACAACAACTCCACCAGCTCATAGAAAAAGTGTGGGTGACCAAAAAAATCCCAGTAGATTCCAAGGATACCACCATCATCACCCTCTACAAAAAAGGGGAAAGAACAGACTGCGGAAACTATCGAGGTATCTCCCTTCTAACCTCAGCTGGGAAAATCCTTCCAAGAATCCTTGCAAACCACCTTCTACCCCTCTCAGAAGACACCCTCCCTGAATCCCAGAATGGCTTCCACCCCTCCAGAGGAACAGTGGACATGATCTTTACTGCCCGACTGCTCTAAGAAAAATGCAGGGAACAAAATCAACCTCTGTACATGGCATTCATTGACCTTGCAAAGGCATTCAACACAGTGAATCGCAGCGCTCTCTGGACCATCCTTCAAAAAACCGAGTGCCCTAACAAATTTGTGAACATCCTGCGGCTCCTCCATGATGACATGATGGCAACAGTCTTGGACAGCAATGGCTCCCAAAGTGACCCATTTAAGGTGGAATCAGGTGTCAAACAGGGATGTGTTATTGCCCCAACTTTATTCTCCATCTTCATCACTATGATACTTCGCTTTGTTGATGGGAAACTAGTTTAGTGAGGTTGTTAAAGGCTCCTCCCTAAACTACAAACCCCAGAATTCCGCAGGAGGCAGAAACCAGATTTTAAGTGTATTTTTTTCTCTAATGTGATGAAGCTATCAGGATATGTTTCTTTATATATTTAATTTTTTAAATCCTATTGTTTGTTATAAACACAAAACATTTTATAAAACCAGCTTATGTATTGCATTAATATACTTACAAAGCACAAACTCTATGCTAATTTACTTTTTGAACTGATCAGAGCTATCATTACTATTACAATGATACTTGGAATCATTTCAAAACAAGCTGGACTAATCCAATTGCTAATCCAACTAGAATGGACTCATTGCTGCTGTAAATATTCCAGGCTATAGAAAGTAATATTTAATTAGAATATTTTAGAATATGGAGAGTGATATTTAACATTTTCTTTTCTTTTTTTTTAAATCCATTATCCTTAGCAAATAGGATCTCACTGGGGCCGACCTACATGGATGAAAAAATTAGAGACACTCCATTAATTTAATAAATAAAACAAAGGAAAGAAGCACAAATAAAAACTATAGGCAATTCCTGATAGATTTAGAATCTAGACCAGGCATGGGCAAACTCTGCCCCTCCATGTTTTTTGGACTTCAACTTTCACAATTCCTAACAGCCAGAATGGTGTAATGTGTTATCCAATACATTCACATTCAGATGATATTATGATATGTTACCGAACATATTCACAGTGGGGCAAATCTGGATTAAGGCATATCAGTTCAAAGCCTCAAAGCATTTCAAAAATCTTGTTTTCTTGGGTGGAGTTTATTTTTCTCAGCATGGCCAAAGAATGGCAACGCAGTGTCCCTGCACATGTGCAGAAAGCCTTTTTCTTAATTACTGACTAATCTCCACAGTGTCTGGGATTATGACGGACAAACTTTTGTTCAGGCCTCAACCCCATTCTCTCTCCTCCCCCTCACTTTTCCCCCTTAGTATAAATTCAGTGTTGACTACTTCACATAAAGGTGGCGGTCACTTAATTGTATTTCATTTATTTTGAAGTCTGGCTCAAGATGGCAAGCTCACACCAGCTTGCCAACATATCCTTAGTGCATGTGTGTGTGTGTATATGTGTGTGTGAAGGGAGGAAGAAAAGAGCTTCAAAGAGACATCTCCCCACCCGCCTTGAATCCAAAGTATAAGCAAGTCAAAAAAAGGATATAATGTTTGTCATGGGGATTAGCCCCCTACTGTGTCTGTTACATATGAGCACATTGAAAATGGCTAGATTTCAGCAGAAACTGTTCTGTATCTCTGCAGCTGAACTGCATTCCAGGCATCAATGGCTCACTCAAACACACACTCTCTCACACGCATACACAGGCCTCTTATCACAGCAAACAATATCTCCAACAAGGGTCTTAGCACAAACCTTCTCAAAAATCAGATGCCTAATAAAGCTAAGCCCTGCTGCAAAGACTGCAGATATATACGACAGTGAAAGCTCATAATCATTTGCCAGGAGGTTTGTTGCTGTCTGGAGAGTGCTCAAAATACTCACTGTGCCGAGTGGAATCCTATTTGTTTCCACTCAAAGCAAATGAAATAACAACAAAAATCAAACTCTGAACCCAGTGACTGATGTCCTCTATTGTACAAAACACTATATTCCTTTAAGGATAGTTCCCTGACCACATAAGAACATGGAGACTGCTGTCTTCTGGCTGAATTCTCTTGAACAAAAGTAGACTTTTTGAAACTAATGGGATTCACATTTATTGTTGACTAAAAGTTCCATCCATTTCAATGCATCTACTCTAGTTCAAAATTAAATCCTACTGTTAAAGTAAGGCCATGGAATCAGATGGATTTACCTATGTGTTCACTCACCATATGGAGCCCCTGCTGGTACAATAGGTTAAACCCTTGTGCTGGTAGGACTGAAGACTGACAGGTCAGAGGTTCAAATCCAGGGAGAGCACAGATGAGCTCTCTCTGTCAGCTCCAGCTCCCCATGTGGAGACATTAGAGAAGCCTCCCACAAGGATGGTAAAACATCAAAACATCTGGGCTTTCCCTGGGCAATGTCCTTGCAGACAGCCAATTCTCTCACATCAGAAGTGATTTGCAGTTTCTCAAGTCACTCCTGACATGAAAAAAACCCTCACCATTTTACAAGTAAAATTGCATGGACTAGTTGACTAACCTGCAGGCTCAAAGCCCCCATTTACTTTTGAGGACATAAATAAGGTAGCTGACGTTACATTACCAGCACTCACTAGGATTACTGCAGAGGTGACAGATGAACATACACATTCCCTCGAGAAACTTGTCTTTGGACCGTCTTGGGAAAATCAATTGCATGAAAAATCAATCCAAGTACACCTTTGCTTTTCTCAACTATTCCTGGATTTCCTACCCAAACTAGCACTTCAGTTTGTTCTGTCCAAGTTCTTTGACCATGAATAACTTACCTTATTATTCATTCTTGTTGAGACTCGGAAGCAAAGTAGTTGTTTGGTACTTGAAATTGGTGTTGGGGTCTTTTCTTACCCATCATGCCTGAGTGTTCCTATCAACCAACTGAAGTAAAATGATTACCCATAATAGGATATTGATCCTTAGGTGCAAATAACTGCTGTGTACAAAGACTATCTGCATTAACAGAAATGTACATGAAAACTTGGATACTTGGGGAATAATTCATAAAAGAGGAAACCCTCTGAATTTGTTTAAGACTGATTTGTGTGGTGTTTCCACATTATTAACATATAGTTTTGTACTATTTTTCCACGTTATTAACTTTATGTAGTTTATATGGGGCACCCTTCCATAATATATGTAGAAAGAAGGAATGCAAACTATCAACCATTATAGCAACAAAATCAAGATTGTATGTAGTTTTGAGATGCTTTGAAACAAGTAATTACTAACTTAACTAAGCCTGTGAACTTGTCCTCATTAACTTAATAATTAGCAAGATCTTGTTTGATCTTGGAGTTCATTAGACATTGCAGCTGGAAGATTGTTTCCATTTTAACACATCAAAATAGGCAATTAAAGCAATAATAAAGAATCAATATCATTTTCCTGCTTTTTAGATTTCCTGGGGTCGCTATGTGCCTAATTAAACAGCAAGGCATTTTTTAAAAGCTATTTTGTCCGCTTTATTTTTGGATTAACACAAGGAAACCTTGGGATTTTCAAAAGGCTATTTGAAATGAAGCTATGGCTGCACAGCAAACCTCAATAGCATGTAATTGGATGGGGTGTCTGTAATCATGGAGCCCAAATTAGCTACGGGAGAGATGGAGCTGAAGATGTGATCCAAAATTGATTTTAGCTGACACCCCTGCACTTAAACTGATGGGATGAAACCATTCAGATTCAAATAGAAGATTCCTCAGTTTCAAATATAGTGAACATGTGCAAACAGCTGCTAGGAATAAAGCTGGCTTCCTGATTGCCATCCAGATATCAGTTTCCACTGGTTCATCTGGGATTCAGTCAAACCAGAAAATTGTGTTACATGCAGACACCAAGTTGGCATACAGGAGTAATAATAATAATAATAATAATAATAATAATAATAATAATAATAAACAGTTCTGGTCCAACTTACCTGTCTGAATGCATCTCCCTTTATGAACCTGCTAGGACTTTAAGATTGTCAGGGAGGCCCTGCTCTCAATCCTACCTGCATAAAAAATACGTTTGGTGGAGAAAAGAATAGGGCCTTCTCAATGGTGGCCCCTCAGCTATGGAATGCCCTTCCTAGGGACATTAGATCGCCCCCCTCTCTCTTAACATTCTGGAAAAGAGTCAAGACCTGGTTGTTTGAGCAAGCATTTGAAAATGCAATGTAAAAGACATAGGAACTTGGAACGACTGGACAATGAGATGGATAATGTTTTTAATTAGAAGATGCAAATGTCTTGTGTTTTTATTACTTTTGTTTGGTTTTATACTGTGTTTTAAATGTTTAATGATGTTCTTGGGCATGGAATCATTGCCTCTGTAAACCGCCCTGAGTTGCCTGAGGGCTGAGAAGGTGGTATACAAATATAGTTTATAGATTACAACATACACAGATAGGCAAACATTCAATGCCTTTAATACAGTGGAATCACAATGACATACAAATAGGCAAAACAAAGGTAAAGACTTCCCCTTTCATCTCCAGCTTTCTAGAGGAGGTGACCAACTCTGGCCATGGGGAGGCACTCTTGTTCCACTTTCAAGCTGAGGAGCCTGTTGTCCATAGACATCTCCTGCTTGCATTGCTAGCATGGGTGCCTTTATTACCTTCTTGCCGAAGCGGTACCTATTGATCTAATCACATTTGCATGTTTTTGAACTGCTAGGTTGGCAAGAGCTAGGGCTAAAAGTTGGGAGTTAACCCTGACTTGCAGCTTCAAATTGTCAACTTTTAGGTCAGCAGATTCAACAGGATCATGAGCTATATATGTTTGTGTTGTTGGTCTGCAAGCCTGCAAAACTGAGGGTTATAAATTTTTTTAAGTATGCTGGTTTTATAGGAATTTGGCATTCCAAATTCCAAAATAGCCTCAATTTGTTCCATCACATACAGTTTTTTTAATTACTTGCTTTGATGTTTTCCTGTTGCAACATGTGACTGAATGAAATTAGTATGAGAATTAGTATTAAAACTTGTGAAATGACATCCTTATAGTGGTTTTTAAAATCCAGCACCTCAAAATACATGAAAATAGCTACAATATTGAAAAGTTTCAGCACAGGTCTCTGTGTTAGTGATTTTTTTAAAAAAGAAACACTTTAGTATATGCTAAAAGGAGTTGCTTCTATTGATGTATTTGTATTGTATAAGTATGAATTCTTCTATCTGAGTTATCAAAGAAGTAACTATTTCAGTATCCTACCACTAAAAAGGAGGGAGGAAGAAAAAAAGCAGAAAGGGGAATATGGCCAGCATTTTAATATTTTTTAAAGATTTTTAGCATAAGCTTTTGTGAATATAAACCTACTTCTTCAGCTGTAGTATAGATTAAAGCCTCAGGGTCAAAAGCACATTTATACGGCTGTGGAAGTGGGATAGAATTTAATAGAATCCAGAAACATGCATATTATGAACATTTATGGCAAGGTAAAATATTTGCATCATTTTGGATTCTGTTACAATCAGTCCACTCCCACAACTAGGTAGATATATGTTATACCCTGTACTGCATCTGAATAAGTGAGTTTATATTCATGAAAGCTCATGCTAAAATAAAATCCAGTTCAGCTTAAAAGTGCTGGTCATATTTTTTGTTCCCCTCTTGTCCTCCTTTATATGTAGTAAGAGACTAACATAGACCCCTTCCACACAGCTGTATATAATCCACATTGAACTGGATTATATGGCAGTGTGGACTCAGATAATCCAGTTCAAAGCAGATATTGTGAATTATCTGCTTTAATATTCTGGGTTGTATGGCTGTGTGGAAGGGTCCATAGCTACTTTAAAAACTAGGATGGAAGAAGTTTTACAAATAATAAATTGATGGCATCAACATTAACATATAACAAGTTTTTTTAAAGTAGCAATTTACATTTTCCATCTTATACCTGTTACTTAACCATACTGAAACTTGGGCAATATCTTGATTATGTCTTAAGCTGCTTTAAGTTGTCAGTGATGATGGTGACTTATACACTTGAGCTTAAAGTAAAAATAAAGAAATCTGTCATGCACTGAGCCTCATTTGCACCCCTAACTCCCCCCCCCCCCAAATCCTTAGATCTATGCAAAAATGAAAATATCTGTCACACCCAGCATTCTTTGGCCACTGAGGGCTGTTCCACAAAGCCCTATATTCCATAATATCAAGGCAGAAAATCCCACATTATCTGAGTGTGGACTCAGATAACCCAGTTCAAAGCAGATATTGTGGGATTTTCTGCCTTGATATTGTGGGATATAGGGCTTTGTGGAAGGGCCCTGAGAGAGCTAGGTTCTTCTGCGTCAGCATAAATCATAGTCTTGGGGCATCTTAAAGACTAGTATCTTCACTGTTAGACTAAACAGCATAAAGGGTCCCTTCTGGCTTGCCTTGTGCTTGTTGGGGGGGGGGGGGGCAGAGAGAGAGGGAAGAGGGGGAAATTCCCTAAACTGATTTGCAGCCATTCATAGGAGGAGGTTGGTGGCTGGGGAGGCGGGCTGGAGGGGGGATAGGAATAATGAAAGCAGCACATTAGCGCCTGGCCTGCTGGGATCACACAGCTGAAAGCAGCCAGTGGGTGAATTTCCCAGCATCCAAGAACTTTGTCTCAGTTCTGTGGGTTTGCTCAAGTGTGCGATGGCTGTTTGCAAGGGAGCTTTCCCGCTGGGTGGGTTTGCTTTTCTCCCAGCAGCTCAGAAAAGGTGAGAGTGCTCCTCCATGTCATGCCTGGCTCCCCCTCCTCCTCCTCCTTCCCCTTGCCTTGGCCAAGACAATGGCTTCTCCAACAGGTCCCCCCTCTCATAGGGAGCCCCAACCCTCGCTCCGCTCTCACACTGGGACATTTTTCCACATTTCCAGGATTATGACCACTTTAACTTAGATCTATGTGTGTTGCCTCCACATACAAAGAAGCACTTGGGGACAGGATTAGTAGGATTAGAAGAGATTCACATATGTCCAGTTCAAGCAATTGGTATTCAAAGCTTTACACTTTCAAATGCCACCAAGAGAGAGAAAAGGAGCGCAGAGCTTGCTTTGCCTTTCAGCACCTCCATGAGGCGGACAGGGCTTTCATTTTCTCTTGCCTTTTTCTTTCTTTTTAAACAACTTTTTTTTCTACATTAAGGCTTTAAAGCTGCAGTTGCTGAGGGAAAGCAATCCCTCTCCCCTCCTTTCTCTGTCTTTAATTAGATGCAGCAGCAGATCTTTGAGGCTGTCTCCAGGACTGCTAAGCAAGCCTGTTATGCCTGGAAAACAGAAATCCAGGATTCTCTAGAACTGGCATCCTTGATCACACCAGGAAGGGCCAAACAACTCTTGGGACTGGTTAGAAAATATGAAATACTGACTCTTGATTTGAAATGCAGGGGAGGGGAATTGAAGATAAAATGAAATATAATGTGCTAGAAAATATTGTAGGGGCCCAAACATTTAGACCCCTGCACTCTTCTAGCAAGTCAGTTGGGAGCCATTATAAGGCCACCTGGGAGGAATATTTTGGTGGAGAAACCTTTGAGACTTAAACTCTAAAAAAATGTTCTAGATTCAAAAAGTCCTTCCAGACCTCAGGCATCATAAGGCAATACAATTTTATGATAGTCAGCAACCGCAAAAATTAATAACTAATGGTCCAGCCTGCCCACTCTGTAGGAGTTTCTATTGTAATATGATAATATAATAATGTAATACAATAATGTCATCTGTACACAGATGATGTCCAACTCTTTCACTCCTTCCCACCTGCTACTAAGGAGGCTGTTCAAGTGTAATGGATTGGATGAGAGAAAACAAACTGAAACTAAATCCAGAAAGACAGAGGTCCTCCTGGTCAGTCACAAGGCCAATCAGGGTATAGGGTTACAGCCTGTGCTTGATGGGGTTACACACCCCTTGAATGTGCAGGATCTCAGCATGGGAGTAATCCTTGACTCATCGCTGAACCTGGAACCTGGAACTTTTGCACAGTTAAAGCTTGTGCGCCAGCAGCACCCGTACCTCGGGAAGTCTGACTTGGCCATGGTGGTCCACGTTCTGGTTACATCCCGAATAGATTACTGCAATGCCCTCTACATGGGGTTGCTGCTGAAGACTGCCCGGAAGCTCCAACTAGTCCAACGCTTGGCAGCCAGGTTGCTCACGAGAGTGGGGTACAGGGAGCATACAACTCCCCTGTTACACCAGCTCCACTGGCTGCCAATTAGCTTCCTAGCACAATTCAAAATGCTGGTTTTGACCTATAAAATCCTACATGGTTCCAGCCCAGTTTACCTGTCTGAATGCATCTTCCCCTATAAACCATCAAGGAATTAAGATCTTCCGGAGAGGCCCTGCTTTTGGCTAGCACAATTTTCACTGAGTTTTAATACTCTCTTGATATATTGAAAGGTTTATTTAAAACACTGATATTCTTCTCCCTGGGATAGGCTTACAGAATCAAGGGAAGAACTGAATTTTATAACTTTCAGAAAGGGAAGTCTTGCTTATGGTAATATAATAAATGATGCAGAGTTATTTTTGATGAATGGAATAGAGGAATTTAAATATTATTAAAATACTACAGTGCCCAAACTAGCTTTCTCCAGTCAAGATTATGAAGATTATTGAAGACCATTGTGTATATATTCCATTAATGTCAACTTTATTGACTGAATTCATCTTTATGATCCTGACTTCAGTAGCAAAATACTTATCATATTAGGAAGAAAAAAGTATCCGTCCTCCAGGTTGCTGTGAGTTTTCTGGGATGTATAGCCACATTCCAGAAGCATTCTTTCCTGATGTTTCACCCACATCTATGGCAGGCATCCTCACAACCTCTGAGGATGCCTGCCATATATGTGAGTGAAATATCAGGAGAAAATGTTGGCCATACAGCCTGGAAAGTTCTCAGCAACTCAATGATTCCGGCCATGAAAGCCTTGAACAACACATTATCTTTCCTCCCATCTTTTCCTTCAGGTGCCTTCCTGCGAGAAAGACAAGACAAATACAGACATCACAATATAACAGGTAAATATCCTTTTACAGGCAATGTACAAATAGCATAGATGTTTTATTAACTAAAAGTTGCTTCCTTTGCTACTAATTAGCCATCATGATTATTTATTTAAGTGCTGACTTTGGGGTTAGTAATTCATAAGACAAATAAAAAACACCTGCCTCCAAATCATTTCAATAACTAATTCATTCCCATGAATGTTTTCTTTTCCACACTCTCTGGGGCCTTGAATTTCATTATTCCTCCAGTAATAGTGACAGAACAGAATACTGCCATCATTTCAGTTTAGCGTCCCAGTTCTGCTGTTATACTTGCTTCCATTACAGTGCCTCCTCTTCCTCTTATTAAATATTTGGATTAATTCCCTTTGTGGGGAGACTACTGTTGCTTTATTAGAACTGCATTTTGAAATGTACAATACAAAATACCAGAGGAGAGGAACAAGTGTGCTATGTGTGCACATTTTTTATTGCTTGCTTATAGGGCAACATCAGTGGGTGAAAATTAAAGATGTGCATTGGGTTGGGATCCGGTCAAACAGGATTACTTGGGATTGATTTTGATTCTTCCTGAAGCGAATGTCCCTCCAAGGAGATGGTGACTTCCAGAGTTTGCTCCAAACTTAAAGGAACTATCTGTTATTGTTGATCAGATACCCAAAACAGTTTCAGCTACTTGGAGACCTGGAGTAAAACTCAGAGAAGATTTATTTCCCCACTGATATGTGGGCCTTGATTTGCCACTTCTTGGAAGCCACCAGACAAAATCTGGATGTGCTAAAAGGCTCCATTTTGGATTCCCAGTAAAAATGAAGGAAGTGTGTGTGTTCCAGCTCTGCTTTATCTATCTATCTATCTATCTATCTATCTATCTATCTATCTATCATCTATCATCTATCTATCTATCTATCTATCTATCTATCTATCTGTGGAGTTTAAGGTTCTGTTCCTTGCTGTAAAATCAGAGAACCAGGCAGAGGAGATTGCATTTTGTGTGGGATTTTCCAATCCTGAGTCTTGTAGGGTGGGATTGTGACATGATTAAAACATATGATTCCATGTTGTTTCCTGTTGGGAAGAGAAAGAAATGGAGAGTACTGTTGAATTAGAATTTTTAAACCTTCAAATCGTTTCCAAGTATCATAACTCTCGTGCCCTTGCCCCTTCCATCTGCTGTGAAATTTAGCAGCTCTTGTGCACTGAGATACCACTGTGATAAGTCACTTTTCAAACAAACATACCAAAAAGTCATGGAAAGGAGAAAAGAGGGTGAATGCCTTTCACAAAAATTGTAAGACTTTCCTTCCCCATCAGCCACTGCACCTACACATCTGAATACCCTGCAGATTTCTTGCAGACATCATTATTTTGACTGTCATTCCAGTCTCTAGGAATCCTGCCACACACTTTGCCCTCATTCCCCTAATTATTCCCTTGCTGGATTGGGTTACTGGGCCTCAGAGTGATCAGTTTAAATATAGACCTGTGACTGTGTTGATGTGTGTGTTCTTTAGTTTTCGGTAGGCATTGCCTGTCCAGGCTTGACAGACAATCAGAGACATGTTTAAAACATGTCCCTGTTTTATTGAACCCAAGAGAAACATATGTTAAACTCTAATTATCTATTCTTTAGGCTTCCCAATTCTATAGGTAGTTCATGTTTCTTCCTCAAGTTCAAAGCTCTGTTTCTTTCAGTTCAGAATCATAGCTGGGTCAGTCAGCTTAACACCTTGTCAGCTTTAACTTCAAACCCTGTCTGAGTCTTCTCAGAGGCAAGTCTTTGGATATATTCTGTTCCTTCCTAGCCCTCTTCCCTACTTCATAACTTCTCTGAGCCATGGTTAGCAGATTTCATGGCAACTCTACCCAGCACCTCCTTCAGAGTGATGGTCCCCAATGAGCATGTCCTTTTTTGAGGAAAGAGGGGATATCTCCAAAAAAAGACAGTTGCAGTTGCAGAGAACTTACTACATCTCATCATGTGCAACTTGGTAGCACTGATTCCTTCAGGAGAGGCAATTGTGCCTATGGAATTGTTACAAGAAATAAAAAAGCACTTCTTTTTAGAAAGTAAAAAATAAAAATAAAAAACATGTTTTAAGGACACAAGGCACAAAACTATCTGTGCCTATTTATTTGTGATTTAGTGAGTATTTTCCCTTTAAGGCATTCTAACAATATGAGTAGCGGGTTTAATTTCTAATAATAATCAACTGATTTTCAGATTCATGAAACTTATTGCCGAGTGCACCTAAACTGTTCCTGAATCAAAAGTGATTTTTTTCTATGATTCTATTATTCTAAATGCATATGTCCAGGTCCAGACTGAATGATGTGATTGCTGCACGATCCTGTGGAAAATTACAAAGAAGTAGATTTTATCTGAACATTTATCTGACCAGCAAGAGCTATTTGACCTTGGCGCAACCTGCCTCAGTTAATTGTGGACTTGTCTTTAGGAGACTTGCTGAAGCAAAAGCTAGATAGCAGTCTTGTACAGATGATGCAATTGTGTCCTTCATTGCAAATTCTGCACTGAATAAAGAAATAAACCATTGGCATCTAATGCAGTGGTTCTCAACCTGTGGGTCCTCAGGTGTTTTGGCCTACAACTCCCAGAAATTCCAGCCAGTTTCTTTCAGTTAAATATCATGTTTCTTTAAGGTCAAAAAATCTGGGGACCCACAGGTTGAGAACCACTGATCTAATGGCTTCCATGTAAATGGAGCAATGAATCCACTCCAGGCTTTAATAGAACTAACCAAAGCACTGAATCCTATACCCAGAGAAGGTTCAACCAATTTTAAAGTCCTTTTAATGTGGATATGCAGACATCTGTTCACCAATGAGATATAAGCTATCACTTGCCTATAGAATGGACTAAATTATCTTTGATGTGTCTTTCAGTTCTACTATAATTACTATTGAGAGGCATAAGACCATAGTGCCAAGGATCATTATATATGGGAGGCAACAAAACTTGGGAAGGTTGCATTTCGGACTACATCTCCCATGATTCCCAACCAATGTGGTTGTTGTCCATATTCTACCTGGGAGATACAAAATTATACCCAATAGCAGGCTCCAGGAAGTGTATATTTCATTCAGGATACAGAATTCATTTCTAGAATTACTAATGGTGCCTGAGAGGGCTCAAAAAGGACATTAATAGCCAAGCTTTATCAAGATGCAATCAGCATAACTTATATCTATTTAACTGTTTTATGAATTTCATTTTTACACTGCATAATTGGACTAAGACATTATTTATCCCCAGTGCATTGTTTGCCATTTGCCTAAACATATACAAATTAAATGATAGAGAAAGTGCTGTATGTCTACTCTTTAGGTACCCTCTATTTTTGTTTGAATGAAGATTAAAAACCAAGAGTACACCAGGTAAATATGAGGTTAAAGGGAAGCAGTATTAAATACCTCTCTTGCAATTGGACTTTTAAAAAGCTAATTCCAGGGAGAGAAACAGCCATGCAGAGTAAACTAAGCCCAAATCGTTCATTATGCTTAATAACTAGATGAGAATTTCAGTTCAAGTCTTCCTGCTTCTAAGCCAACATTCCGACCATTACATATCTTCTGCCATGGTTGTTTGTAATGCTTAAATTGAATACTATATGAAGGTGAAATGGAAACCTGCAACAAGATGTTTCCGTGAATATTCAGGACATGTTTTCTGTTCAGATTTCCAAAACAAGACACCAAGAACACAGTATATAGTGGAGCTTATGTGAATCTTACGGTGGGGGGGGAGGGGGCAGAGATGGGGAGACCCTTAAGGAAGTTAATTGTTTTGGAACCACAACTCCTGTTTTTTATTTTGCATGATCATTCCCAAGTCTTAACGTTTATAAAGCATGTATCTTTATGCGAGCATGTGCATGAGCTTTTAAATTGATGTCCCTTTTATAATGTAGAAGCAACCATGTCTCTAATCACTTGTTCTTTTGATTAAATGTAAAACCATGATTTATTTATTTATTTATTTATTTGCAGTATTTATAGCCCGCCCCTCTCGTCATGAAGGGAACTCAGAGCGACCTGCAGAACACAAATATGGCAAACATTCAATGTCGATTATACAGTTAACAAGGACAGATAACACAAACAGAGGTAAAGGCAGTTTTTCCCATCTTGGAGGCTTTCCAGCATCTTGGAGGCTGTGCTTGACTCCAGCCATGAAGGGGGGCTGTTGCTCCATCTTCCATGCCAAGGACCTTTCCTCTGATCGATGTCCTTTTAAGGGCACTTTTAATTACCTCCCCACTAAAAGAGGTATCTATTTTATCTACTCACGTTTCTGCTTTTGACCTGCTAGGTGGACAGGTGAGCTGGGGCTAATGGTGGGTGATCACCCCGACCAAGGCTCAAACTGCTGACCTTCCGATCAACAGGATTTTTTTACAGCACAGCGGTTTAGCCTGCTGTGCTAAGCTCGACTCTTACTTTATTATTTCTTTTCTGATATATTTTCTTTTCTTTTCACCATAGTTTTTCAAACTAATTCAACCAAATATACTATCAGAGGAAATTTGGAAAGCATTGGGCTGCTATTCTTGTGCCATGGGATTGCCTTGTTGTTGTTGTTCATTCGTTCAGTCGTCTCCGACTCTTCGTGACCTCATGGACCAGCCCACGCCACAGCTCCCTGTCAGCCGTTACCACCCCCAGCTCCCTCAAGGTCAGTCCAGTCACTTCAAGGATGCCATCCATCCATCTTGCCCTTGGTCGGCCCCTCTTCCTTTTGCCTTCCACTTTCCCCAGCATAATTGTCTTCTCTAGGCTTTCCTGTCTCCTCATGATGTGGCCAAAGTACTTCAACTTTGTCTCTAGTATCTTTCCCTCCAGTGAGCAGTCGGGCTTTATTTCCTGGAGGATGGACTGGTTGGATCTTCTCGCAGTCCAAGGCACTCTCAGCACTTTCCTCCAACACCACAGCTCAAAAGCATCGATCTTCCTTCGCTCAGCCTTCCCTAAGGTCCAGCTCTCACATCCGTAGGTTACTACAGGGAATACCATGGCTTTGACTAGGCGGATCTTGGTTGCCAGTCTTATGTCTCTACTCTTTACTATTTTATCGAGACTGGACATTGCTCTCCTCCCAAGAAGTAAGCGTCTTCTGATTTCCTGGCTACAGTCTGCATCTGCAGTAATCTTTGCACCTAGAAATACAAAGTCTGTCACGGCCTCCACGGTTTCTCCCTCTATTTTCCAGTTGTCAATCATTCTTGTTGCCATAATCTTGGTTTTTTTGACGTTTAGCTGCAACCCGGCTTTTGTGCTTTCTTCTTTCACCTTGATTAGAAGGCTCCTCAGCTCCTCCTCGCTTTCGGCCATCAGAGTGGTGTCATCTGCATATCTGAGGTTGTTAATGTTTCTTCCAGCAATTTTCACCCCAGCTTTGCATTCATCCAGCCCCGCACATCGCATGATGTGTTCTGCATACAAGTTAAAAAGGTTGGGTGAGAGGATGCAGCCTTGCCGTATGCCTTTCCCAATCTTGAACCAGTCTGTTGTTCCGTGGTCAGTTCTGACTGTTGCTACTTGGTTCTTGTACAGATTCCTCAGGAGAGAGACAAGGTGGCTTGGGATGCCCATCCCACCAAGAACTTGCCACAATTTATTATGATCCACACAGTCAAAGGCTTTAGAGTAGTCAATGAAGCAGAAGTAGATGTTTTTCTGAAACTCCCTGCCTTTCTCCATTATCCAGCGGATATTGGCAATCTGGTCTCTCGTTCCTCTGCCTTTTCTAAACCCAGCTTGAACATCTGGCAACTCTCGCTCCATGTATTGCTGGAGTCTTCCTTGCAGGATCTTGAGCATTACCTTACTGGCATGAGAAATAAGGGCCACTGTACGGAAGTTTGAGCAGTCTTTCGCATTTCCCTTTTTTGGTATGGGGATATAAGTTGATTTTTTCCAGTCTGATGGCCATTCTTGTGTTTTCCATATTTGCTGGCAAATGGCATGCATCACCTTGACAGCATCATCTTTTAAGATTTTAAACAGTTCAGCTGGGATCCCATCATCTCCTGCTGCCTTGTTGTTAGCAATGCTTCTTAAGGCCCATTCAACCTCACTCCTCAGGATGTCTGGTTCTAATTCATTCACCACACCGTTAAAGCTATCCTCGATATTGTTATCCTTCCTATACAGATCTTCTGTATAGTCTCGCCACCTTCTCTTGATCTCTTCAGCTTCTGTTAGGTCCCTGCCATCTTTGTTTCTTATCATACCAATTTTTGCCTGAAATTTACCTCCAATGTTTCTAATTTTCTGGAAGAGGTCTCTTGTCCTTCCTATTCTGTTGTCTTCTTCCACTTCCATGCATTGCTTGTTTAAAAATAGTTCCTTATCTCTTCTGGCTAACCTCTGGAATTGCGCATTTAACTGGGCATATCTCCCCTTTTCACTGTTTCCTTTTGCTTTCCTCCTTTCTTGGGCTACTTCCAGTGTCTCAGCAGACAACCATTTTGCCTTCTTGGTTTTCTTTTTCTTTGGGACGTACTTTATTGCCGCCTCCTGAACAATGTCGCGGACTTCTGTCCATAGTTCTTCTGGGACTCTGTTTACTAAATCTAGTCCTTCAAATCTGTTCTTCACTTCCACTGTATATTCGCTAGGAATGTTAGTGAGATCATATCTAACTGGTCTGTGTATTTTCCCTGATCTCTTTAGTTTTATTCTAAATTGGGCAATAAGAAGTTCGTGATCTGAGCTACAGTCAGCCCCAGGTCTTGTTTTCACCGACTGGATGGATGTCCGCCACCTTTGGCTGCAAAGGATGTAGTCAATCTGATTTCGGTGTTGACCATCTGGTGAGTCCATGTGTAAAGCCGTCTTTTAGGTTGTTGGAAGAGAGTATTCGTTATACACAGCGAGTTTTCCTGGCAGAATTCTATCAGCCTGCGTTCCGCTTCATTTTGTTCTCCCAGACCATGCTTGCCTGTGATCCCAGTTGTCATTTGACTTCCCACCTTGGCATTCCAGTCTCCTGTAATGAAAATAATGTCTCTTTTTGGTGTATTATCCAGTAGGTCCTGCAGATCCTCATAGAACTGATCTACTTCTGCTTCTTCAGCGGCTGTGGTTGGGGCGTATATTTGGATCACTGTGATGTTGAAAGGCTTTCCTTGCACTCGAATTGAGATCATTCTGTCATTTTTTGGGTTGTATCCAAGCACCGCTTTAGCGAATTTCTTATTAATTATGAAGGGTACTCCATTTCTTCGATGTTCCTCTTGTCCGCAGTAGTAGATCTGGTGGTCATCTGATGTGAAGTGGCCCATTCCAGTCCATTTCAGTTCGCTGACCCCCAGAATGTCTATCTTTAGTCTTGACATCTCACCAATAACAACATCCAATTTGCCCTGGCTCATAGATCTTACATTCCAGGTTCCTATGGTGTGTTGATCTTTAGAGCATCGGATTCGTCGTTCACCTCCAGTACCGTCGGCCGCTAGCCTTCCTTTCGGCTTTGAGCTAGCTGCGTCATCACATCTGGGGCTAGTTGAACTTATCCTCTGCTCCTCCCCAGTAGCATTTTGGCCATCTTCCGACCTGGGAGTCCCATCTTCCAATGGCATACCGACATATCTCTGGTTGTACTGGTCCATTTAGTTTTCTTGGCAAGGATACTGGAGTGGTTTGCCATTGCCTTCCCCAGGGATCACGCTTGGTCTGACCTCTCTGCCACAACCGTCCCGTCTTGGGTGGCCCTTCACGGTTTCGCTCATGACATCATTGAGGTGCTCAAGCTCCAGTGCCCCGACAAGGCGGTGATCCTTTGCTGCAGGGGATTGCCTTAGAACTGTGTTTATACTGTTTTCACCCCATTGACTCCTTATTGGTGTTATAGGGACTTCAGGGACTATATAGAGTTTTATGACTTGCAAATCCTACCTGAATGGCTTATTTATTTATTTCAAACATTTGTACCCTGTCCTTCTCAAACCCAGAGTGGGGACTCAGGGCAGCTTACAATGGCAACAATTTGATGCCAACATGTACAAAAACACAATACAACATGACATAACAGAGTAGATAAAAACATTCGGTTATAATCAATTTAAAACATTATTATCAACCATAATACTTCTGAACAAATAATAGGCCTGTGTGCTTAGTCTTTTTAGGAGCTTGCTGACTTGAGAGAGTGCCATATGTGCATAGGGAATATATGATGTCCTGTATTAGACACTTGGAATTTTACACCCAACATTAAATACAGACAGTGCATTTAGCATACACAAAAGTACACTCCCCAAAACAAAGCCAGAATCTCCATAAGCCACAAACAGGTGCCAGGGTAAATCATCACCCAAATATTAGCTAAATGTATTATCTGCTTAACCAATTCTCCATACTCTATGGATTCTGTGTCAAGTCTTTTATAGTTTGCATGACAAACAATAAAAATGCATTCCCAAACACTGAAATTACAGGCTCCAGAGAAATAAAATTCCTAATCAATTGTATATAAAACAAATTGTATCTTCATTGAACCCAAGAAGGGCTACCTTACTCCACTGCTAATTAATACTTCTGTGTATTTAACAGCCTTAAAATGCTTGCAGGCTTACTTATTGTAATCCGTTCATTAAAAATTAAACTTAATATTCAGGTACTGCCTTGTCTTTAGTAAAGCAAATCAAATGCACACCACTGAATAAGTAATTTTGTTTGTTTACACAAACCAATTTCATGCTATTAGAAGCAAATGTCACAAAGGATTAGCAATTCATGAACAGAAAATAAAGCTAATTACTCTTCCGAATTTGTCTTCCAGCAAAATACATCTGACTTTATGCCTAGTGGTGTCTAAAGAGTTTTTTTCTTTCTTGTCCCTAAAGTTTTTCACTCTATCAAGAAAATAATGGTTTCTGTCCCTTTTTGTAGGAACCCAATAGGCACATTGTTCTCATGAGTATACTAAATATTTTGAGGCTGAAATCTACAATAAAGTCATTCCGTCTTTGGGAATTTTACCACTAATTTCAATAGGAACTGCACTACAGTCCCCAATTGCTTTTCACAGAATCACTGTTTTGGTATGGACTTTAGAGTATAAATATTAGGTCCCATGGATGTCTATGTGTTCTACAAACAGGGAAGTCATATATAAAATTCCTTACACATGTGAAATCAAGATATAATACTTCCTCATGAATGTTGGCTATGATGAATATGAACAAGTCTGCTGAAGCTGCCAATATGCTATAGGATGTGTAATCCTTATACACAATGTCCATCTGTGATTTTTGAGCTTGTATTTAAATAATGCATTGAGCTTAGAATTCAAATTCAATCAAATTCAACCAGAGGTTCTAGGATGGTAATCATTCGGATCTGTTCAAGCAAAGGCAGTCCAATAACCTATGGATTAATAGTTTTGTTGCCATAAACTTTCATGAAATTAATCCCACTTCAGCAGATATCTGAAGTGGTCTTTCTGTGTTAGATCTGCAAATTTATAAACAATAAAGTTTAACTCAGTTTAAAATTCCCCATGTGACCATAAAGTGCTTAGTTAAAGTCTATTTCAAACAGAAAAGTCTTGACACCTTTTCTGAATGACATAAGGGTGGGAGCCGATTTGACTTCCTGATTGTGTATTCCTGCCTAACACAGTGCTGTAAGAATGAATGGCCATTGGATTCTCTTCTACTGAAGCTACCAGTTTCCACCAGAAACTGTCTTTGCCAAGATTGCCTAAACAGCTGTCCAGGGTGCCAGATGTTACTGAAAACTCAACTTGCTGCTAAGAAATTGGTTGGGAGTCCATGTAAATCTTTCTAACTCATTATTATTATTATTATTTGAAACACAACAAGATGAGTCCACAGCAGACACTCTGCTGGCTGTTGAATTGGATCACATGTCGGACACTTCCCAAGTGTGTAGGACTGTGTGATGTATTGGCGAATAATGTGTGCAGATCCCAGTAAGATGGCCTTCTGAAGCTGGCAGATTGTAATTTTGTCAGTGCCGATTGTGTTTAAGTGGAGGCCAAGGTCTTTAGGCACTGCACCCAGTGTGCCAATCACCACTGGGACCACCTTGACTGGCTTGTGCCAGAATCTTTGAGGTTCGATCTTTAAATCCTCATATTGTGTCAGCTTTTCCAGTTGTTTCTCTGCAATCCTGCTGTCACCTGGAATTGTGACATTGATGATCCATACTTTCTTTTTTTATCACGATTGTGAGGTCAGGAGTATTATTATTATTATTATTATGTTTATGTTTATGTTTATGTTTATGTTTATGTTTTTATGTTTATGTTTATTTATACCCCATTTTTTCTCTCTATAAATGAGACTCAAGGTGACTTACAACCAATTCAATATAATTTAACACCCAAAAATACAAATATTAAAATAGAATTAAGCATTAATGTTATTAAGAGTAAACAGTTAAAATAAAAAAACAGCTATTAATGAGATAATTGTAACAGCTACACAGGCATTAAAATGCATTTTAAGGGGTGTAATTTTTCTTCTTCTTTCAGTGACCACGATCCGGGGGGGAAAAGTTATTTTAACTTTCAAGCATGTTGCACCTGTTGTCATGATTGTCTGGTCCAGGACATTATGTCCTCTTCAATCCATTGTAAAATGCCATTGAATAGCAAGTTCAAAGAATGTACCTCAAAACTTATTTTGAGGATATCATTATACTTCAGTTATCTCCATAATAGTAACCAACACCAACATCCAACCCTCTACATGCTCAGGCTTAGACATATACTATCTTACCTCTATCAGCAAGAGGACAATAAAGTTATGTGACTGCATGGACCCCACCCCCCTTCCATTTCTGTGTATCTGTGATCCAAAATTAATTTCTTTCTCCATGCAATAGGAGTTGCTGCTGAAGAAGATAATGTGTATTTGTTGAAATGTACACATAAGCCAAGATCTTACAGAACTTCAACATAGCATAGCATAGCATAGCATAGATATCTACCAGCAGAGTTGCATAATGCAACCCTTATATTGAATACTAACAAAGCACAACACATGTGAATCAATGGCCAATACTCACAGCTGACACTCCATAGTTCAACCATGAAGTTCAGTGGTGATGCAGGGTAACAATGCAAATTCATACCCAACTGTATGTACAGTAATATGCTACTGTATGCAAGTGGTCTCATATGTACAGCTGCACTTACATGACAGCTGCCTATCACCATTACACATTATCTTAAAAAAAAAAAACATTCTGTATATATCCTGCAGCTTATGTGACTATCAGGATGTCAGCTGTAGTCTTAATGTTCATTTGTCTCTTTCTGAGATGTGGGGTGCTTTTGGTGATTCTGCCCACCACCCCTGTACACCCTGGTGGGCTGAATCACCACTGAAGCTGACACTTCAATGACACAATGTCTCCATGGCACTCAGCCTAAGATGAAAAGTGAGGAAAAATGTAAGGGCAGTTATCTTCCACATGGCAGTACCCTGTTGTTGCATTGCATTGGAATAAGTCATCTTAGATAACAACAGCAAGAGAAAAGATTCTGATGCACAAGCCAGGAATGATGGAAGGCATTGAAGGAAGTGGCTGCTTGGAACTATGAGGGTTTGTATGTCTTTTTCTTGTCACCACTATGTGATTATGGAAAAAGTAGAATCACGACTATTATCACCACCATTATCCAGCAAATAGGAGTCCAGCCTTAATATCGAGTGAGTGGCCACCAAATAAATGAGTTTGCAGCTGCCATCATCCCCAGGCAGTATGATAATAGGCTAACTGTCTGGATGATAAGAATTATGCTATGATCCTATTCTTATTCTTCCAGATGTTTCGGGCTTCAGCTTCCAGAAGCCTTAACATTGAGTCAGTGCCCATCAAATATATGAGTTTGCAGCTGCCATCATCTCCAGGCAGTAAGATAATGGCCCTATTGTCTGGAATATGAGGAGAATTATGCCATGATCCTATTCGTATTCTTTCAGATGTTTTGGGCTTCAAATCCCAGAATTTCTGTTCATTCGCCATGCTGGATAGGGTTTTGAGGATTTGAAATCCAAAGCAATCTGAAAACCAAAATTCAGGAATCATTTGTCTCATGCACGTGAAGGACACTAGGTTAAGGAAGACTGGGAGTTAGACCCTGAAGTGTATACATCATAAAGGAAAAACTGATACTATTTTTATTGCTGTATCATAAGAAGCAGATTCTGCATTTTCAGCTTGGTCCAGACTCCCTCCTGATACAAACTGCCTGCCTGTAAAGGACAGAAAGTTATTCATATTTCAGTGTATTGAAAATAACGAGACAGGAGTTCAACATTAGGTGCCTGCTGCCAACTGGAGCGTAATCCCTTAGTAAAAATCAAGTCAGCAATTACTGCTTCTAGAAGTTCACGTGTTCCACTCTCAAAGTCCTTGCCAAAGCAGAACTGTATAATGAATCTTGCTGGTCCTAACCAGCCAGGCTGTTTATGCATCATTAAAATTAAAACTCCACTTCTGCCAACAAATTACATTTCCTATATATTCTCATAATTAGCACTTAAGCAGCTTCTGCTATTCTGAGACTCTCTCACATCCTGGCGCAGCCTTGCATTCAAGGTGGTGAGGAAACGTTTTGAGCCTGGCCTCCCCTCGTCAGATATGATTTTTGCTCTTCATCAAACTAGCATTTTCGTTTCCTGAAAATGTGTGGCTCCAAAGAACCCGCTGTGGATTTTGAAAGGATACTGTTCCCTTAATATTCAACTGTTTTCCATTTCTACCACCTCCACCTGAGCCATTGGGACCTGAATCTGCCTGTCAAAGGGATGGAATTTGCTTCAAATAATACCAGCAAATTCCAATCACCATCTGTGTGTACAGGCTGAGTAGCCCTTATCCAAAATGCCTGGGTCCAGACTTTTTTTTTTTTTTTGGATTACATTTTGATTTACAATAGAGTCTCGCTTATCCAACCTTCGCTCATCCAATGTTCTGTATTATCTAATGCAGTCACAGAATCATAGAATCAAAGAGTTGGAAGAGACCTCGTGGGCCATCCAGTCCAACCCCCTGCCAAGAAGCAGGAATATTGCATTCAAATCACCCCTGACAGATGGCCATCCAGCCTCTGTTTAAAAGCTTCCAAAGAAGGAGCCTCCACCACACTCTGGGGCAGAGAGTTCCACTGCTGAACGGCTCTCACAGTCAGGAAGTTCTTCCTCATGTTCAGATGGAATCTCTTCTCTTGTAGTTTGAAGCCATTGTCCCGTGTCCTAGTCTCCAAGGAAGCAGAGAACAAGCTTGCTCCCTCCTCCCTGTGGCTTCCTCTCACATATTTATACATGGCTATCATATCTCCTCTCAGCCTTCTCTTCTTCAGGCTAAACATGCCCAGCTCCTTAAGCCACTCCTCATAGGGCTTGTTCTCCAGACCCTGGATCATTTTAGTCGCCCTCCTCTGGACACATTCCAGCTTGTCAATATCTCTCTTGAATTGTGGTGCCCAGAACTGGACACAATATTCGAGGTGTGGTCTAACCAAAGTGGAATAGAGGGGTAGCATGACTTCCCTAGATCTAGACACTATGCTCCTATTGATGCAGGCCAAAATCCCATTGGCTTTTTTTGCCGCCACATCACATTGTTGGCTCATGTTTAACTTGTTGTCCACGAGGACTCCAAGATCTTTTTCACACGTACTGCTCTTGAGCCAGGCGTCCCCCATTTTGTATCTTTGCATTTCGTTTTTCCTGCCAAAGTGGAGTATCTTGCATTTGTCACTGTTGAACTTCATTTTGTTAGTTTTGGCCCATCTCTCTAATCTGTCAAGATCATTTTGAATCCTGCTCCTGTCCTCTGGAGTATTGGCTATCCCTCCCAATTTGGTGTCGTCTGCAAACTTGATGATCATGCCTTCTAGCCCTTCATCTAAGTCATTAATAAAAATGTTGAAAGGGACCGGGCCCAGGACGGAACCCTGCGGCACTCCGCTCGTCACTTCTTTCCAAGATGAAGAGGAAGCATTGGTGAGCACCCTCTGGGTTCGTCCATTTAACCAATTACAGATTCACCTCACCGTAGTTTTTCCTAGCCCAGAAGGTCATGGGGGACCTTGTCGAAGGCCTTACAGAAATCCAGGTACGCTATATCCATGGCATTCCCCGCATCTACCCAGCTTGTAACTCTACCGAAAAAAGAGATCAGATTAGTCAGCCATGACTTGTTTTTGATAAATCCATGTTGACTATTAGCGATGACCGCATTTGTTTCTAAGTGTTTGCAGACCACTTCCTTAACAATCTTTTCCAGAATCTTGCCTGGTATCACGTGAGGCTGACTGGACGGTAATTGTTTGGGTCATCCTTTTTTCCCTTCTTGAAGATTGGGACCACATTGGCCCTCCTCCAATCTGCTGGAACTTCTCCCGTTCTCCAAGAACTCTCAAAGATGATTGCCAATGGTTCAGAAATGACTTCCGCTAGTTCCTTCAGTACTCTTGGGTGTAGTTGATCTGGCCCTGGGGACTTGAACTCATTTAGAGCGGCCAGGTATTCCTGGACGACTTGTTTCCCAATTTGGGGTTGGATGTCCTCTAATCCCTCATCCACTCCATCTTGCTGAGGTTGAAGATGACCTTCTTTTCGTGAGAAGACCGAGGCAAAGAAGGCATTAAGTAGTTCTGCTTTTTCCCTATCCCCTGTCAGCATTGCCATCCATCTTCTCCTCAAAGAGGCCCTATCGCCTCCTTGTTTTTCCTTTTTCTACTGACATAAGAAAAGAAGCCCTTTTTATTGTTTTTAATGTCCCTGGCAAGCCTGAGCTCGTTTTGTGCTTTAGCCTTGCGGAACCTTTTCCCTACAGGTGTTGGCTATTTGTTTGAATTCTTCTTTGGTGATTTCTCCCTTTTTCCACTTCAGACTGCCTCCCGCCTCCCGCCCAGATCCACAGCTGTTTCAAAACATTTCTATGTTTTGGTGCTAAATTCATAAATTCAGTAATTACTACATAATGTTACCATGTATTGAACTGCTTTTTCTATCAATTTATTGTAAAACATGATGTTTTAGTGCTTAATTTGTAAAAAAAAATTAAGGAAAATAGGCTTTTCCTTAATTTCTCCTTATTATCCAACATTTTTACTTATCCACCATTCTGCCAGCTCATTTATGTTGGATAAGTGAGACTCTACTGCACATGTATTTGCATATAAATAGGTAATGAGACATCTTGGAAACCAAATCCAAGCTAAACACAAAATTCCATTTATGTTTCATGTGCACTTTATACCCAAGATTTTATAAAATATTTTAATCATTTTGTGCACAGAATCATTTTGTATACACTGAACCATCAGAGCAGAAAACTATTATAACTCAGCCACCCATGGAATTCTGGATAAGGGATGTGGTATATTGCAATTTTTTAAGAACAAATAGGGGATTTCTGCTAGGATTTTCATTTGGGTTCAGTTCTCAGGTCACTCAATATGAAGAACCTTTTCTGACTTTCTAGTTTATGAGGGTTTCATAATCCTTTCCATTTAAAACATCCATGTGGAAAAACTGAAAAATGCAGGCATAATATTGTCAACCATTGAACTAAACATACCTTTATAGGACCAGCTAGAAATACAAAACATGACACCAGCCTTTGATGCTTCTTTATCACATGAAGATGGGTTGAAAAAATCATACCAGGAAAACAACAGTATTATTGTTGCAGTCACATGACTGTAGGTCTACAGTTTGTTGGCTGCTTTTTATTTTTATCTTGTTTTAAATACATTTGAGTAATTAATGTTAGCATGTTATAGTGATTTGATTGTTGAACTGTCACTCTGAATTCAAATCTTTGCTTAGACATAAAAATCCACTGGGTGGCCTTGAGCAAGCCAACCCTCTCAACCTCAGAAAAAGGTTAAGGCAAATCCATTCTGAACAAATTGGGCCAGGAAAACCCGTGGGTAGGTGCCTTGTGGTCACCACAAGGTGGAAATGGCTAAAGATGCACAATAACAACAAATTAATGTCTTCCTTGTGGCTTCCTTGTGGCTTTTCAATGCCCGAATACAACAATACATCCATACTAACAAAATTTAAACAACCCAACACATAAACACGAATTATGATTTAACAACTAAAATTTAATTTAAAAAATACAGCCTGTTATAACAGACATAAGACAAAACATCAAACATTGAATGGAAACAATAATTTCCCAGTTCCTTGGGGCAAATGGATTAATCACTGCTCAAGATATCTATTGAGCTGGTGGGGTGAGCAGGGTAAGATAGGGATGGCAACTATTAATCAGAGGTATAATGGTAGTATTACCAGCTCCTGTTTGACAGAGGAATAACCTGCCTTGGAGTTTGTTGAACTCTTCTTCTTTAGGCAGAGGTTGGGTGGGCATCTTTTAGGAGCACTTTGGTTGCGTATTCTTGCATGGGAATACTAACTAGTTGGACTAGATAACCTTTGTAGTCTTTTTCAACTCTATGATTCTGGGATTTGGGTGGCAGAAAACTGAATCCACCACAATTGTATGTCCTCTTTCCAAGTACATTTATAGTACATCATTACTGGAATTAACAAAAAACACTTGAAACAAATGTGTTTGTTGAACAGTCTTTACATATATATATATCTTGCTATTATGAATTTGTCTAACGAGTGTTGCAATTATTAATTGATTTCCTCGTTCAGTCCATGGATTAATCTTTTCAGCTTTCTCAAATGTATTAAGTCCTTGAACAAAAATAATTAATAGATCCACATTAGAGGACTGGATTAATAGATGAAATGTTTGCAAATTTAGATTTTAATCCTATATCCTATTGCTTCCATGTGTAAATAGGACTGATCCGATATCATACATAGATTGCTAATTAACAGGACATTAACAAAACACCATTGGGAAAAAGTCTAGGAGTTTAAGACTGAAGTCAGTGAATACAGTTTTTACAATAACGCCTCAGGATTGCTCCATGTAATGCTCATTCATTCCTATTCTGAGCTGTTTAGCTTCTTGCTGTTCACATTTAGGTGTACATGAAGTCCACATGGTCTTTTTCTTTTAAAAATATATTTAAGTATAATATGTGCATTTATATTTGTAGAATGTTTAAGTGTTAGGGGCCACGGTAGTGCAGTGGGTTAAACCGTGGAGGTGCTGAAATTGCTGACCGAAAGGTCAGCAGTTTGAATCTGTGGAATGGGGTGAGCTCCTGCTGTTAGGTCCAGCTGTTGCCAACCTAGCAGTTCAAAAACATGTACATGTGAGTAGATAAATAAGTACCGCTCTTGTGGGAAGGTAATGGCACTCCATGCAGTCATGCTGGCCACATGACCTTGGAGGCATCTACAGACAATGTCAGCTCCTCAGCTTAGAAATGGAGATGAACACCACCCCGCAGATTTAACTAGACTTAATGTCAAGTGGAAACCTTTTAAATGTTTAAGTATAATATATATGAAAGGCAGTGCAGTGCAGTAGTTTGACTATTGGACTAAGTCTCTGGAGATCAGGGTTCAAATCCTTGCTTCGCCATAGAAGTGCACAGAGTAACTTTGGGAAAGTCACTCTCTCTCAATCTAAGGATTCAAAAAGCAACCCTCAACACACACATCTTGCCAGGAGAACACCATCACCACCACCACAACATAAAGATAAAGGTAAAGGTTTTCCCCAGACATTAAGTCCAGTCGTGTCAGACTCTGGGGGTTGGTGCTCATCTCCATTTCTAAGTTAAAGAGCCGGCGTTGTCTGTAGACACCTCCAAGGTCATGTGGCCAGTATGGAGCACTGTTACCTTCTTGCCAGAGCAATACCTATTGATCTACTCACGTTTGCATGTTTTTGAACTGCTAGGTTGGCAGAAGCTGGGGCCGACAGCTAAAGCTCACACCGCTCCCTGGATTCAAACCTGCGACCTTTCAGTCAACAAGTTTAGCAGTTCAGTGGTTTAACCCACTGCACCTCCAGGCCACCACAACATAGTATATATATAAAATTCTGGGACCAAACTCTTCTCATTCTTAAACTACTAAAGCACTGTTTCTCTTTAATTTACTTGAGATTGTATCACCTCTTTGAATTCTGGGCGAAATCCAGACAAAATCCATGCTTTCCTGTGTCATAATAAAGAATATGACACAGTAGGTGGTGCTGAGATTTCCCCCCTCTTGATTTCCCCCCACATTTCATTTCTTAGACCTTCAAGACAAAAGCAAGGGAGGTTCTCAGTGGGGCAAAATGAGGATAAGGCTCCCAAATAATAATTGTCTATTCCCTCCAGCTTTCCTTCCACCCCCAAATTCCTAACATTGCAGAGAGTGTGGTGCTGAAAATCCTTGACACTTAGAACTGTATTTGCAAGCCCATTGCTAATTTTGCCTGCCTTTTTTTGTTGAGTATCTGAGCTGTAACTCTATAACAGGCCTGGGCAAGCTTTGGCCTTCCCTCTACGCGCTTTGGACTTGAGGTCTCACCATTCCTAACAGCCTCAGGCCCTTTCCTTTTTCCCCTTTTCCCGCTTAAGCGGCTGAGGGGGAAAAGGAAAGGGCCTGAGGCTGTTAGGAATGGTGAGACCTCAAGTCCAAAGCGCGTAGAGGGAGGACCAAAGTTTGCCCAGGCCTGGTGTAGATACGCCCTTAGCTAAAGCTAGGACGCTATCAAATGGCCCGATCTCACATAATCCGCTGCTAGATCCACCTTTCCCGAAGAGCTGCGTGTTGCTACTCTGCAGCAGCCACGGATTCGTTACATTTCTTGATGTGTTCCCCCGTTACTTTTCTATTAGTTTGTTCCTTTGGGGGAAGGGACTCCTGTAAATGGAAAGAAGGCAGGAACACCGTCAGACGTGGACAATTCCCTGCCAGGACTCCCGTTGAAAGAGAACTCCACGTTGAAGAAAACCGTTTGCTCAGAAAGGGAAAAGGTTATAGGTTGCTGGTGACTTCAAATTAGGTAAACCACGTTTCAAAACGTCTCCGGTTCATAAGCAGGCAAAGGAAACCCCCCTCTGCCCCCCCAAAAGCGTGATAATGTTGCTTTAGGGTTGATCAGAAATAAGATAAACTAAACAACTGACATTTCATGTCTCAATGGAGGTCAACCTCAGGCTCAGCTCTCTGCTTTTCAAAGCTCTGTCTGGCCACCTTCGCCTTTCCTGTTTTGCTCCTCTGTCTCATTGATACCTGCCTGGATTATTTATTTGTTTATTCAGTGTCTTATTTAACATCTTTGGTTGTTTTTGTAGCTGTTAAACTATTGTCAATAGACAGAGCCAATTTCACGGGATTTGTAAACAAAGAGAATGAATGAAGTGAAAAATTCTGTTGAGGCGAATGCCTCACATTTGCTCTCTCAGTAAATTCTCTTGAAAGACCATGAGCTCTTGGTTGATTCAGAAGCCCCGTGGATACCAAAACCCGTGGATGCTCAAGCCCCGTGACATACAATAGAGTAGTAAAATGATCCCCCTTATATAACAAGGCAAAGTCAAAGTGTCCTTCCTGGATTGTTAAAAATACTTTCAAATCGTGGATAGTGGGATCCGTGTATGAAGACTCCGCGGATACGAAGTGCCGAGTGTATGCATGAAAAGGTGTCTAAGGATTGGAAGGTAAGATGTTTGGTTTTTAATAGATGTAACCAGAGGAGCTTCGAAAGCTTGCTAGGATGCACTGAGTCTCCTTTGGAGAGATAAAACGGGGTACAATTAATTAATGGAGCCCCCGGTGGCGCAGCGGGTTAAAGCGCTGAGCTGCTGAGCTTGTTGACCGAAAGGTTGCAGGTTCGAATCCGGGGAGTGGCGTGAGCTTCCGCTGTCAGCCCCAGCTTCTGCCAACCTAGCAGTTCAAAAACATGCAAATTTGAGTAGATCAATAGGTACCGTTCCGGCGGGAAGGCAACGGCGCTCCGTGCAGTCATGCTGGCCACATGACCTTGGAGGTGTCTACGGACAACGCCGGCTCTTCAGCTTAGAAATGGAGATGAGCACCAACCGCCAGAGTCGAATACGACTGGACTTAATGTCAGGGGAAAACCTTTACCTTTACCTAATTAATTAAATAATAATAATAATAATAATAATAATAATAATAATAATAGAAACTTGTGAAGTGTCCCAGGTGTGATCCAATACAACAGCCAGCATAGTGATCTTGTTTGCTGTGTACTAATATTGTTGTGTATCAAATAATAATAATAATAATAATAATAATAATAACAAGTAGAAGAAGAAGAAGAAGAAGAAGAAGAAGAAGAAGAAGAAGAAGAAGAAGAAGAAGAAGAAGAAGAAACCAAGACTCGAATTGATTCTATGTTTCTTCATGGCAGGGGGCTGGATTGGATGGCCTTGGAGTCTCTTCCAAATATATGATTTATCTCTTCACTAGCTTCTAAATGAGCCTTTAAGACCTCTCAACCTCTGAGAATGCCTGCCATAGATGTGGGCGAAACGTCAGGAGAGAATGCTTCTGGAATATGGCCATACAGCCGGGTAAACTCAGAGCTACCCAGATTTAAGGCAAAGAGGTTTCTGGGGCTGAGAAATGTCACCTGCCCAAGAGCACCCAGTAGTGGGTTTCCATGGCCAAATGTGTACTCGATCCCTAGTCTACAAAACTGTAGTCCAGACCACTACACCTGACTACCTAGCCATTTATTTATTTTATTTACTTTACTAGCTGTACTCGCCATGCGTTGCTGTGACCAACCTTCCTCCCTCTATCTCTTCTTTCTTTCTCTCCTTCCTTCCTTCCCTTTTTTCTTTCTTTTTCTCCTTCCTTCTCTTCTTCTTCCCTTCCTTCCCGCCCTCTTCTTTCCCTTCCTCTTTCTCCCCTTTCTTCCTTCTCTACCTATTCTTGGACTGCAACTCCCAGCAGTCCTTCTGATCCAGTTATCTATCTCTATCTAATCTATCTATCTGGAAGATTGTTGGGAGTTGCAGTCCAAGAATAAGAAACTGGAAATATGCAGGGACTGGGATGCTCTCAAAGAAATACAAGGAGAAGAAAGTTTGCATTGGAAGTAGTGCACATGGATCATCCTCCTCTCCTAAAGGGCCTGGTCTAGGGGATGCTGGGAGCTGTACTCCAGAAGAGGGTGTGGATATGCTATTGTGTGTTTTGTTTGGGGGGGGGGGTCGTTTTTGCGCATGCGCTGTAGCATCTTTTTACTTTTTTGGCTTTTAAGTCTATTCCGCTGTGTTTTTCAGTGTTTTTGTGAGTGATGGTCACTTGTTGGCCTGAGAGGTGTATTGTGTCCAAATTTGGTGTCAATTTGTCCGGTGGTTTTTGAGTTATGTTAATCCCACAAACGAACATCACATTTTCATTTATATAGATTTGTGTCCGACCTTTCTTCTCATATAAGGGGCTCAAGCTGGCTAACCATTAAAATTTCACAAAGCAAATGCATTACCATATGGGCCCAACAGCAATGGCCAAAGTTCTATAGACTGAGCTCCACGGTATTTTCCTCTATGGCCAAGTTAGAGTTTCAGGATCTTCAGCATTACCATTTAAAATTCATTTGTGGGACCGAGGGACAGGACCTCCTTGGTGGCTGCTCCCAGACTTGGGAACTCTTTCCCTAGAGGTGGCTCCTTCCTTTCTGCCAGCAAGTAAACATATTCCTTTTTCCTCAAGGATGATAGGAACTGACTGGGATACAGTTTGGTTGATTTATAAAGTATTGTCATTCAATACATTTTCAATTACTTGAATTCGACAGATTGTTCCATGAGTTTTAAATAACACATACACATCTATCTATAACGTTTTAACATATTTTTTCATCTGTAAAAGTTTTAGTAATTTGTAAGCCACTTTGAGTCCCATTAGTGGGGAAAAGGCAGCATTTCCATGAATAATATAACAAGAAAAGCCTCTGGACCAGTGTTTCCATGGATCTAACAAGGTGCCTTGTTAGATCCATGGAAATTGGGGAATTAAGTCCTCTGGGGATTTCAAGCGGGCCCTGGAAGACTCAGGTCCATGGGGTTTCGTGCGTTGGTCTTTGACAGAATGTTACATTTGTCCCCATGGCTACGCTTTGACTTTTCATAAGTACTTGGATACTACTCATATCTCCAGTCTGTGGTGTTTTTTTAATCGTGTCAGAATCGACTTGAGAAACTGCAAGTCGCTTCTGGTATGAGAGAATGGGCGGTCTGCAGAGACGTTGCCCAGTGGACGCCGGATGTATTACCATCCTGAGGGAGGCTTCTCTCATGTCTCCACGTGGGAAGCTGGAGCTGACAGACAGAAGCTCACCCTGTCTCACGATTCGAACCGTCGACCTTTAGGTCAGCAGTTCAGCCTGCACAAGGGTTTAACCCATTGCGTCCATTGTGGTATCTGGGGATTTATAGTATCCAGTGGCAGACTGGCCAGAGCGTCAGCTTGCTGGATGGCAACTGGGCTCCCTTAAACATTAGAAGACCGCTTTGAGTCCCCTCCAGGGGTGAGAAAGGCGGTATATAAATACTGTAGATAATAAATAAATAAATAAGATGTGTTTCAAATGTTGATAGCCTTGTAGTATCTTGAAAATATAATAGAGGCTCCAATATGATTACTGCATGCAGCTACAATTTACATTGTATGACTATTTTAATAATTCAATTAAAATTATAGTTGTATAAGTGGCCCCTCTTTGTCTTCTGGCAACCAATATTTTGAGACACAGCCCTCCACTGAGAGTGTCCTCAAGCATTTAATATTCTTTTCATAGAATAATGATTTGGAAGGGACCTCGTGGGCCATCCAGTCCAACCCCCTGACAAGAAGCAGGAAAACCGCATTCAAAGCGACTCAAGAATGGAGCATGTTCTACAAAAGGCAAGGGGACTAGTTGTTTTGTAAATAATCATGGAGGTGCCCTGCTGTGAAATACCAGCGTTCAATGAGACTTGGCTTTGCTTCTCAATCAAGAGATAAAAGCGGGGGAAACAACAACAACAACAAAAGGGCCATTTGGGACACACACAGACAAAACCAGAAATGTGGACGTGTTGATCTTGAACTCATCTCTTTAGGGTCGGGTGTTCTGAGTCCCTTCAGGGAGATAGGGAGGGTTATCAATAAAGCATTATTATTATTATTATTATTATTATTATTGTGCAATTTCAAAGTTTCCAGTGGGTCAATGTATTGCGAATATAGAAGTTTCAGTCCGTAATTAAGCCCTTTGATAGACTGTGGCTCTTTTCCTCCCCCTCAATTCTTCCCCCTCTTTCCTTCTCTCCATCCCTTCTTCCCTCTTCCTTCCTCTCTTTCCCTCCCACGCGGGATTCTCCATTCATGGCAGTGTTTATTTTCAACAGAACGAAAGAAACGACCTCAAAAGAAGGAAACGTGTGGCATTATTTCCCTTCTAACATTAATAATAATAATAGTAATAATAATAATAATGTTTGTTTATATCCCGCTCCCTCTCCCCTGGGGACTCGGAGCGGCTTACAACCTAAATCAAACAATAAGTACAATACAATAAAATACATAAAATGTTACTTTATTCACTCGCCCAGGATCGCAGACTGTCCTCGAAGTTACTTGGAACGTAGTCCGCGAGGAACTAATTACATTTACTACCGAGTGACCGATATAAAACAGATGTTCACAGACGATGACAACTCTATTTAGCTCCACTCAGAAATCAGTCCCGCGGGGAGAAATGGGACTGACTTCCAAGTCATTTTCCACGAGACAAAATGTCACCACCTTGATCGCCTTGTTTTGGGGAAAATGCATTAAAATAATGTAACCTCTTATAACAGATTAGATATTTAAATAATGCAATATGAGATAGATAGATGATAGATAGATAGATAGACAGACAGACAGACAGACAGACATTTTTTTTCGTGTCAGGACCAAAGTCGCATCTGGTGTGAGAGAATTGGCCGTCTGCAAGGACGTTGCCCAGGGGACGCCCAGATGCTTGATGTTTTACCATCCTTCTGGGAGGCTTCCCTCATGTCCCCGCATGGGGAGCTGGACCTGACAGAGGGAGCTCATCCGCACTCTCCTCGATTCCAACCTCAGGGCACAAGGGTTTAACCCATTGCGCCATCGAGGGCTCCTGATAGACAGAAAGATAGACAGACAGAGAGATAGATAGATATCTCACCAAGAGACGATTTAAAGTATTTTAGAATCCAGATCTCAAAGACAAGCAGAGACTGAGGGTGCGAAATTTTGCCAAAATATTCCTGGTATCTTTTGTATCCCCCCGCTTTCTTTCCGATATAAACGCCTTTAAAATCTCAGTAAATTCCTTCAGAAATGATTAAATAATCAAATACCAAAGGGTAGACCCAAGAACCAAATGGGAATTGGTGACTTCCAAAAGATTATACTAAAATTTGTGTAATTATATGTAGTACAATATAATACTAATGATAATAATAAATACTACACTAAAATTTATGTAATTATGTGTAATACAATATAATGCTAGTAATAATAATATGATATGATAATATGTTTTATATTTCATGTAATATTGCAATATAATGGTATAGTACAATATAGTAATATATAATGATGATATTGTACTATGGTAATAATTTAATAGCTAGGTTCTTGTGGGTTTTTTCGGGCTATATGGCCATGTTCTAGAGGCATTTTTTCCTGACGTTTCGCCTGCATCTATGGCAAACATCCTCAGAGGTATAGATGCATAGATGCCATAGATGGCAATCTATAGATTGCCATAGATGCAGGCGAAACGTTAGGAGAAATGCCGATAGAACAAGGCCATATAGCCCGAAAAAACCCACAAGAACCTAATGATTCCAGCCATGAAAGCCTTCGACAATACAATATAATAGCTTGTGTGTGTGTGTGTGTGTGTGTATATATATACACACACACACACACACACACACAAGCTATTATATTGTATTGTCGAAGGCTTTCATGGCTGGAATCATTAGGTTCTTGTGGGTTTTTTCGGGCTATATGGCCTTGTTCTATCGGCATTTCTCCTAACGTTTCGCCTGCATCTATGGCAATCTATAGATATCTATGGCAATCTCTCTCTATATATATATATTATAAGACGCTCTGAGTCCCCTTCGGGGTGAGAAGGGCGGCATAGAAATGCCGTAAATAAATAAATCCATAAATAAACCCAAAGCCGCGGGTTTGTAGAAGGGAGACTTCGCCTTTCGTCCATCTATATCGAGGTTGATGTTGATGAGATGGCCTCACGCGGAATGAGTGGTAGTTCCTGGGGAAAGACTTTTGGGGAAAGGCCGTTTCGTGATGACGTTGCGGAGGGGTAAAGAAGGCGGCCGAAAGGCATACTACAGGGAGCGGCTCAATAACTTCGAAAGCGTGGGGAGTTTGGAAGGGGAAAGGTGCCTACCTTCGGAAGGTTGTCAATGCAACTCATTCATGTCTGGCCTCCCAACAGCCCGATCTGCCGGAAGCAAGGACACGGAGGCAGACTGGAAATCTGAAACCAACCCCAGGGCCGAAGGAGCCACAGTCTACTGAAATCGGAAGTGCTTACTTCAATTCAGAGGTTGGAGTGAACGGCAATGGTTAACCCCCCCCCCCCCCTTATAAAATAAAGCCTCAACTATGGCACTTAACAAGACTTTTTTTCTCATTGGGTAAACTGAGGAGAGGAATTTTGTAAAAATCAGGGATAAAATGGTATGGTGGGACGTGAGTTTCCTTTCCTTCCGTGCGAAACAGGTCTCCAATGCGACCAAGAGGCGATAGTGAAGGAACTAGAATTGAAATAGGAGGGATTGCGTGGCCGAATGGATTCCTGAGAGCCCCCCTCCCCCCCTCTCTTTCTCCCTCTCCTATCTCTCTCTCTCTATTTCTCTCTCTCTGGAGTGAGCTTCCTTTAGGGCCAGGCGGAGGAGGAAGGGTTTGGGTGGGTGGGGGTCCTGCTCTGGCCCCGGTCCCCCTCCACGCTTTTCCTCCGAGGAGCAACTTCCAAACTTCTCTAGTGGGACTTTGCAAGCCGCCTCCTTCTCCACCCCCCCCCCCCAATTCCTGTTTACTTCCTCACAGGATACACTTGACTATTCCGTATGGGCCATACCTCCTCCTCTATAATAAACCCGACCCTCCCCTCGCCCCTCGCCTCGGAGGCGCCCCCTCCCGTCGAGGGCGAGCTGTCAATCACAGGGGGGAAAGGCGGGGCTGGGTTTCTCTCCTTGACTAAATGGGACAGCCGGAGAAGCCCCGAAAGAAGCTTCCCGTCCTCCTCCTTGTCCTCCTCCTCAAGCCCCCTTTCTCCTTCCTTTCATAGACGGGAAGGGGCATCCTTTTGCCCCCCTCCTCCTCCTCCCCTCCTCCTGCCTCTATAAAAGCCCTGCCTTCAGAGAAAGCGCGCCCTCAGTGCCGGCGACACCAGGACCAATCCGCTCTGGCGGAGAGACTGGAGTGGGAAGGGCTGAAGGAGAGTTAAAGAGCGGGCAAGGACTTCCCTTTCCGGCCCTGAGGCTTGGGCTACTGCTCTTCTTCATCTTCCATCATCACCTGGGGCTCCCTCGGAGGTGGCTACTGGCGTCGACTTTCCTCTCGCCCTCCTCCTCGGCCACCCCTCTCCTTCCCTCCCTCCTTCCCTGGCCCCGTACCATGAATTCTGACTCCAGCTCCGTCTCCAGCAGAGCTTCCTCGCCCGACATGGAGGAGATGTACCTGCGGGACCACCACCACCATCACCACCACCATCACCACCATCACTCGGTCTCCTCCACGCAGGGTGAGACGGGCCCGAAGGGCGCCTCCTCCTCCTCCAACGAAGCCCTGGCCCGCAACAGCTCCAAGGGCTCCTCGTCCTCCTCGTCCTCGTCCTCCTCTTCGTCGTCGTCCTCCTCGTCGGCGGCGGAGGCGGCCAAGTACAAGCTGAAGAAGCAGCTCTCGGAGCAGGACCTGCAGCAGCTGCGCCTGAAGATCAACGGGCGGGAGCGGAAGCGCATGCACGACCTGAACCTGGCCATGGACGGGCTCCGCGAGGTCATGCCCTACGCGCACGGGCCCTCGGTGCGCAAGCTCTCCAAGATCGCCACCCTCCTCCTCGCCCGCAACTACATCCTCATGCTCACCAGCTCGCTGGAGGAGATGAAGCGCCTGGTGGGAGAGATCTACGGCGGGCACCACTCCGCCTTCCACTGCGGGAGCCACGCCGCCGCCGGGCACCCGGCCCACGCCGCCGCCGCCCACGCCGCCCTTCACCCGGTGCACCCGCTCCTGGCCTCGGCCGCCAACCCGCCGCCCGCCCTGCCCACCCTCCGCGCCCCGCACCCGCTCCTCAAGGCGCCCCCTGCCGCGCCCCCACCCGCCTTGCAGCTGGGCGGGGGGGCCGGGGGAGGAGGGGCCGGCGGCGGGGGCGGGGGAGCGGGCGCCTTCCAGCACTGGGCCGGCCTGCCCTGCCCCTGCAGCATCTGCCAGGTGCCCCCGCCGCCCCCGCCGCCCCCGCACCTCGCCGGCCTCTCCGCCGCCGCCGCTGCCGCCGCCAGCCTGGCCCGACTCTCCTCCGAGGCCAAGGACCTGCTCAAGTGAGGAGCCGCCGGAGGGAGGGAGGGAGCGTGAAGGTGAGGACCACAAGGGACACGCGCCGAGGCACGCCGACGAGCCCAGCGGCGGACTGACCCACCCAGAAGGCCCCGCCAGGGCCAGGGCACGAAGGGACGCCCCGGAACACTGAGCCCGCCCCAGCCCCCGGGTGGTGCCGCATGCATGCTGCTTCCCCTCCCTTGCCCTCTTCCCCTCCTCCTCCTCCTCCCCCCTTCTTTCTCTTCTTCCTACACCTCTTCCTGTTACTTTCCCTCTTCCTCCTTTCCTCTTCTTTCTCCTCTTCCTCCTCTTCACGCTACTTTTCCTTTTCTTCCTTTCCTCTTCTTCTTCCTCCTCTTCCTGCCACTTTTCCTCTTCCTCCTCCTCCTCTTCCTGCTACTTTTCCTCTTCCTCCTTTCCTCTTCTTTCTGTTCCTCTTCCTCTTTTCCTCTTCTTTCTCTTCTTCCTCCTCCTCTTCCTGCTACTTTTCCTCTTCCCCTTTCCTCTTCTTTCTCTTCTTCCTCCTTCTCTTCCCGCTACTTTTCCTCTTCCTCCTTTCCTCTTCTTTCTGTTCCTCCTCCTCCTCTTCCTGCTACTTTTCCTCTTCTTCCTTTCCACTTCTTTCTCCTCTTCCTCTTCGCTCCTTCTTCCACTCTGGTGTCTCTCCCTTTCCCATTCCGTCCTCCGGCCCCATCTACACTGACTCATTGCAGACCGCAAACCCCTACGAAAGTGTTGTGGACTGACACCTTACTGCAGCCCGAAGGAGACCACAAACTCCCACGAAAGTTTTGTCCGAAGGCTTTCATGGTCGAAAACACTAAGTTGCTGTGAGTTTTCTGGGCTGTCTGGCCATGTTCCAGAAGCAGTATCTCCTGACGTTTTGTCCAGATCTATAGCAGGCATCCTCAGAGGTTGTGATTTATTTTCCGGGGTGGGAGAAAGAACTCTTGTCTGTTTGAGGCAAGTGTGAATGTTGCAATTGCTACCTTGATTAGCATTGAATAGCCTTGCAGCTTCAAAGCCTGACTGATTGCTGCCTAGGGAAATTCTTTGGGGATGTTAGCTGGCCCGGATTGATTCTTGTCTGCACTTCCCCTATTTTGGGGGCGTTGCTCTTTGTTTATTGTCCTGATTTTAGAGAGCTTTTTAAATACTGGTAGCCAGATTTTGTTCATTTTCATGGTTTTCTCCTTTCTGTTGAAATTGTCCACATGCTTGTAGATTTCAGTGGCTTCTCTGTGTAGCCTGACATGGTGGTTGTTATAGAGTAGTCCAGCATTTCTGTGTCCTCAAATAGTATGCTGTGTCCAGGTTGGTTCATCAAGTGCTCTGCTATGGCGGACTCCCGTAGAGAATGCTTCTGGAACATGGCCATACAGCCCGGGAGAACTCACAGCATCCCAGGAAACCCCTTCTTCTGTCAACGCCAGCCTCCAACTGGTTTCGGGATTCCCTCTGTCATCTTCTGCCCAGAGAAACCACTTCCTTCAAGATTGTCCTGCTTCTTGGCAGGGGTTGGACTGGCAGTGGAGATGTGCCTCCCCTTAGTTCCAGACCCTCCGAGCAAGGTTGCCCTGTGTCTACACTGTCGAATGAATGCAGTTCGAAGCCACTTTCACGGCCACGGAATCCTGGGGTTTGTTGCTTGGTGAGGCTTTACAAAACGACCCCTCCAGCGATAGCATAGCATTGAGTCAGGGCAGTGAAAGTGGTGCACGAATTCGACAATTGTAGACGCACAGTAGAAAGCAATTTTTGTGTAAGGACCTGGACAAGGTAACAGCTTGGTGTTTTATGGGGAGAGTCCTATTGATTTCAACATCCCAAGGGAGGAGGGGTGTAAATACATCCTTTCAAATCGGGGATGTAGAGAGAACTAGGGCCCTATCTACACTGTCATATAAAATCCAGATTATCTGCTTTGAACTGAATTATAGGACAGTGTAGACTCATATAATCCAGTTCCAATCAGATCATCCGCATTATTTGGCAGTGTGGATCCAGCCAAAGCCATTCCCTCCCTTTGGAAACCAGGGGTGCATTACTGCAGAATGGATACAGTTTGGCTGCCATGGCCCAGTCCTATGGAATCCTGGGAGCTGTAGCTTTACAAGCACTTTCACCTTCTCTGCCTCACCAATTACAACTCCCAAGATTTCCTAGCATTGAGCCAGGAGAGACAGACATTTAACCTTGGGCTTTATTGGGCCTACATTGCAGTTAGAGTGATGGCAAGCTGCATCAGTGTAGATCAGGCCTGGGCAAACTTTGGCCCTCTGGATGTTTTGGACTTCAACTCCCACCATTCCTAACAGCCTCAGGCCCCTTCCTTTCCCCCCTCAGCCGCTTAAGCACCCAGAGGGAGGGCCGAAGTTAGCCCAAGCCTGGTGTTGATGCACCCTCAGTTTCCGATGCTCTGAACCCGAAAAAGTGACGTTTCAGGCTTATTGGGCTGTATAGCACCTTTGATATAGATCCAAGTTAGGAACTAGACTGGCGTTGGGCTTGTCCAATGTCAACAACATCATCAACAACAGCAAATCCCCCCTGGCAGGCAAGACCTCTCATGTTTTGAAGCTCACCTGAAGGGAAGACGAGTTAGCACTGCAGCTCCGTGTCAAGTTCTCTTCTCAGAGCTGAAGCCTTTGGGAACTCGGATGTCTTGAGATTCGGGGGCGGCAAGATTCGGACTCAGACCCCCCGAGCCGATGCGGATGGGATCTTGCCCGGTGTGTCCTCTTTCCCTTTCTCCCCCTCCGCTTGCGCGAAACCTCTTTTGCTTCGGACTTCACACAGACGTTGGCCGTTGTCTTTATTTTTTATATATTCCCGAGAACTCTCGTTATATTTATTATTATTATTCTTATTGAACGGTGTTTCTGGATGACATTTCAAAATTAAAAAGACAAAAAGGGGTGGGGAAATACCCCTCCCCCGCCGCCAGGAAATGAAAAGAGTTGGTATTATTTAGTATTATTTCAATTTTTCCGCTTCTTGTTATTTTGCGGTCGTGTCTTGAAAAGTAACTTCGGGGGGGGGGGGGGAGGAAACTTGGAATTGGGCGCATCCACACTGTAAAGTTGATGAAGTTTGGCAACACTCAAGGCTAAGGGAGCTTGGTAGTTGTCGTTTTAGAAGGTCTTCAGCCTCCTCTGCCCAAGAGTGTTGCTGCCTCACTAAAGCACAACTCCCAGGATGCCATAGCATTGAGCCATAGGAGGTAAAGTGGTGTCAAATTGCAAGAATGCTACAATGTAGATGCACTCATTGAGACAGTTAGTTAAAAGTAGGCTAAGGGCTCTTCCATACAGCCCTATATCTCAGAATATCTGCTTTGAACTGGAATATATGGCAGTGTGAACTCAAATAACCCAGTTCAAAGCAGATACTGTGGGATTTTCTGCCTTGATATTCTGGATTGTATGGCTGTGTGGGAGGGCCCTAAGAGAAGTCTTACTGAAACTCAATTGCAATTATTGAAATCCGATTGCAATTACTGAGCGGTGATTTGAAGGAGGTGGGAAGAAGCCAGAACAATTCAGAGTGTTTCAAGCCTCATCTACACTGCCATATAATCCAGTTTAAAAAAGATATTTTTTGAACTGGATTATATTTGAATTTTATATGGCAGAGTAGAAGGAAACTCGGGGATCTTCAACACAGCAGTATAACCCAGAACATCAAGGCAGAAAAATCCCCAAATCTCTGCTTTGAACTGGGTTATCTGAGTCCACACTGCCATATATTCCAGTTCAAAGCAGATAATGTGGAATTTCGTTCAACTGTGTGGAAGGGGGTTCAGTACATACGGAAAGGATCGGTTTTAGTCCTCTACTTTATATTTAAGAGGAAGGCCCCTTCCACACAGCTGAATAAAATTTGGACTGGAAGATATGGTAGTGTGGACTCAGATAACCCAGTTCAAAGCAGATTTTCTGCCTTGATATTCTGGGTTATAGGGCTGTGTGGAAGGGCCCTAAGGCTTGGAACCCAAATTGGAAATTAAATCTCCTTAAAAGAAACGCAGTGTCTTATTATTTCCCAACCAGAAAGGTTTGGACTGCAGGGAATGCATTTCTAACACCACCAAAGCCAACTTCCCAGAATGTAAAAGTAAAGGTGAATTCATACAGATTGACTCGACTTGAACTGCCATGACTCATATAGAATCCTGGGATTTATAGTTTGGTGAGGCATCCTTTGTCAGGGGAAGACTTTGTGAAATTGTGCCACGTCAATTAAACTGCTGACAAACTGCATTCATTCTACGGCGTAGGTGCGCTCTTCGGGGCCCTTCCACACAGCCATATAATCCAGAATATCAAGGCAGAAAAATTCACAATCTATGCTTTGAACTGGGTTATCTGAGACCACACTGCCATATATTCCAGTTCAAAGCAGGTAATGTGGGATTTTATTCATCTGTGTGGAAGGGACCTCAGATAAAGTTAGGAAAATCTTGCCAAACTGACTACATTCCACCTGATTGGTACATCGAATTTCTTGAAAAAGGTGAGTCTGGTTTCCTCCCGAAACAAGGATGAAAATCTCTCTGAACTCCTCTAATAGCCATAAAACGACTGCAAGAGCGAGACAATAGTGGACAAACCGGGTGGACGAACTAGGAAAAGGGAATCGTAAATCAGTGCTCTTTCCTTGTGCCCAAAAGGAAGCAGAGAGGCCAAACCCTCGCCTGGGGAAGGTTGTGTGACCAACTTGGTTCCTCAGGTGCGACAGGTTGAGCAGCCAGCCTCCGAAATACTTAGAAATTCAAAAGGGTTCACATCATTTGTGGGGAGACCTTTGCTTTCTGATGGTTCAATTATACAGGTTCTGTGTATAATATATTTTGTATGAAACAGAACTGAAACTTGCCCATAGACTTGGGTCCCGTGTCCAATATATCTCCTCATTGACAGATGTACAAATGCGGTATTCCAAAATCCACCCCCCACCAAAAAAACCCCTTTTGATTAAAAGCGATTAAGATAAAAGGAAACTCAACCTGTATTGTGGAGGATTTGTTTAAAATAACCTTTAAAAATATTATTATAGTATTTTATTATTGTGTTATATATATATGTATATATACACAGACATACACAAATTGTTATTATAAATAATATATTATATTGTTGTTATAAATAAATAAATAAATAAATAATAATAATAATTATTATTATTATTATTAAAATAACCCTGGACTGCTCATTAGAGGGAAGGATAGTAGAGGCCAAGATGAAAGTTCTGAGAGTGCCTTGGACTGCGAGCAGATCCAACCAGTCCATACTTCAGGAAATAAAGCCCGACTGCTCATTGGAGGGAAGGATATTAGAGACAAAGTTGAAGTACTTTGGCCAGATCATGAGAAGAAAGGAAAGCTTGGAGAATAGTACGATGCTGGGGAAAATGGAAGGAAAAAGGAAGAGGGGCCGACCAAGGCCAAGATAGATGGATGGCATCCTTGAAGTAACTGGATTGACCTTGAAGGAAGTGGGGGTGGAACAGGGAGCTCTGGTCCATGAGGTCACGAAGAGTCGGAATGAACAACAACAACCCTCGACAATTAGGATGCAAGAAATAAGCTTAAAAGAAATATCTTCTTAAAACAAAGCAAGGAAGAGAGGTTGTTCTCCTTGGAAGTTTAGGCTGGACCTACACTGCGTTATATATCCCAGGATCTGATATGCTTTGAACTGGATTATATGAGTCTACACTGCCAGATAATCCGGGATAAACAGATAATCAGGGATCAGACCCTGGGATATAGGGCAGTGCAGATCCAGCCTTACAATGCTTTGATCAGAAGCACAGAGTCAAGCACAGAGTCACTTCAAGCTGCAAGCAGCGTTGTATGGGTTGTTGTAGGTTTTTCGGCCTGTATGCTCTGAGGCTATTTGGGGGCCTGGTAACCCTTGACCAGGCAGGTGCCAACTTAGGTCCTCCCTGCAGGTGTTTTGGACTTCAACTCCCACAATTCCTAAGAACTCCAGGAGGGTGCAGATATAAAAACTGAGGCAGGGCTAAAGGAGCCTAGTTATTATATCATTCTAACCCAGGAGTCTGTATAACAACTATGGGAAAAATAGGAAGTTAGGAAATTATGATGCGACACTTTGTAGGCTTTCAATCTGTATTACTGTTTTGTTTGTTTTATAATTTTATATGGTATGTTTATTGTCAGGTGCACGATCTGGCATTTAATTTTCGCTGTAGTTTGTCAACCGCCCTGAGTCTCCTTCGGGGTGAGAAGGGCGGGGTATAAATATTGTAAATAAATAATAAATAAAATAACAGTCTCAGGCCCTTTCCTTTCCCCCCTCATCCGCTTAAGTGGAAAAGGAAGAGGCCTGAGGCTGTTAGGGATTGTGGGAGCTGAAGTCCAAAACACCTAGAGGGAGGGCCAAAGTTTGCCCCGGCCTGGTGTGGATACACCTCAAGTTCCATCCAGAAGAGTCCTTGGCATCTCGACTGCGTTTTCCTTATGGGGATGGACCTTGAAGAAAGTAACCGCGCTGGATCCGAAGGAGCTGAGGAGGAGAAAGAAATCTGGTCGTCGGGGGGTTAGTAGGTACCCGTCGCCATTCACTGCCCGCCCCGCCCCCCGCCCTTGTGCCTGGATTGTATGGCAGTCGCCCCAAATTCCCTGCCAAATTCGCTTGCGCTTCTCTTCGGAGAACTTCGGCCTTCTTGCTTCTCGAGGGCTTCTTTGGCATTCGCGTTCGCCTTTGTAATACAAGAGGACACAACTCACAACAGCCGAGACGGAGGCGCAGACTCCTAACGCCTTGTCCTTCTAAATGTGGGTGGTAGGCAGAGAGATATAACACACCCCACCCGCCCTCCTTAGATTTTCAAGGGGAGGCTGAGTGGTCGAAACAACCACAACCTTTCACAAGATCTTAGCGAAGAAGGGTTTCGATAGAGTGTTTTCCTCATATAAAAAGACTTTTACTTCTTTTGCTTAAGAAGACGGGCTGTTTCAAGTGTATGTGTGTAATGTATCCTTAATTTAAAAAATAAAATAAATGGCACAGAAAAGTAGAGAAGGTCACAAAGTGAAAAGTCACAAAGTGAAAAGAAGAGGCTGGATCTACACTATCATAGAATGAAGTCTGGGTTGCGTTATATGCTCAGTGTACATCATACAGTTTGAACGGCACTGAACTGCATTATATGGGTCTATTTATCACACTAAAGGGGAAAAAAAATCACTTAAAATCCGGTTTCTGCCTCTTGCAGAATTCTGGGGTTTGTAGTTTAGTGAGGCTGTTAAAGGCTCCTCCCTCAACTACAAACCCCAGAATTCTGCAGGAGACAGAAACCGGATTTTAAGTGGATTTTTTCTATAGTAGGATGAGGCCCAACCTCATCTCTATCTATATCAACAACATTTATATCTAGGTTCTTGTGGGTTTTTTCGGGCTATAGAGCCATGTTCTAGAGGCATTTCTCCTGACGTTTCGCCTGCATCTATGGCAAGCATCCTCAGAGGTAGTGACCCCACCTCACCTCACTACCTCTGAGGATGCTTGCCATAGATGCAGGCGAAACGTCAGGATAAATGCCTCTAGAACATGGCTCTATAGTCCGAAAAAACCCACAAGAACCTAGTGATTCCAGCCATGAAAGCCTTCGACAATACATTCAACATTTATATCGTTACCTCACTGCCTCTGAGGATGCTTGCCATAGATGCAGGCGAAACGTCAGGAGAAAATGCCTCTAGAACATGGCCATATAGCCCGAAAAAACCTACAACAACCCAACATTTATATCTATTATCTATATCTCGCCCTTCTCACCCCAAGGGGGATTCAGAGCGGCTTACAAGTTATATGTACATACAATATATTATATCATTAGCATAGCACAATATTAGTATTATATATTACTATATTGTGCTATACCAGTATAGTGCAATATTATTAGTAATATTACCTGAAATATGAAATATATAATTATTATTATATTATTATATGTTATCATTATATTGTTTTACAATATTATGATCAATGTTATATGTACATACAATATACTTTAATTATTAGCATAGCACAATAATTAATAACATGACATAACCCAGATCTACACTAACCATATAATGCCTTCAAGTTGCATCATTTGGCAGTAAGTGTGGGTCCAGCCGGAGACAAGCGAAATTCTCTAAAGATTGCCCCAAAGCTTGTTTTGAGTTGGGATTCGGAAGCGTTTCCGGAACTACAGTCATTCAGACCCAGGGTTGTTGTAGGTTTTTGGGGCTGTTTGGACGTGTTCTAGAAGCATTCTCTCCTGACGTTTCGCCTGCATCTGTGGCAGGCATTCTCAGAGGTTGTGTCACATATATATATACTAACAATGAAACAAAAGCGCCCGGAGTTTTTCTTCTTCTTCTTCTTCTTCTGTGATGCCATTCTCTGTTCCTCACAACAAAAATAAAATGTGCGCAACTCTGAGAAGAAGTAGGTGAGTTGGGGAAAAAGGTTTGACATCCCTGGGAGTCCGTTTTTTAATAGAAAGAATTATAAATCTATGTTCCTATGCACACTTATTATATTCGAGGCTGAAGGCCATTTAAATCCGTGGGTTATACTTCTGGGGATCCACACACAAATTCGCGGTGATCTCCAGCAAGCGGGGATAGGACTTTTCCTCCAAAGTGACACTGGGTAACTCCCCAAAAAAGAATGATTTCAGGCTCGTTGGGGGTTTGCGCTTATTTGATAGGCTGCTTTCATTGTGTCCTTTCTCTGTTTGGAAGCGCCTTGGAAGACTTCTCCAAGGGGTAGACATCATGCGGATTGATAGCTATGGAATCACGGGGACTGTAGTTTTAAGGTTTTCCGCTATCTCTATCAAGTCGTGCTGAGGTCTCACCAAACTCAAGAGCCCCTGGTGGAGGTTTGAATCCAGGAGAGCGCGGATGAGCTCCCTCTGTCAGCTCCAGCTCTCCATGCAGGTACACGAGAGAAGCCTCCCACAAAGATGGTAAAACATCAAAACATCCGGGCGTCCCCTGGAAAACTCCTTGCAGACGGCCAATTCTCTCACACCGGCAGCGACTTGCAGTTTTTAAAGTCGCTCCTGACACACACACACACAACGAAACTGTAACTCCCAGGATTGCAATAAATCGTGTCAGTTAAAGCGATGTAAACGGCATTCATTCTACAAAGTAGCCCAGGCATGGGCAAACTTCTGCCCTTCTTCCAGGTGTTTTGGACTCCAACTCCCACGATTACTAATCATCTCAGGGCCTCTTTCTTTCCTTTCCTTTCCGCTTAAGCAGCTGGGGGGGGGGGGGAGGAAGGGGTCTGAGACTGTTAGGAATTGTGGGAGTTGGAGTCCAAAACACCCGGAGAAAGGGGCCAAGTTTGCCCATGCTTGAAGTAGATGCACCCTGAGTTTAAGCCAGAAGAGGCCCATTGACCCAGTAGGACCAACTGTTATTCAGAGCGAGAGGAGATTCACTGATTCAATTTACTCTCTGGTTCAGTTTACTCTCTTTCGGAAGAACACTTTATACACCTTAATACTAATATATTCGCTCTGTGTGGAACATGAACGCAACAAGAAAGGGGAAATTCATCCACACATTTTCATAGACATCATTTAGCCTATAAGTTTATGGGAGACATTCATTGGAGTGAGGAGCCTCGGTGACGCAATGAGTTAAACCTGAAGACCTGATTCTAACCGAATCCAGGGAGCCGGGTGAGCTCCCGTCTGTTAGCTCCAGCTTCCCATGTGGGGACATGAGAAAAGCCTCCCACAGGATGGTAGCACAGCCGTGTGTCCCCTGGGTAACGTCCTTGCAGACAGCCAATTCTCTCACACCAGAAGCAACTCCAATTTGCCTCTGACACGATAAAAAAATATTCATTGGAGTTCAGGCCAAACAATGATAAAGTTAATGATTATTTGATCTAACAGGATCAAATAACAATTACTATGATTAGTCCACTCCAAGATAGGAGAGGGTTTTCTTAGATGATGAATATTCAGAGGTTATATTTATGGTTAGCTAACTCGAGGCTGTATATATGGGAAGAAAGGTGGAATAAAAATAAAGTAAAATAATTTCATAGGGAATTCTTATGCAAGGAATAGTCAGAAATGGTGTTGCCGGTTCCTTTCTCTGAAATGTACCCTAAAGCACCTTGCCTTTCCCATAATGTTTAGATCTCACTATGCAACACCTTCTCGTCATAGTTCTCCGCCAAAGAGTGCTGGTACCCCACCAAACTGCAAATCCCAGGATTTCATAGCATTGAGCCATGGCACTTGAAGCGGTTTTATTTGTCGTGTCAGAGCAACCAGTCCATTATATTACATTTCTAACAGAACAAAGCAAACAAACAGAAAAATACAAAACTTGTGAGTTTGGTAGTTGGTTAAATGTCCTTTGACCAGTATCTGGCCACTTGGAGTGCTTCCGGTGTTGCTGCAAGAAGTCCTCCATTGTGCATGTGGCAGGGCTCAGGTTGCATTGCAGCAGGTGGTCAGTGGTTTGCTCTTCTCCACACTCGCATGTCGTGGATTCCACTTTGTAGCCCCATTTCTGAAGGTTGGCTCTGCATCTCGTGGTGCCAGAGCGCCAGCTGTTCAGTGCCTTCCAAGTCGCCCAGTCCTCTGTGTGCCCAGGAGGGAGTCTCTCATTTGGTATCAGCCATTGGTTGAGGTGCTGGGTTTGAGCCTGCCACTTTTGGACTCTCGCTTGCTGAGGTGTTCCAACGAGTGTCTCTGTAGATCTTAGAAAACTATGTCTAGATTTAAGTCGTTGAAGTGCTGGCTGATACCCAAACAGGGGATGAGCTGGAGATGTCTCTGCCTTGGTCCTTTCACTATTGGCTGCTACTTCCCGGGGGATATCAGGTGGTGTAATACCGGCTAAGCAGTGTAATTTCTCCAGTGGTGTAGAGTGCAGACACCCCATGATGATGCGGCATGTCTCATTAAGAACCACATCCACTGTTTTAGCGTGGTGAGATGTGTTCCACACTGGGCATGCATACTCAGAAGCAGAGTAGCACAGCACAAGGGCAGATGTTTTCACTGTATCTGGTTGTGATCCCCAGGTTGTGCCAGTCAGCTTTCGTATGATATTGTTTCTGGCACCCACTTTTTGCTTGATGTTCAGGCAGTGCTTCTTGTAGGTAAGAGCACGGTCCAGAGTGACTCCCAGGTATTTGGGTGTGTTGCAATGATCCAGAATGTCACTGAGTCACACTGTAGGACCTAGAAGGTGCTCAGAAATGACATATTTTATCTGTTGTGAATAAATGAAGCCATGGATACTGGGGCCTCTGGATATGGGGGTCATACTATATATGCTTGGGCAGTAATGGCACGATCATCAGCATAGATGAAACTCTCTGTCCCTTCTGGCAGTGGCTGGTCATTTGTGTAGATGTTGAACATGGATGGAGCAAGCACGCTCCCCTGAGGCAGGCCGTTCTTCTGTTTCCGCCATCTGCTTCTCTGGCCCTGGAACTCGACAAAAAAGCTCCTGTTTTGTAGCAGGTTTCCTATGAAACGGGTGAGATGGTAGTCCTTTGTGATATTATACATTTTTCTCAGGAGGAGGCGGTGGTTCACAGTATCATAAGCCGCTGACAGGTCTATGAAGACAGCTCCTGTGATCCGCTGCTTTTCAAAGCCATCTTCTATGTGCTGAGTCAGGTCCAGCACTTGCGATGTGCAGCTTTTGCCTTTCCTGAAGTCAGCTTACTGTGGAATCAGACATGGGTCTATTTTTTCCATAATTCTATGCAGAATAAGTCTCTCCAGAAATTTGTAGAGGTGGCACATCTGCCCCCCCCCCCCCCAGACCTGAGTTTGTCCATACCTATTGTAAAAATCAAAGAGGTTTGGCACCGCTTTAAGTAGAGTGCCAAACCTCTTTGATTTTACAACAGGTATGGACAAACCCAGGCCTGGGGGCCGGATGCGGCCCCTTGGGCTCCTTTCTCAGACCATCCTCTCCCCCCCTCCCCATTTTACCCGTCCTTCGTTTTCTCTTTCCTTTCTCCTTCCCTTCCTCTTTCTCCTTCCCTCCCACCCTTTCGTCCTTCCTTCCCTCTTCTCTTTCCTTCCTCCTTCCTTCCCTCCCTCTTTCTCCCTCCCTCCTTCCCTTCCAACCTTTCCTCCCTCCTTCTATCCCTCTCTTCCTCTTTCTCCTTCTTTCCTCCCCCTTTGCCTTTTTTCCTTCTCTATTTCCTCCCTCCCTTCCCTCCCTCTTTCTCCCTCCATTCATTTCCTTCCACCCTTTCGTTCTTCTAGCTCTCTTTTCTTCCTCCTTCCCTTCCTTCCTTCCTTCCATCCATACTTCTCTTCCACCCTTTCGTCCTTCTCTCCTTCCCTCCCTTTTGTCTTTCCTTCCTTCTCTCTTTCCTTCCTCCTTCCCTCCCTCTTTCTCCTCCCACCTTTCTCCTTCCACCTTTTCGTCCTTCCTTCTTTCCCCTTTTCCTCCCTCTCTCCTTCCTTCCCTTTTATCATTCCTTCCTTCTCTCTTTCCTTTCTCCTTCCTTTCGACCCTTTCATCCTTCCTTCCTTTTTTCTCTTTCCTTCTTTCTCTCTTTGCTCCTTCCTTCCTTCTCTCCCTCTTTCTTTTTCCATCCTTCCCTTCCTCCCTTTTGTCCTTCCTTCCTCTTTTTTCTCTTTCTTCCGTCACCGGGAAGCCAGTCCTCCTAGTAGGGAGTGCTAGCAAGCGGCCCCCAAGTTAGTAGGTTTGCCCATGCCTGTTCTACAGTGTAAGTGTACGACATTAATTGTATCTTTCACATAGCCCTTTCGCCTTGAAGGAAATTTTAAACACGTTTCATAATATATTTTTGATCATAAAACGAAGTTGTATACATCGAACCATCAGCAAGCAATGGTTATAACAGCAAATGAAGAACAACACTCAAACACAGGGGAACTTCAGACAAGAAACAATCAGGAACAGCTAATCACCTCTCAACAAAGGATTCCCCCAGGCACTAACAAGCCACACCTAAAAACTGTCAAGCCATCAAATGTTAATCAAGGTGGCCAATTGAACCTTTCACACCTAGCTCCAACAGACAAGAGTTCTTTCTCCCACCCTGGACAGATATATACATCCAATTTTCCCAGTTTCCAACAGACCTCACAACCTCTGAGGATGCTTGTCATAGATGCAGGCGAAACGTCAGGAGAGAATGCTTCTAGAACACGGCCATACAGCCCGAAAAACAGCTACAACAACCCAGCGATTCCGGCCATGAAAACCTTTGACAATACAATGGTGTTACTCTCTCAGCCCTCCATTTGAACCTTTTTGGACTTGGGAATTCCGATAAGGAGGGCCAATCTGTCATAAGAAGGGACCCAGAAGTTGAGTGTTGGCGTGACTATTAATGGAGGCGATTTGTTTCAATGGGCTTCTCCGACATTTCCCTCCTTCCCTCCCTCCACTGCAATTCGCGAACCTAGCGCGCCAGCCAATGGGATCTCGCTCCTCGCGCGTCTTTTGATCTCTTCCTCCAATCACGTCCGATATGCAAATCAGGGAGCCGGCGCTGAGAAGGGTAGCCCTAAAAGCGCCAGCCGCCTGGACTTGGAGATGCATCTACTACACCAGGAATGAGCACACTTCAGCTCTCCTTCCAGGTGTTTGGGCCTCGACCCCCACAATTCCTAACAGCCTACCTTAGGAATTGTGGGACTTGAAGCCCAAAACATCTGGAGGGAGGGCCGAGGTTTGCCTATGCCTGCCTTTAAGGGGTCAATAGACGCGCTGATGTTTGTTCCGGAAGCTCTTGAGAGAAGCAAATGAAAACAACTCTCGAAAACAGGAGTTTCTCTCGGAATGCTTTCCTTCCATTTCTGAGTGTCCGAAGAGCGGCCTGAATGGGACGATGGTTCTGGATTTCTGCAAAGAAGCCAGTCAAATCCCATTCCGTCCCAAAAGGACACACATATGATAACCACACAACAGCGTTGTTGTTGTGTGCCTTCAAGTAGTTCCTGACTTATGGTGAACCTATTGCAGAGTTTCCTTGCCAACATTTGTCCAGAGAAGGTTTGCTTTTGCCTTTCTCTGAAGCTGAGAGAGTGTGACTTAATGCCCAAGGCTTTTTATGGCTGGGGAGCGAGTCAAACCTAGAACTGCTGTCCAGCCCCGAAGGCAATGCACCATGTTTATTGTTGTTGTTTATGACTCTTCTTGACCTCATGGACCAGCCCACGCCAGCGCTCCCTGTCGGCCATGGCAACCCCCAGTTCTTTCAAGGCCAAGCTAGGCACTTCAAGGATGCCATCCATCTATCTTACCCTTGGTCGGTCCCTCTTCCTTTTTCCTTCCATTTTCCCCAGCATCATTGTCTTCTCTAAGCTTTCCTCTCTCCTCACTATGTGGCCATAGTACTTCATCCTTGCCTCTAATGTCCTTCCCTCCAGTGAGCAGTTGGGCATTATTTCCTGGAGGATGGACAGTCATGACCTTGGAGGTATCTACAGGCTCTTCAGCTTAGAAATGGAGTTGAGCACCAACCCCCAGAGTTGACTGGACTTAATGTCAGGGAAATCCTTTGTCTTTACTATGGGTTGATTTGATCTTCTTGCACCATATTGGGTCTCATATCATACTGACCTCATTTGGGTGCATCCACATTGTTGAATCACTGCAGTTACTGATATGACTCAATGGAATGGAATCATGGGAGTTATAATTTTATAAGCTCCTCTAGCTTTCTTTGCTAACGTCACGTAGCATTCAGCCATGGCAGTCAAAGTGGGATCTAACTGCATTAATTGTGCAGTGTGGATACACCATTGATTAGTCCCAACTAAAGCCTTTGAACAAGTTGCTAAATGGTGAGTCATAAGTATTGCATCAATGCAATAGCCATAGTATATTTCCTTTTTATGGGGTGAGTTCTCCCAGAAGACAAAGCAGGGCAAATGCCTCCTGAACCTTGGTCCCTGAAGCCCTCATTGAATTCTCTTCTCTTCCTCTTCCTCTGTTTTTCTATCCTGCAATCTATTCGGTGTGGCTTTGAATTCTATTGATCTCTGGGGTTGGAACTGTTGGGAATCAGAGCTCTTAGGCTCAAAAAAACTAAAACAAAACCCTGACTTGGGGTGATTCCACCATAAATACAGCAGAGTGCCAGAAGCACACTTCATAACCAGCACAAACTTATGAGTGGTGAGCCAGGATAAGCTTCCATTCAACAGATTGGAACAGGATTGCAGAGACAGAGCTTTAGGTTCAAAATATTTATCCTCTCATGTCCCCATGTGGGGAGATGGAGCTGACAGAGAGAGCTCAACCGACTCTCCCCAATTTGAACTGCTGACCTGTCTGTCTTCAGTCCTTCTGGAACAAGTGTCAGCAGCAGTCCTGCCAGCACAAGGGTTTAACCCACTGAGTCACCAGGGGCTCTGCAGATATAGCTGGCTGAGGATGATAGAGCTTGCAGTCCTGCATACATGGCCATTTGAGGTTTGGGGAAGGCCTTCATTCTTGCTCCAATTTTTAGGTTGTTCCTTTCTTAAGAACTTTATGACTTGGTGAACATCTAGAAATTATCCAGGTTGGCTTCTCTTTTTTTATCAATGTTGTTGTTCATTCATTCAGTCGTTTCCAACTCTTCGTGACCTCATGGACCAGCCTGCGCCAGAGCTCCCTGTTGGCCGTCACCTCCCCCAGCTCCTTCAGAGTCAAGCCAGTCACTTCAAGGACACCATCCATCCATCTTGCCCTTGGTCAGCCCCTCTTCCCTTTCCCTTCTATTTTCCCCAGCATCATTGTCTTCTCTAAGCTTTCCTGTCTCCTCATGATGTAGTGCTCCTCATGATGTAGTGCTTCATCTTTGTCTCTAATATCCTTCCCTCCAATGAGCAGTTGGGCTTTATTTCCTGAAGTATGGACTGGTTGGATCTTCTCGCAGTCCAAGGCACTCTCAGAACTTTCCTCCAGCACCACAGTTCAAAAGCATCTATCTTTTCTTCGCCCAGCCATCACTATGGTCCAGCTCTCACATCCGTAGGTGACTATGGGGAATACCATTGCTTTAACTATGTGGATCTTTGTTGCCAGTGTGATGTCTCTACTCTTCACTATTTTATCGAGATTGGACATTGCTCTCCTCCCAAGAAGTAAGCATCTCCTGATTTCCTGGCTGCAGGAATAGATGAGAGGAAATGCTTAAATATCAAGAACTTGAGCAATATTGGGAGGATACTCTAATCCTATGCATGTTTACTCAAAAATAAGTCAATTAAATGGCTTTTTATTTATTTACTGCATTTATATCCTGCTCTTCTCACCCTGAAGAGGAATCATGGCGGCTCATAAAAGAAGGCACAATTTGATGCCACATATACATACATACTGTAGAATAAAACCAACCCCAAATAGTTAAAAAACATATAAATCTTAAGACAAGTTAATTAAAACTACACAATTCTAAGGCATATTCCAGGAGCAATTCTAGTCATAAATTGCACTATTCCATAATTACTTATTGCATCATCACTGTTCAAAGGCTTGGTCAAATATACATATGTTTACTTTTCCCCCTGAAGGTCAGGAAAGAGGGAGCTGATCTAATTTCACTGGGGAGGGAGTTACATAACTGAGGGGCCACCACTGAGAAGGTCCTGTCTCTTGTCCCCACCAGTCATGCCTGCGAAGGAGGTAGGATCGAGAGCAGGGCCTCCCTGGATGATCTTAACTTCCGAGACGGTTCATAGAGGGAAATATGTTCAGACATTTAGGGCTTTATAGGCTAAAGCCAGCACTTTGAATTGTGCTTAGTAGCAGACTGGCAGCCAGTGGAGTTGGGCAACAGGAGGTTGTGTGCTCCCTGTGTCCCGCTCCAGTAAGGAACCTAGCTGCTGCCCAGTGGACTATTTGAAACTTCCAAACAGCCTTCAAAAGCAACCCCATATAGAGTGTGTTGCAGTATTCTATTTGAGATATAACAAGAGTGTGTACTACCGTGGCCAAATCTGACTTCCCTTTGCATCCTTTTTCTTTTCAAGTTACTTCCTAACAACTTGCTTTCCCTTCATCAGTCTTTCTCCCCATTGCCATTTCTTATTTCCTCTTTATGCTAGGAATGTAGAACCTTTTCATCTTACTTTGGAAGGTCTGCCCAAGAAACAAGGATTTAACTGCAGCAATAAATATGCACTATCTTATTTACAAATAATTGTACATGTCATGTGGACTGGGGCAAATGCTTTCTAAATTGTCTCCTGAATGCTGGCATACCGTGATGAAGGAAAGTTAACCACTGGGCTTCCATTCTTGCTCAAAAGCTGGTCAAAATGGGTCGCCAATGATGGGGCATAAATCTTTGGTCGTCTGCCTGCAGGACTAGTCTTTCTGAAGCAGTTGAAAAATATGCCTGCATCCTCAAAGGACACACCTGTTATCCGAAACAGTTTTAACCAGCTTGTTAAGCCCGCTTTGACACATCAAAGGGCCCGGACAATGGACACAAACTTCCACAATGGCTTCGCCTCCAGCAAAAGCCTCCAGCAAAGCCAGGCTTGTGCCAGTTGTATTATGACCTCCAATTGAAAATAAATTTTACTTGAATAAGTACCTCAGCCTGATCAGAGGCACTGCCGCCAGGGAAACAAAAGCAGTTGGGGGATAAGTTATTGACTCCACTGACAGCCTGAATGGACTTCATTATGCCAGCCCACTCTTGGTAAATGTGTCAGGTTTTAAACTGAATTAGGTGGCAGGTGCACGGACCATATTCCTGACCCCCTTGAGACAGCCGAGGGCCAATCATCACCTGATTCTACAGACAAATGTTTAGATTTGTTGTGTTTTTTCCAGGCTGTGTCGCCATACGTGAAAGCATATTTAAATCATAAGGCTTCCCTCTTTCTCCTTTCCCTTTTTGCCTGTCATTGTCCTGTGATGTTCCCACAGGCAAGTCACACAGGCCCTCTGGTGTCATGCGATGTCACCCTCGGAGCACTCAACAACAGTAATGTCCTTGATTTATCTCTACTGTGGGTCATTCGTGGTTGTGGTCTGCCTGTGTCAAGCATCCATTATGGTTCAAGGGAGTGGGAATCACAATTTTCATTTTGTTCTTCTTCTGAACCATTTTTTCCACACTGGACAAGCATTGGAATAGATCAACCTAATTCAGATCCAGATCACAGATCCAGATCACAACAGTCCAGGCTTAACTGATTTAGGTCACAATCCAAAAGTACTAACTCAAGTAAACCAATTGAAACAATGGAACAAACACAAGTGTGTAACATAATTAAGTTGCCATTCATACAATAATTTTAACTCTAGTTTGGACTAACAATTGGTTTAGGTTTCAGTATACTTCAGAGTTCAACCCAAAAGTAAACAGATGCTATGACTCCAGCAGTATCACATTAGAAAGTCATGAAGGGTTGGGACTGACCAATCAGTGTTAATATTTTTGTACTACACCTCCCAGAAATCCCCAACCAGCTGGGTATGAATAGACATAATGGTTGCGATGAAAGTCCTGTGTGGTCTCAGAAAGGCCTGTATTTCTCCTATATTATTTAGTATTTTGCCTATTACCTATTCTACCTCCCAACTTCCTTCTTTATAGTCTGTTAGGAACTACAAAAATAATGCAAGATCAGCTGAACTTCAGACACTTTGTATGCCAACTCTCATTACTTAATCATAAGACTCAGGACTATTAAGACTGTTTAAAAGAGGGAAAGGGAGGCTTTCTGGCCAGAGAGAGGAGACCAGGCATATGTCATTGGCTCTGTGCCTTATTTAAGTTAATGAGCAAGAAATACACTACCTCCTACTAGGCACGAGAGATGCCCTTTTTTGGGATCTGAAACTTCTGTGATAGACAACTTGAATATAAATATACAGACATTGGCACCAAACGTACATTTTGTAAAGTCTGGGTCATGGGTCACACTGTAACCTATGCATTTCATTTTCCTAAGTCAAAATTCTAGCCAAAAATTATGTTTACTTTATTTTGAAAACACTGTGCATAATCCAACCCAAAATTTCTCAGTCTGGATTTCTTGGAATCCTAAGGTTCTGGGAGGAGTTGCTAAGTGTTCCATGAGAAACTGTGACAAAATTTTTTAAACTTGTAGATACTAGAAATAATAATTTTATATTGGGATTCCCTGAGACCTGAAAATCATTGAAAGGGTTTCTCTATGGTAAATAAGTGAAGAAATGACGATCCAATGATACACTGTTAAAATTATTAACTTATTTTGATTTCAGTGGGAGAATTTATCACGTCATATTTGACAGCTGAAATCAATAGCACTTTAAAATATATAATAATGGAATGATGTGTTTGCAAGGCTCATACGTTTCTTTGTCTTAGCCATAGCTAGTGTCCTATTAATTTCCCTCTGCTTCCTCTTATCTTTCTTGCTAGTCTTCCCCTCTAGGCCAGTTGTCTTGTTCTTTTTCCTCTCCACTTCAAACCAAGAACAAGGCCTTTCTTTTTCAACATGTAAACCTTTTAAATGTTGAGGAGCTCATGGGCCCCACAGAGGGAAGCAGTGCAGAGACCTTCTCATGGGCCCTATGGAGAAATTACCATCCAAGGCCTCCCTCAAGCATCTTCTCTGATTGTTAGGGAAAGTTTAAGAAGTCTGTTACCTACTAAAAATAAGATGGTGCCATAGGCTTTGGCAGATTTTAATTAACTGAAATTAATTGTTCCCTTTAAAAAGCAAAATAACCCCTGGCCTTGAGGTGCAGCCCTAGAGTCCCATTTGTATCAATGCCAAGTTTCAAGTCTTTAGACTTCACAGTTTAAAAACTATGGCAAGTACAAACAACACATGGATACAATTTGTCATTTTTAATTATATTTAAAGGGAGATCACTCTGACTACAATAATGAATTAGATTTGTGTTTTCTTATTTTTTTAACCAATTAATAATCCAGGTAAAGGTAAAGGTTTTCCCCTGACATTAAGTCTAGTCGTGTCTGACTCTGGGGGTTGATGTTCATCTCAATTTCTTAGCCGAAGAGCCGGCGTTGTCCGTAGACACCTCCAAGGTCATGTGGCCAGCATGACTGCATGGAGCGCTGTTACCTTCCCGCCAGAGCGGTACCTATTGATCTACCCACACTTGCATGTTTTCGAACTGCTAGGTTGGCAGAAGCTGGGCCTTATAGCAGAAGCTCATACCGCTCCCCGGATTCGAACCTGCAACCTTTCGGTCAACAAGTTTGGCAGCTCAGTGGTTTAACCAACTGTGCCATCAGTTGATAAATTGTTAATAAAGTTTTTTTTTAAAAAAAAACAACAACAGAAGACACCGTACTTGTTTTATATGATTTTTGTTAGGAGGCATCTTAGATGATATACTTTTTATGTATGAGATAGCCCACTGTATTTGTAAATCCTTATATCAAGATAATGTTAAAATATGACTCATGGTTATTTGGAGCATCTTTTCAAAGGTTTCTATCTGGGATTAATGGCAATTTATGCCAAGGCTGCAAATCTGCACCCATATACCTAAGAGAAAGATCCAACCAATTTATTGGGTAAATTTATTTATTTATTTATTTATTTATTTATTTATTTATTTATTATATTTATTTATACCTTGTTTTATTTCCACCAAAGGGGACTCAAAGCAGCTTAACATAACCATTTAACATATCCATTTTAAATGTACAAACAGACGAACATTAAAAGAGGATTAAATATAAACAGTATTTAAAAATTCCCAGTTAAAACCACTAAAACAAATTCAAAATTAAAAATTGTAGCACCCCCTGAATCGATCTTAAAAACCGTCATCTTTAAAAGCCTGCCTGAATAGAAATATTTTAGCCTGCTGCTGGAAGGACAGCAGGGAGGGGGGCATTCTGGTTTCCCTGAGCAGTGAGTTCCAGAGTTGAGGGTCAGCTACTGAGAAGGCCCTCTCTCTTGTTCCCACCAACCGAGCTTGAGATGGAGGTGGGATCAAGAGAAGTGCCTCTCCTGAAGATCTCAGGGCCCAGGCAGGTTTGTACAAGGGGATGCGGTCAACCAAACAGCCTGGACCTGAATGTCTAGAGCTTTAAAGGTCATAACTAGCACTTTAAAATAGTGCCCGGAAACAGACTGGCAGCCAGTGGAGCTGCTGCAACAGGGGGGTTGTCCACTCCCTGTAGTGAGCAACCTGGCTGCTGCTTTTTGGATCAGCCGAACTTTCCGAGCACTCTACAGAGGCAGTCCCATGTAGAATGCATTACGATAATCCAGATGGGATGTAACTAAGGCATGTATCACCATGGCCAGATCTAGCTTCTCAAGGAATGGGTACAGTTGGCACACAAATTTTAATTTAATAGGCATAGGATTACACTGCAAATCCTCCAATCCTATATGTGTATGTTTGCGCTTTAAAATCACCTATCGATATGCGATGACCCATGGCTTTCACAGAATTTTCTTAGGCAGAGAATACTCAGAAGTATTTTTGCCAGTTCTTTCCTCTGAATATTGTCTAAGCCTACAGTGTCTGGTATTTGTTGGCAGTCTCCTATTTAAGTACTAAACAGAGTTGACATATTTAGTTTCCAAGATGGGATGGGATCTGGTGCCTTTGGGGTATTTCAGCATCCAATCTTATAAAAAAATATTTTCCATATTTTTAAATAAATCATCTCCCTGAAGAAGGTGATACTTAAATTCTCTGTTGAGATAGAAAAGAAACAATGCTGCAATTTCACAGAAAAAAAAATGCATGGTGCGTGGAAATAAAATTATCTGTGGAAGCCCAAACAAGTCCAAGTTTCCTTAGATGAAACATCCCTCACCAGTTATAAAACACTGACATGGTACTTCTAGAAGCTTTTCTTCCTTGGCTTCTTTTTGGAAGGGTCAGCAGGAGAAGGGAGATGTTTTGGCTGCCGTGAAACAGATGGTAAAAGTCCCACCTCAATTTGTCCTCAAAAGGGAGAGTTAATTGGTTAATATCTTTAAAACATCCCTGGTGTGAAGAGGGTTCCATGGTGTGTAGTACTACCATTGGTGATAGATTAAGGAGTTGTGGGTTGGGGGGGGGGCATGTTTTAATCTCTCTGTGAGGTGGTTTGGTTTGCCAAAAACTGTCTGTTGAGGTTTTGACGTATTGAATTTCAATGTCTGTATAGAGATTTTCATTTGAAAAGGATGGGTTAAATGGAATTGTTATTGAAATATTATATGTTTAAATCTAGTACTGCTATCAAAATGCTTCTTGATCAATGTATGTATTGCTGTTATTAGATGATTATCTTATAGGTGCTGTTTGAACTCAATTTCATTTTTGGAAAGATGACATATAAATCAAAGTAATATATTAATCCTGACAAATCTGATCTGAATTGATCTAATCTAAACATCATTTATTTCTATTGACTAACCTATGAGAGAACTCATTCTTTTCAAATGATCAAGCATACAATTTTCAGATTAATTTTTTTACTACAATGACTGCTCTCAAGGTGATACATGAAAATCATAACCTGCTGGCTGACACATATTTGACACCTTGTTTGAAGTTAGAGTTTATTTCATAACAAAGTAGTAATATTTAAACTTTCTGCTGATCCTGACCATCAACATTCATGGTCACTTAGGCAAGGATTCTTGAGAGGAAACAAATGCTTTGTGAGAGAAAACAATCCTGCCTCTTGCAATGAAGGCAAGTTGGAAAATGTTTGGACTAATGATTACTGAACAGACAGTTCTCCGTTCTCTCTTTAATTGCCTCTCTCTTTAGCTATGTAAGAATCAGAATGGGTCATCTATGTAATTAGAGCAAAGGAGTTGAATTGTCCTCCCTCCTTTCTATCTCTCTCTCTCTCTCTCTCTCTCAAGCACATACACGCACACAGCACTCTCCACAAAAAGGAAGGCATGTTTATTCTTTCAGGCTATCTGAAGACCATGGTGTGTCTGTCAACACAGGAAAAATCATTTCTCGCTGTAGTATAACTTGCTGGATATGTTCCTCCCCCTTCCGCCCCCAAACTCGAGCAGATGGTGTTTCATAGTTGGTCACAAATGGCTGTCAGTGAGTTTGTCTGCCTGCCAGTAACCTGTAGTTTGGGGAGTCCCTTGGAGAGTGTACCAGCCACTGAGTCTGCTGATAGCAGCATCCAAGAAAATGATCCATCCTTCCTTGTCAGGCACCAAATTAGCCATCTCACTTTCAAACTGTTAGCAAGGGGGATATGAAAGGAAGAAGGACACTGCCAAACTGGAGGATGGTTTTCAAGTTCTCATTGTGTGACTTTAACACAGATTGCATTAAAAAGCAGCTATTAGGATGGCAAGGTGGACATGAATGTAAAGGCATGTCCCTCCCCCTCCTTTCCTTTTAAAAGAGCAGCCTTGGCTTGTGAATTAGCATTTTGTGCTACTTTTATCTCAATCTTTTGCTCTTTGTGACCACCCCACTTTTCAAGGCTTAAAGAATAATACATTCTATGTATTTTTCTAGACTAATTTAATCTACATGCACAGCTTGCAATAACCTTTCATGACATTGTTCTGTAGAAGGGGGGAGGGATCTAGAGCCAGGAAAAGTCCCTTTGCTCCCATCATTTTCACTTCTGGCTTCAGACCCAGAGCTAGAAGGCAACCAGCCAACCTTGCTGTCCTCTGTGACTATGGCCTTTTACCAGCAGTTATGAACAGAAGGAAGGAAAGAAGGAAGGAAGGAAGGAAGGAAGGAAGGAAGGAAGGAAGGAAGGAAGGAAGGATGGAAGGAAGGAAGGAAGGATAATGTCTAGAATTTGTATTGTACATTCAGCTCTCCATATCCATGGATTCTGCATCCATAGATTTGACTGTCCACAGCCTGAAAATATTCCACTAAGGATACATTTTTCCTATATTATTGTATATTATGGGGGCTGAGAATCCACATATTTGGTATCCGTGATGGATTCTCAAACCAAACCCCAACAGATAACAAGAATCCATGGTATGTTGACACATCAACTCCTCTAATAGTGAGGTTTACCTCTCTCTAAAACACATACACCATTGAAAATTATTCTGAATATACATACACACAGTCATCAAGGGAAAAAATATTCATATTGATCTGGGAATAATATTCATACTTATTTGGAAATAAATATCTCTGTATAGAGTTGGATTTATTCCTAGATAAACTTGTTTTATAAGTTTGTAGCAAGATTGTAGCAAGATTGTGATATTAATGGATATCTAGCATTTTTATCGTAGTGTATATTTTGGTCAATATAATAATAGATTGTTTCTGACACAGTCAAGAATAACTAATTTGCAACCAATGTACTGTGCAATTCTTGTTGTTGTTGTTGTTGTTGTTGTTGTTGTTGTGTCTTCAAATCATTTCCAACACATGGCTATTATATAATGAACCTAGCACTGGCAAAATTTGTTCAGAAGAAGCTTGACATTGCTTTCTTCTGAGACTGAAAAACTCAAGGTCACGCAGTGGGCTTCATGGCTGAATCGAGATTTGGACCTTAGTCTCCAGAGTTGTAGTCCAACACTATTTCCCCATTAATCAAAATGCAGTATACTTTTTGTAGTCTTTTCCTTCATTGGCTAGAAAATCAAAACATATTTGGTTTCCATTCTGACTTGGCTTTCGCATTAACATATCATTGAATTACTTTGCACCTATAACAAGGCAAGTATCTCAGCCTAAACGTGATAGGCATGCATTTCTATCTAAGAAGGTCTGGCTATCGCAATCTGTTACCAAGCAATACTTTTCTACAAAGCAGCATCAAGCATCATCCATAACCCCTATTACATTTATGAAGCATTAAAACATGTAATATCTAATATAGGATCAGAAAAATATAAGCATATCACTGGGTCGCTGATACATTATTGCAGTACAGTGTAATACAGATGCAGTGTGGATATGCAGAGTAGCCATATGTGGACATGCATAATAAAGGTATTAGGTCCCAAAGGAGCATGATCTAAGGATAGGATCCTAACAGGTAGAGAAAATCAAGCTTGAACTCTCTCTAGACATCAAGATGCCTAAACCAAGACTGAGAAGACACGGCTCACTAGTAAAGGAAACAATGCTTGGTAGGATAGAAGACTGTTGAAAAGAAGACCACATTCAAGATGGATAGATTCAATCAAGGAAGCTACGACCCTGAGTCAACAGGCTGTTGATGACAGGGTGACTGGAAGGTCTCTCATTTATGGATCACCATAAGTTGAAAATGATCTGATAGCTGTTAACAACAAATGTCTGTACCCTCAGTACCAGTCATTCTCTCAATGTACTGGGCTTTCACTCTCCAACAAACATTTGTCTGTAGAATCAGGTGATTTGGGGGTGGGGAGGGGGCTGGGATTTCCTTCTTTTATTGATACCTTCTCCATGAATTCAACTCTTCCCTTCTTCCTCCAGTATCCACATTCCAGTTCTGACACATTTTTTAAAGATGTACAGTCATATTGCAAAAGTACCATAGAAGGAAAAATGCTGTATCACTCTTATATGAGAAAAGCACAGAAGACTATATTAAAAAAATAAAAAAATAATCATATTGTCTATATATCACAGTGCAGAATAAGTCAACACTTTATTAGGGGAAAAACCTAGAAGTACAGAATGAGCTGGAACAATTGATATAGACAATGTGTATTAGATATTTCTGTAAAAGGAGGGGGGATTCTCTCCCCTGGGTTAAAAAGTTCCAAATAGTCCTTCACATCAAATAGCTTAAAAAGCATTGAGCTACAGAATACAGTACACATGCCTCTAATGGCCCACAGCCTTCAGCTTGGTTTTATCATTAGTAAGTAGACTTTTTGTCCACTTTCTGTCAGGGGTACTTTGAATGTGCTTTTCCTGTATGGCAGGGGGTTGGACTAGATGGCCTATGCGGTCTCTTCCAACTCTATTTTTCCTTGGCCAAAATCATGGGATTAAAGCAAAACTGCAACCATTTATTATACCCGTGACACCAAGGAGACTGAATATGAGATTATTCAGATCATGGTCCTTGGTCACCTAGCTGGATATTTTCAATTACTCTTCAGAAGAAGCCACAAAAAGGGTAGTTAGGAATTAACCAGAGGATGGATCTACTTTGCAATGGTTTGGGTTAAATATCTCAATCAGGCAAATTTATTTTTGTTAATTGTGCAAGATTCCCCTTTTCTGAAGATTTGAGAAGGGGGGAGGAGGTGTTTAGAAATGGTGTTTAGAAATGGTGTTCTGTGGGGGTTCATTGCAGCTTGGTACAAGAGATGATATCAGAGATTAGTTAACCGTATGGGCTGAGTCCCCTGGGAGGTATGTGAAATGAATCAGATTAAACAAAATTGATAATGTGAATACTTAATCAAACAGACAAAGGTAGTCTGCACAGCTAATTAGGGGCAAATAGAGCATCCCTCTTGTACCTCATTTAACTGACAAATTGTGCAGACAGTTTTAATGGGAGTCTGTTTAGCAAAGAGAAGGCTGTACAGTTGACAGCTTGGCAAAATGTGGTTTCTGTAACACCACATGATGCTTATGGAAATTAGCCCAGCACAGCTGAGCTCCAAGAAAGTAGGGTCTTACCCAAAGCAGACAATAAAGGGACCCTTGATTAGTACTGTTTGGAAAGCAGTGCATTTTTTTCCATATATTGCAGACCATGTGTTCTGTGGAGGTCTTCTTCATCCTATATTTCAAGAGTGAGCTCATTCTCTGAATGTGGATCCTCAAGAAGCCCAGATTGCACTGCTGATGTACAAGATGGAGGCATCAGCAGATCTCATGAGAACCCCAAGGAATGTAAAACATCTTTAGAACCTCACTGTTCTCAGGAGGAAGACTCCTAAAACTTCACCCAGGATTGAGCATGATCAAGGGCTGATTTTTGCTGGAATGATAAAACAGGAGATAGGAAAAGGAAGGGAAGATAATATTTTGGAAAAGGACATGGGTATAGCATTCGGGAATGTCCATTGCAACATTTGTTACATGTGAGAACAAGACAGGTGGTGAGCTGAAAGCCAACTGTGGTTTTGGTCACAGCTCACCTAAAGTAATGTGCAGCCCCCTTAAAGCCATCCAGTTTATATCAAAGATCCCATTCAAAACTGGAAAAATTGTTCTCTGGTGTGTCATACTCCAGGATCCATAAAGTAGGTATGTGTGAGCTACACACTTTAAGAGCAGCACTTAGCTATCAGTGTAGACCCAACAAAGTTCTAAATACCACTGCTATCTTCACTCATTCAGTTCATATTCATGCCAGTAATAGTTCCATTTTCAGAAACAGTCTAAGGTTCCCAACTTTGTTCCTTTTTCTATTTGTCATTTGGTTGAATTCACCATGCAACTTGTACTAGTGAAAACTGAACTATTCTGACTCAGTTAGGCTTGCTTAAAATGACATAATTTGAGCTTGATTGGCATTTGGCCTTAACCAAGTCATTTCAGCTCAGGACCAAGCTAAACTACGGGTCTTGTCATGCTTCCAGTGATTTAATTAGGAACACAGTGGAATCCCTACATCTCCCATCACCTTATGTCTCCTTCCCTTGTCCCTCCCTTCCACCATCTCTGGCTTGAACAGCAGGCTTGCCACTGTGGTCCTGCCAAGTATATTTTAGCTGAAGATGGAAGAGGGAAGAGTGGCAGCAGGAGAGGAGAAGTTAGTTCAGACACCTATTCAAGTCTTTCTCTGCCTAATCATGTGGACTAGGCTGGAGAGATGTGTAGGAGCTCAAATGTCAGCCCAGGCATTACAGATGTCCCAATGATGTTGAAGGCTGGTACATGAATAATAGCCCTCATGACTGGTGAGAACTTATTTGTACCAAATCAATTGTGAAGCTTTTGTCAATAAATAAAAACACTTCTCTTCAGATTTGGTTTTTACATTACATCACTCTCATGGGAAAGCTCTTGACAGGTTTCCACAGGGCTCCTCTGCACAAAAGCTGTGCTGGAAGATGGATCAATCTCATCACTTTTTTTTACTCACACCATTACCATTGCCAGAGAGTGGAAAGCAGAAAATGGTGCATATTTGAATCCAGTGATCTTTCTTTTCCTCAGAAGAAAATAATTAAGAATTGCTGCCTTAACTGGATGAGAAAAAATATTTTCCTTGCCTTTTTTATTACATATATTTTACAACAGATGATAAACTAATTTGCTGAGGCTGATGTTCTAAAGATGTGCTATCATCTCCTTTTTGGGCTCAGTTTAAGATAGGTTTAACCCTTTTACCTGCCCCCCCCCCCAAAGTTGGAAAATCTTGGGGGTGATGAAAGGTCAATTTTTACAGCTTTGACATATCTGAACTGTTTGAAGGTGTTTCCAGATGGCCAAAAATAAAAAATCAAAAATCAGAGTCACACACCTGTGTTAAGGGTTTCTCAAATGCCTGATCATCTCTGCTTTCCTTTTGATGTAATTTAGCTATTACTGAAAAAGAGGCACAAGTGTTGCTGAATACAATTTCTTTCCTCAAAGAGTATAGTCCTGCTTCTTTTTTCCTTTGTGAATTAGTCTTTTCAACCTGGCTGCTCTTCCAGACACTTGCTTGACTACTTTTTTAAAAAGCCCTGAGCATTTAATAAGTTGCTCCTAATTGAAATGGGAGGAAGTCCTGCTACTGTTTCACCAGAGCTGTTGGAGTTAATTGATAAAGCTTCCCTTTTATTACCAGAGGTAGCCTTCTGTTTAAAGCTGTACAGGCGATTGCCCTGAAAGGCTCTGAGATTTCCTGGTGGAAATCTAGCAAATATTGGAAATTGCACTGGCAAATTAGCCAGGCTCCCAAAGCAGAAGTGACAGCTCAAGTGGACTGGTGGAGAAGGCTGTAGCACTCCCACACCAATTGGCCAGACTGATCATATGGACTAATCACAACAGATCTGGCAAAATAATGGGCACCAGATGTTATCGCTTTGTAGACGGCGCCTCTCTGGGGACTAGCGGCAAAAGGAAAGCAAGAGCATGATTCTGTCATCATATATATTAATAAAGCAGGGTTACCAGGCATTCTGGTAGAGATTGCCTATCCCATGTTTTCAATTTATTTCAATGTGGCTGCCAGCTTCCCTGTCAGGAAAGCAGAGTAGGATGGAAGGACAGTTTGGTAATAAACACGCAGCATGCATCAACGTGCCATGGAAGTGTATCTGTTGTGAATGGCAGACAAGTGGTGAGCATTGCTGAGTCCCCTGTCAGCATGGACTGGAGAATTGTGGGAAATATAGTCTCCATAAGTGGTAATAGAGTAAAAAGAGGGACTGTATTTTGCTTTTTTTCCAGGATGGGATAGGATTGCTAATGAACAGCTAGGCAATTGAAACTGGTAACTCTCATGTGGTGACTTTATTCTGGATTTTAATCCAAACTTTAAAGGAACCTTTCTAGATGTTGAACTGTTTTGTAGACTTGGTTGATCAAAAAAAAAAGGGGGGGTTCAAAACTCGTTTTGGATGTAGGGGGCACTGGTGGTTTGATTCTAAAGTCACTTCCAAATTTTTCCATTTTTTTTTAAACTTTCTGAAACTTCTGAATTGATTCATTAATGCACTGTTAGCTCACCAAATTTCATAACCTTTGACTTATCCATGGATTTTTGGCGAATTTTCAAAGTTTTTATAAAAACATTTTTTTAATAATAAAGAAAATCTGTTCCTGGTTTGAAAGTGTTATTTCTGTTTAATTAGATGGTCTTTACTTTGAAAATAGTTGTTCTACTCCAGAAAATTTGTTAGTATGGCACAAACTGTGTTAAACTGGTGGATAACAGAAATCATAGTACAGACCCCATCAAGGGACATCTAGACTGACCCCCTTCTTCCAGGCAGAAAGGCACCATCCAAACTCTCCTGACATCCATTTGCTTCCTCTTCTGAGTTGGAGGGGGCTGTCAAGACACATCCATCCATTTATTCCTATTTGCAGATGCAATCAATCATTTTATTTTATCATTCATTACTTACTGCCTATAAAGGGCTGGCTGGCTGTCGGTGGCTATCCCAGTGCCTTGTTCATGGCCATCAGGCCAAAGTAAAATGATTGGTTTTAAAGCAGCTTATGTTCTCTTGGCTTTGCAAAAGTTGCTTATTGCTTTACTATCTTCTTTAGAAGCCTTTGTAGAGTCAGTTTATTTTATATTTAGACAAAGACTGCTACAGATAGCTATTTTTGGGTCCTTCAGCCATTTTGGCTAATGAGCAGCCATGCATTGTGGGAAATATAGTTTAACAGCAGGGTTTTTTGCAATCTCTACCATTGGCCTTAACTACAGTTAAAGATAGCCACGCCCACCGCATCCTTTCTGGCAGAAAGAATGAGATTTTAAAAGTTCTCTTGCCTTTACTAAAGTTGCTTAATGGTTGTGAAAATTAAAATAACCTTGGGAGACCTCCAAACATTATAGAATATTTCTGGAAAAACGGTAAGAGATACAAATTCGGACCCCCCCCCCCCCCCACCAACCTTTCCTGCATGGTTCAAAACCACTTCTGATGTCCAAATTCATGTTTTTTTTCCTGAATTTCAATCATTTCCGACCGAACCTATCCAACCCTACTGTTTTGCAGTAGGATTCAACTTCTTGCACTGTTCCTTTAAAGTCTGGACTGAAACCCAGCATGGATTTAATCCAACAAATACGAAAGGCAGCAGATGCCACTGAATCGTGGAAAGATTCCCTTGACTCTGAAGGATTCTATAAGAGCAGAACTGGAATGGATATGTACAGTTTGCAATCCACCAAGCTAAGTACAGCCACCAAAATTGCTCCAGGAGAAAGAAGTGATATATAGAGCTCCCTGGCGAATTGCCCTACATATTATTTTAAGAGTCATGTGTCATGCAGGTCTGATTACATTATCCAGCATTTCCTCCACACCTTCCTCTTACATTGGGGTGGTAATCATGTTGGACTCTCACCATCATAACAACCCTAGCTGGCGATGAGGAATGCTAGGTGTTGCTGTCCAGCAACATTTCTAGAGCTGCATGATTCCTCCTTCTTTCTTACATGACCAGTGGGTACAGCCTCAATACTGTTGCTGAATCTCTGGAGCATAGGTTCACATGCATATACATAATGTGAATTTCAGCTCCAGATTTCAAGAAGAATGGCAAGACTGCTGTTATGAACTGTTCCAGTGCTATTTGTTTTTGCATAGCTATGTTACTCCATCTAGATCAACTTTAAAGGCCCCGAGTTACACATGCACACCTCTCACAGCCCCCACAGTATATTACTCACACACATTATAGCTGACATAATAGGCTGGTGGCGTTTTTCCTTGGACCATCTAGACCAGGCATCTTCAACTGCTGTCCTCTAACTATTTAGGCCTCTAACTCCCAGAAGCCCTAGCCAGCTTGTTCAGCAGCCAGGAATTCTGGTAGATGAAAGCCCAAACAACTGGAGAACTGCAGTTTGAGGATTTATTTTTATTTCATATCAAAAGCATTGAATAAATTAGTATAAAACAGAAAAATAAGTGAAGCACAAGTGGCTGAATAAAGTTTGAGGATGTCTGATCTAGAGTATTTGGAGTTGAAGTGAGATTTGTATGTACAGTACAACCTGGCATTCCCACAGGGCTGGTCTCCAAGGCTTAACACTACAAAATATTCCTTCTCTAGGAATCTGCTAGATTCTCCAGGCAATGTCATGCTCCCACTGGAAATCACTATAGAATTTGATGGGAGGACCTAGAGAGATATCCCTCTAGGACAGTGGTTCTCAACCTGGGGTCCCCAGATGTTTTTGGCCTTCGACTCCCAGAAATCCTAACAGCTGGCAAACTGGCTGGGATTTCTGAGAGTTGTAGGCCAGAAACATCTGGGGACCCCACGTTGAGAACCACTGCTCTAGGAGTTTTTTATATCCTACAGGACAATTCTATGGTAACCTCCATCAGAAGCAGTTCATTTCAATGAGGTTTGCTGTTATCAATGGTTTCCTTTTTCCACAGTAAATTCAGGAATGTATTCCCCATGGATATGGGAGTTGAACTGTATTGCTCTGTAGCAATTTAAAAGATCTTCATCTCTCAGAAAAATTTTTTTGCAACACAAATCTCCAGGAAATATGAAAACATTTGAAAGCTTTCCTGAGAGAACATGCAACAATGTGAGTTTTTGACTGTAAGCTCTTCACAGTGCTAGAATCTCCGCCTCCCTTAACACAGTATTTTCTGACTTTTAGCCTTTGGGCCAAGCCATTACCAATTCTATGGCATTGCTCCATCTGCCTTTATTCTCGCAATTCTAAAGTCCAAAAAGAAAATTATTTTCACATTAGCAACTCATTAAAGGGACTCAAATTTGTCGGCCAGCTCCCTGCTGGAGTGAAATGCATTGTTTTTAACACATCTAAATGCCTATTTGTTAGAATAGCCAGCACTGGCCTGCGGGACCTTCTGTCATGCACATGGTTAAGTGGGGAGGGTGGGGCTGTGTCACAGACATCCATCACTATCCGTCAATGTCATCCCCACCTGCAGAGAGAGACAGGGACAGACAGCTAGTCACTCAGGCATCTGTCAATTAGTCATAGTTTTTAGTCAGTATGTGTAATGTGTGAGAGAGCATGTTTACAGGCCTGATTATTTTACTCAAGAATATATATATGGATACCCTTCACATCCATCATATGGGCCTTCCAGTGATCCATATTTTAGTGTAATGTGTTTCATTTCAATTTTCCCAGAGGAAGAGGAGTGAGTAGAAAGTCTTGAGGCTCTTTGAAAACAAATATGTGTATCCTTTTATTTATTTAAATAGGACTTCATTTAATAACACAGAGCCCTTGGTGGCGCAATGGGTTAAACCCTTATACCAGCAGGACTGCTGACCAACAGGTTGGTAGTTCAAATCCCATCTCAGCTCTAGCTTCCCATGCGGGGACATGAGAGAAGCCTCCCACGGGATGGTAAAAACATCAAACATCCAGGCATCCCCTGGGCAACATCCTTGCAGATGGCCAATTCTCTTACACCAGTAGCAACTTGCAGTTTCTCAAGTCGCTCCTGGCATGAAAAAAAATGAATAACACATTGATTAATCTTACAGAGTGGGGTACTTAGGTTGCTATCAGATTTCTTAACATTTCTGCTTCACAAGGCTAATGAGGATGGCTCTCTAGAAATAGTTTTGGAAAGACTGATCACCAACATAACATGTCACAAGGGAGTAGCTACCATAGAATCATGTCTCTGTGATGGGAATTTCAGGTAATCCCATCCAAGGAGGTATCCCAGTGTTCTGTGATCCTGATGAGGTCACATATCTATGTGCTACTGATCTTGGAAATATAAGATCATTTTCTTCTTTAAATATTTAAATTATTGGTTGTTTTCACTCTCCTGGATTGATTTGAATGATTGGCCTGATTCTCAGAGTGATCCATACTTAAATGGTGGTGAAAAACATCAAAAGGGGGAAAGACCAATTTCATGTCAGTGATCTTTGGGAAATAGCCTGGGGTTCAGGCATTTGAAAATGTTGCCTCCTGCATAAATCTGTTGTCCTCAGAGGCCCTTCTCTTGAAACACACACTCTATGGGTGGCAAGATGGATAGTGCCTGGAGATAGCTCCATAATCTTAGATTTAACCAATTCAGAATTGTCAGATTCAAACAACACATGCCTTCTTCACAACCATATTATGTCTCATTAACTGATAGTCTATGGCAGCTCTATTTCCTAAAGTGACACCTTGCATTTGAGTGACTTCTTGATTAATCAGATCTGTTGTTGCTGTTTATTTGGTCATTTGCTTCCGACTCTTCGAGGCCTCATGGACCAGCCCAAACCAGAGCTCCCTGTCAGCCATGGCCACCCCCAGCTCCTTCGACTGACAGGACTGTTTTATTGTTTTAATGCTTGTTGATGTATTGTTTTAATTGTGATTTATGTTTAATTGTGGTTTTACTATTGTGATTATTTGTATTGGCATCATATCAATGCCCAATGTAAGGCATTGAATCTTGCCATTATTTATGCGTTAACTGCTTTGAGTCCCCCCAGAGATGAGAAAGGTGGCACATAAATACTTTAAATAAATAATAAATAATAATAAATAAAGTCAAGCCAGTCACTTTAAGGATACCATCTATCAATCTTACCTTTGGTCAGCTCCTCTTCCCTTTTCCTTCCATTTTCTCCAGCATCATTGTTTTCTCCAAGCTTTCCCATCTTCTCATTATGTGGCCAAAGTACTTCATCTTTGCCTCTAATATCCTTCCCTCCAGTGAGCAGTTGGGCTTTATTTCCTAGAGTATGGACTGGTTTGATCTTCTCATGGTCCAAGACACTCTCAGAATTTTCCTTCAACACCATAGTTCAAAAGTGTCTATCTTCCTTCACTCAGCCTTCCTTATGGACCAACTCTCACATCCATAGGTTGATACAGGGAATAAAATTCCATTTTTTTTCATTTGAGCATAAGCTAATCTGGCTTGGAGTCATTTGTAGCTGCCTATCACAATGTACATGCTGTGGAGCTGGCAGAAATGTAGTATAACAGGGATGTTACATAGAGAGATTTCCTACATGAATTTTTGTTCTTGGTGAAGGCTATTACAAAAATATAAAGCACTATCCAATTATGGATTGTCCTGTATTGCTATCACCCTCATCTCTATTTTTATGATGAATTCCCTGCCAGGTCACTTTTTCAACTACCTTTAAAGCAGAGGTGTCAAACCTGTGGCCCTCTAGATGTTTGAGCCTCTAACTCTCAGAAGCCCCAGCCAGCTTGTCCAGTTCTGTGCTTTTCCTGCATGGCAGGGGTTGGACTAGATGGCCCAAGTGGTCTTTTCCAACTCTGATTCTATGAAGCTGAAGTTCAAAACACCTGGGGGGGGGGGGGCACAAATTTGACACCACTGCTTTAAAGTGTCTCAGTTTTTCTCTTCTCCCATTTCCCCTGTTGTTCCTCAGCTTACTTCAGTTGTGGCAAGCTGAATTCAAAGAACAAAGGGAGTTTACATTCAATTAACTTAGCAGGGAGAAGAGGAGAGGAGCGGGTAAACTTTTGTCCTTCTATCTAGGTTCAGGCAAAATCAAACTGCTACCACTTCTCTTAGCTTGTGTGTTCTTCTTCTGGGGTTGCTTGGCCATATATAATATACTCTAGTTTTCATCTGTGAAAAGTTGGAGGATATGCTATTCATAACCCATTTCAGCTTTTCCTCTTCCTGAGATGTGGTTGTGAAAGGCATTGTCCTCTTGGTAGTGTTGAAACAAACTGAATGGCCACTTTAGCTTGTTTTGTTGTATCAAATGGGAAGGGGAATCTTCACCTCAGGGAGTAAAGTATTTGGGGACAGCCATGTAAAAATGCACTGGGAGGAAGCAATCTCTTCCATTAAGTAATTGGTTTTGAGAGTCAACTTGGTGCAGTAATTTGGGTGATCAGAGGTCTGGGGGGATCAGAGGTCTACACCTAAACTACACACCACAGAAACTCACTGGGCCATGTCATCTTTAATGGTGAAAGAGGAAGATAAAGGCAAATCTCCTCTGAATAAATTTTGCCCAGAAAAGCCTAACATCACCATAAGTCAGAGTCAACTTCTAGGCACATAATAATATAACAATCCAAAGTGACGGATCAGTGAAGAACTTGAACGCTTGCAACGATGCTCCAAATCAGGAAGGGAGGGGAAAAGAATCCCTTTGGGAGAAAAGCCCAGGCGTTTCTGTATCTGAGTAGCTGAAGACAAATCTCCAAGGTCTGATTTGGAAATACAAAAGGGCTTCTCCCAGGAAATGCCTGAGGACAATTGCCCTTCTTCCTTGGGGCCGTTTAGCATTCAGGAAATACATCTGACTGTGCTTACGGGCCATGGAGATCCACAAGGTGCTTGCAGCTGGTACAGATACCTCATTAGAAATTCATTTTTTCCTGTCATAATAACAAAGTGCAAAGCAGCGGTGGCAACATAGTTTCGTATGGGAAAGTGCACAAAAGGGGACAGCTGAAAGAAGCTGTGCCTTTCTCCTGTATTTTCTTTTAGTCTGATAGAATCATCTTCAAAAGAAGCAGCTTTGTTCCACCCCTTCCCCCTGCTTTGCCCCAACTCCTCAGAGGCTGAATTTACTGAATTGCATTATATATACCTATTGCAGAGAAAGCCTGCTTCTTTGGAGCAAAGTCATCTGACTGTAGAATCATTCTCTCATGGTTTGTTTCCTGCCCCAGAAATTGTATGATTTGATATGGGGTGAATTGCATGTCTTCTTTGTTGTGTACATTTCCATCTTTCTCAGAATGGTTCTGTGCCTAACTGAATTTATTATGATATAAATGCTCCCAGCTTTGGTTTTGAAAGCTCAGAGAGAGAAATGGAGATCAATTCTGTGTTTCACCATTGTGAGGGCATGAGGAAGGAAAATGTTGACTCGTGACACCTCTGTGGATATGTTTAACTGTTTTAAGAGAAACCAAAATTTTCATATTTAGAACTAGAAGCTGATGAAATGCCTCTCTTGTCAAAACATCTCTTGAGCTGGAACTTCCTGCACTGTCATGCAAAATTGTGTCCCAAAGAATATAGTGTCCAAGTGTGGATTCTTCTGAACTTGGATTGCAGTTGACAAAACCTTCTTATGTAGAATTGGGGTATTCCTCCAAATGCCTCCCACTTTTTCATCAGCTTTGCTGCAGTCTGTGTTGATCTGACTTGAGGTGCAGCATGATAAAGGATGCGACTGATCTTAAATCAAACAAGAAATGTAAAGCAGAGGGAAGCTTTGATTACAATAGTAATTGCTTATGCACCCTAGGGATGTTTAAATGCCAGGCATCCCATATATCTAGCTGTGCATAATGTATCTAGTCTTTCAATGAAAAAGCAGGGAAAATCACAAAAAAGTAAGTCTGGAGGACACGTGAAATGATAACAACCTCATCATTTCAAGGTGGTCAACATTTTTGTTTCACAAATGGCCCTGTGCCAAAATGACTGTTAGTTCAGTTTACCAAAACTGAGTAAGTATGCCTATATGGCGGCAAGATTGAGTCTCCTCTCCCATCATTGTGAATATTTTTAGACAGAAAACAAAAAATGTGCCTCTTTTTGTGCTTAGAGAAGATAAAAAAGCACTCTTTTTTGAAACCCACAGTGCGAAACTTGATGCATCATCATAAACAATTTCATGTGTAAAATAATGAATGGTTTCCCTGTTGCATTATCAGACATTTGTGACTGTCTAACAATGTAGCAGCAGGGAGAGAGGAGTGAATGAAGAGACATTTGTCATGTGAATCCTTATCTCTTATTTGGGAGATAGGCTTCAGCACCTTAGAGAACTTACAGTTCAGAGTAAAAACCAGAGCAGATTCTTTACTCAGCCACCATGGAAGTAATCAACTGCTTCTGTTTAATTTTGGAGCAACATTTACCTTGGAAGACCTTTAAAGGCAATGTCCTTTTATCAGCAAAAATAAAAATAAAAAAATCCCTCCACTGCGCTTTGCAAAGTGCTCACTGGAGGGCAATCTAAACAAGATTCCAAGAAAAAGGAACAACACTATAGAGGACAAAGACCCATATGGCTGGAGTACAAGGCATGCAAATGTTGGGTCCAACAGTGTTTTAGGTCAAGAATTTTTCTCCACTCCCAGTCTGGTTGGGTTGCTGGAAGTGGAGAAAAGCATGTGTGGTGTGAACTGGGGCTCCAAGACTTTCAGACAAAATATAATGAGTAGAATTCTGTTTCTACCTGATTGTGATTTTCTGCAATCACGCAGTTGGGGAGAAGGACTGGGATGGGATGTTTTTGAGATAACAATAGTAACATCAGGAAATGTGTTTCCAGTGCACTGCTCTGATACATGTCCTATGATGTATCCCCCATCCCCACATTTTCATTGGAACGAGCACTCATTTCTGTTTCGAGAATTGGGTGGTTCAGCAGAGAGACATCCAGTTATTTTTTTTCTTTGTGAGGACACACTTCACAAGCCTTCCAGGAATCCACAGGCAATTCCTGTTGATAACATTATTGCTGTGTACCCATCTACAGGAAACCAGCTGGATGCATCTCTGCTGGATCCTCCACACTCTATTGACACAGAAATGAATGCTGCGGGCATGGTAGAGGACACCACATTGAAAACGATATCAATGGGCACTTTAGTCACAACTATTTCAATTGTGTTATGGGATTACTTTTGTCTGGATTCAGTTGCATAAAAGCCAACTATATATTAATTACATACCAAAATAAAAACAAACATTTTTTGTAAAAATCTTTGTGAAATCCTTCAGGCAGGACAAGTGTAGCTGGAAATATTGGTAGTTGTTGCCGTAGATTTTGAGCTTCGAGACTATTTTCTGGCAATTCCATTCACCAGTTGCAACATTTCCCCCCATACTCAATCAGGTTTCTTTTTCATTCAAAGAGACATCAAAACAAAAGGGAGCCCTTCTCTTCTATTTCATCTCTATCTCTTTCTCTCTTTTTAGGTTAGAGTTATAGTTCTTTAGTGCAAGAGTAAATTGCTGAAATGGTGTGTTTCCACTAAGCCAGTGGTTCCCAATCTTTTTTTGACCAGAAACCACTTTGACCAGGAACCATTCTCCAACATTAGTACCAAAAGGGTTACGAATCAGTTTTTGGTGAACTTTAGATTTAGTTTGGTTATTTGGAGTGCTGATTCAGAAAATTGCATTGGATAGACCACATCAGCTCTAGTTTCTAATACAAAATATATGCCATCCAGTAGTCACCATCTGCTCACCCACAGAAAAGCATATTTAATAATCTAGTGCTGATGTGGTAGTAGTAATCTTCATGGGTAGTCAGCCTCTCCCCTCCCAACATCCCAGTTGCCTCAGTACTATAAGAGGGTTTTGCGAGACTGGTTGCTCTTGTTGCTGTGTGGTTTTGAGGCAATGGTGTAGTAATGGTGAGGCCGCGGACCCTATTTTCATGCTTGCAGACCACTGGTGGTCCACGGACCACATGTTGGGAACCATTGCACTGAGACATTGTAACTCTAACAAAAAGAAGAAGAAAATTTCTTCTTCAAGTCATATGACCATTTCAGCAAAACATGCCACAATATTAAAAAAAAAACTTGGAAAGTACTAGTGAGGACTCAAGAAACTACCACAAAGAATCTACCAAAGAATGGAAGCAACATCAACTGGTAATACCCACTTTAGTCCAGTCTGGAAGAGCCTTAAGGCAGAACCACCTTATCAGATGGAGGAAGCAAACATTTCTGGACTAACTTGCAAAGCTCACCCACTTCCGGCCTGCTTGGAATAATTTGGTACCAGAAAAACACGAATAAGAGGAAAAAATGTGGCTGAGATTGTGTTGAGAATTGGCATAACATAATGCCACACTGCCATAATTTGGTGGAATCATAGAGGAAATCAAGGCATCTAGAATGAGAACACAGGAAACTTGGAACGGTGCCCGTTTATTTTCTTGTGCGTGCTGTTGCCTAGCCGCAGGAAATGTGCCTGTAAAGAGGTCTCTGACTTTCTTACACAAGCCAGTAGAACTCCAATGGCTTGAACAACTGGCTAGTTAAGGTTGGGGTAGAATCCAACACAATTCTAGCCCAGCTCTTTAAGTGCAGCAGCAGCAGCAAGCTCTCTTCTGTCTGTCCGCTTGCAAGAACAGAGAAAATGTAGCCATTTGCCAGTCTCTGAACAATTTCAGGAACATTTCTGGCAGTAACACTTGTTGCCATCTGATCTCTATTGTTTTTCTGACTTCATTTTTCTGTCTCCTCCCCCACTGCCAGTCTCTCTCATTTCCCACCCACACAGTCATAACCGTGTTTTGAACAGAAGAACAGACCTCCATATTCATTAAATGTGTGAAATGATGGAAGCAAAGTGTGAAATGGTAATAGTCTGTTTGTGGTTGATTAATAGAAATTTCTTCTAACAATTCCCGATTCCTTCTGGGGGTCATTGGAATGGAGCAGCTGTAAAGTCAGCAGGAGTAATTTAGATACTGAGCAACACAGACCACAACATCCGTGGCAGAATATGTGAGAAGTGCCCCGTGCGCTTGTTCAGGACGGGAAATAATGACAAGTGGCCTCTCCAGTGTCAAGTTAACAGGATGATTAGTTTCCACAAGACTCCTGTTGTTAAGGAAAGCAGTGATGAAAAATGTATATGATTGGGCCACTCCCTTTATAAGTTGTTTCATTGCCAAAGAGTCATTGCCATATTTTTTAAACAGAAGATAAAACTTCAAACATGGGAAAGGGTAAGACAGCAAAGCAACACTGTCATGTTTCTTCAGAAATCAACAGTGTTGTTTCTCAAGTTGTACGTTAATATTCTCAAAATCACTCTTAAGGCTCTATGTAGTATATTGCCTTTCAAGCAGAAAGGAAAGGATTTTAACAGGATAGAATTGCAGGCACTTCTCAACTTAAATAATTGTTATTTTTTTCATTCTTGAGAAACAAATATATAAGACTTTTATTGCTTCCTCAATTGTTACTCTTTGTGGTTGCTTTGTAAAGGATGCCAAGGTAACATCAAAGTATGTCTTCAAATAGTCATAAGGATTAAGAGTAGAATAATGGTGACCAAGTGCTGACAAATGCTGAAAGTAATTTACTTGCTTTGGTAACAATGGCAAATACGTGACAATGAGATGTGCTCAAAAACAAGGAGACCCCCCTATACACACACACACCATTGTTGGTCACTGGGCACCCCACAATCCCAATTCCAGGATGATGGGACTACTATAAAAAAACATCAGTACATCATATTTTCATACCACAAACAGCTCACGGCGCCAAGGATGCCTTTCCCGAGGAAAACACAGAGCATAAATTTGAAGGGTGTGAAATTGACATGATTAATAATTATAGTTATTAGCACATGCGCCAGCTGCTCATGTATGGTTTATCCCTTGATTTATGGGGCAGTAAATGCCCATATCTCCATCTGATGCAGAATTGAGAGAGTGCATATCCATGGGCAAAATGCATCTTTTTCATTGCCAGGAAGTTTTGCTTTTTTAAAAATTTGGCCCAAGAACTCACCCTCGTTCCCTCTGGATGGAAGTGGTCCTTTTGTTTTCCTGACTGCTCTAAACCTGTCTCCTCATTGCCCTCAAAGCCTTTGAAGTTGGGTTTGTAGCTAACAAGAGCCTATAGTTCTCCTGCCCCCCTTTCTCCTTCATTCTGTTGCCAGGCTGCAAACAATCACTATACATATTACAGATGAAACCACAAAGAGTAACAATGGAGGAAGCAAAAACTAATCATTGAGGTGCCAGAAGTGAAATCTTTTGTATCTATAGGCAGTTTGATTCCTCCCCTCCCCCGGCACCTCCACCATTCCTTCTGGCACACGAACACACATGATATTTACATGATCATTTAGAAAAGATAGCAATTTTCAGCTGGATCTTAAACAATTTTACTTGGAAGCGGTTTACTGATTTACAAAGTAAGGCATTTAGACCCTAGACTACATCATAGTGTTGTAATGCACATGAAACAGGATTGAAACCAGTGTAATACTGTACAAAAATATCTCCTGACGCATAAAATGTAAAACCAAGTATGGTAAGGCCCTTTTAGTCAAATCACATTGATTCCTCTTTCTCCCAAGCTTACCACTCTAATTGTATATTATATGGTGCATGGTTGAAACCAGTGCCATTTAATGTGAAAATGAATCCGATTATTTAGAATAAAATAACCAAGAGTCTAATGAGCTTCTCCCCATGCTACTTGAAAAGGGGATAGTGACTGCCTCACACACCCCTTCCCAATACCTGACTAAAATCAGTTAAGAAAAATGTACTGACTCTGGTTTCTGAGGGCTTGTACAAAATGTAGCCATAAAAGTATATTTTGGGGATGTGACTGAAATCAGTATTATTCCAATTCCAGGTCTCTTCCATGTGTTTTTTCCTCTAGAAGTAAAGTCCAAACCACACCTGCTCAAATTATTGTTATTTATTTATTTACTTCATTTCTACCCCACCTTTCTCAACCTGAGAGGGAACTCAAGACAGCTTACTAATTCAGCAAAAATTTAATGCTTCACAGGTAAACAATAAAACACATCTCTTAAAAATATAAACAATCTAAATATATAAATAATTAAAACTCATTGTTATGAGACACCTAAAGGTCCACACATTCCCCACACCAAAGTAAACCCATAGTAGTTTTTTGTAGACCCACTTTATACTTCTATACTACAACAAAGAAAAGAAGAAAGAAAACCAAAGGAGTAATCAGAAGAGCAACTGAGTGAGAGGATCTGAAAATGGAAACAGGCAAAGAAAGACACTACATGCTTTACACAATTTCCTCTATTGCATTGGAAACAGAAGTGACAGAGCAGGAGGTTTGTACACATATCTATTTCGGCAGGCCTTTGATCTCTGATATTGTTGTTTTAAAATTGTTTTAAAATTGTTTTAAATTATTTTTAAATTGTGTTAGATTTTAACCTGTTCTTGTTAGCCGCTCCCAGCCCCAGGGGAGTGGCGGCATATAAGTTTGAATTATAAATAAATAAAAATAAATAAATACACATCACAGCCATGTTCCTCGCCATCCCCAAATTCAGTACCAAATGAACCCATAGGACTCCTCCATAAGAAAGAAAATCCTATATGCCAATGAGGGCTCCATCATGAGGGGAAGAGAGGTAAATAGATCATTGCTTGTACAGGAGCAGGGCTAGCTGTCCTAACCCCATGTTTTCCATCAGTTAGGAGATTTGTTCTTTTATATCAGCTCCTGGATGACTGATGTCATTTCCATGACATCATTGCACGACCTGGAAAACCAACTACCCTTGAAGTATAAATATATCATTAAGGTCAGATTGGATACTAAGGGGAATGTGCATTCCCTGGGAACTATTTTCCCTTCCTCAACAGGACCACCTCGCATGCTAGTGACCAGGAGTGATCAGTGAGATGTTGTTGAACTGGAAGTCCTGGCAGCCCTAACAAGCATAGCCAATAGTGAAGATTGTTAGGGGTTACAGGAGCACATGGTTTCCATACCTGTTGACTGTTAGATGATAGATGTTTCTGAATAAGATTAGCATTGGTGCTGCTGCTTTCCTCTCTGCAGCTGTAGCAATAATAAAACATGATAATGTTTTATATTTATTATTTTGCCACCTAAAATACTGGGGCTTTGTTTTGCCTTTACTATGTTAGAATTTTGTTTTTTAACCTCTTTCCTTGTCCTCTCTACACTACCCACATGATATCATGCCTTATGAATGCATTTAATTTTTCATAAAAATGTGAAAGTGTACATTTTTTAAAAAGGCACAGATTATTGAGTAGTTACCATTAGCCCTCCATATCCACAGATTCCACATCCACAGATTGCACAATTTATAGCTAGAATGAATATACAATCTCCAAAAAGCAAGACTTGATTTTTTCACTTTTATATAAAGAACATTATTTACCACACCACTTCATATCAATGGGACTACAGCAACCACAGATTTTGGTATTGATGGTGGTCCTGGAACCAAACCCCACTAGATACCACAGGTGTCCACTGTAGTTAAAACACTATACATTACAGCTGTTCTGATTTGGCAAGGGAATTCTCTATTAATCCTCTGTAACACCCACTTTTTTCACAAAATCAGCAAATATTAAAAAAGAAAAAAACATGTATACTTGTAGCCTGTGTGGACAAATCACATGATACAAAGTGTCATTGCAACTGAGCAAATTAGCATAAAGTGTTAACTTTGTGAGTATATCACTACAGTACATGTAAACTGAGCTTATGAAAAAATAATTATAATTAACTACAGGGATACCTTTATAAAAATTAATACATTTTTCCTGAAACACAACAAAATTTTAGATAGTCATTTGGATGCCACTCCTTCACCAAGTGTCATTCCCCCCAGCCCCTAGCAATGCCACTGCTTAGTGCCTGGGATGATCCTAAACTGGCAATCCTATTTATCTGCTTTCTTACCATCATTTCATGAGATATGAGAAGCTTGTTAAGGTACCTGAATATACCTTAGCTGCTGATTTGATCCAACAAAACTAGATGCAGAGAGATAACATTACATGAAGGCACTGCCTAGGGTAGGATAGAGTCTTTAATTTCCATTGAAATTGCCTTTTTCCAGAACTGTTACATTTGTCATCTGAAATGAAAATATCTAACTGTAAAGAAACTAACATTTAGTGAGCCTTTTTAGTATATGCTGGAAACAAGAGTTCACAGAAAGTTGGCAACATTTTTCTGGGTTTTTTTTTAAATGTGTGTGTGTATACATGATTGAATGTCACCCAAATGATCTACAATCACCTGAACGTGGTTTTGGGCACATGGAACACTTTAACCCCTTCAATGGGTATTATATGTACGTACTGGAACTTTGAGTCCATATTCAAGAGATTTTCTCTAGTTATCCTCAGTGACAAATGGTAACTTCCACGTCAGTGAGAGCTATCCAAGGTGCTGGACTCTGGCTGCAAATTAACTCTTGACCGGACAACACCTTTCAAATTTAGGAATGTGTTCACCAGGCCATAACACATGAAAATAGAACACGAGATACTTGTTCCATACCATCAAGGAGATGATCACTTGAGGTTGAAACACAGACTCCAGCATCTTCAACCATGACTGGAAACACTAACCATCATATGACATCATTTTCTAATCATCCCCAAATAGTCTCTGAAGCATAGCTGGCCAGTGGTTTTAACAAGATAGGAAAGATAGCAGTCTCTGAGTTACAAACATCCAAATTACAAATGACTCTCAGTTAAGAACAGGAGTGAGACAACAGGAAGTTAAAGAAATCTACCCCTCTGAAAGGAAATTCACTCTTGAAAGACTTATCATGAGGGAAAGGTGCCTTAACTGAAGCTTTATCACCAATCCTTGTTTCCACAACAAGCCACATTTTTCAAAATCCAATGATCACAGGACTGAAAGTGAGGTGAAATCTTCTGAATCGGGGCATAGATAGCAAAATGAACACGTACAGAGTTCTAACCATTCTTTATGCTATTCAAAGCTTTTATATATATATATATATAGAGAGAGAGAGAGAGAGAGAGAGAGACAGTTACGCTTTATAATATATACCTGTTCTGACTTACATACACATTCAACTTAAGAACAAACCTACAGAACCTATCTTGTTCATAACTTGGGGGCTGCCTTTATATGGTATTCCAAAGCCAACCATTCAAGGGGTGATATTTGATATTATTTATTTATCTACTTTTCTTCTAATGGGAGATCAAGGTGGATTATAGTATAGGTTGAAAACAAAGCAAAGATAAAACAAAATAAAATACAAACTTTTAAAACGATCAAATGAGTAACCTAATTAAACCCATTAATTTATATATCAAATTTAAAATCACCTAAGACAGAATAGTGGAGATAACTGATGGGAAGGTTAAAACTGGTAAAAGACACATTTGATATCCTGGTTCATTCCAGAGAGAACTGGGTTCTCATAGAATCAAAGGTTTAGTTGTCAGAAAATGAATGTTTTGATCATCTAGTAGACTGGAACGTACTTAGTCCTAATCTTTTTTATATTGGTTTTAAACCACTTCATTGGATGTGTTGCAATAGAAGATTCCCAGATTAGTTTAGTGTTTACACCTTATTTTATATTTAATATTTAATGTTTATTTTACTTAAGTGATATTTGTATTTCCTGTTCCAATGTAGCACAAATCCTATGTAAAATCATACTACGTATTTTTGACATTAATACTGAAATCTGAAATATAAACAGAAAGTCTTTAATTCTTGATTATGAGTATGGCTTATAGTTTATAGTTAGACATAAATGATATTCTTTCCTGTGTTTGTGTATTTCTTTAAACACTCATTCTATTTCATTGGGAGCATGGTTAAGGTAACGGACTTTCTGAAATGCTTGCACCTTCTTTACTAAGCTGAAAACAGGGGGAGAAAAAGGAGTAAAATTATGGTCGGATTATTAAAAATCCAATTTAATTTTACTGGAAATTTTATCAATACAAAATGGAATAAATAACAGTCAAGTACTTTATAACCAGATGAGACATTGTTACAGAATCAATTGAAAGAAGCAGTAGAAGATAATGTCCAAATGAGGCACTCAAAAAAAAAATGTAAATTTAGCCAGTAATATTTTTTCCATGGACTGTGTTCTTTGAGAAGGAGCATAGAACCAATATAGCAACTGATATAATAAATAAATTGATACAGTAAAATATGCACCTGTTTTTGCAAATCTTTGTTTCTTGGTCGTGTGAGATAATTTCTCCACTGACTAAAATCCAAAATCTTTCAGTCCGGTTTTCAACAAGTAAAATAGATGTGTTCTTCCAGTTCCTTGCAATCGCATGTCTGGCTGCTACATAAAAGAAGAAAATCAGCTCTTTATGTTTAAATTGCTTTTCCTGATTTAAGTACTATAAAGAGATAATAGCCTTTTAAGTGCAACAGCTACTAAAAAAATGATTAATAATTTTACTGAACATAATACATATATTCTTGCAAAATGTAAATGGCCCAAGATAACCCAGCCTGCCACATGTGACTACTGATGCCACATATGCCATAATTTCTCCAGCTCAAACTATTTGACCCTCAAGTAGTATATCAACAATGGACTACTTTTAAGAGTGTTCTTTAATCTAAGAAGAAATACACTTCAAGAGGAAATGTTTCCACAAAGAATTCCAAGATGAGTCTTCAATTACTGCTCTTACTGTATCTTCTGTCCATACAATTAGACATTTTTCATTTGTGTCCACTAAATGCTTTAGTGCAGTCACGGAATGGTGGGTTAGAATTAAAAAAGTGTAAATGAACACAAATAAGCATAAATAAACATTGTGTCTTCAATGAAAATGGGATTTTAAAATATAGTATAATGCAGTGTCCCTATTTCACAAATGTTCCTTTCTATGATCATCTCTATGAACAGAAGCTCTCCGAAGCTTTAGGTGCTCTTACTGGCTATTACAAGGAAAAACAGCTGATTCCTAATCCATTTAAAACACAGACAGTGTGCTTTTCACCTTAAGAACAGACAAGCATCTTGAGCTCTAAGGATTACCTGGGAATACCCACTGGAGTATTTCAGCACACCAAAATACCTGGAAGATATTCTGGACTGTGCTCTGACTTACAAGAAGCATCAAGCAAAAAGTGGGCACTAGAAACAATATCATACGAAAGCTAACTGGAACCACCTGGGAATCACAATCAGATACAGTGAAGACATCTGCCCTTGCACTTTGCTACTCTGCTGCTGAATACGCATGACCAGTGTGGAATACATTTCCTCACATTAAAACAGTAGGTGTGGCACTTAATGAGACATGCCACATTATCACAGGATGTCTATGCCCTACACCACTGGAGAAATTATACTGCTTTACCAGTATTATACCACCTGACATCCATCAGGAAGTAGCAGCCAATAATAAAAGGACCAAGGGAATGACATCTCCAGCCCAGCCTTTGTTCAGATATCAGCCAGCACGCCAATGCTTTGAATTAAGAAATAGATTCCTAAGATCTACAGAGATACTCACAGGAACACCTCAGCAAGTGTGAATCCAAAAGGGACAGGTTAAAACCCAGAACCTGAAGAAGTGGCTGATACCAGATGAGAAACTCCCCCCTGGGCACACAGAAGACTGGGCAATTTGGAAGGTGCTGAACAGACTGCGCTCTGGCACCATGAGATGCAGAGCCAGCCTTAAGAAATGGGGCTACAAAGTGGAGTCTACAACATGTGAGTGTCGAGAAGAGTACGCTGCAGACCACTTACTACAATGCAGCCTGAGCCCTGCCACATGCACAATGGAGGACCTTTTCTATAATGTCACCAGAGGCACTCAAAGTGACCAGCTTCTGGTCAAAGGAAATTTAGTACAATGTCAAGCTTTTAACTTTGTGAGTTTTTAAATACAGTATAACTATATTCTCAATTTGCTTCTGACATGATAAATAAATATGAGCATCCTGGCATAAACTGGTATTTGCTCTAATCTAAGCAGAAAAATTACATAATAAATGTTTCTAAAGCAGTCAGAAGAAAGCTGCAGGTGATGTGCTAATGAAAGCAAATAAGTTATTAATATTAATATTTGCCAAACACATATTCTTTTTGATGTAAAAATCATTTCTGGTTGGAGCAATTAATTCCCTTCTTCTTTTTAAAGGCATCTCTTCTGCTTTGTATAATACATGGTTTCTTTTATTTGGTGACACTGTTGGCACAGAAGCAGATGGATTACTATAACAGAGCCAAATGTGTTATAACAACCTTGTTTTCAATAGCAATAGATATTTACAAGATTTAGGCAGATAAGCGGAGAGGAATTGCTTCCTCCAGTTCTGTCTTCCTGGGATATTTGGCAGAGTTGTACACCAGGCCTATGATATGGTTCACAGCTGAATCCAGTGATTTACCTGGTCCAGTTTAAAGGCTACAGGAGCCAACTTGGTTCTAAATCTTTGTACTTTATAGAAATCCACATCATTGTACTTATAATTACTATCTTTGGGAATCAAGAAACAGCTGTTATTCTGTCTCTGCCCCATTTTCAGAACAAAATGAACTTTGTAAGCACAGTTAACTTTTAAGAGGGTACTATGCTTGCCTGTCAAAATATTTACAGCTATAATGCATAATGTTGCAATGGTACTGTAGTCAATTCCTTATTTCAATGTGATACATGCTAGCCTTTACCAGCAATACACCCTTGCACTCTACATTGGACATGTCTGATTTTAGAAATGGCAGTAACTAAAAACTGATTTCAGAACATTCAATCTCTCGAGGAACTCATTCAGTAACCTTGGAACAAAGGAACTTCATGAAGAGAAGACTGGAAAGGGAAATAAAAGAACGTCGATTCATTCACAAACTACTATCTATTAGTAGAGATTTGTACAGGGAAAAAGCCTTCTTGGCATATATCGACTTATATACTGCATATATATATATATATATATATATATATATATATATATATATATACTTAGGAGTACTACAATGATGTAATAGTTTGTGCCTCTAACTAAAACTCTAAAGTAGTGGTTCTCAACGTGTGGGTCCTTTAATTTCTAGAAATCCCAGCCAGTTTACCAGCTGGTAGGATTTCTGGGAGTTGAAGGCCAAAACATCTGGGGACCCGCAAGTTGAGAACCACTGCTCTAGAGACCAGGGTTTGATATCCTGTTGGCCATGAAACCCACTGGTGACCTTGAGCAAGTCATACACTCTCAACCACAGAAAACCCTGTGATAAGATTGTCTTAAGTTGGAAATTCCCTGAAGACAAACAACAATGACAACCAGCCTGAAGCAGGAGATCATCTGAACTAGCCTTCACCAGATTGTTGAAGAAAAAAGCCTTTGCTCTTTACAAAGATTGGACTCACTTTCAGTCATACTTTCATTTTTTAAGTTCTTAAAAGAATTTGTGGTCTAATACTGCATTCAAAATCCCCCTGAGTAGAATCACACTTTATATTAAGTGTGAAATGTACCTTCTTATGACTATTTTTCAAGATTAGATTTTATGGAATGTTAGGTTTGTCTGTGGTCAAAAGCGAGCGCCATACTGTTGTATCTATCACAGCAGAAACAAAGTATTAATGGAGCCATTAATCACTATCAAAACTGTATTAAGAATGAAGGTAGCCAAAAAGAGCTTAACTGACAGCAAGTGGCCATAAACCTGTCCAAAAACTAATTTGATTACCATCATACCAGCATCTGTGCCTCTTATGAGGCTTCATTTTTTTGATGAAATTAAGTAGACAAGCCATTCATGCGTATAATAGACATCTAAATCATGGTAAACATGTTGCTGGCAACAGAAGTAGTTAAAGAAAGTGTGAGATTGCTTTGTAAAATGAACAGTGTATGCATAAATTGAAGCCATTTTATTCATGTTTGTACAACAGTTGGTTTGAAATAATAAAAGCTAACGTCATCGCCATCCCATGTTTTGCCAAATACTGCAAAGAGAAGAACAGTTTGATCAACAGTCAGCGCTAAAAATCACAGCACTGCTGGCAATTTGGAAGACAAACTGCTTTGTCAGTATGAATGTTCAGTCATAAGCAATCCTTGCAAACAATCTGCTATATTTGTTGGCAGTTGAATTTATTTTTTTCTCATATTTCTTGTTTACCATTCTAGTGCTGTAAAACGGGTGGTCCTTTAGATCAGGCATGGGCAAACCTCAGCCCTCCAGGGGTTTTTGGACTTCAACTTTTGGAAATCCCAGCTAGCTTACTGGCTGTTAGGAATTGTGGGAATCCAAAACAGCTGGAGGGCTGAAGTTTGCCCATGCCTGCTTTAGATGTTTAGGACTGCAACTTCCATGAATCCTAGCTACATAATCAGTGGGAAAGGAGGACGGCAACTGCACATCAACTTCTAGAGGGCCACAGATATCCCATCTCTTTCATAAAATATACTGTGGATTTAATGTATTGTCGAAGGCTTTCATGGCCGGAATCACTCAGTTCTTGTGGGTTTTTTCGGGCTATATGGCCATGTTCTAGAGGCATTTCTCCTGACGTTTCGCCTGCATCTATGGCAAGCATCCTCAGAGGGTCTGGTTGCAATTAGTACAATGGGTTTATATATCTGTGGAATGGTTGGGGTGGGGCAAGGAGCTCTTCCCTGCTGCAGTTAGGTGTGAATGTTAGCTAATCACCTTCATTAGCATTTGAAGGCCTGCCTGAGTCTGGGAAAATCTGTTGCTGGGAGTTGTTAATCTGTGCCTGGTTTCTTCCTCTCTGATGTTTAGCTGTTAAAATTTTAGAGTTTTTTAAAACTGGTAGCCAGATTTTGTTCATTTTCATGGTCTCTTCCTTTCTGTTGAAATTGTCCACATGCTTGTGGATTTCAATGGCTTCTCTGTGTAGTCTGACATGGTGGTTGTTGGTGTGGTCCAGCATTTCTGTGTTCTCAAATAATATGCTGTGTCCAGGCTGGTTCATCAGGTGCTCTGCTATGGCTGACTTCTCTGGTTGAAGTAGTCTGCAGTGCCTTTCATGTTCCTTGATGCGTGTCTGGGCGCTGCGTTTGGTGGTCCCTATGTAGACTTGTCCACAGCTGCATGGTATACGGTAGACTCCTGCAGAGGTGAGAGGATCCCTCTTGTCCTTTGCTGAACGTAGCATTTGTTGGATTTTCTTGGTGGGTTTGTAGATTGTTTGTATGTTGTGTTTCCTCATCAGCTTCCCTATGCGGTCAGTGGTTCCCTTGATGTATGGCAGGAACACTTTTCCTCGGGGTGGATCTTCATCTTTACTCTCGTGGTTTGTTCTTGGTCTGGATTCTTACTGCCCTTGCTTAAAGCAACCCACCCTGACCTCCAGGTTTGTGTGCAAGACAATACTAAACATCCCCATCCACCATAATCATTGGGATTATGCAGACTTTACTCCAACACATCTGGAAAGTACTGGGAGCAGTGTAAACAGACAAGATGCCAGAAGACAAACTGTTTGAAGAATATTTTTTTAGTGATAACTTGGAACAAATAGTAGGAAATATGCTCACTTCCACCTTTATAACTAACAGGGGAGTGAAAACTAAAGTATTTTTCCTTCAAATTTTCATTAATCATTTAGAATTTTGAAATTAGACACCAGAGGTAGTGAAATATTATTTGGAAACCTGGCTAAGCAAATAATGGAATTTGTTGTCACAGTAGATTTAGAACACATTATACTTTATTTTAAAATAGAATTTAGTTATGGTATTCACAGTGATGTGAATAATGTTCACTAGGCTTGATGGTTTTAAGAAAGGATTAGGCAACCATATAGAGCAGGGGTCCACAAACTTTTTAAACAGAGGGCCAGGTCACAGTCCCTCAAACTGTTGGAGGACCGGATTATAATTTGAAAAAAAAAAAAACCATGAATGAATTCTTATGCATGCTGCACATATCTTATTTGTAGTGCAAAAAACACTTATACACAATACAATAATTAAAATGAGGAACAATGTTAATAAATATAAACTTTTTAGTATTTCAATGGGAAATGTGGGCCTGTTTTTGGCCGATGAGATAGGATTGTTGTTGTTGTTGTTGTTGTGTGCTTTTAAGTAGTTTCAGACTTAGGTTGACCCTGAGCGAAGGCCGAATAAATGACCTTGGGGGGCCACATCCGGCCCCCGGGCCTTAGTTTGAGGACCCCTGATATAGAGAATAAGGCTGCCATGTGACACGTGTCTCTCTGGGAGTAAATAACACTAGTCTCAATGGAATTTATTATAATACTGCTAATCCCCATATGAATTTAATGAACTTCTAGATGTTGCTGGATTTAAAACCACTATTAATACCATCCACTGATCATCCTGACTTGGGGTGAAGGGAAACAGTGCAGCAAACCCTGAAGACTCTACATTGGGAACAATTAGATGGCCATCTGTTGGGGGGTTTTCCTGCATGTTAGAGAGTTGCAATGGACGGCCCTTGTGGTCTCTTCCAACTCTATGGTTCTGTGAACTTGACCTTCTCTAGTACCAGCTCTGATTAGAGGGTATGTCAAGTGAGCCTATAAGAACTCATTGGTCTCGGAATTTGTTGTGTTTTTGTAACATGGAGGTGAGGCTGGGTCTCAAAGCTACACCAATGAAGCACAAACTCTGATATCAAGTACATAAGGTTTTAAGAATGGCCTTGGCACAGACTACCTATGTGCTATCCAAGGGCCAACTGAGCTAAGGACAGAAATGGCTAATTACCCACAGGAACAGTTCTCTAATCATACATGAAGTGCACTTGATTCAGGATCCAAATGCTGGATCAAGCCTGCTTCATGGCCCTATTTTTTGTGTCTGTTGTACAATTCATTCTATAATCGATTTTTTGTGAACAGAGTTCAGTGCCACTGAGTAGAGGCCCTAAGGGACACACACACACACCCTGTTGCACCTGGAGACAGCTGCAACATCTTGGAGGTCCATCAACCTTCTGATAGGTCTCATGCCTCACTAAGGAGATTGGGAGGGAGAATCAGCCCAGCTATTTGCACAGTCCCTAACTCTTGGCTCCCTAGACATATCTCGACATCTCCTATTGCTTCCACTGAGGTCAAAATAGGACACCCATGTGGTAAAAAAAAGGAAGGGATTACTCCGCCCCCTCTTGCTGCTCCTATGGGTGTCCCTTTATTATCTCAGCAGACATGTGGACCTGGATTCAACAGATACATGCTGGATCTGGATCAACTCCATGGCACAAATACCCTGGATTAACTTGCTCTGTGTTGACACCGCATAAGAAGAATAAAATAGACTAACATTTTTGGTTGCCCTTTTAATCACTTTTCAGCCTGTAAGACATTGTGCAACATTCTTTAAAACATCAAATATAGATACTGTATATAAAAACATTTTAAGAGGAGGTTGAAGCTGTTCATTGAAAGCAATTTTTAAAAAGCATACAGAATTAAAACAGCCAAGAAACCAAACCCAACTTTAAATACCAAAAGCCACATGAAGCAATTCAGGCCATGGAAAGCTCAGGGGGGCTGGAAGCATCCTGGCATTCTTTGGAAGAATTTAATACAATTGAGGTGATGCGTCAAGAGAAAATCCTGTTTCATGGACTCAAAATGAATAATAACTCCAGTAATGTAGTCCATAAACAGTTTTCGACACACTGTCAATGTCCATTCAAGAACGCTATGAGAAAGGAGCCTGCTGCATCTACAGATCTTTCAGAGAAGCTGAGTGGCATTTATCTCCAGTATGTTTTATGAATCACAGCAATGCCAACAGTGAACATCTTGCGTTTGCTGTGCACCATGCCTAAAGCCATGGGAAACTGCCTGCCATTTGCAAGCTGATGTCTTGTAGGCAGCTCCATCTTACCTGAGTTTGCAGATGGGCCATTCCCCAGGTGGGTCTGGCCAAAACGCTTCTCATTAATCATTGCTTAAATCCCTCCCGGGGGAAAGACCTCAGGTTAGACATCATTTGGAAACAAATTGGGTGAAAAATAGCTCTGACAATAAGAAGCCTTCCTGAAAATCCCCAGTGAAAATGTCAGCAGTGTGAAAACAGACTCTTCCAGGACACTAAATGATCTGTCAGTTAGTGAATGACATTATAATCCACTTTCCTGCCACAGGCAGGGATAAGCCTTTGCTATACTTCCTCATTTTCTAATTTACTTTCTATATTTATTCCAAGATGTGAATTGCAATAAAAGTAATGTGATCCAGCAGCAACATAAGTACCTTGCAGGTATTATAACATTGACAAAATGTTTATTTTATGCAAACACAAAATTATTTTATAACAACATGATATACTTTACATTAGAGAAACAGGAAGTGAAATTTTATTGACAATGAGAGACTTGAAAAGGTTGAATTTCTTCATTCTGTTTCTGTGTTTTGGCTTCTGTGATGTGCAAAATAAACACATTTAAAGTCCATTAATTTTAGTGGAAGAGATGTAAGCTTACACTGATGACTTTCAGTGAATTTCATAGATGCGTAATGTAATCCTAAAGGAGGAATAAGTGAAAAACCAATTGGATTCCTATTTTTATGCATGTAACCCAAATTTATACTGCAACCTTTACACCACAGGGACACACTTGTGTACTGATATCTGGACTTTAAGGAAGTTTACAATTCTAGTCTCATATTAAAAATGGCACACAAAATGCATGTAGTATATCAAAGACTATACAACAATAGCTTGAAAAAATGTGCAAACAAATGTGTATGATGATGCATGTGTCAAAAGAGGAATTCATAAAAGGGTGGAAACAGGATAAAAAACTTAACTTCAGAAAAAATATAGATTTTTATGTTAACGTTTTTAAAATAGCAGAAACTGACAAATTAATAATGATGAACAAAGAAAAAAACTACAAAAAACTTTAACCAAGACTGGGAGACACACCTAAACTTTTTTTTTAAAAAAGAAAGACGGAAAGGTTTTCATAGAAGGCTTCATAACTTACAGGGATGGCATTTCCCTGATGCTGGCCCACTCCTGCCCCCACTTCTCCTGGTGCGTCATTGCTACATGCCAGGAGAGGGCCCGCAGTAGGGAAATCTCAGCCCCGTAAGTTATTTTATTTTTAAAGACTTTGGGGGGGTGGGGGGTGGCCTGAGTATTTCCTTGTCCTCCTGGAAGGTACTCCCCATGAAAAGCATGGGCTTTTGGGACTGTGTGTGGACTACAGTCTGCCTCGACCTGGGTTTTTTAAACCTGGGTTGGTGTGGAATTTTCTGCTGTCTGGAACCATCCTCAATTCCTTTCAAGCAAAATTGAAAGTACTCTGCTTTGGATTGTGCACAACTTCAGGTATAGAAAGATTTCTCTTTGTGACTACAATTCTCAGCATGCCAATATTGCCTTGAAGTTCTGGGAATTTCAATACAAAAAAAATAACTTCCCCAAACTCTGGCTAGGCTAAATTTTCAATGATGTTATGTTCCTTCAAGTTGTTTCCAACTTACGATGACCCTATTATGAGGTTTCCTTATCAAGATTTATTCTGAAGGAATTTGCCTCCATCTTATTCTAAGGCTGAGAAAATATAACTTAGCCAGAATCACTCGGTGCCTTTCCAAGCCCAGTGGGAATTCAAAACTTCATGTCCCTCAGGATCTTAGTCTAATGCTCAAACCACTTTACAACATGTTCTTCCTAGGTATTTTCTAGGTCCCTCAGGGAATTCTATGGTATGCTTCTGACAGAAGTTTCCATAGAGTTATACTGGCAACTTCTTAAAGGAGATCTGTCTCTGGGAGTTTTTAAATTCTCAAGTGCAACTCTATAGTTAACTTCTAGTGAAAGTAGTTCATTTCTGGTGAAAGTCATTCTATTGGATTCACTATTATCCGCAGGAACATATTTCATATGAGGTCATACATTATAAGAGTTCCTAATGTGAACAAATTTCAGTTTCTTAGTCTGCAATGGCAGAAATTTGGAGACTGAATGAAAATTTCATATAAGTGGCAGGAATTCTTATTTGGAGGAACAATGGCCCCTATTTGCCCTTCTTCCATAACTACACCCCTGAAATCAATGGGCTCTAATTGCATTTAGTGTTGGGCTTGAATGTGAAATATGTTTTTGAACATGGGTTAGTAAATGACCTTGCACAAGAGTGCCATCTCTCAATTCCTTTGCTAAAAATGAATTGAGATCTACTGTGTGGTTCTTAGAAAACCAGACATGCAATACTTAATCATAATAGGCTAACTGCTTTGAGTCCCCCTAGGGGTGAGAAAAGCGGTATAGAAATACTGTAAATCAATCAATCAATCAAATTATTTATATGGATCCACATGCCTATTTTTGTGTTTTCAGAATTTCTATCACAGGCACAAACCCCTGATGACCCCTGGAGGTCCCCTGGATGCAGGAGGCTGCACTTGTCATGCAGCATTAGTGAGGATGTGAGGAAGCTGCACAGAAGTCATTGAGCAAGAAGATTTATTGCTTTATTTGACAATCTGTTATGAGCTAAACTGAGCATGACACTTCTGGGACTAGCAGTCATCCGTTTGACATCCGCTAGTAGAACACAAGCTTTTCTTGTGACAACATACCTAGCTCACTTTAAAACAAGCAGACTAACACCTGAAGAGTCAGTCATGGACCCAAATATAACACTAACAGGAGGCAAACAAGACCCACAGAGCAAACCTCATAAGACTGGGAATTGTCCTTCACACATGAGTATATGGAACACGCAGAAATGACCTCACTGGATGGCACAGCAAGGTAAGGTACTCTCTCTTCAGCTCTGCCTCTGCTATCATTAGACACACTAATGATGAGAAACAGTTTGCTTAATCTTAATAGACTAGCAGCAAGTGACAGCTCCATATTATCTAAATAAAGATGGCAAATGTGTTTCAGGTCCTGGTCAATGCTAAATTAGCCCATTTACAGCACTGCTGAGACTGCCCAAAACATCATCTCTGATTCTGTAGACGAAGGTTCTTTTGTGCTATAGGTATACCTCAGTCACTAAAGCCTCCGAGAAAGAGCCTTTTTAAAAACAAAGTCTTTTGATGACTGCTAGTCCCCTTTCCTCCTTGTCTTCTGTTTAACTAGAATACTTTTTTTAATAGCACTGGCATTGTGAAGATAGCAAAAGAGAAACTTTCAAAGTTTGCAGAAGCACATTTGTAATTAGCAATGTAATACAGACTGAGCAGGATTCTACTCTAGCTGATCCATCAGTAGCCCTGTGTGCCTGCTTACAACAAATTGTCAAATAAAGGCAAGATAACTAACAGCTGCCTTTGAAATCCCTTTCTGAATACATATGGACAGCAACAAGGAGTAGAGAGCAGAGAAGAGAAATCTTAGTAGTTCCATTCAGCATGTTTAGTCACCTAAGGGCTGAGAAGGGTGGTATACAAATATAGAAAATAAATAAATAAATAAATAAATAAATAAATAAATAAATAAATAAATAGCATATTGGAAATTATTTGAAACATTGGAGTTCATGAAAGAAAAATAATAATCCCTGGATGCAATTTGGAAGAAGTACTGGGTTCATTTACGCTAGTCAAATAAGTGAATCAGACCAGATCCAGCTATCTAGACTGCTCTAAAATCCTGGGATACTCAGAGTTTCAACCAAAATTCAGCAATAGTATGATAACTGGGACCCTATGCTACTTGTGCAATGCGAGTCAGAATTAATGAAGAGAACACATGTGCAAGACAGCGGAACGAGTGAGAGACGCAGCTGCGACAGGATAGCAGTGAAGTAATTTAACTCAGGAGGGACAGGATAAGGGTGAGGTAATGTAAGTATTTCCCCCCTCCTTTTTATCCTTCCTTCCATTGGTCGTCTTTCCTCCCTCATTTTTACCCTTCTTTCCATTGCAACAACTCTGTCACAGCTGCGTCTCTCACTCGGTGCACTCACTCACATACGTGTTCCCCATATGCTGGATTAGAGTTGCTCAAGCAGTGTAGCGTAGGGTCCCAGCTATCATACTATTGCCCAAAATTCAGAATATCTTTACCTGAAGATGGTCAAAACTGGTTTAAAGCCAAAACCCCAGGATATTTACCAGAAGCTATTGTGGTTTGAGAAGACTGCTAGTGATGCATTTGTAGTGATTTTGGCCTATAGAGACAAGCCATTTGAACTGTTCTGTAAAAGATGCAAAATCTTTTTTGTTTCTTATGTAATGTTTACCTGATCCTTTCCCTGATAATTCTACTTATTGTAAGCCTGCTTAATATCACAGTCTTTTGTGTTCCTACTTAAAACAACTCATTGAGTTCCACAGGGCTCATTCTTAGCTTGCATGAGATTGACGTCAGTGAGATTATCTGACTACATACAGAACTGAAACGTATTGGTTGTATAGAAGTGATGCTGTCATGCTTGGAAAATTAAATTTTTGGGGTTTAAATCCCAGATTCATCAGCCATCATGCGCCAAGGAACACTATCCAAAAGATTGTGGAAGTGATGTTCAAGAGAGTAACATTTCCAAATAGGAGGCTACATACTTGGAAAACATAGGACCACTGAATATAATGGGACTTATTCCTAAGTAAAAACATATTAGATTATTTTAAACAGGCAATTTGCTTCCAGTATTTCACCATTAGCCAATAGAGATTTTTCATCACTTCACTTTGATAGAATGAAACACAATTTAAAAGAATTCTGTATTGCCAAAATATGACATTTAATATTGAAAACATCTACAGTAGAGTCTCGCTTATCCAACCTTCACTTATCCAATGTTCTGTATTATCCAGCACAGTCCAGGGTGGGAGAAAGAAAGAACCTTTGTCTGTTTTGGTGCTAAATTCATACAGTAATTACTACATAACTTTACCATGTATTGAACTGCTTTTTCTGTTGATTTGTTGTAAAACATGATGTTTTGGTGTTTAATTTGTAAAATCTGAACATAATTTAACATTTAATAGGCCTTTCCTTAATCTCTCCTTATTATCCAGCATTTTCACTTATCCAATGTTCTGCTGGCCCGTTTATGTTGGGTAAGTGAGACTCTACTGTATTAAATTTGGTATCAGCTGTACTGTACCAATAATGTGTAGAACTCAAAACTTTTCCTGGAAACTGAGATTATTTTAAATATCTTTTATATGGAATTGCCACTAATGAACATAAGTTAGCTTGTAGTTTTTGCTGCAGGCTGGAAAGAGGTGAAAGAAGAGAACAGCATCTGGACCCTATGTCTGTTCAGATGCTTCCAATGGGAAGGCACTTTTCATATTCATTACAGCTTAGTAAGGAAGAGAAGGAAAGAGGCAAGAGCAGGCAACCCCAAAAGGGGGGGGGGGGTTGAAAAGGGGAGGGGCGTCCTTTTGTATCTGTGTTCAATATGGTTTCCTTTGATTGTTCATTCTCCATAGTCAAGGGCTCCCCATGGGCTCTCATCTGTTACCCAGGCACAGCCCTACCTGCCTGGCTGTGTGAAAGTGGCTCAGCTGTCGGCTCTGGATGAGGCAAACAGATCACATCTATCTCCCGGGCATTTACTGAGCTCACAGGGCTCCAAGGATCAAGCCCTGGACAAGAATACAAAAGCAGGTTGTAGACAATAGCAGCTGAGCTTCTGTATTGTCCATTGCTTATTGTAAGGATGCTGGGCGTCAAAACTATCCAGCGTTCTTGCTTTCACAAAATAGGTTGGGGTCTGTACGTGTGTTTGAACATGTTTGTGAAAGAAAAAGGTGGCCATGAGAAACAATGCTGAGATTTTTGGGGGGAAGAAATTACTCAGGGGACTAGCCACCTTTAACTGTTGTACAAAACAAAAACATCCATGTTTCATGCAAACATTAAAAAAACCCCTTATATTAAACAAGTTGTTCAACATGTGTTTTAGATCTGAAGTGAGAAAGAGAGAGAAGATCTTCTGTCACAAAAATACTAAAGAAATACAGAAGTCATTAGAGTAGTGGTTGACCATAGACTCTATTTAATTTAAATGGTAAATATTAAACTTTACAAGCTGAAGAAATTGCAAAGCTTTGTTAAAACATGGTTGAAGAAAAAAAGATAGGTAGAGTGACAACTAGTGTGATTTTAGAAGGAATTAGAAGACATATATATAAACCTGTGTGTGCCAAAACCAGAATCTGGGTTGTTGGTTTTGGAAGTGTCTTTTGTTTTAGCTCTTCCGTTGACAATGAGCTTCCAATCATCCAGTCCCTGTCAATTAAGCAGCTACTTTGGAACCAACTCAACAATAGATGTTTAAGCATCAGTCAAATTACTGATGAAATTATTAATTAATTAATTATTTACGATATATCTATCCTGCCTTTTTCAGCCCGAAGGTGACTCAAGGCGGCTTACAAATTGGCACCAATTCATGCCATAACAATTCATAGTATACGATTAAAAATAAACAACATTATAACATTGATACAAAACTATTAAAATATATAAAAAACAATGTCTCCCTGTTAAGACATTGGATTTTCTGAAATGAGTTTATACAAGATGGTTAAAAAAAGTTTAAAGTTCTATGCACGCTTACTCATATATAAATTGTATTCAAATTAGTTACATTTTCTTCAAAGTCTGAGTGGGATTTAAGCACTCAGATTTTCAGATTTTTAGCCAATTCCTGCTGCTTTCATTGGTGAAATCTGAGGTGACAAATTTGTTTCATTTTCTAAGTTCTATATATTCAGTTTTAAAATAGATTTATTGAGACTGCCACTCAGTTTAAAGCCTCCTTTAAAAAAAAGCCTTGGGTTGAAGTACCTTTTTATTAAAAAATGAAGAGAGAGATTAACTTTCCAGTAAGTCTATATTCATCTTTTCCCTTTATTTCACACTTCTTTCAGTTTTTATATCATTTCATCTCATGTTTTGCCATCTCTCCCTCTCCGTGGACCCCCCCCCCCCATTCCTCTCCTCCCATTCTTTCTCAGAGATCTTTTCACTTTGAGAAAATGGCCCACTTGAAAAAAAAGAGTTGCTGTCCCATTCGTTCCACACTGTCCACATAAAAAGCAAATATTTTCAGGTTGACTGAAAGTTTAACATTGTTTTTATTTTTTATTTTTAAAGAAAATCCAGCGTGACCTGGCACGTGTTGGTGCTCTTGCCATTTAACAAATTACTTGGGGGTTTTTCCACCTAAGTTAAACACATGTGCAAATTTCCCTTGTCTAGATTTTCATTGTCTGCCAAATTAACTGATCAATAATGCAGACCTAACCTCTTGGACTTTACAAAAGAGGGCTTTTTTAATTAGACATAATATACTAATATTTGAAACAGGTCAAACTAAGCTGCTTTCTTGTTTGCTTAATATCTGGAAGAAAGAGAAACAATTTCCATTATTAATGATTTAGCTGAATAAATCCTAAAGGGAAGGGAGAATAAAAATGCAGTTTGAAACAAAATGTGAATCTGAACATAGAGCAGGAACAGCAATCCAAATGAAGAAATTGCACATAGCTCTTTTTGAAAACATTGCCCCTTTTCCTTTAATAGATTTACTTTGTAAGTGAAAACATAACTTTACATGTTTTGTTTGTGGAAAAAAGAGAAGTAACTCAAATGAGGCCACTGCCATGACAGTTTGATGGACATATCACGAGTCTCTTGCCTTCCATCCTTTCACTATGGGAATTCAGCTTCAGTAAAAGGCCTGTTAAAATACCAACCACATGAGAGGGTTAAAGGTTTACTTTTTTATAGACTGAAGTTCTGTGGAAATCCAGAATGCCATTTCTTCCTCTCTATTGCCATCTCCTTGCAACACAAAAACTTCTCTTTAATTTATCTGCCAATGCCATTTCTTCAGCAAGTCTTGAATATTGAAGTGGTCATGCATGGGATTGCCCTTTTCAGTGACCCCCTCCCTCTTTTTTCTTAGTGTCTCTATCAGGCTATTTAATTTTCCAAAGTGAGAAATATTGTGGGGGTTGTAAATCTCTTGCCTTTCTTTATATGAAATTCTAACACTCCAAAGTCATTTAAGAACAGAGTGAGCCAGCCTGCTGCACATTTCCTGGCAGGTGGTCAAGCATGGGATGGGAAAGCTTAGCCAATATAAGGTGAGTTAAAGTCCCTTGTCTAAGACAGAACTTTTGTGATGCATTGTTGTCACTCTGGAGGTGCCTATGACAAGCTTCCCTGATGACAAAGTGCCTGGCTCAGAGGGAAGCCTTTGTCTTGTCACAGTACTTCTGGAATATGTGTCTAAACTTACATGGCAAGAAGGGGACAGAGGTCAAGAATGTGTCCAGTGTATAAATGAAACCCTTGTTTAGCAATTTTTTAAAAAACAAATATTTATCCACAGTTAGCCAGAAATATTTAGCTATTCCAAAATATTATGAACATGAACATTAGCTATGCACATGGATGCTCCCATTTAGGATAAAGTCAAGACAGATTTAAAGAGGAGTTTCAGTAAGTTCTTCACATGAGCTCTATTTGAAGTGGCTTAGGACTGAAAAACTGACATTCTAGTGAGTCTTATCTTCCTTCACATGCCTCATGTTTTTTAAAATACAAAGAAGTACACATATGTATTTTCCCCCATTTATGTTTTAACCTCACTCTCTATTAACTCCAGCCAGAAGGCTATGGAACAGCCACAATTTAAACTTGATATTTATCACACAAAGTGGATAAAATGCAATTATAGCCAATAATAACACCTTTAGATGGTACTTGCCGACCATGTCATGTCTCTCTCATAGCCACAGTGCACCTGAATTGTTGTTCAATCCAATATTGTTGGCCTCTTGGCAACCTTTTTTGTGTGATAATGGCCTTCTACTGCAGTCCCAAAATTGTGAAGCAAAAGAAGGCCTTGCAAGAACACCTAAGCTGTATGATTGTGTATAGTTGCGGCAAAATAGGGACAGGAAAGGGAAAATAGGGGGAAAACACATTGTGTTTATGCTGTGTAGGGCAAACATGGGTAGGAAGAAAGGCAGTGCAGCCTTGAATCAGATCAACAAAATGCCAACATTGTGGAATTACATTGAGTTGTATATTTTCATTTGCTTGAACAACACAAATGCAATGAGACAACAGACTTACTTACTTACTTACTTACTTACTTACTTAGGTGATCCCTCATAGCTTGAGGAGAATTGTCTTCCAGATGTGTGACTTGTCAGTGGGTCCGTAGGTGGCTGTGGAGCCCTGTTCTTGATCCACATGTTCTCCCGTGGTGAGGACAATGGTTTCCAGATGGAAGGTGGTCCTGATCAGGGTTGGCTTGATGTGCCTTCCTCTTGGCATGTTTTCCCCTTTCGTGCCTCTTTGAATTCTGCATCACTGCTGGTCACAGTTGGCCTCCAGTTAGAGCGCTCAAGGGCCAGGGCTTCCCAGTTCTCAGTGTCTATGCCACAGTTTTTGAGGTTTGCTTTAAATTTCTTTTCCTGTCCACCAACGTTCCATTTTCCATTCTTGAGTTCAGAGTAGAGTAACTGCTATGGGAGATGGTGACTGGGCATTTGGACAATGTGGCCAGTCCAGCAAAAGGAGCATCGCTTCAATGCTGGTGGTCTTTGCTTCTTCCAGCATGCTGACATTTGTTCTCCTGTCTTCCCAAGAAATTTGCAAGATTTTTTCAGAGGCAGCGCTGATGGAATAGTTCCAGGAGTTGCGTATGACGTCTGTAGACAGTCCACATTTTGCAGGCATATAGCACGGTTGGGAGGACAATGGCTTTATAAACAAGCACCTTGGTATCCCTATGGATGTCCTGGTCCTCAAACATTCTCTGCTTCATTCAGAAGAATGCTGCACTCACAGAGCTCAGTCAGTGTTGGATTTCGGTGTCAATATTGACTTTTGTGGACAACAGACTATACTGATAAGCTCCTCACTCTTCATATTTGTTTTTAGAGATATCAATAACAGTTAAAGTTTCTATGGTAATCCCATTCTGTGTAGAAGACCCACCACAGAGGTCTTGTCCTTTCCGCTCAGTTAAGTGTCTGTTCCTATCTGGCTAGTCAATTAAAGAGAATGGTGTTAGGGAAATGTTATTTCACCCCATGACATTGTGCATTGGGTTAACATGAGATTCTGCTTTATCCCCCAAGATAATGTTATCTTTATTAGAGGTGAGCAACCATGGGTAGTGTAGAGACCACAAAATTACTAATGGATTTCGATGATATTTCATAGAATCTGTTTTGTCATGAGTGTCCACAATCATGTATAGAAACTCAGAACTAACCCCCCCTCCTTCACCTGTTATCAAAAGAACATAAAATAAGGTATTATATGAACATATTTAAGGTGATGTTATGTAACAATGATATCACCACCAAGACATTGTTCTGCCTCATAGCTCCCTGCATCACTTTCCTTGACAAGCAAAGCAGAAGCCCTGCAAAATTATATATTCAAAAGCTTCCTGGGGTGCCATTTTGCGCTAAACCAAGATGAGTTCCCTGCACCTTATGTAGATTCCAAAATACTCTTAATAAAGCCAGAGACAACATTCCAGTCATTTCATGTTTAAATGGAAACTGGAAGTGGGAGTCACAGTGTTCTCTAGATACCTGAGAAAATTGAGTTTCTGAATTTCCCTGGGTAAACCTGGAAGAATGTTTCTTCTGTACAATGGAAACATCCAATTCTATATTGAGGATTTCCAAATACAAGTGACTTGAGGTTTTATGGGATTCCAGGGCTTCCATGGATCTTTGTCACAATTGACATCTGGCCAATTCTACAGGGAAAACTGGATCTGGATTTTTCTTGTTGTTGGCTGAAATTATTTTAATCTGTTTGCAGAGGAACTTTCTGTAGTTCTGTTGTCTTGAATACATCACTGTCTGGTGGGCTTTAGATTTAAATGGATCTCAGATGCTTTGCTGTAACAGGGGACCAATTAAAATAGTTTGTACAAGAATGAATGTGGATGGATACGGCTAGCTTTCTGATGACTCTTGGGAATTTTCCTGTTTTCATGGCAGGCATTTCTACCAAATCCCTCTGTAACTGTGGTGGCCTATGTGGTTGATATGATTGCCTCTGAGCATCCTGTCCTGCTGAGTAAAGAATGGATAACAAATCTAGGGAGATGGATTGTGGTGAGAGCAATCTTGAGAGAAAACCCAGTTAAGGTCTAATTGCTACTAGAGCATATTTGAACTTTTCTCTGTAGTTGAGGTGGTGATTAAAACATTGTTTTGCACAAAATTGCTCAACATTGCTCTTTCAAATGGTCAGATGTCTATTCTGGCTTCAACTGGCTTCCCCATGTGTTATAAGGCTGGGGGGAAGCCGGGACGGTGTGGCAGGTCCCCTCATGCCCCCTGGGTGGGCGGTGCTAAATTCACCCCAATCCATGGCAAGATTCTGGCTGCGTGAGTGACAAGGTCCAAGGACAGGATGTGAAGCTACTGTTTCCTTATAGGTGTAATCAATCCTCGAGGATTGGTTTCAAAAATGGAGCTGAGGGAATCCTGTTTTATCCTATGAATACCTTCACTTAAACATAATGCTGAGTATAACAACTCTGTATATCCTTTATGCTAAACTCAGTATGTTGTTCTGTTGGTAATTCCACTGGTTTAAGTGTAATGTGACATGAGATGACTTTTGAAATACACAGATTCTTCTTGAACTGTAGGTCATATAGAATAGGGATTTCTATTCTACTAAGTTAACAGCCTCCCATTACTCAGTGGACATAGCAATGTGGTTGAATAATATGCCTTGACTTCATCAATTATCAGCATTCTGTCCCGATCCTGTCCATCATAATCACTTCAAAGGCTCACAACAGATTGATTCACACATGACCATTACCAAAAGTGTCTTCCATGACCTGGGGAAGGGAAGAAAAAAAGAATTCTTATTTTATGTTTCTTTGAACCCACTGTTGTCTGTCTATGTGTATTTACTTTGCAAGGCCTATGGCTGAACCATGGAAATTAAAAAACAAACTGCTATTCAGCAAGTCATGTCAAAGGTGACCGTTATGCCAGAGTGTTGATTGTGGGACAAACATTCACTCTGATTAGAAGGCCTTTTCTGCAGCATTGCTGTCTCCACAGTTACATACCTGTCTATAGAAGCCTTTAGTTTATCTTGTCTATGTGGGAAGTCCTAGACGATGCCATCAATCTGAGAGATGAGAGGGATGCTCCCTTGACATCTAAACAAAGGCTGGGACACGGTAAGAAAGAACCCTAGCTCCATGCTGAACAGAGTTCCTTTGAACCGCAGGATGTTCACACACTAAGTGTCAGAACGGTCGCCATGTTCACATACGGGCTTTCTGTTGAGAGAAATGAAAGCTGTCTCATGAATGAGTTAAGGAAGTTTATCAAACACATGGTGAAAGTGAGACTGTTTGTGTGAAAATAATAAAACATACATATTATAGTATTGTGTAGACTATAACAACATAAAAATATACACATCAGCCTTGCAATGGGAAGCAATTGGGTATCTGTGAGAATGAATTAAATTATTTAGGGCGGGTAGAAAACCCAAACATTTGTTATTCACAGAATACTGTGTTTTAAGGGGATCTATAAACTTGTGTGGGGGGGTGCAAAATGGTTGCCACAATAAACATGACTGTGAGCCACTATTACAACTGAATAACATCCACAGAAAGCAGCAATGTACTTTTACAAAGTGAGTAAATTGTTCCTGCAGTATATACAAAGAGAAAGAGAAAGTATAGGTGCTTATTGTGAGCTTTCCTGAGTTCTGTCAATGACCAGCTTTTGCTAGCACATGCAAATTGTTTTCTTTTCTTTCTCCTTTGGATAGCTTGTCTTCCAGAAGTTTGGCATTTCAAGGAAATAGTGATAGAAGATATCTGAACAATTTATATAATATCCTTATCTATATATATAAATTTGTTAGGGGCATCCAACGAGGAAACAAAACTCAAAAAAACCCCAACGAAACTTAACCAAAATTCCCATGCCCATAACACAACCCACAAGGTACAAACATATCTACTCAAAATGAAAAACAACACAACACACTCACAAAACGGCAAAACAACAAAACTCAAAAATCCCCCAACGAAACTTAACCAAAATCCCTGTGCCCATAACACAACCCACAAGGTACAAACATACCTACTCAAAATGAAAAACAACACAGCAACACACTCACAAAACGGCAAAACAACAAAACTCAAAAATCCCCCAACGAAACTTAACTAAAATCCCCGTGCCCATAACACAACCCACAAGGTGCAAACATATCTACTCAAAATGAAAAACAACACAACAACACACAAAACGGCAAAACAACAAAACTCAAAAATCCCCCAACGAAACTTAACTAAAATCCCCGTGCCCATAACACAACCCACAAGGTACAAACATATCTACTCAAAATGAAAAACAACACAACAACACACTCACAAAACGCACGCACACGCAACCCCACTCCCCCCGCTGCCGCACACACACACGCAACCCCACTCCCCCCGCCGCCGCACACACACACGCAACCCCAGGCTCCATCACTCCCCCCGCTGCCGCACACACACACGCAACCCCACGCTCCATCACTCCCCTGCCCCAATCTTACCTCCTTTTACTTCACGCCACCTCCAAACCCCGCCCCGCCCCTTCCCGCCCTGTCAAAATCTAGGAAAGACAGGAAGGAAGGAAAGAAGGAAGAAAGAGAAAGGGAGGTAAAGAAAAAGGGGGAAGGAAGGAAAGTTAGAGGAAGAAGAAAAGGAAAGAAAAGGAAAGATGGAAGGAAAGAAAAGAGAGACAGCAGAAGAGAAAGAAAAAGGGGGATGGAAGGAAAGAGATAGAGAAAGAAGAGGAGAAGGAAAAATGGGAAGGAAGGAAGGAAGGAAGGAAGGAAGGAAGGAAGGAAGGAAGGAGGGAGGGAGGGAGGGAGGGAGGGAAAGAAGGAGAGAAAGAGGGAAGATTGGCCACAGCAACACGTGGCGGGTAAAGGTTATTTCTATTATTATTATTATGCTATTGTTCCTATGAGACCCTTTGATAAGTTTTACTATAGGCCACAGCAACGCGTGGCAGGGCACAGCTAGTATACTTATAAAATTGCACAAGGGAGTTTGTACATATCTGTATTCACATGTATGTATTTTATGTGATACTGAAAAACAGATGAAGACAATGAACCAGCATTATATACCACATGATACCACTACTCATGTGCTAACAAAGATACCCTCAGAAAAGGGTGGACAGCTAATCATATGTTCAAAGGTCTCCAGTTAAAGATACTCCAAATAGAAGCTTTTGCTGGGTTAGTCATGCTGAACATGTACATCTGTAATGCATAGACCATATGATGATGGGCTAGTTAATACTACTATAAATGGATTAGTGGGAGAAGAGTGAGTGGGTGGTGTACATCTGCAGAAGTAGTATTACAAAACTATTCAGCCATTCTCCTGGACATACCTTTTTTCTCATGTCCTGTTTAGCACTCTATTTGCTGGACGAATTTGCCTTCTGGCTAGGGCCTTAATTGTGCCAATATGGATACGTGATGCCATTACAGTGCAATGGACAGAGTGCTGAGAATGGACATCAAAAGTCTAAATTTCCTTGCAGCTGTGAAGCTTAGCAGGTGGCCCTGGGTAAGTCGTCACATCATGAAGCTTAACTTACAAGGTTGTTGTTATGAGGCTAAACCACTATTCTGAGCTTCTCAGAGGACTCACAAGATACAACTATAACCAATAAATAATATGGAGGAAGCAGATGGCCCCATAACTATATGCAGCATGGACTTAAAGCTGCACAGCATCAGACAAAACGGGGTAAACTGGAGTGGAGACAAGGCCCAATTTTACACTAGCCAGACAGTTGGTAAGATAAAAAGTGGAAACTTGTTCAATCATCTTGTGTGTATGAGCTGTATTTGTTTCTTGGCCCCATGAGAAAATTGCAAGCATTGCATTGATGTTTATCTCTGTGTTATAAAACCCTGCTCTTTTTTGTCCTTCGTGTGTCCTCTGAAAATACTGCAGTGTGTTCTGGTGACATTATGTTTCTCGTTTGCTTAGAGTCCTGTATTTCTCATAATCCAAAGTATTTTAGCATTTAGGCATGCTGGATTTCATCACTTGCTTGTCTTTAGCTTTGGGAGCACAAATAAGTTCCAGGAGATTTGTCATATGATTAGGGTTATCCAATCAGGACATGTAGAAAGGGAAGTAGTTGCCAAAAGAGCAGATGTGTCCAAAGTCTGTACCCGCTAATTTCGTGACCTACTAAAATCACTCTGAGATTTATATTGCTAATTACTGACTTTGTTTCTGATTTAATCACCCTTTGCTTCACCTTTGGAAAATGTGAGCAGATAGAAATTTCTCCCAATATATCACATAATGAAAAGCACAATATTTCAAACAAAAAAGAGAAATGTGTGCAGCATCAGTACAAAAAAGTATGTTTTAAAAAATCAACATTTTAATCTGAAATTAACTGTCAAAGCTTCTGTGGGTTCTTTAATAGCAAATATAATTCAAATTGGAGTGATAAAAACTGAATTTGGTCCTTTGAAATGTGAATCTTTGAAAATAAAAATATAAGATCATAAAATAAAAGTTGCTTATGGTATAGGATCTTACCTATGTAGCACATAGCAGTCTTGAGTAATTGTGTGAGAAAGTCATTGAAATGAACATTATTGCATGGATATTTTCAATAATTAACATTATTGAAAATTAAGCACAAATTAAAAATAAATAAAGCTTGTTTCAAGAATGCCATAAGATTATTCAAACAGAAAAGGTCAAGCTATACTCAGGTAAGGAATGAAAGAGCTGTGACATAAGCCTCCCACTCCAGAAATCACACGATACTTATCAGAAACATGCAGAAAGAAGAGCACTGTCATTGTAGTGCTATGCTGTTGGAGTTACTCTACTATTCCAGTCTTCATCAATAAAACAAAACCAGATTAAGGCCCCTTCCAGGCAGGCCCTATATCCCAGGATCGGATCCCAGGTTTTCTGTTTATACCAGATTATCTGGCACCATGGACTGATATAATCCAGTTTAAATCAGATCCTGGGATATAGGGCCTGTCTGGAAGGGCTGTGAACATGTTTTCAAAAAGAAGGAGAAAACAGAAGATTAAGCACAGGAAAACAAAGTTAATGGAATTTTCATGAGCATCACAACAAAAAAGGAAGGAAGCTCCAAAGCAGCAGGAATGACATTAAAAGTTGTTGCATAAGCAGACACATACTGCATCGCTCCACTCTCTGTCTAACACTGCAGAAGATGACAAGAATAATCTTCATTCAAATAAGGATTCAAAATAATATTTTAATATATATAAATGGTCGAAAAATATGTGTCTCAAGCATTGGTAATCATGGCAAGAGGAATCCTGGATGGATGAGAATCTATCCAGTTTAAAACTTATTCGCACAAAATTTACATATATTACTTTTACGCAGAAAATAAAATTCTTTACTTAAAAATATTGCTTTTGCACCAAAAAAAAGTTCACATGTGAATATTGTGCCGGATAAATTCCAAAATAAATTCCAAAATAAGCAGTTTTCAAATATTTTCTTACAGTGGACAGGTAGTTGCGAAAATTACTCATGGCTCCATTTGAGAATGAAATTAGTGAATAATTGATTACATCTCTACCCCAGATTTGATCCTTTTCAATGGAAAGCATTGTGCTGACCATACATATGCTTCTTGGATTCCTGAGAAACCAGAAGTCAGTTTAGAAATATTGGAGCGGTGGTGGAAATTTTAAAAATTAGTTTTGATGGTGTATTTCTTGAACAAATATTTTTGGCAATATTAATTTAGTGACTGCCTCTAGCAGAACATCTGAAGGAAGTGTTTAGAAGTAGTAAGTGGATGAATTCCATGTGCATAAATAGGCTGACCTGTCAAAATTAGAATTTCTGCTATTTCAGTCAATCACAATTTAACATTCACAGATAATATGAAGTATTTGAAAGCATCACCTCAATTTTGTGGATTATTATCATATAATCAAATCTAAGGGCAAATCTGATATAAGAAGAATGTGTGGGAATGCCTTAAGTGTTTCTCACTAAACAACTTGTGCCTCATTTCAGGAAAAATATTCTGTTTATGGATTACATAGTTTGTTTGTTTGTTTGCTGCATTGATTTACTATCAGTGAAATGATACAAAGTTCAGCACATATATCAACACTAACACATTGCAGATTCTGCTATTTGTCCAGGGAAATTTGTTGTCAAGGCCTTATTTCTCTATGAAAGGAATGTTGTTTCATTTCAGATCTAAGATTTCCGACAAGGCGGACAATGAACTTTCTGAAAGGCGAGAGCTTTGGCTTGTTTCTTTTTTTATAAAATCACAAACATGGTCAGACATAGCTTTCCTTTCAACCAATTAAGCTATTTTAAAGCAAACTGGTCAAACAGTGACATCATAGTGGGGGGCCATGGAGTCAATTGGATGATATAGAAGGCAGAACACTTAAATGGTGACTTCTACCATTGTCTCCCCTGTATGAAGCCTTTCTCCTTGGCCAGTGCTGCCTGAGTGACCCTATACAATTGGGGGAATTCAAAGTCACTGACCTCAAGAGATGCCATTAAGAAGGCAACCACAGAATAAAATTTCATGCTTGGGAGCCAAACGTACTGTCGCCTTCCACATCTTGATGTTGACAATATTTAATCTGTACTCCTTCTTCCCATTATTATCATAGTCTTAAACAGATACATGTAACAGATTAAATTGAGGTCTGTACATTTCTGTCAATAACCTAACTTGCATGTGCAGCAGAATAACACTGAACTACTATAAACAGTGCAACTTGGTTTGCCTTTTATAGAACAACAGTGAATAATTGCAAGTCGTGATTTTTGAGTAAACTACTGCAGATTATTGACGGCTTCCCTGGCATATATTTCATATGACATCCATTGTCTTCTCCAGCTGCTGGATATAAAATTGGTGAGTTTCAGCATCTGTCTAATGGCCACATAGTTTCCCATGAGCAAAGAATAGGCAAATTCAAAACATTCTGTTAATAATTGGAGACACTAGGGGAAATGTTCTCTTTGCCATTTCTTAATGAGGACATCAAAACCTGTATTCAACCAGCAAGCAGATATAAAATAGAACCTTAGGGAAACAAAGAATGTGGCAATTGTTGTTCTGTCATCACAGGAAACTATAGCATATGTAATATACGTTTTGGAATTGGGGGAATGCCATGGTAGTCAAGAGGCAGGTTAAAAACACTATCAAATCATAGAATCTAAGTCAAGTAAACATATAACTGAAGTACCTGGTTTGAATATTGCTATACTACATCACACCACTGTACTCCATTCATAAGTGTAAGGTGTTTGAGGGCCCTTCCACACTGCTCCTATATCCCAGGATCTGATCTGAGATTATCGGTTTATCCCAGGATATCTGGCAGTGGGGACTCATATATTTTAGTTTAAAGCAGATAATCTGGGTTCAGATCCTGGGATAAAGGGCAGTGTGGAAGGGCCCTCAGAAGCCATGTTCTGGATTACCTCCTGTACTTCAATTGTGGTTTAAGACAATGAGAGGATATTCTTTTTTCTTCTTCACCATGGACTTAGCCTTGCAGGATATCAACAAAAAGTTGGAATGTAATAATAATAATAATCATCATCATCATCGTCATAGTCGTTGTTGTTTTTATATTCCGCCCTATCTCCCCGAGTGGACCCAGAGTGGATTACAATATATACAAACACTAACACAGGCAAACATTCAATGCCTTGATACAATTAACAGCAATTCACAAAGGCAAAGGCTTTCCCTTTCATCTCTGGCTTCTGGAGGTGGTGCTCAACATCTGCTCTGGGGGAAGTGTTCATCTCCATTTCCAAGCCAAGGAGCCTCCTTGTCATGTGACCATGACTGCTTGGAGTGCCTATTTGGGGGTGGTACCAATTGATCTATTCACATTTGCCTGTTTTTGATCTGCTAGTTTAGCAGGTACTGGGGCTAACAGCAGGAGCTCACCCCGTCCTGTGGATTCGAACTGCCAACCTTCAGATCAGCAAGTTCAGTGGCTCAATAGTTTAACCTATTGCACTACCTTCGGACCGAATATATAGTGGAACAGGATGAGTATGATTATGTTTTTTCTCAACCGCTTTCCCATTAAATGTATGTCAGTTACAACAATGTATACAAAATAGGGAAATGGAAAGAAAGAAAGCTGTCTTATCCCATACTCCATTGAAGGTGTTTTGTTTTTTTTAGTCCCCATGCTTTTCAGGAAGCCCACAGAACTATATCAGGTTTGTTCCATTTTATTTTCATTGTATTCTGATATAAGAAAAAATTACAACTATTACTCACCTAGGGCCACCGGTAAGGTTCATCTAACTTTTGTCACCCATATCTCTACATATATGGGAGTTTATAGAAAGACAATGGCAAGGTCAGTTTTTCAGTGAAAAAAACCTATACAGTATGACTCCCTTTTCAATGGACTCAATATCCACATTTTCCTTTACCTACACTCAAAATCAAACTGTATGATTCCATGGTATACTTCCAGCCTAAGCATAGTCAAAATAAAGGTCTTACTATTATGTATAGTTTTAGGTATCCATGAGAGGTTTTGGAATGTATCTCCCATGAATGTAAGGGTTATCATATCATTATATGCCAGTGGAACTTTTATTTGAACCTCTACTCTAAATTACAGTACATCTGCTCAAAAGCCAATTTACTATAGATGGCACATTCATGAATATGCCATCTCTCCTTCTGATGGCAACTCTCTAGTATGGTGATACACCCAGATGTTTCTGAGTCAAACTACATATTACTTGGCAGGTAGTTTTTTTAAAAAAAAAACTCAAGCTAAGAATAGATTAATGTGAGGTAGAGGGGCACTTTGCTCCCTCCAAACCATGCACTAGCAATTCCCTTTGCCAGAAATGGATCTCTTTTCAGCAATGGAAATTGCGGGCATGGTGATTTTGATCTATACTGGAACAAAAGGAAGAAGCAAAGAGTTAAGCCTCTCTGCCTGCCATCCTGGTTTGGTTTCCCTATATTTAATTTGGAGTTGTTTTCAAATGATAGTTGCTAGCTGTATCTTTATTGTATTTTTACCCTCTGTTTAAGTTGCCAACTTTAAGGGAGCTAAAATGGTCCAACAGGGACATCACTACCTTTCAAATATGGATATTTCTTTGGTTTGGCTGTCATCTTTGAACAAGCTAGTTTTTCAGGGTTTTTTTCTCTCTCTCCAAAGTACTCTGAAAACCTGTTTACCAGCTGGGCTGGTGGAAAATTTGTATGGACTCCAAGCAACAATGCCTTTCTTATGCTACCTTCAACATTTGGGGTGGAGAAGGGGAAGCTTCACTCTCCCAACTACTCCAGTTTGTACCTATTGTGGCAGAAAGAGATTGGATATGGCACTTCTTTGCCAGTTTTGTTAGGCTTTGTTTTCCTGCATCTCTCACTGTTTCCTGGCTACATTCTACTTTTCCTGTGTAGACGCATGTTAAACATGATGACTTGCTGTATAGAAGCCATGTGTTGTCATAATGTAACATCATTAAACAAAGTGTTTAGAGCAGTTTTCAGCAGAGCCAGAACATGAACAACAAAACCCGCCAATTACACTGTCATTTTCCGTAGTTGTTAAGGTTTCAAATGTCTCCAACTTTCTCTGGTAGGCCATATTGAGCATGTCAGAGTGAACATCTGAGATAACGATTTGCTACGCAATGTGCTAGTCTGCCCTCCCCCTCCCCTTTTTTAATATCAGAGAAGAAAGAGTTCTTTATAATAATTTGGCTCAAATGTCTACACACATTGCTCCAGCGTCTGTAGCAGCATGTGTTTCTAGGATTGTTCTGGAAGAGAAAATGCAGAAACAGCAGGGAGCAGAAGATAAACAGGCAATTCGTGACTCATTAAAACTGGCATTGGTAGCCAACATTGTGGAGTGTGTGAAGGCCCCAGATCCAGTTCGCCTATAAACTTTTCTTTACCAGCTGGACTCAGCATCTGTCAGAGTTTGGAAGGAGAGATAATCTGGTACAAATGATTTCAGTGTGTCGCGTTTATTAACCTGCCACCTTACATAACACTGCTGCTGATTGGGAACTCAGGGAACTGTTTAAACAATGACACAGCTTATTGTCAAAATGTTATGAGTTTTTTCTCAGATGTCTTATTTTTTTTTAATTTTGCAAAGAAAATTGCAACAAAGACAATTGATAAATTGTCAGTGAACTGGCTCAAATCACTACTGGGCCGAGAAAGGTATGTGCCAGAGGGTTGTTCTGAGGAAATCTGTTCCAGTTTTCTGCTTGCAATAAACAAATAGACAAAAAGAAACATTTAAAGCTTATTGTCACACGAACCATTAGATATAACTGTGAACAAGACAAATATGGCACTGAGACAACTCACCCCCATTTCTGCCCCATTTACTGTTCCTCGGGTTACATCTAACTCAATAGGTAAATGCTGTGATTCTAAAAGCAAAACCTGCAATCTTGTAGATGCAGACAGTAGGACTAGCTCTTGAACAAACATGTATGGGCTTGTGCTGCAAACTAATGATCTCTCACAACATTTGGGGTGGGGGGAGAGATAAGATAACCAGTAGTCAGAGATTCAAGTTATTTTCATAGCCTGGAAGAATTACCTTTCAGTCTACTACTGTTCATATTCCCCAGGTAGGGGCCATACTGGCTGTGGAGTTCTGGAAATTATGGTCCAAGCAAGTCTGGATGTGCCTAGAGTATCCCAGATAGACGCATGTAGAAAATTGAAGCAAGGCCATCACCTTTGGTGATGGTTCCTATCCCAAACTATTATGCACAACCCATTGCTGCTCTGCCACTTCCCCGTGGCAAACCTATATTCTGCTACTGATAGGAAAACCTATAATTAGCGCCAGATCACTCCATTGTCCCAGCACTTACTTTACGCAATGTGGTCAATCTATTTCTGCACCAGCATAAGCAGAATTGTCATCTTCTCTCATGCTCTCCTTGCAGACATTAATGATTTCGAGGATATTTTTTTTTTTAAAAAAAAGAATCACTAAACTTTTCTGAAATTGCTTTAATGAAATACGTTTTTTAAAATACCGAAGCAGCAAAACTGCAGGAAGGGGGTGAGGGTGGAATTACACCTCTACCAAAATTTTGGCTACAAGAACCAAAGTTCACCAAAGCATCTCAGTCGCACAAGTCTTCAAGGTGCAATATTGGTAAGTTGTTGCTATCCTTAATTGTATGAAGTGTGCAGAATAGCAGCATCATACCATAGAGTCCTATATTGGAAATATGTTGAATTCTGTAGATGTTTTTAATGTACTGTTATTCAAACCTTTAAAGGATTAAAGTCTATGATCGGTTAAATTGAGAAGCTGAGGGCTCCTCAAACTTCTGCTATGCACAGGTACAGAGACCTTAGAGTATGCAATTTGTGGGATGCTCTGGGAATCTGCATCCTGCAACCACTCTTTCTTCAAACATGGAAACTGACAGGAGGATCTCAGAGTCAATATCCTCTCCCATTTGTATTCCTCCCATGGTTTCCCACCACTTTTCCATTTCTTTTTTTCTCATGGAGAAATCTGTTAAGGAAACTGTGCACCATGTGTTTTGATGGTAGTGCTAGGAGCTCTCCATTTGGACATACCCTTAGAGTCTCTAGTTAGATGCTTATACTGAAGTAAACAGGCTTCAAACCTAACTATATTGAGAGTTAAGTCCATAGCCTTGGTTCCAGGTCATAGAAGGGAACGGCCTGCAACAAAAAGCTTCAGAAGCAGCAGCATAGACTTTGATCCCTAAGCAGACACTTTCTAGAGGTCATTTGGCACAGGAAATTTGAAAAGCAGCATACATTTGTTACTGTTTTTACTGTTTGTAACTCTTCCAGATCAGTTGCCAACAATTTCAAATTAATGGGGATGTTTATTTTTTTTATTACAAAATGTGCACATATTAGCTTATAAAATATGGATAAGCTGTTTTCCTGCACCAAAAGAAAAGCTTGCTATTTAAAATAAGGAAGAACTGTAGAGACTTTGGAAAGTTGCGAGGGGGAGGTAGAGAAAGTGGGAGGAGGCAGGCAAGAAATACCTCACATTTCATAATGGTTAGCTTATTATTTGTAGTTTTGAAACTTTATTGGTCCCCAATCTAATCTTTTCTGAGTATAAAAACATTAACATATGGTTTAGAGCAGCACAGGGCTGGAAAGCCTGTATCCCAAATGCGCATTGTATGCAGGGTGACATTCACACTAAATATCATCCCACAGGGTCTGTACTCCATTTTACCTGGGATTGGAGAGCCATGAAATCGCTGGAAAAGTTGTTCATGAGTCTGAACCAAATGGTGCACAGTGTACTGAGATAGTAACACTATCTGCTTCTGCCAAAGGTTGTGGCTCAAATGTCTCTCTAAGTAACATTAAAAATCTGCTGCTTCATGCCTATGAATTTCAATATTTATAGTGTTCAATAAAATGGTCCACTGTCAGAGAGAGATGTGCCACTGTGCACTCTCTGAGCAGATGGGCTGCAATATGGCACATTTACATGGACCAGCTGTGGAGTGCAGAAATGAATGCTGGTCATAGGCAAGATACAGGCGCCACATCTGGAATGCTAACAGACTGGCTGCGGCATCCATTGTAAAGTCTCCTGTAGCAAGATGGGCTCTGATTTAAAGCTGCTCACCAGTGTACCTTAAACTGCATCAAGAGTCCTCATTAACACAAGAGACTACAGTGAGGTTTAGGGCCTGGAACATCTCTGTTGGGCATCTGTTAGAGAGCAAGAATGGTACTCCGTGGGCTATTGTAGAAGCACCCCAGGGAGAAATTCTTTCGTGTATACGGCTGTGTTCTAAATTTAACTTCTCTTTTGCTTTCTTCCATCTATGATAGCGGGATTTAACATAATCTGGTAATAGCAGAAAACATCACAATCTCCCCCTCCCACCTCCCCCAATTTGCTACCATTTTAAACCCTCAATTTAAACTGTTTTGTTTTTTAAGGAAACATAACAATGAAACATTTAATATGCCTGACACATAAAAATAATAAATGTTTGTCACTAAATTTTATGGTTCCAAAATCTAAAGATCTCATGCCTATTCCATATATCATGTGGAAACATAATTCAGGTTTTCAATTACATACATACATTTTCAACAGGATGCTGCAGTCAGCTAGAGTTCCTTTATGTGTGCACATACATTATACACATCGATTTGTCACATTCACACACACGCACACATGTTTAGGTATGTTTAAAAAATCCAGCCCAGTGAATTGAAATAAATAATGAATATATAGTGAATTTCCTAGATTCAAATCTCCTGAAAAGTAAACCCCCTTGATTTTAGTTAAGTTTACTTAAATATAGCATTTAGCATTATGCTGCCATTCAGTACTCATCTACCTGGACTTACTTCTGAGTACATTCCTATCGGAAAAGAAAGGGTGACACTATGAAAAGTCTGCAACACAAAGGAATTTGTCACATAATGCTACTAAAGTGCAATTACGGCAGTACAAAAATACCTGTTGACAGGGCTTACCACATGACACCTTGGGTGTCTCATAGTGGCATTGCACTTGATCCATCATTGGATAGTCTCTTTTCATTGATGGGAAAAACTTGTCAGTGAATCCAATATTACTGTTGTCCTGTTGTACTTCCCTGTGTGATAATCTCTTTCGGCTCCAGTTCCAGTATTGCGAAGCAGAAAAAGTTGTGGCAAATCGAAGAATGTTGCATGAAGTAGTGGCAAATGGGGTGGGGTGGGGGGGGGTGCAGATGCACTGGATAGGGGAAACATTGGTTGAACACGAGGCTTTGCAAAAGATTAGTAATGGGAATTTATATCAAAAAAGTGCCAGCACTTGTGAAGGAGATCGTTCCAATAATTGTACGTTTCTGTTTGCTTAAACAATGTGATTCTAATGAGAGAACAAGCTGGCATGATAAAACCCAAAAAGAGCAAAAGATAAACAAAAAGCATTTCCATGAAAATATAGCTGAAATCCTGCAACAAGAGACATTGCTACAGAGCCATAAAGCAATGCAGCCTCCACCCCCTGAGTAATATGGTCATTTCCAGCAGTTGAATGCACTGCAATTGGAACAATTGGAAAAGTTCTGGACAAGTCTCTGTCTGTCTCTCTGTGAGATTTTCACAGTGGTCTGGGGTATATAGCAATGTTTGAAGTTGCTCCTGCATTTTTCTGAGGAATTTTTAGTTTAATTTGTATGCCACTTTTGCTACAATGAGTTCATCAAGGCAATGCAGATAGTCTGAACTTTTATCTTCACAACAAGCCTATGAGATGGAGTTCAGACAATGAATGGACCAAGTTCACCAAATGACCTCTGTGGCTTTGTGAAAAGCTTTAATCTTGGTGATAGTTGGATACTCTAACTCAGGTTTCCTTAAACATTTTCCTCTTGCAGCCCCAATTTTCTAGATAAAGTTTTGTGTGACCATAGATAAGTAGGTATATAAATAGGTATACAAACGAAGCATTTACTGAGAATAAATCATTAAGAAATTTATTTTAAAACCATTCTTTGGTCTAAATATAATGTTCCCATTTATTAAAGACAAAAGCCACTTGGCATACTAAGCAGATAGATATGATTGCTTATTTGTACATAAAGAATTAAATCTTGGCTGGATGTTTGATACTGCAGGACACAGAGTGTCTTCAACATCTTCTCAGCAGTGGTCATATTGGCATGCTTGATTTGTAGATTCAAGTGGTACAATATACTATATTTTCTCTCCTTTTTTCCCCTCCTGAATCGAGGGGCCACTATGGGGTGTTTTGGGGGTCCATACCTCCATTGTAAAAGATCCCAGATGTGCCTGAAATGGGACCATCCTTACTTCTCTTCTGTCCCATCATGGTCTGATAAGAATCACAGAATCATAGAGTTGGAAGACACTGCAAGGGCCATCCAGTCAAACCCAATTTCTGCCATGTAGATACACACAGTCAATGCCCTCTTGACAGGTGGCCATCTAGCCTTTACTTAAAAACCTCAAGAGAAGGAGAAATCCAAGGACGCATATTCCACTGCTGAACAGCTCTTACAGTCAATAAGTTCTTCCTAAAGTTTATGTGGGATTTCTTTTACCTGAAATGTGAACACACTGTTTCATGTCCTGGTCTCCAGTGCAGCACAAAACAAGCTTTTGCATTTCTAAGGTTTGATAAAAAGGTTGGCTGATTTTCCAACTTCACTCAAAGGAAGTCTATATGAAAGGAAGCTAATTTTGTTGCTGAGAAGGGGCGGGTGGAAGGGAAGAGCAGGAGGCAGGAGAAAGCAGAAAGGGGAAGGCCAAGGGGAGAGGCGGATGGCATTGCAGCTCCTGCTCCTTCTCACCATTTATTTTTGCCCTGTGAGAAAAAGGCTCCAGAGGGAGAGTGGAGGGGGCAGGAATTTACATACCACCTGAATTGCTGGTAAGGAAAAAGGGAGCAGAAGAAAGTGGAGGTAGTAGGCAATTATAGTAATGGAAAGGCTAAGATTACAGGACCGACTAAATGGTATGACTAAATACGTAAAATATTTTTCTTTTCCGTTTTTTTTCCTGTAATGCAAATACATAGTTACATTCTATGTATATAATCTATTTTTTTAAAATTAAAAGAGAATAAAATGTGATAAGTCATATGATAAGTTCACAAAATGTGATAAGTTCTATGACTGCAATGTATCTCCAGAACAGAAAGCCAACCAAAGCCACCAAATTAACACAATTTCGAAAACATCATGACAAAGTGCCAGACATGAAGCCTATTAGAATATCATATACACACACATACCAAAACAAAAGGAATGGAAGCTAGATACAAGAATAGATCAAACTATTCTGATTTTGTTCAAAGAATAAAAATTAATAAACATAAATATTGGTAAATTTGCCAAATATGTGGTTCACTTTGATAGAACTGTATGAAATGTCCCAGAGGAATGAGAGATTGTATTTTGTTTCTCACATCAAGAAGACTTTCAGAAGTTAGAGTTCACAAAAGACTTAACTTTCTGACCAAAGAATGAGGTACGTGATATATAAAATGAGCTGAGAATAGAGAGCAGGACCTGAAGAGAAAATTATACATATGAGGATGACCTGTGGGTTGTAAGATGTTCCAAAAACAGACCAGTTCCTACAACAGTTTCCTAGAGGATTGAAGTGTACCAGCTATATGTTTGTCACTGCTCATAAGGTGAGTGTTACCTGATGAGCCATCAGATTTAGAAGTTGACAGAGTTCTGAAGTTGTCACTATTCTGTGGGGGAAAGCTGCACAGGAAGAAATATATACTGTTTGAGAATAGATACAGACACTTGATCTTCTATGGATACTAATAGTCACTCAACTTGTTTTTATTCAGCAGCTCCTGTAGAAACATAAAGAACAAAACCTTGAAAAACTGTCTGTACATATTTCATCTGTACTATATAAATTACTTTATGTAGTATTTACTTTATTTTTCAAATGAACATACAAAATGCAGTAGCCAAGTCTGCCCAAAGATATTAAAAAGTTGATGACCATGCCATGCATTGTTGGTAAGTCAACATGCACCAGCAGGAATCGTACTTGTTTACGATATGACACTGTAATAAGTAACATGTATGAAACTGAATACAGATTGTTTCTCAATTGTATGATAACAAGCCCTATGAGGAGCTTGTTAAATTGCTGGAACAATGGCTTCAAACTACGGGAAAGGAGATTCCACGTGAACATTAGGAAGAACTTCCTAACTGTGAGAACAGTTCAGCAGTGGAACTCTCTGCCCAGAGGCTCCTTCTTTGGAGGCTTTTAAGCAGAGGCTGGATGGCCATCTGTAGGGGTGCTTTTTAAGGGGGAAAGTATTAATTACAATATCTGGAGCAACATACTTTGGGAGGGGACCACTCTGTATAATTTTTTTCTGAAAAGAGGGCAGTAGTCCAAATAAGTTTGGAAACCTCTGCTCTATACTGACTCCAATGGTATCAGAGTCCTTTCCTCCAAAAAATAAATTGATTCTCTACCAAATAGCTGCTAAACCCTATGGAGGTGAGGCACGGGACTGGTAATTGTTCATCTTTTTCCTTGCCAATCTGATTACTCTGCTTAAGAGATATAGTACTACGACTCACATTTCCAACAAATTTAAAAATGATCATACACCCAGGTATATCCAGATTTATCTGGATTTAACAACACAGCATACTTTTAAGGGGGAAAATATTAACTACAATATCTGGAGCAACATATTTTTGAAGACTAGTCACCATTGAACAACAGTGGGAAAAGGTTGTTTTTTAAGCGCCTCTTTAAAAAAAGAGGCATCTGGTTGGACAAGTTGATATGAGCTGGAGTAGATTGAACCGATCCAACTCAGCACTTCCTTAACTCATCAGTGACATCGATGTATACGTTAACTTGTTTCACTGTTCGTCCCATTGCCCTGTCTTTAGTCCACATCTTTGAAAATAGATTTGCATTACTGCCTAATAATGGATCTTTATAAAACTCGCATAATATGAGCTGTTTCTGTATTCAGCTGAACCTGCTTCAGCATGCCTTTAAAAGACAGAGGATGATGGTAGAAAAAGTCTCCCTAGGCAAGCAGCACTGTCTCATATGCATATAAATTCATGCTAGTCTTAGGATTTATCTTTGAAATATAAATGTATAACATACACACTATGATAAACACTCGCTGGGGTAATCTAAACAGGCGATCAGTCATGTCACTAAATTCTTCCTAATATCTATCAAGCCACCTTCTTACTGACTTGGGACATTTTGCAAAGCTGTAAAACTGTCACCAACCAGTAAAATGAGAAGCAGGAGTGTGGGAGATGGGGACATTTGCATTGGACTTTGTCCTGTGAAGATCAAACATCAAAATACGATTTGGTAACTTGGTAATAGAGAAGAATGGGAAGAGCATATCCTTATTCTTTCCTCCTTTTTTCTTTCTTGCTTTTCCTTTCTTCTTTTTTTAAAAGTCCAGTTCTTTTAAGTGTCTCCTTAAGAGAGCTCAGTAGGGTGTGTCAATATTGCTCCCCATGGTAATCATATGGTTTGCCGATGCAGACACTGAATTGTTTTGTGGATGTGAAATATTGTGTGTTACCCTGTGAGCAGTGGAGCCAGTGGATCTGGGGGCCGTTGTTGAGAGTGACAGTTACATTGTGCCCATGAATAGTGCAGAGGCAAAATCAAAAACTCAAGTGGACCCAGACAGAATGTCCTGACCTTTAAGAAAAAAGCTGATTGGTTATGGTATATAAGCTCTCTTCATCTTTCAGCATAATCCATTACACCTTTCTTAGCGAATGCTAGTAATTTATGGGAATGCATGGATATGCTTCCCATAGATTCTTTTACACATTCATCAGTGGGGAAAAAATCTTTGCATCATGTGATATTTTACATATAATTATTTTAAATGTTTTATATTCACATTTTATTTCTTAATCTTATTAAATCTTACAATTTTCATATACAAACTTATGATGGCATTCTAATTCATTTCAAATATCAATCAGTAAGTTCTAAAATAAATGGCATACTGGTCCAAGAAAATATTTCTAATGTGAAAAAAAGAAAGAAAAAAAATACTCACCCAATAATATTATAATGACAATGGAAAAATAACAAAGTTTGGCCAGATAAAATGTATTACTTCATTTTGTCATTAATATTAATACTATGCAAGTTTTTTAATAATAGTATAAGATCTGTACTCCAAAGCGGGAAAGATAAGCAATCACCAGTATCTATAGTTCAATATTGATTCTCTTAATTTGACTTTGTCAGATCTAGATTTTTGAAACATTTATAGCAGATGTAATATAATATTTAAAACTTATTTGATGGATTTCTATGCACTATCAACAAAAAATATTTTGCCTTATTCTTATTTTTATTAGTTAATGAATAAATCAATCATATCTTAAATTAATCACTGTATAAGGAACTAAAATCTTGATGAGGATTGCCTTTTTATTATCATAGCCATTTTAAAAAAATGCTTAGTAAATGTAACAGCTTTTGGAAGGAGTGATTAAACATTTATCAATTCTTTTATAAATAGGCAAGACATTCAACACCTGTAATTGCAAGGTGGATTGTAACACAAGTCACAGAGGGGAAGGAGAGATAGGCAGCTAAAGAAATTGTTTTGATCCCCTACCTGACCCTTCCCTTCTCCTCCTAATTTGCTACCACCAGATGTTCCTCTTCTATGAAGCCCTTCTTCTTGTGGATGTGGAACCCACAGTCAGATGCAGCAGCATTCATAACGTAATACTATACCTCTCCTTTTGATATCCCTTAAATACAAATTAGAGCCAATATTGTGAAGTCATTTCACTTCACTTTATTTCTTAATTAGTCGCTCTCCACCAAGGTGCTCTAAGCGACTTACAATCTAAAATAGCATTTACACAATATAAAAACATTCAACATAAAAACATTCAACATTTGAGTGTTAGACAATGAGAACAGAGTTCAAATCCCAGCTTGGGTATGGAAAGTCACACAGAGGAAGGCAATGGCAAACCTCTGCAAACCTTTTTCACTCATGTCTATATAGACTATAGATAATTTTTGTAAAGCAGGCATTACTTTTAAAATGTATTTTTCTATTAGGGAGATTTTGATGTCTAAATAACTAGTTGCCTCTTGGATGCCATAAACATACACTCACATGCACAAACTTAATTTCCATTTGTATACAACAGAATTTTCTATGATGGGTAAGTTAATGACCTTGATTTCCAGTTTGTTTGAACATGAAAGGTTTAAAATTGTCAATCTGGTAAATTTATACAACAGTATTGCCGCCCTCCACACACAAAGTCCTAAAGCTACTTTATCCTGTACATATTTTAGTCATCACCTAACACAAATTTGCACTGGATTATGGCAAGGACAATTTTGTCTCTTTTTTTTCTCTAAGAGCCATACAAGAAAATTCTTCCAACGCAATTAGCATTCTAAAGAATAGCTTCAGTTTTGTGCTCCATTAAAGTCAGCTAAATTGATGCCCTGCATGTCTTTATTTCAGATATAAAGCTGAACAATTAAAGCCCATGTCTCTTTGCTCAGCTTTTGATTCTTCACAAAGCTTTCCCACTTGCCGCCTTTGCATGTTATGTTAACAAAGTCAGTTAACACCAAGCGCCACAGTAACAGGCATGGCGGAATTCCTTGTTTTTGCTCAATCAGACTGTGTTCAAACTATCCAACTGATTTATTTGTGCAGGCTGACCCTTATTCACCACATAATTATCCTTGTATAATGTTTCAAGAGACTCCTGACATAAGGGGAAAGACAATTGCTGATGTTTCTGGGAAACAACAGTTGACATGATGGCCAAAATGATGGTTGCAGGTTGAAGGCTGGATGCATTTTGAAGGGTATACTCCACTCTGAAGAGGTATGGTTGGAGAAACGTATTTCAGTTGCCACTGGCAGCCTCCTCAACCTATCAATCATCCCCAAGAAATATTATGCCAGTCAGAACAAATGAAGAGATAAGGAATGAAAGGATGAGCAGTTGATCTATTTGGACCAAGATTTCCCCCCTCATTCCTTAAATTACATGGATTTAGTGTTCCTCCTTGATCAGTTTGAAAGACTTAGTCACATTCTGATCTCTTACTTCATAGGTGTTGCAGTGAACTAACAAGAGACTGACTAATTGCATACCAACTATCTTCAGCAACACATAGCCTAATAATATGAGATCCAGCATGGTGTACCAGTTTGACTGCTGGACTATAGCTTTGGAGATCAGGGTTCAAGTCTCTGCCTATCAATAGAAACCCCTGGGTGACCCTAGGTAAGTTGCATGCTCTCAACCTCAGAGGAGAGCCATGACAAACCTCCTCTGAACAAATATTGCCAAGAAGCCTCCACGACAAGTTAGACTTAGGATCGCCATAAGTCAGAAATGACTTGAAGGCAGACAACAACAAGGTCTTCATGATTAATTTTTGTGTAAAATTTGTTATTTCAGTAGATCCTAACTCGGTTACTCATTTAGGATTGTGGTCTCAGTGACTGGAATAATATCCCAGACCATCATCTGAGAATACCTAAAAAGGCTAATGGTTCGGAGCTAGTGTAACACAGCAGCTATGTATATTTCATGCTTGAGTTAACACTAAGGGTCCTTCCAGACAAGCCCTATATCCCAAGATCTGCTCCCAGGTTATCTGCTTTAAACTGGATTGTATTAATCTGCACTGCCAGAATATCTGGGATAAACAGAAAACCTGGGATCAGATCCTGGGATATAGGGCATGTCTGGAGAGCCCAAAGTCTGAGTTTGTGCATTCATGAACTGTGATCTATCAACCAGTTGAACTTCGGTAGAAGAGATCCATCCTTCTTTTTTTTTTTTTTTTTTTGCAATCAACTGTATACTTTAATTCTGCACCAAGGAGTTGGGAGACCATGCCAGAAAAAAAGTTATGGAAGAGTTGCTAGAGGGTGGCATGGCAAAGGAAGGGAAGTCCTTTTCCATGAGCATAAAACTACTCACATATCAGGTGGAACCCAAGAGTTGCTTGGTGGCTTGAGCCAAGTCATCATGTGTGATCCATGATCCTCACAGAAAGCAAACTCATGGAATAGTAGAACCTTTATTTGTCTCTATTCTGAGCTCATTTCCCTTACTCAGAAACAAGGCATTGAAAGGTCTGAAGGTCACATCAGAAAAAAGCTAAAGCTGAATTAAGAGAGTTTAGCCTTTTGCTATCACCCTTATGCTGATCAGTCACACACATATGTAATGTACATCAATGCCTATGCTTTTGATATTCAGAGACATACACGTTCTCATGAATTACTTACCTGTTTCTTAACAAATGGCCAGTGCAAGTGGAATTTTCATTCCCTTTTGACAATTGAAAGATTGATCCTTTATTTACTGGAAAGATTATTTTCCTCCACCTGTGATTCAATAGATAGAATATTTAACAATGTTTGGAAAATATGAAAGAATAATATATAGAATAAATTTATGAATTGACTTGTAATTGGGCATTTGGTCAGCATTTTTAGAAACCTATGACTAATGTGGTTCCCCCTTCCCTTTTTGCATTTTTATTTCCTACATTTATTATACTGGAACATAATAATACTCAAAATCTAGGCAATTTAGGGAGGGGATTCTGAAGAAGATGTGGGGGTTATAGTGAGCTGTAGGGGAAAAGAAAAACTTGATTCATCTGCTCTTCCTGGCATTGATTTGCATTTTGAAGCAAAGTAGTATGAAAAGATAATAGAAATTGTACTTAGTACTTGGTGCGCAATCAGTCATACAAGCTGTTTTATTTTTGTAGCAATCCAAACTGAAAATTAGGAAAAAATTGAGTACTTTGTTTAATATGATGCTGGATTTTATCCAAAGTGATGAAATAGGAAAGCCAAATTTCATCTTAAGTCTTAAATATGACTTAGGTAAGTCGCTACCACATCTGTAATACAGAAATACTCAAAAAGACCTACCAGAGCTTGGAAAAGTGGCTTTTTTGTGCAGTATTCCCCCAAATTCCCCAAGCAGCATGAGCCGAAAGAGGAACATTTCCAAGATTTGGACTGAGTTTATAGGGTCATTGAAATATATTCTGAAAGCACTATTTAATAGTATTTCCCCCAAGTGATAAGACATTTTAATTTTTTGCATCAGAATCCAGGACACTGCTTACTTAGAAGTGGATAGCAAAGGTAAGAGTCACTGAATACTATTCACCAATCCTAAATTCCAGGTAGTAAAAATACATGAACTTCTTGTACTCAAATTGCTTCATGGCATCTAAAGGAAAACACAAGAATTTCAGCATATGGTTGTACCACCATCCCATCTCAGTTTTAGAAAGTGTATCCAATCTTTTAATGGCTTAGATGGACACAATTTTGAAAAAAGAAAACCCAGCAAACACTGCCCTTGTCTGAGAGATGGAAAATTTATGGCTGCAAAGGGCAGTGTTCTATCAAAGCGTTTGTGCAAGGCCAACTCACCTACTGGGTGATGTGAGGGACACAGCGAGATGAAAGTGAAGTGGCTTCATTTCTTCCCATCGCAACAAAAAGGTTGAAGAAGAATATAGTTGATACCCTGCTGTCCTTAGTTACCTGGGAGTTCGGAGCCTGCCGTTTGAATAATGTTTCCTGTACAATGGGGATGACAGCAGAAGTGTGGAGAGAGTGATGGGGCTTCCTGCAGGCTCAGCTTTTATAGTTCAAATTCATTCTTTACCCTCAGAATAGAACAGATAATAAATGTGTAAATAAATAGTTAGCAATCTTTGGTCATAGCAGCGTAACTAGTCGCTTTCTTGTCCTTAAAAAGAAAACTACACTTAGAGACTTTTGCCATGAAACACAGGGGCCCCAAAACCTTCATATTTCACTTCTCCGATTGTTTATAACAGATTGTAATCATTTACCCCTTTGTGGCAGATTATGAATAATGCTAAATTAAACCATGCAATCAATTGCTAACCAGGATTTAAATTGAAGTGATGAATCTTATCTATGTGTGCTGAAGCAAACACTGCAAGATTGATACAACTAACAACATAGGCATTTACTATATGTACCTGTAGCATGATTATGGAGGTTTTGAAGCATGTAGGAATTCAGATGTATACTGCACGTGCTTTCATATGTGTATTTGGGATGATCCCTGACAGTAACACAATTAGATCATGTAGTAATACACACAGAGTTCTGGATCAGTATGTTTAATGTGTATTTTAATTTTAAAATGTGTACTTTGTTCAAAATGAAAATAATATTGTCCAATATTGTTAGGATTTTATCCACAAACCCTACAGTCCTGAAAAAATGGCTACTAATTCTCTGCTGCTTACAAGAGTTCGAACTTGGTCATTCTATACATCAAAGCAGTATGTTTAGAATTTAAAGAAATTCTAAACATAAAAAAGATTACATGAGTCAGCTATTAGCTCTAAAGTTCTCCAATGCAACTGTGTAGAGGAGACATAAAAAATACAACCATGTTTTTCAATCAAAAAGGATATTTTAAAGTTGAATTATTAACTAGTGGGGTTTCATGATGCTATGCTGTTTGTTATTGCTATTGTGCTATTGTTTATGCACTTGTATTTTGTGTGTTTGCACTATTGAGTGCTTTTGTGAGCTGTCCTGAGTCCCTTTCGGGGAGATGGTGGTGGGATATAAATAAAATATTATTAAGGAAAAGATAAAGGTTTCCCCTGACATTAAGTCTAATTGTGTCTGACTTTGGAGGGTGGTGCTCATCTCCATTTCTAAGCTGAAGAGCCAGTGTTGTCAGTAGACACCTCCAAGGTCATGACTGCATAGAACTCCGTTACCTTCCCGCAGAAGCAGTACCTATTGATCTACTCACATCTACCTCCCCTGGTCACACAGAAAACTTGGCGACTTGGAAGGCGCTGAACAGACTGTGCTCTGGCACCATGAGATGCAGAGCCAACCTGAAGAAATGGGGCTACAAAGTGAAATCCACGACATGAAGTGTGGAGAAGAGCAAACTACTGACCACCTGCTGCAATGCAACCTGAGCCCTGCCACATGCACAAGGGAGGACCTTCTTGCAGCAACACCAGAGGCACTCCAAGTGGCCAGCTACTGGTCAAAAGACATTTAATCAACTACCAGGCTTGCAAACTTTGTGGTTTGTTTGTTTGTTTGTTTGTTTGTTAAAAAATGCAATGCAACTGTTTGGTCTGCCCCTGACATGATAAATAAATACTCACATTTTGCATGTTTTTGAACTGCTAGGTTCGCAGAAGTTGGGCTTAACAGCGGGAACTCACTCCGCTCTCCAGAGTTGAACCACCAACCTTTTGGTCAGCAAGTTCAACAGCTGAGTGGTTTAACCCACTGTGCCATGAGGGGGCCCTAAAGTATTATTATTATTATTATTATTATTATTATTATTATTATTATTTGAAACACCACAAGATGAGTCCACAGCAGACACTCTGTTGGCTGTTGTATTGGATCACACGTTGGACACTTCCCAAGTGTCTAGGACTGTGTGATGTATCGGCGAATAATGCATGCAGATCCCATTAAGGTGGCCTTTTGCAGCTGGCAGATGGTAATCTTGTCAGCGCTGATTGTGTTTAAGTGCAGGTCAAGGTCTTTAGGCACTGCACCCAGTGTGCCGATCATCACTGGGACCACCTTTGCTGGTTTGTGCCAGAGTCTTTGCAGTTCAATCTTTAAATCCTTATATCTTGTCATCTTTTCCAGTTGTTTCTCTTCAATCCTGCTGTCACCCGGGATTGCAACATCGGCAATCCATACTTTGTTTTTTAACACGATCATGAGGTCAGGAGTATTGTGCTCCAAAACTCTCTCTGTCTGAATCTGGAAGTCCCAGCGTAGCTTGACGTGTTCATTTTCTGTAACTTTTTCTGGCTTGTGATCCCACCAGTTCTTTGTCGCAGGCAGATGGCATTTGTGGCACAAGTTCCAATGAACCATCTGAGCAATGATGTTATGCCTCTGCTTGTAGTCTGTCTGTGTGATCTTCTTGCAGCAGCTAAAGATGTGGTCGATTGTTTCATCTGCTTCCTTGCAGAGTCTACATTCGGGATCTGTTGTCAACTTTTCATTATTATTATTATTATTATTATTATTATTCACACTCATGAATTGCTTCCAAGAATGGACATTTGTTAGTTTGAGAAAGCTTCAGCCACTGTTTATTCCATGACTATAATGCTCCAGTTCATCACAACTGTTTCCCCCCCCCCCCCAAAAAAAAAAAAACATGCACCACATCTCTGGAATAGTGTAGAAAAAGCACAGCTCAATAAGTGACAAGTAGAATATTTCAGCTACAATGTTTTGGTAACAAAAATAATATGCTCAATCATTTAATTCTCCCATTTCTTTAATTAACAGCACACCAGAGGAAACACATATCTTAATATTCTCTTCTTAATATTTTATTAAAATAGTTCATTGGCATTTTACATTTCTACAATGAATATTATTCTTATTGACAATTTGTCAGCTACTTACATCTCCTCAAAAGCAAATACTGCTACTTCTCTTACTTTTATTTTCTGGGAACATAATCAACAATGTTGAAATGAATTCCTTTTTCAACCATGTTTTTTTTTTTTTGTTATGCTAGCTAAATATTTAAGGCCTACATCTCTTTTCTTATCCCAGTTGAATATTCTTTTCTTTTGTCAACAAAGCCAATGATACCTGCCTACTTGCTTTTGAATACACATTGGGTAGAATTTGAAAAAGTCAGGTACTGTCTTTATTCTGCATTAATTTGTCCTCTGCCTGTGATGTCTCAGCCATATATGTATATGTGTAGTGAAGACCCATGTTTTAAACCCACATTTAATGACCCATCAAGCAGGAGAATGCAACCAATGGCCAGTGGGTCTATTCCACTCCAAGAAGGGCAAGACTCTTCCCTTCTCTCCTGAGTTAACTGAATGCAAATAATCTTTGCATTTTGAATGCAGTTTGCAGCAACTGAAGTAAACTGAACTCAAAAGAGGGATGTGGGAGGACAAAAAAACTGGGACATTTAAGAAGCCGTTGAAAAAGTGGGATGGCAGAGGATTAATCAGGACAGTTCCTCCAAATTGAGGTTGTTGGAGTATATGGTATTTACCATTCCCTACCTGTATCTTTCTCAAATTCAAAAGAGTCCAAGTATGCTAAGGATGGGGATGCTGTTCTGCAATTAAGAATAATGTTTAAGAATTGTTTCAGAAATTCCCACACATAAAATCTCTGTAGAAGAAACAGCACAGCAAATGAAATGTTGGTGTTTTGAACAAGCAAGTGTAATTATTGTATTCTTTTGATTAATTCAAACACTGGAAACACATGTGATGGTATAAACCAATGTGTCAACCCATACAAGTATATTTACTTTTGCAGATGAAACTGCTATTGCTGGGTGTTTTTCAGCTGGGCAGATGCCTGTGTACCAGATTTGCAAATCAAATGCTTCACCACTGGCACAAGGGAAAGGAAACTGTAACTGCAGCACTCTAAAACATGTGTCTTTCCAGACATCCTGGAGTAGTCACAGATATGGACACAATATTGCATCTGTTTCCAAGGAAGAAGTGAAAACCACCACCAGTTGCTGTTTGGACTGATTTTACCATTTTTCTTGTCATTAATTTATAAAATATTGTATATATTCATGTATAAATTGACCACAGGTATAAGTCCAGGGCAGGTTTTATGGCCAAAATTTTGATATGATTTGTGAATATGTCATGGGTCTTCCACAGAGAGGGAACAGCACTAATGGCTCCTAAGGAACCAGCCACATTGCCCTGTCCAGACATTTAAAAATGAGAGAAATGGTGCAGAGAGAGCAGAAGGAGTTGGTGTTTCTTTGAGGTTCTCCTAGGATGGTCTATGCCCTTACCTTCCACCACTCTACTCAGAGAAGGGTCTTACTCCTTTTTGAGAAAAAAATAAGGTACAATAATCACACTGACCCATGGATAAGTCGATCCAGGTTTGTGGGTTGGTTCTTTGACTAGAATTTCTAGACTGATACGTAAGTATATAGGGTAGTGGTTCTGGTAAAGCCCTGATTTGTGCCTTTCTAAAGCCCATGAATCCACAGAGTCTACTGTATTAATGCATGTGCAGTTCAAAAGAAAACCTCTTCCAATCAATTTACAAATCTCAGCACAAGGACAGATCAACAAGGGATCCTTCCTTTGGACACAATGTAAGACAACCCAACTCACTGGAAAAAGCAGCAATACTCAGTAAACTGAAAGGTAATAGCAAAAGTAGACCACATTTACAGATGGATTGACTCAGTAAAAGAAGCCACAGTTCTGAGCTTGTTAGACTTCAACAAAATGATGGATGACTTGGTTTCTTAGAGGGTTCTCGTTTCTAGGGTGGCCATAGGTTCAACCTTATTTCACAGCAGGTGACAAGAAACAATATCAAAACATTAATGAATTTAAAATAATAAAAACACATATTTTCAAAAAAAAAAAAGCTACAGAGTGTAAGTCTATCCAAAGCTCTTTCATTAAAACAGCCAGTTATATTACCAATAACTTGCCGGAATTTGTCTAGTGAAAGAGTTTGCCTGTTGAAAGAAAGACAACAAGAAAGGGGCCAGCTAAGCCTCCTGAGAACAGAGTTCTAGATCCCATGAACAGCCACCAAGAAGGTCCTCTCTCACATCTCCTTCAGATATGTCTGTGAAGATGGATGTACTGAAAGAAGAATCTCACATGAAGATACCAGAGTCCAGACAGGGTCAAGAAGCATGCAGTAATAACCCAGCATAAATGATGTGGTTAGAAAGGCTGTCATGAAGTCATATAACTTTTTCTTTTGGCATGAAAGGGCCACAAAACCCCTGCCATCTGTGGCACTGTAGCAGCTGTGCCAAATGTTTGCTACTTGTAATCTGTGCTATATAGCTTAGCCAATGGAAGAATTATGGAATAAGCTTTCCCTAGGACCTTCTCTTATATGATGGTACTTTCTGTTCCATTGAGAAAGAGAAAAGCCAGTCCTTGAATTTTTAAGACAAAAGAAAGTTAATTTAATACAATTCTGATTATGTGAGGGCTTCCATGGTTTATTCAATGCTGGTTCCCTCTGAATGTACAGGTTTCCACTGAGAATCAAAACTCTGTCTTGGTGCACCACATATATCTGATTTTTCAGAGATGCATCTGGACCAATGAAGGTTGTTGGTTTCTATCTCAGTTTGGATAGCAATTGTGCTCCAGGTATTTGACACCTTAAAGTCCCTATCCAAAGTGCTGAATTCTGGCTCCAAAAAGCACCTTTGACAGCTGTTTTAACTCTGAGTTAGATCAGAAAGTTGTAGTTTATGGTGCATTATCTTGCAGGCTGTGGCAGAACTTCATTCTTTCTATAGTTTAAATATTTAAAAGACTAAAGCAATTGTCCACTTATCCTGCCATCTTTTGTGTTCTGTAAGTTTCCCCCTTTTCTTCAGTGTTCCTCACTTCCCTCTTCAGTAAGGCTAGGAAACTGGCCGGTGGAATCAATTCACCCCATTTCTCTTCCCCTCCTCTTCTCCCAGTGTCTAGAAAAAGAATAGCTCAAGCCTTGAATGTTCATGTTGGATATTGTCTGAAAGGTTGCCTATCATGTTACTGCTTGGAGGCTCTGGCGGTCAGGGATGACACGCTCCAGCTTCCCTATTAGACCCCCTACGCAGTCTGAACAAAGGGAACGGCAGGCTCCCGGCCAAGCACATACATTTGCAAACTGCCGTCAGTCAGTTCCCAAGGCCAGAGGCTGGATGCCATTAACAAAGAAGACGTGAACTGCGGGCCTAGCCCATTTCATTCTCCCTGCGGAGAGAGTGGCGCTTCTCATGGACCATCGATGGGGTGGCTCTCTCACCCCTTTGGTCACTCAGGAGAGAGCTGGCAAGGATATGCTGCCACCACTGCTTTATATTTTAATCAAAGGGCTGCCTGAGCCACTATTGCACTTAGCCGCAAATGAGGCTGCTTATATATTAAATGATTTTCAGCTCCCTCCTCTGCTTTCCTTTGAAAAGAACCAGCAACAGTCTCTGTTCTTCACTTCTGCAGTCTGTCTTCAGTGGGTCCAAACAGCATACTTTTGGAAGGCTGTTAACTATTCTTGTTCTGAACATAACAGCGGTGTTTGGGATTTAAATACTTTATGTTCCCTTATTATTTGCATTTCTGTGACCAGTTAGATCAGAAATTCTCCTAAACAAAATACAACTCATAGGACACAGAAATGTGGTCCCTGAACCTTTTGGGGGATGTTTAATGTGCCCTCAAAGCCTTAGCTTCCACTAAATTGACTACTGCCACCACAATCCACAGAATCAAAGTTGGTCATGCCTTTCTGATAATTCTTTTAGAAATATAAAAGAAAAAAACTCCTATGGACTCACAGAATCCTATGGTATGGAAGAATATTCTCCTTTTCCTGCTCCATAAAATTGCTATATTTCCTGCTAAATTTTGACAGCCATTGTTGCAATTTTACTTACAGGGCGAAAATGTGGCCTCCATAATGTTGCTTATCCATGCTACAAATTATGGTCTGAACAATCAGAAATGAACTGTTGGCTAAATCTCTTTCTCCTTCCATTCATCCTTTCTTTTCTTAATCCCATTTATTTTGCTTATAACACAAACCATAGTTTATAGTTTTGTGACAGTAGCAATATGATGCACCATTTCTCCATACCAGAAGAAATCATGATATGAGATGGGTGGGTGATTTTGATTTAGAGGGCAAATGCTAAACATACTTTGATAATGTGTATTCCAAGTAAAATTGCAATTTGTGCTACAGAAGAAATTATGCAGAGTGATTGCAAAAGAGAAGGGAGTTAGCTACAGCATAGAAAGTGTGAAGCTACAGTTAATTTCTGATCTTCCAAACTATGGTTTAGAGACCATTGATCCAGGGGTTTCAAATTTTGCTTATACAGGCAGCCCCCAAATTGAATTTGTATGTAAATTGGAACAGGTACTTTTAAAAGTGTAACTCCAGCTATATATAGAGGGAAAGAGGCTTGGATAGCATAGGAAAGAGTTAACACCCCTGTGGTGTTTGTTTTGCTGCCTGTGCCTCTGTTCAGAAGATTGCCCCTCACTTTCTGCCTCTGTAATCATTGGATTTTGAAAGATTTGGTTTGTTGTGGAAACAAGGATGGGTGATAAACCTTCAGTGGAGACACCTGTTCCCCATGATAACTCTTTCAGAAGTAAATTTCCTTTCTGAGGTAGATTTCTCTCACTTCCTGTTGTCTCACCCCCATTCTTAACTATCAGCCATTTATAAGTCAGATGTTTGTAATTTGGGGACTGATTGTATAAAAGATTTTGTCTTTGGCATCTTTCTTGTGAAAACAAATTTCCTTAGTGCTGTAATTCCAAGGAATTCTGGGATCTGTGAGACGCTCAAGTCCGCTGGTTGAAAACATTAAATGTCCCTCTCTAAACTGTGGTGTAAGAGAGCTAGCAAAATTGCCTAGCTTCACTTGTCTTAATTACAGGAGTTCCCCACTACAGACACCTCTAAAATAAATATTGCATCTGCTACATAACCTGCATTTTAAATCTGGCCTTCCCAAAAACGCATTGTCAATGTGTTTGAAATCTGTCCAGCTGTCTGAAGAAATTTGTAGGATGCCCAACCAGGGATTTCATATATTCTTCGTTAGCCTGTATTATATGTCCCAACGATATCCTGAGAATTTCAAATCTTTTCCTCTCTTCCTGAAGAAGTGGTATATATATGAAACAAATGAATAAATAAATGGAGTAACCGAGTTCTATCCACCCCAACCTCAAAATTATGCTTCTCTTGAAAAAGACAGAAGAGATTGCCAGACTCAAGACCCATGAATATTGGTTCTTTTGTGGATGATTTTGCAATACCAACAAGGGATATTTTATTTGAAATCCACACTGGATCTTGGTTTGTTGGATGTTGTAAGCAGCTATACAGTGTATTAACACAAGGGAGCAGTCCGGGAGCTACATAAAATAAAGTGTAAATACCCCAAAGGAATCCAAAGCAGTAAAACATAATAATAAAGGCATAATGTTTGCTGTGCCTTAGCTAAACGATCTAGTTAGTCAGACCTCTGTAGATCTTGCCTTTGAGGCTCCTTCCACACTGCTCTATTTCCCAGGATCCGATTCCATATTATCTTCTTATCCCAGAACATCTGGCAGTGCAGACTCATATAATCCAGTTCAAAACAGATAACCTGGGATCAGATCCTGGGATATAGAGCAATGTAGGTCCCGAAACTTTTCTAAAGCAAAGTTAAGGAAGAAAGTGAAAACCCTAGGTTACAATCAATATTAAGAAGATAAAAACAATGACAGCAGCTGTTGTAGGCTACAAAGCACCCTTCCATCTGCTGCCAGAGGGAAATCATTTGACAGGCCAAAATGACAAAGGTGCTGGTCTTTCATAAGCCATGCAGCAAGGACTATGCTACGGATGAAGGTGACATTGAAACTACCCACAAACCGAAGGGGGTGGGGGAAGCAAAAGCAGACGTTTGGGGTAAGAGAAGGTAAGAGGGCTCAAGTTTGTAAAGATTGTCAAAGCATGAAAGAAGATAGATATGAGTGAGTGTGGTGAAGATCAGTGGAAGCCTGAATTTTATTTGTCACAGGTGTTTATGAGGAGGTCACAGAAGAAACTATTCACAAGAGGTTTGCAGAGCTTGAGAAAATGAAGAACTTGCACTTGAACTTTACCTGAAAGGTCTGTCTGATTACTCTGATTATCTGATTAAGTACATATTGAATATGAAATGCACAAAGACTCTCAGGTGACAACAGATAGTCTGGACTGGCAGGATTTCACAGGATGGCCAACCAGTGTGGATCAGAGTTAAAACGAGAGGCTCCAAAAATAAAGCATCTTCCTCTTTCACCTGGAATCATGTTAGCTCACTTCCTTTGGGTTATTTCACTATGGAGAGGATATTGATATGCACCCTATTCATTGAAAGGGATGGATTCTGTTTATATTATTTATATAATTACTAGCCGTCCCATGACACGCGTTGCTCTGGCCCTGTCTGTTTATATGTGTTTTGTGTGTGTATATTTGTGTTTATGTGTATATATGTGGCTTTGCACATGCATTATAATGTATTTTTATTTTTTAGCTTTTAATGTCTCTTTCGCTGTGTTTTCCAGTGTTTTTATGAGTGATGGTCACTTGTTGTCCTGAGAGGTGTATTGTGTCCAAACTTGGTGTCAATTCGCCCTGTGGTTTTTTATTTATGTTAATCCCACAAACGAACGTTACATTTTTATTTATATAGATGTCAAACATTGGTATGTACTTGTAAGGACATACTAAGCCAACATTGCATCTGCAAGGAACCATCCAGCCAAGCTTTTTCAAATGGTCAGAGTCTTGTTAAATCCTGCCTTGCAAGATAGGATCCTTGATCATATGGCAGTTCACTGTGAAGCATTTGATTGGTTCTTTGCAGATAAAGTTGCTCTGATCCATTCTGACCTGGACACTTTAACTGCAGTCTCTGAAGATGTAGCACGATCACCTGCTTGTATTCATTTCAATTAGTGCAACCTGAGGATGTGGACAACATCCTTGGAGAGGAGAGGGCGACCACATGCATCATGAGCCCCTGCCCATTCAGGGTGATAAATGAGGCCAGAGGGGGTTTGACAGAGTGAGTGAAAGTGGTGGTTACTAGAAGGCAAGATTCCAGCGGGCTTAAAGGAGGCCATCATAAAACTGCTGGTGTAAGAACCAGTCACTGGACCCCACAGAATTGAACAACTTTCGGCCAGTTTCCAATCTCCCCTTTTTGGGCAAAGTCTTGGAATGTGTGATTGCCTTGCAGCTTCAGGTGTTCTCCGAAGAAACAGATTATCTGGATCCATCACAGTCTGGCTTTAGACCAAGGAATTGAGACACCCTTGGCCTCCTTAATGGATGATTTACACAGGGAACTTGACAGAGGGAGTGTGTCTCTTTTGGTTCTCTTGGACCTCTCAGCAGCCTCTGATACCATAGACCATGGTATCCTTTTGAAACACCTCATGGGAATGGGGCTTGGATGCATTGTTTTGCAGTGGCTCCAGTCTTTCCGGGAGGATTGTTCTCAAAAGGTGTTATTGGGGGACACTTGCTTGGGTCCGCAGCCTTTGTCCTGTGGGTTCCCGCAGGGTTCAGTATTGTCCCCCATGTTGTTTAACATCTACATGAAGCTGCTGGGAGAGATCACCCAGAGTTTTGGAATTCAATACCATCTGTATGCAGATGATGTCCAATTCTATCACTCCTTTTCACCTACTGCTAAGCAGGCTGTTCAGCTACTGAACAGGTGTTTGGCATCTGTGATGACCTGGATGAGGCCGAACAAATGGAAATTGAATCCAGACAAGACAGAGGTACTCCTGGTCAGTCATAAGGCTGAACAGGGTATAGGGTTACAGCATGCGTTGGATTTCAATCCCCCTGAAATCAGAGGTTCGCAGCTTGGGAGTTTTCCTAGATTCATCACTGAGCCTGGAACTCAGTGGAGCTTTTGCACAATTAAAACTTGTGCTCCAGTTGCGTCCACACCTTGAGAAGACAGACTTGGCCACAGTAGTCCATGCTCTTGTTAAATCTCATACAAACTATTGCAATGCACTTTACGTGGGGCTCCCTTTGAATACTGTTCGAAAGCTCCAAGTAGTCCAATGGGCGGTAACCAGATTTCTCACTGGAGCAGAGTACAGGGAGCGTACAACCCACCTGTTACACCAGCTCCACTGGCTGTCAGTCTGCTACCGAGCACAATTCAAAGTGCTGGCTTTAGCCTATAAAGCCCTAAATGTTTCTGGTCCAGCTTACCTGTCTGAATGTATCTCCCTCTATGAACCACCCTGGAGGTTAAGATCTTCTGGGGAGGCCCTGCTCTTGGGGACAAGAGACAGGGCCTTCTCAGTGGTGGCCCCTTGGCTGTGGAACTCCCTCCCCAGTGAAATTAAATCAGCTCCCTCCCACCTGACCTTTAGAAAGAAGCTGAAAACATAGCTATGAGACCAAGCCTTTGGAGAACAATCAGTACAATAGGTGGCTATGAAGGAAGTGTAATATGACTGGAATAGCTCCTGGACTATGACTATGGATTTTGTGTGGTTTTAATATTAGATTTTAATGTATTAATATTAATGTATTAATATATTATGCCTTTAATTTTCATTGATTTTAATGTCTGTGTATATTTTATTCACATGTTTGTCTGTATGACACTGAATATTGCCAATTTGGAAGCCACTGTAAGTCCACTTCGGAGTGAGATAGGGCTGGGTAAAAATATAGTAAATAAATAAATAGATATTGTGTGGCCTTTGGGAAGAAAATATGTTTTGGGGGAGTAGGGATCACAGTAGAGGGTGGGATTTAAAGCCACTGCAGTGCAGAAGGAGTTTTCTCCCTGGTTTAACTAGTTCCCTTTGGCTTAATTCATTCCATTGTCAGCAAGCTTTGGGGCAAAACTGGAGGTTGAAGACTGAAAGTCCCGAAATCTTCTGTAGAGGTATGACTTTCAGACTCCAACCTCCTGGAATCCATTAGTTCCTATGGAAGGAGGGAAAGAATTTCCACATTCATGCTGGTCAATGGGGTAGGAAGGAACTGCTGGGCTTGATGGTCACCACAAGCAGAGTGTGCTGACAGCGAGGGGACAGTGTTACCATTGCCCTTCTCGGCCATTCCTGGGCTAATTTAAGACCTGCCTGATCCCATGCCAGGGGACAACAATGCATCAAGGAAAAGTTCGGGAACAAAGGCCTGGTCATTTTATCTCTGGCATTAGAATCCAGAAATTTTAATCATGCTATCGCATCTATTGAGCCGGGAGAAAATTTCAGTAAGGAGCCCAGATGCAAACACAGATTTTTTATGAGCAGTAACATTTACAAAGGAAGAACGTTTATGGTTTTCTGTAATTTATGACTTTTAAATGCAAAGATACAATGCAAATAAGTTTTCCCTTCCCTCTTCACCCACTGATCAGCTCATGAATAACACTGAAAGGAGCCCAGGCAAAACAAGCAGAAAAGTCGAGATCGAAAATGAATTAGCTTGCCTCTGCTTTCCCCCCATTCTTTACTTAAAATGTCATCAAAATGCCACCGGATCACGTTCCAGCTCAGCACAAAAACTGAATACATAGTTATATTTCATGGTAACACACATTTTAGAAACTGAAACAAGAATGTGTCTTATGCAAGTGACAAAAATAGATGAATTTATACTGACATCAAGACTTTTTTTAAAAGGCTTGGCCACTGGAAGGTTAAAAGGTTTTGCTCCGCAGATGACGGTTTTTCTAATTGTTCTCCTGGCAACATTATTCTACACATTTGTGCTTGGATGTCAGCCTTTGACATATCTCTGATGTTGTTGGGGTTTTTTTTGGGGGGGGGGGGTATTGCTTGTTTTTGTGACATGGTCAAGATCTGAGACTTGGTTTTATGCATATTCTATTCTAAGCACTCACATAATGATACAATAAATCAGATAAAGATGCAGGACCATTAAGTAGAGAGGTAGCTGTGGTTAAACCCTAGTCCTCGCACAGAGAAGTAGCTTCTGACTTATTTAGTCTCTTACCACAGAATGATGCTATATTGAATGTGTTTACTAAGATCAGAAGTTGTTGTTCTTGTGTGCTTTCAAGTCATTTCTGACATATGGTTTTCTGGTTTTGTTTTGTTTTTTTTTGTCATGTCAGGAGCGACTTGAGAAACTGCAAGTCACTTCTGGTGTGAGAGAATTGGCCGTCTGCAAGGACATTGCCCTGGAGACGTCTGGATGATTTGATGTTTTTAATCATCCTTGTGGGAGGCTTCTCTCATGTCCCCGCATGAGGAGCTGGAGGTTCTCTGGAAGATATTCTTTCAAAGTGTTCAAGGTGGTGCAAGGTAGAGCAGTGGTTCTCAGCCTGTTGGTCCCCAGATGTTTTGGCCTTCAACTTCCAGAAATCCTAACAGCTGGTAAATTGGCTGGGATTTCTGGGAGTTGCAAGCCAAAACACCTGGGGACCCATAGGCTGAGAACCACTGCTCTACCTTGCACCACCTTGAACACCTTGAAAGAATATCTTCCAGAGAACCTCCAAGAAGCCTGGTTTCCCTATAAAACAAATTTACATGGTTATTTTAAAAATTATTAAGGCCAAAAAGCTCCTGACATGGTGATTTTACAAAGAGTGTACTCCAGTCACTTCCAGTTTAAATTTCTGCTGTTTTTTTGTCAGCTGTGGTAGGAGAATTTCATCTATGCATTTTTTCACTATGCTTTGTGTACACATTTTTCCTGTCCTTTATGAAGAGTTTGTGTTACTATTAAAAGAAGGGAAGAGATAATTGTTTGGTACTGTTCCATTATCTGGACAGAGTCCACCAGGGGGCCCTAGAGAGAAAAGAATAGTCCAGTTTATGGAGATGGAAGATGTGTTGAAGGAGTAAAACCATTTCCTCCTGTTTTCCTGTTATTCTCCCCACCCATGTCCCCACTTGTGGAAACAACACTCGTTTATGATCTGAGAAGGGGAAATAACAAGCAAAAAATAGTTTTCCTCCTTCAACTCTTCCCTCCCACCCATAAAATGGACTACCCTTCTCTCTTTAGCACCCCTAGTGGCACCTGCCTGGATAATGGAACAGTATCAATTGTTTTTATATATCCAAATATCAGAAAAACCCCCCTAAGATTTCAAGAATAATGTTTGGATTTAGAATTCAGAAGCCATGCTAATTTTTCAGTTACTTTTATATTTTCATTTGATGTCATTCATATGTTATATACTTCAGAATCATAGAATCATAGAATCAAAGAGTTGGAAGAGACCTCATGGGCCATCCAGTCCAACCCCCTGCCAAGAAGCAGGAATATTGCATTCAAATCACCCCTGACAGATGGCCATCCAGCCTCTGCTTAAAAGCTTCCAAAGAAGGAGCCTCCACCACACTCCGGGGCAGAGAGTTCCACTGCTGAACAGCTCTCACAGTCAGGAAGTTCTTCCTAATGTTCAGATGGAATCTCCTCTCTTGTAGTTTGAAGCCATTGTTCCGCGTCCTAGTCTCCAAGGAAGCAGAAAACAAGCTTGCTCCCTCCTCCCTGTGGCTTCCTCTCACATATTTATACATGGCTATCATATCTCCTCTCAGCCTTCTCTTCTTCAGGCTAAACATGCCCAGTTCCCTAAGCCGCTCCTCATAGGGCTTGTTCTCCAGACCCTTGATCATTTTAGTCGCCCCCCTCTGGACACATTCCAGCTTGTCAATATCTCTCTTGAATTGTGGTGCCCAGAATTGGACACAATATTCCAGATGTGGTCTAACCAAAGCAGAATAGAGGGGTAGCATTACTTCCTTAGATCTAGACACTATGCTCCTATTGATGCATGCCAAAATCCCATTGGCTTTTTTTGCCGCCACATCACATTGTTGGCTCATGTTTCACTTGTTGTCCACGAGGACTCCAAGATCTTTTTCACACGTACTGCTCTCGAGCCAGGCGTCCCCCATTCTGTATCTTTGCATTTCATTTTTTCTGCCAAAGTGGAGTATCTTGCATTTGTCACTGTTGAACTTCATTTTGTTAGTTTTGGCCCATCTCTCTAATCTGTCAAGATCGTTTTGAATTCTGCTCCTGTCCTCTGGACTATTGGCTATCCCTCCCAATTTGGTGTCGTCTGCAAACTTGATGATCATGCCTTCTAGCCCTTCATCTAAGTCGTTAATAAAGATGTTGAACAGGACCGGGCCCAGGACGGAACCCTGCGGCACTCCACTTGTCACTTCTTTCCAAGATGAAGAGCAAGCATTAGTGAGCACTCTCTGTGTTCGTCCACTTAACCAATTACAGATCCACCTCACCGTAGTTTTGCCTAGCCCACATTGGACTAGTTTCCTTGCCAGAAGGTCATGGGGGACCTTGTCCAAGGCCTTACTGAAATCCAGGTACGCTACATCCACGGCATTCCCCGCATCTACCCAGCTTGTAGCTCTATCGAAGAAAGAGATCAGATTAGTCTGGCATGACTTGTTTTTGATAAATCCATGTTGACTATTAGCGATGACTGCATTTGTTTCTAAGTGTTTGCAGACCGCTTCCTTAACAATCTTTTCCAGAATCTTGCCCGGTATCGACGTGAGGCTGACCGGACGGTAGTTGTTTGGGTCATCCTTTTTTCCCTTCTTGAAGATTGGGACCACATTGGCCCTCCTCCAATCTGCTGGAACTTCTCCCGTTCTCCAAGAACTCTCAAAGATGGTTGCCAATGGTTCCGAAATGACTTCCGCTAGTTCCTTCAATACTCTGGGGTGTAGTTGATCTGGCCCTGGGGACTTGAACTCATTAAGAGCGGCCAGGTATTCCTGGACGACTTCTTTCCCAATTTGGGGTTGGATGTCCTCCAATCCCTCATCCACTCCATCTTGCTGAGGTTGAAGACTCTCTTTTTGTGAGAAGACCGAGGCAAAGAAGGCATTAAGTAGTTCTGCCTTTTCCCTATCCCTTGTCAGCATTGCCCCATCTTCTCCGCGAAGAGGTCCTATCGCCTCCTTGTTTTTCCTTTTTCTACTGACATAAGAATAGAAGCCCTTTTTATTGTTTTTAATGTCCCTGGCAAGTCTGAGCTCGTTTTTTGCTTTAGCCTTGCGGACCTTTTCCCTACAGGTGTTGGCTATTTGTTTGAATTCTTCTTTGGTGATTTCTCCCTTTTTCCACTTCTTGTGCATGTCTCTTTTGTGTCTTAGCACAGTTAGAAGTTCTTTGGACATCCATTCTGGCTTCTTTGCACTTGTCCTATTTTTTCTCTTTGTTGGCACGGTTTGCAATTGCGTCTTGAGTATTTCACTCTTGAGAAATTCCCATCCATCCGTAACTCCCTTGTCTTTTAGTATCTGTGTCCACGGAATGCTGCTCAGTGTTTCCTTCATTTTTTGGAAATCAGCTCTCCTAAAGTCCAGAATGCGGGTTTGACCTGTCTTAGTTTCGGCCTTCCTTTGTACCTCAAATTGCAGGAGCACATGGTCACTTGCCCCTAAGGATCCTACCACTTCGACCGCATCGATCAGGTCCTCCGCATTTGTTAGGATGAGATCAAGAGTAGCCAATCCCCTTGTTGCCTCTTCTACCTTCTGGACCATGAAATTGTCTGCAAGGCAAGTGAGGAATTTGTTGGACCTTGTACTCTTGGCCGAGTTTGTTTTCCAGCAAATATCGGGATAGTTGAAATCGCCCATGACTACTACATCTCTTTTCTGTGCCTGTTTGGTCAACTGTTGGCAGAAGACTTCATCAAGTTCTTCCTCCTGGCTTGGGGGTCTGTAGTAGACGCCTACAACGACATCTTTTTGAGTCCCAGTTCCCTTGATTCTTATCCAGATGATTTCAAGCTGGTTTCCCAGATTGCTGTCTTGAATCTCTTCTGCAGCATAAGAGTTTTTGACATATAAGGCTACTCCGCTTCCTCTCCCCTTTGTTCGGTTTCTGTGAAAGAGGTTATACCCCTCGATATCTACATTCCAGCGATAGGAGTCATCCCACCAGGTTTCAGTGATCCCTATGATATCATATTTGTGGTGTTGTGCTAAAAGTTGGAGTTCGTCTTGTTTATTTCCCATGCTCTGTGCATTAGTGTAAAGACATGGGAGCCCCTGGGATCTTCCCTTGAGCTGTTTAATTGGGATTATTGTGCTTTTGGTACTTGGTCCTTGTTGTGTTTGTGCAGCCCTCCGTTTAGCCTTCTGGCAATTCCCAGACATTATGGGTAAAGTAGTGTTCGCAAGGCTGTTGTCCCCCTCCCCCGGTGAACCTAGTTTAAAGTGCGTCTAATGAGGTTTGTGAGTCTGTGAGCAAAAAGGTGTTTTCCTACTTGTGTGAGATGCACCCCATCCCTTGCCAGTAGGCCATCCTCCTGGAAAAGCAGGCAGTGGTCGAGGAAGCCAAAGCGTTCCTCCTGACACCATTTTCTAAGCCAGTCATTGACCTGTACTATTTTTCTGGCTCTTGTGGGTCCGTGTCTTACAACAGGGAGGAGGGATGAAAAGACCACCTGTACATTACATTCTTTTAGCTTTGCTCCTAGAGCTCGAAAATCATTTGTGATCTTTTGAAACGTATGCCTTGCAGTATCATTGGTTCCTACATGAATCAACATGAGGGGAGGACGGTGATAGGGCTTGAGGAGCCTGGTGAGCCTCTGAGTGATATGGTGTATTTTTGCCCCCGGTAGGCAGCATATTTCTCGAGCCATCCCATCTGGTCTGGAAATGACAGCCTCCGTTCCTCTAAGGAGGGAGTCGCCTACTACCAAGACCTGTTTACTTTCGGGAATGACAGGGCCCCTTTTGTGCAATGTAGTGTGTAGGTCTCCAGAAAAGTGATCGTGTTGGTGTGAATTGTGTAGGTGAAAAGTGTTATCCTCCTCCTCGACATCCCTGGTGCATTCGTCAAGGACAATCCATTGAGATTCGTCCAAGAGCCTATGGTTCTCCTGTATGTGTTCCTGTTGCTCCTGGTCTATGGTTGGGGATGGTACCCCTGCACGATTGTGCAAGTGTGAATGTTGTGAAGTGTTGTCCCAGTCAGGGCTATCCCCCGCACACTGATCAAGGATGAGCCACTGATCAGTATCTAAGCCATTCTGGTCTTCCCCAATATGTTGTGTTTCTTGGTCAGGTGCTAGTTGTGTGAGAATTTGGAATCTATTGTGTAACTGCAGCTGAGCGGAAGTATTCTGAGGAGGCTTCCAGGTCCTATGTGTCCTTCTAAGGTTTTAATCTTTTCAACCATTTTTATTAAAATGTTTAACAACATTTTCTAAATTTTATACTAGTTTAAGATGATTATGCGACAACTGATTTGGGATTCAGGTTGACAGTAATCTCACAGGATGCATCTAAAATAGATTTTAAGCAAGCCTCACACTGCAAAAAGAATTTAAGTTTATAAATGAATGTAATATTTTCCAGTAAGTCATAAACTGCACACAACTTTCAAAACATAATCCATCATCCTAGATTTCTTATTTAAAAAAACACAGTAAAACATATATATAGTTATGCGTAGTATTTAGAAGAGAGCCAAATACGAGGGTTGGATGAAAAGTAATGCCTCCACTTTCATTACTTGGGTTTGAATGGGAATCTATATAAATAAAAATGTAATGTTCGTTTGTGGGATTAACATAACTCAGAAACCACTGGACAAGTTGCCATCAAATTTGGCCACAAGACACATAGTAACCCAAAGAGTGACCATCACTCAAAAAAATTGATTTTGCCATTAGGGAGTTGTAGTTGCTGGGATTTATAGTACACCTACAATCAAAGAGCATTCTGAACTCCACCAATGATGGAATTGAACCAGACTTGGCACACAGAACTCCCACGACCAACAGAAAAAAAATTGGAAGGGTTTGGTGGGTACTGACTTTTGAGTTTGGGAGTTGCAGTTCACCTACATCGAGAGAGCACTATAGACTCAAACAATGATGGATCTGGACCAAACTTGGCACAAACATTCCATATGTCCAAATATGAACACAGATGGAGTTTGGGGAAATAGACCTTGATATTGGGAGTTGTAGTTACTGGGATTTACAGTTCACCTACAATCAAATAGCATTCTGTACCCCACGAATGACAGAATTGGGTCAAACTTCCCACACAGAACCCCCATGACCAACAGAAAATACGTAACACCATAAAGTCCAACTCCCTTCACCAGGGCAAGAAAACGTAATCAAAGCCTCCTGATATAGATAGATATATATGATTCACACACAGAGAGATCATAGATCTGAAGGGGACCCCTAAAAAAGGAATTATATGTTGCATGTTCCAGAGTAGGCAAAGCAGACAATCTCCACATCAACACTGACAAAGAAACCGCAAGAAATACTGTTTACCTACAAGCATAAAGAAATTACATATATTAGAAACCCACACTTTCTCATTGCTTTTCCAGATTACCAGACTGGGCCACAGCAACGCGTGGCAGGGGACGGCTAGTATTTTAATAAATCAAATGCAGAAATAATCCTAAGAATGTGCTCTTTAACTACCACTGTTCATTTTCCCACATAATCACCAGACAATTGGATACATTTCTGCCAACGATGAACAAGTTTTCTGAGGCCGTCAAGGAATAAGTCGACACTCTGTTTCTGCAACCAGCGTCTCACAGTTCTCTCATCCTGGGTACCCATCGTGCACAGACCTTCCAATAGCCAAGCAAAGCAGTAATGTGACCCACACATTCTTGTGAAATGCTGATTATGCTTGAAATTTCTCTCTGGGTGATACGATGATCGTCCTGAATCAATCTGTCAATCTTTTACTTGTGAAACTCGGTGGTTGCTGTCACAGGACATGCAACTCTTTGTCATGTAAGTCAGATGTTCCCACCTCAACATCTTTAAACTTTCTCACCCAACAACGCATAGTACTCACATCAACACAATCACCATAAACAGCTTGCATTCTCTGATGGATCTCCTTTGGAGTGACACCTTCTGCTGTTAAGAATTCAGTGACTGCATGTTACTTAAGTCGAATAGACTGACCGTCTGTGCAGGGTTCCATACTTTGCACTTTAACAACACAACCATTCAATGCTAAAGCTTCCTGCCAAAATGGAACCGTAGAGGAGAGCCTACTGAACAAGCCAGTACCTGCCGCATACCAGTACTGCCCTCTGTTCAGGAGTTACAAAGGTGGAGGCATTACTTTTCATTCAATCCTCGGAAGTTCTTAATGTTAGTATCATACTGCAATTTGATTTTTAAAAATAACATTGTTAGATTTTTAGGCAGTTCATAACAGTGTAGCGATTGTATTTTAAGAACAAATGGTGGACATAAGGAGCAAGCAATATACCAAGCTACAATTTTTGCTTCAGAAAAAAATCTCACATTAAATGACCAGACAGAATATTCTCTACTGTGCATAGTTTTGACAGAAACAAAAGAAATAAAAAAAATGGTGTTACAAATCATTAAAGCCAAGTCTCTGTTATGTACTGAAACATAATAGCTTACAAGCTTTATTTGACTAGATGTTTGATGTTGCTATACTAAAAATATTTCTAGATTATTTAGCATGGGCACACAAATTAACATGAAAAAATGATTTATGATGCATGATATTCCTATCTTTTTTAAAAAAGACATAATATGGCAATATTTATAATTTTATATAACTGCTGTAAAAAAAATTCTATCAATTTTCTAACTGAATCAATTTCCCACCCCTTTTATGTCACTATTTGTACTGCAGTTATGCCCAATACTGCAGAATAGCTTCCAAGTCATGCTAATTTTCCACGAATAAAGTCATTTGTGTCATTTGGTTACTGGCACAGTGATAACACAGATATGAATCTAAAAGTATTTTTTCAAGTTATTTGAAATATTTCAGGATAGAAATTGCCCACTTTTTGGAGGGAGGGTATCTTTTGCCTGTGGTTAACAGAGCGAGGGACTCCAATTCCATAATCTTTCCCAAAGGAAGCCTTCTGTTGTGAGCAATCACGTTTTCCCAGCTCCCATATTGCAATGATTTGCCATTGGGGAAAAACAATTTTAACATTCAGGGTATAATGAGAAATGCGATTGCCTCCCTGCCATGGGCATCTCTGGCAAATGCCTAGGACCTCACTGTGATAAGCAAAATAAACTTGCAGAGCATTCATTTTGTAAATATTATTATTATTATTATTATTATTACTTTATTTGTACCCCGCTAGCATCTCCCGAAGGATTCGATGCGGCTCACAATAGGCCGAAGCCCAACACAATACAACAATACAATATCTACCAAATAAAAACATTTAAGCAGAAAAACAATAACAATAACAATACGACAAGACATTATTAAAAACTGAGTCGGCCGGAGTAGGGGTACAAGGTTAAAAGTGCTGATGTATCGGAGGGGTGTGGGATTATGATATAAGTGCAGTGTGCAGTGTGCGGTGATTTGGTACTAAAGTGCTTCTGGGATTTGGTAGTGGGAGATTCCTAATCTGAAAAGGCACATTGGAACAGCCAGGTTTTCAAATTCTTTCTGAAGACTGTCAGTGTAGGGGCTTGTCTGAGATCTTTCGGGAGGGCGTTCCAGAGGCGGGGGGCCACCACGGAGAAGGCCCTGTCTCGCGTCCCCACCAAGCGCGCTTGTGACGCGGGCGGGATCACGAGCAGGGCCTCTCCAGATGACTGGAGTGAGCGTGTGGGTTCGTAGACAGCGATGCGGTCACGCAGGTAGGGTGGTCCCAAACCGTTCAGGGCTTTGTAGGTAAGCACCTGCACCTTAAATTGGGCTCGGAAAATAAACGGCAGCCAGTGGAGCTCCTTAAACAGGAGAGTTGACCTCTCTCTGTAATGGGCCCCAGTTAACATCCTGGCTGCTGTTCCTTTAATGCATGTTCCCACTGCCCTGGCTAATTAAATAATTAGTTCTGAACTCTGCAGCACTGTAGCATTTATCCATCCTGTTTTGCTTTGTTTTAGCATGAACAAACGTGCAGTCTTTTTGTTGCATGGATATTAATACTAAAATCTTGCCCACCGACAGAGGTATTCCAGCATTCAATCTCCTATGAGACAGGACAGTACCCTACAGGCCCGTAGCCAGGATTTCGTTTTGGGGGGGGTGCTAAAAAAATTTCGGGGGGGGGGGTTTGGGGGGGCTGAGTTTCGGGGGGGGGGCTGAGTCTGAGTGAAAGAGGGTCTAGCCTAGCAAACCTTTTGTATCATTACCCCAATACCCCCATGCATATGGGATATATTGAGTATGGTGATCAGATCATGATATGAATAAACATAACAGTTTAAATAATGCACCAGTAAGGCCTTTTCGCGAACCACCATGAGAATTTCGGGGGGGGGGGGGCTGAAGCCCCTCAAGCCCCCCCCCCCGGCTACATGCCTGGTACCCTATATCTTAGGCCAATAGGAGTCTAATTCACTCATTCAGAGTTAAGAGACTCCCAATGCAAGCAGAAGTGATGCACAGTTGGTCCTATGTCCATGGATTCTGCATACAATCATTCACATTCCCCCACAAGAATTCCCAAAACAAACGTTGATTTTGGTGCTTTCTGTCATGGCCTTTGGCCTGTACAATAAACTATTTTGATTGATTGACTTGATTTTTACCATTTTACTCAAGGGGCGCCATTTTACTATCGCATTGTATATACTATGCCATAGATTTTGATATCTATGGGGATCCTGGAAACAAATCCCATTGCATATCAAAGGCCCAATATAATGACAATTCTGGTTTCAAATATTGTCTGAAAATGACAATTTTCACCATTTTTTCTTCATGAAGTCAAAAGGGGGCAAGTTGCAATATTTTGTGGCAGTTTAAATATTTGGAAAGCAGTTTTGGGAGACTTTTTAAAGAAAGATTAAATTGGGGTCAGAAAACTTTGAGGATTTTTTTCCTAGCCCAGCCCTCCGATTGTCGCACTCTCCCTGGCTCTACTTAGGATTCATTGCACTTAGTAATTATAAACCAAACCCAGCACTTTTTTAATCAGCCATGATATTGCTTTTAATTGTTTGTTATAATGTTATCTGATTTTATGTTTCCTGATGTTTGATATTGCTTGTTTTTCTATGCTTATTTTAACCTGTTTTGTTGAGCATGTCCCTTTGTAAGCCACCCCGAGTCCCTTTGAGGAAATGGAAGCAGGGTATAAAAATAAAGTTGTTGTTGTTATTATTATAATACTGACACAAAAACACAGTATGTCACAGCAAACAGGATCTATATGCTGGATTTCATATCACAAAATCACAAGTTGAACACTTCCCAAGCATTTTCGAATGATGTGCGCAGATCCAAGTAAAGTAGCCTTTTGCAGTTGACAATAATAATAATAATAATAATAATAATAATGATTATTATTATAATGATTATTATTATTATTATTATTATTGGAGGGGGCTTCAGAGACTGCAAAACATAGCTTTGATACCCATAGGCTGCCATGGGTAACACATTCCTCAGCTTTCATCTAGTTTTTTGTTCTGATTGGTAGCAATGCAACATGAGGACTAAGAACCTGTTGAAGATGCTTTTCATACCACCAAGTTAAAGCACTGCCATTTATCATCTGTTTATATTCAATGTACATATTTGAAAATAAAATACAGTACAACTTCTATACCCATGGGGAAATATGTTCCCAGAAATGTGGATAATAGTGCATCCTATTGAAATGGAGAACTTCTGCCCCAAGAATATACAATAGTTGTGCGGGAGAACCTAGAAAATCCCTAGAGATGTCTCATTTTGTTGGTTATGGGTAAATGAAACACTTGATATGGGCCCTGTGGTTGTACTGTGCAAACATTGGAAAATTAGAGTATTGGAAACATGCAAACATTGGAATATTAGAGAGGGAGAATCCTTTATCTCATAGATTGATTCAGACATAGCCCATAACAAGTTAAGAAATACCACTCAACAAAAACATTGATGCATCTGATGAAGAAAGCACTGCCTTTCTGATCTGTTGGCCTTCTTTCCCACCTATATATGCCTATGGGACTTGCAGTTCTTTGATATAACTGATGGCTTTTTTATTGTGTCAGAAGCAAATTGAGAATATATTGCAAGTCACTTCTGGTGTGAGAGAATTGACCATCTACAAAGACATTGCCTGGATGTGTTACCATCCTTTGGGAGGCTTCTCTCATGTTCACATATGGGAAGCTGGGGCTGATAGACTGCAGCTCACCCCGTCTTGCGGATTTGAACTGCCGGCCTTCAGGTCTTCAGGTCAGCAGTCCAGCCATCACAAGGGTTTAACCCATTGTGCCACCAGGGCTCTAAGTGATGGCTGATAGAGTAGATCAAATCCCTCTTTCTCATTGTCGCATATAGCTCTTGCTTAACTTCACATGTAAACACTCCATTTTATGGGGCTGATCTAGGAGGTTCAACAGCTCAGAATGTTGTATAACATTGCTCTGATGATGCTTCCAGTAGATTCCAGCAAGACTCACAAGGTCTGGACAAACAGATATATATATATATATATATATATATATATATATATATATATATATATTCAACTATTTCATCCATGCATATGAGGATGAACAATTCCCATAACTTTATCCCTCCCATGGGAGAAAACAAATACTTTTATGCAGTTTTCATCCAATTAGAGTATTTTGTCCCACTGCTGTTTCCAACAAGTACATGGAACTTTTTTGCTTTGAAAACAAATCCTCTTAGCACAGAAAACACACATGTCTTTATGAGACCAGTACTTTTTCTATGAAAACTATTTTTGCAACAAAAGGGGGGGGCATAGAAATGTGTATTTCTGCCCAGAACTATTTCATTAAACACTTCCAGATAGGAAGAAACTATGTAAAATTCTTTCCTTTGTGTTATTCTTCCCAGCTAGGTTTCCTGCATTTTGGCAAACTCATTTTTGACTGGAGAATAAGAAACAAACAATGGCAAAGTAGTATTTTCATTTGTAAAATAGGTGCACAGTTACAAGGAAGTAAGCTTTTGTAAATGTCCTCCCAAATTGAACCACTTTTCTCTCTAATAGTAGTGAGCCTTACAGTCTGCTACCTTCACCTTGCCTGAAAGACCCATTGAATTCAGTGGGTATTACTTCTGGGTGGGCATATATAAGATGGTGCTATAGATATGAATGTATTTCTTACAGACAAGGCCACAAAATATAGTTCAAAGCATATTAAACCCCTTTTGAAAATATAGAATAATTTCATATTTCAATATTAACATTTCAGAGCAGCAAATAACAAGATTTTTTTTTTGCTTTGAAAACATGACAAAAACTAGCCATGACATGTTTAAGATTGGTGGTCTTGTCTCTTTGAAACTGTAAAGTAATTAATTTTAATTTCATTACTACAGAAGAAACACATCTTCCTTTTTTGAACTGAACATTTCATAGCCTTAAATAATTTTGTACTGACCTTCAGATTTCGAAATAATTATTCAGTATTACTTACTATTCTAATTTGGAGCTTTCTCCTTTCAGAAAGGGTATCATGTCATATCATTTACACACCTAGTAAATCTGCAGACTAAGCTAATGATGCTGTGTTACAGTGACTCCAAGTGGATTTGCAAAGCAAGTGCCATGTTTTGGAAAATGAGCTTGCAACTGTAAAGCAATGCTTGCTGAATAGGGAAACATAACTTCTGAGATAATATTAACGAATAATCTATAAACCTTGCCCAGACACAGAAAAGGCAATCTGCAAGTGAGAGCAAGATTATGAGTTTGGGTTGTTTTCACAAGAGAGACTGTCAAACACAATGTAACCAGACACACAAACACACACACAACACATCATATAAAGCTAGGCAATTAGGATAGGGACCATGATGGTGCAGCATGTTAAACTGCTAAGTTGTAAAACTTGCTGACCAGAAGGTCAGCAGTTCAAATCCACAGGATGGGGTGAGCTCCCACTGTTAGCTTCAGCTTCTGCCAACCTAACAGTTCGAAAACATGAAAATGTGAGTAGATCAATAGCTTCAGTGGGAAGGTAATGGCACTCCATGCAGTCATGCCGGCCTCATGACCTAGGAGGCATCTATGGACAATGCCAGTTCTTCCACTTAGAAATGGAGATGAGCACCACCCCCAGAGTCGGATTTGACTGGACTTAAAGTCAAGGGGAAACCTTTACCTTTACCTTACTCAGATTATTTGGGAAAATACTATCTACGAAAAAAGAATCCAGAAACTAGCAGCATTTGTTTTAAAGAGGATGTCCATATTTTATTATTGAACAGCACATACATCAGGTTGCTATAGGAATGTAGAAACTGTGGGCTTCTTTACACTATAGTAAAACACTGTACTCACTTCACAGGCACTGTGATCCTGACACATGTTCTTGATTATTCATTTACATTGCAGTTTTGGGTTTTAATCTGGTACCTTGCTGTTTACCTCACAGTTTGTTTTAAAAAACCTGGTTTTTGGAGCATGTGGCTGGCCCTCCAGAGAACATCACTCTGCTGCAGTGGAGTTGAGGGGAGGAGTTAATGGTTGAAGGAAATGGTTGGTAGAAGGTTATCATTCCTGCCAAGAAATAGCTCTTTCCTGGATTTTGTATCTTTTACAAAATAAGGTGTGCATGTACTTGTATCCAGTTTTCAAATCTGGATTCTCACATAAAAACAATTTGGTGTGAGCAAGGGTATCAAATTGCACTTTACAAGACAATATCTGCCCCACAGTTCTACCTGCTGAAATTAATCACAACATGAAAATATTGATACAATTATATTGTTGAAAAAATTAGAAACGAACACTCTCCATTGGAGCTGAGGTCCCAGATATGTCCAAAAGCTAATGCAAGATAGATATCCAGATGATGTGCAAGAAGATCTGACTGGAGTATGCATCCTTTTCATTGGAATTTTGGGAGGAGATGAGTTTGTAATTGGTGAGACATATTGCTATTATTATTACATTTATTTATATCTCACTTTTTCTCTCTATAAGGAGACTCAAAGCAGCTTACATTTTTAAAATAATAATATACTTTATTTATATTCTGCTTTATCAGATGGACTCAGAGTGGGTTACAATATACAGATATAAGACTAACATTCAATGCCTTTTCTACAGTCAACAGCAACGACATACAATACACAAAGGTAGAACTATTTCAATACAATTTGAAATATACAAATATAAAATTAGTATTAAAAACATTTCAGTTAAAATCCATAAAAACATATTCAAAACTAAAAATCACAGCAGTCCCTGACTTGATCTTAAAAACCTTCTTCTGTCTGAGCCTGTCTGAATAAAAAGGTTTTAGCTGGCCATCAGAGTTCTCTGGTGAAGAATTATAAATGCCAAACTTAAATTGTCAAAGGATATAACCATAGTATCTAATTTTGTAGTGTGAATGGGGCCTAGAAAAATGCCAACACTAAAAAGGAACACTTCACACTACATCTCACTTTTGCTTTGTGCAAGCCCAAACTATGTTGTAGTGATTATTCTTTTAACTACATGTATTATGTTGACATTGTTGGTATTTTACTGCTTGTGTTTATAATTATATTTATGAGAACTTCATAGGCCCCACAAACCACCCTGCAGGACATAGTATTACAATAGTAAAGGTAAGGTAAAGGTTTTTCCCTGACATTAAGTCCAGTCGTGTCCAACTCTGGGAGTTGGTGCTCATCTCCATTTCTAAGCTGAAGAGTCGGCATTGTTCGTAGACACCACCAAGATCATTTGGCTGGCATAACTGCCATTACCTTTCCGCCAGAGCAGTACCTAATCTATTGATATACTCACATTTGCTTGTTTTCAAACTGCTGGGTTGGCAGAAGCTGGGGCTAACTGTGGGAGCTCACCCTGCTCCTTGGATTTGAACCTGCGACCTCTCGGTCAACAAGTTCAACACCTCAGCAGTTTAACCCACTGTGTCACGGATGGCATTACAATAAATAAACATATATAGTTGGCCCTCTGTATCCAAAGAAGCTGCCTCCATCCACAGTTTGAAAATAACTCTCCTGCTCCATAAAAAATTCCAAAAATTAAATCTTGATTTTGCCATTTTATACAAAGGGTATCATTTTACTGTACAACTGTATATAATGAGACTTCAGCATCCGTGAATTTTGATATCCAAGAAAGTACTGGAACCAAATGCCAGCAAATACCAAGAGCTCACAGTAAAACCACACAAGGTAAGATTTGGAGCTCCAGAAGGCAGTAATCTCTCTTCTGTGTCATGGCTAAATATACATTAGCAAACTACCCAGTCTGTAACAAACACACACACAGAAGCCTCACATTTTTAGAAATGCATGACTAATTTTGGGCAAGTTACTTCCTTTGCTTCTGCAAAATTTGCAGGGCCTGACTTGTTGCAGATAAATGCCACATTCAGTTCAGTGTAAACAAAGAAATTGTTGCTCAGATCTAGTCCTCATGGAAGAATTCAAGCTGCAAGTAAAAGATCTCTTCTGTATGCAGGAAGAAAAATATTAGACATTTCATTAAACCAGTCCAGGAGGAGGAGAGATCCAGCAAGTGTTTTGCTAGGGAGGCAATCAGGCAAAGTGTTAGCAGTAGTAGCACAGATCTCTCGTGACCATTTCCATTTGTTCAAGGTTGCATTCATACAGTAGTTTCTCCCCAGTTTTCTTGTAGAGTATTATCCCTGTATTTGAATGTCTTGAAGTGCTGGGGAGAAATTATTCTACACAGATTTGTCATTTTGTACAGTATTTAGTGCTTTCTGTACTTCTGTGTAACTCAAAAGTTCACTCGCAGCTGAGTATGATTGCCTTCCACATTCAAGATGACTCATCTCAGGTATGCCAATATGATTAAAGCACTGCCTAACAGAACAAATAAGAGATCTCCCGGAAGTGTTTGATAAAGTCCAAATCTAAAAAAGGTGCTCCGGGCATTCCTAGTCCTTTCCCAGAAACAACAGAGCTGAGAATGCTATTTTTTAAAAAAACAAAAACAAAAAACATAAGCACATTGAGTGTTATGGAGTGGGGGGTTGATGATAATGCATTTACTATTATGGACTACGTTCAGTTGCTTTCTATTATTTACTTACAAAATTCAACTTCTGAAACTCACCCTCAAATGACCCTTGCAACTTCTTAAAAATAACAATTAAACGTTACCAAAATGTAATGATTTATCTATTGTTGCATTATTTGGCAGAAGTAACATTATTGCACTTTTATTGGGGAAGTAGTACTGTTACTTACAGGCATGTAGCGGGGGGGGGGGGCTCGGGGGGCTTCAGCCCCTCCCCCCCAAAATTCTCATGGTGGTTCATGAAAAGGCCTTACTGGTGCATTATTTAAACTGTTATATTTATTCATATCATGATCTGATAACCATACTCAATATATCCCATATGCATGAGGGTATTGGGGTAATGATGCAAAAGGTATGCTAGGCTAGACCCTCTTTCACTCAGACTCAGCCCCCCCCCCCGAAACTCAGCCCCCCCGAACAAAAATTCAGCCCCCCCTCGAAACGAAATCCTGGCTACGGGCCTGGTTACTTATAATGGATTACTTCTTAGATTTTGAAAAGCAATATTATTGAATTCTCCCTAGCACCAAATAGTGAGAGAGAAAGTCCAGAGAGGTTTAGAAGACAGGTTTTCAAACTGTGCTCCGTGAAGCCCTTGGGGCTCCTCAGGTGATAGTGAGGGGCTCCACGGTGCCATGATGCTTCCTGCCGTGTCCTCTTTATTGCTCCAGAGAAATTGAGCGAAATTGAAGTTTTGAGCTGCCAGAAACTACAATGGCAGCAGCATCCGGTTGACATCAGACAGGCCCCCTCGTTGCTGGCGTTTCGGAGGAAGGTCAAGACTTGGCTCTATGAGCAAGCGTTTGGCTAATCAGTGCAACTGAGTCGGTAAAACTGAACATAGGAATGGCACAAGGATTATGAGAATGGATCTTGTTCTGTTGAGGCGTTATGAATTGATAAGGAACTGATAATAATTGTTGATTTTGTTGTGATGTGTGATGTGTTTTTAACTGTATATTACTGTATAACTTGCACTGTGTAAACCGCATTGAGTCGCCTAATCTAGGCTGAAAAATGCGGTATAGAAGTAAAGCAAATAAATAAATAATAAATAAATCCTCCCGGAACACAAACCCTTTCTCACCTGCCTCCTTTTTTCACTGCCCAGACTCTCCCCGCACTCTCCCCCTTTGCTTCCAAAACCATATTTCCCTCCCACTACTCAGGGGGTGCTTTGATTGCATTTTTTCCTACCTAGCAGAAAGGGTTTGGACTGGATGGTCTCTGAGGTTTCTGCTATTATTATTATTATTATTATTATTATTATTATTAAGGCTAGGTGGTCATCTGTTGTGAATGATTGTGCTTTTCCTGCATGACAGAAGGGGGTTGAACTGGGTGGCTCCAGGGTCTTCCACTGAAATACTGTTAAGTTTATGTTGGTTAAAATTGTTCTTCATTGTAAATATTGTGTTGTTCTTTCTTTCCTTTTTTATTTTTTTTTGCACTTAGTGAATTAGTTCACACAAATGCTCTCCATCCATCTGCATTGATCTGGGCCGTGCTAGACATACATATATTATTATATAATATATAATATATATTCTTGGGGCTCCACAATAAACTTTTGCTTCAAACAGGGATCCATTTGAGAACCCTTGGTTTAGTGAATAAGGGAGGCAGCAGATTTATTTTGCTTAACTTGTCATTGCAAAGACTGAAAGAATTACAGGAACTTCTTATCTTCTCAGTCTCCAGTGACTCTGTGCACATTATACATGTACATCTCAGAAGTCTATCAAACAGTCAGGAAATTAGGCCTTTATGCATTGGACTCTGACCAGCAGCACGATAATAACCCTTAACAACTGGTTGCAGACAGAACTTACACCTTTGCCAATACTTGAGAAACTACTTAGCAAGTGATCCAAGTCTCTCCTTCTCTTCTTTTCCTCTTCCTTTCTTTCATTAATTTCAGAGACTGAGAATTCACCATAAGAATTCTTAGAGCTCTTTTTAAAAACCAATATATTACTTTCCCCCAAAAAAGCTCAACTTATCCCACCCCAGGTTGCCATAGTTCTGCTGGGACTTTTCTATATTTCTATAGAATTTCTGTATTACTATAGAAAAGGTGGCACCAAGAGAATATTTTGATATTTCATCAAAAGATTCCCATGACATTTCGGTAGCATGGTTTTTGGAGATGTTTTTCTAGCAATTAGATTGAGACATGTGCTTTAGTCATAGATGACCAAGAAGATGCCAAGAGTTATTTTTAAGAAATGCTTGAAACAACCATGTACATAAATAACAGGTTCACCTATAGAATGATAACATACGTGGAAATAAGCTGGCTAAATGTTAAAATCACCCTAAGTTGTCTTGGGTTCAACTTGCATTTGAAATTTTGTAAGAGCAGAGTACAATGGATACAATCTGCCCTCTTTATCCATATATTCCACATCCACATATTCAACCATCCAAGTCTTGAAAATATTTTTAAGAATCCCAAAAGAAAAGCTTAATTTTTCCATTTTTAAAAAGTAACACCATTTTACTATGCTACTGTATATAATAGCACATGAACATTCACAATTTTGGTATCCACATGAGATCCATGGATACCAATCCCCAGTAGATACCAAGGACCCTTTGTATTATCCTAAAGTGCAAGTGCTTATATTCTTTATGGCATAGCCATAATGTAAATGCCTGGTTTTCTAAAATGTAATTACCGATGGAAAAAATTTCAATGCAGAATCAAAACACAAGCAAGAAAGTTATTTTAAGCAGAAGCAACTTAATTGTAGGCTACAAAATGCTTTGTTGCATTGGCAGAAGTCTTCAAATACTACATATGACTCAAGGATTTACCTACCAAGGCACTACCTTTTCCTAATGGAGAAACTCCATACTCATGAGAGGCAAGAGGCTCTGCTGGTAGAGTTTCCCTCACCAGAAAAGCTTTTCCCAGATTAACTTTTGCCAGATTAACTTGGCTATATCATCAGCCAAAAGCAGGCCCATACTGGTCATTGAAATACTGGTAAATTTATGTTAGTTAAAATTGTTCTTCATTTTAGATACTGCATTGTTCTTTCATATTTTTTGCACTGCAAATAAGAAATGTGTAGTGTGCATTTGTATTTTTTTCAAACTATAATCATCGCCCCCTCCCCCAACAATCCGGGGAACTGGCTCTCAGCTTAAAGCAGTGTTTCTCAACCTGTGGGTCCCCAGATGTTTTGGCCTACAACTCCCAGAAATCCCAGCCAGTTTACCAGTTGTTAGGATTTCAGGGACTTGAAGGCCAAAACATCTGGGGACCCACAGGTTGAGAAACACTGTCTTAAAACATTTGAGGGTCCCTGATGTAAACCTGGGATCACTCTTTAAAAATCAAAGTGTCAAAACATGTTTATTGTCCTAATGTGTAACTTCTATTCACAAGAGGCCACCATCCAAATTGGATCTAAACTGCCATATAATTCAGTTTCTGAAACCAGATTATCTGCTTTGTGCTGGATTTTATGAGTCTACACTGCCCTATAATCCAGTCATCTGGATTCAGAAACTGGACTATATGGCAGTGTCGATGGGGCATCTGACTGAATATGGAAAAACATAGTGGTTTCCAATTGGCAAGGAGGCCAGGAAGACCTGCATTTTATTAGCCTTTTTGTTTAAGTTGTACATGGAATGTATCATATTGAAAGCTGAACTAGACACAGAGGAAGGAGGTTTAAAAACTAACAAAAGGAACATAAACAAATTAAGATGTGCAGATGACACCATATAACTCGCAGAAAATAGGTGACTATTCTTGAAGAAAGGCAGTGAAGAAAGTGTAAAGGCATGGTTACTGCTGAACATTAAGAACACAAAATTAATGACCACATAAGATTTACATAACATTAAAGTAGACAATGAAGGCATAGGAATATTTAAAGATTTTCTATATCTTGACTCAATCATTAATCCAAATGAAAACTTTGGTCAAGAAAACACAAGACTTAAGGCTTCCCTGGGCAACTATGATGGAAATAGATAAGGTCATCAAGTGTAAAGCTATAATTCAATACCAACATCAGAATTGTCCATGCCATCATATTTCCAATTTCTAAATATGGTTATGAAAGGTGAAGAAAGCTGATAGAGAATCAGGTGATTTGTAATGTTGCATTTGAGGAGCCACCCTCCCCCTCAAATAAAATAAATGGGTCCATGATGACTAAACTGAAAGTATGACATTTTGGAATATTGTGACAAAACAGCAAGGAAAGTAGAAAAGGAAAAAGGAAAGAAAAAGGCCCATTCTACACTGTCATATAAAATCCAGATTATCTTATTTGAACTGGGTAATATGGCAATGTAGACTCATATAATCCAATGTGGATTATCATCTTTGATAATCTGGATTATATGGCAATGTAGAAGGAGTCGAAGATTGCACTACAGGTATTGACTCACTCAAGGAAGCCACTGCCCTGAGTCTGCAAAACCTGAGCAGACAACTGATATTATTTTTTATAATGTGCATCTGGCCTAGCCCATCCTGATTTATTTCTTGTCCCTGTTATTTCATTTCATACCTGATGTTATTTCCCACTGTGTTACCTTTCTTTATTGTTTTTATGTTATTGTTTTTTATTGTGGTATATTATTTTTATTTTTATTATTATTATTATTTTTCTGTATGTATTTCATTGGTATTGGTATTGGTATTGATATTGGTATTGGTATTGGTATTGGTATTGGTATTGGTATTGATGTTGGTATTGTATTCGTGGGGCTTGGCCTCATGTTAGCTGCCCCGAGTCCCTGAGGGGAGATGGTGGCGGGATATAAATAACATAATAATAATAATAATAATAATAATAATAATAATAATGGGTGACTTCATAGAGCTAGCATAAATTGAGGTTGTTTTGATGGTGACTGACAACAAAGGACCCTAATCTATGAGTTGGCCAGGCACTGATTTGATTTAAACTGTTAAAACCACCAAGAAAGCGAAACAAAGAAGGTTAACACTTTCTCACTAAACTTTCCATGTGGGTTAAATATTTCCTGTGCTGTGGTAATTTTTTTAAAGAAGGTATTTGCTTCAGATGAATGAAACCTGTATCGGTAATCTCATTCAGAGCTGGACCACAACTGCCAGAATCCTTTTGCCAACATAGTTCAGAAATTCTGTTAGTTAAAAGGGGTTTTTTTTGCCCCCATTGTTTGGTAATATGTACACAATGTAAGAGCCACCGTGTTTTAACTATGTTGAAAAAAGGAGGCATAAGAAAAGGTGATATTTTAGGAATCTATACAGAATTTTAGGAATCTATGGGCTGGTCCATGAGGTCACAAAGGGTCAGAAGTGACTGAAAAATAAACAACAAACAACAAATACAGAAAAATCAAGAGTCCATTAAGATTTGGCTTAGGATGTGTGAAGGATAACCTGATCCCACATGGATCCACCTATCTGTTAAACCATTAGAGGTCTTATTTGGATATTGTGAGTGACTAGAGATTAGGTGAGTTTACTTTAAATTTATTGTTTGTTTCTATGTTGATCATTCTACTTTTTTTTCTGCCTCTCAGTTCGTGGACTGTCTTTTTCATGTCAATATTTGTTACACTGCCCTATGTTTTAATACGTAGATCTCTCTTTATCTCTATTTTATGTTTGTCACCTGCCTTGAACCTTTTGAAATGTAAAGGGAAAATCAAACTATCACATAAAGAAAATGAAGAAATAAAATAAAATGCTCTCATCCTTTGTATCGAGCCAGGAAACTTAGTTTTTAAAAGTAATTACTTTTGGAAAGTAATCTGAACACTAATTTAGACGTAATTAGTTGCTGTTATTGTTACAATTTTAAATCCAAAAGTAACACATGGTTACTTTGAGTTACTTTTAAAATATGATATTGCTTCAATTCCCTACCTTGGTACCTTGCACAAGAAATAAAGTTATCCCTTTATAAGCAGCAATCATGATGTGCTATGGCTATGCCTTAGTCACCAGGGAAAAATGCAATTGTAAGGAACTCAGTTAAAATATAGCAATTTTTTGCTGTAATACAATGCTTTTTTTTTTGTCATGTCAGGAGTGACTTGAGAAACTGCAAGTCGTTTCTGGTGTGAGAGAATTGGCCGTCTGCAAGGACGTTGCCCAGGGGACGCCCGGATGATTTGATGTTTTTATCATCCTTGTGGGAGGCTTCTCTCATGTTCCTGCATGAGGAGCTGGAGCTGATAGAGGGAGCTCATCCGCCTCTCCCTGGATTCGAACCTGTGACCTGTCGGTCTTCAGTCCTACCGGTACAGGGGTTTAACCCACTGCGCCACCGGAGGCTCAATGCAATGCTTTGAACAGTCAATTTGGTGTCACCCCCTTTGATTGTGCAACTGGGTGGTGTTTGCACAGCATTTATTAGATATTCAGTCATTGAGAAACTAGAGCAAAATGTGCAATAGCAGGATGTCTCTCTTGCAAAGACATTTTTTTTCCAGTTCAAAAAAACGTTTTCCATGTGTCTATGATAGAAGCAATGAGGAAATGACATTGATAACCCAGAAACAAAAATCATAGTCCAGGAGGTGTTTCTTTTCACAAAGAAAACAGGGGAGAGACAGTGGGCAGAAACAACTTGCTACAGCATTTCTCAACCTGGGGGTCAAGATCCCTGTGGGGTCACGATGGGGTTTCAGAGGGGTCACCAAAGACCATCAGAAAACATATATTTCTGATGGTCTTAGGAACCCCTTTGCAGAGAAAGATCAAGACCTCTCCGCCTATCCTTCTCTTCCTTTTTTGGAAATAGAGGGCAAATCCTCCCACCCGAAGCCCTCCTCCACTGTGATTGGCTGGTCTCTCAACTAAGGGGAGGGCTGTTTCTGAGACTCCAAGCAGGAAGAGGGGAGAGCAGGTGTGCTTGGTGCAAGGCAGCATTGTGTGCATGTGTGGGTGAGGGAGAGTGTGCGAGGCTGGAGGGAGGCTCGTGCCAGCGAGTACCTTCAAGGCCCTTTGTGGCCCCCGACTGGAACTCATTACCTGGCATGAGTAGGAAAGCCCCTACCCTAGAAACTTTTAAAAAGCACCTTAAAAGCTGGCTCTTCCACTGCACCTTTGATGAGTAGTTATACAACCTCATACTATTGCTTAGCCTCAACATTTTGTCATTGGAGTATACATCCCCCTTCCCCTTGTGGGAAAGTTTGATTCCACAACCCCCTTTTTAATGAGCCCCTCTCCACAAATAACATGCTTCTCCTTTATCTCATCAGAGTTTTTAATCAGTTTTTAATTAGTTTTTCTTTTAATCATTACATGTAGCCTGCCCATTGTCACTGTGATTGTGTTTATTGTAATTTTATATTGTTATGCATTCATATGTTTTATGTAATCATGATGTTGTTGTTTATTGTTTGTGTTTTCATTTTCAGTTTTATTTTGCTGTAATTTGTTGTTTGGGCTTGGCCTCATGTAAGCTGCCCGAGTCCCCATTGGGGAGATGGTGACAGGGTATAAATAAAGATGATTATTATTATTATTATTATTATTATTATGTGGGGAGTTTGGCCCAATTGTATTGTTGGTGGGATTCAGAATGCTCTTTGATTGTAGGTGAACTATAAATCCCAAATGTCAAGGTCTAATTTCCCCAAACTCCACCAGTGTTCATATTTGGGCATACTGAGTATTCGTGGCAAGTTTGGTCCAGATCCATCATTGTTTGAGTCCACAGGGCTCTCTGAATGTAGGTGAACTACAACTCCAAAACTCAAGGTCAATGCTCACCAAACCCTTCTGTTTTCTGTTAGTCATGGGAGTTCTTTGTACCAAGATTGGTTCAATTTCATCATTGGTAGAGTTCAGAATGTTCTGTGATTGTAGGTGAACTATAAATCCCAGGAACTACAACTCCCAAATGTCAAGGTCTAATTTCCCCAAACACTATCAGTGTTCACATTTTGGCATACTGAGTATTCGTGGCAAGTTTGGTCCAGATCCATCATTGTTTGAGTCCACAGGGCTCTCTGGATGTAGGTGAACTACAACTCCAAAACTCAAGGTGAATGCCCACCAAACCCTTCTGTTTTCTGTTAGTCATGGGAGTTCTTCGTACCCAGATTAGTTCAATTCCATCGTTGGTGGGGTTCAGAATGTTCTTTGATTGTAGGTGAACTATACATCCCAGCAACTACAACTCCCAAATGACAAAATCAATCCCACCAGTATTCAAATTTGGGCGTATCGGGTATGGGTGCCAAATTTGGCCCAGTGAATGAAAATGCATCCTGCCTTTCAGATATTGACATGACGATTCACAACAGTAGCCAAATTACAGCTACGAAGTAGCAAGGAAAATAATGTTATGGTTGGGGGGATGGGGGGGGGGCACCACAACATGAGGAACTGTGTTAAGGAAAGTTGAGAAACTCTGGCCTGGATGAGAGCTCCTGAGGTCTCTGAAATGGCTGTGCGGGGCGTGGGTTAGCCGACCCCGCGCGGCCTGGTCCGGCTGTCAATCTCAGACCCCGCAGGCCCCGCCCCAGGCCAGAGGGACTCTCCCACGCAGAGTCCACGCCCCCGCTTCGCCAGGCTGGGCTGTGTGTGGGAGAGAAGCGTCGGAAGCCGCCTGGCCTTGCCCTCCCTCGCCGCGTCGCTCCTCGTCCCGGGCCCCTCTGTGCCGCCCTCTGGCTGGGAAGGAAAGGGCTCTTCCTCCGCCTGGGCGCCGGGCATGGAGGCCTGGGTCTTCCGGGCCCTCCTGGCCCTCCTGCCCTTGGCCTTCGGGGCCGGGAAGCCGCTCACTGAAGGTAAGGAAGGAGAGAGGGAGGGAGGGAGGGCAGGGCTTTGGCAGAAGGGGTCTCTTCCCACTCCGTGAGCCTAGACCCGAGCCTGGGTGGGTGAGTGGCGCCGCGGAGGGGCTGACCAGCAATCCCTGGCTTGGCCTTCCCCAGGGTGTGATTCCCTCCGCTTCCCCTTCCCTTCAGCTCTAGGCAACCAGTGCGCCCTCGCTTCCTACGCCACCCTCCTGCCTTCGTTTTCTTCCTCCTTTGATGAGCTGACTGCCTTTCCTGGCCTGATTGGCCCAGCTTCCTCCCAGGTTATTCCTTCACCTTAAGTCTTGCAGAATGAACGCAGTCGGAATTGCCATGGCTCAATGCTATGGGAAACTTCGGGGCTGTAGTACTACAAGGCCTTGAGCCTTCTCTCTGTCAAAGAGTGTTGGGGCCTCAGCAAACTACAGCTCCCATGATTCCACAGCCTGGAGTCATGACACTTCAAATGATGCCAGGCAGCATGAATGCTACAGCAGGCATGGGCAAACTTCGGCCCACTGGGTGTTAGGAATTGTGGGAGTTGAAGTCCAAAACATCCGGAGAGCCAAAGTTTGCTCATGCCTGTTCTACAGGTTAGATGTGATCACAGGCATGGGCAAATTTCGGCCCACCAGGTGTTTTGGACTTAAAGGTTAAGGCTTCCCCTTGGCATTAAATGCAGTTGGGTCTAACTTTGGGGGTTGGTGCTTATCTCCATTTCTAAGTTGAAGAGTTGGCGTTGTCCATAGACACCTCCAAGGTCATGGCTGCATGGAACCCTGATACCTTTCTGCCAGATCTATTGATCTGCCAGATTTATTGATCTACTCACATTTGCATGTTTTCGAACTGCTAGGTTAACAGAAGCTGGGGCTAACAGTGGGAGTTCACCCCACTTCCTGGATTTGTACCGGAGACCTTCCAGTCAGCAAGTTCAGCAGCTCAGCAGTTTAACCCACTGCGCCACCAGGGTCTCCATGTTTTGGACTTTAACTCCCATAATTCCTAACAGCCAGTAGTTTGTTAGGAATTGTGGGAGTTGAAGTCCAAAATATCCGAAGGGCCGAAGTTTGCCCATGTCTGGTATAGAGTATTAGTCAAAAGAAAAAAAGAAGAAAATTATTAGTCAGTATGCCTTTATTCCAGCCAACAAACCATAAGGCAATGCGATAGTTCTATACAGTACACCTTAAACACATGTAAACAGAGCTGTGCACACACTGTTTGAAAACATAAGCCATGATGGCATGGATCAAAAGATGCATTAAAAACATAGAGAGACATTGTAGCAACGGCTTAATAAGATACCTATATGTAAAATGGAGTACAAAACGGATACAGTTAAAATAATCATTCTGTGGGTTGAGTATAAATTAAAACCACACGATTTTGATATCCCTCCTTCTGGAACTACAGTCCTCATACCGCATCTCGCAAGTTTAACCATCAAAGATTCTCATTGGTGTACAAATTATATTAGACTTATTGGTGTAATTAATAGAATTATTAGTGTCATTTGATGCCACTCAATATGCCACAAATCCTGGGGTTTTATGTGACACCAGCACTCTTTGGCAGAGTTAAAGTGTTAAAGTGTTGCCAGTTACATCTAGTAACTTACTGGGTGTATCTACACTGTGGAATTAATGCAGTTTGATAACATTTTGACGGCTATGGCTCAATGCTATAGAATCACAGCAGTTGTAATTTCACAAGTTCTTCTCTGACAAAAAAAGTGCTGGGATCTCAGCCGCTTGCGATTCCCATGATTTTGTAGCATTACGTCATGGTAGTAAAAGCCATGCCAAAACTGTATTAGTTCTACAGTGCAGGTGCACCCTACAATGTCAAGACGCCTTCAGTCTAAAGAGCAACTTGTCCAGGTCATCTATCTCTTGTCCTTTTCATGGTTTTGCATTTTGTATGCAAATGAGCACATGTATTCTATGGTTTAAAATTCATACCCTGTCACCATTCCCATCCAGTATATGTTCCATGTATGAAGTGATAAAGAAGCCCCCAGTGGTGCATCAGGTTAAACAGCTGAGCTGCTGAACTTGGTGACTGAAAGATCAGTGTTCGAATCCAGGGAGTGGGGTGAGCTCCTGTTGTTAGCCCCAACTTCTGACAACCTGGAAGTTTGAAAACATGCAAATGTGAGTAGATCAATAGGTACTGCCTCAGTGGGAAGGTAATGGCGCTCCATGCAGTCATGCCAGCCACATGACCTTGGAGGTGTCAACAGACAATGGCTTAGATATGGAGATGAGCACCACCCCTCAGTTGGACTCGACTAGACTTAACATCAGGGGAAACCTTTACCTTTTTATGAAGTGATAAGTCATTTTATAGAAGTTTTTATTAGTAGTTTTATTTTTATTGAAAAGGAAAGAAAACATAGTTTATAAAGCAATATTAAAAGATTATATTATAATGGTAAAATATGTAGCTAATGCCCTAGATCAGTGGTTCTGAACCTGGGGTCCCCAGATGTTTTTGGCCTGCAATTCCCAGAAATCCCAGCCAGTTTAGCAGCTGTTAGGATTTCTGGGAGTTGAAGGCCAAAAACATCTGGGGACCCCAGGTTCAGAACCACTGCCCTAGATATTACAGCAAACTAGAAAACTACATCAGAACACAAAAACAAAACACACATCTGTATAGAATGTGTGGACTTCACTAGCAAACATCTATAAATAGACAAGGAGACAGTCTATGAACCTCCCACGCACCACCCCATGGTTTTTATCCCTTCTTCTTATTTTCCCATTAGATAACACTAAATAACCATTTTTGGTAACATTCTTGGAATCCATAAACCTTCAATTGACATTTGTCCCATTGTAGTCTGTCTGTTCCCACTCTGTTGGCTGGGGAATGGATTGCATCAAACTAAATAGGTGCTTTGGTATAAGTATATTCTAAATCTCCCTTTGTCTTCATGCCTATACAAGGGCATAAACATGGGTCAGAATTTAATTTGCATTGCTATCATGGCTCAACTCTGAGCTTTTCACGGAAGTAATGAGATTCTTCTCAATAAATAACTAAGATCTTTTTTCTTCTTTACTGAGTGCCCAGAGCTAGCTAGTTCTGGCCTGGCAGAAAAAAGAGTGCTCCAGATCACGAGAGTGCCTACAGGTCATTAGTTCAGTCATTTTAATATCTGCCTTATTTGGTGCAGGAATTTATTAACTGTAGAACAATGTCTGGGATTTTTGTTGTTGAGTGTGTTGGTGTTTGATCAAACAAGGAAGTAGATATAAGTTAAAACCGCCCTCGCTTTGTGAGAGATTGCTGTGTGTGTGGTTTATTATGTCATTAAAATGTGATGCTACAGGACACAGAACTGTGTGCCCAACAGCACTTCTCGGATTTTTATTGCTACAGAATATTCCTGTTGTTTGTGCAATTTTCCAGTATTTGGGAAATATTTTTCTTAATGAGAATATTAGCATGATATGCAAGAAATCCACAGCAGCTCGGATGTGTTCTGTATATCATTCGCAATTCCTGGAGAAAAATATTGTGGGTCAAAGGACCTAGGCTTTGGGTTTCTCATACTCTAGAAATCACCAAAATGTTTGCAATGGAGATATTTGCATGGCTAGTGGAGCTGCATAAATTTTGATGCCATTTTCTGTCTTCTGCATCTTTTGAGGTAGGATACCTTCAATATTCCATCAGTGGAACAGAAACTTGGGCCCCTTCTATGCAGCTGTATAAAATCCATTTTATCTGCTTTGAATTGGATTATATGGCAATGTAGACTCAGATAATCCAGTTCAAAGTAAATAATGTGGATTATCTGCCTTGATATTCTGGATTATATGGCAGTGTAGAAGGGCCCTCAGTTTTAGTGGCTGTCAGGCTGAGGATCTGAAGATCATGATTTGCAACTTTTATTTGGTCCCTATGAAATGCTGTCATAGAGTATTTAAAATATATATAGATCAGACAACCTAGGGCCCTTGCACACAGCCATATAAGCCAGTATATCAAGGCAAAAAATCCCACAATATCTGCATTGAGCTGGGTTATCTAAGTCCACACTCAGATAATGTGGGATTTCTGCCTTGATATTCTGGGATATAGGGCTGTGTGGAAAGGCCCTGAGTCCACACTGCCATATATTCCAGTTCAAAACAGAAAATGTGGGATTTTATTCCGCTGTGTGGAAGAGGCCCTAGACAGTGAAATTATTTGCATAACAATAACTTATATACTTAGCTCATTTACTTAAATTGTACCCCCTTTACAATTCTTTTTATTAACATGTAGTTGGGCCGTTGGATAAAATTCTGGAGATGAAAATCTGGTAGAAGTGCACATGGAAAGGAGAATCAAGCACACATCAATAAAAAATTAAACAATAAGTTTTTGGGAGGGAGGGCATGAACCTCCTTCCTATTGTCTTCATAATGAAGCAAGAAATACTTTTTACATCTTTCTGAATAACCTGAATATTCCTTTTCCCCGTCTCACACTAATTTCTGTTTCTGCTGCTATTGCAAAAAAGCTGTCATGGGCTGCCACTCAGACAGTGATGCCGCCAAAGGCATGCTTAGGCTCCCAAATCCCAAAATCTTATAGTGCAGTGGTTCGCAACCTGTTTTGGTCTACAACTACCAGAAATCCCAGCCAGTTTAACAGCTGTTAGGATTTCTGGGAGTTGAAAGCCTAAACATCTGGGGACCCACAGGTTGAGAACCACAGTTATAGTGGCTAGGGAGTTATTCAATTATTTGTAATACAGTCGACTCTCAGTTACATGACACCCATGGATGCCAGAAAAATATAGTCTCTGGTTGCTTAAGAATTACTTTTAAACTTAGGCTTAACTAATACTATATGTCATACTATACCATATCACACCAAACTATAAGCTCTGTATTGACTTAATATTAACATTAATATTGAAATGCTGTAATTAAAAGCAAATAGAGACAAATATAACCTCACCTCTGAGGATGCTTGCCATAGATGCAGGCGAAACGTCAGGAGAAATGCCTCTAGAACATGGCCATATAGCCCGAAAAAACCCACAAGAACTGAGTGATTCCAGCCATGAAAGCCTTCGACAATAAATATAACTTTGTTTTACTATATGTTTAACTATATTATACACGTGTATTTTAATTTTTATTTAAAGTATTGTTTCTTGAAACGTTTTTTGTCAGTTTGAGTTCTAGTTAACTGAGAGTTTACTGTGATTGGAAATGAGACATGGACATATACTTGAACCTGTGCTTTCTAGTCAACGATGATGATGATAATAATAAATTAAAAAACAATAAATATTTATTTCCCGCCTCTCCTCACAGCTCAAGGTGGAGTATAACATAGTTAAAATGGCCAGATAAAACATAATACCATAAAATAAAGGTAAACGTTTTCCCTGACATTAAGTCCAGTTGTGTCCAACTTTGGGGGGGGGGGGTACTCATCTCCATTTCTAAGCCGAAGAGCCAGCGTTGTTCGTAGACATCTCCAAGGTCATGTGGCTAGCATGACTACATGGAGGGCAGTTATTTTCCTGCAGAAGCGATACCTATTGATCTGCTCACATTTGCATGGTTTTGAATTGCTCGGTTGGCAGAAGCTGGGGTTAACAGTGGGAGCTCACCCTGCTTCCTGGATTTGAACCTGAGACCTTTCAGTCAGCAAGTTCAGCAGCTCAGTGGTTAGAATTCATAGTATTCAGATTACAACACAATACTAGTAGAATTAAAATTTAAAATTCATAGGTTAAAATTGACTGCAGAAGCCTGCTGGAAGAGATAGGTCTTTAATTGTTTCAAATTAATACATGTCTTTCTATACATAAGTACATACATGGCATGTGCATATATGCCAAGCAGTGCACAAGGGCAAGTATTCAGGTTTTTCAGTGACTGGTGCAGCAATTGCAAAGGGAAGAACATTTTTTTCTTGTGATTATTCTTAGATTTATTCAAGTTAAATCCCATTTCTTTCTCTCTGGAATTTAGTGTGGCAAACATAATTAATATCACTGATTACAGGTATCTGAAATAATACATTTCCCTTTTGTGCTAAAATAACATAAAAGCAATACAAAGAATTACTGGTAGCAGTAGAAGAGAAGCAGCTGCTGTAATTGCCTATGTCTCCAAAGCTTGTTCAAATAAACATATTTTGACCTAATATCTGAAAGATGGGTGCTCACAGGCATCCCACAGTGGAAGTTGGAGCAGTAAATGTACTATCTAGGGCTGATGATCAGCTGTTTACTTCAAGCCTAGCTGAGTTTGGGACTTACCAGCACATGATATCTTACTATAGTGGGTTTTTCCCATTCCCATCCTGTCTTGCCCAACACCTCCCCCCCCCTCTCATATTTGTTTATGAAAAACTTTCAAAAATTATTTGATTTGAGAATATAGAGGTGTGGGTTTTGCAATAAATAATTGCATTGTAGACTTTTCCTGCTCAGGATTCCACCTACCTTTCCTTAGGAAACATTACTGGGGTTGTTGTTCCCTGTTTTCCACCCACCCATCCTCTCACCCCAAGTACTGCATCCTGTCTTGCCTTTAGAGCAATTTGGATTTAGATAGGATAGAATTTCCAGCCTGTGAAAGCCTTCTGTTGTTTTTCTCATCTGAAGTCTCCCTATTTGCTATTCCTGTCTATTGCCATGAAAACAAATACCTTTTGCATATGTATCAAAGTAACTAGACTATGTGCCATAGGAAAGTCCCTAGGATCATCGGTCATATACAGACTTCCTCCTCTACCTTTCCACTTCCAATTCTTGCTTCTCTTTCTCTCCTCTCCTTGTTGTTTCTCCACCAACAAGATTGGGAATTAAGAATGAAGCCCCCCTTTTTACGAGATCTTTTCTCTAGCTACTTAGGATGGGGGTTCTCCATACATATGAAGATGTGAAAGACATTAGTAACTTTTTCTAAATTTGTAATATGACCCTTTCTAGTTTATTTTGAGGGAAGAAATGTGAAAAAGAAAGCTGATTCCGAAAAGTTTCAGCTATCATGTTTTCCACAAAAAGGCTAATACTCTTTAAGTTCCAACACATTGCCACTCAGCAGTATTGGATCTTACTGTGCTGAATCAATCAACTTTATATAAACGTTATAAAATTATATAATACTAGCAGTCCCCTGCCACACGTTGCTGTGGTCCAGTCTGGTGATCTGGAAAAAAAAGTCATGAGAAAGTGCTGGTTTCTAATATATGTTATTTCTTTATGCTTGTGGGTAAACAGTATTTCTTGTTGTTTCTTTGTCAGTGTTGATGTAGAGATTGTCTGGTTTGCCTGCTCTGGAACATGCAACATATCATTGTCCTTCTTTAGGGGTCCCTTTCAAATCTATGATACTGTATCTGTGTGTGAATCATACATATCTATATCTGTGGCTGGATGGTTCTTTGTCAGGAGGGCTTTGATTATGTTTTCTTGCCCTGGAGAAAGGAGATGGACTGGATAGCCTTAAGTATTTTCTGTTGGTCATGGAGGTTCTATGTGGGAAGTTTGCCCTAATTCTGTTGTTTGTGGGGCTAAGTATGCTCTTTTATTGTAGGTGAACTATAAATCCCAGTAACTACAACTCCCAAATGTCAAGGTCTATTTCCCCCAAACTCCATCTATGTTCATATTTGAACATATGGAATATTCATGCCAAGTTTGATCCAGATGCATCATTGTTTGAGTCCACAGTGCTCTCTGGATGTAGGCAAACTACAACTCCAAAACTCAAGATCAATGGCCACCAAACCCTTCTAGTGTTTTCTTTTGGTCATGGGAGTCCTGTATGCCACGTTTGGTTGAATTCCATCATTGGTGGAGGAGCCCTTGGTGGCACAGTGGGTTAAAGCACTATGCCGGCAGGACTGAAGACCGACAGGTCGCAGGTTTGAATCCGGGGAGAGGCGGATGAGCTCCCTCTATTAGCTCCAGCTCCTCATGCGGGGACATGAGAGAAGCCTCCCACAAGGATGATAAAACATCAAAAATCATCCAGGTGTCCCCTGGGCAACGTCCTTGCAGACGGCCAATTCTCTCACAAAGGGAGCGGTTGCTCCTGACACGACCAAAATAAATAAATAAATAAATAAATAAATAAATGGTGGAGTTCAGAATGCTCTTTGATTGTAGGTGAACTATAAATCCCAGCAACTACAACTCCCTAATGACAAAATCAAAATTTTTGAGTGATGATCACTCCTTGGGTTAGTAGGTGTCTTGTGGCCAAATTTGGTGGCAATTCATCCATTGGTTTTTGTTAATCCCACAAACGAACATTACATTTTTATTTATATAGATTATTCTAAAGCTGCTTGAATTGGTCTCTTCTGTTTGGGTTTTAGATCCCTGAAAATGTCGACCAGTATATAAAAAGTTATGCTCTATAATTACTATTTTTAAAGTGAAAATCTATAAGATTGTAAATTGTTGAACGGAGAGACCAGCTCCTCTAAAGTTTTAATCTTTCTCAGTTGATTGCTAAATAATTCTAAGAATTGTTGCTTAAGTTTGCTTTCTTATTTCAGTGTGTCACCTTCCATGACATAAGTTTTACACTCTGGATCTTCTGACATGGGCTGTTTTGCTTATTATTGAGCTTTTGTGACTGTTCCAGAAGCCTTTCTGTTGATACTCCTTTAAATTCATGTTTTGCAATTCTTGGATCCTCCAGATGTTTGGGACTATCAGCATTCTTGATCTTTGGCCATGCTAAATTGAACCTATGGGACTTGAAGTTTACAAACATCTGCAGGATCCAAGTTTTAGAAACATTGCTTTAAGTAAGGTTAAAATGATTTTAAAATAACAACCACACAAAAGAATTCATTAAAGGCATAAGACATATTTTTAATTAAACCAGGTTTGAAATTTAAAATCCATGTATTAAAAGGATTTGAAGACGAATTTCTGTCACTAGAATTAGTGTAGATCAGTTTTACTCAAAGTGGTGTTTTCTCTGACATCCCATACTGATATTACCCAGTCAGATTTTGCTTTATTATCCAACTGCTTTTGTGATATCTTTCATTTTAATGCTACCCTTTCTTTTTAGACTATTACTTCTGCACACTTTGGGCTCTTTTCTCAGGCCCTTCTCTCTCTCACCATTATATCCTTCCTTCTCCCTTTCCTTCCTCCTTCCCTACCTCCCTCCCTTCCTTCCCTACCTCCCTCTTTCTTCCTCCTTCCTTCCCTTCCACTCTTTCGTCCTTCCTTCCTTCCCCTTTTCCTCCCTCTTTCCATCTCTCCCTTTCGCCTTCCTTCCTTCCGCTTTGTCTTTCCTTCTTTCTCACTTCCCTCCCTCCCTTTTCTCCCTCCATTCTCTTCCACCCATCCTTCCTTCTCTTTTTCCTTCCTCATGGGGGATGTTTAGCTGAAGGAAGAGGGAACATGAGAACCATGTTTCAAAATTTAAAAGGGTGTCCCATTGAAAAGGAGAGGGGAAATTGACTTTCTGCTTCTCTAGAGACTAGGGCACAAGGGAGCAATGGGTTCAAATGGCAGGGAAAGAGATTTGACTGAAAAGATTAGGAAGAACTTCCTGAGAGTAAGAGCTGTTGGAGAGTGGCTTAGGCTGCCTCAGAGTTTGGTAGTCTCCTTCTCTGGAGGCTTTTCCTCAGAGGCTGTCTATTAGGAATGCTTTGATTGTGCCTCTTTGCATGACAGGGGGTTGGATTGGATGACCCTTGGGGGTCTCTTCCAGCTATAGGATTCTAGTATTATATATCAGGAGAAGGCAATACGGGATCTAATGGATGCACTTTTTCTCTCCCATCTACCATCTCATCCTAATGAAGGCTAACCCTTTTGGGATTTAAATGTTTCCCATCTTTTCTTCACTTTGTGTCTCCAAAAGAAAAGAGGAAGGGGAGGAAAGGGCAAGGAGGAGACTTGGGGAGAACCTCCTCCTTCCCAGCCCATTCACCCCACTCGAGCCGACTATGCGGCCCCCTAAGTTAGAAAGTTTGCCCATGCCTGTTCTAGAGCAAACGCATTGTTTTATCACCTGACAGAAAAGCCCCACTCCCACCCTCTTTTGCTTGCTGATACTAAGGTCCCTTCCACACAGGTGTATAAAATCCACATTGAACTGGATTATATGGCAGTGTGGACTCATATAATCCAGTTCATCTGACACATAGTTAAGAATGGGGAGGAGAAGGTGAGACAATAGGAAGTGAGAGAAATATACCCCTTGGAAGGGAAATTCACTCCTGAAAGAGTTATCATGAGGAAAAGGTGTCTCAAGTGAAGCTTTATCACCAATCCTTGTTTCCACAAGCCATTTTTTTCAAAACCCAAGAGACAGAAAATGGAGTGAAATCTTCTGAACAGAGGCACAGACAGCAAAAGAAACACCACAGAGGTGTTAACCCTTCCCTATGTGAGACAAAGCTTAGATTTAGATTGATAGATTGATAGATAGGGTTGGAATTACACTTTAAAATGTATTTTTTATGAGTTACATACAAATTCAGCTTAAGAACAAACCTACAGATTCCATCTTGTTTGTAACTTGGAGACTGCCTGTAATTGTGTAGGATAGAAAAAGCCCTTGATGGTGATAGTGATGTAAGACTCGGGTGGCTTACAACAAAAAAAATATTATATATAATAATACTCAACCAACCAACACAACAAAAATCATCAACCAACAAATCAGCAATATTTAATGTCTTTAGACAGTACACTTCAAGTTTAAAGTCTTCTCTTGATGGAAGAAATAGATATAAAATCCAGGTCAGCCAATAATGTGCAGCCATTGAACCTCTTCTGACTATAAGTGAAAGATAAGGAGTCCTGTACAAACAGGGACACATAGCAAATGAAGCAGACATTGAAATCAAGGTTTTCTATACATAAATAAAAATGTACTTGTCTAACACAAAACAATGAGAGATGTCGCAACTTCATTGCATAATACGAGTCAAAGCACAACTTGAAGAAACCAGGGAAGGAGGAAGTTTCTTTCTGAGTCATAGAGGCTTTCTCCTTGCCAGCTTTTATAAAAAGCAGTAAAATCTTTGACCTCCCTCAAGCAAATGTTGCATCCATGCCCTCTTTGATGCTTCTAGTTCTCATGTATAATCCTATACAAATATGGTCTTTCTTGAGGACTATCACTTGTTAGAAAGTAAGGAAAATGGAGTACACCTGTGGGCAAACTGGTGACTAAATGAGTTTATTCCTGTGTAATTAAGATTTTTGAGGATGTAAAAATACCAATACTATGAAAGGGAAGTTCATTATGAGTTCTGGTGACACGAACTAATTGTCAAGGTCATGTGGATAATACTTGAGAATGAATATGAGTTAATAGCTCCTCACTCCAGAGCAAAGATTATTTTAAAAAACAAAGTGTCATAAATATGAATGTGCTGTAATGTGATGTTGTAACTTTTTATAAATGTTTAATCATTTACTAGTAAAGGTGAGAACAGTGCTGACTGGCCTTGGGGTATTTTCTGATACCAAATGAGAATTCCAATGCATTGAAAATCAGAGTTGAGGTCAACTTTAGGATTAAGATTTGTGATGTAGTGATGGTTGTGTGCCTTCAACTCTTAACTGACTTATTGTAACTCTAAGGTGAACCTATCACAGGGTTTCCTTGGCAAGATTCCTTCACAGGCGTTTGCCTTTGCCTCCCCCAGAAATTAAGGGATCTTCCACACAGCCATTTAACCCAGAATATCAGGGCAGATAATCCACAATATCTGCTTTGAACTAGGTTATTTGAGTCCACACTGCCATATAATCCAGTTCAATGTGAATGTTATACAGCTGTGTAGAAGGGGCTATTGGCACCTTCTACACAGCTGTACAAACCTCAGATTATCTTCTTAAGGCCCCTTCTATACTGCCATATAATCCAAATTATCAAAGCAGTTATTCCAGATTATCTGCTTTGAGCTGGATTATCTGAGTCTACACTGCCATATAATCCAGTTCAAAGTAGATAATCTGGATTTTCTACAGCTGTGTAGAAGGGGCCTAAGAGAGCAAGACTTTCCCAAGTTTACCCAATGGCTGAACAGGAATTTGAACCCTTGTTTTTGGAGTTCTAATCTAACTTTCAAATCACTACAATGTCCTGGCTGTGATGTGAATTCTAGGATCCCAAAGTGAAAATTCAATTTCATCTGGAGGGACAAAACTCTTCAGAGCCAGAGCACACAATTGTTGTTCATTCGTTCAGTCATCTCCGACTCCTCGTGACCTCATGGACCAGCCCACGCCAGAGCTCCCTGTCGGCCGTTACCACCCCCAGCTCCCTCAAGGTCAGTCCAGTCACTTCAAGGATGCCATCCATCCATCTTGCCCTTGGTCGGCCCCTCTTCCTTTTGCCTTCCACTTTCCCCAGCATAATTGTCTTCTCTAGGCTTTCCTGTCTCCTCATGATGTGGCCAAAGTACTTCAACTTTGTCTCTAGTATCTTTCCCTCCAGTGAGCAGTCGGGCTTTATTTCCTGGAGGATGGACTGGTTGGGTCTTCTCGCAGTCCAAGGCACTCTCAGCACTTTCCTCCAACACCACAGCTCAAAAGCATCGATCTTCCTTCGCTCAGCCTTCCCTAAGGTCCAGCTCTCACATCCGTAGGTTACTACAGGGAATACCATGGCCTTGACTAGGCGGATCTTTGTTGCAAGTCTGATGTCTCTACTCTTCACTATTTTATCGAGACACTATTTTATCGAGCACACAATGGTTCATCCAAAAACAATATGGATTTTTCTGTTATCATTGCAATACTGGAAATGTAGTGAGTATAATTTTTGGGATCTCTGTGTGTGCGCACACTCATGCGTGTGTTTGCTAAATTTGTGGAGATAGTTTACAGTTGCATAAATGACAATGTTACAGATTGTCTGCAATCCAGATCTAATTTTGTGTGAATTCTGCTGCAAAATATGATTATGAGATACTAAAATGTTATATCTTAATTCATGAGAGTTAGTACTCTTGCATCAAGGCATTAATAATTATTAATCATTTGTCTTTTTTTAGTGCCCAAACCAACGAATGTTATTGTAGAATCATATAATTTCAATACCTCTGTACATTGGGATTACAAAAGCATAACACCAGCACCTCTTTTTATTGTGGAGCTCCAATGCTACAAGTAAGTATCTTGAATTTGAACTATAATGTTATGTAGACCTTTTCCTAAAAGTCTGGTGTTTAAGTTTCGAATTTTACTTTATACTGAAAGATGTGACAAATGCAGACATCTGCTACAGTTTGGTAATATTTGCTATTCAGAATCTAAATTTTGGAATTTTTTTTTACAGTTCAAATACTGGTTTTAGGGAAGTCAGTGGTTGTGTGAATATATCACAACACTATTGTGATCTCATCCACGAAGCTGAAAAGTGTCATGATTTCTGGGTTAGAGTTAAAGCTGTTAATGGACTGCAGGAATCTAAATATGAAGAGACTGAAGTATTTTATGTAAACAGCCATGGTAAGTTGCCACTAGTATGCCTTTCGATCTTGATTGTGTGCACCTTGTAGTCACAAAGTATTATATATTTTGTCTGTATAGTGTTTGTAACTTGTACTATATGTGGCAATTATTGCTTAGAGATTAAAATTATCTTGAAACATTACCTTAATACAGGCAGTCCCCAAGTTACAAAATCTGACTCATAGTTAAGAACAGGGATGAGACAACCGGAAGTGAGAGAAGTCCACCCCTAGGAAGAGAAATTCACTCCTCAAAGAGTTGTCATGGGGAAAAGGTGTCTCCACTGAACCTTTATCACCATTCCTTCTTTTTCAAAATCCAATTACCACATGGATAGAAAGTGAGGTGAAATCTTCTGAACAGGGATACAGATAGCAAAGCAAGATGTGTGTGTGTGTGTGTGCACGCGTGTGTGCGTACACACACATATACACATATACATAACTAGAGTTACTCTTAAAAATGTACCTGTTCTGACTTGCATACAAATTTAACTGAAGAGCAAACTTACAGAGCCTATCTTGTTTGTATTCCTATTCTACTTTGTGAAGATTACTTTAAAGCTTACATGGCTAACGTTTTTATAAGCTATCTGAATTTATAATTATTTCAATGTTTTCAAAAACACCTTGCATCTTTGCAGCACAACAGTCCTATGAAATATTTCTGGTTTTCTTACAGTTTCTCATAATGAGGAACACTCCATTGGAAATGGAAGTGTTTTCAGTTTGGGATTTTTCATATCAAGCTCAGTATGTTTCCTGTTTCAGCATGACTTAATCCAGAATGCAACAGACAAATGAATGAAGCAGTGGAATCTTGAGGGGTTCAAGTCAATGATTGCACTTCATTGTATTGTCGAAGACTTCCATGGCTGGAATCACTGGGTGGTTGTAGGTTTTTCGGGCTATATGGCCATGTTCTAGAAGCATTCTCTCCTGACATTTCACCTGCATCTGTGGCAGTTATCCTCAGAGATTGTGAGGTCTCTTGGAACTAGGAAATTTGGGTTTAATTGGGACATTCCACAGATGTATAAACCCAAATTTCCTAGTTTCAACAGACCTCACAATCTCTGAGGATGGCTGCCATAGATGCAGGTGAAATGTCAGGAGTGAATGCTTCTAGAACATGGCCATATAGCCCAAAAAACCTACAACAACCTATTGCACTTCATATCTTAAGGCAGTGATTTTCAACCTATGGGTCCTCAGGTGTTTTGGCCTACAACTCCCAGAAATCACAGCCAGTTTACCAGCTGTTAGGATTTCTGGGAGTTGAAGGCCAAAACATCTGGGGACCCACAGGTTGAGAACCAGTGACTTAAAATATGAAGTGCAATCATTGACTTCAACCCCAGTAAAAAGTAAGTAAGTAAGATTCCACTGCTTCATTTATTTGCTGGTTCCATCATGGATCAAGTCTGTATTGAAACAGGAAATACACTTAAACAAAATTTAAGTGAACACTTTTGAATTTTCCCTTCCGTAAAAATATCTCTCTACGGAAATGAGAGAAAACAACACCATCCACTAGCATTTTTGAGAGAAATAAAGTAGTCTGCATTAGAAAGCCTCCAGTACATAATTCTTCCAACTCCTTCTGCTGCTTAGCTACACAAGTCCACCAAGTCAAATGGGGACAAACTTTGGTGTCTCCTTAAGATCCTTTGGCAGCCTGACATGGGACTTTCTGCTCTTTTAAAAATAGGTTTCGTGTTTCAGAGGTTTCTTTTTCTAAAGCTGTACTCTTTGGTTCTTGAAGGGTTAAACCAGAAAAGTGGTGTCTTGGCTACATTTCTCACAGAACTGGTTCTGTAGAAGACAGATTTATTCATATTACAATTCTTTATTTATTTATACCATGCTTTCCCCCCTCTGTATTGAGACCCAAAGCAGCTCACCCTTAAACAGCAATTCAATTAGAAACTTGAAAGAGATAAATATCAACATCTATTAAAACTTATACATGTATTAAAGCAAATTAATTTAAAATAATTTAAATATATAAAAAGCCTTCTGAAACAATTTACTGAACCAATGTGTGACACTCATTTTCAAAATTTCTTGTTTTAAAAGTCTACTTGAATCACACAATCATAAAGTTGGAAGAGACCTCATGGGCCATCCAATTCCAACCCCCTGCCAAGAAGCAGGAAAATCACAATCAAAATGTTGCATCCTGACACTAAGAGAGCAGCAGCGAGGGAGCCATTCTGGCCTTCCTAGGATGAGAGAACCACAAAAAGGCCTTCTCTCACATCCCCACCAATTGCTCTTGTTATGTCATTGGACCTGAAATAAGGGCCTCTTCCAATAATCTAAGAGACCAGGCCATGTGTCCTCCTGAGATTGAGAAAGTGTGATGTGCCCATATTGGAGCTGAGGATTTGAACCTTGGTCTTTCAGAGCCCAAAGTAAAGGTAAAGGTTAGGGCTGGGCAATTCGTTTCGTTAATTCGTAATTCGTTAAAAAATTCGTTAATTTTTGAATTACAAAACGATTACAAAACTTATTTTTAAACCTGGAAGTGTTTTTAAATATCGAAACGGCAGGCGCCAAAAATTTTTGTATTTCCGTCCATTTCGGAAATACGTAAGATGGCCGCCTGGCTTGCTGGGAGCTCTCCTCTCTCGGCGCCGGCTGAGCAAGCGAGCGAGAGGGCGAGCGAGAGGGCGAGCGGCGAGCAAGAGGGCGAGCGAGAGGGCGAGCGGCGAGCGAGAGGGCCCGCCAGAGTGAGTGCCTGCCTTCCCTCAATAATAATTTCTCCTCCCTATTCTACTAAATTAATAATTAAATTTAAAAAATATTTAAAAAATATTGAAAAAAAGGGCGCCATCTTTACAAAATGTTTTGTAAATATTTACGAAATTTCGTAAATACCGAACTTTTTTTTTGGAAAATTTTGTAATTATTTTAAATATCGAAACAAAAAAACACCCCAATTACAAATCGATTTTAGAAACAAATTTTTGCGTTGTTACCCAGGCCTAGTAAAGGTTGACATGAAGTCTAGTCATTTCCAACTCTGGGGGGTGGAGCTCATCTCCATTTCTAAGCCAAAGAGCCGGCGTTGTCTATTGATGCCTCCTAGATCATGTGGCCGGCATGACTGCATGGACCACCATTACTTTCCTGCAGAAGCGGTACCTTTTGATCTACTCACATTTGCATGTTTTCAAACTGCTAGGTTGGCAGAAGCTGGGCCCAACAGCAGGAACTCACCCCGCTTCCCGGATTCGAACCTCCAACCTTTCGGTCAGCAGCTCATTGGTTTAACCCGCTGCACCACCAGGGGGCTCTAGTCCAACACTAAAATCACTGTATCATGCTACTTCGGTATTACACTGTGAACATTCAATATTAATAAGCATTCAACTGTTTCAGGTCGAATAGGACCGCCGGAGATCAAACTCCACGTTGTGGATCATGGAATCGAAGTTGTTCTGATACACCCTCTCACTCCATATTACAAGAAGGGTCCACTTAGTGTACGAGCAAAACTTGAGGACTTCAGCTACAGAGTGTCTCTTTGGAGAAATGGAAGTCGAGAAGTGGTATGTTTAATTTAAGGCCATCATTTCTATCAGCTTAACACAATGCCAGGAAGAGCCTGAGAAAAGGTGTTCATCTATTTGTGATTTAAACATGAGGGCTCTGTGAGTCAGAAGGATGCAGTTTTCATAGATAAAGAATAATGAGTACAATGCACCCCCATATATCCCCAAAATATGCGTGGAAACATAAAACCACACATTATAGTTTGCTCTTTTTCAATGGGGTAAACAAAGAGGGCACTGAGAAGAGATAGTAGCTTGTACAGAAGGCCCAAAATGATGAAGTGAAACTGTGGATGAAATTAAACCTTGTGTATGGGATCCTCAGAGACACAAGCAGCATTTGTATGGAAATTACAAGAAAAACAATGAAGGGCAGCCATATGTATCACTTGAAGGAGCAGAGGTTTAAAGTGAATGTGCTGATGGAAAGACAGTTGAGAGTAACTTTTCAGCTAGATTATTACACATTTTTTGTGGATCAGCAAGGGGGAGAACTGCACTAGAAAGATAAAATTGAGGCTGTAGCTACTGCATTATACAGCATTACCTAGCTGACAGGAACATCTTAACAAAACTCTGTGATATCAAATTTAAAGGTATTGCAGTGGCTGCTAGTATGGTTCTTGTCTGAATATATTATGTTACTGGCACCATTTAAAGTCCCTAATCCCCTGAGACCTTGATACTTGAAGGCAAGCCTCCGGCTATATGTTCTTGATCATGCACTAGCATCTACTGGAGGTCCCCTTTTTTGTTTCCTACCAGTGGGAACAATGCACTGCATTGCTGTGACCTGCCCTTTAGAGATCCAATTGGCACTAACATTAAGTTCATTTCCAGTGCAATGCTCAGTTGTGGCTCTTCACAAAAAACTCTGTGATCTAAGGATCTTGGCTCAAATCTGTATATGATTTGAAACGTTTTGTTGTTTTCTATGCCTTAAGACTGTTATAAAACGTTTCACATTGTTCTTTACTCTTGAGATTGTAGATATTCTAAACAGTGAATGGATTTTAGTACAAGTTGAGTATCCCTTACCCAAAATATTTGGGACCAGAACATTTTTGACTTTTTAAATTTTTTGAGTATTTGCATATTCATAGTGAGCTACCTTGGAGATGGGACCCAAGTCTCAACACAAAATGTATTTGTTTCATATATATCTTATTCACATAGTCTGAAGATCATTTTATACACAATATATTTTATAGTTTTGTGCATAAAACAAAGTCGCTCCCTCAGTCACTATTTTGGACTGTGGCGCAGCTGTCTGAGCCAGCTGCATTAAGATCACTTCTGACCAAAAGGTCATGAGTTTGAAGCCAGCCCGGGTCGGAGTGAGCTTCCGACCAATTGTGTAACTTGTTGTCAACCTTTGCAACCCAAAAGACAGTTGCATCTGTCAAGTAGGAAAATTAGGTACCACCTATGTGTGGGAAGGCTAATTTAACTAATTTATGAGGCCATAAAAAAGTCTTCAGCAAAGAACTCCAGCAAAAGCATGCGGGGAATGCGGAAGTACTTCATCAGTGTTGCAGAAGGACGATGAAAGTGACAGCTCCCCTGGCAGCCAGAAAGTTAAATAGCCTCTGACTGTCTTCTATATCTGTTGTGTGTCTTTGGCATTGAATGTTTGCCATATATGTGTACATTGTAATCCTCCCCGAGTCCCCTGCGGGGTGAGAAGGGCAGAATATAAATACTGTAAGATAAATAAATAAATACATTTTAGAGCATTTTGGATTTCCAGATAAGGAATATTCAGTCTTCATTCCAAATGACAGGTCACTTATAGGAAGAGAGCATCACTGTAAACAAAACTGTGATAAGCAGAGAGAACTAAATAGCTAAGTAAAAATAAAATGCATAGAAAAAACCAGGATTTCTTTTTTAGCTGATAAATCAGAAAAAACAAACTGTTCTTAAGAGATTTAAATCAGCTAAAAACCTTCTCTATTCTATCCATTTTGCTGATGTAAATGCATTTGTTTATTTTTAAGTTCTAATTATCAAACTTTGCTTTTTTGTAGTATGAACCAGAACCAGAAGATTGCACACGCAAAAACTGCACCATATATATTCCAGTTCCTTCAGAGAATACTTTATATTGTGTTTCAGCTCAAGGCACTTCAGAAATCTATTATATGGAAAAAGAAGAATCAAAGGAAAGTTGTATCACTGTTCCGTTTAAACATGAATCAGGTAAAGTGTTAATATCTGATTTAAAGGATAGTAATGTTATTCATTTACACCTCCGTTTTTAAATCCAACTTTCTTCTTTGGGTATAATTATCATCATCATCATCATCATTATCTTTATTTGTATCCCACTCAATCTCCCCAAGGGGACTCGGAACAGGTCACAACAATATAATTATACAAATCATCTTGACAACAGCACACATAAATATATCTATTTAAATTAAATCAACAGTTAATAATTAGGCAAACAATAGAAAAACAAAGTAGCATTTTAAAATTACATAAGACATAATTCATTAAAAATTCCAGCCACTATTCTAGTAAAAAGAAACAGTAAGGTCCAGTTTTAGATTTTCTCATATTTCCAACTGTTGGATGGCATTAAGTTTGCTCATTTTCATACACTCATTTGAATAGCCAGGTTTTCAGTTCTCCCGGTGGTGCAATGGGTTAAACCCTTGTGCTGGCAGGACTGCTGATCAAAAGGTTGATGGTTTGGGGAACTCCCGTCTGTCAGCTCCAACATCTCATGGACATGAGGGAAGCCTCCCACAGCATGGTAAAACATCCCCTGGTCAATGTCTTTGCAGACAGCCAATTCTCTCACACCAGAAGTGACTTGCACTTTCGCAAGTTGCTCCTGACACAGAAAAAAAGTTGCTTCCAAAAAAACAGATAGCATGGGGGCTGTCTAATCTGCCTGGGGAGGGCATTCCAGAGTTGGGGGACCACTAGTGAGAAGGCCCTCTCCCTCCTCCCCTCCAACCGCACTTGTGACCGAGGTGGGGCTGTGCGGAGGGCCTCCCCAACAGATCTTAGGGCCCAAACTGGTTCAAAGGGGGAGATGGGTCGCGTAAATAGGCTGGACCTGAACCGTGTCTCCATTTCAGTCTCTAGGGAAGCAGCTACTATAAATAAGTATTCAGCCTTACCAGTCATAGGTGTCTTCTCATGATACAGTCATTTTAATCTATAGATTATAATCTTGTCAGCCACCACTGCAAAAGATTGGTGGCTCCTCTTCTGATGGCCCTTACATTCAAAAATCTGGGTCTTTTTTTCCAGAACTTTGATTTAAAATAAACAAACCGCAGCATTTCCAAATGTTGTTGATATAGTTTCAGTGGAATAAAATGGAATCTGAGAAGTAAACCCTTGACTAGCCTCAGGTCTTTGTGTTACCACAAAGGCATTGTTGAGACTACAGGAGTACATATTATTTTAAAACTAGTCATTCTTCCTTCATTTTAATATTAACATTTATTGGAGAAATTACTAACCAAAATCAATATGGACCCAGGATTTCATGGTTACACAATTCATGCTACTCCAACTATTCACACAAGGAAGCATCTCTACACAGGAGTTATTCCATCAGTGTTGAATGGGACCTTAGCCAGCATTTCTACAACTGGAGGATTGTACCAGAAAGCAACAATGTTTTATGTAATTATGTATATGCTGGGTGGCAAGAAGGGCTTAAAATATTGTCAGAAGCTCTGTATTAATAGAAGCATGGATAGAAGAAGAACAAAAACCATGTAAAAGTGGATTACTTAACAAACAAGGAAGTTAATTGCAGAAGGCAAGCAAATTGCAATAGCATCTTTGCCTTGGATGCTGTCAATCCTTTCCTGCCACTGTCTCTATGGAAGACCCTTGAAAAGTATTTCTTTGACAGAAGGAGGTCAATAATGAATTGTTTGTGAAATAAGTGCTTTCCAGGCTATGTCCCAGCAAGAGAGTGGTAGTGGTGGAGCAAAGTAATTTGAGACATCTGAGCTAAAGATGCTGTTATCCAAGCGTAATTGCGATTTTCTTGCCCCATGTGATAAACTCCTAAGAAATCTCTTTGGCACGCTCCCTCCCCCCGACACACACTCAAGTGATAATCAATAATATCATTGTCAAAGGCTTTCATGGCCAGAATCACTGGGTTGCTGTGAGTTTTCCAGGCTCAGGAGAGAGTGCTTCTGGAACATGGCCATACAGCCTGGAAAACTCACAGCAACCCAATCAATAATGTCATTGCATAGTGGGACTGCACTTCACATCTGGTTGGTTGTGATTAATGTTGCTATAAAGTTCATTAGGAACCAGTTTTCTGGCAGTGGTGTCTTACTGAGTTTAAATTTGCAATGTATTTTGGTGTTAAAAAAGCATTTATTGAAATTCTCAGTGGAACAGTAAGAATTTATCAGCAGTCACAAAAAGGAGGGAGGAGCTTTTGCTGAAATATTGCTGATTCTGCCATTATTTATGATGTTGCACTACCATTATTAAATAAAAGCAAATTCCTGTGAACAATTTAGAATCTGTTAAGAAGATTAAGAATATAGAGAACAGGCTATTATAGTATGGATATTTATTATTTACTGGATCCCTAATTTTTCGAGTTTGTCATTTCTTTTCTAAGATATTTTTATGTTATTTATTATTATTATTATTATTATTATTATTATTATTATCTTTATTTGTACCCCGCTAGCATCTCCCGAAGGACTCAATGCGGCTTACAAAGGCGAAGGCCTCAATAAAACAACAGCATAACAAATACACAACTTAAAGCAAATCAAAACATTAAAGCAATAACAAAACAACAAAAAACAATACACCATAACACAATAAAAACTAGGGCTGGGCCAAATGTGATGGGTACGTGTTAAAAAGTGCTGGGTGTGACAGGTGGTATGTCGGAATTTAGGGTAAGTGCAGTGTGCAGGTAATCTTAAAACTCTGATAAAGTGCTTCTGGGACGTATTGCTGGAGTTTTCCTATTCTGGAAAGGCACACCGGAACAGCCAGGTCTTCAAGCTCTTCCTAAAGACTGCCAACGTAGGGGCTTGTCTGATGTCTTTGGGGAGGGTGTTCCAAAGTCGGAGGGCTACCACAGAAAAGGCCCTGTCCCGCGTCCCCACCAAATGCGCCTACGACGCAGGTGGAATTGCGAGCAGGGTCTCTCTGGATGAGCAAAGAGAACGCGTGGGTTCATAAACGGAGATGCGGTCATGCAGGTAGGCTGGTCCCAAACCGTTTAGGGCTTTGTAGGTAAGCACCTGCACCTTGAATTGATACCTTAGAAAAGATATTTTTAAATGTTTTAAATATTGCCTTTCTACAAATTACACATATTTTGAAAAGAAGGAATTAACATGAGATTGTAGCTGAAGGCATCAGACCTGCTTATTACTTAACATTTCTGCGATGACATTACTTCTGTGTGGGTTTTTGTTATGCTTTTTTTTACTACTGAGGCTTTTTTGGTCCTTGTCCTTCTAGCAGTTGCTTTTCTCAGTTTATACCTGGTTCAATTACAAATCTTCCAGGCTTATGGGCAGACACTTGTATTATTATGCATCATTGTGTTCTTTGTTCAATTTTGATGACATAGGTTGGGAGTCCCAGATCTGGAATTCCAAAATGCTCACATGTATGGCTGAAATAGTGAACCCTTTGCATTGTGATGTTTCAGTGTACACAAATCTTCTTTTGTGTGCAAAAATACTGCAAATATTGTATATAAAATTACTTGCAGGTTATGTGTATGTCTGAACACATAAATGAATGTTGTGTTCAGACTTGGATCCCACCTCCAAGATATCTCATTATGTATGTATGTATGTATGTATGTATGTATGTATGTATGGTATATGCAATCCCCCCGCCCCCCAAAAAATCTGAAATCAAACATTTCAGGTTCCAAGCATTTCAAATAAGGATTCTCAGATTGTAACTGCTTTGGGGTCACATGCATTTAGTTTATAGGATCAGTTGTAAATAAAACAGCCTTATATGACTGCTTGTTGAATGAGCCCATCAGACTTGGAATTGAAATCTGGAGTGGCAAGGTGTCATATTTTTAGACCAGTTACTCTCAGCTGATAGGTCATAGCATCATGACAGAAATTAAATAGTGGTTGGGCTGAATGACAGCAGCAGGAAGAATTGTAACTTTCCAGAATTGTGCAGTGGAAGTGAGCAATATTTAGTATTGCTTACTTCCAAGAAAAAACACATATACCTGCTATTACAATCTAGAGGCAGCAGCCTGCAATACTACCACCATTTGGCACAGCCTTAGACCTCATGGAAACAACTCTGTAGTTGCAGTTGAAGTAGCCTATTTGGTTCTAGACAGGCATTGAGGTTGAGGCTGAGATTGCCTATGCGATTTTCTGATTAATGTAGTTTATTAATCCTCTAGTGAATGTTCACTGAGATCAGGAGATGGACTTAGTAGACTCATCCTCTGCACCTCCTGGGAATGAACACTTGCAGGCAGTTAACCAGTGCTTCATTCTGGCTTAGCCCTATAGCTGTTGCTTTAGTTATGACATCCTATACAAACTTTTAACAGAACCATTTTGAATCCTAATTTAGTTATTCTGTGTGTCTGTTGACCGGGTTTTTAGGTGCCAGAAGCAAACATTTTACTCTTTCCTGTTACATACAGCTATGACTTCATAAATATAGCAACTTGTTGTGCAGCTGCCTGTGATCCAGATATTCAGTAAGTCCCTTCTCACAATGCATCTTCCTGGTTTCTCATTGGCAGGAGAGAAATGATGTGAACGGCATAAAGCTGTTGCTCGTGATGAATTTCCTCAGTGTCACCCAGTGAATTCTTGTCCATTTCACACTTTTAACAGACAGAAATGCTTCATAAGTGGCATTGATTTTAAAAGTCGCTTTGTCATGCTTTCCTAGAGTGCAGACATAACATCCTTGGATCCAGACTCATTTCCAGAAGGCTGTTCAAACCAGTTGGGCACTGCCAAAGAGCCCTTTGACTTGCTTGCAAATAATCTTGCTGCTTTGAAATGTGTAACAAACTACAAACGAAATAGTAGTAGGGATATGAAATCTTAATGTATCAACATGTCTCTCTTTTTTAATGTTTTATAGGTTCAAGATTGACCTTAATCATTGGGGTTGTGTTATTGCTTCTTTTGGTGGCTGTTCTTGTAATAATCTTCAGATGGATGCATAAGAAAAACATTAAACTTCCCAGACCTCTTGTAAGTCTTTTCTAGGAATCTAAGAATATTTCATTCTTCTTCAAGTCTTGATAACAAATATTATTTATTGTATAATATTGACAGCATATTTTCTAAACCATGAGGCTCTCAAAGCAGCATATAGGTTTCAAGAAAATTCACTGGGTAAGAGTAGTTTTCTCTGCTTACCCAGAGGAATAGTTTTCTCTGGGTAAGCAGAGAAAACTACTCCTCAAACAACTCTGGTGGTTGGACTGGATGGCCCACAAGGTCTCTTCCAACTCAAGGATTTTGTGATTCAAGACCAGGAGTGAACTTACACTCCTTCATTTGGATTTACTCTAGTGCCAAGAGCCACTGTATTCCTGGCATGGACACGATTTTAGTATCCCAAAAACAGTCCCTTCACCTTTGCTATTGCGTTTCCTCTTGGGCCAGATCACCAGTGGGATGGGGGGTATAAGCTAGCAGTGATGCTGACAGGAGCATTGGTCTCACATAGTTAAATTAGGTGGCTGTCACCATTTATTTTTCCCACAAAGCAGTGCCTGCCACGAGTTATAGGTAGCATGTTTTGAAGAATTAAAAGTGGGAAGAAAATTGTCCAAATTATTCATTCTTGCTTACAAGAATGAAATAAATGAAGATTTACATCCTTATGAGAGATTCAATTAATGAAGAACCACCCTCTTCCCAATTCCACAGATAATTGGAACTGCTTTAATAAAATTACCTCTTTGTATTCTTGGAATTGCTGCTTTTCCTTTGCAGGAAGAAAAATTGGATGATTTGGGATGTAATGTTTTCAAAATCTAGGAGTGATGATATCAAGGAGGAAATGGGACAATCCCTAGATTGGTGTACTACTGACTCTCTGTTTTAATCTGATTGACAGTTGTTTGGGTTTTTTTTTTGAGAGAGAGAGATAATGTACTGATTATTCTTTTTGTATTTTAAGGTTGCTGTGGTAAAGAATAAAGGCAACATTTTGGACACAAATGAGGAACCCAAAAATTTCTCCTTAATTTCATCATTGTCTAATGAAGTGTTGCTTACGAATGAAAATGAAAAATCCCTGGAACAAGGGGATGCTGTAGCAGAGATTAAGGCCACTGATCTCAGTACCTCTGGCAAAGAGGTGGATCCTTATGACTCCGAAAGCGCTTTAAGTAAAACAGAAGGGACATGTATCCAGGAAGGTGTGATTGTGGAGATTTCTGAAAGAGAGAAAAATCCTGAAGATAGTGAAAATTATTTTAAATCTATCAGTGGCCAAGAAGAAATGGAAAACACTGATCCATATGCAGATCTTCCCAAAAAAGATGTGCTGCCACCTGATCGCTGCAGAAATATATCCGGGTATGACAAGCCCCATTGGGATGACTCAGTCTCTGAAGGAAACTCGATGGTTACATAGGGTGCCTGAGGCCAATAGAAGATGCTCCTCTTCTAAGAAAACAGTACTGATAACCATAAGCACTTATATAACCATTCAGGGCAATGTCCTGCAAATGTTTGCAGTCCTGAAGTCCTTGTGGATGAAAAAGAAGTAACACTTGGTTGGACATGCTGTCTCTATATTTTACATTCTCAAGTTAAGGCTGCTGTACTGAATCCTTCTCAAGTCCGTCTTTGTTACTATATATATCCCCTTTCTCATCCCCTGAGTTTGGCTTCAGGAGATAAGAGACTCTCTTCCTGTGACGTGAAAAGGTTGGGACATGTAGCAGACATGACAATAGCCTTTCAAACAATAGCACTCCGTACCCAGTCATCACTCAGTACCCCCACAGAACCACAGGATATAGACTTGGAAAGACTTCTGAGCAAAAGTCCACTGAGCAGCTAGTACTGGAAAGCCTCAGCCCTGAGAGGTGGCCATCCAACTTCTTTTTAAATGGAGAATCTGTTACTCTTTGGGCCCAGCCCATTCCAGTGTCTGACCCATTTTCATGTCAAGAGGTTTTTCCTAATGTTTATTCAGCAGCTTGTTCCCTGTGACAATCCTTCATGTATTTGAAATTAACAGTCCTATCACTTGACTGTCATTTCTTCTCTAGGGTAAACATACACTGCTCCTTCAGTTGTCTCTCATTGAGCTTAACTTCATTCAGTCATGTAATGTTTCATTATTGGGTATCTTTTCCATCCACATTCCTGTATAGAAACCTAATATGTAAAGAGCATATTTTATTCACTTCTAGTTGCTTGTGTTCTTTTTTCTTAGCGAGAGAGTAAAATGCTAAAACTTGCTTTGAGCCATGGCTGAGCACTACACTAGAGACAACCAGCAGAGATTTTAAGCTCTAGCCTTTGGGTAAACAGTCATCTGTAACACGAAAAGGAATGTGGAAATCAAGAAGGAAATCCCACAAGGCCTTATTTATTCTTAGATTATTGTGTGCACAACTGAAGACATTATGAAAATGCGTTAGCAATAAGACTTCTAGCAAATTGCAAGACTATTTCACTCACTGGAAGGAAAGCTATTTAAAACGTGGTGCTCAAAAGATACAACATGCATGCAGAGTTGTAGGGGGAAAGACAGTGGAATCTGATAGAGTGACAGCAAAACAGCAGATGCATTAGACTCATAAATTAAGAAATTATGCATAGCCAGCTGTACCATATAAATTCCCATTTGTAATACTGCTCCATGACTTTTGGTACTTATCATATGGTCTAACATCTGGTCAGCTCTGCCCTCCTCCTATATATCTGCTCTAATCAGGCATGTGTCATTGTTGCTTGTTTGTGTTTAGTTTCTTTCCAAATTGGTTGTTCATTCCTGCTATAAAGAGCACAATGTGTCCTGTTAAGGATCATTGGGGAAAAAGCTCAGCTAACAAATGCAGACAAAAATACCAAAAGGGAAATGTAACTTGATGCCAAATAAGAGAAAAGGAGTGTATGGACAATGACAGTAGTGATGTTCATTCTCCCATTTCAACCCAGTGCCCTGTGTCAAAGCGCATGCGTCTCTTGGGATGGAGATGTACCTTGCTTTTCTGTATCTTCAACTATCTTGCAAATAATTAAACCTTGAACAGTAGAAATCTTTTTTTTCAGTTTGCCAACTACACCAGGAAACCCAACTATCTTTTATGATTAAGTATGTAGCACTGAATGTTTGTCTATTGCTCTGGAAGCCATCCTGTGTCCCTTCATCATCATTTTTAGTTTTTGTAACAATTTACAAAACAAGAGTGAAGTGTGCATTCATCCTATCAGTGGTATGGCACTTCAGGAGTGTAAGCCATACATCTTTTCCTCCTTTGATGTGCGCTCACTGAAAAAACATGCAGTGTATAACATGTATTTCATAGTCTCCATTTGTCTTTAATGCTATGACAATGCCACATCAGACACTGGTAAAGTGGTGTTTGAATGTCTTTGTATTCACATTATCAAATATAATAACCCCAAGTGCCAAATAGTGATAATGTTCACTAAGCATTGAAATAATTTTTATGTAGTTCAACTGTACTCAGAACAAAATATTGCCAGTAGGTGGCACTCTTACTCCGTGGTTCAAATAGCACTTCAAGTCCTTCCATAAAATGGCAGTGGATTCCAGCTAATGCTGGGAAGCTGACTACGCTGGGAAGCTGACTACATAAAAATATGGAATTATTTATCTAATAACATGCATACTATAAATTTTGTTTCCAGTAAATCATGGAACAGAGAGGTTTATTTTGCTTTTGAAATTGTATTTGGAAAATAAAGGAAGCACTCTGTGTTTTGTCTGTGTTCTTTTGTCAATTTATTTTCCACATATGCCCTTATGAGCTGTCACCGAAATGAAATTGGTGATGGGAAACCACTTTCCTCTCCTTCTCTCAAAGCACTTGTACAAAAAATGCATGCCTTTCAAACACAAGAAGAGATAAGAAGCATCTGGTTATGCAGAATCTTGAGGGTGTACTTATTTTAAAGGCAACTATTTTAATGGTTTGGGATAGTGTGGTGTAGTAGCTATGACTTTGGGAGACCAGGGTTCACATTCCACTTAGTCATGGAAGCACACTGGAAGACCTTAACAAATATACTTGGTCAACCTCAGAGGAAGGCAAATCTTTTCTGGAAATAAACTAGTCCTAGAATCATAGAATCAAAGAGTTGGAAGAGACCTCATGGGCCATCCAGTCCAACCCCCTGCCAAGAAGCAGGAATGTTGCATTCAAATCACCCCTGACAGATGGCCATCCAGCCTCTGCTTAAAAGCTTCCAAAGAAGGAGCCTCCATCACACTCCGGGGCAGAGAGTTCCACTGCTGAATGGCTCTCACAGTCAGGAAGTTCTTCCTCATGTTCAGATGGAATCTCCTCTCTTGTAGTTTGAAGCCATTGTTCCACGTCCTAGTCTCCAAGGAAGCAGAAAACAAGCTTGCTCCCTCCTTCCTGTGGCTTCCTCTCACATATTTATACATGGCTATCATATCTCCTCTCAGCCTTCTCTTCTTCAGGCTAAACATGCCCAGCTCCTTAAGCCACTACTCATAGTGATAGGATTGCTGCAGCACAGTGTCAAACCTGGGACATACAACTATTCTAATAGTCATTGTAGGCTGTTGAAACAGTGTCAGGCACTTAGTTGTAATGGCTAAATTCTTCCATACTTGAAATCAGATTTTGCAGATGTATTCATTACCTCTCCCACTTATTTTTGTCATCAAGATTCCATGCCTCGTATGTTTAAGGGACAAACCCTACAAACATAGGGGGCATGGAGACTTGGAAGTCAGCAGTGTTGGTTGCCTTTCACTTTGGCTGTGGTTTAAGAGTACAAGACCTCTCAAAAGAGGGAAAACTAATTTAAAAATTCCATTTGCCTAGGTCTTCCACCACAACTGATCAACTTTTGGTAGAAGCTGACTATAGTGTCACATTGGAAGATCTAGAGATTTCTAGAGAGACCATATTAATCAAAAGTAAATGTGAAGGACTGACTGTAATATAAATTAAACATGTGGAGGCAAATAGTGATGCCACCTCTTTTCCAAGTAGGGCTAAAGCAATAGATGTTAGAGTTAAAATCAGGAGCCACTTAAGAGGAAATGGTTTCACCACTGTTCTTAAATTGAATGAACACCAACAATATACTGCTCACAACTGTCAGGGACTCTTCAAGATTTGATTTGTAAAACTATCCTGTTATGTGTTGGCTATTGTGTCCCCTTAGATTGTGGTTGACACCATAGACCTTCAAAACAAGTTTAGAGGGACAAAGAGTTGCATAAGGCATAGGCAGTGGGAACATGGTTTACTCTCCCTTACCAGTTTTTAAGAAGGAGATTTCCTCATTCTCCCAAGAAAAGGGAACTACTATCAATTGGAGCCTTCATGAAATGTACTACCTCACCAATCAAGAGTTTGACTTGCTAATATTTTCACTGATGAGCACAGCATCCAGCTATAGAAGACTTTGGCTGGTTCTTCACTGCCCTATACCCTATCCCAGATTATCTTCTTTGAATTGGATTATGTTGGTCTCCACTAGTATATAATCTGGCCTTCTTGGCATAACAATACCCAATGAGGTCGAAGACGAGACAAGCTATTAATGAAGAAAAACAGATGGACTAGGAGTGGTTGCAACAGTTTGCTTTTGCCTGAGGCTCCTGGAAAAGGTAAGATTTGTCCCTCTTCCCTCTCCACGTTAACTGAATACAAAATCATTTTACACTTTGAGCTCAGTTTGCATCAATTGAGGTAAAATGAAGACAAAGGGGAAGGGAATGGGAGGTGGAAAGAAAAAAAATAAGAAAATTTAAAAACAACAAAAAAATGGAATGAAATAGGATTAGTCAAGCTTGTCTCTGCCAAACCAAAGAATTGAAAGGTATGTGCTATCAGATGCAGACATTGTACATTTTCTTCTTTTATTTTTAAAGTCCTCCATTTCTTGCTAACTATTATATTTTCCAAGCAACTTGATTTTACTTATAATTTATTTTATATAGCATACATACTACTTAAAGAGAAACACATTAGTAGCATGTTAGTTTTGAATTCCTACATCTTAATACAAAAATGCCCCAAATGAAAAATTGAGGAGCATCTACCTCAATCAATTCATTCAGTATATTTTATGGAGCCCCCAGTGGTACAATGGGTTAAACTGGCCGAAAGGTTGGGATCCCATCTCTCAGCTTCTGGGGGGGGGGGCATGAGAGAAGCCTCCCACAGGATGGTAAAACATCCAGGCATCTCCTGGGCAACATCCTTGCAGACGGCCAATTTTCTCACACCTGAAGCAACTTGCAGTTCCTCAAGTTGCTCCTGACATGAAAAAAAGTATATTTTATCTTCATGAAGATAACAGTGCATTTAAGGATTAATTATTGTATGGCCGCAGAACCTGTAAAAGGAGGGGCAGGGGGTAAATGCAACCTCCTGGAAAGAAAGATTGCCTGACTACAATTGAATGGAACTGAAAAGGGTTCAATTGACATTATTATCATGCAACATAAGATGCACAACACTGTGAAGGTGCAAAACATATTTATTGAGGCACAAAATTTAAGTAAACAAAAAACAACTGGCACCTGTTTGCAAAAGTATCCCAGGCTCCTGGTCTCAACACACAGAAATAGGAGGTTTAAACTTCCCAGAGATGTGCTTAGATGGAAAGTGTGTTCCTGCATTTCAGTGTATCTGCATATTTGTATACTGTAAATTGGGGTTTACTTTTAAAATGAATTTTCAAACTATTTGGATTCTGCTTCCTGATTCCAATTTCAGCTGTTCTTTAATATGCAGGATAAATTATTCCTCTGCCATTGCTCAAGAGAAACTTATGTATATATTATGGTAAATGTGCAGAATCAGAATCTGTCGAATAATTTTAGTGTATTACCATAATAATTGCAGATTATCCATATTCACCAAACTAAAGTGGCAAGAAACACATAGCAAAAATATGCTGAGACTAGGGTTCTGAACATGGATCCAAAACTGTCTACATTGGGTTGGGAATATTCTTAAATACTCTCCTAGCGTACAAAGCAAGCATAGCCAATTTATTTTATTTTATTTATTTATAGTTTTTATATTTCACCCTGAAAGAGACTCAGGGCAGATCACAGAAGACATATACGGCAAACATTCAATGCTGATTATCGAATATGAAGACAAACAACAGATAAAGGTATATATATAGGTTTTCTCATCTTTCAGCATCCTTGTTGCTCCATCTCCTTGCCGAAGAGCTTACTTTGTTCATAAACTTTTCTCCTTTTCTGAAACACTGTGCCCAAAATACTTCCCCGCTTTTAATCTGGATCCTATTTACCTACACACATTGCTGTTTTTGACCCACTAGGTGGGCGGGGAGCTGGACTGAAGTTCAGGAGCTCACCCTGACCCGGGTTCAAACTGTCAACTTTGGCAAGATTTACTGCAGCTGTTGATTAACCTGCTGTGCTAAAGCCACCCCAATAGTAAGGGCTGCTGGGAATGTCCACTCAGCAACATTGGGAGGACCCACCAATTGGTATCCCATTTTACCTGATCCAGAATAAAGCTGTGATCCTATACAGTTTGGTTGGCTTTCAATGTTAGTCGCTTCTGTATATACATGTGTATAATAGGATGCATTCCAGCTGCTGTGAGACTGCAAGTTTTACACGTCCCACCATTGACTATACTGGATGAAAATGATGAAAATTGCAGTCTAGAAAGGCTATGGAGGGAGACACATTCCTTATCCTTTATATATACCAAATATACCATTGTGGAGATGATACTTCCCATTCTAGTAATGTTACAAAACATTTATTTGATTACTTTTAGGTAAATACTGGCCCATGGTTGCTTCATATGCAGCACAATCTTATAGCAAGCCACCAGGAATGCAGTGACTGTGTAACAGTCAGGCCATAATTCCCCAAATGAAATTTTCTTTCGCTCTTCAAATTTCTATCATTGCAGTAACTTTAAAAACTTCAGCTTAGCATGTATAAATAGAGTTTAGATACCTGAAGGAAAAGGACATGCAAAGTTATGATGGGAATAAGAGCACAGAAAACATGGAAGTTCAAAGTGTGAATGATTCTCAGTATCTCACTATGCAGTACTAAAAATCTGGGGACTCAGTGAAATAAAATTTTGTTCAAAAAGAAGAATTCTCATTTGAAAGGACAATTATTTCATTTTCCCATCACATACTGGTTGCAAGACCCCTAATAGATGCTCAGAGTTAATAGCCACCTAGGCCTTCCATGTAAATAGCTATGCAGCCCTTGGTATCTACCATAGATACCAAATCTATGGATGTTCAAGTTCCATTATATGGTTATGCAATTCCAGAATAAAATGATGTCCCTTATATAAAAGGGTAAAATCAAGGTTTGCTTTTTTGATATTTGTGGGGTGTTTGTCTTATTTTCAAGCTATATATGATTAAATCAATGAATGAGGAACATGACTGTACTTACTTTTTGACAGCGCTTGGAAATATTAGCTTTTTGGACATCAACACTCAGAATCAAACAAGAGTTACCGGCTTGCAGGGAAAAGCTCTATATATGTGTGTATTGTGTGCTCCATGAAGTCACTTGGCAATTTATGGCAATCTTGTGAATTTCATAGAGTTTCTTAAGCAAGGAAAACTCAGAGGTAGTTAGCCAGTTCCTTCCACTAATATATAGCCTTTTCCAATGTAATTCGCATTGACTTAGTGCAGGTAGTTGTTTTCCAGACTGCTGCCTAAATCTTCTTTTCAGAGATGCTTTGGGGGATGTGGTTGTACACTTTAATAGATTTCACCATGTCTTGATTGCCTCTCCCTGTCTACACCTCCATCTGTTACTTATGAAGCCAACCTGAGGTTTTTCCCCCCATTAACTTTAATGGGAAATCAATGTAGTCTATGGCTGGAGGAGGAAATCCGACAAAAGTAGCTGCCAAAACTTAAATGTTCTGGAAAAAATAAATCAAACAAACATGAAGGGCACCTAAAACAATTGAAGGCCTTTGCAGGAGCGGGAAAGATTTCAACCACAACTGCATGTTTGCCTCATTATACAGAGCAACAATGAAAATGTCGTAAGTGGAAGCTTTACAAGTTGGCAAAAAATTATGAATACTTTTATAAGGGCGAGAAAGTATCTCACGATTGAAAGTTCTAATTAGGAAGGAGAGCAAATCGTTGCAAATCTTTCACAGCATTATGAAGTTACACATGTTTCTTGGACAGGGAAATAACTATCTCCAAACAAGTCAGACATCCAATATAATAATATCAGTGCTGACAAAATTACTATCTGTATGGATCATCGATGTTGCAATCCCAGGCGATAGCAGGATTGAAGAGAAACAACTGGAAAAGCTGACACAATATGAAGATTTAAAGATCAAACTGCAAAGATTCTGGCACAAGCCAGCAAAGGTGGTCCCAGTGGTGATCAGTATAAAGGCTCCTTTATGCTATTTGGTGGCAGGGGGTCAAGCAAACCCACCTCTGCCACACCAATTATAAAGGCAGTCTTTATGGCTAAACAATATGACTGGACAGGGGGCAAACATCCCAACACTGTCCCTCCTTCAATAAGGAATTCACACCACTTTGGCACTTATAGCGTTTGAGGGGATGTCTCTTTGTTAAAACCTTCGCTGCCACCATAAACTGAAGAATCAGGAACCCTCTAGCTATTTAGAATGTTAAAAAGGCTTTTCTAGGACCACCAAACACTGTGTATTAACTAGGGCTTCTTTGAGGGGAAACAGGAGAGGTTGATTCAGAAATGAAAAGGAACTAATTCCACAAAGGCACTTGACTCAGGCTTAAATTTTAAAAATATAACAATGAAAGTTTATTGAATAGAAAGGTTACAGAATAAAGCGAATGCAGTTGTAGAGGCTTGGCTGTTACAAATTAAAGTGTTCTTGGTTCTTAGAAGCGTAACGGTTGCTTGAGAGAATGGTTCTATTCTTTGTTACAATTCCTAAACAAAACCCAGCTATTTCTCTTCTAAAATAGCTGTAACCAGTCTGCCACAGCCTACTTTGCTGTGCAAACTACAGGCAAGCTGCCTATTCCTAACAGAGACTCCTAAAACTCTAATCCTACTCTAACATCACCCAGAACAGAACTGAACTGACAAAATAAGCTGCTCTCTTTCCCTCCAACTGGCTAACTCCGCCCCCCTTTTACCAACCAATCCTGGCTGTTACTGGGCTGGCTCAGGCCTAGGCCACTCCCCCTCTCTGAACTGGAGTCTTCCCTAAACTAAGATGGCTCCTGCAGCTCTCTGCCAGGCCTACTAAGCTGAAACTACCTAGCCTGTCTCTTCCTAGGCCCTGCCACCCCTGGCTGGCAAGGTAAGGGATCTTCACAATCAGCACACTGGGTGCAGTGCCTAAAGACCTTGGCCTGCACTTAAACAAAATTACCATCTGTCAGCTGCAAAAGACAACCTTACTGGGATCTGCACACATTATTTGCCGATACATCACACAGTCCTAAATACTTGGGAAGTGTCCGACATGTGATCCAATACAACAGCCAGCAGAGTGATCTTGTTTGCTGTGGACTCCTCTTATTGTGTTTCAAATACTACTACTACTACTACAACAACAACAACAACAACAACAACAACAAATTACCTGCTTCGCCTAATGGCTCAAGGTGGAGTACAACAAAATCAAAACATATGAACATAAAATACATACAATAAAATACGTATATCAAAGCACACATTATTTAAAAAAAAAACATATTCCAAACACAGGGTACGAAGATCAACATATAAGGGCAATAGATTGCAGATTCAAAAATCATGGGTAAAAGTTGGCTGGTTAGGCCTTCCGGATGAGATAGGTTTTCATTTGAGGCTTGAATTCCAACACTGTTTAGTTGTCAGATCTCTTCCAGCAGGTCACTCCACAGTCTTGGGGTGGCTGATGAAAAGGTCCTCTGGGTAATGGTCATCGGTTGGGTTCTGATAGGCTGGAATAAACACTTGCAGAGGACCTCAGTGTGTGAGGCGGATTGTACGGGAGAAAGTGATCCTGTACATAACCTGGACACAAAACATGTATGGCTTTAAAGGTCAAAAACAACATTTTGTACTAATTGGCAACCACAGAATAGACTTTAAATGGGATTTTGTGAGTGTGTGTCAGGAGCAACTTGAGAAACTGAGAGTCGCTTCTGGATGCTTTAAAATAGGTGCAATATGCTCACTCCTAAACCAATTTTGAATTAGTTGGGAGTTTCGAAACTTGGTACAAAGGTGTTAGTTCCATAAACTATAAAAGGGCCTTTCAAGCCTCACCTTGTGACTTTTGGATATCTTTGGTAATACAAGTGGCCCTCCACATTTGTGGGTTTGACTTTTGTAGATTTGATTATTCATAGATTTGATTAAAAATTTCTCTTTAGGAATCTTTAGAGCAGTGGTTCTCAACCTGTGGGTCCCCAGATGTTTTGGCCTTCAACTCCCAGAAAACCTAACAGCTGGTAAACTGGCTGGGATTTCTGGGAGTTGTAGGCCAAAACACCTGGGGACCCACAGGTTGAGAACCACTGCTTTAGAGGTTGACCATTGAATCATCCTGGGGAATATAGAGATTCTTAGAAAAAACACCTTTCTAGTAGAAGTTCAGCACAGAGTTATGCTGAAGGACCAAAAAATCCATACAGGAAATTTCTCTCAGGTTCAAAAATGCATTTGTTATTTCAGTTTTTAACTTTCCCAGTGATCCTGTGCTTTAACTCCAGCAAATGTGGAGGGCTGACAATATTTCAAATGTTTCTCAAACCCATTTATTAAAATTTGGGGGCAAGTGATTTTCCACATGACAACTGCCTAAAACACACTGAAACCATGCAAAAAACATAGTGGTTTTCCATCCCCTACCCCCCCCCCCAAACTGTTTTGTAGCTGAAATAACAATTATAAGTCATCCTTTAACCCTTCATAATTATAGCATTATGGCGTCCCTTCAAATTCCATGGCTGCATCATATAGAATCTTGGGATTTAGAGTTCTCAGCCAGAAAGGCTTCGCATTTCACCAAACTCCAAACATCAGAACTACATAAGATGCAATCCTAGCTGTTCAGGTGGAATCATATCACTGTAATGTTATAATATGAAGTGGACCATGAGGGCATTTCCATTGTGGTATTGCAATTCATTCATTTTATTCATTTATATCCCATCTTTCTATCAATAACAAAACTCAGTGCTAATGATTACAGATTTTTTTAAATGCAGAAAAAACAATACAAAGCTATTAATAAAAGCAGAAGTATAAAAGTGGTTTAAACAATTTAACAAGCTATAACCTTTTTTTAAAAAAAAATGGCTGGAATCGCGTATCAGTTTATTCACAGATTCCACCATCTGTGTCTTGAAAATACTGTATAAATATCCAAAAAGCAAACTTTGATTTTGTATATAAGGGACACCTTTTCACTATGCCATTGCACACCACTTCAGCATCTGTGGATTTCATTAGCCACTGGGGTCCTGGAACCAAACCCCAGCAGATATCAAGGGCTCAATGTACTTATCTAAAACCCTTTCTTCTAGCCCGACCCTCCACAGCCTGACAGAAACAGCACTGAATCATGCTCCAATCATAAATGAATGGCTCTGTCACTTCCCACATAGCTGATAATTGGTAAATTCGGCTGCAGGGTGAATAACAATACTGGCAATTGTGTCGAAATCATGACCAAAAAAAACCCTGTAAATATGAGTTTCCTAGCCACAAACTAACCAACCTAGCCTCCCTGTAGAGTAGTGATTCCCAACCTTTGGTATTCCAGTTATTTTAAACTTCAATTCCCAGAAAGCCTAGCCATCTTACCAGCTATTAGGAATTGTGGGAGCTGATGTCCAAACACCTGGAGGTCCAAAGGTTGGGAATCATTGCTGTAGAGGGGCCTTCAGAGTCATGTCATGCCAGTGTGCCCCATGGGTGCCAAGGGAGTGCAAAAAGCCTCCCCACATGCACACACATGCAAACCCATGTGCTAGAGAAGTATCTAATTTCCATCCATTTGGATTCAATATATTTGTTAGATAAAATAAAAAAGGGACATTATATTTTTATGACCAAACTATTTCACTTCATAATCTGAAATTATTCCCATGTGCCTCCCATAAACTGAGTCCTGGATTCTCTCCACTGACTGAAAATAAAGAACCATACATTTGGTTCTGAAGGTAAACCGTGAAATGTCAGTTGAAGAACAGCAAATGTCAGCAAAATTAAGATGTGGTATTAATAACAAGATCATAACATAGAAGGAGATCAGTAGGAAATTACCAGGATAAATTTTCATCTCCTTGATGATTTCAGTACTTTGACATGACATTTTGTCATATGAGGAATAAAGACTTGAGGGTAATTCTGATAAGCAATTAAGGAGAAAATGTTCAGCTTAAAAAAGTTTATTATAACATATGTAAAAGGTCACAAGATGATCCACAAGTTAGAAGAAATTCATTTAAGTAACGCTAGGCAGTAGATCTTGGAAGCAGTGTGCCTGAGGAAATAACGGGATAAAACTCACACTTCTCATACATCATTTTATGCTCACCAGTTACCAAAAATAGTTTATACAGATACATATATCATTTGTGTTCAACTCTGTTTAGATCAGTGGTACTCAACCTGTGGGTCCCAGATGTTTTGGCCTACAACTCCCAGAAATCCCAGCCAGTTTACCATCTGTTAGGATTTCTGGGAGTTGAAGGCAAAAACATCTGGGGACCCATAGGTTGAGAACCATTGGTTTAGATAAAGTAAGTAAGATATTTTCAAGTGAGACTGAAGTGTCAGTTTTGTTCTTCTCTCATAATACCTGAAAATGGGGTCATCCACTATCCACTGAATTTGATTGCTGGGTGATACTAGAATAATACAATAACATACCATTTCTCCACACAACACATAGTTAAACTGTAGAATTTGCTATCTCACAATGTAGAGATGGCTATAAACTTGGGTAGCTTTTAAAGGAGAATGGAAAATGCATAAAGATTGCAGCTATCAGGGATTACTAGCAATGATAGTTCAGTATTACCTTAAATATCAAAGGCAGAATGCCTCTAGATCGAGTTTCAGGTCAACAAAAGTGAGAAAATTGCTATTGTATTCATATCCGCCTTCCGTGCCTCCCATAGGCATCTGCTTGGCCACAGAATGCTGGATTAGATAGATCTTTGGTCTGATCCAATATGGCTTCTTTTTATTTTCTCTTGAAAATGTCAAGATGCCTTTCCTTGGTGCTGTGGAAATGTCAAGATTTGTTTCCTTTCCTTTGCAGATGTACCTGTGTCAAAAATTATCTGACTTTGGTGGAAACAGATGGAGTTTTATTCTACTTCAGAAACACGTTTTTGACCAGTAGTTTTCACCTCTTCAACCTTCCCAAAATGAATGGAATACACACTCTATTGGATTTTTTTGTGTGTGCTAATCAGAGTTCCTGCATAATGAAATACTGTACAATGGTTAAATGGGACTCGTGCTATATAGTCCAAGATCTGCTTGCAGCTGTGCTTGGTGATTTCATAATCTTTCTGTTCAAATAGGCAAGTGTCTTTAAGGATGGCAGTGACACCATTGCAAGTGTCTCCCTCATTCCCCAACTCCTCCTCCCTTTCCCCAAGTGCAGGAGCAGTGTAGCAGTTGCTTGATGGGGTCTCCAAAGTCCTCTGTTAAAATTGCATAGCATTAAGGGTGCATCCACTTTAACTCTCATGGTTCAATGCTATGGAATTTTTTTTCACATATCTTGTACTCAAACATCTTCTTCTTCTTCTTCTTCTTCTTCTTCTTCTTCTTCTTTTCACAGAAACCGAACAAAGGGGAGAGGAGGTGGAGTAGCCTTATATGTCAAAAACTCTTATGCTGCAGAAGAAATTCAAGACAGCAATCTGGGAAACCAGCTTGAAATCATCTGGATAAGAATCAAGGGAACTGGGACTCAAAACGATGTCGTTGTAGGCGTCTACTACAGACCCCCAAGCCAGGAGGAAGATCTTGATGAAGTCTTCTGCCAACAATTGACCAAACAGGCACAGAAAAGAGATGTAGTAGTCATGGGCGATTTCAACTATCCCGATATTTGCTGGAAAACAAACTCGGCCAAGAGTACAAGGTCCAACAAATTCCTTGCTTGCCTTGCAGACAATTTCATGGTCCAAAAGGTAGAAGAGGCAACAAGGGGATTGGCTACTCTTGATCTCATCCTAACAAATGCGGAGGACCTGATCGATGCGGTCGAAGTGGTAGGATCCTTAGGGGCAAGTGACCATGTGCTCCTGCAATTTGAGGTACAAAGGAAGGCCGAAACTAAGACAAGTCAAACCCGCATTTTGGACTTTAGGAGAGCTGACTTCCAAAAAATGAAGGAAACGCTGAGCAGCATTCCGTGGACACAGATACTAAAAGACAAGGGAGCTACGGATGGATGGGAATTTCTCAAGAGTGAAATACTCAAGGCGCAATTGCAAACCGTGCCAACAAAGAGAAAAAATAGGACAAGTGCAAAGAAGCCAGAATGGATGTCCAAAGAACTTCTAACTGTGCTAAGACACAAAAGAGACATGCACAAGAAGTGGAAAAAGGGAGAAATCACCAAAGAAGAATTCAAACAAATAGCCAACACCTGTAGGGAAAAGGTCCACAAAGCTAAAGCAAAAAACCAGCTCAGACTTGCCAGGGACATTAAAAACAATAAAAAGGGCTTCTATTCTTATGTCAGTAGAAAAAGGAAAAACAAGGAGGCGATAGGACCTCTTCGAGGAGAAGATGGCGCAATGCTGACAGGGGACAGGGAAAAGGCAGAACTACTTAATGCCTTCTTTGCCTCGGTCTTCTCACAAAAAGAGAGTCTTCAACCTCAGCAAGATGGAGTGGATGAGGGATTGGAGGACATCCAACCCCAAATTGGGAAAGAAGTCGTCCAGGAATACCTGGCCGCTCTTAATGAGTTCAAGTCCCCAGGGCCAGATCAACTACACCCAAGAGTACTGAAGGAACTAGCGGAAGTCATTTCGGAACCATTGGCAACCATCTTTGAGAGTTCTTGGAGAACGGGAGAAGTTCCAGCAGATTGGAGGAGGGCCAATGTGGTCCCAATCTTCAAGAAGGGAAAAAAGGACGACCCAAACAACTACCGTCCGGTCAGCCTCACGTCGATACCGGGCAAGATTCTGGAAAAGATTGTTAAGGAAGCGGTCTGCAAACACTTAGAAACAAATGCAGTCATCGCTAATAGTCAACATGGATTTATCAAAAACAAGTCATGCCAGACTAATCTGATCTCTTTCTTCGATAGAGCTACAAGCTGGGTAGATGCGGGGGAATGCCGTGGATGTAGCGTACCTGGATTTCAGTAAGGCCTTCGACAAGGTCCCCCATGACCTTCTGGCAAGGAAACTAGTCCAATGTGGGCTAGGCAAAACTACGGTGAGGTGGATCTGTAATTGGTTAAGTGGACGAACACAGAGAGTGCTCACTAATGCTTCCTCTTCATCTTGGAAAGAAGTGACGAGCGGAGTGCCGCAGGGTTCCGTCCTGGGCCCGGTCCTGTTCAACATCTTTATTAACGACTTAGATGAAGGGCTAGAAGGCATGATCATCAAGTTTGCAGACGACACCAAATTGGGAGGGATAGCCAATAGTCCAGAGGACAGGAGCAGAATTCAAAACGATCTTGACAGATTAGAGAGATGGGCCAAAACTAACAAAATGAAGTTCAACAGTGACAAATGCAAGATACTCCACTTTGGCAGAAAAAATGAAATGCAAAGATACAGAATGGGGGACGCCTGGCTCGAGAGCAGTACGTGTGAAAAAGATCTTGGAGTCCTCGTGGACAACAAGTTAAACATGAGCCAACAATGTGATGTGGCAGCAAAAAAAGCCAATGGGATTTTGGCCTGCATCAATAGGAGTATAGTGTCTAGATCTAAGGAAGTAATGCTACCCCTCTATTCTGCTTTGGTTAGACCACATCTGGAATATTGTGTCCAATTCTGGGCACCACAATTCAAGAGAGATATTGACAAGCTGGAATGTGTCCAGAGGAGGGCGACTAAAATGATCAAGGGTCTGGAGAACAAGCCCTATGAGGAGCGGCTTAGGGAACTGGGCATGTTTAGCCTGAAGAAGAGAAGGCTGAGAGGAGATATGATAGCCATGTATAAATATGTGAGAGGAAGCCACAGGGAGGAGGGAGCAAGCTTGTTCTCTGCTTCCTTGGAGACTAGGACGCGGAACAATGGCTTCAAACTACAAGAGAGGAGATTCCATCTGAACATTAGGAAGAACTTCCTGACTGTGAGAGCCGTTCAGCAGTGGAACTCTCTGCCCCGGAGTGTGGTGGAGGCTCCTTCTTTGGAAGCTTTTAAGCAGAGGCTGGATGGCCATTTGTCAGGGGTGATTTGAATGCAATATTCCTGCTTCTTGGCAGGGGGTTGGACTGGATGGCCCATGAGGTCTCTTCCAACTCTTTGATTCTATGATTCTATGATTCTTCTTCTTCAGCTCTTCAATCTATTAAGATAATTTTCAACCCTGCCCTCAAGGCTGTTGGTAATATTAGATCCCCCAAACAGCAATTTTTATAAAACCAATATGTACCAGAGAAAGGAGGATTAGTTACAGCTGGTCAAGAAGTATCAGAAAACGATTCTACCACATGAAGTGGCGGTGCAACAAAGCAAAAAAATATTGGAAAGAAATTCACAAAATATCTCAAAAAATACTGAATATAAAAAATACAAATGAAACCAGAAATTTATCTATTACGAATAACAGACAGAAAATTAGACAAAAATAAAGACTCTTGAACAATAACAGTGAGAATAGTTTATGCAATGAATTTGAGAATAAAAGAAATACCATTTACACAACAATGGATCGGAAAAGTCCTAGAAATAATGAACATGGACAAATTAACACAGTTATTGACAAAACACCAAGGAACATGGAAAAAAGAAACAGATTGGAGCCCAGTGAGGGAATATTTACTACAAGGAAGAAGAAGAAGAAGAAGAAGAAGAAGAAGAAGAAGAAGAAGAAGAAGAATGATCTAGATAAATAGAATGGAAGAAATACTGCTCAAAGAGGGAAAGAAACGAGAAGGTGAAGCCCACATTAACAATGTATTGTCCAAGGCTTTCATGGCTGGAATCACTGGGTTGTTGTAGGTTTTTCGGACTGTATGGCCATGTTCTAGAAGCATTCTCTCCTGACGTTTTGCCTGCATCTATGGCAGACATCCATTGTGAGGTCTGTTGGAAACTAGGAAAATCCGTGGAAAGTCCAGGTTGGGAGAAAGAACTCTTGTCTGTTGGAGCTAGGTGGGAATATTGCAATTGGCTACCTAAATTAACATTTGATGGCCTGACAGCTTTTAGGTGTGGTTTGTTACTGCATGGGGGAATCTTTTGTTGAGAAGTGATTAGCTATCTCTGATTGTTTCTTGTCTGAAGTTCCCCTGTGTTTGAATGTTGTTCTTTATTGACTGTAGACAGATTTTGTTCATTTTCATGTTTTCTTCCTTTCTGTTGAAATTGTCCAAATGCTTGTGGATTTCAATGGCTTCTCATGTTAGTTGCTAGAGTGGTCCAGCAATTATGTGTTCTCAAATAATATGCTATGTCCAGGTTGGTTCATCAGGTGCTGACTTCTCTAGTTGAAGTAGTGTGCAGTGCCTTTCATGTTCCTTGATTCGTGTTTGGTGGTCCCGAAAAACCTACAACAACCCACATTAACACATGAAAACCAAAGATTGGATGGAAAAGGAAGAAAAAAACCACAATGGAGAAGACTGGAAGCACCCCCCCCCCCTTCTCTCTCTCTCTCTCTCTCTCTCTCTCTCTCTCTCTCTCTTCCCCTTTCCTCTTCCCTTTTCATTTTCCTATTTTCACTTCACATTTTTTTAAAAAATCTATATATGCAAAATTTCTATAAACATATTAGAAAAAAAAGAAGTGCCAGAAAATTATTATTGCTATCTAAAACATTCCAGGCCTTCAATATATTGATGGTGTTTCAATGAATTTTGTGGCCACTTCAAAGAAGCAATTTCTATTGTAAATATTTGTTTGTTTCTTTTGATCTCAGTGCATCAAGGCTGTAAAATATCTTCACCATGAGGTACAGCACTGGATAAGGAAGCAAATGATATTCTGACTTCGGTGCTAATCTTTACTGGAATAATGAGAAAAGAGTCTGTAGCTCAGTGTTAAAGTACTTGCTTTATATACAGAATGCCATAGGTCCCATCCACAGACCGGCTAGGAAAGCTTCTTGTAATTATGTAAAGTCATTACTATTCATCAGAATTGACAACCTTGGGTTAGGTACAGTAGTTCTCACCCTGTGGGTCCCCAGGTGCTTTGGCCTACAACTCTCAGAAATCCCAGCCAGTTTACCAACTGTTAATCTTTCTGGGAGTTGAAGGCCAAAACATCTGGGGAGCCACAAGTTGAGAACCACTGGATTAGAAGAACCATACAAGCACAAAGCCCAGTTAGGGAGTTTTGCAAATATATATAGTGCAACAGCCCCACTTTAACTGGCATGGCTCAATTCTATGGAACCATGGGAGTGGTAGCCTTCTCTACCAAAGAATGCTGGCGCTTTCTTAAACTGCATTAATTCTACAATGTTGATGCAGCCCTATTCCATGAAACCCCCAGGTCAGGCATTCCTCACCCACAATAAACAAATGTATTTATTATACACCAACACAGCTATGGATACAGATAGATCATTGCAAGCAACCAAGAAAGGACAGTCAGTCCAACCATTTCAAATTTGGTTCACGTGGAAGATGAAAGAGAACAAGTTCTTTCTCACCAAATACAAATGCGTGGTTCTATTTATCAACTTTAAATAGCTGCATAGTGCATGAAAGAATCAATGTATGCGTGTACTAATGGCAAAGCAGTTAGAGTGAGTAATTTTGCTTGTGAACACGAAACTTGTCACAGAGCCAGGGACTAAGCCAGCATGATTAATGAGCCAGTGTGGTACTTGCACAAAGATGTGCGTCAACTCAGAGGTAAGTGCTGATGTGTTCAGTGGGACTTACTCCTAGGAAAGTAGGTCAAGGATTTCAGCTTGAAATCTGAAGTGCTTCTAGTTAAAGCAAAACCAAAACCATACAAAGTTTGAAGAACTATATAGCATTCTGTTCCAACACAGGGAGTTTCCTCTGAGTTAGTCCAGGGACTGTCCTGCCCAAAGTTGCTGGTGCCAATAGAATATTTTTCTTCGAATTGGTCTTTCAGGGATGGGTAGCAAATAAGCTGCAAGAACAGTTAAATCTTACCCATTTTACCTGAAAGCTAAACTGGGCAAGTTGAAATCTGTCATTCTTGTTATTATTATTATTTGAAACACAACAAGATGTGTCCACAGCAGACACTCTGCTGGCTGTTGTACTGGATCACACGTCAGACACTGGCCTTTTGCAGCTGGAAGATGGTTATTATTATTATTATTATTATTATTATTATTATTATTATTATGTTTAAAAGGTGCAATACAAAAGTTAAAAAACAAATAAATAACAGTGTGGAAAAACCAGAATTAAAATACAGTAAATACACTAAAATGGCCTTTAAAACTCATATTATCATATTCCATCTTATCATATTCCAGCTTGCCAAGTCTTCAAGTATGGGCATGCTTTTTGAGATAGAGGCCAATTTTAGGGCAGGTGGAATTGGAGGAAGAAGATTTATTTTATTTTATTTTTTAATGTGGCTATAAACCAGGGACAAGAATTCTGCAGCTTTGGAAAAGCTTTTGGACAACTGGCAGGCAACTCTCAGCCTTCCCTGCCATTACCTCTCTTGCCAAGGGCTACTGGGACTTTATGTGCCAAGAGTATCTGGCAGGCCACACAATTTCCTCCCCTGTATTAAAATCTGGACATCACCCATTTCCAGATGGCACCAGAGCTCTCTGTCTCAGCAACATGAATGTTTGCATATGGGTTGTGAATGTGCGCATATGGATGAACCCAGAATCCAGGACTGAAAGAACAGGTAAGAGGAGGGAGACAGCACATACAAGCAATTGGACTCACTGCAGCAAGGGCAGGGTGTTGTGATGTAGCATCTCTATGCTGCACAAGTTTTGGCATGCCTGGGATATAATGAGAAATTAAAGCAGAAGCTCTAAGACCACTAACCCAACTACAAATTTGCTTTTCCTACATGCTTCTGACAGGTAAGCGGATGGGTGCCTTGAGTGACAGACTCACGCAAAGGCACTTTGACTAGTGCTTAGGAAAAGGTACTTTTTAGATTATAGCTTTCGCAGTTACCTAGTTAGCATGGCTACAGAACAAATTCTGGGAGTTCTGACACTAAAAAATAACTTTTTAAAACTTTGATATTGAGGAAGAGTCTGGGAAGGTTTGCACCAAGTCTTTCTCTTTCTCCTTTTCTCCTCATTTCCCATTATATTCATTTATCTGGAGAAATGTAAAAAGAGATAGATTGATTCACTGGAGGAAAGGATGGAAAGAGAAGTAACATGTGCCCTAGTCTAGGTAAGGTGGCACAAATAAATACAAAGTGAAACGTTTGCTGTGCAGGTTGAACATCTACACTGAGGAATTTGTCCATGTTGTTCTGCTCTGATGCTACTAGTTTTCAGACTCAAGAATGGCAGGGTGACAATTTAATTTTCTTTGATCAGGTGGGAAAGAAGCAAGGCCAACTCTACATTAGACAAAGGGAAGTGGCCACCTCCGTCAGCAGATTTCAGTGTTGTAAAAGGGAAGGAAATGGTGTAATTTGTCGCTGTTGTATATTTACTGCTTACAATGGAAAGGTAGTTGTGCTATGCTCTGTGTCATGGTACCAAAGTGACAAGCTTTACTATGATTACCTCACATCTTGATTTGTGTGATAGTCAGATGACACTTGCACATAACTTCCTTGGCAATGGCCATACAGTGTCCTTTTAAAAGTTAGTTTTAGCGTGCTTTTGGCGGGATTTAGGAACATTTTCTTCTTATTACTGCCCACATTTCCTCAAGGCTAACTGGTCAGAACCTAACTGACTCAAACACAGAGCCAACAGTAGCTGGCACCAAAACCAAATGAGGCAGAAAAGGAGATGAAGCAGGTGGAGCTAGACCCCAAAAGAGGATAGGATTTAAGACTTGGTCAAAATCCGCACACAATCTTTCTGTGCATTGGGTTCTGCAGAAATCTAAATAATCTCCTACTGATGTCCATAAAGAAGCCCCGAAGTCTTTTCCAATACTATGAAAAGACAGAGGATCGAAAGACTAATCAATGGATTGTAATTCCTTGACACAAATATGTTTGTCCTCTGTAGCACAATCCAAGACTCACTTAGCTTGGAAGTAGATGAGTAAGTCCACTTAAAATAGTGCACTTCTTTATCATTGCTCAGAATCTGAATCCATGTGTTTCTATCAATCTGCAACAACTTTGTTGCAAGCCCAGTACTACAAATCTACTTTAAGAGATAATTACAGGCAGTCCCCAAGGTACAAACAAGATACTGCATTTACTTGAATCTGACACTCACCGTTTTTGGCTAAATCAGCTTGCCAAAATTGGGGTGCACATTAAATTAGCATAATATGGTAAACTTAGTTCTAAAGCAAAGCAATAGGAGAAGCAGCTTCAGGAGCACCTAGAGCTCCTATTTGAGGGATATCATCTGTAATTTAATTATCATAGCTCAATGCTATGCAATCCTGAGATTTGTAGTGTTATAAGGTATCAGCACTTTTTGGCAGAGGAAGCTCAAGACCTTGCAAAACCATAACCCCCATGACTCCATAGCATTGAACAAAGACTATGGATTCATTACAAAGCATGGATGCACCCCAAAGTTGTCTTTTACATTGCTGGAAACCTTGGTACTCAAACACTTTTGTTTTTAAAGAAGTAATTCGAAGCAGGCAGCAGCTGTAATGGCCATATTACAGTGCAACTTTTGCTGCTGCGCATTACATTAGCTAGCAAATGCCTTTTTTAAGTTTCAGGGTTTTGAAAATGTTAGATACGATGGTGCATTTGACTCAAGCAAATACAGTATGTTCTGTAGGTTTGTTCTTAAGTTGAATTTGTTGTGTAACTCCAATTCTGTGTGTATGTGTGTGTGTGTGTACACACATACACATACATACATACTTTGAATAGCATAGGGAAGGGTTGACACCCCTGTGGTGTTTCTTTTGCTGTCTGAGGCCCTGTTCAGAAGATTTCACTGCACTTTCTGTTCCTGTGATGATTGGGTTTTGAAAATGTTGGCTTGTTGTGGAAACAAGGATTGCTAATAAAGCTTCACTTTTTCCCTAAGATAAGTCTTCCAGGAGTGAATTGCCCTTCCAAGGAGAAGATTTCCTCTCACTTCTTGTTGTCTCACTTCCATTCTTAACTATGAGTTGTTTTTAATTTGGATGTTTGTAACTCAGGGACTGCCTATATTTCCAAGACCTCCAAAGATCCAAAGAACATGCTTTCTTACAGTGTGCACCACACAACAGTATGTCAATGGCTAATCCCGGTTAAATAAGAAAACTGTCACAGCACCATAAATTTCATTCCCAGGTTTATCTGGAAGATTACCTTCAGATAGCTTTTCTATCACAGCAGAGTTGTGTAATAAACTGATTTACAACCAGAAATGTAAGCATCAGTGCTGACTGCCCAAACTATCTCAAAGTGATGTATTGTTTATCTTGCCTCACTGATTTCAATTGGCCTACTTAATTGGGACAAATGCTAACACTCCTGAGTGACTGATTGGTAGCCCAGAGTGGTTTTGCTTGAAAGAAGACTCTTGAAAAATATCAACATTTTTTAAACTGGCAGCTTTCTCCTTTTCTTTTTTGGTATTCCAAGGAAGACTGTCCAAGAATCTGGGGGATGGAGATGGGCATTAATCTGGCAAATATGATTCAGTGTAAACAAGTAATACACCTAGGGGCAAAAATGTCCTAATTTTCAGATCTTGGGAGAAATTGATTTTACTTTTCAACACTATTCTCAGAATCCCCCATGTAGCTAATGGCCATGATGTCTGGGGAATTTCTGAAAACTGTAGTCTAGAAATAATAAAAATGACAGACGCTTTTATAATTTCACACTCATGTGGATCAGATATGAACTGGTGGTGACTAACCAGAATAAAAATCTTGGGATTGTGATAGGTAGTTCAATGGAAATGAGATGATAAGAGATGCAATATTATGCACATACTGGAAATGGTGGAAGAAGTTCTTCTTCCTTTTCTCATGTTGGTAGAACTCAAGGTCATCCAATGAGGTTGAATGATGGAAGATCTGGGTTGGAATAGAATATATGCTTTCATATTCTAGTAAATTAAATTGAGGATTTTACTACAATTAGATGTACAATTAGCCTGCCAACTTGGATGGCTTTGAAAGGAAATTAATCAATTCATGATGCACAGAACTACCGATGGCTATTAGTCATAATTCTAGTAAGTTGTATCAAAGGAATAACAGCACAGGGTGCGTGGGAAGGTACTAATGTGAGTTTCCCATAGGCATCTATGGGAATTGAAAGCTGGATTAGATAGGTCTTTCATCTAATTCAGCAGGCTTCCTCTTATGTTCTTATCACAGAAAGCAAAAAAAGAGCATTCAGTCTGTAAATATGCATTTTAGTGACAATTTTCCTATGATAAACTAAGGTTATTGAATTATTTCTTTCCAATTATAATTAAGAATTTCTTTAATTTACATTAATAAATCATCACCCATTAACTATACAAGCTATTTTTGGCTGATAATAACACTTGAAAATAATTAAGAATACTTCCATTGAGAGCAGTAGGTGAATGGTGGATCAGCAGACCAGTGATTTAACTTAGGGTGCATCTACACTATAGAATTAATACAGTTTGCCAATACTTAGCTGCCATGGCTCAATGCCATGAAATTCTGGGATCTGGAAAACTACAGCTCCCAGAATTCTGTAGCATTGAGACATACTAGTAAACGTCATATCACTGCATTCATTCTATAGCGATGCACCCTTTTAGCTGCATCTTAAAGTTTAAAATATCTGTTTATGGTGCTGAATTCATATGGAGATAGAGTCTCTCATATTGGATAGTTTCGTGAGAAGATTCACTGCTTTACAAATCTGAGTTCCATCAATCTGACAATTTGGGATTAGCTTTAAAGCAAATAAATGAAATGTTTCATCAAAATACTTTTCCCTGGAGCAAGCTGTCTCAGGCTAGCCATCAGAATTCATTGTCTTTCTTCTTATGTAAAGTGATGATGCTGTGCATTGCAGATGAAGTCATACATTTATCATTTGCTTGCAAAGCTCCCATTCCTTATAATTTTTTTCAGCAACAGTTATTGTTCATGGTTTATACCCAAAAGCTAGTGATATGTTCACATTCACTGTCCAGTTTTTTTTTCCTTGAGGCTTGCAAGCCATCATCATTACAAAGAACCGTTGGAACCAGTTCAGCTCTCAACAGCAGAGGAGGAAAAAGTACAGTCCATGCAGTCCTTCTAAGACTTTTTAGCAGCTGCTGGAAACTCCAAAGATACACCCCCAAGTTCCTGCAAAATGAAAAATTGGAAATTATGTTTCAATCCCAAGAAACCAGAAAATGTTCAAAGAGTTACAAGGAAAGTTTGACCAGGAAAGTTTGACAAGGGAAAGGACTTATTACATTAATCCACCTTCCTGTGACAGTCGCATAATCACTGGTTCTGGCAACTTACTAGGACAGTCAACCTTCTTATTGGACTTCAGTACATCTGCAACTATAATGCTCCGCCACTCCATGAGCTCTCATTTGGATTTCCTGTTGGGAGGAAATTTGCACAATTCCATAGTTGCATTATTATTATTATTATTATTATTATTCATGAACTTTGCTATTTCTTTGAAGTTTAATTTATTTTAAAAATATTTTGTCTTTTTTTACTGGGAGAGGAGGAGACACAGAGAATGCCCACTCCCACCTCCAGTGCCACTTCTACACCAACCATTAAACGGGTAAGTACTAGGACTGTGGAGCAATCAGGGGCTATTGACGGATTTTGCCTGTCAGTAGCAGGAAACACCTCTATTGTGGGGTGGTGGTGGATCTGCAACTGGTAGAACATGATGTTGTGTGATAGAGACTATCACTAAATGTGACAGTCCTGCTTTTATGGTAGTTTGCCAGATCGGTACATCAATATCCCAATAACATTCCAATACTTTATTTTTATTTTTATTTAACTAATTTATATCCCATCTTTCTCCATGAAGAGATGATAGTTCACAGAAAGAGGTTCTCCATAGGGGTGTTACTGAGCCATAAGCCTGCCAGTGTATCTTCCTTGATATGCTCCTAATATACTGACGGGAAGATGACTGACTATCACTTGTAGTCAGATATCCATCTAATATAATCTGTGTTTTAGGCTCCATCTACACTAACACTATAATGCTGGGTTAAAAGACTTGAAACCGTGGCAGCCACAAAACACATGGCACCAATGTGCACTGCAGCTCGCACTAAAGAAAATACAACACATTTAATTTTTTGCAAGAAAATCCATGTCTAGCCATAAAATGTGCTGCAGCATATCCTTCTAAGACTTTTTAGCAGCTGCTGGAAACTCCAAAGATACACCCCCAAGTTCCTGCAAAATGAAAAATTGGAAATTATGTTTCAATCCCAAGAAACCAAAAAATCTTCAAAGAGTTACAAGGAAAGTTTGACCAGGAAAGTTTGACAAGGGAAAGGACTTATTACATTAATCCACCTTCCTGTGACAGTCGCATAATCACTGGTTCTGGCAACTTACTAGGACAGTCCACGTCTAGCCATAAAATGTGCTGCAGCAGATCCCAGTATCTGATCCAGGGTGCAATCAGCTCCACAAAATGCAGTGTGTGTTGTAGATACTCATCTCTGCTGGGAAATGCCCAAGGACATGGCTCTGCAGCAGGGTGGTAACTTACCCCCTCGGAGGGGTAATTATTGCCTCCACGATTAGCTGTCACTTTTCCATTTTCTTAATCCTGTATGCCTCCAGTGCACTGATGCACATCTCTGCGAGAAAACATGCACAGTGATTTGAGTCCACATTCCATGTTCAATGTAACCATCTTCCTGACCTCAAGCCAGTTCCAGGCATAGCAATCTAATTACCCATGCATTAAAACCTATTCCTCCCAACCTGTTTTCAAGCTACATTATAGTGTCAGTATTGATGTATCCCTATACAGTTTGCTAGAGAGATCGTTTATGATCCTGTTATTACCTAGTTCAGTGACCTTCTGTTCCACAGTACTTATAGTTGTCATGCTTTCTATCATTGGTATTCTTTGGTGGTATGCAAAATAAATAAAAGATAAAACAAGGGAGCCACAAATAAGTCATTTCAGACTGATATAGTGTTTCAGTAGCCTCTTATAAATGGATTCCTGTCACCAACCAAGCAGAAAAGATTGCAGGTATTCTCATATTTCTTGTATATTTTGTGGTTCTGACAATCAAGTTCAATGAGACTGCACTTTCTGTAGATAAGCAGATGGTAAGGCAATGCACTAAGAATTATAATCACCAGGAAAGCATGTTGTTGAGATATGAATTTATGCTAAAGTTTTAATTGTTATGGAGATGGACCATATTATGACCCCACACTGCAAAGTTGTGTTCATCAAAATAACCAGAACCAGAGTAGTTCAATTGTACCACTGGACTTACTAGACACAGCCTTCTTTTCAGATTTATTTATTTATAGCCATTGTTCTTTTGTCATGTTGTCTTTTGGGAGGGAGATGCCCAAGCCCCATATAATATCCTATGAAATATGCTCCTGAAATAAATATATTAAAATCTACCTGTGGTGACTGCATTGCAAAAGGGTCACATTATATTTTTAAAAAATAATATAGATTAGATTTTTTTAAAATCATGTTTTGGTTCAAATGTTTTCTACAACTCACTTCTCACATGCTCCCTTTCAAGTCCTACCATTGACAGTACATCTATACTAGCAAAGTAATTTGGAAATCCCAAATCAGCTTCAAAATTGAACCTGGCTAGAAGGTAAATAATGACTCCTTTGGGAGGGAAACTATATAATTCCCATAGGGGTTCTCATTTCCCGCTCCCTTGTTCTCATTTCCTGTGCCCTACCTTGGTCCAGCACTGATCCCAAATGGACAGGGATATGCACATCAGCACATCTTAGCTAGAAGAAAAACATTCCTTGGTTCTGTTCAGATCCACAATCAGTGGCTACTGTGGCCTGGGGAGTTGGTATAGGCATTGCACAGGAAAACTGGTTCATTTTAATCCACCTCCAAAGTGCATTATAGTGTAAGTGTAAAAAAGGCATGGGCAAACTTTGGCCCTCCACTCAGCAACAACTTGAAGGAAGACACTAACAACAACTGAATCCAGTAAGCAAAACAAAACAAAGCAATTGAACACAACAAAAATAAAAGCAATAAAAACAAAAGAGCAACATCTGACCATCGATAGACGTTTCAGAATGTTGCTGGTAGTTGCACATCTTCCTCCCACAGAAATCTCTTGGCATAGTTTTTATGAAGGAGCCATAATTTTCTGTATTGTCAGCATGTGGGGGCAAATGACTTGCTGACAATGCTCATCAAGTTCTCCGTAGTACAATATCTTCCAAACTTATTGCTCATTGTTGCATTCCACTTTTGGCTGAAAATACACTGTTGTAACCACAAGAATTTGTGAACTGATATGCTAAAACAGAAGAAGTCCCTCAGAGGAACAGAACTCGTACTTGGAGCAGTGGATTCAAACCACAGAAAAAGATATTCCACCTAAACATTTGTTGTTGTTGTTTATTCGTTCAGTTGCTTCCAACTGTTCGTGACCTCATGGACCAGCCCACACCAGAGTTCCCTGTCAGCTGTCACCACCCCTAGTTCCTTCAGAGTCAAGCCAGTCACTTCAAGGATACTATCCATCCATTTTGCCCTTGGTCAGCCCCTCTTCCCCTTTCCTTCCATTTTCCCCAGCATCATTGCCTTCTCTAAACATTAGGAAGAATTTTCTGATGGTAAGAACTTGGAATACTCTGTCTTGGAGCTTCACAACCTCAGCAGATGCAAGACCTTGATTAACACGGCATTTGGCAAAGGAAAAGGACAGGAACAGCCTGAGATGATCCCAAACATATCCACAGTCCTTGCTATCTTTCTAGTTTACTAGTTTGTGGAAGGAAGCTTACAAAATCAGAACTGGCCCTACTTTTTGGCAGGGTGAGGATTCTGCCATACACAGCAAAAACTGCTGTTATGATTGGCTAACAGATCTTTATTTATTTATTTATTATTTATTTATTCTTACTCCAGGGAATGGGGATGGATGCTTCTGAGATATTGTATCTCATGTACCAAAATAACTTGGTTGTGTTTGAGGACTATGCATCTTGACGTGGGTTAGTTAGGGGCACCTTTTGCAAAACAATGTCTATAGACCGCCCTGCACACAATCAGTAGTTTTCTTCTACTGTTCCCTGCTACAACTCTCTCAATTACCCAAGACACCCTTCCTAGAGCAGGAGTGGATATAAATCCCTTATGTCCTCTTAAGTCCCCCACTAATAATTCCAAAAGGCCCCAAACTCAATTTTTCTCCCCAGTCACATGGAAAAACCATATTATTAGTTAGAGTTATTAGTTGGGGACTTAAGAGGCCATAAGGAATTCATATCCACTCCTGCTCTAGCAATAGAGAGAGTGTGTTTGTACACACACACACACACAAACACACACACAATACTGTGTCATGTAAGAGCCCCAGAACCCCATAGTATCCCCAAGAACTTCTATTTCCTTCTGTAGTCCTTGTCAACAACAGCAGGGGATAGAACAACAATTTATACATTGCTTTTTCCCAGTCTAGGACTCAAAATGGCCCACAACAGTTAAAAGAAACACAACTAAAATATGTCAAATTGAAAAGTTTAAAATATTGTTATAGTGCTGTCACCATTTTGAGAAGAGCTACAGAAGAAATTGAGGTATTTGGGTTTGCTCCAATGTGTGCACACACCTTGGATCAGGATTCAGAGCAAAATTAGCCCCTGGCCCTCACATAGTTTTTGTAGAAGGTTGTGATCTCTCATTAGTAATGGAGGCCATGTCCTATATGGCAGAATTGGGTGGAGGCAATCACCCAAAACTGGGATTGTGCTCTAGCTGTGTCAAAAACCTTCTCTGCTACTATATTACCCACTCACATTGGTGGTCAGTTGGTAAATCACCTTACAAAATATCCCATAATCTTCTGGTTGAATATGATGTTGAATGCTCCAGAACACTGTGAGACATTTTTAAAAGTTATAGCTGTCAAGGCTGGGGGAGTTATCAAAACAGATGGACTCATAAAGCTGCCTATCATAAAATCATAACATTGGAAAAGTCTACAAGGGCCATCCAATCCACACCAATCAAAGCACTCCCAACAGATGACCATCCAACCACTTCTTTAAAACTTCCAGAGAAGAAGACTCCACCACGCCCCAAGGCAGAGTGTTCCACTGTTGAGCAGTTGCTGCAACCAGGAGGCTCTTCCTAATGTTTAGTTCCATAAGCATCAAAATGCATTTGCACACATAAGAGTGGAATGAAACATTGTGTGAATCCTTTCAGACAATGTTTCTTGTCAATAATAGAAATGCTTCCCCCCCCCACTCTTCCTAGATATTAAAATATTGTTGTGTACAAATTTAAATGTGTACCCACCAGACCCACTCCCCTCCAAATTTAGTTTCATTCTCTCTTTTTTTCAATGCTTTGCATATTTGACTAGGATTTTAAAAACAAAGTCTCTTGGTGCAATTTTCTTCCAAACTCTTGCATAGTTTCTATTTAGTCCATCTGGCAGTCTACTTGGACTTCATCTGAAAATTTGATTTACATATCTAATTTCAAGAGTCCAGCCGGTTTCATTTTCTAAATGCATCTGTCTTGTTAATGTATTCTAAGCAGGGTGGACTGGAGTGGAGAGAAAAGTGTTACAAATCAATAGCTAGTGGATAAGGAAGAAGATAATTGTTTTAAATGGATTACAAATCCTTAGGGTCTTTCCATTAGAATAATAAAAGAAATTTTTATCACACTTTACCAGTTGGCTGACTGATTATATTTATATAAATATTAGATAAACAAAACATCTATTGTACATTGCTGTTAGCTACAATACATAATACAACAGGTATTATGTATATTGTAATAAAATATGTATTTTCCCTAGCTCATATCCTATGTGTGTCTGAGTCATTTCAAACTTTTAAAAAGTCTCTAAAATAATATTATAGGGTCTTCTTGGTAAGAATTTTTCAGAGAAGACTTGCCACTCCTATCCTCTGAGGCTGAGACAGAGTGAATTTCCCAAGAACTCCCAGTGAATTTCCATGGCTGAATGGGAATCTCAGTCCTGATCTCCCTCAAACCAAGACACCATACTGACTCTCATGAAGACATCACTTTCTCAAATATCTCTATTTTAAAAACTTTGAGGATTCATCACACATCACAGTAATACTACTACTACTACTACTACTAATAATAATAATAATAATAATACACTTCATTTATATTCAGCTTTATCTCCCCGATGGGACTCAGAGCAGATTACAGTATACAGATATAAGGCAAACATGGGGCGCCCTTTTTTTTCCTGCCAAGGCAGTACCTACTGTGTATACTCGAGTATAAGCAAACCCAAATATAAGCTGAGGCACCTAATTTTACCACTAAATACTGGGAAAACTTATTGACTCGAGTATCAGCCAAGGGTGGGAAATGCAGCAGCTTCTGATAATGACAGGACATCAGTGCTAGTCTACAGGATGGCTTCCCACCCTTAAAATATTCAAAAATCACCCAAGATGTGGAGGCCTGAACTAAAACAACACAAGGTTAATTTAAAAATGGAGTACGGGGAAAACACTGGGGGTGAGGGTCGTATGTAGTACATTCAGCCTTCTGTGTTTAAAGATTCTGCATCTACGGATTCAGATTTATTTACAGATTGAAAATATCCTTTTAAAAAAGCCACTGCTGTATATAATGGAGCTTGGGCAACCACAGATTTTTATATCCATGGAATGTCCTAGATCAAAACCCCAGCCGAGATCAAGGGCCACTGTATCTCCTCCTTTGACATAAGTGTGAACTTCTTCAGATATATAACAGAAATGTGTACAAATTAGAATATAATTGGCCCTTCATATCCATGGAGTCTACATCCACGAATTTAATTATCCCCAGCTTGAAATATTTTTAAAAAGCAAACCATGATTTTGCTGTTTTATATAATTGTTGCCATTTTGCTATATAATTGTATCTGGGTATTCACAGGGGGTTCTGGAACCAAACGTCAACAAATATCAAGGGCCGGCTGTACTCTGACATGGTTGTATTTTCATAAATTTCTTCAAAGAAGAAGATTGGTATTTGTGATTCTTCAGTGTGCAATCTTCTTCCTTCCAGAATTACAAGTCTACATTTAAATTGGCATTTATTATCTTGTGATGTATCAGTTTGAATATCTTTAGGGAGACCTTGTCATGCAATTCATGCTTTTACACTAAGTGGTGTTATTTGATTTCAAAAACGGAAAGAAGAGCCAATTATGCCATGCCTACTGAATTAAAAGTAATATTGTGAGGCTGAGTAATTAATTGCACAAAGAACTGAACACCCTGCTGCAGCTTGGGATTTGGAACGAAGCCCAACAGCGGGTTCGGACCACAAATGTCAATATGCTGGTATTCAGTTTCCTTTTCTTTTTAACATCCTAACAGAAGAATAATGGTTTTGCTATTTTTAATTCCCCAAGAAGCTCATCTCTAGAGGATTTTGTCGCTTTAATTATATTTGTTTCTAAGGGGTAGCACTGAATTAAGTGTAGGCTGTCTGCTTATTTTTATCTCAGTAGCACAGTACTGTATATGCGACTGCCGTCTTCTTTTGTGGGCCCATTGTGTGTCTTCAACTAAAGAAGTACAAAATTCAGAGCAATTTCCCCAGTGTTAAAGCAATTATCATTTAAAACAGAAAGCCACAATTAATGTGGTTTGTAGTTGTTCTGCCTGCTTTTCTAAGGTATGGCTTCATCAGAGAGCCTTTCACAGCCTGGCACTTTTTCAGATGGATTGGACTACAATCCCCATGATCCCCAGAAAAACTGACTGGCTGGAGAGCACCAGCGTGAAGATAGTTCCAGTTTTGTTTTGAAGATTTCTTTTCCTGTTTACAGATGAAAATTACCAGAATTTTAAAAACCAATGCATGTGTGAAGGGGATGCTTTTCCTGTACTTCTTTTCCCTCTGAGAGTTTTCAGAACTTTGGGGGTAAGTAGTACCAACACCCTTTGCAAGTGGAAAGTCAGTTTGTTACTTTAGAAATATAAAAACATTTAACCAATGGACTAAAAATAAACCAGGAGGAGGAGGACGAGGACGAGAAGGTCACTTAGGCAAACTCTGCACAACTGAAAAAATACAACCAGTAAAGAGTAAAGAGTTTCCCATATAAGGAAATACCAGGTTAAACCTTACCATAGAATCATAGAGCTAGAAAAGACTGCAAGGTCTATTGAACTCAAAAAAAGACAGTAATCCAACTTTTTTTGAATAATTTTTATTATACAGTTACAACATACATAAACAAAAATATAAAGCAACAAATAACAACAAATAGTAAGGGCAACCATGTGGGTTAGAAGGGGAGGTAATGGAATGGAAAAGAAAAGAAAAGAAATGGGGTGGAAAAGGGGAAAAAAAAGGGGGGGGGGTAAGATAACTGTTGACTTCCAATCTTCTTCCTTTCATTTAGCTTTCTTCACTATGTCCAAGCAGACAATTACGAAGGTCTTAAAGTTTAGTCTTTTCCTCTATAAAACCAAGTCCATTTAAATAAAGACTAGTTGAGGTGATTCCCTTCCTTTAAGTACTCTTCAAAACTGGACCAATCTGTTGGTAACATTGCTTTGCCGGTGTTTTTTTTAATCAAAAATGTTAGTTTATCCATATCTTTTATCTCAAGTATCTTATAGAGCCACTCATCTTTAGTCGGGATAACTTCTGCTTTCCAGTATTTTGCAAATATTATTCTAGCCACAGTAACAAAAAAGGTAATCAGTTTTTCCTTGTGGGCATCTAGGATTTGCTCTTTTTCATACATTCCTAACAGATAATATTCTGGTTTCATTAATAGTTTTATTTTAAAGATTTTTTTTGCATTCTTTGTGGATCATTTTCCAAAAGGCAGTTGCTTTGCTGCAGCTCCAACTTCTTTTTAAACCTCTGCAAAGAAGAGCAGTCCGCTAAGGCAGTCTATTCACTGCCAAACAGCTCTTCTAGTCATGTAGTTCTTCCGAATGTTTAGATGGAATCTCTTTTCCTGAATTTGAACCTACTAATTCATGCTCTGGTATCTAGGACAGCAGGGAAACAAGCTTACCACATCTTCTGTATGATATCCTTTCAGTTTTTTAAAAATGGTTATCCCATCTGTTTTGCTCTAAGCTCTCTACACCATTTCTCAGAAGGCTTGGTTTCCAGACCTTTGACCATCTTGGTGGTCCTCACAGAATTCTGTGACATCCCACTTTCCACGATAAAGAGAAAGCATTGCTGAGTATTCCTTGGGTTCAATCCATCAAGTAGTTACATCTACACCAGACAATAGCATTGTTTAGCCCATGTTTTGCAAACTTGACTGCAAGAATATTGGGGGGGGGGGGGGGGGGAGCTTGTCAAAAGCTGTAACTGTGTTCTTTCATGCTTATTTAAAATTAGAAACAATATAAGTTGTGTTCAACATCCTTGATACTGAACATGGGAGTTGATGAAAACCCTTGAACATATAGTCAGTAATATTCATTTCTTGATACTTTCATTCACAGATATGCTGATAAATGGTGTGTACAACTAAAGTAAAAATAATATCTGGGACAAGGTTACAGCTATATTGAATTAAGGGAGTGTGTCCTTAGAGTGTACTATACTAGAAATATATCTGAAATATCAGGGAAAGAAGCAGAATTCCTCTTCTGTATTATAATGTGTTGAAACATCTGTGAGAGATGTATCGAGATTATGCAAGTTATGTTGTACTGCTAAGGAATGAATATTTAAAGCTGTTAATTGAGAGAAATCATAGAATCATAGAGTTGGAAGAGACCTCGTTGTCCATCCAGTCCAACTCCTTTCCAAGAAGCAGGAAAATTGCATTCAAAGCACCCCCGACAAATGGTCATCCAGCCTCTGCTTAAAAGTCTCCAAAGAAGAAGCCCCCACCACACTCCAGGGCAGAGAGTTCCACTGTTGAACAATTCTGGGCCTAGAATAGAATCCTAGGCTATGGCACTCCACTGGTCACTTATTTCCAGGATGAAGAGGAAGCACTGGTGAGCACTCTTTAGGGTTAAATAAATATAAATATTACTCATGAAACTGTTAATGCATTTCCAGCATTAGATTTTCTCATTGTCCAAAGCTTAAGCTATCCTGTTGGGGATAACTGATGTTAGAGCTGGCTATGGAATATGGCCATTGTTTGCGACCTTAGGAATTCAGGTCACCAGGATAGTAAAATTGGGGTGATCTGGTTAGATTGTCAATCTCTATCTGCAAACTTTCAATCTTATTCAAGATATTTGGGTGCCATCTTTTCCCACCATCTGTATTATATGTCCATGCAGTCTCAGGGCCTTTCCATACAGCCATATAACCCGGAATATCAAGGCAGATAATCTACAATATCTGTTTTGAACTGGGTTATCTGCATCCACACTGCTATATAACCCAGTTCAAAGCAGTTAATGTGGGATTTTATACAGCTGTGTGGAAGGGGCCTCAATTGCCTAATCAGTCAATTGCCTAATGAGTCAGGCCAAATGTACCATGGGAGCTGTAGTCTTCCCCTTAGAGTGGTAGCCATTCATTATATAGTCTATATTCATCAAAGTAGCTATGGAGTATCAATCAAAACCACAGCCTTAGATGTTGCACTTTAATGTGGTAAAGGGAACTTCCCAATCTGTGTAGGTGCCAAACTGCATACAGTGATGCCATATTGTTAAAGGAAAACCAACTTTTGGCAGTGCTGGTGTAAACCTAGTCATAAGTTTGCATTGAAACATTCTCAAGTTCAGTCCCAATTGTAAAAACAATATTTTTACAACAATATTTTTGAGAAGTGATGATTTGATAAAAGATGGTTCACATATGCTCACAATTTATAATACTCTTTCTTAAAAATAAAATTTTAATTTTTGCATATTGCCAGATATTTTGGGAATATCTTAAACATGTTGGTTTCATGAACTACACTGGTGGCCCTAGCTTGGTGAGGAAAGATTGCTCATGTACATGGATATTTCAGTGTTCTAATTTACCTTTCCCAAACCTCATGCTCTACAGATGTGTTGGACTACAACATCCATACCTCTTCAGTAATGTGCCCAGAAATTATGGGAGTTAGAGTCCCTCATGCATGGAAGTCATCAGATAGGAAAAGACTGTTGTATCTAATGATTGCAAGAAGGTGAAAAAGATAAAGAATGACATCATGCATTTCGTAGCATGAGGCTTATCTGTCCATTTTAATGTTTGTGTATATTTATGGTTTTATATCCCAGCACTGAAAGTTTGCCATATACATGTGCTCCACCCTGAGTCCCTTGTGGGGTGTCAAGGGTGGAATATAAATGTTTTAAATAAATAAATAAAAATTCTCTGGGGTTTGTTTTGTCACATTGGCTTAGGGTCTTTCAATTGTTGCCAAAACAATTCTGGTGATGGGACTGTTTAAAAGAAATGCCACGGATCTGCTTACACCATCCAACCAATTCTTCTGAGCCAAAAAGGTTGATTTTTTTGCATCAATAGGAGTACAGTATCAAGATCAAGAGATGTAATAGTGTCACTCTATTCTGCTTTGGTCAGACCTCACCTGGAATACTGGGCACCACAATTCAAGGATATTGACAAGATGGAACATCTCCAGAGATGGGAGACCAAAATGATCAAAGCTTTGGAAGGCAAGTCCACTTTAGGAGCTGGGTATGTTCAACCTGGAGAAGAGAAGGTTCAGAGATGACATCTGAGGCCCCTTCCACACAGCAGAATAAAATCCCACATGTTCTGCTTTGTACTGGAAATAAATTGCAGTGTGGACTCAGATAAACCAGTTCAAAGCAGATATTGTGGGATTTTCTGCCTTGATATTCTGTGTGGAAGGGACCTTAGAGTGTGGTGGAGTCTCCTCTGTGATTTAAACAGAGGCTGGATGGCCATCTGTGCAGAATGCTTTGTCTGTGTGTTCCTGAATGGTAAGGGTTTGGACTGAATGGCCCTTGAGATCTCTTCCAACTCTGACTCTATCACTTGGATGTCCCACTTTTCAGAGAAGGAAAATACAAATGATAATGATAAAATGTTTCTCTGCTCCAACAGAACTACAGAAATAGGCCTGCTTTCACCACTTGTCTGTCAGCTTTGCCATACTAAGTGGCTGCTTTTTGGTTTCATTTGATTCTGAAGTGCATAATTTGGGATCTTTTATTAGAAGCAAGCAAGTCAGCCTTTTTTTAGTTTCATATTGGGAGTCTATGTATCCCTAATAAATGGTGTGATTTGGGCAAAGAAAGAAGCTGCTGGCAGGGGCCTCAATAACTTGCTGGGGAAGAAGAGCCTAAATATAGCATTTTTTAAAATCTAGCACAGCTGTTGTGAAAGTAAGAATTTACAAAGGGTAATTGCTTTTACTGCATGCCTACATATATTAAAGTAATAATATTTCCCAAAATACTGTGTTTTCTGTGGATAAATGCTGGGAGAAAGATGGTATCAAAATGGCATTGAAGCAAAAAAAAATCCCTTTGATTTCGGCTGGTTTTCAGGCATTTCATGCTATAAATCAGAAAGACTACAAAATTTGTTGGAAGCTGAGCTCAATATAAATATATTGATAGGGGATGTTAAAGCTTCGTATTAATAATCAGTACTTTTTCTTCTTTTCTTCTTGTAAATCAAGACTATTTAGAAGCCCATACACTACTACCATAAATGCTTAGAAAGGCTACGTATTTAGAAAAATAATAATATAATGAAATGTAAGTTTCTTCAATGAACCCAGCCTTCATGCAGACTGAAGCAATTATATTTGAATATATTTTGCTTGTCCTTTTAGTAGCCCTTATTTTTTTGGTATCCAGCTGTCGGATATTTGGCTATATTCATAGCACAAAAGAAAACCTAAGAACTTGCTAAGGATTCTTCAGTATCCCTTAATATTACAGTTTTGTAGCTTATAATACATCATATGGTCAATGTCAGTTTATACTTCTAAACTTTCCGCATATGAAACTCTGTCATTGAGAAGGGAAGAGCTGTTGGTACAGAAATAATGCATATACCCATTTCCAGGCGGCCCTACTGCTGCAATTTCTCACACAAACTCTTTCTGAACGGGGAGATTGGTAACTTGATAACTCAGCACTCATCAATAGGTCTTAGTTGGGATTTTGACCTAAGATTTTAAAGTCTAAACATGACTAATTGAAGCTTTCATTGAGAACTAAGTGGTTCTTGTGTCTTGGAACCTTGGCTGTAAGATCAAGTCTAGACCAGGAGTGGAAATCATGTAGGCCTCCAAATGCTCTTGGACTACACCTCCCAGCATTTCTTACCATTGGTTTTGCCAGGCAGGGTTGACTGGAACTGCAGTTCACACCTTATGATTCCCATCTCTGGTTAGACCATCTCTCTCCTGCAGCAGAGAAAAATGAGCCATATTGAGAATCTGTATCTCTTTTTTCAAAAGAAAAGATGTCCAGAGCACCAAATGTGACCTTCCCATGCCAATTCTGATTTAAATATGTTGACTCAGGACACTTTCAGACAGCGCCGAAATGCGGGACAAAGAAGTGGGTTTTTAAAATTCAGGATCTCAAAGGGAGTTCAAACACAGACCTGTCAGTCCCACTGCATACTCGCCCACCATTCTCACAGCTGTTTTTTGAAGCAGATTAAGATGAAGGGTGGACAGGAACATCAGGTGGAAATTGTTTTCACTCCAGAGATGCACATATGAGGACCAGCGCATAACAGAGCATTTTTTTAAAAAAAACACTCCAGTTGGATCTGTGTCTTCCCCCAATTGTTAATTCAAGCTCTGTTTAACATTCCAAAATATAAAAGACAGAATTTGAGAGAGTTGTATTGGCTTTCCACTTGTGCTATCCTGAGCCACTTGTGTCTCTGTCTGACAGCTGATCAGCTGTTTCAGGCTTTTCAGAAATAAATGTGCTCTAGGAGGAGTCCACAGAGGGGGGAAGGAAGGAAAGCATATGTCTTCCATGACTGCTGGGCTACACAGGCATAGAAAGGTGTGTTTCTCAGGAATAGTTGGGTTTAAAGGGCACCTTTTAAACACGTGTTTTCCAGCCCTTAACTCAATTCCTCCTAATTTCTGCCGCACTTTGGCTAAATGTCATTTAACCACCCCCACTTTTAACCCACTTCCTCTCGGGTTTTATTGCATGTCTAGAAGGGCCCTCAGTTGCAGATCATTTTCTAAACAACATAGAACAAGGGAAGGGCTCCACAACCTAAATTGATTGTGCCCCTTCAAGGTCTTATATGCAAGGTTTTCTCTGCTTTGTTATCCGTGACAAGTTAGAACTGAAACATAACGCAGTCAAAAAACAGAAGCTCTTTTAATGAATTCTGTATCCCATATAATGTGCTGAGTTTTCTTATGTCACTTAGTAGGCTGTTGTTCATCAGTCCTCCCTCAGAGGTAATGAACATTCAAATGAAAAATCTTGTGAAGGGTCTTTGCCATAAGCAAGGACTAAAGCATTCTTGGGCAAAAAGCTGCAAGAAGCCAACAGCAAAGCTATATTTACACATAGATTCATGAAAATAAAAAAGATGTCATCAATAGCCACAAATTAGTAATGCTTGAATTAATCATTAAGCAGAGGAGATAATTAAGAAATGCAAAGGCTTTTGTCTAAGCTGGATCTAGATTATTCCCAGATATCTAAATCCTTATTTGTCAAGGAGGTTAGTTAGCTTTGAATTTTTTTAGACATACACTTATGTATTTTATCCTCTTGGAAGCTAAATATATAGACCAGCCTTTTATACTAGACAACCTACAGATAAACTTGTTTTAAAGTATCTTATTGAATTCTCATTCCCTTATATGTGACCCTCAAAAAGGTAAGTGTTGAGCCAAGAGAATAGTTTTCCTATTAACCTTTCCATATTGGAGTCTTTGATATATCTAACAATGGCTGAATGACACAGATATGCTAACACCAAAGAAAATATATAATAAGATCTAAGAACTTAAGGTTAGAAGAAAGAATGCTAAGAAAAGCGTCTGAAGTGTAAGAACTAGGAAAGGGGGAGATGGAGGCTTAAATGAAATAATTACCCCAGCAGAGAAAGCTTACGTACAAGTAAAGATGTTCTATGTGAACCGAGGGGAATAGATGGTAAGAGAAGAATGATCATAAAATAGATGCCATGGTTTATGGTAATTCAGTTCCTGTGATGAGGAAAGATTACGTGTTGGGTTATCCTAGAAAATATGGATGGATGAATTCTGTTTTGAAAGCAAAGCATATCTAAGATCATTTGAGAGCTTGCAGACACAGCCACTTGGCCTATATATTCCTAATTCACTGAGAGAAAGAACTGAAGGGTATTTTCAACTATAATGTTCGCACTATCTTGAATTATATACACATTATGTGTGCAGATTTCTATAGTCCTCTCTAGAGTTGGGCTTTAGCACAGCAGGTTAACCCCCAAACTGCAGAAAATCTTGGCAACCAAAGCATTGACAGTTCAAAGCCCAGGTCATGGTAAATGCCTGACCATTCAGACCAACTCATTGCCTACCTAGTAGATCAAAAACAGTGATGTGAGTAAATAAATAGGTACCGCGTTAAAGCAGTGTGGTATTAAGGCACCTAGGAAATGCCAGCGATAAAAAGGAGGAAGTTTACAAGCTCTTCGACAGGAAAGATGGAGCGACAGTACCACCCACCATGGCCGGAACCAAGCATAGCCTCCAAGAAGCCAAAGTTGGGAAAGCCTATATGCTTCTGTCTGTCCTGTCATTGTATAATCGGTGTTGAATGCTCTTTGTATATGTGTTCTGTGATCCCCCCTGAGTCCCCTTTGGGGTGAGAAGGGTGGAATATAAATACTGTAAATAAATAAATAGAGCATACCAAGTATCTACCAGTTGAGGCTACACTCAATGTATATGATGACGTAGATTGTAGTCAACAAAACCTTACGCCAAATCAAATGTTATTACTCTGTAAGGTGCCATAGGATTCTTTGTTTCTCCATCAGACTAAGGGTGCACTGTAATTGCACACTGCAGAATTAATGCAGTTTGATATATTTTAACTACTATGGCTCTGCACCATTGCACCCATAGCCTGGAACCTGGAAGCAGTTGTCCAGTTGGGCTTTCTACAGCCATTGGATTTCCTCTTCCTTTGAGGAATGACTTTATTATATATACAACCTAAAAACACAAACATTTCAGGTTATCCCTGGTTAGTAATTGTGTGAATACCAGGTACTGTAAGCTATATTTCAGAGGAGGGAACTGGCAAAACCACTTATGATTATTTCTTACCTAAGAAATTGGGAGGGGGGAATCATAAGCCAACTAGTGGCTTGAAGACTTGCATGCGAGCACACACATCATCCATCACCTATAAGATTTGGGAATTATAATGCAAATAAGAAACTTGTCAAAGCAATGAGTGTATATAGGTAATAAATAGAAAAGGACGATCTTGGGTGTGTTTCAGGCCCATAAAAATAGATGCAGTTTTTGCAAAGTGAAGTCCATCAGGACTTTATGGAGCTTGCTGTGTATAGTGGGATTGATATTTCATCTTGCTTGCCAATTGCCTTTTGCATATCCTGTAGTTTTAGAGCAAGTTAAAAAGATGAAATAAATTCCCTTTTCCAATCAATGCAGGATGAGTAAATCAATGTTGACACATCTAACATCCTGAAGGAAGTCACCTCTATTAGCCGAATGCATTCTCATGGCCTTATATTAATTAGTCCTGGCACTTTCACCCAACCTGAGGAATTGATAGCAGAGAGAGTCTCTCCATAGGAACACATAGTTGCATCCGGTGCTTTGAACAATTTTGAATAATCAATTACATGGACAATTCAAAGTAATAGAAGAATCCACTAGTTGAAGCCTGAGACTTTGATTATCAAATGTTACAAAATTACATGTAATTGGCTTTTAATGCACTCAAATGCAAGGTCACATATCTAGGAAAATGAATGCATTCTATATATGCTGCTGGCTTTGAAATTATATTGTGGGGATTTGCAAATGAGTTCTTAGGTTTAGGGCTTTAGCTTTACCTTTTCTAACTCTTTTTTAAAATGTAGATAGACAGTGCCCAGGCAAAGAACAGTCTTTTATGAACAATTGTGCATGTCTAAGATTGAGATATGGTCTGGCAAAGCTGCTTTGAAATATTCTGAGGCACTCAAAAAACTTTTATGCACCTTTCAAAAATGTAGTCTATTAACAATGTGAAAAAGTATTGTTTGTGATGATGCAAAAATTCTCAACAAGTAAATTGACATCTAGTCCAGAGCAGAAATGTTCCAAGTTGGCCCCGAACACAGCCACTCACACTCTGCTAAGGCTGCAGCAGCGGTGGGTTGCCATCCACATTGATGGCCAATGGGATTCCCCCAAGGGCTTAACGACAAAATAGACTACACCTGCTTCCTGTAATGTGTATACTTTACTTAAGTGGTATCAGGGTACGTTGGCGTCTGCTCACAATAGAATACCACAAAAACAGAGCCAGTGTTACCAAATGTAAGTTGGTTAGTGTTTGTTATCTGACGTTTCACTAAGCATTTGTTAATTCAGGGTACTTTTGTATATCTATTGTATGTATGTTGTTTCATTCCTCTATCTAGTGTTTGGGAAGTTTCTCTACTCCATACAACACCGAAGTAACAGCAATGCAAAGAAAAGCAAAATACCTGAAGAAGATTTAAGCAATCTTCTTCAGGTGGAACAACTCGGGAGACCTTGTCGTGTTTTATGTCTTGTGTTGTGATCTTATGAAGAATCCCTACCTACATGAAAGCTGTTTGTTTGGGATCTGCATGTAAATATTTCATTTGACTCATACCAAAGCTGCGGTTAGATACAGACTCATGATTAAAATACAGTTCCGGGATTACTATGTTTGTCCCTCTAAATTCCTTTCTTTATAACTGCTACTAACAGTCTATACACTTATTCAGTATCCCTTTGTCGGAACATTATAAGTTGTTATGGACTATCTCATTAGATGTGTTTGGAGCACATTCACCTTTTAAAATATAGTTTGGTGAGTTGTTGTTGTTGTTCATTCGTTCAGTCGTCTCCAACTCTTCGTGACCTCATGGACCAGATTTACTTCTAAATAGGCTCTATGCAAGAGTCGAAGGAATTATACCTGTGTGGCTATCCATATTACCAACAAGGCAGAAATCATACTGGGGGACCATGGACTGTCACCTCACCTTCCACACAAGCCCCCAGCTGTCGCGGGTGCCCCATTTTGGCACCCACATGACCAGGATGAAGAACAGGGCTGATTCCCCCACTCCTTCCTAGTCATGTTGTATAATTAGTTTCTGATTAGCATTATATTATATTTATCAGATGAGATGCAGCATCAGGAGAGATGCCTATAGAGATATAGCTATGTCACCATAACTATATCTCTCAATACTACCACTCAAACCTACTGTTTTAAACAGTGCAGCTTTGCCCCAACACAGCCATTTATGTGGTGATGTGAATGAGCAAACAGACATCCAGATCTCTTCCAGCAACAGAATACATTGTGACAATCATCTGCAAGGACTTCCTGAATTACAATAGTGTGAATCAGACCTATATCATCATAATGTAATAATAGAATGTCAATCACTTAAAAAATACAGTAGAAATAAGGCAAGAATTTGTGTTGCTTCAATTTGGAAGAGTGGGAGGACTGATTAACAGCCTGCATGACTGACTTAGTTACAAATGCATTACTAAGTATTATTTCTTGTTCTGACCCTCCCTCCCACCTCAGCCCTGTCTTAAGAGTCAGCAGCTACACTGAATGATGGAGGTATCTCCTACTGGCAGCAGGGAACACAGAATATAGGGGTCTGCAGTGGAATGAGGAAGTGCAGTGGTTTCTAATTATTTAGCCTCACTCACTAGTGGGGAGACTGAAACAAAATACCATCGTTCTACCATGCAATCACCAACAGGACTCTTGGAAAGGCTCCCTGGGATTTAAGGTAAGATTTAGAAGGCAAGAATGTTACCATCATGAATACACAGTATAATTGAATACATAGCAGTTACGGGTATGTAACTCTGTATTATGAATCCATAACAGCAGTACAGGATGCCAGCCAATATTTCATCAGTCCAACAGCACCTGGCAAGAAATGTGAGCTTTCTTAACACGCCCCTTGATTCACAAGTCACATAATTGGCATGCTGCTTTATAATGGTTCTCCTTTCATTCGTTTTCTTTCAAATGGGTTTCCCAACAAAAATCCTAGCACATAATATGATGACTACTAGTACTAACACTTAAAAGCCCAATTGGTTTCATTGCAAAATAAATTAGAGGAGGGAAGGTAGAAGCTCAGTACGAGAGCACATACTTTACCCATCAAAGTCTCAAGAATCTTGGATAATAGAACTAAAAAAGGCCTCTGTTTGAATTTCTAGAGCAACAATAAGCAATTAAGCCTCTGCACATTTTTGGTCTACAGTTAAAATAAAGGTTTCCCCTCGACATTAAATCTAGTTGTATCCAACTCTGCGGGATGGTGCTCATCTCCATTTCTAAGCCAAAGACCCGGTGTTGTCCATAGACGCCTCCGATAATAATAATAATAATAATAATAATAATAATAATAATAATAATATACTTTATTTATACCTCACCACCATCTCCCCAAAGGGAACTCGGGGTGGCTAACATGAGGCCAAGCCCAAAATTACAGCAAAATAAAATACAAGTACAACACGATAAAATACAAAGAAGCAATAATACCATCAAAATAAATACATAAAATAACAAAATAAAATAAACAGTTTCAAAATGACATGATAGAGAAATGGAACACAGTGGGTGGGCCAAATGTACTAGAAATAAAATGAATAAAATTGATAAAACCCTGGATGAGATAAGTAGAATATGTTTCTGAGGGAGAATAGGTTTCTAAGGGGGGGGGGGGGTCAAAAGGGCCAAACAGTGGGGTTAGACCTCCATTAAGGGCGGCGGGGGGGAGTGCATCATGAGGATGGAGCTGTAGTGGGACAGACTAAAAATGGAATATATATTCACTCACTAAAGGCACATCGGAAGAGTCAGGTTTTTAGGTCTTTCTTAACATCTGCCAGGGTAGGGGCTTGCCTAATCTCACCAGGCAATGAGTTCCAGAGCTGATGGATCAGAGCAGAGAAGGCCCTCTCCCTCATACTTGTTGTACTTGTGATGAAAGTGGAGGGCCTCCCCAGAGGATCAAAGAGCTCATGCAGGTTTATGGGGGAGATGTGGTCACAAAGGTAAGCAGGTCCCGAATCATTCAGGGCTTTATAGGTGATAACCTGCACTTTGAATTGGGGCCAGAAGATTAATGGCAATCAATGGAGCTCCTTAAACAGGAGGGTAATTTGCTCCAGTTAGCAGTCTGACTGCCGAACGTTGGACCAAGAGAAGTTTCCGGGCCGTCTTCAAAGGTAGCCTGACGTAGAGTGCAACTAAGGTAACTAAGGACATGTGGCCAGTATCCCATTGTAATTATGAGGACTGCAATCCGAAAAACATCTAGAGTACCATAGCTGTCCACATGCACCCAGCTGTCCACATGCACCCGTACTGTAGAGATTCAGCAGCTAATTAAAGAAGACAAAAGTGAAACAAAACATTTTATTGATAAATCCTCAGCCTCTCCAATGGCCCATTGACTTACCTAGGAAGAAGAGATGAAGAAGTTGGCAGAAGGTACTGCCCAGGTTCTCTTGGGCCATGTTTTCCTGTCCAGTTTGGAACTAATCCTACCTATCCAGAATCCCCAATGGCAAACTGATGTTATGTATAGAATTTCTGAGACATAAGAATAAGAGCAATTTGGCAAATGAACCAATTTCCTAGGGAGGTAGTGGGTGTCCTTCTCTAGATGTCTTCAAATGCAGGTTGGACAGCTCCTGGCAGGGAAAGCTTTATCTCGTTATCCAGTATTAATCAGGGCTTTGGACTTGATGCTTCATAGGGCCCCTTCCAAGTTTATAATTCTTAACGGAAAATATTCTCTGATGATGAAGCAGACATGGCATTCCCTTTCTTGAGATAAGATACTAGGTCATGTGGGGTGGAGGCATGCACTCAACAAACACTATCCAAATTTCCGCCACATATTTAGACAAAAAAGCAACCACATTTAGAGTGATCAATAAGATGCTTGAGCATAATGAGTCAAAGCTTCATTAACTGGACCAATGACCTGATTCAAGTACGTCCACACTGATCAGTCCCAGAGAGGTCTAATATGGATGATGGGAACTGAACTCTAAGTAATGCTAGAGATCAAAAGCCTCCCCAAGTTTTGCAATAAAGTAATAGCATAATTTGCAATAAAGTAATAGCATAATTTGCAATAAAGTAATAGCATTTCCAAACATGGCAAAAATAAATGAAACAGGTGTGCATCCACTGACTTGATAAGATGTTTGGATAGGAGAATGATATTTTTTGCTTCAGGATTTATTTTCTAATTTCATATTGAATTTAAATCTGAATGCTTCTGTATTTTAAAAGTAATTCATGTTATAACAGCTGCCACTGGAATAAAACTAGACACTTAGCAGTGGTTCATTGCCCAAAGAGAGAGAGAGAGAAACAAACGCAGGTTTCCACATGTGAGAGAATATTTCTGATGGTAGATGGCCATTTCATTTCTTTTCATGCTAATCAAGCATTGCCTTCAAAGACTGAATTGGCAGCCATGTTTCAAATGAGCATAATTAATTGCCATTGCATAGTTCTGATTTAATTAAAATTAAGTGTATTGGAAATTGATGCTACCAAATAGCAAACTCTGCCAGCCCAAGTAACAAGGGGGAAAAGGTGCTGGGGTATAGAATAACAATTCAGACTAGCTTTATGCAAGCTGCTAACTTTCATAATAAAGTTGTTTTCTCCTTTCTCCAATACAGGGCAAGACATGCACTTTGGATTTGGAATGCTAGCTCATGCCTGTTTGTGTTGAAAGTAAGACATGATGCATATTGTTATTATTAAAAATGAGGGGTTTTTTTCTATTTGCTGCCATGACAGTTACGATGCATCAAAAATGATTCACAGATGCATTTAATATGAAAGATTAATCAGAGGCAAGACTCTTGAGGCCCTACAAATATTGGTGGACTGCAACTCTCAGCAGGATTCACCTTTGGTTTTGCTGCCTAAGGCTACTGGGAGATGAAATGCATCCACATCAAACCTTTCAGTAGTTAACAGGTGAAAACCAGAACACATGCAAGTCAAGCAACATCAGAATCTTGTCATTAATAAATTATTAATGAGGGAGAACCCATGAGCTAGGACAGGCAGCAACAGTTTGCCTTTGCCTAAGCTTATCGGAATAGATAAGACTGTATTTTTTCCTGTTATCTTCACCAGCTGAGTTAAATGGGTGCAGGCTGCCTTAACACTTTTAATTCAGTCTTAAGCAATTGAAACAAAATGAGGACAAAGAGGGAAAGTGGAGTGGGGAGAGAAATTAAGACATTTTAAAAGCAATGGAAAAACTTGGACAATAGAGGACTACTTGGGACTGTCACTTTTCTTGATTGTGTCAGAAGCAATTTGAGAAACTGCAAGTTGCTTTTGGTGTGAGAGAATTGGCTGCCTACAAAGATGTTGCCCAAGGCATGTCTGGATGTGTCAACATCCCGTGTGATGCTTCTCTAATGTCCCTGCATGGGAAGCTGAAGCTGACAGATCACCTTGTCTCGTGGATTTGAACCGCTGGCTTCAAGTCAGCAGTTCAGCTGGCACAATGCTGACTTTCAGGTCAGCATTGCACCACCGCGGCTCCTGTTGCTGCCAAATTGGGACAGTAAACAGGGTGCCATATTTGAGCAGTTGCATAATATCCTTTTAAGATATAAATCACATCAGCGAATCTGTTTTATGAGATAAAGGCATAATACACATAATCAGAGGAAAATAAAAGGGAAATTTGGTATTATTACATTGAAAATCCAGTGTTGAACAACTTGATTTGAGGCAAGTTGGTTCTTACATTTGAGAAGCTTACAGTTTGAGACTATGTTTGCCCCAAGTTTCATTACCCTTCAACTATAAATCAATTTGATCTAAGGTTTAAAGAAGAAAAGAGTTATAGCTACTCATTACAAAAGTAGGAGCCCCCGGTAGCACAATGGGTTAAACCCTTGTGCCGACAGGACTGAACACCGACAGGTCGCAGGTTCGAATCTGGAGAGAGCGTGGATGCGCTCCCTCTGTCAGCTCCGGGTCCTCATGAGGGGACATGAGAGAAGACTCCCACAAAACATCCAGGCATTCCCTGGGCAATGTCCTTGCAAACAGCCAATTCTCTCACACCAGAAGCGACTTGCAATTTCTCAAGTTGCTCCTGACACGAAAAAAAATTACAAAAGCAGGTTCTTTAAGATTCAAATAGGTATTGAAGATTGTTCTGGGACCACAAAAGTCTATTTAAAGGGGTGGGGAGGTGGGAGGGACCCAAGGAAAAAAAGGATGGAAAAATCTGACTAGGTATTTAAAAAAGAAATATATAAAATAAAGATGTGAAGCCAGGCACTTAATAGGAGGGGAAATGATAAAGGATGAAATAAAATAAGAAAGAAATCTAAGAATCATATATATATTTAAAGCTATCAAGAAGCCAAAAACTCTGGCCCAGAGAACAGCTATCTCAGTGTAAAAATCAAAAGGAAAAGTTCCAGCTATAGAAGAACACAATCTTCCGGAGCGGTAACAAAGATTAATAGGAGATTCAACATTTGGAAAACTAATTCTTTGTGAAACTTTCCTCCACAAAACTAAATATAAAAGGAAAGTTCCTTTCTCTGTAAGTTTCAAAAGCGCGACAGACACAGTTCTTCAAAGAAGGCATAAAAGTGGTGGGCAGGTGTGAAAATGAGAGACATAAAGTTCGAAGTCAATAGAGAATTGAGGGTCACCTCTTCTTTCCCAGCACCTTCAAATCTCTTTCTGTTTGACGACTGGTTTCTTTTCTTTCCTAACTAAAAAGGTGGCTCAAGAGATGTTTCTGCAGACAAGGTTCTGACATTTCACATATGTGCAAGCAACAACTAAGTATGCTCAATGTGGCAAAATTTCTTCATGAGAGAAAACAGACAAGCCGAGAAAGGCTTTTGCCTGAATCTACAGAAAAGGGCAAAATCTGCCCCCTCCTCACCCCTACTCTCCCTCTGCTCTGCTGAGTTAATGCGGGGCAAAGTACTTTTGTACTTGGAACTCAACTGGCTGTGACTGACATAAGAAGGAAAGCGGGAGGAGAACAGAGAAGCTGAGACATTTTAAAAGCAGTTGAAAACTGGGATGATAGAGGATTAAACTCTCCTTGCTAAATCAGGACAGTTGGAAGTACATGATTCTGTGGGTGGAAGACAGGGTGCAGGAGATGTTAATTGTTTTGCTGGGAATTTTTCTTCACCAAACAGAAACATGTTTGTTTTGGCCCAAGCTGGCGGTTACACACAGAGAGCTAAACCACCAGCTACAGAAAATCTTACCAACCAGAAGGGTTGCAGTTCAAGTTGGAGGTTGGGGTGAGCTCCCACTGTCATCCTTAACTTCTGCTTACCTAGCAGTTCAAAAACAGCAATGTGAGTAAGATAAATTGGTATTGCTTTGACTGGGAGGTAAAAGTCACCTCTGAATACATGCTGCCAATTCGATCAGGAAGGCACTCATGAACAACAGGCTACTCAGTGTGGAAAAATGGAACAACAGCACCTCCCCATGACCGAGTTAAGTACAGCCTCCAGATGCCTGACTTGAAAAAGAAGGAAGCCTTGCCTCTGTCTATATATTGTCTGTCTTTGTTAATTGTATAATGGCACTGAATGTTTGCCATATATGTATTCTGTAATCCACTCAAAGTCCCCTAGGGGAGATAGAGTGAAATATAAAGTATGTTATATTATTATTGTGATACCTGGGATCTTATCAGACTACTTATGCAGCCACTGAAAGTGTCATTTCTTCATATCTACTCCATATTGATTCATTATCTTATAGTCTGGCTCCTGAATCAAAATGGGTATTGAAGTCAACAAATCAAAAGAAGACTAAAAGGGCAGCTACGAAGGAACCAGACAAGATCCTCAAGTGTAAAGATACAATTGAATCCCAAAGTCAGGATAGTCCATGTTATTGTATTGCCAGTTTCTATCTTATTGTTGTGAAAGCTGGACAATGAAGAATGATAGGAAGAGAATCAACTCATTTGTTGTGTGGTGCTGGTGGAGAAGTCTGAAGATAGCCTGGCTAGCCAAGAAGACAAATAAGTGGCTCTCAGAAAATCAAGCCTGAGCTATCAATAGAAGCCAAGATGATTAAATTGAGATTGCCATACTTCTGACATATAATGAGAAGACATGACTTGCTAGAAAAGACGATGCTTGGTAAGGAAAAAAAGAGAAAAAACACATTCCAGATAGATGGATTCAATAAGAAAAGGCAAAGACCACAGTCCAGATGGGTGGAATCAACCAAGAAAGTCACGGTTTGGGGACTGCAAGACCTGAGCAGTGTGACTTGGAGGTCTCTCATTTATAAGAATCACCATAAGTTGAAGTCAACTTAATGTTAATTAACTACAACATGTAGCTTGATCACCACAGCAAACATATACACATTTTTCCTAATTCCAGAATTGAATGATCAAGTTTCAGAAAGTTTCTCTTTCAGCAGGAAATGAGCAATCAAAGGACTTCATCAGACAGGCAGGATGGAAGCAGGGAAATGTATAGGAAAGAATGCGAATCCGTCTTACACTGATTTCTCCCAGCAAAGTCCATCTTCAGGGATGGCCAGCCATCCCACATCCTTTCCCATCTTCTTCCCACTTCTGCCCGCTTCCCACTATTTTCTTGAATCAAGGGTAAAGTAACACCCGACTCCTAAAAAAGGAATCTTCTTTCTTCTTTTTTTTTTAATTTTTTTATTGATTTATCACAATTATTACATACTGTTGCATTTTATACATCAACCTCTTTAACATGTTGTTTTGTTGTTTTGCTTTGACATTTCCTCCCCTTTTCTCTTCCCCCCCCCCTTTTTTCACCTCAGTGCTCCCCTCCACCCATCTCAAGCCACATTTTTTACATTTCATCTGTCCAAAATTTCATTTCTTCTTGTGACGGTAATTTTCCTTCCTTATTTTTTAATCCATTTACCACAAATTTTCCCCATATAGCATCAAAATCACTTTGTTTCCATATACCTTTTTTAACCTTTAATATACATGTCAGTTTATCATTTAATGCTATTTTCCATGCTTCCTTGTACCACTCCTCTATTCGTATATTCATTTCTTTTTTCCAATTCCTTGCTATGAGCAGTCTTGCTATAGTTAGTAAGTTTGTTATCGCTTCTTTATCCTCCTTTTTTCAGTTGCTTATTGGTATATAATGATAATAAGGCTATACTAGGACTTTTGTCTATTTTCATATTCATTATACTTTCTATTTCTCTAAATACTTTCTCCCAAAAATTATTTACATATTTACATTGCCACCACATATGTATATATGTTCCTGGTTCTTTACACCCTCTCCAACAATTTGTTGAATTGTTTTTATTCATATATGCTATTCTTACCGGTGTTAAGTACCACTTCCATATTAACTTGTAATAATTTTCTTTAACACGTATCGATAGGTTTTTTAAATGTCTTTGTCCCCATAACTGTTGCCACTCTATTTCACTTATTTTTATCCCTAAATCCTCTTCCCAAATCTCCTTAAGGGTACTCTTTTTTATTTTCCCATCCTTCATTTCAATTAGTATCTTATAGATTTTGCTAATTATACCTCTCAAGTTTTCGTGTTCTTCTACTGCCCTTCCCTTCTGTATTATTTGTTCGAATTGATTGAGTTGGCTTCCGTTTCTATTTTTTTTTCCAGTTTATTAACCATTGTTCTAGTTGTATACAATGAAACCATGATAATTTTATTTCTTTAAACTCTTCCAACATCCTTTCCCTCTTCATTTCCACCTTCATCCAATCCCCTATTCTATCTAAATTTATTTCCCTTACCTTTTTATCCATTGCTTTTTTAAAAATTTTTGGGAATTTCTTTTCCATCACTATTGGGGTTATAATTGATCCTTCCTTTATTAACCTCCCCTTGTATTTATTCCATACTTTCAGTATGTTGCTCAGCATTGGGTTTCTAATTTCCCTCAGTTCTTTTCTAGTAAGCTGTTTAAAAAATATATTCCAAGTTTCATCTTCCACTTTTCCTGATTCATTACTAAGCCAATCTATTCCCTCTTTTTTAACCATTCCTTCTATAACCAAATTTAATCTACTTGCTTCATAATATTTTTTTATATTAGGTAGTGCTAGTCCACCCTCCTTTTGCAATCTATACCATAACTGTTTGTTTAGCCTGTTTCTTTTACTTCCACTGCAGTACTTATTAATCATTTGTTGCCATCTAATTAGCTCTTCTTCTGTGATTTGAAGTGGTAACATTCTAAATATAAAATTTATCTTTGGAAGTATTTTCATTTTTACTAATGCTATTCTTCCAAACCAGGATAAATGTATACCTTCGTACTCTATTAACTTTTTCTGAACTTCTTTTCTTAAAGTTACTACATTTACTTCCTCTATCTCTTTTAAATCCTTAGTTATTATTACTCCCAAGTATTTTAATTTATTCTTAATTCTTATTCTCATTTTTCTCTGTTCTATAAATTTTTTTTCTTCTTCTCTTGTATAATTGAGTAGCATCATTTCTGACTTGTTCCAATTAACTTGTAATCCCGTTGCTTTCCCAAATATCTCCAAATGTTCTTTTATTCTATCTATTTTCTCCACTATATTTTCTATAAATAACAATGTATCGTCAGCGAATAAGCTCACCTTCTGTTTCTCCTTTTTTCCTAATCCTTCTAAATTTTTATCGTTCCTTATATTATTAGCAAAAAGTTCTATCACCATAGCAAATAATATCGGGGACAAAGGGCACCCTTGTCTAGTTCCCCTAGTCACTTTTATTTCGTTTGTCACTCCATCATTTATAGTTATCACTGCTGAGTTCTTTGAATAAAATTGTTTTAGTACTCCTTTTATTTTATTTCCCATTCCAAATTTATTCAATATTTCCCCTAGTGTCTCCCATTCCACACAATCGAACGCTTTAAAAATGTCTAATGATAGTATCCCTGCTTTTCCCTTCCCCTCTTTAACCCAATGAATTTTATTTAGTGCTCTCCCTATCAAATTTGACATTTGTCTTCCTTTTATAAACCCACACTGATCTTCTTTTATGTACTTATACATACATTTATTCATTCTATTAGCTAATATCGCGGACAATATCTTTGCATCCTGGTTTATTAATGATATGGGCCTGTATGACCCTGGTCTGTTAAGTCTTTGTCAGGTTTGGGTATTAATATTATTAATGATCTCCTCCATGAATCGGGTATTTTATCTCCCTTCATTATTCCATTATACAATTCCAATAATTTTGGGGTTAAAACTTCTCTAAAGCTTTTATAATACTCTGTCCCTAGACCATCCAGGCCTGGGGCTTTTCCTACTTTTAATTTATTAATGACTTCCTCTATTTCTTTTTTCTTAATAGGTTGGTCCAATAGCTCTTTATCTTTCTCCTCCAGCTTACTCTCCCAATTTTCTTCCACGTATTTCCTGATTGCCTCTATGGGACATGCTTTAGTTTGATATAGGTTTTTATAAAATTCCTCAAATACTTTCAATTTCTCTTTCATAGCTCTACATAATTTGCCTGTTTTATCTTTTATCGTGTTTATCATTCCTTCCATTTTCTTTTTCTGTGTTGATTTGGCTAGGATCTTTGAATTCCTATCACTAAACTCAAAATATTCCCTCCTTAAATAAATTAAATTTTCTTGTACTTCGCCTATTTCCATTTTATCCAATTCCTCTTTTTTTGCTCTTAACCTAGCATAAATTCGTGTATCTCTCTTTATTACATATGCTTTTTCAATCTCTTCTATTTCTCTTTCTAGATTCCTTTTCCTTTCTTCTTGCCTTCTTTTTAAGTTAATTGTCTCTTTTATACATAACCCTCTGGTCACTGCTTTCATAGTATCCCATAGGACTCCTTTTGTCACCCCCTTTTCGTTGAAGCCCCATATTTCTTGCCATTCTGCTTGCACTTTATCTGTCTTCTTTCTTCTTCTTTTAGCACTCTGACAAGATGGTTACCCATGGGCAGCCACCAGAAGTGGCTGTGCATCATGGGATGGCCTCCATAGGACTCTGTTTTGCCAGTGTGCTAAAACAGAAAGAAAATGAAAACTTCCATGTGATGAAGTCTATATTGTTTATGAACCAAACCCAAGATGTCCTTCATTCCTGTTCAAGGATCTGTAACATTTGCCTCTGTAAAATGTTGAAGCACTAGCACTCGGGGTGAGAATTCAAATTCACCCCTCTCCTGTGTCCTAGGATTCCATGGGATGTTTCTATAGCAATTAACGTAGAATCATACAGCTATAGCTGAGTAGTGTTAAAGAGCCATAGAACTCCCAAGAGGACCTGTTTGTGGTTGGAAGTAACAATTAATATGGTAATTGTGGGTGAAATTCATGAAATAATAAATAAAGTGAGAGGGTTAGTTGGATCAGATCATTTTCTCCCAGCCATTGAACAGAAATTGCAATGGATGACATAAGATATAGCTCTCGCATACACACACAATGAATGTATTATGTGTACAGACCAAAGTTGCAGTCCTTTTGGAGGAACTTCTTTTGAAGCTACTAATATAAGTAGTCTGCATACACTTATATTCTGAGCATCTGGTCAGTTCATGCAATTATTGATCTCTTCAAAGCAGCAAAACCTCCCCATTCTGGCTCACATATGCTTTTTCCTGGCATGACCATGACAACAACATCTCTGCTTGAAAGCTAAATATCTCAGTAAACAGAAAGGTCTAGCAATCAGAATCAACTGAAGAAATGGCATGGTAGTAAGGAGTCATTTTTTTCTTTCATTTGATTCCTATTGCTGGGATTTTTGATATGGAAACAAACCCCCCAAATCTTATTCCTTAATATGGTTAGCATGTATCTCCACATCAGCTTTTGTTGTATTGACATCAGAGTTCTGGAGAGATTTATTTAGGGAATCAAACAAGCGGCCTCGTTAATGTTGCTTTTGTAAATTTAGCCACATCTCTAACTTCTGATCACTGTGATAATGCAGCAGATGGCTCTGTTGTGTTCAGTTTGATTTGATTACTTGTTATTTCTCCGCATGTCCTCCAAGAGCGGACGTGAGAGAAGCTGCACAGTGCCCGAAGATTCAGCTTTCTCTTCAGTCTGTGGTCTCATGAGCTTCAGTAGGTTATCTTCAAGTTTATTCCAGGTTGCCATCAGTTCCTCAAGGAAAGGACCACTCTGGTCAAGAAATGTGAAAGACATGCAGGATTTTTCCAAAGTGATTAAATTTGCAAATCTGAAGCTGAACAACAACCAGCCCCATACCCAGCCACACACAAACTAGCAGGCAAAAGGAATGAGCTTGACTTCATCTGTAAAACATAAAGTAGCTTATCTAGACATTACTTGTGCATAATTAGCTATATAGGAGAGAAGGAAGGAAGGAATGAAAGGTTGATTGGCAGTCAGAAAGATGCAGGAAGAAATTTGGTGTAGAAAAGAAAACCAACAGGCAGGGTGCAAATATAAATGCAACATGTGCTAACTGTTCCAGCTTCAGTAATCATTTATTTGAATTGAATCCTCAGACTGAATTATACAGAGGTTAATGTCAACGCAACTGCTGGAGGAAAGTACTAACCCTGGGATGCCCAGTGTTGCTGACAGGCACCTCCTTTCACTGAAGTAAGTTGAAAGAAAGAAAAAAAGAAAGAAAGAAAGAAAGACAGACAGACAGACAGACAGACAGAAGATATGCTAAATGGAATACTTCAACAGACAATTTCAACAGAAAGGAAGAAACCATGAAAATGAACAAAATCTGGCTACCAGTATTAAAAAAATCTCTAAAATCATAACAGCAAATAAAGAACAACACTCAAACACAGGGGAACTTCAGACAAGAAACAATCAGGGACAATTAATCACCTTTCAACAAAGGATTACCCCAGGAAGTAACAAGCCTCACCTAAATATTGTCAGGCCATCAAAGGCTAATCAAGGTGACTAATTGAAACATTTACACCTAGCTCCAACAGACAAGAGTTCTTTCTCCCACCCTGGACTTTCCACAAATATATAAACTCAATTCTTCTAGTTTCCAACAGATCTCTCAACCTCTGAGGATGCCTGCCATAGATGCAGGTGAAACGTCAGGAGAGAATGATTCTGGAACATGGTCATACAGCCCAAAAAACCTACAACTTAAATGGAACATATTTCCATGCCTCACAAATTCTGTGCATTCAATGAAGTGCTAGTGCAGGACTTAATTGAAGAAATGTGTTGCTCCATAGAAAAGCAAGTAATCCTGGAGGCAATTTTTTTAAAAAAACGGATTCAACATAAAAATCACCTTACATTTCGACTTGGCATCTGTAACTCCAAAGGACCTCATCACATTAGGGAATGACTCCACTTTGAATTCTGTTGCTGCCTCCTACAGAATTCTAGAGTTTGTAATTTAGGGAGGCGCCTTTAACAGCCTCACTATGGTCCCTCTTTTCGAGTTTCCCCATCTATTGGACCAAACCAATATTAACACAGGGGTTACATTAACAAGTATCCTACATTGAGTATATTGGAAAGGTCACAATAAGAAATAGTTTTAGTGTTGTGTAATTTCAACTTCCATAATTCAAGAGTTTCTGAAGCCCAGAATGCTAAACAGCCAGAGGGTCAGAAGAGGCACAAATGGGCTTAAAGGCAAGGCAGAGGTCTTTATTCTCAATGGTCAAAGAGGATATCAGTAGAGCTAGTGCTCAACATATTGACATAACGCACTGGAAAATACAGAGCATATTTATTCACTCTGACAGCCGGGCTCCTGTTGGCTGGGGATTCCCTCTGATGTTATCGCTGGTTGGTATTCTCCAGTGGTGGGACAAAAAACAGCTGTCATTTTTGGTTCATTATGGTGCATCCACACTGTAGAATTAATGCAAATTGATACCACTTGACCTGCCATGACTCAATGCTTGGAAACCTGAGATTTGTAGTTTGGTAAGACTCCAGCACACTTTGGCAGATAAGGCTACATAGGATCATAGGATCATAAAGTTAAAAGAGACCACATGGGCCATCCAGTCCAACCCCCTGCCAAAAAGCAAGAAAATTGCATTCAAAGCACTCCTGACAGATGGCCATCCAGCCTCTGTTTAAAAGCCTCCAAAGAAGGAGTCTCCGCCACACTCCAGGGCAGTGAGTTCCACTGCTGAACAGCTCTCACAATTAGGAAGTTCTTCCTCGTGTTCAAGTAGAATCTCCTTTCCTGTAATTTGAAGCCATTGTTCCGCATCCTAATTTCCAGGTCATCAGAAAACAAGCTTGCTCCTTTCTCCCTATGACTTCCGCTCACATATTTATACATGGCCATTATATCTTCTCTTCAGAAGGCTAAACATGCCCAACTCTGGAAGCCACTCCTCATAGGGCTTGTTCTCCAGACCCTTGATCATTTTAGTCACCCTCCTCTGGACACATTCCAACTGGACACAAACTATAAAACTACCACTTTTCAGATTACATAGCACTGAGCCATGGTACTTAAAATGGGGTCAAACTGCATTGATCCTACATTCTGCACCATTATTTGAAGAAATAACCACTGCAAGAATTAGGTAGTCATTTTTTACTTGATTGGTACATTATTGTTGCCATTACATCGCAAAAACTGAGACAATGTTCAGTGCAACTACATAAGAGTGACAACATCTAACACAGCAGATTTGAAAATGGGCTTTTCCTAATTAAGAAGCAAAGATCTGGGAAGTACCCTTGTGCTGTGAATCATAGGGTTTTATTTTAGTACAAGGCAGACGCCACAACCACTGCTCATTAAAGCAACCAAGAATATCATTTACTGCTCTTTGTGCTAACTCAGCTCTTGCTTTGTGTTTCTTTAGTTATAACAAAGATTTTTTGGTATCCAGGCAGAAAATCCAAACTGCATGAGGCTGGAATATATTGGGATTCTTTTTTTTTTTAATTACCCTATGATGTCATTGCAAAATAGGAAATTCAGCACTAAAAAGGGAAGAAGGGAAGTTGTGGATTTGATCTGTACATACAGATTCAACCAACAAATGCTCAAAACATATTCCAAATAAATCCAAAAAGCTAATCTTAATTTTGCTGTGTAGCGAGCACTATACTGATGTGGAGGCAAATCCTGTTGTAGTACCGGGCTCAATTCAAGGTGCTGGCGTTGGCGTATAAAGCCTTAAACGGTTCCGGCCCAAGATACCTATCCGACCGCATCTCGACCTACGAGCCCACCAGGACTTTGAGATCTTCTGGGGAGGCCCTGCTCTCGATCCCGCCTGCTTCACAGGCACGGGGACGAGAGATAGGGCCTTCTCGGTGGTGGCTCCTCGGCTGTGGAACACCCTTCCCATGGACATTAGACAGGCTCCTTCCCTGATGATATTCCGCAGGAAATTAAAGACTTGGTTGTTCAAGAAGGCATTCGAACAAGAAGTGCAATGATTGGTAATGACTATAGGAATGGAACAACGGAAAATGATACTGGATTGTGGTTTGGACGATGAGACAACGCTGAATGGTTTTCGTAGTAATGACGATGTTTTTGTATAATGCTGGATTGTGAATTGCTTTTATACTGTGTCTTGAATTTTGTTCTTTCTATGTTGTATACCGCTGTGAGTCACCCCCGGGCTGAGAACAGCGGTATATAAGCAAAGTAAATAAAATAAAATAAATAAATAAATAAATAATAGTATCCTGCCATGTCACAGAACCATAGGCTTTTCTTGGCATTTAAGTTTTTCACCCTTTTATATAAGAACAATTTTAGAAAACCATTGTATGTAATGAGACTTTGATATCCATGATGGGTTCTAGAACCAAACACCAAAAGATACCCAGAGCTCATTGTATTTAATTTACTATAGCGAGGATTTCACTGAGCATTACAGCAAATCCATGGGGCAGTGGGGGAATCCATCAGCCCTCAACACAGCCTTCCCCATTACACAGGGAAAAGCATTGCTGCCCAGCTTCCCCCCATGCTCACCCCATTGCTGGCAATGAGAAAACAAGAAGCCTCCCATGTTCCTGTTGCTCCCTTGTACAACACTTACAGCATAGTTCGGGGATGGAGCCCTGCCAGAAGTAGCTGCATGTCATTTGATGGGATCCGGCAGGCTCCATCCCCAAACTGTGCTGAAAACATCATACGATTGGTAAATTTGCCTGTGTGATGAAGTCCTAGATTGACACATGCCAATCTATAGATAATGATCCGGTGTGGTTTAGTAGTCTGGGTGCTTGACTAGCTGTCCAAGAGATTAGGGTTAGAATGCCTGCTCAGCCATGGAAATTGATGGAGTGACTTCAGGCTGTTAGAGAAAAGTGGTGGCAAACCTCCTCTGAATACATCTTGCCAAGAAAATCCTACAATTGGGAATCAATATAAAGACAAATGACAACAACAAATCCATAGATGACACATGCAGATTCAGAAATGGCTATAATTTAAAGAGAATTATAATACACCTCATCCACCTGGTGAAGACCTGTATGCCTGCCCATTCTGCTATCCAAGTATTCCTGTTGATGAGTATTCCTGTCTTTAGTTCTAAACTGGGCTTGCCTTGGGGATCCCTTCAAATTGACCTTCAAATACAATGAATGATGCTTTTTGTCTCTTCCAACTGTATACCTTCTAACAGACATTTAAATAGATAACTTTGTTTTTTAAAGGAATACACTTTACTATCATAAAGACAGAGTAATTTACCCTTCAGAGTTCAACATTTGTGACATACTACTGTTTTCCTGTGGCTAGTTGAGAGAATGCAAAGCAGGCCACATGACACACACAACTCTGTCCTCTAAAATCAGAGTGGGCAACAACATCTTCAGATGTTGTTGAACTGATCACTCAGCAGCCTCCACCAATGACAGCTGCTTTGAGTCCCCTTTGGAGAGATAAAGCAGAGTATACAAATAATAATAATAATAATAATAATAATAATAACAACAACAACAATAATTGGCACACTGGGTGCAATGCCTAAAGACCTTCGCCTGCATTTAAACACAACTGGCGCTGACAAAATTACCATGTCAGCTGCAAAAGGCCACCCTACTGGGATCCGTACGCATTATTCCCTGATACATCACATAGTCCTAGATACTTGGGAAGGGTCCAACGTGTGATCCAATACAACAACCAGCATATTGATCTTGTTTGCTGTGTACTAATCTTGTTATGTTTCAAATGATGATGATGATGACGATGACAACTATGACAACAATGACGACAGAGTGTGGGAGCTGGAATGCAAGAATGCCTGGAAAGCTCAAAGTTGACCACACTTGCTTTGTTACTTTTGTGCCCTGTTCTGATACTTCACTGTTTCCTCCTACACTTGTCTAAGTTTTGCCTTCATTAACCTAATAGTGACATAATTTCTGTTAGGTTCCATCAACCTTAATTTATGGTTAACATGCAAACATTAGATTTGATGATTTTTTTTAAAAAATGTGTTACATATATATCACACACATACACAAATTAAAAGAAGTTTGCTGTTTGCTATGATGTTCCTTCAAGTTGACTCCAGCTTATGACAACCCACTCCTACTGTTTCTTTGCAAGATTTAATTAGATTTAACATTTCCTTTCTCTAAGACTGGGAGTCTTACCTGCCCCTTCCCACAATGTTCAGTTTAGCCAGCTAATGTGAGAAGCATGCATAATGGACATCTGCTCATCATATTCAAGATCAAGAGTGGAAGTTTCATACATGTTTTGCTCTGCTTCACAGAGCATCAAGGGTTTTGTAGTCAGAAACATTCAAACTCTAATCCCTCATTGCACTGGCACCCTATCTTCACACTGTATTAGTTGAGATAGAGCTCCAAGGAAATCCAATCACAAAACCAACATGACTTTCAGAGAGATAAAAGTAACTTTTAATAGTTATGAGACTCAACAATCAAATTAACGAAGTCTTTTGCCAAACCACTGAATGGCTTCTTCGAAGATGCAGCCATGGGAGCTCTGTTAATTAATACTTGGCAGCAAACCACAGGAGCTGGCTACAATATGGACAGCAGCAGTGCTAAACAATGTTTTTGCAAAACTGTGTACAACAGCTCTGTAGGAACTCAGTGGTTAAGAATGTCCCACAGCATTTCAAAAACTGTGGAAAGGGAATGCAATAAAGATAAGGAGAGATATGTCCCTTCATGAAGCCAAACAACAAGACCTGTTGGGAATATGGAAATTAAAGATAATTTTATACACAAGGGAGAAATGGGCTCCCAATTAAGTAAATACTAGGTAAATTAAGTAAATAAATATATTACTATTAAACCCTATTCTAATTTCAGATAGAAAATGCCTGTTGAAAACCTATCGCTTTTGACAGATTTACTCAATTTGAGACTAAAATTGGGGCTGTCGCTAATTTTTCTTGTTTTAAATATTTACAAAGATAATTGCATGTGTGTATGTAACACTGACACCACAGGCCTTTACTTGCCTACAGAAAACTTTCCAATCATAAACAGTTTCTTACATTACAAAGGGACACATAACATAAAAGAGGTGAGAGGTACAAGATCTTGTCACAAACCCAGATGTCAACTCTGCTTTCACATCTATTTGGGAAACGTTATCGCAGAATCCACAACATTCAGAGTACTTCATCCTCTAATATGATGTATGCCATTGAACGTCAACAACGCCCTGCATCACTCTGTGCCTGAGGATAAAAGAACATAAATCAGACATTAGGTATGGTCATACACCAAAAAAAACAACAACTACAGAACACTTAAGTATTTGGTCACGTCCATCTTGGACCTCAGGACAGCAATCCTTGAACAAACAGGAAAAAAATCTATTTTAAAAGATTGGAAAGAGAAACAGCAGAACAGAAATATATCCACAAACCCCAGTCCAGTGACAATGGGTTCAATGGAGACAATGGCTTCCTGGCACACTACACATATTATAACACTAGTTAACGCTCTATGACATTTCCTTTCTGGTTCTGAGCCAACATCACAACACATTAGAATAACGCCCTCCACCATTCGCATAGTTGTCTACCCATCTTGGCTTCAGGCGACATCTTTGTCCTCCAATAACTGAACTTGTCACCTCATCACCATACCTACAAATTTTGCATTTCTATTGCTATTCATACATACAGCCTGCTCATAAAGCTCTATTATTAGACATTTGAACAAAGGAGGTTTAAATGTTCAAAAGCTTATGCTAACAACTACTTTCTCCCAGGGCACTTCCAGGCATAACAAAAATGTGGGAGAGTACAGGTTAAAATAGCCATTTTTTGCCCACATTGGAATCTCCACCCCCAACCCAAACCCTGGATTTTCCCTCCTGGGTGGCTAGATGCTATACCGATTATAATCGGGATAGCAGTCAGCCAGCCCTCAGCCCCAAATTTAGGCCTCAAAACTTATCTGAAAGTGGTTGCTGGGCATGGAGCTTAAAAGGCCCATGAGGAGATGAGAGGGAGGGGGGACAAGGGAAATCCCCGTCTCCCCCTTTTCACGCACCCTTTTAGCATGCCAGGAGAACTTTATAAGCAGGCTCCATGCCTGGCAGCCACTTTCAGATAAGTTTTAGCACCTAAATTTGGGGCTGAGGGGTAGTATGTCCTACAACACACATAGCCTGATCAGATCTTGAGTTTTCAAATGAGGGGGAAGGGGATACTGGGGGAGATTCAGAGGGCTCAATCAGAGTCGGGGATGCTGGGAGGGATTCAGAGAGCTCAGACAGAGTTGTTTTGGAATCTCCTTCTGGCAGACAGTGTGTGGTTTGTGGTGAAAAGAGGCTTTGGGGCCCTATTGCAACAGGCTGCCTTCTCTGTCTTTTGGGCTCCAGGAGCCCCAAAAAATGAGAGGAATGTGTGGATTGGGCCTGGGAATCGTAGTCCCCGGGTCCAATCCTCACAGGGCCCATACCTGGTAAGACCCAGATCTTACATTAAGATCCAGATCTTACCAGGTGTTTCATTTTTTAAAATATTTTTATTGGTTTTGTTTTACAAGGTTGCATTAAAATCACAGGGAAGACTAAATGGGAAAGGTGGAGGGTGGGGAGGGAGGGGGAGTGAGGGGAGGAGGGGGGAAGGAGAGTGGGGGGTGTAACTTCCAGGTTCCCTTAGGGTGATTTGTCTATCATACAATTCTACATTTGTGTACGATTTTTTTTAAGTCTATACATAGTATATACTTGTTACTAAATGTCTCTATTCGAACATATAATCTTACACACATTTTTGAACCCTTGCTTGAGTCAGATATCAATTTCTTCTTTCATATATTTCCTGAATTCCTTTTATAAGTCCATTATATATATATATTCTTATTTTCCCCTCTTATAAATTCCAACACTGCTTTCCAGTCTGTTGTCTGGGGTTTTGTGTGATTTTGCGAGATTTTTTGAGTTAGTATGTCCATATTAATTATATCCATTGTTTTTGCTGTCCATTGTTCAATTGTTGGTACTTCTTTGATTTCCACCTTTTTGCTAGGGTCATTCTTGCGGCAGCAATTAAATAGAAAAAGATCTTGTCCTCGTTCTTTTCTAGCTTATTGTCCAATAATCCTAATAGTAGTGCCTCTGGTTTTAACTCAAATTTTATTTTAAGGATTTTTTCTATTGATTTGTGTATTAGAGCCCAGTAACTTTTAATTTTTTTGCAGCTCCACCACATGTGCATAAATTTGCCTTTCTCTTTTTCGCACTTCCAGCATTGATCTTTAGTTTTATTTTTGGAGATCTTTGCCAGTGTCTCTGGTGTTAAGTACCACCTGTAAAAGATTTTGTACCAACTCTCCTTGAGGTCCGTGGCATATGTGTATTTTATCTTTCTGTGCCAGATCTCTTCCCAATCTGCAAGAGGTATGGATCAGCCTATGTCCCTTGCCCAACTTACCATATTAGTTTTTATTAATTCGGTTTCCGTGGTCCATAGTAACAGTTGATTGTAGATTTTCCTTATGATTTTTGTTTCGGTGTCTAATATTTTGTCCCAAAGCCTACCTTTCTATCTATCTTGTAGTTTTCTTTAATCTGGTGGTAATGAAACCAAGAAATAGTCTGATCTATTGAGGCTAGTTCTTCTTGTGATTTCAGTTCTATTTCTTGTCCTCTCACTTTTAGTAATTGGTTGTACGTCAACCATATACTTCTTGGTAGTTCTCTTTTGTGATAGGCCTCATTTGGTGAAAACCACATAGGTGGTCTTTGATACAATTTATTCTTGTATTTACTCCACGTGTGAATGAGAGCGGCTCTTATCGGGTTGTTCCTGAAGAGTTTTTCTCTACTACCCTTTTCCCTCCAGAGGTAGGCATGCCAACCCTGGGTGATGTCGTAACCTTTTTGGGCCAGGATCTTCCTTTTTCCTAATTTTGCCCAGTCTCGCAGCCAGGTCAAGGCTGCCGCATCATAGTAGAGTTGAAGTTGTGGCAGGGCAAGGCCTCCTCTTTTCTGGTTGTCAATTAAATATTTGGCACTTATCCTGTGTTTTTTCCCTCTTCACAAGAATTTAATTATGTCCTTTTGCCACTTTTGTAACAGTGTGTTTGACCTGAGTACCGGAAGCGTCTGGAATGTGAATAGTACATCTGGTAATAGGTTCATTTTTATTACCGCTATTTTCCCCAGTAAGGAGAGATTCAAGTGTTCCCATTTCTGTAGTTTTCTTTTTATTTCTGACCATTTCTTCTCGTAATTATTCTTCATCAAGTGGATGTTGCTGGGAGCAATTATTACACCTAGGTATTTTACTTTTGAGGCAATTTTAATTCCTGTTCTTTCTTGTAGTATTGCTTTTCTCTCCTTGTTCATATTTTTTGTAATAATTTGTGTCTTTTCCCTATTTATCTTTAAGCCTGCCACTTCTCCATATTTTTCTATTTCCATTAACCATTTGTTTGTATTATGTAACGGATCTTCTACGAAGCAGACTATATCATCAGCAAAAGCGCGGACCTTATATGAGTATCCCTTGGTTCTTAGTCCTTTTAACTCCATGCTGTTTCTGATACTTGTTAATAGCAGCTCGAGAGTCAGGATAAATATCAGGGGAGAAAGTGGACATCCCTGCCTCGTGCCCTTAAAGATAGGGATACTTGGTGATTGCTGACCGTTTACTATAATTTTTGCTGTTTGGTTAGTGTAGATGGCTTCGATTGCATTTTGGAAAAAGTAACCAATGTCCATTTCTCGTAGTACGGCTGTGATAAAGCTCCAATTGACCTTATCGAAGGCCTTTTCTGCATCGAGAAACATTATAGCCAGTTCTTTCTGTTTGGTTTTTTTCGTAATAATCTATGACGTTTAAGACAGTTCTTATGTTGTCTTTAAGTTGACGATTAGGCAGAAACCCCGCTTGATCTTCTTCTATTCTATCTTTTAGTAGCTCCTTTCATCTTCTTGATAGTACGCCAGTGAATATTTTATAATCTACATTAAGTAGAGATATCGGCCTGGTATTCATTAATACGGAGGAAACCAGGGAAACCCAGTTTACTCCCTATTAATTTGGTTTTACTGGAAGTGTTGTCTGGACACTTTAGGTAAAACCAAGAGAGATTCTGAGTTTTAGGTCTGTCTGGATGGGCCCCCAGTTAGTCTCAAAAGTGTTACAGGATCCCTTTACATGCTGATCCAGAGTAACTATGTCTTTCAATACTTTATTTATTTTATTTATCGTGTCAGTATCAACCAGACAATTGTATTACTGCTTCTTGGCAGGGGATTGGACTAGATGGCCCATGAGGTCTCTTCCAACTCTTTGATTCTATGATTCTATGATTACATTTTAAACAATTTTTTAACAAACAGACAAAACAGAGTTTGCAAGCTTGGTAGTTGATTAAATGTCCTTTGACCAGTATCTGGCCACTTGGAGTGCCTCTGGTGTTGCTGCAAGGAGGTCCTCCTTTGTGCATGTGGCAGGGCTCAGGTTGCATTGCAGCAGGTGGTCAGTGGTTTGCTCTTCTCCACACTCGCATGTTGTGGATTCCACTTTGTAGCCCCATTTCTTGAGGTTGGCTCTGCATCTCGTGATGCCAGAGGGCAGTCTGTTCAGCGCCTTCCAAGTCACCCAGTTTTCTGTGTGCCCAGGGGGGAGTCTCTCATTTGGTATCGGCCATTGATTTCAATACTAAAACCACAAGATCAGCCTAAAACATTCTGCTACCTGAGCCAAAGGATGAGATGACACCCTCCACAATGCCTTGTTGACCACACAAACAGTTGTATTCAGAAAATCCTTCTCATGCTTCTCCTGGAAACAGTAGCTTCTTATAGAGTCGCAGGCAAGCTTGTAGGTTTGTCCCTTGCCAGTCCTCAACATCCGCAACTTCATAGCTGATATCTTTGCACTCTTAGGAACAGCAGAAATGTACCAGGAGACAGAGAGAGAGAGTGCTCTAGAACAAGCTATTATGAAGACCATTCCAATTGTTGCAATTCTGCCATTAATTTGGGTTGCTAGGCAAGCAGCTTCTCAGTGACATTTCAGGCCAGACTCTGAGGCCACAGGTGGGCCTTTGTGATGTCACAGAGGAAAGATAGGCAAGGATTGAGAGGCAGGCTGAAATTGTTTCTCAGTTGGCTAATTAGATATGGTGGCAATCTGGGTAAATTGGTAAAACCCAACCAAGCACGAAATATGCCTGTCCAAAGCCAGGAAACCAACAGCAGCAAAGTCTCTTGCAGCAGCTGGGCAAGCACTACCCGCTGTAGCTCACATCTCATTGTCACTTACATTTGACATGTGGGGAGTTTTTCCAGGCCATCCTTTGGTACCAGCCCTCAAAGATAAGGCACATGCAGCAGGAAGTCTCAGAAGTCACAAAGCTGGTGCTTCATTCTTGCCATTTTCCAAAGGGCACAACAGGACCAAAAGCATGCAAATACCATATCTGTTCTCAGAGCTCTCTCTTCACTCTTGGCTTAGTGAGACATCAAAATATAATACTAGTATTACATTTACTGGAACCTTATCTGTACAGAGCCAGTGAGCCATGATGGGTAGAGATGGGTGCCTAAGTTCTTAAACTATACCATATACAGGAACCAGGCTTTCTCTCCTCCTCAAAGCCATTCACCATGAGATGTTAATCCTCATCTCAAGATACAGAAAAATGAGCAAAAGTCTTAAGGCTTCTACTAGTGGGTGAAATGGCTGTACCGCCTGAAGGCCATAGTTGGGACATCTACAGTTGGGACACAAGGAAGTAAACAATTTAATGAAGATTTCTATTTTGGAAGGGGTGCTTTGCTGTGAGGCTGAAAGACTATAACTTCAAAAAAAGGTTGGATGAAGGAATACAAAGGAAAAGGGGAAAGGCATGAAGGGAGGAAGAGAAAGAGAATAACAAAGGGATGGGTGAAGGAAGGCAGGAAGAAAGAAAAAGAAGGGAAGAGGAGAGAGAGAAAAGAAGAAGGGAGGGAGGGAGGGAGGGAAGTGTTTGAGTGAAACCAGGGGAAGAAGGAAAGAAAAGAAGAAAAGAGAGACAGACAAGATATATGAGGGAACGGTAGGAAGAAAAAGACACCAAGAAAATGCAAACCTGAGCAATGCTGGGTATACATGCTAGTACAATTATAAAAGCAAAATAATAATTTTGCTATGACAGACAAATTCTGAAAACAACACAGTGAAATGAGGCTACCCAACCTATTTAAGGACATAGAGCGGAGGAGTTGAAATTGCTTTCTTCCTTGTTGATCTCTTCCCAGGCTTTTTATGCGGCTGATTTCCCTGCTTTGATGTGAATGCCTTTTCAACTTCATTGATGATTTTTGTACAAGTAAAGATACATATGGTTGAAAAGTGTGGAGCAAGCCTCTGCCCCCTGATTTGAGAGTGAGGCTATTTGTGACTGCTAAAGGCAATTCTGCGCTATTCTATTTCTCTTCCCTCTGCAGCTCTTAGATTACTCATCCACCATGGTTTATTCTTCCTCAGAAAAAGCCCAGCATAGCCAGTTACTGCTGACACAAATTTTCATCAGCAGTATTTCTACCTTAACAAAAAGAAACAACCAGTTTCCTTTGTGGTTCCTTTTTCTTTTGTCATTGCTGAAGAAAGCTCCCACAGGCTCACTGATACAACCCCCAAAGTGGGTCTCCTTTTGATTTTTGTACCTCAAATGATGTAAGCATAGAACAAACATCGCCTTGGATTGCAAAGGGTACATTTTTAATGTAAAGTGGATAAAGATGTTATTATATCAAGCAGGATACAAGCATGAAACAAACCCATACAAATACTATAAATCAAAAACAGACTGGGATGAGGGAATGGATTGAGTTGATAGCAGAGCGGTAGAGTAGGAAAAGAGCAGCTTGGCTGCTATTTTTAATGATAATTTGTTGTGCTTTTATCCCACTTGTAGCCTACCAAGTAGCTCATATCAGTTTATAACAAGGAACTATGGTGGTGTGATGGTAATGCTTACAAAGATGACCTGAGACCTCATCACATTTATCTTTGGAAGTGTCCTACAACACTTCCACTTCAGTTGGAGGGTGGATGGGCCCATCAAATGATGTAAAGGAACTACCTGTGAAGGCCCCTTCTCCAACTGGAGGGAAAGTATATTTATATTTATAGTTATTTTATGTTCTGTCATGGAATGCTTGCCGTATATATGCTGTGCTCTGCTCTGAGTACCCTTCGGGGGTAAGAAGGGTGGAATATAAATGTTTAAAATAAATAATGTTAAAAATAAATAAGTTTGCTACCAAGCACAATTCAAAGTGCTGGCTTTAGCCTATAAAGCCCTAAACCAGTGGTTCTCAACCTGGGGTCCCCAGGTGTTTTTGGCCTACAACTCCCAGAAATCCTAGCCAGTTTACCAGCTGTTAGGATTTCTGTGAGTTGGAGGTCAAAAACATCTGGGGACCCCAGGTTGAGAACCACTGCCCTAAACAGTTCCGGCCCAGTTTATCTATCCGAACGCATCTCTCCCTATGAACCCACCAGGAACTTGAGATCATCGGAGGAGACCTTCTCTCGATCCCTCCTGCTTCACAAGCATGTCTGGCGGGAACGAGAGATAGGACCTTCTTCATGGTGGCCCCTGGCTGGGGAACTCCTTACCTAGGGATATTAGATCGGCCACCTCCCTCCTGACCTTTCGAAAAAAACTGAAAACTTGGCTTTTTGAGCAAGCCTTCGGAAGCTCAGTATAATTTAGACAAACTTGAATAGGGAAAATGACCTAGGAACGGCTAAGATAATGGAACAGATGAAGACTGAACATGAAGATATAGTTTTAATTTTTTTTATTGTTCACTGTTTTTATGCTTTTAATTGCTTTGTGATGTTTTTACTTTTGTTAATGTATATATTTTATATATGGCATCGAATTGTGCCAATTTGTTCACCGCCTTCAGGCTGATATGGGCGGGGCAGAAATAGCGTAAATAAATAAATAAATAATGCTTCCTGTGTTGCGCTGGCTTCAATGGAGCCAGCACACTTCTGCACCACTAGGGTGACTTTTCCCATGTGTGGATTTATCCCTGGTGGATTTATTTATTATTTATTTACAACATTTGTATTCTACCCATATCTGCTCGAAGGGGACTCAGTCATTGTCTAGCCCAGTGGTTTTCAACCTGTGGGTCCCCAGGTGTTTTGGCCTACAACTCCCAGAAATTCCAGCCAGTTTACCAGCTGTTAGGATTTCTGGGAGTTGAAGGCCAAAACATCTGGGGATCAACAGGTTGAGAACCACAGTTCTAGCCCAAAACTAAAACACAAAAGACTGATAAGCACCTTACAGTTACTCTTCCTTTTTTCAGTCTCACCATCTATTGTGGCTAAAAACCTGCTAAAAATGATGATTAAATTTAATGTAATGTCAGTGCCCATGAGTCACTGGGGGCACATCAGGAGCCATAATAGGCCCTGCCCTCTTCATGCAATTGCCTACTCCTGAATTAAAAATACAAAATATCCAAAGTATAACAAATGGGAGAAGGTTAGAACACAGAGATCCATTAGATTTTTAAACAAAGCATAGGCATCAAGCCACTTAGCAGATGTTCTTGGGAACATTGCCTAAGCTGGAGAGGCTGCTGGGCTAGTACTGCAAGAAACTTGATGTAGAGATTGTTTCACAAATAAACCCAGATTCAATGCCATATTTGTGCCCATTGATTGACAACAGAAGATTCCTGGAAACATGCAATGGCCTGTCAGACTGCATCAGTTTACAGTTTCATGGATCACTACTTTGTGTAGCACTGGCTTATAGAATATACCTACAGAGAGTAAAATATAGCAATGTCCACTGAAACCCTTTTTTCTACACAACTGTGTTTTAAAAAATTCTTACCTTCTGCCTTTTCATGGGATATAGTTTATAGCGCAACGATTCCATGTGAAAACAAAGAGCTGTAATTCAGTGAAAGGGCTCCTATTTCTTTTGCAACTGGTCATGCTGAAGGTAAACTAGCAGTCCATGGAGGTCTGCTTCAGACTTGACTCACATAAGGCTGTGCTGTAAAAAAGAATAATGTGCATATTACAGACCATTGCACACGGTGACCTAGAGAGGTGGCTGTGTTTAAACCTGCATCAAGCTATTAAGCAATGTAATTTCCTCTGAAACCAATCAAGCTGCAAAGTACAGCATTTCTCTTGTGTCAAAGACTATGAGAATTACTGTACGCAAAATCATAAAAACCACAGAATATCGAATAGAAAGCCTATCTCTGCATTTCCTATTTTATCACATTCTGCCTTAACTCAAGTTAGGAGCTTTCTGTTGTCAGCCTAGCATAGAAACTATAGTTGTATTTTATAACTCAAGGTATGATTTCCTCAGCTTTGCTTTCTCAGAAAAATGTCTCTTAAAACTAGGGTTCTCCAAATATTTTGTTTTAAGTGCATTCCAATCTTTACCCTGAACTGGAAAAGTTACCTATATGGAAATGCTGGCAGTGGTATTCTGGGAATTGTAGTTCAAAAAGTACCTTTTAAAACTCTGCCTCAAGTGCCACCACCTCTTACAATCTGCTACCACTAACCAGCGACCTTATCATACTGGCCGCCGGAATCAACACAGATCGTGGCAAATCTGGCAGTCCCCATTGGAAGGTGTGGGGAACCCCATGCCCTGTATCACTCAGTTTACCTGAAAACCCATCCAACTGGGGGGGGGGGGGACATTGGCCGCCCAGCTTCCCCCCATTGTTGCTGTGCACATAGGAAGTCTCCCATATTGCCACTATAGCAGCATACGCTGGTTCCGCTGTACTTTAGCCATGGAGCTCCAACAGAAGTTCCTCTACAACGTGGGATTGGAGCCATTGGGCACCATGGCTAAACTATAGCTAAACCAGCATATGCCACCCAAAAAAGCACCATCTGATGAGGTTGCAAGAGGTGCCACAGTCACTGCTGTTGCTGGCGCACAACATGCTTTAGCCAACACCAAGGAGGGAGGGCAGCAAACATGGCCTGGCAGGGAAACAGGTAGACAAGTTGGCGGGGGGGGGGGGGTAGATTTTTTTTCCAACCATGTGGTCTGTCAAGGTTAGTTGGAGGTTTACAATTGGGTCCTCTTCTCTTTTGTCTTCTTTAGCATTATTTCTCATTGGCAAGGCTTCTTTTCCTTCTTTTTGTCTTTTCTTTATATCCCTGCCTGTGGAGGGGGCTGGGGTATCTAATCAAGAAGCTCCACTGGTTTATTCATTGGAAAAAAGATGTTTAAAAATCATAAGAGACTTAACTTTTGAGATTTCTACTTCCTGAAAAGATTTAAAACAGTTTTCATTGGAACTATAATTGGCAGATTTCACCCACGCAGCATCTAAAGGCTTTTTCAAATGTAACAGTATGGAGACTTCCTGAGAAATGCAAAGTTTTCTGACAAAAAGAGATTGGGAGCTTCTCAAGACACCCTGGATCTCAAAAGGAGTTATTTGATAGAGTTTCAATTTTACTGTCTCCGAGTGCATCTACGCTGTAGAATGAATGCAGTTTGACACCACTGGTATGGCTGAATGCTATGGAGCATGGGAATTGTAGTTTTACAAGATATTTAGCCTTCTTTGCCAGAGTCCTCATGCCTCACCAAACTTCAACTCCCAGGATTCCATACTTTTGAACCATGCACCCATAGTTCACACATGGACAAAAGAAGGAAGGAGTGAGCCTTGCCTGCACTGAGATCCCTACAAATCAACAGAAACAATACCTGATATAAAAAGTAGACCTCTGACTCCAACACTGTTACTTTTCTTTACTTTTCCTGTATACATTTTAAAACATATTTTGCCTGAAAAAGAGCACAGTAGAACTTCAAAAACCTTCATGAAGTTTTGTTTTTTTGTTTTTGCTTTTGGTTGGGGAAAAAAGATATCTTTTTTTCATTAATTCTATTTTGCTGTATAGCTGTATAGCTACCCTTGAATATGTTATCACTGGCTAATTTCTGCATAATACACTATGCATAAAGAGACAATGGGTATAAGGTCTGGCTCAAAAGTTTGCAGCCCCAAGGATTTCAGGGAACCACAATCATTGCCACAGACAATGGATAATTGCACTTTCTGGCCTATAATCAGACTTTCCTGTTGCTAGGAACCATTGATTTCCCTGCAGTGCCTGCCAGGAGTTGCAGAAATAGCTCATGAGTATTAATGGGCTGTGCTTTCATACTCACCAGGCATACTCTCCATCCATTCAGTGCCTGGAAAAACAAAGAGCCTCTATCTTGTCTCAGATTTTCTTCCGAGCACATTTAAAATTTCCTAAAGCAGGAAGTTTCCCAAATTATTTTGCAAATATTTAGCAGACCACTTGAGGAGCAGGCTTGTCAATGTTTGGGGGGCGGGGTGGATGCTCTGGGGACGAAGAAAGAAATCCTTCTTCAAGAAGGTAATGCTGCCACCCAGTGGCTCTCAGTCACGAGGTCTCAGGATCTCAAGCTTGGGGATATCACATTGCTATTTTCTATGTACACTATTACTGTATTCTAGCTGTGTATCTGTTCACTTATATGCTCTTAATGTTATGTGTGTGCTCATAATGCTATAAAGGTCAAACACAGCACTTTGAATTGTGCCTAGAAACACGCCAACAGCCAGTGAAGTTATTGCAATGAGTCAGTTGCGTCCTCCCTGTAACTAGCACCTTTTTTTTCTTGGAAGACGCCTGTGCATGAGGTTTTTTTTTAATGTGTAGAGGTCAGTGCACAGCAAATCAACACACAGTCTTCACAGAATGAGGTCCCAACCAGTGGCATGGTTAATACGACGACTGTGGCTTCTCAATTGTTGGAGTCTTCTTCCACCTTCACAGCTATTGTAACATGTACCATGTTATCCTCTGCCTGATCCACCACTGTGGTCTTCAGGTCTTCAGATTGTGCTTGGTCTAGAACCTCCCCTGTGGCCCCTCCTGGGAGTACATGACTCTGCTGGTTACACCTGCAGGTTCATTGGAACACACAAGCCCCTTCATCACGACAAGGTGAAAATCCTTCGAGAAGGAACTAGCACCTATGTGTAATCTGTCTGCAGCTTTTGAAACCTGTTGACATTTCCAGACACCCTTCAGAGGCAGCCTCACATAGATTGTATTGCAGCAATGCAAGTAATGTAATTACAGATGTAAGGGAGGCATCCCAAGAACAGGCACAACACTGAAACACGCTACCTTTACCTATGCAAATGCACCCTGGCAATCACAGAAACCTGAGCATCCAGACCTAAGGCGTATGTCTGGGTTTAACCTTATTCAACACAGGCTGAATCCCTTATTCCCTGATCTGCTTAGAAGTGACCAGGAACATCTCAGTCTTGTTTGGATTAAGTAATACCTTGTTTGCCTTCATCCAGCCCATTACAGAAGCCCACACAATTCCCACCCTAGTTTAACTCATAAAGACCACAAGCGCAACCATGTTACAACCCCTCTCTTTTCTCAAAACATAACCAAAAAATGGCTGTTCTCTTATTTCTGAAGTTCATAAGTTCTTGAGTGAATTAATTTATTTTATGCATACGCACAGAAGTTGTTATGGGGCTTTCAAGCAATTCCTGACTTGTAGTGTACACATTATGTGTCTTTCTTGACAAAATTTATTCAGAGAGGGTTTGCCATTGACATCCTCATAGGCTGAGAGAGTGTGAATTGCCCAGGGTTACCCAATGAGTTTCCGTGGCCAAGTCACACATCAAATCCTTGTCTTCAGAGTTGTAGACCAACACTCATGCTGTAATTTCTTCCTAATTCTGAATTTCCCTATGAAGCTTTCATTTATATATACAAGCACATTCAAAGCCAAAGGTTGAAGTTGAAGCCCTGAATTCTGGGGGATTGTTGACATCACTGGAGCTCAGCCAATCCCCGAACATTATGTTACTTTGGTAGCTCCTGGGTCATTGTGAAATCAGAACAATGGCAATAACTAAAGTTGATTTACTAGCTTGAGAAACTTCAGAGCAAACCAACACACTGATGGGGGTAGATCTCAGGCTAAACAGGCAAACTGGCAGATGAAAGGAGAAGGATTCTGCAGGCAACTGGATGAGCCGGCAAGTTCACTGGCAAAAGGTAGGTCCACCATAAAATTTAAGATCCTGAAGTTTATCATTTGTATGGGCAGCCCCAATAAGACTTCACTACAGAAGTCAATCTAGACAAACACTTAAAAAAGAAAAACCATATTCCAAGGAAGCAGCCCAAAACCTTTCTCTGAAACAAGGCTAATGATGTATAAATGATCAAATGTGATCTGCCCTGTCTATGTACACATTGATTCATTACTATATTCTTGTTCTATACCCATAACCTAAGGCCAAACAGATAGGATGAAGCCTCTGATTTTGAGGGATTATTGACATCACTGGATGTCAACCAGTCCCTGAAGTTTATGCCATCTCTGTAGCTTCTGGTTTTTTTTATGATCCATACACCATCAATCCTACCAAATGCATTCTTGAATTCTAATTTACACTAACACACTCAAGGATGGAGGTTGAAGTTGAAGCCCTGTATTTTAAGTATTGTTGATATCACTGAAGCTCAGCCAATCCTTGAATCTCATGTTACCTTGGTAACTTCTGGGTTTTTGTGATATCACAGTAGTGAAGGCTAATGTGGACTTGCTGGTTCAGGAATCTTCACAGCAGCTCAGTAAACAGACCAGGGTGGATGTCCAGCAGACCAGGCAAATGAGAGATGGATGGAAGAAGAGGATTCATGCAAAAGGATGAGAAGACATGTTCACTAGCAAAAACAGGTAACTTGATAAATAAGTGGTGACAATCTGAGGACCTGATGTCAATGGGGCTCTGCAACCAGAAGTTGGCTGATGTCAGCTGATGTATGTGAATGTGAGACTGAGAATGTGATCAAGACAAGTACAGGCTCATGGGTGTGTCCAGACCCTAGGAATCAGAAACGCATGTGAGAGGCCAAGTTTAAGCACCCTTTGGTACCTAACCAATTCCAACTCCACCTAACAGTAGAATTGTCTAACCCACATTAAATTATTGTACTTGTACAGATTCATTTTAACAGACTAATACCAATTGTTTTTAAAACAGTGTACAGGCAGTCCCGTATTACAAACATTTGACTTACAAATAGTTAAGAGCAGGGATGAGACAACAGAAAGTGAGAAAAATCTACCCCATGGGAGGGAAATTCACTACTGGAAGAGTTATGGGAAAAGGTATCTCCACTGAAACTTTATCACCAATCCTTGGTTCCACATCAAACACCACAGGAGTGTTAACCCATCCCTGTGCTAACCAAAGATAGATAGATAGATAGATAGATAGATAGAGATAGGCAGGCAGACAGACAGACAAACAAATTGAGTTACACTTTTAAAATGCACCTTACATAAGAATTCAACATAAGAACAAACCTACAGAACCTAACTTGTTCATAACTTGGGGACTGCCTTTGGTTCATTCATTCAATTCTTTAAGAGCAAGAGCCTCATTGCTCACAAAATTCATGAGGGTGCCATAAATCTTGTTTTAGAATTTATGTGTGTTGTTTTTATTTTTAATTGTGAAAATTTAATAGAAATAATTTTATAAGAGAGGGATGAGTGAGCAAAGCTCTTGCATGAACCCCAAGCTGAAGTGGACCTTGAGTTCAGTAGTTCTGAGTTTGGCAAGTGCATCATCTGCAGTGAATTAAAGATTTCTGAAGAGTGTTTCTGAACTCTTACACATACATGTTTGTGTATGAATTATGAAAATGAGCTTACATTCATAGATATTTTTTTCAGTTTCCACATTTGAGGCTGCTCTTTTTTCCAATTTTTATATGGCAATTCTGCACAAGCCATACAGCTTTGCAGCATTGCAAGACTGATCTGCGAGGGAGGCACCAAAGTCACTCCTCCTGCTTCCCCCACTGGATGCTTTTTTATCCTCAGTCCAGACTTGCTCTTCAGACCTGTCATCCAAGCAGATGAAAGGCACCATTAAAATTACAAGCAAATCAAAAGCCTTCAATAAGAAGCAAAAAACCAACTTCAATCCCGGCCACCTAATGCTACATTGAGATCACTGTCTTGGTAGAGTCATTTCATCTTGCAGGGATCAGATGTCATCTATATCCTGGACTCAAATGAGGCCAAAGGAGAGTGTTGGTGAAATGAATTATAACTGCAGCCCACAGATGAATCATGCAAATATTGTTCATTTCCAGACCACCGGTTTTATGATTTTTTCCTATAATTAAAACAGATTTCTCTGTAGGTAGTTAAAAGTACATTTGAATGTTTCTCTATTGTAGTCCATGTTTGTCAATAGTGGACAACTTCCAAAGTTCCAAGGCTTTGTTTTTGAGACCCTTCAAGGCATTTTCTATCATGGGGTTTTCTGGGACTGAAAATGTGTGACTTATCCCAGGTTACCCAGTGGATCTCTACACTGCCATATAATGCAGTTTCAGAATGTGTATTAACTGCATTGAACTGGATTATATGAGTCCATGTTGCCTTATAACCCGGTTCAATGCAGTTAATCCACATTCTGAAAGTGCATTACATGGCAGTGTAGATCCATCCTCCATTGCCCAGTGAGGATTCTTCAAAGTACATCATGCCAGCTATTCCTTCCGAATTATGAACCATCATGAACCCATACTCTTTTTAAAAGCACATGCCACTTCCATTACCATCACTGGTCAAGACATTACCATCATTGGTCAAGACATGAGAAAGTGCCTTCATGGTGACTGCTCCCAAATTGTGAAATTCTCTCGGATAAGAGATTGGGTTGGCACCTGCTGTTCCTTTATGCAGATCTTTATTAAGTTGCCATTGCAGAAAGTCTTCTCAGTGGGATGTATGGTATTATCCTCATCACCATCGTTATTCTGTTTCACCTGCACTTTTAACAGTTTACATTACCACTCTACCATGCTGGTGCTCTGACTCTTCCACTATACAGACCTATAACTCCCTGTGAAATTCACTATAAGAACTACAAACAGATGTTCGTAACATTCACTTTATTATACTCTGTAGTTTTCTTTTAATTTTTTATAATATCCATGGTTTTATCTGATATTTTGTTGTAACTTTCATTGTGAGTTGCCTTGGGATTCACATGGGGAGAAAGACATGATATAAGTGAATTAAATAAATAATGTATGACCTCCCAAATGTAGCTAGGTTACAACTTCCATCATCTGCCACCATTAACTATTCTGGTTGGGGTCAATTGGAGTAGTGGTTCAGCAGTATTTGAAAGTCCACAGCCTTTTGTAAGCATAGTCATTTGAAAAAGGAGAAACTGCTACAGGCAGATAATGGCTCATGTGCTCTGACACTTGCTCTACTCAACAGGGAAATGTCAGAGGAGGAGGAGAAATTTAATTTAATCTATGACAATCATCTGCTACATGTACAAGTATACAAAAAGATGGATTAATATATGGTATCTCTGCCTTTAATTGTGAATACATGCAAAGTCATTGCAGATTGGCTTCTTATTTTCCATATACAGGGAAGAGACTTTTAGATCAAAAGGGAAGAAGGGAGGAAATTGGTTGAATCAATTAATTTCCTCCTCTGCTTCATATTATGTACTGTATATATAACAGGGATGTACAACTTGTGCTTTCTAAAGATTGTTTAGCTGCAAACCCACCCACCTATGGTTCATCGTCATTATCTATGCTGGTTAGGATTGGCATGAGTTGTAGTTCAACATGTTGAGGGGCACAAACTGCCTTCTCTTTATGTTGCTGTTGTTGTTGTTGTTGTGTGCCTTCAAGTCATTTTCCACTTTCAAATCTAAAGCCTTAGGGTTTTCTTTACCTTTCTCTGAGGCTAAAAAGAGTATGGTTTGCCCAAAGTCACTCAGCAGTTCCCTTGGCTGAGCAGAGATTCAAACCCTGAACTCCAGGATCCTAGTCCAATGCTCAAACCACTCTACCATGCTGGTGCTCTGACTCTTCCACTATACAGACCTATAACTCCCTGTGAAATTCACTATAAGAAGTACAAACAGATGTTCGTAACATTCACTTTATTATACTCAGCTTATTCTGTTCTCTTCAAAACTCTCTGCAGGCTGTTAGTTTTTTAATCTCACTTGCACAGCTGTTAACTTTTCCATTACTTTCATGCCTCTGTTTCTGGTGACTACTGATAGAAAATTGGTATGTTGTTACAGAAGATATCAAAAGGAAGAGGCATTACACACACACTTGTATCATTTCAGAGGGAGCATATTATCATTTGGTAATATCACTTCATTGTTTATTCCTGTTTCTTCATATCAAACTTTGTAATCCAATTACTTTCCCATAAAAACTGAAAAACAGCCAACAGACTTGAGTTTTATTCAGCTGGCAAGGAAAGATGTTGAGTAAGATCTTGAACTAGAGAAAGTACCAGCTCTGGTATCATTGGACAGTGAGTCCACTCTGGGTTTGAGGATACTTTCACATCAGCCTGTGACAATCACATTGGTTAAAAAAATGAAAATATTCAATTATTGGAACAATCACTTTCACACCTCGTTGCAATTATACTATGCTCATGCTTTAGTGATATGAATTCCCATAATAATCAGACACCCACGTATCACTTCCAACACGTTTACCTTACCCAGTGCATGCACAGGTTTTTTTTCCTATTTTACCATAAATGCACAATTGTACAGTTTTTGGCATTCTCTCAAGACCTGCTGCTGCTTTGCAATCTTAGGACTGAAGCAGAATGATAATATTGTACAAGAAATAGTGGCAGAACAACAATGTTGCAGGATTCATTGACAAGTTTTCCCCATTAATGAAATGAGGCAATCAATCACAACAATGCAACTACAGGACAGACACAATATCATGCAATAATGTCCAACCTAAGGCAGCTATATACCCCCTCAACGTTTCTGGCTAATGGAGTTCATGCCCTCCAAATAGGATGTTCTGCCCCATAACTCTGTGTATTTTATGAGTTCCATTTAAACTTCCTGCTCCTATTTTATCTCATCATAGTCTGTTAATTGTTTTTATTCAGAATATGTGGCCTGCCCATTGTCATTTCTATCGTGATTGTGTCTATTGGTATTTTATTTTTATTTTATTTTATTATTACTATTATTATTTTATTATTATTTTAATGTCATTTTGATAATGTTGTTGTTGTCTGATGAATATGCTTTGATTTTATTGCTGTATTATGTTGTCCGGGCTTGGCCCCATGTAAGCCGCACCGATTCCCAATTGGGGAGATGGCAGCAGGGTAGAAATAAAGTTTATTATTATTATATTATGGTATAATTGTGCTTTATCAGCCTCGTATGATGCAATCCTTAATCTAAAGCACATAGCTATCCAGGGTGCTAAATCCTGTCTCCAAAACAGAGTTAACACTTTGAATAATTCCTTTAAACCTCTCTCACACAAGCAGATTTGCTGCATTATGGAAATGGAAGCCACCAGCTTCCCCAGTTATTATGCCACAAGGAATTTCTATATTTGCATATAAGTAAAGCATATGCAAAAAAAATTATCCCAGTTGGAGTACACAAGATAAAACCTAAAACCAGGTTTAATAATATTGTAATTCTTATATCACAACAGGTCTTTTACATCTGCAATAGTCTTGACACCTACTACCTTTCAAGGATGGTGGATTGCAAGCTCCTGAGAAGATAGAGGTTGTGTTGAAGGCAGCAATTTTGCTGGAAGGGCCTCCCATGTCAGATAGGCTTTTACTGAGGAACTAGACCAAATGTGCCAAACAGCTACTGGGCAGCAGCAGCAGTATGTTGGGGATGATGGTGGCATTGGAGAGGATCTCTCAGAGACAGCAGCAGCAGCACCATAACTAACACTTGTTAGTACTGTGCAGGAGGAGATATGATAAACCCTCTTTGAATGTCTTTTACTGCAGAAGCACTAGGATAATACATGTCAAAATGAAAGAAGTGAGAGTGCCTGAAGATAACACTTCCAAATCAAATGGCACTCAATAGGTTTAGGACTGTGTGTTTATATGAATAAAGCTGACATGTGTACGTATAGACATTACATATAATATTGTGCAAGAAGAGGGATACATTTTAGAGATTTTTAGAATGTTCTTATAACCAATACTGAGTATATTCAGGATAGCAAGTATAAGCTCTTGTTTAGCAGTTTAGCTTACATAAATCACAGACACTGCAAAGTTTAGTTAATTGCTGTTCATTCGTTCAGTCATCTCGGACTCTTCGTGACCCCATGGACCAGCCCATGCCAGAGCTCCCTGTCGGCCATCACTACCCCCAGCTCCTTCAAGGTCAGTCCAATCACTTCAAGGATGCCATCCATCCATCTTGCCCTTGGTCGGCCCCTCTTCCTTTTACCTTCCACTTTCCCCAGCATAATTGTCTTCTCTAGGCTTTGCTGTCTCCTCATGATGTGGCCAAAGTACTTTAGTTAATATTACTCTTGAAATAACTACCAGGGCAACAAGAAATGGCAGATTATTGTAACTTTATTTCACACATGATTAGTCATAGGTCTCTAACAGACATATTTTATACCTCACAACAACTACAGGGCAGCAGTAGTAATGGCAGGGAAGATGGTGACACTGGCAGATGATTTTTCAGACACAATGGCAGGGTCACCATAGGTATCCATAAAGATTTGTTTGTACTGGCTCCATCCACTCTATCAGACACTCTTCTTTCACTTGCAGACATGCCTCCACTTCAATCCACAGGGATCTACTGAGCATCCATCTGCCAGCTTCTACAGGATCTGTTGGCTGACATCAGTCAACTTCTGGTTGCAGAACCCCATTGAGTTCAAGTCATCAGACTCTCCACATGCTTATCAAGTCCACCAGCTTTCGCTAGTGAACTTCCCTTCAACCCTGTTGCCCGCATGATCCTCTCCTATCTTCCAGTTTCCCTGCTTTGCCTGTCATCTACCTTGGTCTGTGTGCTCTGAATCTCCTGAGCCAACAAGTCTTCTTTTTTTCTTTTTTTAAATATCAATTTTATTATGCTTTTAAGAACAAATATAAAACACAGTATCATCGAATATGGGGGGAGGAGGGAAAGGAGGGAGAGAAAAGAATTTTTTTTACATATATATACAAGATATATAATATATCTATATATATATGGGGGTATGGGGGTGTGGGAGGAGTGCCAGGAAAAGTGAGGAAAGGGGCAAAAAGGTAAGAGTAAGAGTGTGAAGGTAGGGGTGGGGTGAGCAGTTTAAAAAACCAGGACTTCCCAAGAATTTATGGATCGCTTAAAAGTTGAGTGTGCTGCTTCTTTCTCTTCTTCTTCTCCGATGTCTCTTCTTTAGCTGTTATTCCTTACACATTGGACAGGTCTATCGCTAGAGGGGTTCTTCTTTCCGCGCAGTAGTCTTTAAGCCCTAACCAGTTGGTTTTTTTGCTATTATTGTTCAATCTTTGGGACAGAGAGTCCATTTGTACTATTTCTAGTACTTTGATAATCCATGCATCTAAGTCTGGAATTTCTTTTAGCTTCCAAAATTTTGCAAGCAGTATCCTAGCAACGGTGCTTAATAGAAAGATTAGCTTCTCTTGGGTTTTATCGAATTTTGGATTAGAGATGCCCAATAAGTAAATTTCTGGTAACATAGTGAATTTTGTTTTTAATATTTTTTGAGTGGCGGTGTGTATTTCTTTCCAATATTTTTTCACTTTTTTGCATTCCCACCATACGTGGATGAATGTTCCTCTTTCTTTGCCACATTTCCAACAATTGTTGGATATCCCTTTATTAAATTTCGCTAACTTCTCCGGGGTAAAGTACCATCGATAAAACATTTTAAACCAGTTTTCCCTTAGGTCGCTGGCTATTGTGTATTTTATTTTAGTATTCCATATTTCTTCCCATTGGTGCATTAGTATATTGTGCCCTAAATCTTTTGCCCATTGAATCTGACAATTTTTAACCTGCTCCTCCTCTGTGAACCATTTTAGAAGTTGTTGGTACAGTAACTTAATTAATTTTTTCTCCTTCTTTAAGACTATATCCCATAGAACCTGTTCTTGACTAAAGCTGTTTTTCCCATCCTCTTTAAATCCTTGTTGGATTTGATGATATTGGAACCAATTAATTTTTTTATTAATTATTCTAAGTTCTTCCAGTGATTTTAGCATAGGTTGTTGTTCTCTGGAATATTTTAATATTTGCTGATATGTCAGCCAGTTTTTTTCCTCCAACTCTTTTTTATGTCTCGCTTCTACCGGCGATATCCACATTGGGGTTTTACTATACCATCTTGATTTGTATTTCTCCCATGTTTTAATAAGGGAGGCCCTAATAACATGGCTATTAATTTTTTTTCCTTTTGTTTTTTGTTGTGCCATAGATGGCTGTGCCATCCCATCCAAAGATCATGTCCCTCCAAGGCGAGTAATTTGTTATTCTGCAGGGAAGCCCATTCCTTTACCCCTACTAGATTGCTAGCCTCGTAATATAACTTCAAATTGGGGAGTCCTAAACCACCTCTTTTCTTGTCGTCTGTAAGGGTTTTGTAATTTATTCTAGGTTTCCTGTTTTTCCATAAGAATTTCGTTATTTCTGTATTCCATTTTTTAAAAAGATGATCATTCCTGAGTATTGGCAATGTTTGTAAGAGGAAGAGCAATCGCGGCAGGATCGACATTTTTATTATCGCTATCCTTCCCAAAAGGGAGAAGTTTTGATGTTTCCATTTGTCAAGGTCACCTTGTATTTTCTTCCACAGGGGTATGTAATTGTGTTTTATTAAGTTTATATTGCTTTGACTGATATATATGCCTAGATATTTTAGTTTGTTTTCTATTTTTATCCCCGACATGTCCAATATCGATCTCCTGTAACAATAATTTAAGATAGCTCCAATTAACCCTGTCAAAAGCTTTTTCCGCGTCAATGAAAAGCAATGCTACTTGCTTCTCATTATGCTTTTCATAGTACTCAATTGTGTTTATCAACATTCTCGTGTTGTCTTTAATTTGCCTTTGTGGCAGGAAACCCGTCTGCTCCTCCGCTGCCCATCCTTTTAGAAAGTTTTTTAGTCTGTTTGCCATTATTATCGAGAATATTTTGTAATCATTATTCAATAGTGAGATCGGACGGTAATGTTTTTGGTCTTCTGGGTCTGTGCCCTCTTTATGTATTAGAGTTATATTTGCCCTTTCCCAGGATTTTGGGAAGGTCTTGTTTTCTAAGATGTTATTTATAACTTTTTGGAGCAGGGGTCCTAGTTCGTTTTTGAATATTTTGTAGAAAGTCGCGGTAAATCCGTCAGGGCCAGGGGCCTTATTTTTCTTTAAGTTAGAAATTGCTGTATCTATTTCTAACATGGTTACTGGATTATTTAATAAGGCTCTTTCCTCTTCTGTAAGTTTTGCTAATTTTAACTTACCCAGATAGTTTGAGATTTGTTCTTCCGGGATTTCTATTTTTTGATATAATTTGTTATAGAAGTCAGTGAATAGATTTGTAATCCTTTCTCCTTCCGTAACGGTTTTATCTCCTACCTTAATCTTTGTGATAAGACCATTTTGTTTTTGTTTTTTAAGTTTACTTGATAACCATTTGCCAATTTTGTTGGCATTTTGAAAGAAATTTGCTTTTGCGTATTTCATCTGTTTTTCTAAATTCTCGGTTTGCAATAACTCTATTTGCTTTTTTAGCATTTCTATTCTAAATTTTGCTTTTTTGTCTTTCGGGTTTCTTTTCAGAGTTTTTTCCTCTGTCACTAGTCTGTCTGTTACATCTTTTAATTCCCTGTTTTTATTTTTTCTACTGTGGGCCTCCTGTTGGATAAGGTACCGCCTCATCACCGCCTTCATGGCGTCCCATTGTATCTCCCTAGTAGTTTCTTCACCTTTGTTTAAGTCTAGGTATTCTTCCAGTAATTTCCTATTCTTTTCTATATCAGTTTCTCTTCTTAATAAATTATCTTTAAGGCGCCATCTATATTTAAACTCATTTCCCTTTATCATTAATTCTATGGCGCCGTGGTCCGACATTAGCCTGGTTAATATCTTTGTTTTGCTTATTCTCAATAGTATGGCTTTGGTGGCCCAGGCCATATCTATCCTTGACCACGTACCATGTCTTCCTGAGTAAAAGGTGTAGTCTCTAGCATTCCCATTATGGTGTCTCCAGATATCTTTTAAGTTTAATTTTTTTAATTGCGTTATAAATTTTTTTGGTAGGAGACTTGATTTATTTTTGTTTTTGTTTTGGGGTTCTTTAGAGGATTTATCTAAATTGAGGTCAAGGACCCCATTAAAGTCTCCCATTAATAGGAGATCATCGTATTTTTGATTATCTATCTGTTTCTTGAGTTCTCTGATGAAGTTAAGCTTTGGGCCATTCGGACAATAAATGTTACAAATTGAAATCCTTTTGTTCTTTATTTCAATATTCACACCGATATACCTCCCCTCCATATCTTTAAAACTTTGTGTGGGGTTTAGCCAAGATTTGATATAGAGTACTACGCCTCTCTTCTTCTTGTCAGCCGATGCATAGAAGTATTTTTCCCAGTTTTTCATTTTCTAGATGTTTTGTGTACTTGTTTAAGATATGCGTTTCTTGCAACGCTATGAGATCATAGTTCCTTTGTTTTAAATAATTGAAGACACGTTTCCTCTTATTCGGGGAATTCAATCCATTAATATTGTTAGAGTATACTCTTATGTCTCTATTCATGTGTATTATCTTGCATCTCCCACTGAGTTATGTCCTGGGGCATCATTAGCTGGTAGTTCTCAGGGGAGAACTCCCGTAGTCTTTTTTGTTCTCTTTCCTTTGGTCCTCTCTGTGTGTTGCGTTCCTCCAACAAGTCTTCTTTAGCTGTTGTCACTGTGATGTCACAAAGATCCAGGGGTTACCAAGGTGACATGAGCTTCAGGAATTGGCTAAGATCCATTGAAGCCAACAATGGACTGGATGGCCCTTGTGGCCTCTTGAAACTATTATTCTATGAGTCTATCTACTCCAAGAAGCACACCATCTAAACTCAAGCACTGGAAAAACAAAGGAACAGGTGGGGGAATGGAGGAAGGAAGAACCCAGGAGCTCTGTATATTTGGTTCAGCTCAAGCTGTCACTGTGTATGCTTAATAGCAGGGTAACAGTACAATTTTTGACATGTTCAAAGGTAAGAACAGCCAAGAATACAGGAAGCTTATTACAACAGGCCTTTTAACTTATTTCAAAGTTATAGCAGGGCAGAAGTGACATTACACTCTGGCAGAAGTGAAGTGATTTTAGATCTTCTCAGATCTGGATCTGACAGCTCTAAGGAAACCTACATAGTACATCCTGAGCTGCGTAGGGGAAGAAAATATTTTTATACATATCAAATATAAATCTATCTATCTATTTACACACACTCATAGGAAATCTTAGTGATGTGTATATTTTTTAAAGTTTTTATATGCTTTATTATCAGAAGTGCCATCAGCAGAATAATACCCTTCAATCTATGTAGGCACCCAGGTCCCTTCCACACAGCAGAATAAAATCCCTCATTATCTGCTTTGAACTGGGATATATGGCAATGTGGACTCAGATATTCATATTCAAAGCAGATATTGTGGGTTATTCTGCCTTTATATTCTGGGTTATATGGCTGTGTGGAAGGGCCCACGTGGGCAATAATTGGAAACTAAGGAAAAGTGTGGTATTTATTAACAGAGAAATCATATATGATTGGTTCATCTTAAGATATCACATCTTACATTCAATGAAAAGTTAATGATACCAACCTATAAACTATATATTGGAATTGTCAGGAAAAGATGTGTGGCAATGGTTCATGAGTTCTCTCAGAGGTCAGTAGCCACCTATCAGCATCAATGCAGACAGCAAAGGTAAGGTGACCATCCAGCAGGATCCACTGAATAGTCTGGAATCCAGGACAAACATGGACATTGTTGCCACTCCTAGGGCCAGTCTGGAATATTTGCACCTCTGGAATGGTCCTGGATTATGTGGTATATGTAGATGAGCCCAGAGAATCAGAAGAACTCTGCACAAAAGCCAGGGCCAATGTCAGGGAAGAATGCAAAAAATGTGTTATCTTCAGTTGTATCTTTAATAGAATTCTCTAAAACAATAAATGTAAGGGTTTTTTCCCTTTTCTTTTTAATTTACCTTAAGCATCCAAATAACTACTTGTGTTTTAGTGAAAACTATCATAAATATCAGGGAAGAAGAATAAAAACAGTTAGTTGTGTATTAGAGGAGGGTAGGAGAGACATAATGTTGAACAGCTCTTGGACCTACCTACCGTATATTCTGGTATATAAGACTACTTTTTAACCCAAGAAAATCTTCTCAAAAGTCAGGGGTCGTCTTATACGCGGGGGTAGTCTTATACCCAGGAGTAGTCTTATACACCGGAGTAGCCTTATACGCCAGGAGTCATCTTATAGAGCGGGTGCTGAAACTTCCAATCGGATTGGAGAATCTGTGGTTGCTGCATATGGTGGTGGGAGCTCAGAAATGGCAGTGGCTGCGTCCCTGCCATATGCAGCGACTGTACGAAAACATTAAGGGTGATACTGTACAAGTACGGTAGAAGAACATCCATTCATCAGGATTCATGGACTTAATGCAGTCCCGATGGTGAGGTGAAGGGGCGCTTCACAAGGAAGATGTAAGTGAAGGGCATAGCAAGCTGCAGGCATCTGGGGTGCCCAGGGTATGGAAAAAAGAGTTAGAGTGGCTCTGCGCCCAAAAAAACACACCTCTTTTACCTGTCTGACCCGCCCTTGTATCCTATTACCATACCTCCTCCCCTGCCTCTCAGATCTCGCTCCTGAAGACTGCAGTGAAGCAGTGCAGGTGCACATGTGCAAGAACTGAGAGGCAGAGAAGGAGGTACAGCAATAGGAAAATTACCATATTGAAATCAAATCTGATGCTTTTAAAAATTTTATTTGGTGTGTGTTGGAAGGGGGGGTACTCTTATACAGCAAATATATCCCAAACTCTATATTTTAACTGGAAAGGTTAGGGATCGTCTTATACGCCCAGTTGTCTTATATGCCAGAATATAAGTCCCATTTCCTGGGAATTCCCACCAAGAAAACCTAAGACTACAGAAGAGAAGCAATGTCACAAAATCATGACAGAAGATGAACTGATGTCTGGTCTGTGTTTTATGGGAAATGGGAAAGGGGGCAGGTGTCTGATGAATACTAGATAATGTAAATGTGAAACATACATATTCAAGGTATAAGGAGACCATTCAAAGGTGACTGAAAATTTAACTTTTAGCATTCTCTCTTCTCTAGGCACTATGGGTTTTTTCTTGCCATTTGAACTTCCTAATTTTGGCAATTATGGTCACATAAAACTCTCTTTTTATGCTCTATACTGATGGCCTGTAGAGAAGCAAATTAAGTGCAGGACAGGAGGCCTGGAACTGCTAAAGTAAAACATCTTTAAGTTAGAAACATGGTCAGCTCCCCCACTGAAGTCAATGTCAAAATATTAAGTTCTGACTAAACCTAGTAAAGAATCTAGTAATGGTTAGGGTAGGTTATTTAAATTATATTCTACTTCTCTGCACAACTTCTATCACAATCAATTAATATTAAAATCCCAATAAAAGTAACACAAACAAAAACAGGCTGTATAAATAACTAAAAATCATAACAGCTTCCTACATGGGATTCCAGAAGACTGCATGAATAAAAAGGTCTTAGCCAATGGACAAAATGGTGTTTTTCACTATGGGATACATAGTTTTATGAGATATTTAGAATTCACTTCCAGAGAGCTCTCATAGAGCTACTCCAAACTAAAAATCCTAAAATACCTTAGGAATGCATAATGTTAGTTAAATTGTATCAAACTATTATAATTATGCAGTATCTACATTAAGGACAACAACAGAAAGGCTGAGAGTTCCAAAGGGAATTGTTGACAATATTCCCTGGAACTCTCTGCCACATGATATGGCTACATTGTACTTGAAAGGGGAATTCCTTATTCAGGCAAAGCACCACAATATTACCTTTATTGAGATATGTTTGAAAGGTATTTCTTCTCCAAATAACTGAAGCTGTATACATTGAAACTAACCAATGTAACTCTTCAAGTGACCAGCTCTGGTCTCCCAATCAGAATAGAATAGGTTTGCTAGATATAAACTTGCAGAAGCAATACACACAGAGAAGAAGGCTTACAGGAACAAAATGTTCCCTATATCATATCTTGTTGATATAAGTTGAGATTTCTGCTCTCTGTGCCCCAGTCACCATCATTCAAATTTTCTCTCTGAAGTCCTCTATATACCAAGGAGGCTGATTAGTAACAGGTCATAGAGGACACTTGGGGGAGATTGTGTCAATAGAACTAGTCAGGCCTTGTTTCCATCCATTTATCAGTGCTTTAGCAGGTTCATCAGTAGTACCAGCCATAAAATCTAAGGCTTTCTGAAGTCTCAAAGGCTCCATTAGCCTTTGAGAGCAGACCAAAGACGCTATTAGTCTTTGAGGATGGACCCCTGCAGGGACAGATAGTAACCATAATAATAACTCTGACCAAAAATGATCTGTCCATGATAATTCAGAAGAATTAATCATTTCTGCCCTAGATTCATATGCGTCACGCTGAAAACAGCATCAAAGTGTGACCTCCTAAATGTGTGGTCCCTGAGACCAGATGGGACAAAGTCAATGATTGCCACGGATGACATGAACTCCTGAACTGCACCTGACAAGACGGGTCCCTTATGGTCTCATCAAAAGTGTAAACCTTTCAAGTACACTTCTGCACCATATAAGCATATACATACATACACACACATAAATGTATATTGGCAAGAGTTTAAGTCTCATGCATGAAAACACTGCATCTTTTTATCTTTTTAAAATCAAAACCAGGAAAAATATGTTTCTCTGGGCTGTTAGTTTATCTCCTGCTATTTCTTTTCTTTTTTGTAGTCCCACCTCCATTTCCTCTAATGTTTTAACATTTTCATGGGTTTTATTGAACTTGGGCTTATTTTGTGAAGTGCCCTGAGAATCCATTTATATGTGCAATAATTCAGCCCTCTTAAAAGGCCATCCTGGCAAGTTAATCAAGATTTACTCCCAAGTAAATAAATAGCAAACACAAGATAATGCAGCCTTGAGGAGATTAAAAAGTGTATATTCTGTGAACAACCCTGTCTTGTAAATAATGTAGGAGGATCTCTCTCCTCCAGGTACTGAGCCTATTTTATGCCACCCATGTATCAAGAAAGACTTCCAGATGCAATCACTTCTGCAGAGCAGCCAGCCTTGGCCAAAATCTCAGCAATCTTGCTATCGCTTTTGTCTATGGTGTGCCTTAAGCATCTTGACCATGTCACAGCTAGGAAATGGAAAGGAGAAGAAGGGTGTCCCTTTTAGGCTGCTAACCTGTTTTACCTAGTGTTACAGGGTGCTTGCAGTAGCAAATTTGACTCCCACACCCCATTGCAACAGCGAAATTATTTCCAACCCCTCGGGTTCCTTCTGCTCCATAAAGAAGAGAAAGAAGCAGCAATGGCACCCCTCTCACTCCCCACATAGAAAAAGGTACAGGCATTGCCACTATTAGACAAGAACCAGTAGTGTCCCTATCAAAAGAGAAAGCATGTGACCATGGTGTGCCCCCACTTCCTTTATGGCAGTGAATGGCACTACCTGGAGCTAGTAGGTGTCTTGAAATTGGTGGATGTGTAGAAAGCCAACTCTGACCTGGCAGTAGCCTTGTGATCATGTCCTCTTCTTTCTTGCAATATGGGGTACTGTCTTCTTCTCAGGAGGTGTGTACAGTGCCATTGCATCTTCCCCTCTTTCTGAAGCATGGCTAAGTGGGTGATGCCACCATAACGTTCTCCTCTTCCTGGGGAGTGGGGATACAGAGCATCATCTCTGCTAAACTCTCTTTGATGTGCAGAAGGGACATTTTGCATCCCATTCAAGCAATTGGGGAAGCTTGAACCACATCAACACATACCAACGGCCTAACCAATGTCAAGTTAAAGTAGCCCCATAGTATATCTTCCCAACTATCCCTATATGGAAGGATAGTCCTGAATGATCCTCTGCCATCCCATTTTATCAGCCGTTTTTTAAAATGTTCTATTTTCTCTCTAGTCCCAAATTCTCCCAGTGTCTTGGCTTATATTACTTGTTGTAAACTAAATTCAAAGTACAAGTAGTTTGCATTCACTTAACTCAAAAGGCAGAATTCTCTCTTTCTCAGTGCAGTCTTAATGCACAAGCATGCTGGGCAGTTGTCTGGAGGCGGGGGGGGGGGGGGGGGACATAGAGCCCCATACTAATCTATGCAGAGACCAGAATATAACACTGATTTTCTGATCACTTGCCTCAGTGTTCAAATCTCTTGCTCATTCGGTAGAAGGAGAAAAAGTATTACTTGGAAATCATACGTCAATATACCTTACCAATTAAGTATCATTTTTATGTTGATACTTTTTGTTTTCAAGTTCAAGGCTCATGTTATAGTGTTCATATGTGTATCAATTAATCTTTCCTGTGCAGCATGGTATTTTTAAGTCAAAAAACTGGTTGTGTTGGAGGTATCAATATGGTGGTTTTTTATTAATAATTTACATTTTTATTCCTGTGACTGGTTGTGTAGGTAGGGTCCAATGCACTGCTTTGCCTGAGAACAGGGTGTGGTGCTCTAATGCTATTAATGCCCCTTTCTTCAGTGGTTCCCAACTTTTGGGCCTCCAGGTGTTTTGGACTTCAACTCCTTAGAAATCGCAGCCAGCCTACCAGCTGTTAGGAACTGTGGGAGCTGAAGTCCAAAATGCCTGGAGGCCCAAAGGTTGGGAACCACTGCGTAAGTTCAAACAAAAGCAAAGTCTTAAAGCCTCTCCTAGCAAGTGTGTTCCTCCATAATAACTTATGATCACACACTTGTGTTATTCGAGTCCAAGCGTCCTGGTTCTTGTTGATGAAAAGCCTGAGCATATGACATTGTTGCATTGCACCTCAAAAGAATCTTAGCCAGCATAACCAATAGTGAAGTATGCATGTTGGGAGTAGCAATCCAACATCTGCAGGACCTCTGAATACCAACCCTTGATTACTCTTTCAAATACAGTGTAACCTTGAAAAGCCTTATGTCATTTCTGTTCCACCTTCTCTGCCATGGCAGTAAATAGAGGATCTTCAGCTGACTACAAAAAAGAATGAGGTGGATCTCAGGCGAATACCTCCAGGAGAGGAATTCGAGTGCAGTTAATGAAATAATCTTCTTCTTATGATCCCACTAAATGTACCTTTGTTGGCAGTCTCCTATAACATTAAAGTAAGTAATTGCAGCATTGTTTTTTACCTGGTGTAATCAATACCTGCTGACAATCCCTCTTAAAGAGGCAGGTGCTCTCTCTAATGCTTAATCTGGCAACTTTAGACAGTAGAGGGACAAAAAGAAGGGCTCACAAGATTCCTCTTCAAGATCTCAAAACACAGACACATAGGAGAAAATACCGTTTTTGAGATGAAGAAAGAATATGGTCTTTCAGACAACTAGGTGCTTTTCTTTCTTTTTGAGGCACCTCATCAACTGAGACTTTAAAGTGTAACTTAGTTAGCTTGTGCAAAAATTGATATGTACATATTCACTGGCCTAACCACACGTCATCACTGACTCTTAATTCAGGATTCAAGTCAAAAGCAAATCAGCTAACACAAGCCTGAAATATTCCTGCCATCGCAAGTGCAATTCCAATATGCCTGGAATCATTTAGTTGAATATTTAAACAGTTTTGGGGAAAATGTTTGTGAGAGCAGATGCTCTTATGACTCGTATAATTTATCCGCTAACTTGGTAAGTTATAATAATTTGAAATCTTTATGCAGACAGAGAATCTTTGTTAAGCCTCTTTTTAAAGCATGGTTTCTACGTGGATATATGAAATGGATTGCATATGGATCTGCTGGCAATTACCCACAGGCCTCATGTGTGCCAAGCTGCCGCAAAAGCACTCTTCCAAATTAGATATCCCTCACAGCAAAATGCTCCGATATGGCACAGACACCAGTCTTCCATCCACTGGGCTTAGGTAGTTATTGCTTATCCAGTAAAATATTCAATTTATGGCATTTGATATTCCAAAGGCTGTGCATTGTAAGGAAGCCAAATTAAATTGTCAAGTCAGCTGAAAAGCCATATATTCCTTGACTTGAGTTCCCAAATGGTTCTTAACATTAAGTGCAGTCAAATAGGGTCACCAAGTTCCTGTTTTATTGCAGTCTTTGTCGTTCAATCTTCATTTGCCTAACCAGCTCATTTGCAGATCTCTTAATGTTGGTGCTCAATAAGAAGTATCTTTTCTAGTAGGAAGAACATATCATAGTCATTCTGAAACCTTTCCTGCTCTTGGATTGAGGGTACTCAGATCAGATCTTTGGCCCCTGCATATTCAGTGATAGTGGTTTATTTTCAATTTGAAAAACTTGAAGATGTGGACAGGATGCTTTGAGAGATGGGATCCACCATATATGTGTTTGAACCTTGCCCTTCCTAGCTTATTAAAAAAAAAAAGACTGACTGGGTGGATAGTGGGAGTGGTCACTATATCATCATCATCAATCTATATTACAGCCCAAAGATCCAATTTGCTCAGCATAAAAGTGCACAGCAATTCATAAACTGATAATACCAGTTAAAAACAAGATGAGTGTAATTCTAGATGCATATGAGCAAGGGTAAAAACACTACAAATATATACAAGGCAAGATTCAACTTGATTCTAATACAGGAAGTTGTCTAATCCTGGTCACTATATCACCAAAACAAAGAAATGCCTAAAGTATGCTATTATTGAGACAATTTTAAACAGAGGTGGCTTTGGTTATCTTGGTGGGTAACCTACTCTGGGAAATAGATTGGACTAGTATATTCCGGTTTGTTCTGCTGGACTTCTCAGAGGCTTTCAGTATCACTGATCATGGTATCCTTCTGATCATCTTGCTGGGATAGGAATTGTAGGCACTGTTTTACAATGGCTCTGTTAATTTCTGGGAAGGTGATGCTAGGAAATTCCTGTTCATATCCTTGGTGTCTCACAGGGATCTGTTTTGTCTCACATGCTATTTTCATATAGACATAAAACCACTGGGAGAGGTTGCTTGGTGTTTGAGGGTCCAGTGCCACTAGCATGTGGATGACACTTCATTGTACTACTACTTTGCAGTTCTACCCAAGGAAGCTGTCTTTGTTCTAAACTGGCGTTGGCCTATCAATGAGGGACTAGATGAGGTGAACAAAGTGAAATTTAATTCAGAATAAACAGAGGTGCTGCTGGTCAGACAGTTAAGGTAATAGAGACTGAGTTCAGGCTGGATGGAATGGTGCTTCCCCTAATTATCCCAGTCTATAGCTTGGGTTTGTTTCTGGCTTCAGTCCTGAGCCTAAAAGCTCCAGTTCTATTGGCCTGGGGTACATATGCACAGTTAAGCCTTATGTGGCATCTGTGCCCATTCTTTAAACCTGGCCACAGTTACACATAGCTTATTATATCCCATTTGGATTATTGTAGAGCACTATATGCCAAGTTGCTTTTGTTCAGAAATGTCAGTTGCTCCAAAGAATTGCAGCTATGTTGTTAACCTGGATTGGCTCAAGGGAGCACAGGGAAGATGGGAAAGTGCTTTCTCAATTGTTGCTCCCAGTCTTTGGACCTTCTTTCCCAAAGAGATTATACTGTTTTCCTCCTTGCTGTCCTACTGTGGACAACATTTTGGTTTCAGCAAGACTTTGAGAGCTCAGGAAGAAAGGGCCTTTCATAATGTGCTATTATTAATTATACTTATTTTTCTTTTTCTTTTTTTGTTATGCTTTGAGCTGCCTTCTCACACTGGAAAAAAGGAGGAGAATAACAACAACAATGACGACAATAATGATTATGGTTTTAAATTGGATTGAAAACTGAGCTCTGGCCTTACCTCACTTGTGCACCTTTGGCCAACACATATGTTCCTGTGATTCTGTATTAAATCTATTTCTTCTTTTTTATAACTGCTATGTTTTCATACCTGTGCATGCCGAGTCATTGATCTTCTCAGGGAACCTTCCTTTCCCATGAAGATTGCAATCCTTGGATTGCAATGCTTATTTTTCATGTGCACTGAAAACCATTTATTTCCACTGTAAGCATACTAAAACTAGGGATTTTTTAAAAAATGAGGGAACAGGTGTAGTATTACAGAACAGGAGTATAGTATTTTAGATGTTTGCTGGAATCCTGTTGGTATTTTAGTCATATGTCAAGCATGGGTTCATTTGGCTCTTTTGATAGCATCCAAAATTTTGCCTCTGGGCAGCTGTTAAGCCCAAATGAAGGGAAGCGCAACCACAGCAGTGCATTGGCCATGGAGCAGTGGGGAGCAGAGGTAATCAAGCAGTGGGGACTGCAGCTCAGAGGAGGATAAACAAAAGCCGTATTCTTGTCCTCAGTGCAGTTTTCCAGCTAAAGGAAGACTTGGCAGTTGCTTTAAGGGGAAAAGAGTACATAACTCTTCTGTACTCTTCTTATAAAGTGCAGACGAGTACAGAAGACAGTACATCACAGTCCACAAGTCTGATACAGGATCTTAGCCACTGAAAAGTGTACACAAAATTGTTGCTGTTGTTATGAGCCTTCAAGTTGCTTCTGTCTTATGTGATCCTACGGCAAACGAACTAGGTTCGTTCAGTGTGGGTTTGTCTTTGTCTTCCTCTGAGACTAAAAGAGTGTGACTTACCCATAGTCATGCAGGAGGTTTCCATAGCCAAGTGGAGATTCATACATCAGCTTCCAGAATCATAGTCCATTGCTCAAGCTACTACATCATACTGACTCTTAGACAAATGGTATATTGCATACACAAATGCATGACAGATACATTCAATACAGCCTTTCTCAGATGTGTTGAAGTCTAGAGGCTGTGCTCTCTGGGGGAATTAGAAGTCAAACCATTTGGAAAGCACCAGGTTGAAAAGGGCTGTATTAAAATTACCATTATGTTGCAGTATATTAATAGGCTCAGCAGAAGTACAGTGCCAACAGACTTCAAGTTGGAACAGAGAAAAAGCAACAAGAGTAAGAAGGAAAAAGAACAAAACATACAAGGAACAGTTGACAATGTTAGGCAGATTTAGCCTGGTAAAGAGAAGACTAAGGGATGATAGGAGTGCATTCTTTAAATATCTAAGTGTTGTCCCAGAGAGCACTTTATACAGGTCCCTCTGGATATCTTTAAAAAGAGGTGCTCCAGGTAGGTTTCCTGAACAGAGGACTGGACTCCAAGTTTAAGAGGCCCCTTCCAGTTCTCTGATTCTATGAATCAGTGATAAATTGTTTTTATTATTTATTTTATTTTATTTAGAATATTTGTACCCCGCCCTTCTCAACCCCCTGGGGGGGGGGGACGACTCAGGGTGGCTTCCAATCAGCAGCAATTCGATGCCTCAGTATATACATAATAAAAACAAACAGTCAATAATTATAAATAGTTAAAAACATTAAAACAATACAATTAAAATCTACTAAGAATTACCACTCTGGTGGCCATTATTAGCCAAAAACTGTGGTTGGATGCTCCATCAAACTGATCCATAATCAATTTCCAAGCCAATGTCAACATTGTTATTGTCATTTTCCGCTTAATTACCCAAAGGCATGATCCCACATTCATGTTTTTAACTTTTATCTAAAGGTGAGGAGGGATGAAGATGACCTAACTTCCCTGGGGAGTGAGTTCCACAGGTGGGGGCTACCACCAAGAAGGCCCTGTCCCTCGTCCCCATCAAGCATGTTTGAGACAGAGACGTGGCTAAGAGCAGGACCTCCCCAGAAGATCTTAAACTCCGAGGTGGGATGTAGAAGGAGATATGATCAGACAGGTACACTGGACCGGAGCCGTATAGGGTTTTATAGGTCAAAACCAACACTTTGAATTGTGCTCGGAATTGGATTGGCAGCCAGTGGAGCTGACATAACGGGGGGTGGTATGCTCCCTGTATAGCGCTCCAGTAAGTAATCTAGCTGCCGCCCGTTGGACTAATTTAAGTCTTCAAAGGCAACCCCACGTAGAGTGTGTTGCGGTGACCTATTCGGGATGTGACAAGAGCGTGGACCACTGGCCAGTTCAGACTTCCGAAAGTACGGTCGCAGCTGTCGAACAAGTTTTAATTGTGCAAAAGCTCTCCCAGCCACCACCGAGACTTGGGGTTCCAGGATCAGCAATGAGTCCAGGGTCACTCCCAAGCTGCAAACCTGCATCTTCAGGGGGAGTGTAACCCCATCTAACACAGGCTGTAACCCTATGCCCTGTTCGGCCTTACGGCTGACCAGTAGGACCTCTGTCTTGTCTGGATTATTGGACAATATGTCACACTCCAAGTAGTGCTGTTTTTTATCATTGTGTTATTGCAATCCTATCTCTGGTTTCATAACTCACCCTTAAAATCTAAGGAATTTGATGCAGAGGAATTGCCTTGCAAGAAGTTACTTGCTCCAAATGCCAAATACCTCCCTGAATCTGAGAATCTTGTGGCTGAACTTGCTGTGGCTGTCTCCTCAGCAGGAGTTGACAGACACTGAAGAACCATCCCCATCCTTTGAAATAGAGTATTTTTTGTAGGAATCAATGTCTGTCAAATAGCAAAACCTGATTCATCATGCACCCAGAGTGAGGTGCCTATAAATCTCCCAACACTTGATGGTAGACCTTGTTATCTGCAACCATTCAATCTTCTCAACAGGGAGTGTTCTCAGTACTTGTGTTTCTGTGAGCTCTTGACTTCTGAGTTGTTTATGTTTAACACCTCCTTTTCTTATCCTTTTTAGCTTTGGTTCTCTGGACCACTGGCTTCATGTCACAACTTCTGTCCCCGTGCTTCCCTTCATTGTCCATGTACTTTTTGGATTATCTGTGAATAACCTGAAATGGATTGACTTAATCTGTCTCTGAACACTTGCTGCTTGTAGGCACAGGACAGATTATTTAATTCAGATGTTTTATTCATCCACCTGTAATGTTCCCAGAGCACCTATGACTATGTTGTTGTTGTTCATTCGTTCAGTCGTCTCTGACTCTTCGTGACTTCACGGACCAGCCCACGCCAGAGCTTCCTGTCGGCCGTCACCACCCCCAACTCCTTCAAGATCAGTCCAGTCACTTCAAGGATGCCATCCATCCATCTTGCCCTTGGTCGGCCCCTCTTCCTTTTACCTTCCACTTTCCCCAGCATCATTGTCTTCTCTAGACTTTGCTGTCTCCTCATGATGTGGCCAAAGTACTTCAACCTATGACTATAGGAAATACATATTTTCCCAAATGCCCTTTTTCTAGAGATATTATTATACCCCTGAGACATCTTTTCCCATTTGTTATTGTTATTGTTATTATTCATTTCAAAACTGGAACTCAAACCAGTTATCATCACCTCTTTGTTTTATGTCCTAGGCATTTTTAGTACATAATGTTTAATTTTATTGTCAAATCCAGTTTTACTATCTCAGTAATCAAAGGACAGAAAATCAAACTGTAAATGCTATCACTATTCAAGACACATGGATAGCACTTTGGGGCTCTTTTTTAATGCAACCAGCAAGTACTCCGGGTTATTTTAATACTGAACATTCCCTCCCTTAGAAAGTAGCCTCCAATTGATTGAAGTCAGAGGACACAGCAGTCACACAATTGATTCAAAACATTACCTGTTATTACATTCCATGGTGGCATGGCAAAAGGCTTCCTTTGTGAAGTCTTTGTATAATGTGTTTCATTGTCACTGAGTTATATCAGTACACTAGAAATCTCTGGGTCAGCAAGACTCTCCGGTTTACTGAGACTGCAATAGCATCCTGTTTGTATCCTTCATCCAATTAGAGTTTCAAAATCCTGAATAATAGAACCTGGATCTTTCCGTGGATCATGATGAAACAAGGGCACACATACATTTTTGTACCATGTAACATCTTTTCCTTCTCCCCTCTCCCAACATGCTGTTCTTTTAAAAAAAAAAAAACCTCTAACAGCATTAAGGATACTGTGTCTAAATCAATATTAAACTACCATTGATGGCAGTCAATTGCATGTTTCTGATTTCAGCACAAATGCAGCAAGTGATCCAAGTAAGGTAGGCATAATATCCATTATGGAATAGTACTCTAAAGACCCTTTCCAACACTGAATCTTTTGAAACAATGTGTTTTTATAAAATCAGGTCTGTGCCTTGCATTCTTTTGTAATCCTCAGCCCATTAGATGAGTGCTTGTTACTCAGAACTTTAAAAACAAAGGGTTATTTAATATGTTTGATGGTCAGCATGTGGCCTCCAAGGGTTTTTTTGTTTTTTGTTTTTTGTTTTTTTGCAGGACTAAACCTGCTCCTGGACCTTTCTCCACTGGAAAAAATAATCAAAAATAGAAAGGCAAAACAAGGTGCAGTGCTCTCCTGTACCTTGTTCTGCATTCACAAAACCCATTCCAGTTTTTTGGTTGAGGGGTTAAGTCTAATGTTGCCCAAAGTGGAATTTGCGGGCTGATGATTGTTCCTTGGACCACCAGAGCTTGCCCACCCCCATTTTAAAAACAGAGGCAGTACCTCTTGGTTGCAATAGAAAGTGTGCATTTTCTTGTTGCTGGCCTCTGAAGAATTTGAACACAACAGTCCATCTATAATGTCATGTGCTATTCACTCAAGAGAGAGAAATTATTTATTTATTTATTTACAGTATTTCTGTAAATAAGTGTTTCTATACCGCTTTTCTCACGCCTAGGGGGAGAAAATAATACCTTCAATGCTACCTAAAATAATGAAGAGGTGTACAAAGCCTACATGAAATCAGTCAAAAATTATTTCCCAGTAACATGGCGGAAAAGCATTTGGATTGTTCTTCAATTGCAGTAGTTTTTAAATAAAAACATTCAAAAAAATTGTGATGGTTGTGGATTGTTGGCTTCCCATCATGTGTGTTAATATTTCCTCTAGGATGAGGGGAATGGTGAAATGTATTCCGTCAGAAAATAATAATAATAATCATAATAATAATACTTTATTTGTAACCCGCTACCATCTCCCCAAGGGACTCGGTGCGGCTTACATGAGGCCGAGCCCACAATACAACAGTAAAAACAATAACAACAGTAATACAAAACAATAAACTCATAAACAGAAAATAAGCAATAAATATTAACAATAACACAACGACATTTAAAAACTATGGCTGGGCCAATGTAATAATTAAAATTTAAAAAATAATGCTGAGCATGACCAGGTGAAATATAACTAGGATAGAATTTTCAGAGAGGGATAGGGCGTGCAGACAATCCTAGATCACTAATAAAATGCATTTAGGTACATGTTGCTGGGAGTTTCCTTATTCTGGGAAGGCACACTGGAACAACCATGTTTTCAGCCACTGTGATCAGAAAGTTCTCTAAGGAGAGGACATTTCGCCCATCATCCATTATCTCACAATCTATATCATTAACAGGCCTTTCCAAGGAACAGCACGAGAATATGCCATACATAATTTTGGGTAAGAGCCAGTGTGGTTTGAAGGGTGGATGAGGACTTTAAGTTACTTAAGCTGTATCCACACTACAAAATTATAACAGTTTCACACCACATTAGCTGCCATAGTTCAGGACTACTGGATGCTGAGATTTGTAATTTTTTTGAAAAAGGTTTGGTGCTGCAACAAATGTCAAATTCCTGGATTCTATGGGATGATGCTGTGGCAGTTAAAGTGATGTCAAACTGCTATAACTCTGCAGTGAGGATAGAAGGCTAAGCCCCGAAACACACTAAGTTGAATTCTCTGAGCCTAAGAAAAAAAAATAACAAACTCCTCCAAATAAATCTTGCCAAGAGAATCCAATGGGAATCAAAGGCTGCTTGGACTCAGAATCTTCTTAAAAGCATATAACAAGTGTTTAGTCATAATAAAATAATGGGCAAGGTGCTCACAACATAAATAGTCTTATCTTACAAGAAAGGCTTTCATTTTGTGACTACTGGGTTTCATGACATACTAGCAGCAGCCAACCCTAGTGAAGAGGCTATGAAAGCTTTCTACTTTATAAAGCTGATATGTTCCTGTAATTGGAACAAAGCCACATAGAATATATGTCTATTCTTCTCTGAATGGAGATCAATAAGCCAGCAGAACTGAGTGTGTGCGCTGTCTCAAAGATGCTGCAGACATTTGTTTAAAAGACGAATGCCTCCAGAGGGTCCTTTTGCCTAGACGGCAAGGAAGATTAAGCCGTGAGATTAGCTTAGATATTTGTAAACTATCTCAATATATTCCCTTCACATGTCTGTGTATATATATGCTGTATTTATGTGAATAACTAACATTCATTCATTACATACGTACATTCTCCTTGCTAACATCCTTGCAGAGAGAGGAAGGGAAATAAGAGCAATGCATTGATTGCAGCCCTGAATAAACAGCCTTCAGATGACCTCCAGCAAACTCACCAAGCATAAACACACTGGCTAATTGATGGGGAGTGTTTATTGCTTTCCCCCCTGCCTTGCTTTTTAAAGACTCATGCTTAAGAACCAGAGGCAGTGACTTCAAAAGCACAGCCATCTATCTGAGTTGCTATGTAGAACATCAGAAGGAACATTACAATGGTGTGAAATATTTAATGGGACAGCACCAAAACCTAAATCTAAAGGGTATGCCAGGCATCCTATTTATTCTAGCTCTCCCTAACACAGGGCTTTCCAGATGTGTTGATCCTGCACTGGGTCTCCCATCAGTCCCAAGCAACATATGCACAAAGCATAGATGGAGAAGCAGACCATTTTACTCAAGATCTTTGTTCTCATGTGGTGAACCCACCTCCACTCCAGCTTTTCACTTGAAGGTTGACTGTTCTCAGCTTTTCAGAATTGAGATGTGGCTCTGAAGGTAAAGCTCACTGTTTCTCCTTACCCTCAGAAAGTAGCACTAATCATGGAGGCTTTAACCTCCTTTTGCCTCAGATCCTATCAAACTATCCTCTTGTCCATTAAATGCCGTAATTTGGTCCCGTTTGACTACAAGCCACTCAGATTTCTAAATGTCTATTCATAAGCAGACACCTGTAGTAAATGCTTTTTCACTTGTAACAAAGGAGGTGAGAAAGAGAAAAAAGCTGGATGGCTCAGAAAAAAATGACAAGTAGAGTGGAACTTGGAAAAATTAGTAAAGGTATATGTTAGTTTACAAAGCCTTTACCTTTTTTTACATTCACCCATTATCTTCTGTTTAGCTGGATGTTTGTTGATGGGTTTCTTTTTTTGGGGGGGGGGGGTTAGCAGCATTGGCCCTCGAAAGATGGAGAAGGGTTTAAAAACACATACTTTTGCTGTAAAGTTGTAGCAGTATGTCTACAGTAAACAATAAAAGAAAATTTGAGGTAGAAACAAACTCATTTTATGCTAGCCAGTTGCCCTGAAGCTCTCTGTGATTTCCTGCAAGAGGCAAGGTAAACAGCAGCTGTCTCCAGAGTTCCTTACTGATCATGTGTGAAAAGCATAACAGGGAAATAGGAACAGTAGATAACCCTGCCTCATCAGCATCTCCCAGCATGTTAAAATATAGAAAAGGTATAAAAATGTGCCCGTCATGAAGAATATATTTAAAAGGATTAAAAAATAAAGGCCACTGATAGAAACAAAACATCCTTGGATGTATTTTGGGGGAAAAATAATGTAGTTAACATAGTTTTACTTACTTATGCAATACATATCTGAGCAGCATGATGTAAATATTGTTAATTTTGAATTAAGAATTGGCTGAAATATGTTGGACAGCTCTTGTGGCGTAAGAACCAATCTCTATTCTTTCTAGATTATTTCTGCTTCTGGTACCAAATTTTCTGTTATGGAAGTAAAGCTGTTTTATTAATTGAACTGTACCTTTACAGACAGTCCCCAAGTTAAGAAACAGATAGATTCTGTAGGTCTGTTCTTAAATTGGATTTGTTTGTAAGTCAGAACAGGTACATTTTTTAAGTTTAACTCCAGATAGACAGACAGATGGATGGATAGATAGAGCTTTGTATAGCATAGGGAAGGGTTAATACCCCTGTGGTATTTGTTTTGCTGTCTGTGCTTCTGTTCAGAAGATTTCACCACACTTTCGGTTCCTGTGATAATTGAATTTTGAAAAATTTGGCTTGTTATGGAAACAACTATTGGCGATAAAACTTCAGTGCAGACACCTTTTCCCCATAACTCTTTCAGGAGTGAATTTCCCTTCCTGAGGGTAGATTTCTCCCACTTCCTGTTGTCTCACCCCATTCTTATTGAGGAGCTGTGGTGGCGCAATGGGTTAAACCCTTGTGCTGGCTGAACTGCTGACCTGAAGACCTGAAGGTTAGTGGTTCAAATCCATGAGATGGGGTGAGCTCCCGTCTGTGAGCCCCAGCTTCCTGTGTGGGGATATAAGCCACCTACAGGATGGTAACACATCCGGGCGTCCCCTGGGCAACATCCTTGCAGATAGCCAATTCTCTCACACCAGAAGCAACTTGCAGTATATTCTCAAGTCACTTCTGACACAATTTTAAAAATCAATTCTTAACTATGAGTCATTTGTAAATCAGGTGATTGTATCTCGGGGACTGATTGTATTTGGACTATAATTTTCAGGATGTAAATTATTATGTTAGTGGGGGGATTGTGAGAGCTGTAGTCCTTTAAAGAAAGCTTTCCACACACTTTGCCAGGGCAAAAAGGCCCATTAGTGAATAGAAACATAGAGAAACTTCAGTGAAATGATAATATTAAGTATGTTTATACATTTTATATTCATTTAATATATTTATGTACATGGTTTCCTGGGAGTCAACATGGGAGAGTGGAGTAAGGAAATTAGATCTTGAACACATTTCAAGAAAGAATATTATTTCAGTGGACACAGGAATGCTTTATTCGGACATGAATGATGCCCCGACTATGCAATTGGGATATATTTTAAAAACAACAACAAGAAAAGAGAGGGTTTGGAAATGTTAGGGTTTTTAGACTTTGCTCCCCAAAGCCACCATCCAACATAATCCAGTGAGGGATTGGCCCCCGTTTTTCCACCCTCTGAGAAAGTATTGTAGTTGTTCCATTTATCTTTCTCCAAAATTATGCCCATCCAATAATGTCAGGATACTTAGCCAGAAACACATGGACATCCATAAGCCTTTTGTGAAATGCCTTTGAAAACACAAAGCCATATGAGAAGGCTGGTTCTTGTGCCTGGGTGCCCAGCTTTGTGGAGCTACAGCAGGTGCTGCTCAATAGCATATTGACGCAAAAATGAATGTTTATTTTTGAAAAATGCCATTGTGTGCCATAACCACTCATTTATTATGACAGGAAAAAGAAGAATTTCTCTCTCTTCACTTTCCCATTTCTGCAGCCATTGAGAATTTAGAGGAACACTCAATCTCTTCTAATAACTACTACACTGAATACGGTGCGTGCATCTCATATTCACATGTTAAATTGCCGAAGGCCTGGCCAACCCTTATTTGTTTCACAGAGGGGAATGTGAACTATTTGATACATATTAAAGAGAGAAACGCATCATTAAAGCACTGTGCTCTATAGTCATTGTTATTAACAGAAATGAAGGTCTCAATGGTGCCTGATTGACAGTTTGTCTGCCAAAAGAACTGGGCAACATTATTCCAAGAAACTACTGCCTAGAGTAAAAACAAAGCAGCGTGTTTTGACATGGTTGAGATCAGCCAGCTTTGAGGCCAGTCTCATGCCAAGAGCATTCAGTAATCCCACAGCAAATGCAAAAGGAAATCAGGAGCAAGAAATAGGAGACTGATAGAAGAAGTTGCATCTAGGCTCAAACACACACACACAGAGAGAGAGAGAGAGAGAGAGATCATCTGCTCCCTGCCACCTGCTGCTTGGCATCTTGACTTGTGTTTGCCAGGTAATTGCTGAATACATGAATTGACCCAGAAGCGCGAAATTCTCTATGCCAGAGTTTTGTCCTGTGGAAACACTCTTAAGCTTCCATGGCTCCTGGTATTGGGATGTTTTTTATTCCTCTGATTGCTACCTCACTAATTATGTTAAATATTTAAAGAAGTAGCGTTTCACCCACTTCCAATTCATGTGCAACAAGCTGTGCACAACCACCCACGTTCTCACCAGTCTTATCCAAAAGAATGCATCCAGCAAGCTAAATAGGCTGAAACAGAGGTCGGAAAGTCACTTTTCAAAAAAATAATAAGTTCAAGCTACAATTCCAAGAATCCAGAAAATAGTTATGACTAAGGACCACAAGATCCTGAGTCACAGAGAGCAAGTATAACACTTCCAAGGACAGAATCACGCTCCATTTTCTCCCATAAAGACTGCAGTGCAAACCCATCATTTCCACTCTTTGATGCTGTTATATATAGGTAGTCCCCAAGTTACAAACAAGATAGGTTCTGTAGGTTTGTTCTTAAGTTGAATTTGTACGTAAATAGGAACAGGTACATTTCAAGTGTAGCTCCAGCCACACACACACACACATGAATATAGATATAGATGCTATAGATAAAGATATATGTCTGGAGTTACACTTAAAAATGTGCCTGTTCCAACTTGCATACAAATTCAGCTTAAGAATATGTATAGCATGGGTTTAACATCCCTGTGGTGTTTGTTTCATTGTCTATGCCCCTGTTCAGGAGATTTGACTTCACTTTCCGTCCCTGTGATAATTGGATTTTGAAATATTTGGTTTTTGTAGAAACAAGGTTTGGTGATAAAGCTTCGGTGGAGATACCTTTTGCCCATGATAACTCTTTCAGGAATGAATTTCCCTTCCTATGGGTAGATTTTAGGCCTGGGTAACAATGGAAAAATTTGTTTCTAAAATCGATTCGTTTTTTGGGGGTTTTTGCGTTTCGATATTTAAAAGAATTCCGAAATTTTTCTTTTAAAAATTCAATATTTACGAAATTTCGTAAATGTTAAAAAAATTACGAAACATTAACGAAACAAATACGAAACAATAACGAATCGATTCGTTAATGGCGGACGCAATTGCGCAATATGCTAAAAAACCTCCAAATGGGACAGGGGGAACTTCTGAAGTTTCCCTCTCCCTCTGTTGTTGACTGTTGTTGTTGATATTATAATTTTTTTCCAGTAATTAAACAAAAAACAACTATAAAACTTGCCCCAGACATGCGGAAATAATAACGAAACGACCTCAAACCAATAACGAAACGAATACATAACGAATCCGAAGCATTTACGAAACGAATTTAAAAAATTCGTTTCGTTTTTAAGTTGCTCCAGAATGGTTCGTTATCGCTTCGTTATAAAAAAAATAATGAATTTTTAACGAATTACGAATTAACAAAACGAAACCGCCCAGCCCTAGTAGATTTCTCTCACTTCCTGTTGCCTCACTCTGTTCTTAACTGTGAGTCATTGGTAAATCAAATGTTTGTAACTAGGGGACTGCCTGTAGTGGCAATGGGGAGTAGGTAAAGGCTGAGAAATACCTCACTATATGTCCTCCTAGACAGAGGCACAATGGTGAGGGTGTTTTCTGGGGTCTTCCAGGAGTTTTCCAGAGGCTCTCTAGGGAATATCATTGCCATGCATCTGACTAAAGACACAGCCAGATGCTTCCAGATATCTCCTGCTCTCCACTGGTCACTAAGTTTGGCTAAGTTTATGAGTAGCCATCAAGCAAACTTTGAGTTCATTTGGGATTGGGTTGTTGCATGAGGAAGGCAGAACATTCTGACCTCTGCAATGACCAAAGTCATGTTGAAATAGAAGGTGCCGTAAGATTCTGGGTTTTATTTTCCTTCTCTTTCCCTCCTTTCTTTTCCTAATGGTGAAAAGCACTAAACACATGTCTTCACAACTCACCACCAGGACGCCAGTCACAATTGCTGTTATTGAAGAATAACTTAATTTCACTTTTCTGTTCCCCCAAAATAAATATCCTTTTGGTTATAATGCTAGAGTGTTACTGGCAGTGGTGAAAAAAAGACACACTCTCCTTCATTTATTTTCTTGCTTCGTCAACAGCAAAAACTGAACACAAGACAGCAATGCAAGAAATTGTATAAACCAACATTTGAACCATATTATTCATCCTCTACCATACATGAAGTTTTTGATATTTTAAGTAATTCTTGAAATTGTAATTGGTATGAAGAAATAGATGTATTAATAATAATTTTGTACACTGACAACTGTCTCTTCTCCCTCTCTTCAACTCTCTCTCTCCCTTTTGCGACACACCTCATATTGTGTTGTCAAGGGTTTTCATGGCCAGAATCACTGGGTTGCTGTGAGTTTCCCAGAGTCTATGGCCATGTTCCAGAAGCATTCTCTCCTGATGTTTTGCCCACATCTATGGCAGACGGATCCTCAGAGGTTGAGGGGTCTGTTGGAAACTAGGCAAGTAAGGTTTAATATATCTGTGGAATGTCCAGAGTGAGAGAAAGAACTCATGTCTGCTTGAGGCAAGTGTGAATGTTGCAAGTGGCCACCTTGATTAGCATTTAATGGCCTTGTAGCTTTAGCAATCAGCCAGACTTTGAAGCTATAAGGCCATTAAATGCAATGGTATGCCTGCCATAGATGTGGGTGAAACATCAGGAGAGAATGATTCTGGAATGTGACCATACCTTCCTGCTTTCCCTCTCTTGCTAGTTTTACAAGGTCTTAATTTTTTCTGGTGATTCGTCAAACTACAACTCCCATGATTCCATTGCACTGAGTCACGGTAGTTAAGCTGATGTCAAATTGTAGTAATTCTACAGCATAGATGCACCCTAACTCATAGTGGGTAACTAGTTACTTCTGAGCACTGAGCTAGAACATCACAAAGTCAATGGAAAGGCATACTACATCTTGACATACTAGTTTATTTGCTGGATCCAAGGGGTGGGATATCATCCTTAAAAATACACAGATGTATAAATTTACAAAAAGCACATGATTCATGTGCAGAAAACACATACACTCTTCCTTATGCATCACAAGTAAAGGTAGATTTTCAACCGCTTCCTCACTCCCAGTAGCAATAAAAACATAAGACTCCTGTAAAGTAATGCATTTTATTACCATGTCTCATTCTCCAGATTAATTAAAGTCTTATATTTATGCAATTAAAATTGCCTCAGTGCAAGGCATTTTTAAAAATTTTTTACAACAATCTCCTTCATTAAAAACAAATAACAAAAACATGGAGGGTGTTTTCCAAATCCCCATTTTTAAGATGAGAATCTTAAACACCATTTTAAGCTTTGAATGGCTATGCAGCACATATTTGAAAAGCCCAACATTGTTTGCATTTCTGTGTGTTTCTACTACCACTTTAAAAAGCAGCAAACCAGGACTTTTCTGCAAAGCACATGAAAAAGGCACCATAATGTATAGGCAAATAGCTAGCAATCCATGGCACATTATAGTATGCCATCCAGACAACAGAGCTGTATAGTCAAAACTCAAGTTAGTACAAGAAACCCCTCCATGGCAGACTAAACATGGTTAAAAAGTGACTTGGAATTACTGTTATGTGCATTGGCCTATAGAGATTACAAAGCAATGGAAAGCTGTCCATTTGACTGAACTGCATTGAATATACGAGTCTATTTTAATATTCCAGGGCTGTGATTCATTAAAATAAATATGTATTTAAACAGACAGCTCATATTAAAACAATGCCAACATTTGTACATATGATTCTGCAGCGTATCAAGTCAGATCATTGATTCATGATCTAACACAGGATACGTTATGCCAGCCATTCAAGCCTTCTAGCTTCAGTGAATCTTTTCAACATCAATTTGATTTTCTGCGGAGCTATTTGCTAATCAACTCTTGCATGTTGAAAAGAATTCTGGGAAACAGTCTTGGATACATACTGAGTTCATCTTGTGTGCTATCTGGGCCTGTGGGATTCATGTCACTTCACCAGCACCACATCCAACATGCTTATTTGGTCCAGAGTAGGAAAGACTGAGAGTGATGTGCAAGCCATCTTCTTAGAAAGTTAGTTCACCAATTACTGATGGTGTGGCCAATATCTGTTTACAATTTAGTTGTTCACTAAGTGGAAGAGGGCTTAAGTTATTTCTGAGCAGAGTTCATGGATTCCTTGCATCTGCTCTGAGGGCTCTTCTATACAGGACTAAAACCTGCACTGAAGTGGGTTTAAATAACCTACTTAGCCACTGATTCCAGTCCATACCTACCCACCCAAATCCGGGCTTTCTGTGGGGTATGGCTACATTCCTTCCCAAGCCCTCAATTTAGCCCCTAAAACTCACAGCCTCCATAAAGTTTGCCCTTGAGTCCTTCTGGTGCAAGGAAGAGATAGGTGGGGTGAGGAGGAAAATCCCTCCACCACCCTCTCCTTCTGTCTTCTTGTGCATCATTTTCCACACCAAGAGAACTCAAGGGAAACTTGGTTTGTTCAGAATAAATTCATTTTTACCAGAGGCATCATTTGGACACCTTCAGTAAAAACCAAGACAGGTCCAGGTTTTTGGGTCTGTCTGGATGGGCCCTCAGACATACATGGGTTTTTTTTCTTGACTGGCCTGTCCTCAAATGACTTCCATCACATGGAGATCCTTAAGCTGGGGGAGAGCAGGGGAATCTGTCGGGTAGTGGGGGAAACTATCCTTAAGCACCCCGTATCGCCCCCTTCCCCATCACACAGGAGAAACCATTGCTGCCCGGCTTCCTCACATGCTGTCCTCTGCTTAGGTAATAAGAACATGGGTAGCCACTCATGTTCTCAGATCTCCATCCTACAACTCTTCCAGGATGGAGTCATGATGGAGCCCCACTGGAAGCAGCCCTGAATCATGTGATGGGTTCTGGCAGACTCCATTCTGGCTCCATCCTGGAAGCATCATAGAATGGGGCAAAAGCCCCATATGATGAGATCGTTAAGTTCTCCTTCCATTGCACTGATCAGTCTAAATGAGGATCTAACAGATAGTTTGAAGAACAAGGTTCCTTGAAACAGAATATGAAAGGCATTGATCTACTGTGACTACCAGAAACTCACCAAAGGTGGAGGCATTTCCTTCAACTAGAAGTGCTATAGATTTAGGGCCAGTTTAAGAAATTTTGTTATTGTGGCAAAGGCAAAATGGACCTTTTTCATTGCATGTACCCAGACTGATTTGACTAGTAGTCAAACCTTCTTTCAAGATGCAGATGGGTCAGCATCCTCCACCATACCTGAAGACAGCAGAGTAATTTAGTTGATACAGACCAGGATGCATGGTATTTAACATCTCGAACTTCAAAAAGAAATCCCTCTCATAATCCACTATATGCATTGACCATTTCCATCCACATAATGGTAGAACTGTGTAAAAATATGTACTACCTACTTATGATGTACAAAAACCTCCACCAAACTGATGCCCTACAGATTATTTCAATGTCAGCTTCCTTCAATTCCAGGAAACATAGACCACTGCAAGAATTTTGGGAGTTACTGTCCCAAATCACTTGAAGATACCAGGCTAGGAGTATTCAGATCACAACCCAAAGCCCTTTTGATGGCTATTCATTTTTACAATCAACCACAATGATCCACGGTTCAACAGTTCTAAAGCCAGTTTACAGTGATGCAAGCCCACAAAGGACAAATGTTCTATCCTCCATTCACACCATTTCAGTCGTATATTAATGGTATGTAGTACACATTCCACTGAGATAAATAAGAAAGACACAATATTCAATGGTCGGTGGTGGATTGTGCCTACAATCTCTAACTCTTGTGTTTTCATCCAATTCACTTCACAAAAAGAAACCTTATCTTCTTTTCATGTCTGAAGTTTAAAAGATTGTTCTCAAATTCATGCCAATGAAAAAAAATCATCTGGATTACAGGTGTTTCTTTTTCACCTTTCTTTTTCTTTTTCACCTTTCTATTCTACATCAAGAACACTACATCAAGTACACTCAAACGGTATTCAAGATCTCACATGGCAAATGGCCCTATGAATGGAAGTTTCTACTCTGGATCAAACCCTAGCAGCATTATTCCCCCCTCTTTAAAAAAAAAACTACAATTACTTTCAGTGACCATACTGGCAGGGGAACGATAGAATTAATTACTTTAAAAGTAAATTTTCCAGATTTTTCGCTTAAGTTATGTTGGGTTTTTTTTAGACATCTTGTGCACTGGCAAATTCTAATAATTTGCACATTGGAAGTCAGTTTCAATTGTTATGTAGAGGTATCTTTCATTCATCTCAACAGACTTCGATCTCAAGGAAATTTTCTCAAAGCAAGATTGACTACTTAGATATTAGGGCTGATTTTGTCAACAGGTAAATGATGTGTCAAGAGCTAAGGAAGTCTCCCAGCTGTCCTCTTGAGCACCTAACTGTTTTTAGCTGTTGACACACAGAGCTGAACATGCCACACAGTCTGTCCACTTGACCAGTCTGAGCTCAGTGAAAGATAGCTCTGCCATTACAAGTGCTGAAATAAATTTCAACTGCTAGTTCAGCTGCCCTCTGTCTATAGGATGGGGAGGGAGTACTATTTTGTACCTTGCCTCAAGACAACAAAATGTCTTGATTTGGCCCTGGGAGTACATAGCTCACAAAATCCACTCAACCACTATTCTTTCTAGTCATGCCTAGAGATGTTAGAATAAAAATACAACTTTTGGACCTCCTGTGTAGAAAAAGCATTTCTGTAGTTCCTAGCAGCAAAACTGCTCTTGGAGGAAGACATTTTGCTTTTCATTTTTAGTGCCCCCAAAATACTTGTGTAAAAGAAATTTAAGAATAACAGCAGCTTAATGTCAAAACACAAAAAGTTTGATGGTGGATGGAAGAACATGAGGAAGATAATAGTCACAGGAAAAGCAATGCGAGAGCACACAGAACATAGGACCTCATCACGCTTACCAATTTAAGCATCCTAGGATGCTTGCCAGCCAGTTTAGGGATGGATGGACACACAGCCCATCACACAACATCTCTCAGCTTCCGAAGGAGGCCCCACCCACAACTAGCATGGAAGCATCCTAGGATGTTTCCTCATCAACATGGGAAGACTCCCATGTTGGGCAACACTTCCACTGTGTGATGGGGGAAGGATCGCCACACGGCACAGGGGTGGGAATGTGATAAGCTCCTTAATTGCAGGGTCATGAGACAGGAACAAGGGTATTTCTTTAAAGCCCAACACATTTTAACAGTTTTTCTTGCTTGGGAGCACACTGGAACTATAGTCCTCACTTGTTTCTACACACTTTGGTAATTTGTGTGGGAAAGTTTAGGATAGTAAAAGTTGGAACTTGATCATATCAAAATGGGGACACACACCTAAAGTTCTATGAATGTGATAAGACAATTGTTGGAAAGCTGTGTGAATGTGGCAAGGTGACTGTATGAAAGCATGCAAGGAGAAAAGGGTTACTTAAGAGAGCCCCTGAGGAAAAGCAATGATTTGAAATGTAGTACCATTCAATACACAATATGTATATTTTACATACCAAAAGTTACCTTCCCCTATTTATTTAGGTAAGGATAAGGGAGTGGTATCTATTAGAGAGCCATAACTGGGGGATAGGGGCCCTTTTTTAAAGAGTTCAGCTAGCTGAATCTTCAAACCAGCATGACCAGAAACCAACTTCTTTGGGAGTTTGAAGAGTTGCCATCCAAAAAATTTAACTTTTCCAAGCAAATCTTTGGCATAAAGACTGTCAAAGGGTACCTATTTGGTTTGGTTTTAGTGACTTTATCTGCCATTGTTGTGTTGTTTGTCAATCAAGTTTCAAATACCTTTTAAACTGATATTTTGCTTTTAAACTGTATTTAATTATAGTTAGTTATCTTGAGTGGCACTGGCAGTGGGAAGGTTGCATATTAAATACTTAAATATTTATTGTGGATGTTTGAAGATTCTAGCAAGAGAGCACAGCCATCGTATACCCTTTACCAAAGAATGGTACACTCCTTCTATCTGGAATTGTTGTCTTCTTCCACCAAACACATAGCTTCAGGATGAATACAAATGGAGGGAAAACAGAGAAAGGGACACCCACCTAGCCAGCCAGATCAGTTGAATCAACCCTGGTAATCAATGAGATGACAAATCCTTTATAGAAGCAATCCTTTATAGAAGATAGTTCTGTATGAAATCTTCATGTTCAGAAGCTGTGTATCACTAAATATCATAGACTGGATACTCATGTCAGAAACAGAGATGTTGTCTCCTGGATGTGCTCATGGAGTCACCAGACATATCAGGACAGACCTTGTGAGAAGGTAGAAGATTACCATTGTCTCATCCTGCAGGATTTTTTCTATGTTCTTCTGTTGTTACGATAATCCTACCTGCCTTATGTATCTTTGTGTTTTCAAAAATAACAATGCATGTCTCCTGAATTCTACAGAAAATAGTGAATTCAGGAGTATGCATACATATGGGTATGAGTTACCATACCCATGTACACAAACACACTTACAAGCTGAAAATGTTCTGAGGCAATCTTGAGAATATACAACTGACTCCCACCCCTCTCTCTCATACACACACACACACACACATATATCTTTGCCAGAAAAGACAAACAGAGAAATTGAAATGATACAGAATTATCAGCAGGGTCTTATATAACTTTTGCTCATTGACTATTACAACTGTTCCATGAATGGGTGAAACTTGTACAGCACACACAAGATTAGACGTAAGAACCACAAGAGAGCTGACTTACACTTTTTGCTTTTCTGATTTGTTTAATGTTCTTGTCCACAGGGAATCCAATAAGTGGCAGCTTGTGAGTTCCACATGAGTGGTAAAATGAGCTCCGTGTTTTGGCCCAAATTTTAAAGGGAGTGGACCTATTTAGGGGGTGGTATCTGCACTCTGGATAGCGTCTTCACATTTTGGACTAAAAGCCAGTGAGGATTCACTGCCCAACTGACATGAAAGGCACCAGGCAGCACTGAATTTAGTGCTATTTCCCTTTTTATTCTATTAGGAACAAATATTCTCACCTTCTGCTCACAGGTGCCATTAAACTAGTACTTCAAAGAGTACTTACTGAAGAAATGAATTAGGTTAATCCTGTTGACTGTGAATACAAAACACAAGCCTTTTAGTGTTTGATGTGCCTATTTTGCTGATCCAGGCCTAATCTTGATCTGAAAGTCAGAGGTACCGTAAGTCCACTCGGAGGGAAAACAGACTTGCACAGAAACTAAGCATGAACATAATGCTTTTGTCCCATCAGAATGAGGTAAAATATCCTTAATAAACAATTACAATGTGTCTGTGAACATATGAGAGCATCTGTCCATTTGTACTCCCACCACAAGGAATAAAATATATATATATATGTATCCTTGATTATGATTTACAAAGAAATTATTCTTCAAGGACTTGGTAATTCTTCATTCTCTACTAAATAATCTTTCTTCATATAATTTGCTCCTCGGACCAGCCTCCATACTCCAAGGTAAGCATCTTTTAATGAGCTTTTGCTAAGTCCTTCAGAGCTTCCCTCTTCAGAGATCTTGGGTGTATTTGCTTCTCTCATAATGCTGTCCACCTCTTCTGTGCTTTGCTGGTTGCTTTCACCTACTGCCTCCTCTATCATTGTATCTCCTGGCTCTGTCTCATTGGATATCTCCTCCATTATGAAGGGTGGCTGATCTCCATCACATTCTTTCTTTTCCTCCTGCCTAATTTCCTTCTCCAGATCTTCATAATTACTTTGCTTTCTTGTTTCAATATACTTGACCACACAATAAATGACAGACCCCACAGTATTTACCACCACCCCTGCTATGAACAGTTTTGTGGGCTCAACATCATTGAAGGCCACCATCCCAACGGTAATGGTCGCAATGCTCTTCACTACCCCAACAAAACTAGTAGTGACTGCTGAGTTGATATAAGTGCAGTGAAGTGTAGTGAAATTCATGGCACAGCCAATAAAAACACATGCAATGAAGATACATGTCATGAGAGGATCTTTCCATCCTGGGAAGGACCAAACGTTGATGGCATCCATGCTGGCAAAGGAGAAGATGATGAGGAAAGGGGTGGCTGACACAGCGATGACATACTGGGCTGTCAAAGGTCCATAGTCACTGTCTGCACTCGTCTTTTGGATGAGTACCAAATATGCTGCATGCACCAACACGGCCAGCACTCCAGTCACGTACCCAAGTGGATCCCCAGTCAGGTCACCTGCACCTGCCAATTGGGAAAGAAAGAGAAAGAAACAAGCACTTACACACTGTTCTATGTTTTGAGATCACACAAACACAATTAAGCTAAATTCACAGAGGACAGGTTTATCAGGGTTGTCAGGCAGAGCCTGGAAAATTGCTTTTTTTACACTACAATTCCCAGACTCCCTCAGCCAGCATTCTCTATTGAAAAAGATTTTTATATATACACAAGATCTGCTATCAGCTAAAGGGAAATTGGGACAAACAACAATGAACAGTCATAATTCACACCAATTTGCTTTGTTTGTGTATATCCAAATCCAGAGACATATGGCCTGTCTCTTGTTCAAGAGGATTCTGAATTAGATATATTGATCCATCCACATTTATACTCCTGTGCCTGAACCAGTGGTTCCCAACCTATGGTCTATGAACCACCAGTGGTCTTTAAGAACGAAAATATGTTCCATGGCTTCACCATTACTACACCATTGCCTTGAAACCACACAGCAATGCAAGCAACTGGTATCATGAAACCCTCTTATATTGCCAAGGTAACGAAGATGTCAGGAGGGGAGAGGATGATTACTTACTAAAGATTACTACTACCACATCAGCTCTAGATTGTTAAATGTGTTTTTGTGGCCATGCAGATGGCAACTACTGGATGGCATATGTTTTGTATCAGAAACTAGAGCTGATGTGGTTTATCCAATGCAATTTTCTGAATCAGCACCTCAAATAACAAAACTGAATCTAAAGTTGACCAAAAACTGATTTGTAACCCTTTTGATATTAATACTGAAGAGTGGTCTGTGGTCAAAGTGGTCTCTGTCCAAGTGGTCCCTGTTTAAGTGGTCCCTGATCAAGTGGCCTCTGCTCAAAAACCGATTGGGAACTACTGACCTAACCTCTAATGCAAAAGGCATGTTCAAAAGTGATGGAAAACTCTATGTCATTTCAATATGGCTTGGAGTGAGTGCCCCTCTCTGGCACCCTTCAGTCTGATGCTCTGTATGAACATCTTCAAATAAAACAAGTTTGGCCACTACTTGGCCTACCATTAGTCAGTGTCCACTTCAGGCACCAGGCTTTAGATGTTATGAGAGGGAATGTATCCCTGGTGGATAAGTTCTAAGACCCACCCACCCTTCCACGAATACCTGAAATTGTGGATAATACTGAAACCTAAATTTTGACTATACTTGAGCCAGAAACATACCATAGAATTGCACTGGAAGACCTAGAGAGGCCCACAACCATTTTGGGGGGAAATATGTTTGGAGTATGAGTAAGTGAAACTGGATTATCAAATCAGTTGATAAAGGGGTCATACTATATGTTGTATCTTACACCTCATAGGCTGAAATCATTTGGTTGGTTGCGAGTACACCTTGACTGTGGTTCACAAAGCAGGATGGTTTGGATCATCCTTGTCAATTGGTATTGCCAACAATCCAAACAATATTGGTCTTGACTCTGCATCCAAATTCAGGGCAGTCTCAGTTAAGTAGTGCTGATCACTTAATGAACTGGGAATGCATATGGTAATAAATGCAAGTAATTCCATGCTAAAGAAGAAAGCAAAACGAACAATTGTAGTGGGATTTCTGTAATAAGCTAGCATTCTATACACCCCCAAAGCACAATGGATTGGATTCAATTCAAATAATCTGTACTGAACTGTACCACTGACTGTGGATATAGGGGTGTGTGTATGTGTGTGTGTGTGCAGTTGAAACGACTGCATTCAGTGGCAGTCTATATTAGTCTTTATGGTATCCTTCCTTAGATGCATCATTCCCAAAAATGTATTAAATTATATTGGAACTTCATCTGCCAGTCTTTTTTATACCAAATTATCTTTTATATGTTATACTGAACAAATTGACTAGAATTAAAGAGTTCATGCAATTTTGCTGATTTAAGACCCCAGCATGAATCCTGTAGTTTTTCAGAATCTAGTTTATAATCTAAACCATACTTGTCGCAAGTAAATTAAATTAGAATATCCTTTATTTGTTGAATAGATTTGTGAAATTTTAAGGGTTCTCAGTTTGAATCCCATTCAGTAATTTGTACTGAAACCTTTAACCATCACTGCAGCAGGTATCGAGGTCTGGAAAAAAGAGGATTGTCGGTTTAAAACAAATTATAACATTTTCACCTTGCTTATGCTTTAAGATAGTACAGAAAACACACTGCTTTTTTAAACCCTCAAATTTAATGGATTTGAGGGGCGAGCTATAAATCAAAATAAAGAACACAGATGGCTTCTACATAACTGCATAGCCTTGAACTTCTGCATAGGGAAAGAAGGAAGTAGACAGGTAGGTAAACTTCGTCCATTGACTGGAGAATAGAATCAAAATAATGGAACCAAGTGACCTGAACGGTGTCATCGATTTGAGAAGAAAAGGACACAGGAACCCTCTCCAAGGAAGGCATTTCAGAGGCAATGCGAGTTGAGTTCTGAAAGATAATTGTTCCTGTTGTTTCCATGTTCTTTCAAACTGACACTGATTTATGGTGACCCTGTCCTGGGGTTTTCTTGGCAAAATTGTTCAGATAAGGTTTGTCATTCCCTCTTCTTAAAAAGAAAGGGTGTGGATTTCCTCAGCTGAGTGAGCATTTGTACTATCTCGTATGACCTTATCACACAGGAAAGCCCTCACCCCAGTGCCATTTCACCAGCAAGTGTGGCAAAACAGCAGGCACATGGGACAATTCCTTCAGCCAATGTGCTGCTCCAGTACGCGATGCCTTCCCCATCACACGGGAAATGTTGCCCAAACAGAGCAGAAACTTACTGGTTCCACTGGAGCCAGCACAACATGGGAGGGCTCCCATGTTTGGGTAGAAGTGTCCAAGGATGCTTCCAGCCTGGTTGGGGGTGGGGCCTCTGCTGGAAGTCAGACGATGTCATGTGACAGACATGGAGCTGCATTCCTGAAGAAGGCTCAATGCGTCCTAAGACACTTGTATTTGGAAGTATGATGAGGTCCTACATGCAGCACTCAAACCACTACATCACACTGGCTCTCTTTTACTTCCCCCACAGCTATCAATATAAGTGCAAAACAACTGGAGCAATATCAAGAAATAACACTTTGAACTGGGTCCATCTATCTTGAATACATCTGTCTTGAATACAAAATTTCATAGGAATCTTTTCCTAGTCTGTCTTCAGTCACATTATTTTATAGCCAGCAAGCACCTGCAGACCACTTATTGTCTGTTTCATGTTACACTGATACCTGCACTATTTTAAATAGTAAGAGCATGAATCCACACAGCTGGACAGTTCATTGTGCAGGGAAAAGATCAGCTAGCTTTTACAGGGGATAGTAGGAGCAGAGACAAAAGGACTAACTGTGTTTGGATTGACAATAGTTTACTTTGAGGCACCATGACAGAATGAGTTTTGCATGCTTTACATGTATTTGTTTTATTTCATAATGGGCAAAAGAGTTTTTCCAATGTTTGCAGCAGCCTTGTGAAAGGTCTGTAGACATTTTCCTAATGCGACTGTGGCAGATAAATGTGTATCTTGTAGCATTATAATAGACGCATGTGATGAGCCATACATTTCACTGTTCCCAGTGCCCTGAGCATGTTTGCAACCATTTTTTTTAAAAAAAAATGAGAAACAGAAGACAAGAAAATGTTAAGTGCACTCATGTAGACAAAACTTCCCTTAATAATGAAATTGTCCACACACCAGAAGATGTTCTGGATCTCTTCTAATGAATCGTACACTCTGTTGACTTGACATAAGCAAATGTGTGCATATTATGGGGCAAATGAATAGAAAGAAGTCTGTCTCCCTGTCTCATCATACTGGAACCAGTCATAATCCACTGAAGCTGAAGAGGTGAGTGGGGGGGGGGGGGGCAGAAGAGAGATAAAAGGCAGAACTACACAGTTACACCATAGAATTCAGTGCCAAAAGATTTAGTGCTGCCAGCTTTAAAAAGGGATCAGATTCATTGAGCATAAGGCTATTGATGAATGCTACACAAAATCATTACACATTGAAGGCAGCATCAAAGACAGTGTACTAGATCAGTTGATGGTGACATGAATGGTAGGACATGGTTGTTTTAATGCAGTGGTTCCCAACCTTTTTTGACCAGGGACCACTTTGACCAGGGACCACTCTCCAACATTAGTACCAAAAGGGTTACGAATCAATTTTTGGTCAATTTTAGATTCAGATTGGTTGATTCAGATAGGTTGATTCAGAAAATGGCATTGGATAGACCACATCAGTTCTAGTTTCTGATACTGAACATATGCCGTCCAGTAGTCACCATGCTCACCCACAAAAAAAAACATATTTAACATTCTAGAGCTGATATAACAATACTAATCTTTTGTGGGTAATCAGCCTCTCCCCTCATGACATCCCTGTTGCCTCAGCACTATAAGAAGGTTTTATGAGACCAATCACTCTTGTTGCTGGGTGGTTTTGAGGCAATGTTGTAGTAATGATGAGGCCGTGGACCATATTTTTGTTCTTGAAGACCACTGGTGGTCCACCGACCACGGGTTGTGAACCACCGTTCTAATGCTTCACTTATTGGGTTTCTCAAGGACCTCGGTTGAGTATGGACTAAACAGGCCATGGCTCCTCTTAGGCTGATACAAAGATGAGAGAGGGGATTTTGCTCCTGTGGTAAGAACACTCAATCCTTACTTTGTACAATTCTTTATGCTATTGGTGAATCAGGGCCAGCACCAATATGGCAGAAAGGAAAAAGGTTCTTACTGTTTCACCTCAACACAGCCTAGGTGATCGAAATGATACAAACAGATCAGTCAAAACAGATGAGTGACTTAACTGTGATAGCTGTCAAAAATAGACACTTCCATGAAAACAAACATTAGTGAAAAGTCCACCTTTTATGAGAGTACTCGCTCATAAAAAGAGAGAAAAACAACAGTGCCACAATATAGATAAGAGGGGAGGATTGATACAAAACCCAAGCTCCCCATTGCTTTCAAATATATATTTCTTTTAGCAATGACTGCAGCAGGAAGCATCTTCCAACCTAAGTATTCCCACTAGAAAATATATCGTCTCCTTTTGCACCTTTGTACAAAAATAACTGAATAGAAAAGTAAGTGCTGGTTAATTGTTTTGTCTTTGTCCCAATTCTTGAGATAATTCGGTCACTTTACTCAGCCAGATCCATCCCAACCTAACTACCTAGATCTACATAGATGTAAATAAGGAATGAACATGATCATCCAAACTTAGTTTTTATTCCAAAACATACAACCATGAATGGATGGATAAACTTTGGCAATCCACTTTTTTTTTTATTCCTCAACTATTAAAATGCTTATAATAGACTTTAATTATAGAGACAGCGACACTGCCTGGTAGATCCATAATGTGGATTTTCACAGGAGTTTTTCTTATTCTTGGCAACAGCTAATATGTGACTGAGAAGCCAGGCAGCTGCATAGGGTTGGAGGGAAAAGGGGAATTGGGAATAACCAGCTGGGCCACTTCAGGCAAAGCAGTTTTTTCAACACAGTGATAACCTCCGAGAGAGAGAGAAATCACATCTATTCACAATCCATATATACTGTCGCATCGTGAACGCATGGGAATGTATAGATATATTGCTCTGCAGATGCACTTTTAAAAGATACTTGTGTGTATAAATGCTCCTGTTCCCCAAGGGGCCATCTATTTGATTAGGAGCAGGGAAAGTATGATTATATGTGTTTCAAATGCTGAATGATGGTTTCTGCGCAGAATACGAACACTGGGGAGAATTTAGAATCTTTTTCCATTTCAGTTCCGCCTAAATAGACTGCAATGAATTGATATGCATTTTAGTAAAAGAGAGAGAGGCTGTATTGGGATTAAGAATATCCCTTTTTTACTTATAAAGAGACAATTTACACACCAAGATAACTTGCAGAGAAGGCACACAAAAGATCTGTACATTGATATAAAGACGTCTATTTATCCCTGACACAACTACTGGTCAGAGCAGGTAATATTTCTAAATATATGTCTGCATCTTGAAGGAAGATTGGTAGGAAATAGAGGCAAGATAATAAGTCAGTGAGGTTAGATCAGGCTTGGGCAAACTCCACCCCTCCAAGTGTTTTGGACTTCAACTCCCACCATTCCCAACAGCCTCGGGCCCCTTCCTCCCCCCCCCCCCAGCCGCTTAAGCTTAAGCAGCTCAGGAGGGAAAGGAAGGGGCCCGAGGCTGTTAGGAATGGTGGGAGTTGAAGTCCAAAACACCGGGTGGGCCAGAGTTTTCCCAAGCCTGCCTTATCATGATAGCCTGAAGGTAACTGTAAGCAATATTTTTAATAATTGTGTGCATGAAACTAAGTTTGTGGACCTTGAACCATCAAAGATGCCCTTATCTCGGTCACCCAGGTGCACAATTTTGTATTTAGAGTATTTCAAATTTTGGAATTCTGGATAAGAAATACTAGACCTGGAGAGAAACCATTAATCTTTTGAGGGAAGGTAAGCTGTGAAGTGAGCAACATGGTGACTGTGGCTGAGGAAGTGGAATTTGACATTTACAGGAAGGTACAGAACACTGTGCAGAAAAGTATAATGAAAGGATTGACTGCAAGGATTGAAAGGTGACACTGTCACGGGGAAGAGCATAGCGTAAAAAGCGGGGAAAAGAAGTTGATGGTCTGGAAAAAATGGCAAGGTGTCGAGGGTGGTGAGAAATCATATGTGTTAATTCCAACTCTAGAGGTCATCCGAGATGCAATAAGGAGGAGGTGAGGGAGACTGGAGGATCTGAAACAGGAACAGTGTCAGAGTCCAAAGGGGAAGGGAGCTGCGGGAAATGCCAGGAGAAGCTGGATAGGAGAGAGATGGGGATGCTGGGCTGGCCGGTGGCTGACCAGAGGAGGGTGGGCTGTTGAAGTAGAAGAGAAAGGGGAGGAAGACATTTGTAAACTGAGGTTGGACGGCCATCTGTCGGGAGTGCTTTGATTATGGGTTCCTGCAAGGTGTCAGGGTCTGACTGGATGGCCCTTGGACTCTATTCCTACTTTATGACTCTATGCGATGGCACAATGGGTTAAACCCTTGTACTGGCAGGACTGAAGACTGACAGGTCACAGGTTCGAATCCAGGGAGAATGCAGATGAGCTCCCTCTGTCAGCTCCAGCTCCCCATGCGGGGACATGAGAGAAGCCTCCTATAAGGATGGTAAAACATCAAAACATCCACTGGGCAATGTCCTTGCAGACTGCCAACTCTCTCACACCGGAAGCGACTTGCAGTTTCTCAAGTCACTCCTGACACAAAAAAAAAACCCCTCTATGAATCCAACAGTTTCTATCATCCTATGCGAATGCAATGCATGAGTGCTCCTACACTATAGAATGGGTACAGTTTGGGACCACTTGTACTGCCATGTATGATGGGAGCTGTAGTTTGGTAGGGCACTAGCACTCTTTGCCAGAGAAGGTTAAGGATTTCATCGCATTGTGCCAGAGCAGTTAAAGTGGTCTCAAAGTGTATCAAATCTGCAGGGGAGATGCATCAGCAATTCACTGCCACCGCCCCTCCTGGCCACCACCTTTTTGGGAGGCATCTACAGTTTAGCATGAATGTTGAACTACCATGGCTCATTGCTGCAGAATGATGGGTGCTGTGGCTCTTCCCTCTTTGATAGAAAAGGCTAAGATCCTTGTAAAACTACAACTTCTGGGATTCCATAGCATTGAGCCATTGAGAAGTGGTGCCAAGCTGCATTCATTCTTCAGTGTATTTGTGTATTTTAATATGTATTTTGCAGAACTATGTTTTAATATATGTACTTGATAGAATGTTTTAGATGATTATGTGTTTTTAGTGATGTTGTAACCCGGCTCCCCATGGAAATCATCAAAGTGGTGCCAAACTGCCTACATTCTCTATTATGTGTGTGTGTGTGTGTGGGTGACATGGAGACAATTGAATGGGCATTTGCAGGAAGGTACAGGATAATATTGGGCTGGGAGGGGGGTGTATAATGAAAGGATTATTAGACTGCAAGGATGGAAAGGTGACACTGTGCCAGAGGAAAGAGCATTGGGATGGAATGATCTATGAAGATGTGTTATTGAAGGTTTTCATGGCCAAAATCACTGGGTTGCTGTGAGTTTTCCGGGCTGTATGGTCATGTTCCGGAAGCATTATCTCCTGAACTTTCACCTACATCTATTGCATGCAAGTAAGGTTTATATCTATCTATCTATATCTATGGAAGGTCCAGGGTGGGAGAAAGAACTCTTGCCTGCTGGAAGAAAGTGTGAATGTTGCAATTAATCACCTTGGTTGGCATTGCAAAGTCTTGCAGCTCCAAGGCCTGGCTGATTCCTGCCTGGGGGAATCCTTTGCTGGGAGGTGTTAGCTGGCACTGATATAGAAACCTCCCTTGCTTAGTTTCCAATATACCTCACGACCTCTGAGGATGCCTGCCACTGATGTGTGGGAAACCTCAGGAGAGTAGTGCAAAAAAAGCCAATGGGATTTTGGGCTGCATAAATAGGAGTCTAGAGTCTAGATCCAGGGAAGTCATGCTACTCCTCTATTCTGTTTTGGTCAGAACACACCAGGAATACTGTGTCCAATTCTGGGAACCACAATTGAATGGAAATGTTGATAAGCTGGAATGTGTCCAGAGGAGGGTGACTAAAATGATCAAGGGAAGAGAAGAAGAGAAGGCTGAGAGGAGACATCATGAGGGCAGTGTAATATGTGAGGGGAAGTCATAGGGAGGAGGGAGCAAGCTTGTTTTCTGCTGGCCTGGAGACTAGGACGAGGAACAATGGCTTCAAACTACAATAAAGGAGATTCTACCTGAACATTAGGAAGAACTTCCTGACTGTGAGAGCTAGTCCAGAAGTGGAACTCTCTGCCCCCCAGTGTGATGGAGGCTCCTTCTTGGAGGCTTTTAAACAGAGGCTGGATGGCCATCTGTTTGGGGTGCTTTGAATAAGATTTTCCTGGTTCTTGGACTGGGTTGGACTGGATAGCCCACGAGGTCTCTTCCAACTCAATTATTCTAGCTTCTGGAACATGGCCACACAGCTCGGAAAACTCACAGCAACCCAAATCTATGAAGAGCGGGGAAAGGAAGTTAATGGTGTGGGATGGGATGGGGATGGGGGTTGGAAGGTTGGATTGAGGGTCGGGGGGGGGGGGAAGGAATCTGTCTCTTGTCAGGACGGGTGCCTTTGAGCTCCCTATGGAAATCCAAGTGGGGCCTTATTTGGGGTTTTTCCCCCTCTAGTGTGATGAAGTGGCCAGATCTATGAAGAACGTGGAAATGAAGTTGGTGTGGAATGGGATGGGGGATTTGGGGTGGGGGGTTGGATTGAGAGTCGGTCGAGGGGTCTGTCTCTTGTCGGGATGGGTGCCTTTCAGTTCCCTATGGAAATCAAGTAAAGGTAAATGTTTTCCCCTGAAATTAAGTCCAGTCCTGGCTGACTCTGGGTGCTCACCTCCCATTTCTAAGCCGAAGAAGAGCCGGCGTTGTCCGTAGACACCTCCAAGGTCATGTGGCCAGCATGACTGCATGGAGCGCCCTTACCTTCTCGCGGGAGCGGTACCTATTGATGTACTCACAATTTGCATGTTTTCGAACTGTTAGGTTGGCAGAAGCTGGGGCTGACAGCGGAAACTCACGCCGCTCCCCGGATTCGAACCTGCGACCTTTCGGCCACAAGCTTAGCAGCTCAGCGGTTTAACCCACTGCGCCACCGGGGGCTCCTTGATCCAAGTGGGAGCCTTAATTCTGCGATGCAGAAGGGGGGGGGCTTGGGCCTTTGAGGCTCCCCTGGCTCCACTTGGACGGCAAGGGTCCCGGGGAGGGGGCTTCCCCTGCCCCCTGGCCCGCCTCCTCTCCTTCCCGGCCCGGCTGGGGACTCACCGGCGAGGGCGGCTCCGCAGGTGGTGATGAGGACGGCGATGGAGACGCCGAGGGAAGGCACGCCGTTCTTGAGGACGAGGACGCCGACGAGGAGGGTGACGAGGGGCAGGCAGCGCTTGAAGACCACGTACATGGGGAGGCTGAGCCCGCGGAGGGACCAGAGGGTGAGGCTGGACTGGAGCGTGGAGAGGAGGGTGACGCCGGCGAAGAGGCGCGCCAGGCTGGGGCCGAAGGGCGGCACGTCCAGGGCGCCCCTCCGCCGCAGCAGCTCCAGGCTCAGCGCCGCCGTGGAGCTGGTCAGGCACTGCAGCAGCGTCAGGAAGGCGAAGTGGTAGCGGCTCAGCAGGAACTTCAGCAGGATGTTCAGCGAGCCCGAGAAGACCCCGTGCGCCACCGCCACCCACACGCCCAGCGCCCGCCGGCCCCGGCACAGACCCTGCATGGCGCCCCCGCCGTCCGCCCCGCACCCGCCGCCGCACCCGCCGCCGCCTCCGTCCGCCTCGGTCCCGCAGAGGCAACTTCGCCGGCAGCCCGGAGCCCAGGGAGAGGCAAAGCCTTCTCCCCCGCGATCCCCCCGCCTCCCATCCACTCCCACTCAGGGACTCATCGGCGGGAGGAGGAGGAGGAGGAGGGCCCGAGCAAGAGGGGACGGCGCGGAGATGCCACGAGAGACGACGACGGCGACGACGGCGATGCTGACGCAGCAGGCGGACCCGCAGGACGAGGAGCTTCCCATTAGTTTAATTAACAAGCGGGAACCATCCGAGGAGGAACCCGCGTCCAGAGCCTTTGTTCCTGGAAGAAGGGAGGGAGGGAGGGAGGGAGGGAGGGGGGAGCACAGGAGGAAGGCGCACCGCTTCCAAGGATTGGCCCGCTTTCCCTCTTGTGTCCTCACCACCTCCAAAACCGAGACTTCAGGGTGGAGAAGGAAGGCTTGGGGGTCACACAAATACACAACCCTTGGAATAATTTGTGTTCTCTCTTCTCTCCCCCCAAACGGAGACTTATAAGGATGGAGAAGGAAGGGGTGACTATCAGGGCAATGCTCTCTCTCTCTCTCTCTCTCTCTCTCTCTTGTTTCCCCCCCCCCCCAAACCAAGACTTAAGGGCGGAGGAGGAAGGCTTGAAGATCACACAAATACACAACACTTGTGATGATTTGAACTCTCTCTTGTCCCTCCCCCCACTCCGAAACCGAGGCTTATAAGGATGTAGAAGGAAGGCTTGAAGATCACACAAATACACACCACTTGGAATAATTTGCCCTCTCTCTTGTTTCCCCCAAACCGAGACTTAAGGAGGAGAAGGATGGGTTGAAGATCACACCAAAACACACCGTTTGGGATGAGTTTCGTTCTCATGTTTCCCCCCGAAACTGAGATTTATAAGGATGGAGAAGGAAGGCTTGGAAATCACACAAATACACACCACTTGGACTGGTTTGCGCTCGCGCTCTCTCTCTCTCTCTTGTTTCCCCCTCAATTCAAAATTTAAGGATGGAGAAGGAAGAGTTGGCTATCAGGGCAACCCAGACACATACACACTCTCTCTTGTTTCTCCCCTCACCCCCACCCCCCCATCACAACCAAGATTTCGGGATGGAGAAGGAAAGCTTGAAGATTACACAAGTACACACCATTTGGAATTATTTGCTCGCTCGCTCTCTTGCTTCCCCCAAACCCAGACTTAAGGGTAGAGATCAGGGCAAGCCATACACATACACACTCTCTTGCTCTCTCTCTTGTTTCGCCTCCTCAAACCCGGACTTAAGGATGGAGAAGGAAAGGTTGGAGATCTCACAAATACACACCACTTATTTGCTCTCTATCTTGTTTCCCCCACAAATCAAGATTTAAGGATGAAGAAGGGTTGAAGATCACACAAATAAACTCTACTTCAAATTATTTGCTCTCTCTCTCTCTCTCTCTCTCTCTCTCTTGTTTCTCCCCCTAAACCAAGACTTAAGGATGGAGAAGGAAGTCTTGAAGATCACACAAATACCACCTCGAATAATTTGCTCTCTCTCTTGTTTCGCCTTCAAATCAGGACTTCAGGATGAAGAAGGAAGGGTTGACTATCAGGGCAATGCACCCAAATACCCACAGTCTTGTTGTCTTTCTCTCTCTTGTTCCTCTCCCCCCCCCCCCCAAACCAAGACTTAAGGACGGAGGAAGAAGACTTAAAGACCACACAAATACACACTACTTGGGATAATTTGCTCTGTCTCTCTTGTTTCCCCCTGAAGCCAAGACTTACTCGGCTTGAGGGGGAAACAAGGGGGAGAGAGCAAATTATCCCAAGTGGTGTGTATTTGTGTGATTTAAAGCAACCGGATTAAAAGTGGATCCATGCTTTACTATGATGAGTGCTCTGGTGTGATGAGGTTCAGGATGGAGAAGGAAGGGTTGACGATCAGGGCAACCCACACACATACACACACCCTTGCTCTCACATGTTTCTCCCCCTCAAACCAATACTTAAGGGTGGAGAAGGAAAGCTTGAAGATCACACAAATATACACCATTTGGAATGATTTGCCCTCTCTCGTTTTCCCCCAAACCGAGGCTTAAGGATTGAGAAGGAAGGCTTGAAGATCATACCAAGACACTCCACATGGAATGATTTGCTCGCCCTCTCTTGTTTCCCCCCAAACCCAGACTTAAGGATGGAGAAGAAAGAGTTGACTTTCAGGGCAACCCACACACATGCACACACTCTTGCTCTCTCTCTCTCTTGTTTCTCCCCCTCAAACCAAGACCTAAGGCTGGAGAAGGAGGGGCTGAAGATGACACAAATACACACCACTTGGAATTATTTGCTCTCTCTCTCTTGCTTCCCCCTCAAACCGAGATTGAAGGATGGGAAAGGAAGGCTTGAAGATCACACAAACACACACCACTTCGAATAATTTGCTCTCTCTCTCTCTCTCTCTCTCTCTCTCTGTTGTTTCTCTCTTAAGCCGAGGCTGAAGGATGGAGAAGGAAGGGCCGAACGAGAGAACACTACTTCTCAAACCCAAGACTTAGGTTTCCACCCAAACACAAAACTAGGATGGAGAAAGGGAGAGAGGGGTTGTGCCCGAAAGCGGCCGAGGGCGACACACGTACACAAATACAGACACTGCAACTTCCGAGTTGTTTGCCCTCAGAGAAAAAACCCAGAGAGGCTACACTGCCAGAGTGAGGCGAGCAAAGCTGGAAGGGGGCGATGGACCCGTCCTGGGCACCATTCCGTATTCCGTAATGGAGGAGCCATTCCTCCTCATTACATGGATGCGGGCTGAGGGGCTGTTTTCTAAGGAATTAGAGAAACGCACTGATCCGGCCTCTGGCCTGGCGGGTCTTGGGCAAGCACCAGAAACAGGGGCCGAATGGCCGCTTTCGAGGCAGCTCTCTCTGGCGCTTGCCGAAGACCCGCCAGGCCAGAGAGGCCGGATCGATAGAGGTCTCGAATTCCTTCCCCTCAAGAGAGTTCAGCGAAAGCTTGGAGAAGCTCCGATCCATAAACTTCCTCAAAGTCAAGCGCCTCAAAACAAGGCGGAAGGGCTTCCTTCGCGCTCAAGCCTTGAAATCCTCTCATGAAAGGAACGCCGTCATATTTGTGTGCAGGAGAGATTGATTGATAGGCAAATGGATGGGTGGATGGGTGGATGGCTGGATGAATGGGTAGGAAGGCAGGCAGGCAGGCAGGAAGGAAGGTAGGTAGAGAGAAAGAGAGAGAGAGAGAGAGATAGGGTAGGTAGGTCGATTAGATAGATAGGTAGATTAGATAGGTAGGTAGATAAATTAGATAGGTAGGTAGGTTGGTAAGTAGGAAGGGAGGTAGATTTGACAGACAGACAGACAAGGCGGGAACAATGGCTTCAAACTACAGTAAAGGAGATTCCATCTGAACATGAAGAAGAACTTCGTGACTGTGAGAGCAGTTCAGCAGTGGAACTCTCTGCCCCGGAGCGTGGTGGAGGCTCTTTCTTTGGAGGCTTTTAAACAGAGGCTGGATGGCCATCTCTCCGGGGTGCTTTGAATGCAATTTTCCTGCTTCTTGGCAGGGGGTTGGACTGGATGGCCCATGAGGTCTCTTCCAACTCTTTGATTCTATGATTCTAGATATATAGATTATATAGGTTAGGGTTAGGTAGGTAGATAAGTAGATAGGTAGATAGATAGATAGATAGGAAGGTAGGTAGGTAGATTAGATAGGTAGGTAGGACTGAAGGAAGGAAGGAAGGTAGGTAGATAGATCAGGTAGGTAGGTAGGAAGGAAGGTAGATAGATAGATAGATAAATAGATAAGGTAGGTAGGTAGATTAGATAGGAAGGAAGGTAGATAGATAGATAGGTAGGTAGGAAGGAAGGTAGATAGATTAGATAGGTGGTTGGTAGATTAGGTAGGTAGATAGATAGGACACATGTCCTTTTTCCGTGCCAGGAAGAATATGAACAGAGGAAGAGGAGATTCCTCCCTCAAGGCGTTATGAGCGAGAATTATGATGGTGGTGTTTCCCCTCCCTCACAATTGCAACGCTTGAAGTTCCCTCAGGGTCGCCCATGCTTCTCCCCTCACAAGGCGGGGATTGTGGAGGAGCAGCGACTTCCTCGCCCTTCACCACAGTCATAAAGGTGGCTAAAGGGTAGAATTGGCAGATAGTAAACATGGCGATGGTTCCACTCAAGTGTCGGGCTCCATCAAACTTTGTGAAGGGAAGTCGTCTTTTCCTTCAGGAGCCTCACGCTCTCCTCGGTGGCCTTTGCCCAGATCAGGAGAGCAGACGACTACATGGCTTGCCCCCAGAGTCATTTGGGTCCTCGGCCTTTATGAAAGGCTGCCGGTCGTCATCGAAAACCCGGGAGGAAAGGGCAATGGAGTCTTCTTCAGAAGGCAGTAGACTCCATTAGAACAGACATGGGCCAACTTGGACCCTCCAGGTGTTTTGGACTTCAACTCCCACCTTTAGGGGCCCGAGACTGTTAGAAATGGTGGGAGTTGAAGTCCAAAACACCTGGAGGACCCAAGCTGGCCCATGCTTGCATTAGAAGAGGGCCCTGAGCAGCAGATCTGGGCAGCAGAAGTGTTCCTTATTTCGTTTCTTGTTCCAAAATGTTTCATTTGTTGTTCCAGAATGTTAACTGCCAAGGAGAAGGAGAGGTGTTTGTGTAATTTTGAGTTGTTTGCTTTCGCCTTAGGTGTCCAAACAGTCTACCTTGGGGAAGGCTGCACTTTGACCTGGGAAGGGTGGCGTGGTCTCTGTGTGTTCCCTTTGCTGATCCCTCTTCCTGCTACCTGCCTTCCCCCTCAACAAGAGGGGAAACACCTAAACGAAGGGGCAGCGGGTTCTCCCTCTCCACCCCCCCCCCCCCTACAATGTATACTTTGACTGAGGCTGAGGTTATATCTGCTGCACTACACACAGTTGTATCAGTTGCAGCCTCTGAAACTGCTGTGGTTCTATGTATTGTTGAAGGCTTTCCTGGCTGGAATCATTGGGTTGTTGTAGATTTTTTGGGCTATATGGCCATGTTCTAGAAGCATTCTCTCCTGATGTTTCTACTTCAAGCATCCTCAGAGGTTGTGAGGTCTGTTCCATGGCTTTCTGAGATCTGTAATTTGCTGGCTTCTCTGCTAAGAAGTTCTAGTCTGCTCCTCTGGACTACAATTTCCAAAGGACCCCAAGAAGAGCAGGATTGAGGATTTATTTATTTAGTTATTTATTTACTTTATTTGTATACCGCTGTTCTCAGCCCGTAGGCGACTCATAGCGGAGCAAAAATTCAATGCTAACAACAACAGGATATGTAAAAACAATTAACACAATAACAGATTAAGCAATTAACACAATAACAATTCACTGGCGTCTCATAACTGAAAACATGATCCAAACTCGTCATCCATTGTTCCGTTCCTATACTCATTGCACTGCCTATTTAAACGCCTGTTCAAATAGCCAGGTTTTCACTTTTCTCCGAAATACCATTATTTATTTATTTATTTATTTATTTATTTATTTATTTATTATTTGCATTTATTAACCGCCACTCTCAGCCCGAAGGCGACTCGTGGCGGTGTACAAAACATAGAACATAAAGACAACAATTACAATAAATTCAGGGTCATAACACACATCTAACTAACACACAGCTAATTAAGCTAAACATCCGCTTCGTCTTGTTTGGGTCACAATCAGTCTCGTAGTCATAGTCCATTCCAGTGGTCGTTCCAAAGCATAGCATTTAATTGAAGGCCTTTTCAAAGAGCCAGGTTTTCAGGCCCTTGCGGAAGGCCAGGAGGGAAGGCGCCTGTCTAATTTCAGCGGGGAGGGAGTTCCAGAGCCGGGGGGCCACCACCGAGAAGGCCCGCTCTCTCGTCCCCGCCAAGCGTGCCTGTGAGGCAGGCGGGACCGAGAGAAGGGCCTCCCCGGATGATCTCAAGGTCCTCGTGGGCTCGTAGGCCGAGATGCGGTACTCAAGGTATTTTGGGCCGGAACCGTTTAGGGCTTTGTAGGTTAGCACCAGCACCTTGAATTGGGCCCGGTAGCTAATCGGCAGCCAGTGGAGCTGGGACAGCAAGGGCGTTGTGCGCTCCCTGCGTCCCGCTCCGGTTAACAACATGGCTACCGCGCGCTGGACTAGCTGGAGCTTCCGGGCCGTCTTCAAGGGCAGCCCCACGTAGAGAGCGTTGCAGTAGTCGAGCTGATCTGATGTCCGTGGGAAGGGCGTTCCACAGCCGAGGGACCACCACCGAGAAGGCCCTGTCTCTCGTCCCCGCCAGCCGTGCCTGTGTTGCAGGCGGGACCGAGAGCAGGGCCTCCCCGGAAGATCTCAAAGTTCTAGTGGGTTCATAGGCAGAGATGCAATCGGATAGGTAACTTGGGCCGGAACCGTTTAGGGCTTTATAGGCCAACACAGCACTTTGAATTGTGCCTGGTAGCAAATTGGCAGCCAGTGGAGCTGGCGCAACAGAGGAGTTGTATGCTCCCTGCGTGCCACTCCTGTTAGTATCATGGCTGCCGAACGTTGGACTAATTGAAGCTTCCGAACCATCTTCAAAGGCAACCCCACATAGAGAGCATTGCAGTAGTCTAATCGGGATGTAACCAGAGCGTGGACTACCGTAGCCAAGTCAGACTTCCCAAGGTATGGGCACAGCTGGCGCACAAATTTTAGCTGTGCAAATGCTCCCCTGGTCACCGCTGAAACCTGGGGTTCCAGGCTCAGCGATGAGTCCAAGGTCACACCCAAGCTGCGAACCTGCGTCTTCAGGGGGAGTACGACTCATTTTATTTTGTAGGATAGACAACCATTCAGGGTCTCTAAACTATAATTCAGCCCAGATCTAAAGTAGTCCAGATCTCTGTAGCAGAGAATTCCAAGTCCTTTGGTAAACTAAGTATCACATGATTCCTTAAAATGAAGCCCTAATAATTAAAAGTGGCACAAAACTGATGTAACTGTGGATTGTAGACACTCATGTATGTCTTGGCCTCACTTGTGTCATTTCCTGGTCTCAGTTGGCGACATTATGAACCAGGGTTAGTTTAAGTGGTAGTAAAGCACACCTTCATTTAAACGGAGGTTTACGCAAGATAAATGTGGAACTCCACCTTGTGCTTTAGAAAGGTTTGTAATCAGTTTTGCTGCTGCAGCAATACTTGTGATCCAGTTTTCAAAGTGACAGCCATGTTAACCTGTTGCAGCAAGCAGCAACTGAGAATCATTCAGCAAACTTTAAAATGCATCCTATGATCTTTGGTGGGCTACATTCCACATACAGTGATGTGGACTATAATCTGTGCAAGGTATAATACTGGGCCACAAACTGTTGTCATCTAGTCAGCTCCCAGAAGTCCTAGCTAAAATGGTATTGGACTAGTTGAAGTCCCAGATATCCAAAGGACCAGATTCTACATTGCTAGGAAGGGAGAAAGCTTGTTTTCTGCTGCCCTGGAGACTAGGATACGGAACAATGGCTTCAAACTACAAGAAAGGAGATTCCACCTGAACATGAGGAAGAACTTCCTAACTGTGAGAGCTGTTCAGCAGTGGAACTCGCTGCCCCAAAGTGTGGTGGAGGCTCCTTCTTTGGAGGTTTTTAAACAGAGGCTGGACGGCCATCTGTCAAGAGTGCTTTGAATGCAATTTCCCTGCTTCTTGGCAGTGGGTTGGATTGGTCGACCCAAAAGGTCTTTTCCAACTCTTTGATTCTATGATTCTATGACATATCTGACTAAAAAAAAAACTATAATGGTCCAATACAACTTTCTGTTATTTTAATTTTGGATCTGTAGCTACATTAGTCTCCTTGTTAGCATGTGAAACATGACATTTCCTCATAAGTTGATGTGAATAATGTATAAGCTGTGGTCGTGGCTGAATAGTTAACAGTTTACTGGCACCCAAGACATTTCACTGTAAAGAACAAGAGGGTAACATCTTCCATGATCTGACAAATACTCATTCAGCACCAGCAATGGGACAACCATCCTTCATTGCACCTGAATAGAGTAGGCTGACCTAGGCTTGCAAAGCAAGGTGTGTAACATTGATTATGATCACCCCACTGAATAATGGAGAAACAGACAAGAGTTCTTTCTCCAACCCTGGAGACTCCACAGATATATAAATCTCAACAGCCCTCACAACCTCTGAGGATGTCTGCTATAGATGTGGGCAAAACGTCAGGAGAGAATACTTCTGGAACATGGCCATACAGACCATAAAACTCACAGCAACCCAATGGAGAAACACTTTGTGTATTTCATAGAATCATAGAATCAAAGAGTTGGAAGAGACCTCATGGGCCATCCAGTCCAACCCTCTGCCAAGAAGCAGGAATATTGCATTCAAATCACCACTGACAGATGGCCATCCAGCCTCTGTTTAAAAGCTTCCAAACAAGGAGCCTCCACCACACTCCGGGGCAGAAAGTTCCACTGCTGAATGGCTCTCACAGTCAGGAAGTTCTTCCTCGTGTTCAGATGGAATCTCCTTCTTGTAGTTTGAAGCCATTGTTCCGCGTCCTAGTCTCCAAGGAAGCAGAAAACAAGCTTGCTCCCTCCTTCCTGTGGTTTCCTCTCACATATTTATACATGGCTATCATATCTCCTCTCAGCCTTCTCTTCTTCAGGCTAAACACGCCCAGCTCCTTAAGCCACTCCTCATAGGGCTTGTTCTCCAGACCCTTGATCATTTTAGTCGCCCTCCTCTGGACACATTCCAGCTTGTCAATATCTCTCTTGAATTGTGGTGCCCAGAATTGGACACAATATTCCAGGTGTGGTCTAACCAAAGCGGAATAGAGGGGTAGCATTACTTCCCTAGATCTAGACACTATGCTCCTATTGATGCAGGCCAAAATCCCATTGGTTTTTTTTGCCACCACATCACATTGTTGGCTCATGTTTAACCTGTTGTCCACGAGGACTCCAAGATCTTTTTCACATGTACTGCTCTTGAGCCAGGCGTCCCCCATTTTGTATCTTTGCATTTCGTTCTTCTTGATGAAATAGGCTGTAGAAAGCCAAATAAATCACATAAAAGTTTTGTGATCATGAGGTGTATCACAGCAAAATCAAGACAGAGACTTGAAGCACTTTAAAGACTAGTGAATGCTCCTCCGGCTTGCAGTTTATTTTACCAAATGCAGAGACTTCATTGTTTTTTTGCTGCAGCAGATTATCAGGGCTATATCCCTATAAATTTGTTTCAGAAGCAGCAATTTGGCTGACAATCACTCTATGATTTCCACATTGTTGTTATTGGTGCTGTTATGCATCTCCAAATCAACTATGAATTATGGTGACTCTATTATAGGGGTTTCACGGCAAGATTTATTCTGAGGAAGATCCCTCCAAGGCTAAGAGAATAGATCTTGCGCAAAATCACTCTGTGGCCAAGTGAGGATTCAAACCCTGGCCTTCCAGCATCCTAATTTAACACTTGGACCACTAGATTACACTGACTCTTGTGATCTTTGCACCTGGAGGAAAATGGTAGGACATTCCTTCCTGCTCAAAGTCCAACATTCCATCCACTGCACCACACTGCTTTTCTCTCCAAACTAATTTTCCTAATACATGTTGTGAATTACCTATTAAGTCTGGTTCTCTGTCCATGCTGCACATTAGGAGTGTGCTGACTGCAGAATAGAATGGAGAGCCTTGCCACAACAACACTAGATAAGATCTTGAATCGAAACAGGCCATACTGCTGCTAGTGAAATTGCTGCCATTAAATTGCATTAAGGAGCCTGACAAAAGGGTTGATAATTTCTTTCCCCCTGAAATCTGTTCATGAGGATCTTGGAGGAAAGAGATGTAGACAAGTAAACAAAAAAGGGAGTGAGGATTGGCTCTGACATTTGAATCATTTTTGCTTTGTAATGGATTCTTATTCTTTTTCAAACTTTACCATTTCATCAGACTTAACAAAACAGTAAAGTTTACAGTATAAATGTAGCAACTTTTAATTTATGTGGGTTACATAGAGTCAATAAAAACAAAACAGTACCTGCACATACAATCTGAAAACTATAACATCAAAATAGAGGCAAGAATAGGAAAAAGTAAGTTTTTATCAGAGTGGTGGAATGACTCAGCTTCCCATTTCTTCTCCCTTTCCACCTGCTGGAAGGGATTCTCAGCAGGGCTGGTTTTTTCACCACCACCCCCCCCCCTGCCCTGTGTTGCATGGTGGAATGCTCATATTCTGGCATGTCATCCATGCCCCTTTACAAATATATTGCATTTCCCAATCACTCAATGGTTCATCCCACACTTGAGGAACCAATTAAATGCAATGTGCTATTCTTTGGCCTTTGGAATACCCAATTTTAGTCTAAATGTGTATGTATGTCTATGTCTGTGTAATAAAAATGAAAAAAAGTAAAGATTGGTAGCTTTGGGAGGGGGTTCTTTTGGGGAGTATAATCCTGATGTTAGGCTGCAAATTATAATGATATGTGAAAATTGTTTCTGCAACATGGTTCCTTCCCTCTCACCCTCCCTCCATCTCTCCCTTTCTCCAAATAGTTCTCTAGGAAACTATTTGGAGGAACATATATTTCCTCCATATATGTCCCCTGATTAGGGACATATATTTCACTGAAGACCATACAGTGAAGACAGTAGGAATGAAAATTCTGGTAGCAAGACCATCCACAGAATCATGCTTCCAGCCATCTCTGCAGGTACTTGCGTTGTATTGAATGGGAATGCATTTTTTTTTCAAAACCAGCAGTCCAGAGAACTGGCTGCTGTGGCAATGAAGATATACCATGTTTTGGAAAAGCCAATTCCCATCTGGAAGGAAAGGTGAGAAATAAATTAATTCTAAGTGTTCTCCAAGATTAATGTGCACTGATGATTTGATAGCTCCAAGGACTGTGTTTATAGTCTTAGTCAATGCAGAATAGCTGTCTGCAAATTGGTGCCCACCAGATAGAGACTTAGACAAATAGAGAGACAGGTACAGATAAGAAGAATGATTTAATTTCTATTAAACAGGGGTGTGTGGGGAGGTGTAATGGAAGGAGGGAAAGGATAGGTTCAGAAGGTCTCATAGATTGCAATTCTTGCCCAGTCTGTAATGAAAGTAGACATGGCTCAGATGTCATCAAGCTTTATTCCAGTAAAAGTGAGGAACGCGTCCAGCATGAAGGGGGAAATAAGCCAAAATCAGTTCCATTTTTACTTCCACCCTGCCAGCAAAAGCCTGGCAGGACTCTGGCTAGAAAACAGCCTCTGAGATCGGAGTGCTCTGTCTATCCGCCTCTTCAACCTTAGGATTGCTCCCTAAGAATACTAATTTTAAAGCAGAATTCCAATAATTTAAAAGCACACTGTGATAAAGCACTCAGAACACTTCCATAGAATTCTTACATTTTCATGGCAAGCGCAAAGCCAGGCAAAAGAGAAGAATATGAGAGAACTTGAATGTGCCCTTTAAAATAAGGATTAAGCACTAATGACATTTCTACTTAAAAGGCCACTTCTGAATGCAGTGACTGAAGGACCCCAAGATACTGCTGTGAACCTTAAAAGCCACTACTTTAAAATAAATCATTATGCTTCGAGAATTCAAAGTTGGCTTTCAATTACTGCTGATGAAACCTTTTTCATTCTCTGTTGCAAGATGTTTATGCCCTTCCTGCTTTAGAAATTATTTGTTAAGGTTAAAAACTATACCCCATATATTTAAGTGTATGACACATCTGATGCCAGATTTATTTATTTTTCAAAAAGGATATTGGCTAGCTACAGACATCAGTATATGGGGAGGATGATAAAATTAGAGGAACTTTATATTGGTGTAGTGAAACCAGGGTTTGGAGGGTCCAAATACTAGACTTTCCGATTTACCACAGATAATATCATCTGACATCTCCTTTGCCTTCCCTCGGCCCGGTTCCCTGATCCACCTAAGTTTAACCACAAATCTCACTGTAACTGGAGAAGAGTTTCCCCCCACCTACAATATATATTTATGGGATGGGTTGATCTTGGATGGGCAATAAAAAGACCCATTCTGATTGAGATGAAAACTAGTAGAACTGAACTTGTTGACTTGGGATCAATGCAATCATTTCCATTATTGGATATTATTTGTTGAGGGAGTATAGTCATGACAATCCTAAATTACAGAACTGACTACATAAGCGGATGTGAAATTAATGTACAATTGTCTTCAAGCTGATAAAGTGAGATTTCTGTCAACCTACCCGACTATTATTTAATAACATAAAATGTGACTATCATATTTCTCTTATGCAGAAATATTACCAACCATTCAATTCTCCCATGTTGCGTGCTCAAATACTAGAAGCAGGAGATGATCAGCAGAAAGACAGTGCTCAAATGAATGATACATTTTAGCATTTATTACTTTGAGTATTACCATACGCTGTAAGCAGTAGTTTTATGGTTATGTGCAATTTCTTGGTTGACAAATTTACAAGTGTTTGTGACACTTCAATCTTCTTCTGAGAAAAACAGAAATTGGAACTTTAGTGTTTAATAAATGGGCTTCTTATAGGAAACAAGCTCAGAAACTTGTTCCAATTTTAAAGAAATGAAATTTGAGTGCAGCTCCACACGTCAGTACAGCTTCTCCATTTATTTCAGTGGGGGGAAATGGATCTGTATGGTCACGTGTCTGTGTCTGTGTCTGTGTCTGTGTGTGTATACAGGTACCTTGGAAAAGTTTTTAAGGGAGTGGGGCTCAAAACCAGCAGGCAAATCATTCTGAATTTTGGGTGTTTGCATGTGTGTTTTAGTAACAGTAAAAGCATGAAGACAGTGAATAATAATGATGATATAACCAATAACTAAAGCAGTTAACAATTTGACTACAATGAGGAAAATGACAAAATATTAACATACTATGAAACTGTTTAAAACATAAAATAATACTGTATATTAAAGAAAAGGGGAAAGGCAGTAAGACCTCCATATCCATGGGGGATACAGTCCCTGTTGGAGCAGTTACCTGAGACCATAGGTTCAACTGAATACCAGATTCCACCAAACTCCAAGACAGTGTATTTGACTGTCAAATAGCTCTTACTGTCAGGAAAGTGTTTCTAATGTCTAGGTAGAATCGCTTTTCCTAAAATTTGAATCCATTGCCCCATGTGCTAGTATCTAGAACAACACAAAACAAGCTCGCCCCTCGATATGACATCCTTTCAAATACTTCAAAATAACTATCATGTCCCCTCTCAAAAGTCTTGTCTCCAAGCAAAACATACCCAATTCCCTAAGTTCCCAAGTATTTCTCCCCGAAGCATGAAATGCTTTAATAATACCATAATCTATGATCCAAGATTGCTTTCTCTACAGGATCATGTTCTTCCTGACAACATTGCAAGAACCATGTATCTGTGGGAGAGATGTTCCCAGACAGACTATGGTTATGTGAACTGTAGATGACCAAATAACATTGAACTACCTCACTCTCTGCCCTAGCATGCCATATAAAACTTTATGGTAACTTCCGGGGGAAAGTATGCCATTGAATCTCCTGGAGGACCTAGTAAATTAATAAGTGCAGGTAAGTGAACCCGTGGATATGGGAGTATTACTGTCTTATCATTCTTTCCCATCTACCAAGTGTTCCTGTATATAGAACCCGAACTGGACCTGGGCAGATGGGAATTTGAGATTGTACATGTCTGTTTTGAACTCTAGATGGAGAAATTCACCATGCTTCATGTTTGGTTTGGGCCTATTCCTCATTTTGAGTTCAAAAGCACTTTGCTGGCCATGTTGTTTGAATACTCTATTTCTTATTCTATCTCTGAGCACGATCTGCAGTAGTGAAGGCATTCAATTATATAGATGATGGGAAAATTCCATGTGTGAGAGAAGTCCATGGGCCCTGGTTTCTTCAACAAAGGAACAGAAAACTGCCTAGCTGTGTCCTAATCTCTCAGTCTCTCCCAATACGGATGCCACATAACTATAAGAGAAAGGTTGCTATCTTGTGAAAGCTCAACATACGTGCACAAATCTTGGAAAATCAGACCTTCTTCATGGAGTCTGTCCATGCAAATGAGAATCTCTTTTCTTCATAGTTTATCAAGCAAGAAAAGCAACAGGGCTGGAGCAGAGATGGGTACTTCCCTGCTCCTGGTTGTAGAAACAGAGGCTATGTTTGTGCACATATGCAGATACATACTATATTTTTATAATTCTAAGACACACTTTTCCCCGATATAAACATCTCTAAAAACGGGGTGTGTCTTAAGATTGCAGGTGATATATATATATATATATATATATATATATATATATATGGGTTTTTTTTCTGTTGTTGGTACTGAAACTGGTGTGCATCTTATAATCAATAGTGTCTTCGAATAAAATAAATGCTGTTTGTATAAAGACAGGTTGTGAGTAAGCACCCTGATCATTATCTGGCAAAATGAGAATTTCCTTTGACACCATGTATCTTTACCACTTTGTATAATTTTGGTAAATGCTTAAATGAGTGGTATTCTTATCTGTATTTGAGAGTGGTTCAATCTGGATGGGTACAATATTCCTCTCCTGGGTCTTTTTTTAGTTTGTCTTGTATACAGATAGCAGTGTTCTCCCATTTCCTGTGTGTACATGATTTTTTTAATGGTCTTGACTTCATTTAAATTTACAAAAACTGTAAAATCCCCACACTGCAGGTGCCAGTTCTGCAACACACACCTCCAGCTTTTGTGCCTTGCTGCTGCCATTCTATCCCGATACCCTTATCCTTCTATGTCTGCTGCAAATACGCTGAAATCACTGTACTGCAGAACTTGGGGCTTAGATATACAACCTTGCCAGCTTGTTCTTCCACAGAAACCAGTGGCATTTCTTTGCTTCTTGGTAAATCTTTGTCTTCTTCCTTGTTTTATAGATATTCTAATTCCACTTAAGGTGGATTTTCAGGAAAGATCTAAAGATATCCAAGGAAAAGAGGTTTGTGCTTTTTTTGCACACAACTTCACATTATACCATTTTTATCAGAATGCTTGTGTGAGTTTTTGTTCTACTTATTTCCTGAGTTGTCCTGGATGCTTCAGCATTGATTTCAAAAAACAAAAAAACTAATCAAAAAAACAACTGCTATAGCTCAGAGAATTGCTGCATAGTTGCTCTTATTGAATTTCTCTACCTGTATCCTCTTCTCCCACTTCCTCAAGCCTTAGAACCTTGATTACCCTATCTTTCTCTCCAGAAGTTCTCTTGGAATTGAAACTAAGCCCATTCCAGTTCATTTTTACCATGCATAATCAGTTTGCCAGGCACTGCTTGTTCTCTGTTAATTTCCCCATACTGAAATCTGAAATGTATGGACTTCTATGACATTCTTTTAATTATGTCTCTGCTATGCATAGGATTTGCAGCTGCACATAAGATAATTAATTCTGCATTAGAATGTGTATAGTTAAGTATGCTAATACCAACACTGATAATTGTGTGTGTGTATATATATATATAGCTATTTGGGGCACCCTGTATCTGCAAGGAATAGTTTCCCAGCTGTACTGCAGTTACCTCAAACTGCAGATATCACATAAAGCATTAAATTACGTGATCTCTGGTCCCGGCATATTACAGAATTGCCTGATGCACCAAACAAATTCCCAGAAAGACATGTTTTTCTCAGATGTGGGTAAGTGAAACCACTGATATGGGTTCTACTGCTCCTGTAACTTTGCTGCATATATTTTGCTTTCTGATCATTGTGTATAAAATTTTCTTTCAAGCCTTGAATGCAATATTGGGAGGAAGGTATTAAATAAATAAATATTATTTTCTTATGTCTGTCAAAATACTTTAAAAACTAACTTGGTGAATATGCATTTTCTGTTAGGGCTACAAGACTCCTTATACACATGTATCTGATAAGGTCTTCAAGTACATATCTACAGAGAACACACACAGAAGCTAAATGTGAGGGATTTTCATTTCATCCATCCAATGCACCATGATGGGAATCCTTAGGTGTTTTGCAGGAAGAAAAATGAAAATCTTGGTGGGAGCTTTTATTTTTCCAATTGAAGAAAGAAATGTAGAAAAAAGGGTCTGACAAAACTATTCGGCAACTGTATATCATCTGCAGCCCACTTATAATATACACCATATTACAATGCATCATTAAATAGAAATATAATGAAATCAATTGACTGTTATACACATCATTGTGATGCTACTTTCTTATATAATATATTCTACATTTGAACAATGGCAGATTATCAAATTAAAATGCAATTTACATTTTTTCCATTTTCTAGATATTGGACACAGTTCCTGCCACCCAATACTTAAAACACCTGCTTGCCGTGTATCTTATAGTACCGTCTTCTCCAACTTGATGCCATGCAGATGTGTTGGGGAGCAGAAAGTTGAGGAAGGTTGCTTACTCTATAGAGATCCAGAATTGTTTCTGCCATCTTCATTTTTTAAATTATTCTACTGGCCCAACACAGTTTTTGTGAAAGGTATTACGGATTTTGTCCCATAGTTGTAGTCTTAACTGAAATATCCCATCCCATTTTATTACAAGACACAAGGCAGTCATCAAGACTTGAATATCCTATTTTTCTCTTCCCTAGGAGTCCTTCCACGTCATCTGTCTTCCATAGACACATCTTTTATGCACCCGCTGTCAGTGAAGGAGGACTATATATCTTCACTGTTTCATCCCAAGCACAGTCTGCCACCTAAGGAAGGAAACACAATTCACTTTAAAGTGACCGGTGGTGGTTTGAGTGGAAAACTAAATACAAAAAATCACAGGAGCATGAACTGAAAGAGAAACCTGTATATAATATTTTGACAGTTGAGCTCACACATTCCCATAGCTTCAGAGGCAAGTCTCTCTACAAACTTTTAAGTGAAATATCCTCCAATGCTAACACAAGGCAACATATATGAAAACAGATTAAATTTAAAAATATGTATTCAAGGCAAGAATTTTAAGCAAATTTAAAAGAAAAATGGAAGCATTTTAACTATCTTAAACTGTTCCTTGTCTTTTATAGAAATAGAAATGTGCAAGAAAATGGATCTTTTTGGTTTAGGAACATTTAGGCAGGGCACTCAACAGCAAAGAAGAATCCAGAATGTTTGGCAAAGTTGTGCTTACAATTGGCATTTCATTATTTTCACGGGACAAAAGTACATGGTACGGGCCAGCTGCTACCACTGATGTGTTATGTAGTGGTTTGAGTGCTGGATTGGGAGACAAGGGTTCAGCAATGGAAATTTCCTGGGTGATCCTGGAGAAGGCACACACTTCAAGACTGATTGGAAAGCAAAGGCAAGCCTCCTCTGATTTATGCTCGCCAAGAAAACCTCGCAACACTAGGTTCAATTTGAAGGCACAGCAAAAACAACCACAATGTGTTTCACATAGGGTTGTTAGCTATACATTGTTTCATGAAGTTATAGGGGCCCCCAATAACTACTCCATTTATTGTATTCTCAGATTTATATTAAATATTTACTTACCTCAAAATAAATTAGAAACTGTTTCAGAAAATAGCAATATGTTTTTGGGGGACATAAGATTACAAAATGTATTCATTTTCATAATGTAGATAAGATTGTGTCGCCAGGATCAAGAATGATAGCTAGTAAGAATGACCTGTAGGTCTGGCACCATATAAATCCACCATTGTAGGAGGAGTAAATCCATGATTGATTTTACTGCAACTGCTCCCATAGCTGTTCCAAGTTGAACAGGAGTTCATCTGATCCTGGAGCAGAGGTCGAGTACCAATAATGTTACCATTCAGCTTGAAGCTGCTACTAGAGGAGTAGTAAAATTAAGAATGGACTCAACACCCCTGGAGTTATGTGTCCACCCACTACCCTTGATAGATAAATAATAAAATGGAAAATGACATGACTGAAAAGAGCATAATAATAATAATAATAATTCTTATTATTATTTATAGCTCACTTTTTCTCTCCACAAGGAGACTCAAAGCAGCTTATTAAATTACAACTACAAAATAAACTAAAGATGACTACAAATCACACTGTATGGTGGGAAGGGGAGTTATTAAAACTATACTGGAAAGGTCATGATCATTTGAAGGGAGAATCAAAGGTAAGACTGGAACTTTAAATCCAGACTAACATTTAGTTAATACTAGCTTGGGGACCCGGCGTTGCCCGGGTTATTAGAGAAAGTGGGTAATGGCGGTTCTCTATGCCAAGTTTGGTCTTTATTGGTCATTGGATGATGGTTGCATTGTTTTCAAGAAGTGAGTCAAGGTACTTGAAGTCCCATCATCCATGGTCAACCCTCCTCCAAACAGCAGCAGTATATAGAGTGGGTCATGGAGGCTCTGTGTGCCAAGTTTGGTCTTTATCAGTCATTGGATGAGGGTGGCAGTGGTTTCAGTAAGTGAGTGAAGGTACTGCAAGTCCCATCATCCAAAGTCCATCCTCCTTCAAACTGCAGCAGGATGCAGAGTGGGTCATGGAGGCTCTGTGTGCTAGGTCTTGATTGGTCATTGGATGACTGTTCCAGAAGTCTTGGGATGTGAGTGGAGGTACTTGAAGTCCCAAACCTCACCAGAATGTTGAGTTGGCCAAGAGGGGTCTCTGTACCAAGTTTGGTCTTTCTTGGTATTTGGATAAGTGTCACTGTGCTTTCAGGAAGTGAGTGAAGGTACTGGAAGTCCCATCATCCATCGTCCGTCCTCCTCCAAACAGCATCGGGATGTAGAGTTGTTCATGGGGGCTCTGTGTGCCAAGTTTGGTCTTGATCAGACATTAGATGAGGGTTGCAGCAGTCTTTGGAAGGGAGTGGAGGTACTTGAAGTCCCATCATCCATGGTCTGTCCTCCTCGAAAGTGTACCAGGATGTAGAGTGGGTCATGGGGACTCTGTGTGCCAAGTTTGGCCTTGATCAGTCATTGGCGAGGGTCTCAGTGGTCTCAGGAAGTGAGTGAAGTGACTGCAAGTCCCATCATCCATTTCCAAATTTTTCCAAACTGCACCAGGATGTAGAGTGGGTCATGCGGGCTCTCTGTGCGAATTGTGATCCTGATCCATCACTGTTGGCAGTTGTAATGGTCTCAGCAAGGGAGTGCAGGTATTGCAAGTCCCATCGTCCATGGTGCATCCTCCCCCAAACCGCACCAGGATGTAGAGTGCATCATAGAGACTCAAGTGTGTCAAGTTTGGTCTTTATCGATGATTGGATGAGGGTTGCAGTGGTCTCAGGAATTGAGCAAAGATACTGCAAGTCCCATAATCGATGGTCCATCCCCGGCCAAAACACACCAGGACATAAAGTGGGTCATGAGAGGTCTATGTGCCAAGTTTGGTCCCGATCAGTCATTGGATGAGGTTAACAGCGGTCTCAGAATGTGACTGATGGCACTGCAAGTCCCATCATCCATGGTTGCAGTAGGATGTCGAGTGGGTCATGGGGGCTCTGTGTGCCAAGTGTGGTCTGTATTGGTAATTTTCTGACGCAGCCCCCTCTGGTCTTTTCCTTTCCTCTCTTTGCCATCTCGGAATCTTGAAATTGGGGCTGGCCAATCAGAGACCATATGCAAATTTCCATCTGTTATGTCCCCGTTTCTGTCATGAATCCTTTTCTCCACCAGGGGCTCCTGTTGAAGCAGGCCAATCAGGGACCATATGCAAATAGCACCACAGCGGCAGCCAATCAGAATCTTGGAACTTTCAGGCTGGCCAATCCGAAAGCCGGCACACACACCGCCACACATCCGCCGCATACAAGTTTTGACTTTTATTATATACTAGCTTGGGGACCCGGCGCTGCCCGGGTTATTAGAGAAAGTGGGTAATGGCGGTTCTGTATGCCAAGTTTGGTCTTTGTTGGTCATTGGATAACGGCTGCATTGTTTTCAGGAAGTGAGTGAAGGTACTTGAAGTCCCATCATCTATGGTCCACCCTCCTCCAAACAGCAGCAGGATATAGAGTTGGTCATGGGGGCTCTGTGTGCCAAGTTTGGTCTTTATCAGTCATTACATGAGGGTGTCAGTGGTGTCAGTAAGTGAGTGAAGGTACTGCAAGTCCCATCATCCAAAGTCTATCCTCTTTCAAACTGCACCAGGATGTAGAGTGGGTCATTGGAGTTCCATGTGCCAAGTTTAGTCTTGATTAGTCATTGGCGAGGGTCTCAGTGGTCTCAGGAAGTGAGCAAAGGTACTTCAAGTCCCATCATCCATCTCCAAATTTTTCCAAACAACACCAGGACGTAAAGTGGGTCATGATAGGTCTATGTGCCAAGTTTGGTCTTGATCTGTCATTGGATGAGGTTTGCAGAGGTCTCAGAATGTGAGTGAAGGTACTGGAAGTTCCATCTTCCATGGTCAACCCTCCTCCAAAACTGCAGCAGGATGTAGAGTGGGTCATGGGGGCTCTGTGTGCCAACTTTGGTCTTGATTGGTCATTAGATGAGATTGCAACAGTCTTGGGGAGTGGAGGTACTTGAAGTCCCATCATCCATGATCAGTCCTTCTCCAAAGTGCACCAGGATGAAGAGTGGGTCACTGGAGCTCCATGTGCCAAGTTCAGTCTTGATTGGTCATTGGCGAGGGTCTCAGTGGTCTCAGGAAGTGAGTGAAGTGACTGCAAGTCCCATCATCCATTGTCAAATTCTTCCAAACCGCACCAGGATGTAGAGTGGGTCATGCTGGGTCTCTGTGTAAATTGTGGTCCTGATCCATCATTGTTGGCAGTTGTAATGGTCTTAGGAAGGGAGTGCAGGTATTGCAAGTCCCATTGTCCATGGTGCATCCTCCTTCAAACTGCACCTGGATGTAGAGTGCGTCATGGTGTCTCAGTGTGCCAAGTTTGGTATTTATTGGAAATTGGATGAGGGTTGCAGTGGTCTGAAGAACTGAGCAATGGCACTGCAAGTCCCATAATCCACGGTCCATCCCCGGCCAAACCACACCAGGACGTAAAGTGGGTCATGAGAGGTCTATGTGCGAAGTTTGGTCCTGATCAGTCATTAGATAAGGTTAATTAACAGTGGTCTCAGAATGTGAGTGATGGTACTGCAAGTCCCAACATCCATGGTTCATCCTCCAAACTGCAATAGGATGTAGAGTGGGTGATGGGGGCTCTGTGTGCCAAGTCTGGTCTGTATTGGTAATTTTCTGTCCCAGCCCCCTCTGGCCTTTTCCTTTCATCTCTTTGTCATCTCGGAATCTTGGAATTGAGGCTGGCCAATCAGAGACCATATGCAAATTTCCTTCTCATGTCCCCGTTTCTGTCATGAACTCTTTTCTCCACCAAGGGCTCCTATTGAAGCTGGCCAATCAGAGACCATATGCAAATAGCACCACAGCGGCAGCCAATCAGAACACTGGCACATACTCCTCCCGCCACACTTTTGTCCTCCACATACAAGTTTTGACTTTGATTATATACATAGATAGATATAGATATAGATAGATATTGTGATTAAGGTTTATAACTGTTTGGTGAATTATTCTGCTGAACAATTTTTTTTCTCTGTATAGTGAAACACAAGACCCCTGGCAACACATTCACTCTGCCATGTATGGCTTATTTTTTTCCCTGGGTCTTTTTCTATTTTACCTATCATATTCAGGAGTGCAAAGGCAACTACCTCTCTTCTAGGACACTCGGATATCAAGAGGAAACGACACGTAAGACACCATCTGCAAAATCCCTGGGGAATTCCCACCTGTGATCAATTTAATTAGCGCCACGCAGAAGCTTTTGAACACAAATATAAGCATTTCACAAAATCAAAGGGAAAGCAAACAAGGTTTCTACAAAGTGTAGACTTTTGAGAACTAGTTTGCATAATTCAATCCACCTTTGTTTCTGTTTCTGATAGTATATGGAAAAACCAACGTGTATCACAGCAAACACAGCAAAGAATAAACATCATTAGGAAATCATTCTGAGGAATATTTGTGAAGCCTGAGAGACTATAACCAATCCTCAGAACACCGAATGTCATGCGTCATTAGGAATTTCCAGAAAGACCTATGTATACATCTGAAATTTTCCAAGAAGGAGTATGAATACAATTCATTGCATTTTTATCAGTATTTGCATTTTTAGATATATAGGTCAAGATAGTTTAGAAGATAACTTATCACCAGTATTCAGACTTCTGAGGTAATGTAGTCATGTTTTGTTTTGTTTTTTGCACAAATGAAATTTTCACAACAGTATTGAAATGAGAACTATATCTGCTCTCTCATAGCCTTGTCTAGTAAGAAGAACTCTTACCTATCTATCCATTCATTTACGGTCTCATGTACAAGAATTAAATAAATAAGATTAACATTCCTCAATTTGATTTAAGTCCTGCTAAACGCAACAGACTTTAAATGAATTAGTTCCAATTATTCTTCCACATCACCAGCTTTATTTAACTGGATTTGGTTAAATTCCTCAAAACAGTTTTATCTGAGAATGAGAGAATGGAGGAATACCTTCATGAGATGTATAAAGGAACTGATTAAAGAGTGTTGTAAATTAATGTTGATGTTTTGTTTAGAGTTTATGCTATTATAGAATTTTGTCTGATTACATGTAGTTTAATTCATTAATGTTAGGTTTAATTTACTGTTGTTAGGTTTTAATTTGATGTTAGGTTTTAATGTTCTTTTCATATGTGGGGTTTTTCTGGGATTTTATATCAGTGTTTGTTTGTTTTACGAAGGGATTGAATGTTTGCTGTTGAATCCGCCCAAGTCCCCTTGGGAAGATAGGACAGAATACAAATAAAGTCATTATTATTATTATTATTACTATTACAACTGGAATAAGGAGGAAGATTTCCAGGGAAAAGTCTAGGACTCGATTATAATTAATACACTGTTAATATTATCAGTTTACAAATATTTTATAAATGTTATATTTCTATTATAATTTTAAATTTATACTGTATTTATAGTTATAACCTCATAAATGCCACAGTATTAAATGCTTATAATTATAAATGCAATAGTAAAGGTACAAATTACTTGAGGATTAGAATGAATGACATGGGAAATTATTTTCATTATTAATTGCTCTTTGTTTGCTTAATTTATTATCATAAATTAGCTAACGTCTTGTTATAGACTTATTAAAGAATTTCTAAACTGATTACAATACTATAAACAGGGTAATTGTAGCATATCTATTTTTTGTATAATTAATTTTTTAAATCTGGATTAAGACTTTTTAAGCACTAGAAAATACAACAGAAAGAAATTAGACTGCACACTAAGTTGACTTCTTCAGAACCTTTATCCAGAAATCCTCTTTTAGGCTGTGAGTCCTTATATCCTTGTTTGTTACTATTCCTCTGAGACAAACATGAAGAAAGGCTGCTACATAACCCATTTATATTTCGCTTTCTTTCAGGAGTACTTCTTAAAAGTTTCTGCACTCATATGGAAGTAATAAAACCATACTTTTCACGTCAACTGTGAATGGCACTGAGATGATCGAGATTGCTAGAAAATACAGTAATACCCATGTCTCTGGGGGGTATGTTCCAAAACCTCCAGTGGATACCTGAAAAATGGATGATAGTGAGAGCTGTATTTGAATTATACCTGGGTTAGAAACATACCATAGAATTGTACTGGAGGACCTAGAGACTGACAAAAACCTCCAGGGAGAAATATATTTGGGAGTGTGGGTAAGTGAATCTGTGGATAATGGGGTTGTCATGTATAACACTTGAGGTTGAGTCTTTTCTGGGTGGATGCTTTTATGTACCAGGCCAAGAAATGAATATTTGGGACCTGCAACAGAATTTGCAATCTGGGTTTTTTCTCTCCAGGTTCTTTAGTGCAGGGCTTCTGATACTTTTTCCATGTGTGACCCCTTTCAAGACCCTAAATATATATAAAATAAGTAAATACATTATTTATTGATAATAAATCATAAATAAATGTATTTAAAACAATTATTTGGTATACATATAATTTATCATTTATTAAGGATGAAAGCAAGTTTTCATACTAATGAGATGGATGCAGACAGGTTGCTCACCTGTAACTGTTTCTTCAAGTGGTCATTTGTAAATTCACACAATTGAGATGGCTGCTTGTTTATTTTCACAATAAGAATTAAATCTTGGTGGAATATTTGATACTGCAGAATATAGAGTATCTTCAACGTTTTTTAGAGTTGATCACTATTTTGATCACTATTTTTTAAATTGTCAGGCTGGAACCACTACTTTGCATAAATGTGTAGTACAAAACGACATTAGTATGTTTAGGGCCACTTAAGAAATTGTTGGAAATTCTGGAAATTCTGTCCAGAATTGTTGGAAATTCTGTCCTTCTGGATTTTTAATGAAAACTCAAGTTTTAAACCTGTGTCAATTGATAACTTTGCAAATTCTTGAACTTTTAATGGCAGATGACTGATGTGTTCAATTTCAATTGAGTATGGGTTATGAATGCAACTTAGTTTTTTAGAATCAATATTTGAAGGAAAGTATTTCTGAAACTGAAAAGATAGCCATCAAGCAAACCCAGCATTTTCATGGCTTGTTGAACAAGGCAGGCTGATTTTCCCTTTTTTATGAAGTACAGCTGAAGTATTTCTGCTGCAGAGTCCACTGTAAACACTGCACACTGTTGCTCAAAGATTCATGTAAATGTCTAAAATAGCCACTAGGTAACATTCAGAAACATTTCACTGTTGGCAAATTTTTCATTCCCCCCACATTCCCTTATAGCGACTCTATATGGGGCCATGACCCATAGTTTAAGCTTTGCTTGAGCCAGCTGGTATCTTCTCTATTACTTCATTCCATACTCCTTTCCTCAACTTTCCACATAGCATTAAGGGAAGGGGTATTATAAATCTTTTATTAAAGATGTCTTTTCTGGATTCTACCATGACACACAATTTCTTATTATTTTTCAGTTTTCTAGTTTGGCACACAATGCTTGAGAATGTAGCAGCAAATCAGCTTCAGGGATTCCCCAAAGGTAAAATAGATATCTTCTGGAAGTATGTAGACTTGCACAGCTAATAATTCAAATGAAATTTCATTAGTTTTCATTAAAGGGGAAATCCCACTTTTGCTATTAAAACATTTCTATTTTTCTATATTTATAATGTTATTTCCCACTAATAGAATTAAAGCAAAGAGCCAGTCATTAATTAAGACTTGTTTTTACTGATCTGACAGCTGATTTATTTTTCTGACAGGCCCAAATTAGCTGTTTATCATTACAGTCTTGTTTTACTGTCCAGACCTTTCATAATACCCGAGGGTAATCTGTTCAGTCTTTGAAAATTACCTGAATGACATATTACCTTCTGAACGTTCAAGGTAAAGGCGGGGGGGGGGGGGGGGGATGTCTTCCAGGCCTTTAGGAAGTAAGCTAGGATGCTGCAAAAGAACATTTTAATTGGATGGGTGTGATGTTTATCGCCTTTATTGATAAATGTAGTTGTTTTCCAAATTGGTCTTTTGTTTTAATTAATCTGGTTCTCTGATTTAATGGTATTTGTTTTGCAGTCCAATTCAAATGAACAAAGAAATACTTGGGCATGTCTTATTCAAAATATTTGGACTAAAGGTATTTTGGAATATGAAATATTCCATCTACACAATGAGACAAACTGAAGGAATGGCAGCATGAAATGGAAGCAAGGTAACAAGGCAGTAAGGTGAGATGGTGGGAGAAGAAGTAATAGTATAGAATGGAACTATGAATTTTGTCATACATGACTATCAAAACCATGAAGCTGGAATGAACTACAGAGACCACCCCACCATGCTCTGAGGCAGCATATTCCACTATCAAATAGCTCTTACCATCGGGAATTCCTTCACAATGTTTAGATAGAATAAATTTTCCTGCATTTTGAATCCATTTCTCTGTGTACTACTCTCTAGAGCAAGCTTGCCCCCTCCTCAACAAGACATGCTTTCAAATATTACGTCCCCACTTAGCCTTCCTTTTTCCAAGCTAAACATACCTAGTTCCGTAAGCAGCTCCTCATAAGTCTTGGCTTTTTAAAATCATTTTGGATAGGTTGTTCTTTTCTGAACACGATCCAGAGAACATTGAGAAAACAAAAAGAATTACCATAGTGGTTTAACATAACTTTAAAGTAGTTGGTGAAGACATTGAAATGGTTCAAGAAATCAAAAGAAGGGACTTCCGGGTGCACAACATGGCGGAGAGACAGGCACTTCAGAAGCTCCTAAAGAGTGCCAGCATTGCCAAGCAGCTGGGTAGAGTGAGAGTTCCCTTCCCACCTCTAGACTGAGGCAAGGAAACCATAAAAACCAAGGAGCCAGCTGATGGTCCAAAAAGGGTACCCTACTCAAGAGGAGATTCCCAAAAGGATCTGGCAATGACCCCAAGGTACAGCAGGCTGCGGCAAAGCCTATAGGACCTGATCCTATAATCTCCGACTAGACGCACCTTTTTCGATCAAAAGAAAAAGAAATGAAGAAAGTAAGTAACAGAAAAGGGGTATTGGAAAGGGGGTGGTAGTCTCCCGGCTAAAAGGGAAAAGAAATAACCCCGGTAAGGGGGGGGGGGGGGAGAGAGAGACTTTTGGCAAGAGATTCAAATATCAAGAACCAGAACCAAACTTGAAGGACATACATGACGCAACTAAACAAGATCCTGAAGTACAAAGATATAACATTGAATAGTAATGTTAGGATTGTCCATGCTGTTATGTTTTCTATTTCTATGTATAGATGTGAAAGTTGAATAGTGAAGCAAGTTGATAGGAAGAATTCAAAATGTAGTACTGCAGAAGACTTCTATGGATATTCTATATTACATTATATTATAATTATTTAAGAGTTCTGTTGATACTATGGATTGATAAAAAAGACAAATAAATGAATGCTAAAGCAAATCAAGCTCGAACCCTTTCTTGAAGCCAGGGTGTCGACACTGAGGCTGTTATACTTGGGACATATCTTGAGAAGACATGACTCACTAGAAAAAAATGAAATTGCTTGGTAACGTACTGTAGAAGGAAGGAAGAAAATAGGAAGACTGCACTTCAAATGGATAGACTCAATCAAAGAAGACATAACCTTGAGGCTGAGCAAGGTTGTTGATGACAGAGTGGCCTGGAGGTCTCTCATTCACAGGGTGGCCATAAGTCAAAGCCAATTTAACAGTAATTAACAACAACAAATTAGTTACTTCTACTCTCTATTTTGTCTAATATTAATGCGAATGTCTTTTAAGGAACTGTTGATATAATACAATTCCTTTTCTTTCACAGGGGTGTTGTGGAAAAGAAGATGAACATTTAAAAAAATAAAAAGATATTTTAAGTTATCTTGAAGATAAAAAATACAATGGAAAAAATCTGTTATGCTTTACCATTAAGTAACACATGCTATGATTTTGGGGGAAAATTGGGAAGTTTTGAGTTCAAAACACATCCACAGTGGCTGTCAAGATTAGTGACAATAGTTCACTTAAAGGTATTTTGCTTTTATTTTCATCAGCAGGTTATAGCATAATATACAAAATTTATAGTTGTATATTTTGCATAACAGTTATCTCAGTTACAATTCTCAGAGACAAAGGCTAAATTCATCCATCTGTTTCAGATACATCATTATATTCAATAATCATTGTTTGCCATAACTTCATAGCTGTCTAGCTGATCTTCTAAGGAATCCAATGCAGTTGCTGGAGAAGACCTGGCTGTGGTGATAAGCTACTTTATGGGGCAAGCATTGAGAACCTTCTCCTCCTCTTCATTTACATCTCAAATGATCATGTAGGCAAGGCCCAGATATTGAGAAAGATCTGGAATTACCTCCCAGCTAGGGCTATGAACCTGCACCATTAAAACCAGCAATTGACACAAAATGAAATTACATTTTAGGGCATCTAACCTGGATTTCAGTTTTAATCTTAGAAATGTTTTTAACAATATACTTTGAAAATTTGAACACTTGCATGTTTTCATATTCTTCCGTGCTTTGAAACCAATTTACCTTCTTGCTAGAACTTCATTTCAAAGAAATTCAAAAATTGCCATTGAGAAAGTTGATTCATGGCTCATACTTCACAGAACTTCCACAACAGAAATTTCTCACTCCCCTTTATTCAAAGCACCTAATCCCACTTTCAAGATGACAACAGCTATAGAGGAAAAAACAACCTTTGCTCATTTACATATGGTAGCCAGTGCTCTCTGTAGCATAAGAGCAGGTTTGATGATAACAAAGTACAAAGAATTATAGAAAGGGTTCCCAAGACATTTTCCTTTCCTTATATTTGTATTGAAAGCTGTGCAGGTTTTTTTTTACTAGAGCCGTCCTGAAATGCCATCATCTCAAACTCTTCAAGATAAGAAAAGAAACAGCCCCTCATTTCTTTATATCTTCAGAGTAACATATTTAGCCAAGAAAAGATGAATTTGGCCGCTGAAGCAAGAGCTGGACTGTTCAACCATCAAATTTAAATGGGAACTATTTATGCTATACAAAACTGAAAATGATGTCTCCAATGCTCACAAAAAAATAGCGAACAGAACTGCAATTCCTTAAAACGTTAATTCAATAGAAATAATGTTTTTACTTGGTTGATTTTTTACTGAATGTTGTACGTTGTAGCAAGACCTGCCACTTTATTTGTGCCCACTAGCTACAATTGTTGTTTTCTTTCCCACAAATTCCCTGCAAACCAGAAGCTATTGGCTTATGGGCCAGAACCAATTCACAGACCACCGCGTTGAGTAGCACTGCTAGCTTGTGCCATCTTATTTACACAGAAATGAGTGTTAGAAATATTTAACACTGGATTAGATTCAGATAAACATACTTAGAACAGCCATAGTAGAAGCTTGTCTTGATGCTACTTCCCATTCCTGGTGGGCACCCAAAAGTCTTCTCCAAGAGTTGTGTAGATGGTGTAGAGTTATAGTGAATGGTCTCTGCCCATGGAGGTCAATACTGCTCAATATATTGGGATTCTTCCACACCATTGGCAAGACAATCTGACCCCAGTACCATACCAGGCTATTTACATAAGAGATGGCAGACAAACAAGATTCTACTAGCCTTGGTACAAGGAGTTCACTGCTTGAAACTAAACATTTCTAAAGCTTAGTGTTATAGCTCTCAAGAAAGTAACTACAAGCTCTCAATCCTAAATACAGTGACATATGTATTTGCAGAAATGTGTGATGGAACAGGAATCATTTTATATTTATATATGTTTAAAAAGCGCTCATAGTGAGGTGTATTTATTTAACTATAAACATATTCAATGCAGACCATTAATTTCACAATGGACTATGGACATGCCTGTTTTTCAAAAAGGTTTCACGGCCTAACTGCTGACATTTCTGGCTTTTGCAAAGCTTCTCTCCCCCCCCCCCCCCCCCAAGTAAACGCACTGGGAGAGCTTTGGCAAATCACATATTGCCAACCCCAGAAACCCCATGACAAGGTCGCCAAAAGTTGGAAATGACTTGAAGGTACACTGCAACAGACCACTGGGAAAAGAAGGCATCTGTCACAAACACAACCCTTTTAAATACACTGAAATAATTATATCCCACCTGAAAGTTATAAGAGGGGAAGCCATCACTAGCAACCTTTGCCTTGAATGAGAAAGTTCTTTCCTTTCAGACAAGCATTTAGAATGATGATATGGCTGTATACAATAGACTGGGTTGCTCTCCACAAATGTAAGTTTATTTCTGCTGGTTAATATTTTTTAAAGGTTGTGATTTAACTGATTGTTGTATTTGAGCCTTTTGCATTAGTTTATTGTTTGTTTTTCATTGCCTCAATTAATTTTTAAAAACCATATTTAATATATAAAATTAATTGTAATAAAACTTCAGATTCTGATTGTTTTTGAGAAAGTCACATCTAGCAACACTTGATTCTACAGATGTATTCATTTTCTAAAACAAATAATCAAACTATAGAAATCAGAAGATTTCAGAACTCTTTTTCTCCTTGTCAAGATTTCCAGCTCAAGAGTACTATGAATGATATAATCAAAATCTAGTCATTTATATATCAACAAAAGAAAAAAAAAGTGTTTTCTTTTCTCTTACCTGACCCAAATGATGTAAGCTTAAATCCAAACCACAAGTAAACTCTGTGTGATGCTCCACAGTCTCTAGCAGAGGATCAGGCTTGGAGAAATCCCAGAATCTATAGATGGAAACGAGAATACAATTATGGTAATTGAAAGGCCATTTTTAAAAAAATGTAATGCTGGACTGCTGATATGCTTGAAGCTGCCAGACGCTTTTAAAAAACCAAACTCATCCACTTTAGAAATGCAATTAATCCTATTGCCACCAGTCTCTTGGCTCATCTGCATAAATAAGTACTTCATTAAGAAAATTTCTCCTTCAGCCCAGTATGGAAATTTTGATCAAAAGAGCTGGCATGATGATCTCCCATTGGGACAGTCTGCAAAACAGTAATCTGGAGCTTCTTTATTAAATAAGTGCAGCTTTACAGTACATGAACCTGTAAAAAACTGCCTTCTACTGTCAGAACGCTGGTTCACCTAGACTAGCACAGCCTGTTCCAATTGAAAGCAATGTCCCAATTGCTCAGAGATAAAGGCTGGTCACTGAACAACTCAAGAACTTTTTAAAGTAGAGATGCCAATGATTCAACTCAGGGGCTTTTATATCTTTACTTCTCTTGCTTCAATTATGGTATCAAAGTGAATGTTTTAGAGGATGTATTTTCATTCATTGGATGAAAGTTGACACAAATATTCGATACTCGAAATTGAATACTAGTGGGGTTGGGGGGATTGATTTTGTCATTTGGGAGTTGTAGTTTCTGGGATTTATAGTTCACTTTGATTGTATAGTACAATCAAAGAGCATTCTGAACCCCACCAACGATGGAATTGAGCCACACTTGGCACGCAGAACTCCCGTGACCAACAGAAAATACTGGAAGGATTTGTGGGCATTGAGCTGTGGACATTGTTGTAGTTCACCACATCCAGAAAGCACTGTGGACTCAAGCAATGATGGATCTGGACCAAACTTGGCATGAATACTTAATATGCCCAAATGTGAACACTGGTGGAGTTTGGGGAAAATAGACTTTGACCTTTGGTAATTGTAGTTGCTAGGGCTTATTCACCTACAATCAAAGAACATGCTGAACCCCACCAATGATAGAATTGGGCCAAACTTCGCACATGGAGCCCCCATAATCAAGAGAAAATACTGTGTTTTCTTATGGTCTTTGGTGACCCATAAAATCCCCTTGCAACCCCCCCAGGGATCCTGACCCCCAGGTGGGGAAACACTGTTCTATAGCAAAAAATAGGGCCATATGGCATTCCAGGTGTAATTGCACTGCAACTCCTTATTCCAACGGTTGATTCCCATAAATGAAACTTCAGGATTGAGGTTGGACTTCCTAACAACTGGATCTTCTTCAAAGTTTCATTTGAGGTGTTTTACCACTTGATCATACTAGCCTCGATATATATTTTAACTGAGGTTTTAGACAACCCGAATTGTGGACTTTCTTCTAGAAAAAGGATGTTTTCAAGGATTCTTAGGATGATCCAATTGAGAAACCATTCAGATTCTGAGGACCGGATATCATCATTCCTGGGAGAAAAGAAGTTACCTCCAGATAAGATTTTGCACAATGATAAAGCCAATTGTCAACAATTTCCCAATTTGCTGGATGCACTTTGGATATTGCAACCTGAACATTATCTCTGATTGGGAAAACAGAAATCAGTGCATGAATTAGAAACGCAGCTGATTGTAAGCTGTTGCTTTGCTTTTATTTCATCAAGTTTCTATGAACTACAGAGCAAAGCTTTTTAAACCTGGGCTCACAACCCCATTTGGGGTCCTGTAAATAAATCGGGGGGGGGGGGGTTGTGGTCGGTGCCTCCCGCCCTCCACCCTGTCATTTATCCCCACTGCTGCCCCTTTTCCTTCTATGAAGGAGACCCAGATATAGGCAAACAAAGCCCAAGAAGCTAGACAGCCAGCCAGCCAAGGGGGCCTTGTCTTCCAGCCCCATCTCTCTCTCTTGACCCTGACCAAGTAATGAGCCCAGATCTCCATGAGGTGTGTACAAAGTTTCAGTTGGGCGCCACCCTCCCCTCCTCCATGACAAAAGTACCTTCTGGACCTACAGACATCCTTTGGCTGGTCGGGAGCAGAAGATCAGACTGCCTTTTTAGCCAACTTTGCAAAGGCAAAAGCTTGTTTTCTGCTGCTCCAGAGACAAAGATATAGATTCAAATTGCAGGAAAAGAGATTCTACCTAAACATCAGGAAGAATTTCCTGATAGCAAGAGCTGTTCAATAATGGAATATGCATCCTTTGGTATCTACCTCCTACCCTAGAGCTCTTTATGCAGAGGCTGGGTGGCCATCTATCAGGAGGGTTTTGATTGTGTTAGACCAGCATTTCCCAAACTCTGGTCTTCCAGGTGTTTTAAACTTCAATCTCTGATTATTGACCAAAGCAACCAAGGCTTCTGGGAATTAAAGTCCCAAACCCGTGGAGGAGTAGAGCTTAGGAACTTCTGTGTTAGACTAATGGCCCTTGTTGGATTTTCTTGGTGGGTCTGTAGATAGTTTATATGTTGTGTTTCCTCATCAGCTTCCCTATGCAGTCAGTGATTCCCTTGATGTATGACAAGAACATTTTCCTCTGGGTGGATCTTTGTCTTGACTCTCGTGGCTTGTTCTTGGTCTTGCAGCTTTTCTGCTGAACAAATGCTACTCCAGCAAAGGACAAGAGGGATCCTCTCACTTCTGCAGGAGTCTACTGTATACCATGCAGCTGTGGACAAGTCTACATAGCGACCACCAAATGTAGCGCCCAAACACGAAACAAGGAACATGAAAGGCACTGCAGACTACTTCAGCCAGAGAAGTCAGCCATAGCAGAGCACCTGATGAACCAATCTGGACACAGCATTTTATTTGAGAACACAGAAATGCTGGACCACTCCAACAACCACCATGTCAGACTACACAAAGAAGCCACTGAAATCCATAAGCATGTGGACAATTTCAACATAAAAGAGGAAATCATGAAAATGAACAAAATCTGGCTACCAGTATTACAAAACTCTAAAATTACAACAGCAAAACAACAGAGAGGAAACAATCAAGGACATCTAATCACCTCTCAACAAAAGATTGCCCCAGGCACTGCCAGGCCATCAAATGCTAATCAAGGTGGTCAGTTGAAGCATTCACACCTAGCTCCAACAGACAAGAGTTCTTTGTCCCACCCTGGTCATTCCACAGATATATAAACCCATTTTCCTAGTTCCAAAAGACCTCACTACCTCTGAGGATGCTTGCCATAGATGCAGTCAAAACATCAGGAGAGAATGCCTCTAGAACATGGCCATATAGCCTGAAAAAATCTACAACAACCCAGTGATTCCGGTCATGAAAGCCTTTGACAATACAATGCAGTTTGACACTACTGCTTTTGTTCAATGCTATGGAATCATGGGAGCTGTGGTTTTACAAGGTTTTTAGTGTTCTCTGCCAAAGAGTGATCGTACATTAGCATACAAGTTCCCATGATTCCATAACACTGAATCATGGTAGTAAAACTGGTATCAAACTGCCTTAATTCTACAGTGCAGATGTACCCTAACTTATCTCATTCACTGCCACAAAATATAGTGAAGGTGATCACTACCTTAGATGAATGAATGGACAACCAGTGGCTAGATTGCAAGGCTGCAAGGAAAAATTGTCTATCTCTTAATGTCTTAAGGAAATCACAATGGAAGGCTTTTTTCGGATGAAAAGCAAGATTAAAAGGTTATACATAAATAAACTGAAGCACAATTCCCTTTTCAATGATCAGAGTGTTCGTTCAGGAACTCCTAGATACTTCACTGCTGGAACAGCCCTTCCCCACTCCACATACAGTAGTCAAGTGATCTGGTAATTAAATTATACCTCACCATGGAAATTGGGACAGACTCATTCAGCACATCTAAGGGCATCAGACTAGCCTATGAGTGTAATCCAGACCTCAGTGGTACACAATGTCTTCTAATATATTTTAACTTTAAGGGGGAATGCTGTGGTAGGGGGAATGCTCTGGTTACATCCCATATAGACTACTGCAACACGCTATATGTGGGGTTGCCTTTGAAGACTGTCCAGAAGCTACAAATGGTCCAACGAATGGCAGCCAGATTGCTAACATGAGCAGCGCTCAGGGAGTGTACAACTCCTCTGTTGCGCCAACTCCACTGGCTGCCAGTTTGCTACCAGGCACAATTCAAAGTGCTGGCTTTAGTCTATAAAGCCCCAAACAGTTCTGCCCCAATTTAAATGACCAAACGCATTTCCCCTTATGAACCATCTAGGACCTTAAGATCATCTGGGAGGGCCCTGTTCTTGTTACCGCCTTCGTCACAAGTATGTTTGGTGGAGACAAGAGACAGAGTCTTCTCGGCGGTGGCCCCTAAGCTATGGAATGCCCTCCCTATAGATATTAGATCGGCCACCTCCCTTTTCACATTCCGGAAAAAAGTCAAGATGTGGCTTTTTGAACAAGTGTTTCCAAATGCAGAGTAACTGACATAGAAAAATGGAATGACGACAATGAGACCGGACAACATTTTTAACAAGGTGACACTATGAATTTTTATTTATTGATTTGTTTAGTTTTTATTATATGTTATGTTTTTAATTATATTTATGATACTGTAAACATTGAATTTTACCCCGTTAACCACCTTGAGTTGCCTATGGGCTGAGAAAGGCGGAACACAAATACAGTAAATAATAAAATAAATAAATGAGCTGCTACTACTGGTTCTGTCATCATCTAAAGGGGCTTTTTCTAATGGTAAGATCTGTCTACTCGCTCACCTTTTGCCAGTTACCACTTATATTTATTATTTATTTGCTTCACTTTTATACCGCATTTTTCAGCCCTTAACAGGCGACTCAATGCGGTTTTATATCCTCCTTATGTGGCTGCTCCACCACTGCAAGAGTTTTTACTTAAAAGAACAAATCACCTCATTCTATACCTTAGTGCATATAATGGAAACACACACATACCAGACTCCTTAAAAAAAGGCCATGCAATGAATATAATACTCTGCTATTTTAACTGAAATAAAATCTTTCACTTGTGAATATCCAATTACATACTATATTTGATACACCAGGTTCACACCCAACAGATTTATATTATTATGCATTTTCTCTCCTCCCTGAGCACTCTGTACATAATGTACACAGCTGGTTTTCCCACTGGAGTGGTGAGCAAAAGACATTGGGTTCAGAGAGACACTGATCTATGCAAAATTCAATTCAGGAACAGTTCAGGCACACAGTAAACACTAGAAGCTACAGAATGTGTTTGTTTAAGCTGTCTTCATTAATTACTCAGCAAATTACCTGACCAGAATGGTGGCTACACAATGGGTGTGCTATGGCAACAGCCGTCTTTAGATTCTCCTACTAATACAGGAACAAGCTTGTTTCCAAAGCACAGAAGAATATACAGATCAAATACAGAATAGGTAAAGAAGTAGTGGCTACATGGCTACTCTAAATGAATGCAAGTCTCTATGAGCAGATGAAATACATCCAAGTGCATTAAGAGAACTTGCAGAAGTAATCTCAGAAGCAGTAGCAATAATGGGATGATTTCGGCTGTGAAAGCCTTCAACAATACAGTGACAATATTTTTTGAGAATTCTTGGAGAACAGGAGGAGTCCCAGCAGACTGGAAAAAGGTAAATATTGTCACCCATCTTCAAACGTTTATGTTATCAAGTGAGGTGGAGAGGAGCCAAACAATTATCATCCAATCAGACTGACATCAATACCAAGAAAGATTATAGAGCAGATCATTAAACACAGTCTGTAAGCACTTAGAAAATATCAAGATCACTACAAGCCAACATGGGTTTCTCAAAAACACATCATTGCCAGACTAATCTCATGTCTTTTTTATTTTAGAGTTGCAAGCTTGGTAGATGATAGGGATGCTATGGAGTAGCATATCTTGATTTCAGTAAGACCTTCAACAATGTCTCCCGTGATATTCTCACAAACAAGCTAATAAAACATGGGCTAGACAATGCTACAGTTAGGTAGATTTAGAATTCATTGTCAGAATGAACCCAAAGGGGAGAAATAACTAGTAAGATACCACAGGTTTTCCACTGGGCCCTGTACTTTAAATATCTTTATAAATGAATTGGACTAGAGGACATACTTATCCATTTTTCAGATGACATCAAATTAGGAAGGGTAGCTAATATCCAAGATGAGAGGATCAGAACTCAAAATGAAAATGACAGATTAGAGAGCTGAGTCAAAAATAACAAAATTAATTTCAGCAGGGAAAATATAACATATTACACTTAAGTAGAAAATATTAAATGCAGAGATATAGGATGGGTTGCAAATAGTGTGAAAACAGTACATGAGAAAGGAGTCTTGGAGTTTTAGTAGACCACAAGCTGAATGTAAGTCAACAATGTGATGTGGCAGCTTAAAAAGCCAATGCAATTCTAAACTGCATCGATGGGAGTATATTTTCTAGATCAAGGGAAGTACTACTGATAGGGTTTCTGAGATTTCTTTTTATTGTTATAAAAAACTACTGCTGCAATGTTACACTTGTTTAGCCATTACTATATCATATGCTGTTTTATTACATTTGCAGCCTACCTTTCCTTCAATTTACACTGCATGGGACAAATGGTTCTCCTCCTCTTACTTTAATCTCATAACAATCTGTTGGCATAGGTCAGGCTGGGGGTGAGTTCAGCTGGACTGTCATAATGTAATATTTTGGAGCTTATATTGTGGGGGATTATTTACCTCAGTGACTAATGTGCAAGTACACTGTTTTGCTGAGAAAGGCAGAATCCACTTTACTAGAAATGGGATGATCTCACTAAAGCCACAATGATTATTATTTTAATCTTTAAATTGTATTATGCTTTAAAAACTTCAATGAACTATTTCATTGGCATAGCTTTCTTGAGATATATTCAACACTGATATCAGATTAGTATATCAACCCAAGGATAAAGCTAATCCAGTTTCAGGATTAATCAATGCTTAACAAGAAGCTGAACCTGATTTACCACCTCTGCATAACTAAGATATGTAGTAAGTTTTAAATACATATTGTAAATATTGTTTTTTGTGTGCTATATGTGGGAAGTACAGTGCCTGACAACTGTGGTAAAAAAGAGGACAGCATATCAGTATAATTCCATATTTGTGTTCTCAAGAAAGCAAGGGCACAGTGATATGCCAAATCAATAGCAACCCCTGATGTTATCTAGATTTCATTCGAGGGATTTAGTCAGACAAACAACTGTAGCACATTATACCCTACAGCACTTCTGATAAAGAGACTACAGAGTTATTATAAAAGACAAACCTATGGAAATTTCAAGTCTGATATTTACAGATCAATAATAATAATAATAATAATAATAATAATAATAATATTTCTTACCCGCCTTTCCTTGTGGCTCAAGGTGGATTATAGAACAATTAAAACACATAAATATTGTAAAAATACCACAACTACACATATTAAAATGTATTTCTATAAAATACATATTAAAATACACAAAACATAGAAGTAATCACATGTTTAAAAACTGTCTAAGTAGGCCTGCCAGAATAAATAGGTCTTTAGATGGTTTTTAAATTCCGACAGCTCATTTAGCTGTCAGAGCTCTTCTGGCAGGTCATTCCACAGTTGTGAGGTGGTCAATGAAAAGGTCTTCTGGGTGGTGGTTGCCAGTCGGGTTCTGGGAGGCTAGAGCAGACACTCCCCAGAGGACCTAAGTGTTTGAGGCAGACTGTATGGGAGAAGGTGATCCTGAAGGTAACCCGGACCCAAATCATGTAGGGCTTTAAAGGTCAAAACCAGAACCTTGTACTTTGCCCAGAAACTAATTGGCAGCCAGTGGATTGACTTTAGGATAGGTGTAATACACTCACTCCTATATGTTCCTGTAACCAGTCCGGCTGCCATATTTTGAACCAACCGGAGTTTCTGAACTTGGTACAAAGGTAGTCCAATGTAAAGCGCACTGCAGAAATCCAACCTTGAGGTTTCCAGTGCATGCACTACCATCTTAAAATCCTCAAAATCAAGGAAAGGGCGCAGCTGGCGTATATACCAAAGCCAAAGCTGATTGGAAGCACTCCTGGCCGTCGCATATACCTGGGCTGATATTTGGATAGGCGGATCCAGGAGTACTCCCAAGCTCTGAACACAGTCTTTCGGGGGGGGGGGGGTATAACCCCATCCATAACTGGTTGACACACCTCCATTCCCAGGTTAGGATCCTGTTTATAGAGTTGCTGGACACCTCATTGTTGGCCTCTGCTCGAATTACAGCATCTAAGTCAGGTCTTATGTGAGAGATTTTATCTATAAAATAGTTGTTAAAAACATCACAGCAAGCTACTGAAGGTTCTAGCAATGGGTTCAGAGGGGAGGGCACCTGTATAAATCTTCTCACACCTCTGAACAGCTCATGCGGATGTGAATCTGCAGATGCAATGTGTGCAGAGAAGAAAGCTTTGTGCATAAAAGGGAAAGCATTTTATAAGAATCAACATGATAATATTAATTCTTGTTTCAATCTGGATTCTTGTAAAACATTGAAACTACAGTTTTAACCGGAAATACAATCATGTGGAGTTTGACATGGCTTAAATTTAAGAAAGAACTCAATAGGAGATTGTAGTCATGAAATCAGAAGAAGACTGGGACTTGAAAAGATAGCTATGAAGGTAAGATTATGAAATGTATCACTGACTATAAAGTTGGGATGGTTCAAGCCATCATGTTTCCCATTTGTATGTATGAGCGTGAAAGCTGTACAGTGAAAAAAGCTAATAGGATGAAAATTAACCCATCTGAGATGTGATGCTTTAGAAGAGTTTTGCAGATAACTTAGGTCCCTTCCACACAGTTGTATAAAATCCACATTGAACTGGATTATATCACAGTGTGGACTCAGATAATCCAGGTCAAAGCAGATATTGTGGATTATCTGCCTTGATATTTTGAATTATTTGGCTGTGTGGAAGGGCCCATAGACAACTAAAGAGAGAAATAAATGGATTCTAGAGGAAATCAGTCTCCCTAGAAGCCAGAATGGCTAAAGTGAAGCTGTTGCACTTTGGCCATGTCAGAATAGATGATTCATTTGAAAAAGCATGGGTAAGGTAGAGGGCAATAGGAAAGGAGTAAAACTGCATTCCAGATTGATAGATTTAACCAGGGAAGCCATGGCCTGACCCTGAAGACCTGAGAGAGCTGTTGGAAAAAGGAAAACTTGGAGGATTCCTATTCAAGTATGAGCCACAAGTGGAGGTATAACTGAAGGCAGTTGTTGCACTCCAAAGCAGGATCCCATCTGACTTTAAACACCAAATGGTTGAGTTAAAATAGCAAGCAGTGTATTGAAGGTAATAAAAGCCAAAGCAATAAAAAGTAACCCACAGTAAAAGGTAAATCCAATTGATTAGGAAGGAAAAGGAGCAATTAGTCCAAAGAGAAATAGTCCAAAGAAGTCAATGAAACTAGATGCTTGATTTCAAAGGCAAATAACAGCAAAGGCACTTAAAACAGGAATCAAACAAAGACAAGAGTCCAGGAACTTGGCATGAAGAACTTAACGTGAATCCAATGTTGCTTCGTCTGAAGCTAGATAACTTGGCACTTATATCACTATCCTATTTCCCAAACACCTAAGAACAGATTTTTCCTTAACTTTGGTTTCACTTCTAACATCTGCTGTAATCTGGCTGAGCACTGTAATTTATTTATTTATTTATTTATTTATTTATTTATTTATTTTATTTACTGCACTTGTAGACCGCCGTTCTCAGCCCTAGGGCGACTCACGGCGGTGTACAACATTTGTAATTGCTGGTTTGTTTGTCTTTGCTGGCTAAAAACACTTCTGTTCAAGGCTTCTGTTCAAATCTGCACCTGGCAATAACTGACCAGGACTGTGGCACAGAGCCTTTCCCAGGCTCAAGACCTTGAGAATCGTCTTGCAGCAACACAGGCCTCTCTGACCCATCAACCAAACTGCATTCAGGCCCCACATCTCTAAAACCAGGCCCAGGAAACAGACAATCATCTCCATTCCCTTCAGGAACATCTTCATGGACAGCATTCCCATTCACATGAGAGGAATCAACTTGAACATGAACAACACTGTCATTCCCATCATCCAAAGCAACCTGATCATTAGACACAATCATAGGCTGACATTTAGACAAATCACAGGCTGAACAGGCTGACATACAACAGCAGCTGACAACAAAGGACATATTAGTAGGCTAACCTTGTGGATAGATAGATAAATGAAAGAAAACTATCAAGCTAGTATTCAGTCAGCAATAAATTCATTATTTATGGATGTATGCTTATGTCATATTTTTAAATTAATATAAACAAATTATTGCTTTTGTTGCATGCACTATCCCCCCAGAATACATCAGTATTTCCAGCTAATTAAAAAGTCTACAAGTTCTAGTTGCATTCCTCAGTATATTAAAAGATCTGCATATTTGATATTTGCATGAGCAGATGATTAAATTATTATGGCAAGTCCCCCCCCCCCCTTCCTCAAAATCCTCAGGAAATAAATTCTCACAACCATCACAATCAATCTATTCTCATTTCTTTTGAAAAGCAAGTTCAGGTAAGTTCTGACAAGGCTGGAGTCAAAATGTTGCCACTGAGAAATAATAAGGAGGTATCAGAATATGCAGAACAACAAAATATTTCTTTTTCCAAAAGAGGAAAACACTACCATCAAATATAGCTCAGTATGAATCATGGAAGTTCTCTCTCAACCCACCCTGAGTCAGCCTCAGGAACATAAATTAAAATGTGCATATTAGCCTTTATTTATTTGTTTATTTATTTATTTGCTATACTTGTATACCGCCGTTTCTCAGCCTAGCCGGCGACTCAACGCGGTTTACAACAACTTATAACAAACAACAGTATACAGTTTAAAAAGCATAAAAACATAATCCACAATACATATATCAATAAACAATCCAATACATCTCTTGACTAAAAACGTGATCCAGTTTCGTCGTCCAAATTGCCAGTCCTTCAATCATTACACTTATTGCACTGGGTTAACCGAACGCCTGCTCGAACATCCAGGTTTTTAGTCTTTTCCGGAATACCATCAATGAGGGGGCTGATCTTACCTCCATGGGAAGGGCGTTCCAAAGCCGCGGGGCCACCACAGAAAAGGCCCTGTCTCTCGTCCCCGCCAGCCGCACCTGTGAAGCAGGCGGGATAGAGAGCAGGGCCCCCCCAGAAGATCTTAGGGTCCTGGTGGGCTGATAGGCCAAGATACGTTCGGATAGGTAAGTTGGGCCAGAACCGTTTAGGGCTTTAAAGGCCAACGCCAGCACTTTGAATTGAGCCCGGTAGCAGATCGGCAGCCAGTGGAGCTGGTGCAGCAGAGGAGTTGTATGCTCTCTGCGCTCCGCTCCTGTTAGTATCATGGCTGCCGAGCGTTGGACTAATTGGAGCTTCCGGGCCGTCTTCAAAGGCAACCCCACGTAGAGAGCGTTGCAGTAGTCTAAACGGGATGTAACCAGAGCGTGGACTACTGTGGCCAAGTCAGACTTCCCAAGGTACGGGCGCCGTTGGCGCACGAGTTTTAACTGTGCGAATGCTCCCCTGGTCACCGCCGAAACCTGGGGTTCCAGGCTCAGCGATGAGTCCAGGATCACACCCAAACTGCGAACCTGCGTCTTCAGGGGGAGTGCGACCCCATCCAACACAGGCTGTAACCCTATACCCTGTTCGGCCTTGCGACTTTACCTCCTTATGGCTTATGGTATCTTGTGAGAGAGAGTATTTGTCTAGGAGGTTAGGATATACTGAATAATTTTGATATATCTGGCTCTGCACAAATATCCCAATGCAAAAGAGCGAGAGAAATTCAGTATTTTCTTAACATTTTTACTCTTTCATATAGCTGTCAGAATTGTTCATCTCTTCTGACATTTTTAATTATATTTATGAGGGCTAATTTTAAGAACCTGTTGAATCCCCCCAACCACCCCATCAGCTTTCTCACAGCCTAGCTTTCACAATGAGACATCCACAACATAAATCAGAAATGTTGTGGCCTAGATGATTACTACTTTAGTAATTAATTAATTTACACTTGAAGAATTTAGTCCTTTCATAGCTGCTCTTTCATGTCTTAGTGTTCTGATTCTTGATTACTGTATCAGTTAGATTGGAGAACCAAAATATAGGAAAAGTTTAACTATTTTGGTGTTTCATCATGTACTTTAAAGTTCTGTAAACCACCTATGATAATTGTTTCTGTTTTCTCAGTATTCATCTGAAAAATTTACTTTGGCTCTTTCTTCTTCAGCTTTCCTCCATAATCATTGCAAGTATTATTTTTTTATCCCCACCCCCTTTCTCCCTTACATCTTGAGACTATGGTTCCTATTTCTTCACATTTTATTAGAGATTTCCCCTTCTACAGAGAAACCTGTAAGAAGAAGTAGGAATTTGAAATGAAGGGTAAAAGGAGATGGATGTGACCATGGCTTTCCATTATTAGGGTTCATTTCAAATGGAGAAGGCTATGCAACTCAACCAAAAGCTACAAGAACGGGCCTATGAAGAAACCCAGAAAATTGGCACTGCAAGGGAGGTCCCACCCTATTTGAAAGCAAGCCTGTGTTAGTTGTACTCATAGATTAAGAAACTGTATGCATTGCAGTTGGGGATATGCAAATATTTTCTCAGATCTCCTCTATCTATTTAAATAAATGTTCCTGAGAACAGAACTTCATAACTATACTTGAATTGCCCATTCATGAAATATCTTGGGATGTGAATGCTTCCCTACGAATAAGATCGGGTTGAATATGTTCTATTTAGAAGCTTTACAATCTACAAAAACATTTCCTTCTCAAAAGCCTACATGCAGAAATATGAATCATAAAGCTCTTTGATCCTACTTTGATTTATTTTTAACATAAATGCTGAAGTCACCTGTTCCAATTTTTTTTTAAGTTACCTCTATGCGATTACACTAGGATTCACCCCTTCAGTCCTCATGTATTAGCCTTGGCAAGACTTTTGTCTGACATAAAGTGCTTATGGCAAAACACAGAATTCAATGCAAAGGTCTTATTCCCAGGTAGGTGGCATATGATTCTCCTCATATTTAACAGCAGGATAGGTTCAACAATAAAATGTCAGGAGAAAATACACAGAGCATCTAGGAAGCAAAATACAATAAAGTTGACCCAGACTGAAAATCAAGTCAGTATCAAAACAAAGAAATCATCAGGAGAATATTTTTAACAACTACACTAGAGTTGTTGCCAAGATTTATCTTATTGTTCTGCTAATTCCATTTGACCCAACCAGTCATACTTCCTCAGACTGTAGCTACCAGGGATATGTGAGGATATATCCCCTCAGGGATATCTAGGCTTACTCTCTGCAATTTCAGCTTTCATTAAAAAGTTCCTATCCCTTTATTTGTGCAAATAAAAAGGAAAGTGTGCAGTATTTTATTTAATTTCTCAGCAAAATGATTCCAACCTACCAATGTTTGTTCTGTCCTATGAATACAAAGGGAACTGAAAAAGTACTGTTAACTTTAAAAAATAAAGATGAATATTAATGACATAATTAAATTACATTTTAAAACAACTGAAGCATCAACCTCACACTTGTTCACCTTGGAATAAATTCCAATAAACCCAATGGGACTTAGTTCTGCATAAACATGTATAAAATGAACTGTTGTGTGCATTTTCACTTTGTTTAGTTTTTTATTACACTTTTCCAGGATGTATACATTTTTCATAAATTGGATAGAAAGAAACTGAGATCAAAATGTGAATGTAGGAGAAGGCAAAACTATCAGTTTCATCCATATAGCCAAAAGATCTTGAGCACTTCTTGATTTGAATTCCTGTTCGTAATGCTGCTTTAGGGATTGTTAACTGTGGCTGGTTTCAGGCTCTACTGGTCACCAGTTTGTTTCCAAACGCAATTTAAAATTCTGGTTATGACCTATAAAGCCCAGGATGGCTCCTGTCTAGACTCTTGAAGGCCCATCTCTTCCCACATGAGCCTGCCCAAGTACTAAGATTGTGGGAGAAGGCACTTTTCTCCATCCATCTACATAAGCAAACTTGGGAGAAATACAGGAGAGCCTGCTGCCAGACTCCAGAACTCTCTTGCAAGTAGGGCTGGGATGGCTCTGCTATTCTTTGGGCAGCAGGTAAAGGTCTTTTTGGAATGGATTGTTTTGAAATAAAGGGGCCTTTATCGTTCAATATTAGTTTTAAATCATTAGTAGTTTAACTGGTCTCAATCAAGAGCTAAAAGCAGGGAATAAATAAAATAATAGTTTAATACATTTTCAATCACAACTGTATTTATATTTTAACCATAACTGAATTTATTGTAACTCTGTTTTATAAACTGCTCTGAGTTCCAGTTTGGGGAAAGACTGAGGCATAAATAAAGGAGTGGATGGAAAGATGCCTTCTCTTGTCCGTTATAAACACTTCTATTTTTAACAGCTCTATGGTTTGCAGGTGCAACATTATTTTCTCTATAATGAAAATCACAATATATAGTAAATTTTATCAGGACAAATGAGTTATAATTTACTTCTGTTTTTTAAAATATTTAATTACCTAAATTAACTCTTTTTAAATGGGATAGAAAGAATTCAAGTTTTTAAAAAATGAACATGGGGATAAGTGAAATTGAAAGAATTACTTATTCTTTTTTTCTCTCCAGTCACGAAATGCTACTCATTGGACAATTTCTGGATGCAGGAATAAATTTCTACATGCATTAAGAAAAGCTAAATATCCAAGGTCTGAGTATTATTAACTGGTATTATACTCTAAATAGGAATACATAAAATTCCTTACGTTCTGAGCAACATTATGTAAGAAACATATTTAAGATCCAGTAAAAATCAAATAGTGCATATGAAGCAGGCACTTGACTCTGCATACTTAAACAGCAGAGTGTCAGTCTTACATGCCCCCTTCATTCTTGGCACACATATCAAAGAGACAGATTACTGGCAGCAATTTACTTCTCTGAGTGTATCAAAGCAAAGGAATTTCAGCTAGGTAGAGAACATGGGAAAAGTTAAGCACTTCAGGAGTTAACCGTACAGCTTCATCAAATCAAACACTGCTGAAGGTCTACTTATAAAAACATTGACAAAATTCTCTGGTTGATTTGATAAGGACTAAGTAGGATGAATTTTACAAAGAAGAGGCAAAGGAGCAAATGTAAATATTAACCCATGAACAGGTTTTAAGAATGTGATAATAACTGCCCAGACACAATTTGGGACTCCTACTTCTAAATTAGCACTCTCTGGCTAATGCCTTGTTTGAGTGCTAGCAGAGTGTAAATCTCCCTCAATGTACTAATGCAAGGTTTCTACAGTGCTAGCCGTACAATGCTGCATGAAGGCGCTGGAGCACGTTTCCACAGCCAATCAATAGCTGGAGGAAGCAGGGGTCACCATGTCAGTGAATGTGTTTCTCCACTCAGTGTGGAGAATAATGAGGCCTGTTTCCTTTTTTTTCTCCAGCTGTGAAACTGCAGTTGAACGCCGGCCAAGAACCTCCTGTCATCAGATTGATTGTAGGGGTGCATTGTGAAGCATAAGGCGTCACAGCCCAAATAACGTCTCTGCAGTAACGTTTTCTGCACCCGTCTTGAAGCATCTACTCCACTTACTTCTAAATAGAAAAGTTACCTATAAAGTTATAGTTACAATGGAACTGAAGAAGTTTGTGAGCTAAAAGATGCAGTAATTACAAATACTATTCAGAATGAATCAGTGGCTCTTGATGGCAAAAGTTAACAATATACCATACTTCTTCTGAAAGTCATGACCTAAAAGTGTGTTGTGCAAGTTCACTATCAGCAGTACAGGTTTTCAATCATCCAAAGTGGATGAACTTTCATCATGCCAAATCAGTCTCTCGTGTAAAAATCTTACAAATCTTATCACTGTATTAGAAATAAATCTACCTTCTATTGTCTATAAACTGTTTTAATTAACTGATTACAATCAATTATCCTTGGCTATAGTTGTTGGATAAAATTCATAACTCAGCAAAGAAGAATATCCTCAAAGGCTTTAATGTTGAGGCCAAACTAAATACACACTCAAGTGTTCAGCTAGAAGGCATACCAAAACAAAAGAATGGAAGCTCATAAGAATTAGACAAAGCATTGGTGTGCTCCTTCTGCATTTGAAAGATAGAGGCAAAAGATAACATTTCTCACCTGAAACTTTATTTTCAAAAGTGGTTTGTTTCTAATTTCTTTGCAAGACATAGTTATAAGCATTTATAATTTTAAAATAAAATGTATAATTATTAAATCAAATTATGGAATCATGGATTGTATTACTTGGAAATGGTTTTAATATATTGTTTTTCTTATTTCATCTATTGATGTCATATATTTCTGTTTTATCATAAGTTGCTGTAAGGATCTTTGCTCCAAAAAGTAAGGTAAGACTCCAGGATTAAACTGAATTGCTAGTAAACTAGAAAAGAACCACTTGTGCAAGTCCCACTAATTCAACGAATCTACTATAACTGGGAATAACAAAAACAATTTACGTCTATAGTTTGCATATCTCTATTGAGTGAAGAAAAGTTACATTTATGTAATAAGGCATAAATATTACACCTTTGAAGCATGAGTATGAATGTAGGGTAGCTCTTGGCTCTGCAGGTTCTTGGATTATCTAGATCAATTTCAATTTGATTTCAGCTTGGTTAGATGGCTTTGCTTGTCTTGGATTATGACCTTCACTGGGAACTGGACAAGGATGGCTTGTTCTGTTGAACTTGTTAGCAGCTTAGATGCCATCAATCAAGATTTGCTTTCAAGTCAGTGGGATACTGTTTCACAGTAGCTCTGTTCCTTCCTGGAGGAAAGCAGATGGTGGTTCAAGGGAATTCCTGTAATATCTTGGCTTCTGGCCTGTGGAGCAATTTAAGACTTTGTGTGTCTCACTGCCCCTCAACCTCTACATGAAACTACTAGGAGAGGTGAAAAGAAGTAACTAGTGGAAATAAATGACTAGTAGGGTGTCACAAAATTCTGTCCTGGGCCCAGGGCTGTTCAACATCTTTATTAATGATTTGGATGACAGTTTTGAGGGCATGCTTATGGTATCAAGTTTGCAGATGACACTAAATTGGGAGGGATAACTAATTCTCAGAATACAGGATCAGAATTCAAAACGGCCATAACAATTAGAGAGTTGGGTCAAAACTAACAAAACTGACTTCAACAAGGATAAATGTAGGATACTACACTTAGGCAGGAAAAAATTAAATCCAAAGATAAAGGATGGATGACACCTGGCTCAACAATAGTACATGTGAGTATGATCTTGGATTCATAGTAGACCACAGGTTGAGCCCGAGCCAACAATGTGGTGCAGCAGCTTAAAACGCTAATGGGATTTTGAGCTGCATCAAAAGGACTATCAAGGGAAATCATTCTTTGGTCAGACCTCGACTGGATACTGTGTCAGATTCTGGGCACCACAATTCAAGAAGGATATTGACATGGTGGAATGTATCCAGAGGAAGGCGACTAAAATGACCAAAGATATGGAAACCACTCCCTATGAGATGCGAATTAAAGAGCTGGGCATGTCTAGCCTGCATTAGAGAAGATTGGCAGGAGACCTCATCGTCATGTTTAAATATTTGAAAGGATGCCATAAGGAACATGGAGCAGGCTTGTTTTCTACTGCCCTGGAGACTAGAACTCAGAGCAGTGGGTTCAAAATACAGGAAAGGAGATTCCCTCTGAACATTAGGAAGAACATATTGACCATAAGAACTGTTCAACAGTGGGACTCTTTGCCTTAGAGTGTGATGGAGGCTCTTTCTTTGTAGGCTTTTAAACAGAGACTGGAATGCCATCTGTTGGGGATGCTGTTATTGTGCTTTTCCTGCACGACAGGGGTTGGACTGGATGGCCCATGTGGTCTCTTCTAGCTCAAATGAGTCCATGATTCTAGATTCTCCAGAGTTGGGTTCAATGCTACCAGTATACCAATGACCCCTGACTCCAGTACACCTTTTTACCAAACTCCAAGTAAGCTGTTTCTAAATCACAATTTGGCATTGGTTATGAACGAGGGTGAATAAATTGAATTTTAATTTGGACATGGTGGAGATGCTCCTGTTCAGTGGAAGGGTAGATCAGGACACAGAAATTAAACCTATGTTGGTTGGCATTACATTTGTCTGAAGACATAAGGATGCAGTGTTAGACTCAGGTTTTATTTTACACAAATGCTAGCTGTGTTGAGATACACTTTACTATATGTACTCAAATATAAGTCTAAACATTTTAGTCAAAAAATGAACCCCCAAAATCTGGGTTGACTTATTTATGGATCAAGGTAAATACAGTAGACTGGCAAAGGCAAGTACTTAGTCCATCCCAGTAGAACTTAAAAAAACATAATGCCCCCTCTACTCTCTCCGCCATGCTATCACATCTGGCCTCTTTTAATAGAAAATTGCACTGGATAGACCACATCAGCTCTAGTTTCTGATACAAAACATATGCCATGGACAGAGACAGGGAAGGTGTGGCAGGTGGTGCAAAAGTAGCGGAAATAAAATAAAATAAAATAACATAAAGAGGAAGGAGGCTTGTGGACCAGAGTTTTGTCCTCGCATCCAACTGGTGGTCCGCAGTCCACAGGTTAAGAACCACTGTTCTAGAGAGTGCTCAACTGTGGAAGGCTCTTTCAGATTGTGAACAGAGATTAGGATGTTTTAAGATTCCTACAAACTCGCTGCCTCACATCTTTCAAGAAAACATCTTATGGAATCATCCAAGCTTTAGCAAAATTCTGTAATGAAGCCTTAAAAACAAACTTCTTTCTGCTAATTTTTCCTAATCAAGTTGTGAGTTTGTGGAGAGTATATATTGTTTGATTATCATGTATTAAATGATATTGTGTTAAATGATCTGCTTGATGCACCAAATGTCTTCAAGATTCTCTGCATAGCAATTACATTATTGCAGGTTCTGCCATCTGCCAGATTCTACAAGAGCTGCAATCTGGCATTTTCCTTCTATTGTGTAACATTTATTTTATTCTAAATTGCATGTATTACAGAACCTTGTATTGAGTGTCTGTAGGGTATTTTGGAAATCACAAAACAATCTGAAAGTAAAACTGTTCAGCATAAGAGCTACTATAGTAGAAGTCAGTAAACTCTAGAGTACAAAAAAAAGGAAAAGCAGCAGCGTCATTAAGCTGAAAGGAAGATTGCAAAATGGCAAGGAAGTCATAGTATGGGTGTGATATGCATCCATATCTCTTGATGATATCCCAGCACCTATTCTGCAATTTTTTGAACTAAGTGTTTAACCACTCCTTTTTAAAGAAACTTGACGTGCTATCTGGTTTCAACTGAGATGAGTATGTGTCCATTAGGCAAACATCACTAACTCATTTCAGTCAATGGCCTTAACTATCTGATTTTATATTTGCTCACTTGGCTAACTATGCTCTTGGAGGAGTTAATTCTTGACAAACATGCAAAAAAATGCTGCTAGAATGAGTTGGCAAATGCAGAGCTGAATAAAGGCCCATGGACCAAGGAAACAAATGATGCACAGTCTTCCCTTCTAAGTCTGGCAAGAGTGTTTTCTGAGGCAAACACACACGTCACAGAAGGAATTGCCTATTGTCCGACTTATCTGACCAAACATTAACACACAAAATAGCAACATTTTTGTTGCTATAAATATGCAGAATTGGTGATACCAAGATACCATCTTTTCTTCCTTGATATTCATATTTTCTCCTCTAAACAACAAGATTCTCAAATGATTTGACTTCTGGGGGTGGATCTGATTTATTGCAATAAATCTCTGTGCTACTTTAAAGGCAAACAAATTTTATTTGACACTAGCTGTAATACCCAGTGTAGCTTGGGAGAAGTCATTAACCATCATAAATGATCTTTCAGGATGAATGCCTCTCTCTTTAGGTGTTCAAATATTTCTTACATTGCATATCAGTTTCATCTGCCCTCGAAACAGTATGTCTTTCCTGGTTAGTGACCAAACATACTACTCTGTATGATTCAAAACAAATAATATGGATGTCTATCAAGCATTCCCTAAGTAATTGTTTTCTGCCACGTAGAGTAGATAGTCAGACCATCCCAAGCATCCCCTCCAAGTTTTGGGAAACTCCATTCTACTAATGATATGTGATACAGTAACGAACGGACATACTGATAATACCATTCCTATGGTTTGCTCAAAAGCTCTCAGGAAGGTGATTTATTTAAATTCAACTCTTCCTATTTTTTAAATGATTTACCACTGTATATTTCATGAACTGAAATGTAATTGTGAGGTCCCCGGCCTCCCTTTGAGTGAATTTTGCTTATATATTAATCTCTCCAAAGTATCTCGTGCACAAATAATGAAAATGCTCAAACTGTTTCCACATGTTGTACTAATGAACAGATATAAGAAGACAGAAATTTGTTTTCATAAGATGCATGGAGTACTATGTAAGTCGGCAAGTTTTCATAGAAATATGGAAAAGCGGGGGGGGGGGGGTGCTATCCCTCTGATCAGAAGGAATTAAAATGCAAGAAGTATACTTTGCATTTCAATTTCTTCTGCTTCACTGTTTATTATATTATTTTTTTTGTGTCAGGAGTGACTTGAGAAACTGCAAGTCACTTCTGGTGTGAGAGAATTCGCCATCTGCAAGGGCATTGCCCAGGGGACACCCAGATGTTTTGATGTTTTACCATCCTTGTGGGGGGCTTCTCTCATGTCCCTGCATGGGGAGCTGGAATTGACAGAGGGAGCTCATCTGTGTTCTCCCTGGATTCGAATCTCAAACCTGTCAGCCTTCAGTCCTGCCGGCACAAAGGTTTAACCCATTGCGCCACTGGGAGCTCCTGATTATTATAATACCTCTTAGCCATGGACCCACGCAAATGCATAGCAACCTAAACTGCGGTAACACTTTGATGAAGTGGCCCATAACCAATGAAAATGTTGGAAAAATAAAATCTATTGCTCCTTCAAAGTGGAACAAGATGTTTTGTTGTTTAAATATATATAGGTAAACAAAAGACAGATTTATATAAGGAATACATATACTACAATTCTTACTATTTACAGTTTTCTGTATTGGCTTTTCTCTGTTCCCTTACTATCCTGGCATGTAGAAAGAAAGGCAAGTTATGGGGCAAGTCTTACCCACTTAATTTCTACACATGAAACATCTTTTAAAAGCAAATCAGGCCACATAAGAGAAAGGACAACCAAGAAAGGGAAATGGGAAAACGATATAGCTTGATAAATTAGTTTACATTACAATTTCTGAATCTTCCAGCCAGCACTCTGCCTGAAATTTTCCCTCAAAGCTGTACCCTAAATAAATAATTCCTTGCATTGTGCGACTGTAAGTCCCAGCAGCCGTAGTCAGCAAAGCAAAAAGGTCAGGCTTGTTGAGAATTGTAATTGGACAACTTTTGGAAGGCCACATGGTTCCCAGCTTGGATTTCATATGGAACAGATTTTTCATTATCATTATAGCAATTCTATTACTAATAATAATCTAGAAGCAAAGAAATATTTTAGGTCTGAAATATATTGGATGCCAACTACAAAGAAACAATGACTTGATATTATTAGTACACAGAAACACACAATACTCACGAGGCTGACCTTCCAAAATGAGAAGAAATAGATTAAAGTTCTTTCTCCCAAACCATTAAACAATAAATGGTTTGATATCATTTAAGAAGTTCTAACAAAGTTATTTCTGGTAGATTCCACTTATGAAAAAAGCTCTCATATTGACTGCAGGATACTGGTTAACTGAGCAGCTATTATATCAGGAGCATCTGTCATGGCAGATGGCCAATATCCACCTCCCAATTAGTCTTTTAACAGCAAGGAGCCACATATTTTTAGTTGGTACTTGAAAAAGCAAATTTGCAGGAATAAAGCCCTTGTGTTTCTCAATTAGAAAACACTTTATACAAGTATAACAAATGTATCTCTCCTCTTTAGGCCTTGCAGTCATTAATGGACCAAAGGTGGTGAATCAATGTCTCAGCTATACCAGATAATGGTAATGGCATCTCTGCAAAATATATGTATTCCAAAGGCTTATTAGTCAGGAATGAGGCAAGCCTAAAACCCTTCACTATAACCCCTGGCAAGTTAAATTAATACAAGGCCAACTGTTTTTTGTTATTTTTAACATGTATGCAACTATAGCACTGGGGTTTTGTTTTTGTTTTTTTTGTTTGTTTGTTTTTGGGTTTTTTTGCCCTGCAAAGCTAGGCAACGGCGGAGTGTGGCCCTGGATCTATAGCTACCAATCCACCCACCCCAGTACCTATTTTCTGGCTGAAAATGGGTGAATTTTCAGCTACTCACCATTTAAATATGACATACACACCTTTCCACTATCAAAGAAATACAATTTAAACTCAAAAGTGAATCTCTGACCCCTCTTCATTTCATTTCATTTCATTTGTGTGTGTGTGTGAAACACACAGTATTTTTATCATTTTTTTGAGCCAAAAAAAGAGTGGGGTGACTATTACGTAGTGGAGGGAAAATCCAGCTATGGATATTCACTCGGCTGGCAACTGAATGAAGCCCCATAGCTGAAATACCATGGGAGTGTGTGACTATTACACAGTGGAATACAGTATATTGGGAGAGGTGTGTCAGAACAAAAGATTGCTTCCCCATACCATATCTGTCTGCCTCTTCATACCACTCCTTACTCAAAAGTAAGTACAGAGGACATGAACCACTTAGGACTATAAACCTGCCCCCCCCCTTTTTTTTGTGGTCCAAATACAGATCAGATCCACCATGCCTGCAAATGCCCACATTGGCTTCAAAGGAAGATTGATATACAATTTGAAAATGGAGTTGTGTAAGTAGTGTCCACAGTTGAAGACATTGAGTTAAAACTCCCTTACACTGTACCCTAGAGCAGGGGTCCACAAACTTTTTAAACAGAGGGCCGGGTCACAGTCCCCCAAACTGTTGGAGGGCCGGATTATAATTTGGAAAAAAAATGAGTGCATTCATATGCATACTGCACATATACTATTTGTAGTGCAAAAAACCACTTCAAAACAATACATTAATTGAAATGAAGAACAATTTTAACAAATATAAACTTATTAGTATTTCAATGGGAAGTGTGGACCTGCTTTTGGCTGATGAGATAGGATTGTTGTTGTTATTGTGTGCGTTCAAGTCATTTCAGACTTAGATTGACCCTAAGCGAGGGCTGGGTAAATGACCTTGGAGGGCCGTATCCAGCCCCCGGGCCTTAGTTTGAGGACCCCTTCCCCTAGAGTCTTGCTCTATATCAGTTCTTCAAATTTACTTTTAAGGAAGAAAAGAACTAGCTATGTAGTAAAGGTAAGTTGAGTTCACTCTGGAAAAAGCATGCTTATCAGCTTACTTGTTATTTGTGAAATATTGTGAAACAGGCCTGAGATATTTTCAGATGGAGAAATAGCATTCAGAAGGAAGGAGAGAGGGAAGAGGTCAAGGTGGCCACAAGCTGAAGAAAACAGGACTCTTGTACCCTCAACAGTTGTGGAGAAATGAGAATTTATGTTTGCGCAGCAAGATATTCCTGCTGAAATTCCCTCTTCTGCATAGTTATAAAAGTTACACTTGTTCTGCCTTTCTTTTTCTTTTTTTGTTTTGTTTTTTTTAAATCAGCAACCTTGGAGAAAGGCTGGTTGTAACTTACAAACTCCTATATGCTTTAGATCCAGTCTATCTGCAAGAGTATATTCTTCATTACAACTCTGTCTTGATTCCAAGATTTTCAAAGGAGTTACATCCTAAAACCTCCATCCACATGGCTAATGGGGATGTAAGAGTGAGCCTTCGCAGAGGCTTCACTCAAGCTCTGAAACTACCTTCACAGAAAGGGTAGACTAACCCCCTTGTTGACTCTACAGAGGAAGGAAAAGACTTTTATTTGAATAGGAACTACAGCTCCCACCCCTCCCCTCCCCCCACACATTTGCAGGTTTCACTTCTGTGGATTTAATTATCAATGTGTTAATAATAATAATAATAATAATAATAATAATAATAATAATGAAACTGCAAAGGCTCTGGCATAAACCAGTACAGGTGGTCCCAGAGGTCATCGGCACACTGGGTGCCATGCCAAAAGATTTCAGCCAGTATTTGGAAACAATAAACATTGACAATATCACAGTCTGTCAACTGCAAAAGGCCACCTTACTTGGATCTGCACGCATCATTCGAAAATACATCACACAGCTTGGGAAGTGTTCAACTTGTGATTTTGTGATACAGAATCTAGTATGTTTGCTGTGACATACTGTGGTTTTGTGTCAGTAAAATAATAATAATAATAATAATAATAATAATAATAATAATCCGGTTCTTGTGGGTTTTTTTCGGGCTATAGGGCCATGTTCTAGAGGCATTTCTCCTGACGTTTCGCCTGCATCTATGGCAAGCATCCTCAGAGGTAGTGAGGTCTGTTGGAATTAGGACAATGGGTTTATATATCTGTGGAATGGCTGGGGTGGGGCAAAGAGCTCTTCTCTGCTGGAGCTAAGTGTGAATGTTTCAACTGACCACCTTCATTAGCATTTGAAGGCCTGGCTGAGCCTAGGAAAATCTTTTGTTGAGATTTTCCCAGGCTCAGCCAGGCCTTCAAATGCTAATGAAGGTGGTCAGTTGAAACATTCACACCTAGCTCCAGCAGGAGCTATAGCCTGAAAAAACCCACAAGAACCGAGTGATTTCAGCCATGAAAGCCTTCGACAATAATAATAATAATAATAATAATAATAATAATAATAATACTTTATGTATATTCTACCCTATCTCCCCAGGGGAACTCAGGGTCGATTCCAACATACAACAGCAAACATTCAATGCCTCAATAGAACAAACAAGTACCGACATAATAATACCAAAAAAAAACCCCACATATGAAAACAACATTAGAACCTAACATCAATAAATTAAACCAAAAATAATCAAACAAAAATTATATAATGACATAAAATCTGAACTTAAAATATCCACATTGATTTACAGAAGCCAACTATCATTCACAAAGTTATGTGGGATTGGTTGTGTGGCCACTGATGGTAACTGGGCTAACATGAACTAGCATGTAGCTGCTGTTTAGCTAAAGCTTCTGCTACCCTGCCACTTGCCCTGCCAAAAGTGCCAGCCCGTCACACCATTTATCACCTCCCATCAGAAGAACACAACCTGATTTTGAACCACTTTCCAACAAGCCACTTCCTTCTGCCTTTCCTTCTGCAGAGAGATTTTAAGCCTCTTTCCCAATGATCTACCTCATCAACTCTTGCACAATTTTAAATACATTTTCTGCAATTTTCAGCAGAAGAAGGAAGGAGGTGCATCACTGGGAATATGATTTTAATTCTGACTCAGTCTTCATGATGGGAAGTTAGTAAGTGACGTGAGGAGCTAGTGCTGTCTGCAGAAGATCAAAGAATAGGATGAGGCACAGAAGGTGGAATGATGTGAGGAATGGAATAATTGGGAAAGAGGTTTAAAACTTTCATGGTGGGAAGGAAGTAAATGGAGTGAGGAACTGGTGCTGTTCACACATTGTGGAAGGACAGGTAGAGAGACAGAAAAAGGAGAAAGGTGAGGCATGGATCATTGGGAAAGGGATTTGAAATCTAGCCGCAGAAAGAAGGAGACAAGTAAATTGATCATTGGGAAAGGGATTTAAAATTTGGGTGAGTCTTTATGATGGAAGTTGGTAAATGGAGTGAGCGGCTGGTGCTGTTGCTGGACATGGAAGTAGAGCAGTGATTCTCAACCTGTGGGCCCCAAGTGTTTTGGCCTACAACTCCCAGAATTCCAGCCAGTTTATCATCTGGTAAGATTTCTGGGAGTTGAAGGCCAAAATGCCTGGAGACAGGTTGAGAACGACTGAAATAGAGGGACAGGAGAAAGGGTGAGGCAAGGAAGTGGATTAATGAGAAAGGGGTATAAAATCTGCCTGAGGCTTCATGTTAGAAAGGTATGAGTGATGGGTTGGAGTTGTTGCTGGTATTGGCACCAACAGCATACACATTTGGGGTGCTTACAATATTTGTGTTTCCGCTTTCATAGGATCCAGGGCCCCTAACTCCCATAGTCATAGGGTGTGTGTGAGACCTTGGTTTAAAGAAAATGCTTTTAAGAATGTGTGTTGGGTATTTAAAAGCATATATATGGCCAGTTTTCTGCCCTAGGATCCTTTTGAGAGCTTCACAGGCTTCCAAAAATACCAAGAAATGAGCATAAGAAAGTCCACTTCTGGTTTTGAAAAACGTTTATTTTTTAATCTTAATAATGGAGTAGGGAGTGACTGCAATCTATTTAAAAGGTAATATCTGTTCTAGAAACTTCTAAATAAAACAATTCTCCAACTTTTTAATGAATATATTCAATTTTTTAAAAAAACATCATATCCAGTTTAATTACAACTTAGTCATTATATTTTGTATGATTTCATGTATATAACATTTCTTTTAATTTGGAAAGCCACTGTAAGTCTCAGAAGGAGGGATACAAAATAAGTGAGTAAATATTCTGTGAAGAAAAGGCGCCAACATTTTCACTGATTTAAAACTACTGTGGCTGGGTTTCGTATCAATTTACATTAACCATCTTGAGCTGAAAGCAACAGCAGGGTCATTGGCATAGTTCCTGGGTGAAGTCTAAGTGCCAGGTGCACTGATTCAACATGGCTGTCACAAAAGCCTCCCCTCAGAAGCACCCTGTATAAATAATATCTGCAACAGTAGGTTCATCTCATACTCCCCATACTCTTCTGTACATAAGCCTATTGATTCCCAATATTTGCATTTGTATATACCCTTTACTGTTCCATTATTTGCACATAACATATGCTCTTTGCAAACTTTCAAATACAAAGGCATAAAGATACCAAGATCTAGAAAACAATCTGTCAAGCCAAAAGGTATCAAGCTGATTCAAGGGAGTTAAGGAAGAATCTGAGATCACTGCACTAGCTACACCATTGTGCCACTAAGGCACCTGCTTTGAACTGGGTTATTTGAGTCCACACTGTGATATAATCCAGTTCAATTCACATTGAACTAGATTATATGGCAGTGTGGACTCAAATAATCCAATTCAAAGCAGCTATTGTGGATTATGTGCCTTAATATTTTGGGTTATATGGCTGCGTGAAAGGGCCATAAGGTAAGGTACAAGTAAAGGTTTCCCCTGACATTAAGTCTAGTTGTGTCCGACTCTCGGGGGTGGTGCTCATCTACATTTCTAAGCCAAAAAGCCAGTGTTGTCTGTAAACACCTCAAAGGACATGTGGCCGGCATGACTGCATGAAGCACTGTTTGCTTCCCGCCAAGGCCAGACCTATTGATCTACTCACATTTTGCATGTTTTCAAACTGCTAGATTGGCAGAAACTGGGCCTAACAGCAGAAGCTCACCTTGCTCCCCAAATTTGAACCACAAACCTTTCGTTCAGCTAGGTCAGGAGTTCAGCGGTTTAAGCCGCTGTGCCATCAGGGTGCCCTAAAGTAACCAGATTTAAAATCCAATTTCTAGTTTCTACAAGACAAGCAGATCTTTTCACATACGCAATACTGTTTCTCTGGGACAAAACCTAGATCCCTCTCCAAGCCTTGTAACAGGTTCAAATTATTGAGGATAATGGATGGATCACAACGTGTTAGGATCACAACTCATCAGGGGTAGTGGAGTTTGAGAGGAGTATTCCTTGGGTTTATTTGATGCTTTAGGCAGGCAAAGGCTCAAGCAGACTTCTTTTAGAATAATAATGTTTGTTTACTTATCATTTCATGTATTCAATGATACAGGCACATTTCTTTTGAGGCTTAAAAACTTCAAAAACGTTTGGAGAGTTTGTATCTTAAACTTATAAACTTTAATTGTTTCTTCATGAACTATGTTGATTCACACAGCTCTCCTCAATAAGAGTTCACTTTAAAAGAAAACACAAGCCTCAACAATTTACTAGCTTTTTAACATTAGCTTCTGAACACAAAAAGACTTCTACACTCAAACTGACTCAAAGCTCAACTGACCTCTCTGTCAGTTGTTAAAACTAATCATTCTAAACCATCACTGAGTCGGTCACATGATCACAGCCCCTCCCACTGCTTTAGTATAAAGAGACAAGGTAACTGCAAACTACAATAGACATACACTTCAAGTTATAAACTGACAAATTTTAAAACAGACAAACATCAAATAGAGAAGGCTTGAAAAGGTTGTGTTTGCCAACAGAAATCACCTTCTACCACAAAACACCAGCCCTTGGAAATACTTTTTCCACAGACTGAGAGCAAAAATTGGCATATGCTTCATAAAGTGCAGGACGAACGACCTCGTCACACTAGAGAATAAATCCACTTTAAATATGGTTTCTGCCCCTTGCAGAATTCTGGAGTTTGTAATTTAGGGAGAAGCCTTTAACAGCCTCACTAAAGTGCAAACCCCAGAATTCTGCCGCAGGCAGCATCCGGATTTACAGTGGATTCATTCTCTAGTGTGATGAGGTTTTAAGTGATATGCATGCAGTAAAAATAATTACTGTACCTCACAGTAAAATCGTAGGAACAAGAAGCCAATATAGTGCCATGAAACGGTGAAAACTGCAAAGAAATAGAAGAAAATACAAACAAAATTAAGAGTTGGATTTTGGTAAGTAACATTAGAAAGCATCCAGAAGGAAATACTACAGTACATAATGGTTCCATTTTCTTTTCATTAAAAGCAGCATCTGGCAGTTCTGCTCTAACTTTTCAATTCAGTTCCTTACATGACAATAGTTATTACATTTGTCTTTGGCTTGCAGACAGAACATGAATTTCAATCTATAAAGAAATTTGTACTTTTTAAAAAACCCTCTTGATGAAGTATTAAAGCTCTGACTCAATTCATCTGCAGGAACACGTCCCCTGAATCTGTAGCATTTGACAAAAAGTTTAAGAAAAAGAGACAGAGATGCTACACTGCTAACAACAAGGCCATCCTTTTTCCAAAGAGTCTCTTTTAATTACGATTATTGAGGTAACCAGCTCCAAGCCTAAAAGCTGGCAACAGCACAATTTCTTAAAATGTCACCCATAACAGAGAGTAGATATATTGCTGTACTCCTTGGCATACAGTATAATGATGAACAAAGGCTGCAGCAAAGATAGGAACCCTGTGCCAAACTTTCCCAACTTCATTTTTGCCACCAGCAAAATTACACTATAACTCACTTCCAAGCAGCTCAGTACTGAAAAACAACAACTCTCTTCTACAAAAGAAATCACAGTCCTGAATAACCCCTTTAAAGCAGATGGACTTACAATATATAAATGAACTGTCCTGATTTTTTTTATCATGGTGGCCATTTCATTTCATTTCATCATCTGTAAAAATTAAGAAAATGGCTACAGGGAAAAATCCAATTTCAAGTCCCAACTAAAGTCTAATCCATGAATCAATTGCTGAATTGCAAACCAATATTTAGTTATATCCCACTGACTCAGTGGGTCTATTTCTGCCATTGGATTTGATGAAAGAATGAAAACAAGCCATCTAGTGCTTTTTTAAAATAAGCATGTTTAAAAATAGATGTTAATCCCAATCTACTTTTTTTGACAGCTGGCCTATATGCTATCTGCTAAGGAACTCCTTGGTGTTACTTAGGAATCTACTAATGCTTGGTCATGCAGGATTCCACCTAGAAGTAATGTAAAAGCAGTTATGGGATCACACAAGGTTGCCATTCTGGTTGTCATAGGATGAGAAATATATTGGTTGTCAAATACCACATGGTAATTGTTCATGGGACTACTCTAGATGGCATTTTGCTATAATTTATTTTAATATATATGAGCATACTAGGTTAGATTTTTTAAATGTTTCATCGATTATTATTGGGACTGCTGAAATTATATCAATACATGTGAACTATTTCTGATGTTTAGTTGTTTGTATCAATTTCTGTCTTAAAGTAAAACCTAATCACATCTCCTTTTTGTACAACAGAGTCAAAGAAATGTCTTTCTGGCTAAGGTGTTCTACCTAAGGGTTGTCCTGCCTCACTGAAGCCCACCTCTGTCAACATTATTTCTTTTTAGATATCAGAAGCTAGATGCAAAATCAGGACCCTTCCACACAGCCCTATAACCCAGGGCCCTTTACAGCCCTATATCCCAGAATATCAAGGCAGAAAATCACACATTACCTGAGTGTGGACTCAGATAACCCAGTTCAAAGCTGATACTGTGGGATTTTCTGCCTTGATATTCTGGGATAAAGGTCTGTGTGGAAGGGCCCCCAGAATATCAAGGTAGATAATCCACAATAACTGCTTTGAACTGGATTATCTGAGTCCACATTGCTTTATAATCCAGTTCAATGTGAGTTTTATACAGCTGTGCAGAAGGGCCTCGGTCCCACCAAAATCCATAGAATCCATAGAATTTAGTGTGGAGCAAGTAGGTTGTCCATATTATTAAGTTCTTTAAAAATTATGGGAGCCAGCATTGGCATGAGCAATGGGCCATGCCTCTAGAGACCAGGATTTGAATCCCTATTCAGCCATGAAACCCATTGGGTTATCTTGAGCAAATCCTAGTTCTCTCAACCTCATAGAACCATTTATGAACAAAGCTTGCCAAAAAAAAAAACTTGCTGTAAGTAAAAAATGACTTGAAGGCACACAACAGCAACTACAAATCGAATTTAAAAATCAAATATGAAAAAAAATTACACTTACTTTTACTCTCCTTATAGCATAAGTATGTCCAGAAAGGTTGAAAACAGGCTGTCGGATGTTTCTCAAATCCCAGCCTTTCAAACTGCAGTCAACAGCACCCGTTACAAGCAAGTTCTGATAATGCAATAAAAAGTACAAAGTTATTTGAAGTATAGTAGATAAGAGAAAGATCACTAACACTCTGGAGTTACAGAACAGATTGGAAGAATAAAACAAACAATACTAGACAGCCAGAACTAAAGTTTAAACTTTAGGAGGAGCAGAGGATAAGTTCAACTAGCCCCAGATGTGATGACGCAGCTAGCTCAAAGCCGAAAGGAAGGCTAGCGGCCGACGGTACTGGAGGTGAACGACGAATCCGATGCTCTAAAGATCAACACACCATAGGAGCCTGGAATGTAAGATCTATGAGCCAGGGCAAATTGGATGTTGTTATTGGTGAGATGTCAAGACTAAAGATAGACATTCTGGGGGTCAGCGAACTGAAATGGACTGGAATGGGCCACTTCACATCAGATGACCACCAGATCTACTACTGTGGACAAGAGGAACATAGAAGAAATGGAGTAGCCTTCATAATTAATAAGAAATTCGCTAAAGCGGTGCTTGGATACAACCCAAAAAATGACAGAATGATCTCAATTCGAGTGCAAGGAAAGCCTTTCAACATTACAGTGATCCAAATATATGCCCCAACCACAGCTGCTGAAGAAGCAGAAGTAGATCAGTTCTATGAGGATCTGCAGGACTTACTGGATAATACACCAAAAAGAGACATTATTTTCATTACAGGAGACTGGAATGCCAAGGTGGGAAGTCAAATGACAACTGGGATCACAGGCAAGCATGGCCTGGGAGAACAAAATGAAGCGGGACGCAGGCTGATAGAATTTTGCCAGGAAAACTCGCTGTGTATAACAAACACTCTCTTCCAACAACCTAAAAGACGGCTTTATACATGGACTTCATCAGATGGTCAGCACCGAAATCAGATTGACTACATCCTTTGCAGCCAAAGGTGGCGGACATCCATCCAGTCGGTGAAAACAAGACCTGGGGCTGACTGTAGCTCAGATCACGAACTTCTTATTGCTCAATTTAGAATAAAACTCAAGAGATCAGGGAAAATACACAGACCAGTTAGATATGATCTCACTAACATTCCTAGTGAATATACAGTGGAAGTGAAGAACAGATTTGAAGGGCTAGATTTAGTAAACAGAGTCCCAGAAGAACTATGGACAGAAGTCCACGACATTGTTCAGGAGGCGGCAACAAAGTACGTCCCAAAGAAAAAGAAAACCAAGAAGGCAAAATGGTTGTCTGCTGAGACACTGGAAGTAGCCCAAGAAAGGAGAAAAGCAAAAGGAAACAGGGATAAGGGGAGATATGCCCAGTTAAATGCGCAATTCCAGAGGTTAGCCAGAAGAGACAAGGAACTATTTTTAAACAAGCAATGCATGGAAGTGGAAGAAGACAACAGAATAGGAAGGACAAGAGACCTCTTCCAGAAAATTAGAAACATTGGAGGTAAATTTCAGGCAAAAATTGGTATGATAAGAAACATAGATGGCAGGGACCTAACAGAAGCTGAAGAGATCAAGAGAAGGTGGCGAGATTATACAGAAGATCTGTATAGGAAGGATAACAATATCGAGGACAGCTTTGACGGTGTGGTGAATGAATTAGAACCAGACATCCTGAGGAGTGAGGTTGAATGGGCCTTAAGAAGCATTGCTAACAACAAGGCAGCAGGAGACGACGGGATCCCAGCTGAACTGTTTAAAATCTTAAAAGATGATGCTGTCAAGGTGATGCATGCCATATGCCAGCAAATATGGAAAACACAAGAATGGCCATCAGACTGGAAAAAATCAACTTACATCCCCATACCAAAAAAGGGAAATGCGAAAGACTGCTCCAACTTCCGTACAGTGGCCCTTATTTCTCATGCCAGTAAGGTAATGCTCAAGATCCTGCAAGGAAGACTCCAGCAATACATGGAGCGAGAGTTGCCAGATGTTCAAGCTGGGTTTAGAAAAGGCAGAGGAACGAGAGACCAGATTGCCAATATCCGCTGGATAATGGAGAAAGGCAGGGAGTTTCAGAAAAACATCTACTTCTGCTTCATTGACTATTCTAAAGTCTTTGACTGTGTGGATCATAATAAATTGTGGCAAGTTCTTGGTGGGATGGGCATACCAAGCCACCTTGTCTCTCTCCTGAGGAATCTGTACAAGGAGCAAGTCGCAACAGTAAGAACTGACCACGGAACAACAGACTGGTTCAAGATTGGGAAAGGCGTACGGCAAGGCTGCATACTCTCACCCAACCTTTTTAACTTGTATGCAGAACACATCATGCGATGTGCGGGGCTTGATGAATGCAAAGCTGGGGTGAAAATTGCTGGAAGAAACATTAACAACCTCAGATATGCAGATGACACCACTCTGATGGCCGAAAGCGAGGAGGAGCCGAGGAGCCTTCTAATCAAGGTGAAAGAAGAAAGCGCAAAAGCCGGGTTGCAGCTGAACGTCAAAAAAACCAAGATTATGGCAACAAGAATGATTGACAACTGGAAAATAGAGGGAGAAAATGTGGAGGCCGTGACAGACTTTGTATTTCTAGGTGCAAAGATTACAGCAGATGCAGACTGTGGCCAGGAAATCAGAAGACGCTTACTTCTTGGGAGGAGAGCAATGTCCAGTCTCGATAAAATAGTAAAGAGTAGAGACATCAGACTGGCAACAAAGATCCGCCTAGTCAAAGCCATGGTATTCCCTGTAGTAACCTACGGATGTGAGAGCTGGACCATAGGGAAGGCTGAGCGAAGGAAGATCGATGCTTTTGAGCTGTGGTGCTGGAGGAAAGTGCTGAGAGTGCCTTGGACTGCGAGAAGATCCAACCAGTCCATCCTCCAGGAAATAAAACCCGTCTGCTCACTGGAAGGAAGGATACTAGAGACAAAGTTGAAGTACTTTGGCCACATCATGAGGAGACAGCAAAGCCTAGAGAAAACAATTATGCTGGGGAAAGTGGAAGGCAAAAGGAAGAGGGGCCGACCTAGGGCAAGATGGATGGATGGCATCCTTGAAGTGACTGAACTGACCTTGAAGGAGCTGGGGGTGGTGACGGCCGACAGGGAGCTCTGGCGTGGGCTGGTCCACGAGGTCACGAAGAGTCGGAGACGACTGAACGAATGAACAACAACAAAGATTGAGGGCGAGAGAAAGAGAGGGGGGGGGAACAACAAACTGAAGGAAAAGCAAATTCCAGTCTTTTCCACAACTACAGTGGTTCTCAACCTGTGGATCCCCAGGTGTTTTGGCCTAAAACTCCCAGAAATCCCAGCCAGTTTACCAAGTGTTAGTATTTCTGGGAGTTGAAGGCCAAAACATCTGTGGATCCACAGGCTGAGAACCACTATGCTAAATCCTAATCAAGCCCTCTCCAGCATTTTTAAACATTCATCAAAACTGTTTATACACCAATAAAATTAACTTGTAAAAATATACTTCTTTCTATAATCTATACATGCTGTGAATACACTTATAAACTATAACGTACCATATTAACTACTTGTTCTGGAGAAAGTTAATACATGTTTAGTTCCAATAACATCAAATAACATTAATTAACAATAAATTATTTTGATTTGACCAGTACCTATCTTCCACTCTAATACATCTAATACAGGAGGGTGACTAAAATAATTAAGGGTCTGGAGAACAAGCCCTATGAGGGGTGGCTTAAAGAGCTGGACATGTTGAGCCTGCAGAAGAGAAGGCTGAGAAGAGACATGATAGCCATGTATAAGTATGTAAGAGGAAGTCATATGGAGGAGGGAGCAGGTTTGTTTACTGCTGCCCTGGAGACCAGGATGCAGAACAATGGCTTCAAACTATAGGAGATTCCATCTGAGCATTAGGAAGAACTTCCTAACTGTGAGAGCTGTTCAGAAGTAGAACTTTCTGCCCAGGAGTGTGGTGGAGACTCCTTCTTTGGAGGCTTTTAAACAGAGGCTGGATGGCCATTCTGTTTGGGGTGCTTTGAATGTGATTTTCCTGCTTCTTGGCAGGGGAGTTGGATAGCCCACGAGGTCTCTTCCAACTATATGATTCTGTTATTCTTATCTACCTAAAATTCAGTGTTTAGGCATTAGACTTAACAATTCCACACACCTATTATCTATTATTCTAATTCTACTGCCTTAATAATTTTTCTATAACAATTATATTTTTCTATCTATTATATCATTCCAGTCTTCCCCGTTATATATCGTCAACATAAAAAATTATATACTTCATCTATTTCAAAGTTAATTTCTCCTTCTAATTCTAGTAATAAATTATGTTTAATAATCATCCTCAAAGCTCAGGTTAAAAAAAAAAAGAAACCATCCTACACCAAAACCTTTCAGTTAAAGCCTTTAAATCCTCTTTAACCTAATTTATTCTAATCTTAACATGCAGTTTTTTCTCCAAATATTAACAAAATATAGATTGAAGTGGGCACAGCTCATACTTTAATAATGTTTTTTCACAATCTCCTCTCTTCTTAATCTTCCTTCCTTTACTAGTAACTTGTCAATATTTTCCCTAATCTATCACATCTTCAGAATCTGGCCTCCATTCATCTGCTTGTTGAACATTTGATCCAGTGTCGAGGTTATATAATCCCACGATACCTAATTCTGCTTGCTCCTTAGATGTTTCCTTTAATCTAGGAAGATATTGCCCAGCTGGAGTTTATCTCCAACTGGTAAAAAACTGCTGCTTCTTCCTTACCTAGAAACCTCACCTTCTCCCAGAAGTCCAATGACGACATTTTGTATTTGGGTATTTAAAGAAAAGAATCATCCCTTAAATACTAAGGATAGGGTAAGCTCACAGTCACATAAATGACAATCTTCATGACAAGTAACATTAGAATATAGTTAAAAGTAATAAAAATGTTAATTGCATGCATTGACACTACCATTCTGATAAAAAGGTTAGCAAATATATCAATTTGAAAATCCAAATGAACACACTTCTCCTTATCCACTGAAAGGATCATAATGTTAGACAATGGTACATAAAACTGTTAAGCATGTAATAAGCGAAAAAAATGGAAAATAAACTAAGTAGTTTTGTAAAGAACACGAAAATGTTTAAATGCCATAAGAAACAACAATGAAAATAATTCAGCTAAAGCAAAGTATGTGAAATAGACACATCTGCCCCTCTCCCTCTCCTGAAATATGTCTAAAAACTTAATTTTGGCTGATCAGGTTCTACGTTATTATCTGCACATATTTAATTTCATAATAAAATACCACTACTTTTTATTGGGTAAATTTTCCAGTGTTGGAGAATAAACTATTTCAGTCCACTGTACCTGATCGTACTTGCACCAGTCACAAGTCAAAATCTCAGCCTGGTGAGCAGGAATTATCACTGGGAGTCTTGGTGACTTTGCATCCCAAATTCTTAAAGTTTGATCACCTGAAACAGAGGTACTAATTAACTCAAGCTTTACAAGAATCTAGTCTTATTTTATGTAGAGAATATATATGCTTGTACATTCTCTATATAGAGAGAAAAAGCTAACAGGTTCATGTCTGGGAAATTTTATCATTCAAATAGTACAAGCATAATAAAAAGTAAAATAAAATCATAGGAAAGTTGAAAGATAAGAACTATTGACTGTGATTCTCAGTACAGAAACCCCACATGCAAAGATTCCATTCCCTTTCTCCTTTTTTATCTTCCTGTTCTTACTGTTTTATCTATGTACCTGTGCATGCATGCACATTGTAAAGACTATTTGATTTAGTAAATACTGACCACCTGCCTAATATGCTGAGGTTCGTCTATATAGTTTCTAAAAAACAAGTCTAATTTCATCTGGACCAACCATTAACCTCAAAATGATATATAATAAATAGTAAGATACCACAAAATCAGCAAAATAAAGATAACAACACACAAGCCAATTTTAAACAGACGTCAGTAATCAGCAACTCATGGATTAATTGGCATTAAAATAAAACTGGGCTACTCAAAAGGCTTTACAAATGTTTGAGGGTTTTTTTTTTTAAATCTATCACCATTTAACAATGACCAACCTGATCTAAATCTATCTCAGCTACAAGTCAACACTGCACTGAGGGCTGCATCAGAAGTTTATTTTTCTGCTTTCCTAACATAATCCTCTTTCCCATCATAAAACCAACTCAAAATGTTTCCCAACATCCCCCTGAGCCATTTATAGGTCACATAGAGTTGGATTAAACTAAGTGAGAGGTGGGATCACCCATTTCAGTTCTGTTCACCATCAGATGCTGCCTTAATATGCATGCAGACTCATGAGCACAAAGCTTTTTCCTATCTGCCAAAATTAGAAGACTTTGAAGAAGCTTGGAAAAGGTTTTTCCACTACTTTATATATACACACAGGATCACATATGAAAGATTGGGGTGCTAATAAGAAAGAGGAACAGGTTGTTTCTGCTGCCCTGGAGACTAGAACTCGGAGCAATGGGTTCAAATTACAGGAAAAGAGATTCCACCTGAACATTAGAAAGAACTTCCTGACCTAATGAGCTATTCAACAGTGGAAGTCTCTGCCTTGGAGTGTGATGGAGACTTCTTCTTTGAAGACTTTTAAACAGAGGGAGGGTGTCCATTTGTCAGAGGTACTTTGATTGTGCTTTTCCTGCATGATGGAGAGTTGGACTGGGTGGCCCATGTGGTCTCTTCCAACTCTTACGATTCTAACTTCCACCTATTAACTTTACTGTTGCATCTTGGTGAACAATACAAAGCAAATACCTACTTAGATGGTCAACATTTTTCTCAATCAGCTGGTGATCTGGATTTCACATCACGTTGTAGAAGTGGCCCCACTCTACTTTAGGCTCCATGGCAGCCTTTGGGTTCCTGCTAGTCTTTATCCAAAAATGATTTGTATTTTCTTGTACATTCACCTGAAACCAGTGATGTAATCCCAGTATTCTCCAGATTGGTATCCATCATGGTTTTTTTTTTTTTAATAACTTGTTTATTCCATTTATTACTAGATTCCTTTGGATTGGTGTTCATATCAGTTACAGCTACATTATATACATCAGGTATGACATTAAAAGCATGCAACAATGAGAAAAAGGGGAGGGGCGGGTTAAGATGATAATTAAACTGGAAGCAGAACAGTTAGAAAAAGGCAGAGAAAAGACTTTGCAGATGAGGGTTCGGAAAGGTTCAGAGAAGTGAGGCTGGCAGATGGAAGTGGGAGGATGTTTCAGGCATAAGGAGTAGCACAGCCAAAGCCTGACAGGCAAGAGATGGAAACTGAAAGAAGGCAACAATCACTGCTGAGCATATCTGGACTGACAATGTGAGAAACAAAGTTAGAAAATAGAGAGCTTATAAAACAAATCAAAACAAGTGAGATACATATAAAAATACCCTTATTTGTTTCCTCTTAGCAAGATGGTCTTTTGAAGTCTACAAGCAGCACTAACCTCAATACCGTGCAAACATTATTTTATATCAGATAACAGTTTTATACCAATGTTCACTATCCCCAAACTGGACAGCCCACTTTTCACTGCTCACCCCTCCCCTTTGCTCTGCCCCCTCTCATTTAATATACTGTAGAAGAAGAATAGGAGTATTTCGAGATATATCTTGCTCAGAACATCCCTAAACCAAGACCTGTCCCAATAGATTGAACTAAAAAAAATCTGCAGTTAATGATGGCAAAGAAGATTGGTGCAGAAGCAACATTTGTACTGATTATTTAGAGCCAGGAGGCAACTTGGGCCAGCAGTTCTTTATTCCTTGGAGAAAGAGTCTTGATAAAGAGGCACAGATGCAACTCCTTGCTCTGGGATGCTTCAGATCCTGTGTCTTAGGATTTGCGTATGTGCTTCTGAAGAAAATCACTGCTGCTTCCAGGATTTCTACTTGTGGGTTTTCCAGTCAAGAATACTTGTTTTTCAGTTCGATACTAAAGTCTATCCCTGCTTCCAGAAAGTGCTTGTAAATGTGGGAAGGATATAACAATACCTTGTATCATGGCATGGGTCCAGGCATAACCAATGCTTAACAAATCAGAGAAATTATTACAGCAGCCCTATTGATTAGCTAAGACCCAAAGCCTATACAACTAATTTAATGTCCCCAAGAAAATTTGTGTTTCTCAGAGTCTTAGCCAATCAATAGGTCTTCATCCCATCTACACATTGTGGCTGCCTGACAGACAAAACTACTTTCATAGCTATGACACAGTAAAGGTTTTTTTTTTTTTTAATACTGTGTTCATTTCTTCTGTTCCTACCCAGATATAACAATTAAAGCACTATATTTCAGAATGGGAAGTTGATGCATAAATGGAAATTCAACAGGTATACAGTGGGCTCTCTTCCTGTCACACCTGTTCCAGTTAACCGTATTTTTTCCTGAAGCTTTCTCGGCATGCCACATAGATGATAAACTGCAGTCATTACTCTGGGATAAGTTTTCTAGAACAGTCATCCTCTTCGAGTTCTTTTTATTAGGAAAACCATGAAATATCTATGTGGCCTTTAAGTCAATTCTTAAATCCAAGGGTCACATGAAAATCTGAAGAATCAGTCCTTAAATGAATATAATGATGCACCCACCTGCAACTCAGAATTCAAAAACTGCAATGATGGCATTGTGCCACATTTTATGATGTGCTGGCAAAACAGCGTGCCCCAACTTAACTGCTGCAAATCTTACATTAGCTATATTAAAACATACATTCATTCTTGGCGCTTTGGAGGCCTACTTATATAAAGAGAGAACAACATTTCTATAGATATTTAATTCTCAATGCTCAAACTTGGCATTCTCAACACTTCCCATTTTCAAAGGTTGGCATTTTTGTCCAAAAATAAAAATGCATATTCAGTGCTAACCTAAAACTGACACACAGATAGCACCTGAGAACCATTCCCCAAGAAGTTCAAGGAAAACTATGCTGACATTTTTCTAACAAATTCAGTTCCCAGGATGTTTGCAAAACAGCCGGTGTCTCGTATTATCTGTGGCTCCAGATTTCTTAAGTGTAAATTATTTTCCCATAATGCACTGAGGTCATTAACATTGCTGTCAAACCTTTAAACATAAAATGCTAAGTGCTGAATGTGGGAAATGAATTTAATTTATTCAAGAGCTCGATAGCCTACAACTTCTTTCTCGCTGTGCTGATATCCCCAAGAACAAAGTCAAAAGGGGGGGGGGGCACTGCAGTTGTGGGAAAAGTGTACAAAAATTGCTGTGTTGAAAAAGAAACCAAGGTTAATTATAGAAAATATCAGTTTGACTAAATTCCACAACAATGCTTGAAAATATTGGAACAATGTTGGAACAAATCCAGTTTGTATTTACACTAATAAATAATTGTAACAACCTGATTAAAGAGATAAGCGACTACAGCAATACAAACAAAGCCTCGGTAGTTCAGGTAATAGCAGCCTGTCATATTAAGCTTCACAGATCTTTGCCATCATAAAAGAAAGTCAGGTACACTGTATAGTTAGTTGTCAGAGTGCTTCTTACTAGTAAGGATCTGATTTGTTAATAGCTTCTTGCTAGTAAATGTAAGACGCAATAAATATAGGATGCTGTCATAGGAAAATGGAAGACCTAAACATGAATTTCAGCTCTGCAATGCTGATCATAATTTGATTCCTATGAATATTGGGCACATTTAAAACTTCCCAGAGAACTTTGGGGAACTACAGCTCTCAGATCCTTTTAGCCAGCTTGGCTAGTGGTGAGCTTGGCTTTTCCATAGTTTGACCCTTCTTTACCTGTTTTCAATTTTGTTTCCCAGGCAGAGAAAACGAGAAAGAGAGGGAGGAAACCTTCTGGACAAATGGCACAATGACTCATTAAGCGCTTTTAGCCATCAGGCAGTTTTGTTATTTATATCAATTCTTTAATCACATTTTCCACATGGCTAGCCTTTTGTTGTCAGCCAGACATTTATCAGGCCCCTGAGCCAGAGCAATCCCTTCCACCTGATCTCTCAGTCCATTTTATCAGCACAAAAAAGGATATCAATATCATGACAGAACAGAATAGACTATACAGACTTAACACCTCGAGTTGCTATCCTGATCTCTAAACAACTCTCCACAAGGGCTGAAGTAGCTGGGCAAGGACTCACTGGAGAATAAATGATTGAATGGCATATTAACCGTTTTGCAAAGTGCTTTGCACCTTTCCAAATGGGAAATGTATTTCATGCTGAATACGCATTAATTGAAACGCCATTTGGGCAAAGCCATTTGTTTTCTGCACTGTAATCTATTTTTGCTTCACATCAGTGCTTATGAGTATAATTTGCACAATTGCAGATCCTTAAAGTTTTAATCATTTTATTCATTCCTCTTTCTTTAAGATCATAAATACAGAGATCATAGATACACACACACATTTATTCACAATTTGATTAAGCATCATATACAACTAAAAGAAAAAATAAAGCTATTGCCGCACATTTTTTAATATCAAACAGCCATTACAGAGCTCAGATTTCATTCATGTTTGAGCTGCACAAACTAGGTTCTGTTCTGCAAACTACATAAAATTGTCAATTCACATTTTATTGAAGTACTTGTAAACACACATACACACAAGCATATATGTTAAAGCTTTGGAAAGCAAGAGATAGAAAGATACAATATAATCACAGTTAAACTGGATCTACACTGCCATATAATCCAGATTGTCAACACAGATAATCCACATTATCTGCTTAATCCACATTCTCTGCTTTGTACTGGATTAGATGAGTCTACAAAGTTCAAAGCAGATAATCTGGATTTTATATGGCAGTGTTAATTGAGCCTTCTTTAATAGCTGTAGTTATAATTACAGGCTAGACATATGTCTTCATTTTTTTTATACTTAAAACAGGCAAATATGCCAACAAATAAAATACCTAACTGTTTTATATCAATACGTTTGGTATAACAACCTAGAGGCATCCTGTGGCATTTACACTGTGCAATCCATTTTATTTTCCATGCTTCATTTACATTAAGTCCACAAATAAGCTCATTTAGAGACATGCGGATGACAGGCTATTTCTCCTTTCCATCTAAACCAGGCAAAGCAGAGAGTATGCTAGAGAAAAAAACTGGCTGCAATATGGACTGAAGAATGACTAAAAAAACTGATGCTCATTCCAGATATGATATATGTGAGATTCCAACTGAAACTTCAGTTAATATCGGCAAGGGATTCTCAAACTTTTTTCAGCTGTGGAGCTCTTTTTGAAGCAGATGCTTCTTGTGGAATCCCAATAAATGTGTATATATTATATATTACATTGTATCTAATGTAAATATATCAGATATGGGCAAACTGTTTGATGAATTGTATTTTAAAATTTGAATGACAGGCTGGGCCAGTGGAAGATGGATGGAGAGTGCTTGTGTGAACTAATTGAAAAAAATGAACAAATTCCTATGCATACTGCATGTATCTCTTTTGTAGTGCAAAAAAAAGAGGGGGGGGGGGGAGAACAATACAATTTTTAAATGAAGAACAATTTTAACTAGAATAAACTTAATAGTATTTCAGTGGAAAACCTCAGGGGCCATCCTGTCCAACCTCCTTTGCCATGCATGAAAAACACAATCAAAGCACCCCCAACAGATGGCCATCCAGCCTTTTCAATAGTAGTAATAGAAGCAATCTAGGGGTCATCCAGTCCAACCCCCTTCTGCCATGCAGGAAAAGATGGCCATCCAGACTTAACAACAACAACGACAGAAACCCCAGGGTCTATCTAGTTCAATTCCCTTCTACCATGTAGGAAAAGCACAATTACAGAACCCATTGAGTAATGGGAGGGAAATAGATTTCAGGAAGCAAGGAAGTCAAGAGGAAAAGATCTGGACAGCGAGGGAGGGGAAGATAAATGGTTTTTGGGGGTGAGGGAGAGGGAGGAACAGGAAAGAGGAGAGAAAGCTTGGAGGGGAAGGAGGGAACCACAGAGCCCCTCAGCATGCTTCATGGAGCCCCAAGGGCTCCACGGAAAACGCTTTGAGAACTGCTGATATAGACTACGGCAACAAGAGCACTGGTTGGGATCAGACATTTTGGACATATAGTACAGAACTTTGAACGAGCCTACATTAGCTTCTGATCTGTTTCTGGACCCAATCCAAGGTATTGATTTTGACCTGTCAAGCTATGCACAACACAGGATACTAATTCCAGAATGATCACATAGTCCTGTGCCTTAAGATTATAAACAAGGTTTTCTTTCCAAGTGACCCTTCAGTTAGAAATGCTGTGGGTGTCTTTGGAAGAGTTGGCCTTAAGGCCACCATTAATGAATATTCCACAAGACACACTTAATATTTATGAATTACTCCCTCCCTAGGGATATTAGATCAGCCCCCTCCCTACCAACAATCCGAAAAAAATTAAAAACTGGCTTTTTGAACAAGCCTTTGAAAACGCAGTGTAATGGATGAATATGGAACCCAGGAAAGAAGGAACATGGAACAGCCTGACAATGTCTTTTGAAAATGAGCGAATAGAAAGTTACTGGTGTTTTATGCTTTTAATGCTTTTCACAGAGTTTTTATAATGTGTGTTAATTGTTTTTAATATTGTTTTGATTTTGTTTATGTTCATTGTGGGATCGAATCGTGCCAGTGTAAGCCGCCTTGAGTCGCCTTCGGGCTAAGAAAGGCAGCACAGAGATGCAGTAAGTAAATAAATAAGTAAATAAACCTTTTCCCAGCAGGCAAAAATGTGTAATTTCTAAGACTTCTAATGTGTTGGTGTCTTCACTCAACAGAGATTATTGAATTATTTGTTAAAATGTTTAAAGTGTTAACTTGACTGTTTTACTGCAGCATATTTGCTCTAGCTTTAAAGTCGTTGAATTAGTGGAACTCAACCTAAAGGTTAACTAAGTTTTGATCAATCAATGGGTTTACACAGTTGTAATTAATAGCCAGATTCATCCCAGTGTGCTTTAGTCATTGATACAACATTGTTTGTACTGGTTTTTTACTTTTTTAATTTAAACATTTAATTTGACAATTTAGATTTTATTACAATTGTGAACAACTCTGAGAACATGTTTGAGACATGAAACGCAAATTATGCTTAACAATGACTAGCAAAGTGGAATAATTTATATACTTTTAGGAATATACATAAATATGCCAAAATTGCATAATGTGTATATATTGTAATATTTTTAAAGGAAATGAATACTGTTTTGAACCACTGGGCTATGATCCCAAACTAAGTTTATGAACTGCAATCAGCGATGTCCCATGCCACATAGTACAATCCTCTGGAAACTGAACAGAATTTAATAAACTGTTTAAGATATAGAAAAAGTACTACAGTATGTTTCTTTGACGGATAAATTAATACATGACATGCCCTAAGAAGTACTTTGGTTAGTTACCAACCACTATCAATATCAGTAACCATGTATGATTTGAGTTTGATATCCTGATGTTCTGACCTAGGAATTATGTTCTTAAAAGAGAAGATAACACACATAAAATATGTTTTGTGTTTTTTCAATAATCACTACTCAATAGCACAGTGTTCTGAAGAAGTTATTCCAAACTTCTTTCTGGTCTGTTTTATACATCCAGGAAATTAATCATACAGATGGGTCACAGCATAAGGTTAAATGATTATTTATTGGTTGAATTTCTTTTCCTACTGCAGCATCATAAATCTTCTGGGAATTTCCCCCCATTGCAGGCCTATGCGTCAAGGCAGAAGATAGCATTTTTCAAAGGATGGTTTGTAGTGATCATAGTTCAGCTGCCATCCCAGCCCATACTGTAATAGTATAGCAAAAGCTAAGAGCCCTTGCATCTTAGCAAAACTTAAAAGCACTTCCTTCTACAGTAACTGCAGCAAATGCTGGCCTGGACTACCAAGGTCAGAAGAGGACAAAACCCTTTAAAAGCACTATGCATGATATGCCAACGTTCTGCCTTTATGTGCTGAATCTTGTTCTTTCTTAATGTGTTTCATTAATCAAATAGAAAATCCCTTGTTAAGTATTCCTTCACAGGACCATTGAAAAGAATGAAAAGTTTAATTCAATCAAAATTTGGACTGATCTAAACGGAATGGGTAACAGTTTGACCACTGTGTGCCCTTCCAGCAAGTTGTAGTCCCCCTCAAATTAATTGGAAACTACCTGATTTCCGGAAGCCACCTCCGGTTTCAGTTTTCAGAATGGGGGCAGACTGGTGCTTGGAGAGGGAATTGAAGGAAGCAATGCATCACTCTATCATCTTTCAATGATCCAATAATCAGGGCAAAGAGGGAGAGACAGATAAAGGGGATCTAAGCACATAGGAGGGAGGCAACGCCACACACAACTCACTGATCATAGTATAACATTTACCCCAGTCTTTTAAATCCAGCACTACTGTCTAGCCTAGGCTTCATTGAAGTGTTACCAGAACTGATGTGTTGGATTATAGTTCCTATTATGCAGGCCGGGAAAGATGGTAGATGTAGTCCAACATGTCTAGAAAGCACCTAGCTACATAATGCTGGGAGAAAGAATAGGCTCTGGTTCAGCATCTATTTTACATTTGCAAGGACCTTGTCTCTGAAGACTCCTGACTGTACTATATGAGGGTGGATACTACAGAATGTAGTGAACTGCAATAATATTGCACTTCAAAATACATTTACATACAAAAAATTAAGTAGCTGCATAGAGCTCTGGCTCAAAGCATGATTAGTAGCCTTTTCACTGAAAATTGTCAGTGACACTTCCTTCCCAATAAGTATGCTCAGGAGGAGAAAGGAAGATTTATTCTTCCAAAGGGGCAAATGGCATTTCCCTTGAAAGGAAAAACCCAGCTGACCTATCTGTTTGGTCCAAAGAAGAGAAATGCTGCTACTAATCAAACAGACAGATTCGCTGTTCTGCTTCAGCCAGTAAAGAAGTGACATAACATATTGAACTTTAAAAATAAAGCAAAACATATACATACACATTGGTATCTTCTTGTAAATATTATTCTATCATTGATCTACTTTAAAGCTAAACCCTAGATATCCTGAATTGCAAGAAGCAATTCAACTCAGTTCAATCTTGGGGCAATGGGCTTTCTCTTCTTCTCCACTGCCTGCAAAGAAGTAACTAGAATACAATTATGTTCTAACTTATGGCAGCCTTATGAATGACAACCTCAAAAGGCCCCGCCATTAACAGTTCTGCTTATGTATTGCAAACTCAGGGCTGTGGCTTCTTTTATCAAGTCAATCTATCTAAAATGTAGTCATCCTCTTTTCTCTGCTGTCTACCATTTATTCCAGATTATTACCTTGTCCAGTGGTTGAGTAAGTTCAAACATGATAACCTCAAGTTTAGGCATTCTGGCTTATAGGGGCCTTCAAGCAAATAATATTATATTATCTTTTAGAGATATTGCAGAGTGTGAGAAGAGAAAACAAATGAGGTCTTTGAACATTCAAAGCTCTAAATCAGGGGTAGGCAACTCCAGATATTGTAGGAGGCCAACTCTCATAAGGTTTAGTCTGCACAGCTATCTATAAGGGATATTTTGAACTGCTTTCTCAATTAGCCCCGCTCTACTCTGTAAAACCTACTGTTGTTCCGTAACCCTATATGCCATGGCAATACTAATGGGCTGGGTGTAATGGTTGGTGTTCTTTTCCAGTACAAACTATTCTTCCTTAAAAGCTTTAAATAAATAAAAAGTAGGAAGGAGGGGCTGGTAATCACCCCACTTTAAGGACAAATAGGTTTGCTGCAGCTGCTGTTTCCTCCTCTTCAACCTGACACTGTGGACCCAAATCCCTTCCCAATGATTCAAACTTTTTCATTTTACCAAAGAAAGCCATACATTGAAAACAAACCTGTGCAATCAGCAGAATATTCAATATAAAATACCCAAATGAAGAACATGGAAGGGGTACTTTTAGAGGCCATAGTTATTCTAGGTGATACAGTTCAATCAAGTAACCTTTCCAAGCTGTGCATAATTGTTGATTACTGTGCAGAAGAATCACTTGCTGCTACATTTGAAATTATACTGTTCACAGTTTATGCTGTATAGGGTGTCATTCAGATTTGGCTTACAAAGATGCATGGGGAAACAATATAAAGCAAGAATTTATAGCTAAACACTTGCACTGCAATAGAGGCCAGAAAGGAAAAGGGGTTTGCAAGAGGGAGGTGAATGTCGAGTGATGAAATGCCAATATGAAAAACTGCTACCAGCGCACTCAGGGGAGACAACTGCTGATCCATAGACAGAGACCAAGTCAGTGGAGTTATAAAAGATAACTGAACCTCCACTTCAATTATAGCTATACATTTATCATTTCTTCCTCCCTTTGTATACATGTATACCGCCACCTGCTGGACACAACTGTAAAGCGATAAAATGCCATGGAAGGGTTTCCCCACAATGCTGTAATATTTACCTGAGGCAGATGCAAAGCAGCTCGGGATGTGTGGAGACCATATTGTGCTATAAATTACACCTTCGTGACCTTTAAAAGTACACAGTGACTGTGCTGCTGCAGGATCCCACTAGATAAAACGTAAACAGACAGCTGTTTGTATACTGTAACAGCTGAAGGCAATAGACTGAATTTTATTTACTCGTATTAAAAAAAGATGTGCTCTGGGAGATATGTGCACTGAACAATACACGCTACAGCTATTACAGCAAGTTAGTAACCAGGTATGTTTAGACAGGGCAAAATATTTTTGAGCATTATAGGGTACTTCTGAGTATTATACTCAAAACATTTTGAGTATCGCACTAACGGTGTTAATTAGAAGAAAAGTATTTCACTATCTGAGCTTGACTGCAGTTCAACATTTATTGTAAACAAAGTTCTGACATCCCCAGATCTTTAAAACCTAGAGTAACTGATGTGTTTACTTGGGAATAATTTATGTTGGGATAACTGAAACTTTGTTTCAAGTCTCAAAGTGTCAAGTTTTATTTGAAACTTACTTTTGAGTTTCAAAGTGTCAAGTTTTATATGAAACAGATTGGCTGTTAGAAAACAAACACAACCTAAGTAATGCCTCTTTTTAAAATAGGGGTCAAATGGCACTGCAAAAAAAAGTAAGTATAGAAAGTTGTTGTCATGTTTCTCCCTGAAAATAAAACATAATCAAAAGGTGTCATCTTCCATTGGAACACCTTTGAGGTGTAGGAGTGTGCAAATAAAACTTGCTAAAAATGTGCACCAATAAAACAGGGCTATCTGAAAATTAGGTTTTTTTTCTAACTTTCTGGGTAAAGAATGCTATAAAAACGAGGCCATGAATATTCCTAGCTCCTCACATACAATGCCAAACTTGTTGCCAATTTAGTGTATTTGTGTTGCAAAAAAACCAAAAAAAAAACCAGAAACCTTGCCAACACCTAAAATGGCTGATTTTAGGTGTTGCATGCTGTTTCAATGGGATATATCACAGCATGTTCACTTAATCTATTCCCTTCGGAAGAGGAAAAGGAAATAGACAACTCACAAATGAATTGAAAATTCTATCTCATCTTCTTATAAAGAATGGGTCAAACTTAAAAGAAGATCCTACTACTGAAACTTACATTTACAAATTAAATAATGGTAAATACAAACATACCAACTTCACTGTCTGATCCCATGAGCCAGACACAATTAGCTGCTCTCCTCGAGTCTGGCTCCAATCAACACTGTAAACCTATAAATGTTGAATGAACATTAGTTTATAAGTTTGGTAAGACATTACTTAGCAAACTTTATAAAATATTTACATAACGAGTATCTTCCAGGATATATAGCAGACAGCTTGGTGTTGCGATTTGGAGAGATGAAGGTTCAAATCCCTGCTTGGCCATGGAGACCCACTGGGTGACTTTGAGAGTGTCACACTCTCTCAGCCTCAGAGAAAAACAAGGGAACCTCCCTCCCAAATATACCTTGCCATGATAGGTTTGCTTTAGGGTCACCATAAATCAAAATTGCTTGAGGGCACACACCAGTAATATACTTTCTCATCTAAAGCAGAAAGCTGAGGCCTGCTCTTCACAGTGTATTCAAGGCCCTACTCTCCTCTTTTTTAAAAAGCTTTTAAAGATCCACCTTTGCACCTTATCTTATGGAGATAATATATAATTATTATATAATTCTTAATATATAATTCCGTTGGACACTAGAAATGCATTTTGGCACTGTTTGGCTGTCACATATCATTATCATGGTATGTTTTACATTACATCATTCATCATCATTTTATACTTTTCATCACATTTTAATTATTTACTGTAGATATTTACTATGTAAATGTGTATAATGAGATTTTAGCAATTTTAATTATTTTGGTTAATTATTTAATTTTAAGTTTTTATTGATGTTACCTATTTCTTTTTTAAATATATTGTTGTTCAGTATTTATTTATATATTTATGATATTTCTACCCAGCCTTTCTCAAACCTGAAGGTGACTCAAGGTGGCTTACAGCTAAGCAGCTATTCAGTGCCTTAACAATATACAACTAAAACCACATTTAAAACAGAAATATAAAATAAATACCTTAAGACTTTTTAAAAACATATAAAACAATACCTTTACTGTTAGACTTGTTGTTCAAAGTCATTTTCTGAGCCATTCCAATATTCAATTTCACATAATTCCGTGTTTGTCTATGGCACTAGGTTTCCAAAGGCTTGCTCAAAAAGCCACATTTTCACTTTTTTATTCAATGAACACCTGGGGCTACTATTATTAAATTCCAGAATTTATCATTACCATTTCTTAAAATCATAGATCCGAATCCAATTTCTAATCCCATCTAAACACAATGAATCACTAGGATTTACACAAGGATTGATTTACCATTGAGCAGGTGGCTCAGTATGTTTACTCTAGTTGTGATTAGCAACTGGATTTAGGCATTTCCTATTCTTGTTGTATCACACCTTTCCTTTAGTGAATTTGAAATGACAGACACAGCTCCCCAACCCCACAGTAGTGTTATGGAGAAAGTCAAAGAAAATGTAATAGGTCCAAGGTCACTCACTGAGATTCAGGACCACAAGGAGAGTGATCTCTGACGTTCCAATCAAACATTTTAACCATTCTATCTCACTGGTTCTATATGAGCTGACTACTGCTTTTTAAAATTAACCTTGCAAATAAGCCTAGAGAAATTCCCAGTTTGCAGAACATTTCCCAATCAGTTGCCCACACACACACTAACTACTCATAACCAAAGAAAAGACCAACATTTTTTCTGGAGACAATTCTTACTTCTCAGAAGTAACCAGGCAAGTGACTACTTACTTATAAGTCTGACTTTAATTTGGATGTTTCTATGTTTAGCAAAAATGTGTCAATCACAAAGAGAAAGATACTCTAGAAATAAAATGACATTTGTGGCCTCATTTTTTTAAAATAACTGTTTATATCTGCATACTGCTCAAAGAACAATTTACTAAGGCTGGCTAACTAACCATTCCTCTGATAATAAAAATAGGGTATTTTTATTATGATTGTATACACTGTTGGTGTTAGTAGGATTAGGATTTACCCTCAAAGCAAAACCATATTAAGTCTTTTGCAGTTATTATGGATATATTATAAACATCAATGCGAAAGTAATCAGAAAATGATTAAACATTAAAGACATTATCCATAAGCATTGCCTGATAGCTTTTACAAAAAGGCTGTTACATCTCTGAGGCAGTCTGGAATCATTGTTACAATGTTTTAGATGAACTGAAAGACTCTTTTCTGTTATCTTCTGCTACAGATTCTGCTACAAAGGCCTCCAAACCATGGCTGATGCCTTCTGCCCTTTTATTTTCTGGAGACAAAAGGGACAAATACCTCTAAACTCTGATTAAACAACAAATTAACAATACAAGACTTTATTACGGTCCATGACCAGCACAGAGAACAAATTAACAAGAGAGTCCTTGAAATAAAAAGTTGTGGAGTTAAGTATTTCTTTTCAGAATTCCAATCACTCTATCCCAACTTCACCACAACGAATGTCACTCCACATGCCATCTCCATGAGGCATTTCCAATCCCTTATTGGGCAATTTTGTGAATTAACTTCACAGCTTTGATTTTTTGGATGCATGTGTGTGAACTCTGTCCAGATATACTAAAATCCTGAATGCTTTCTTTGATTTCATAGGCAGCTCTTAGGTCTAGCCTTTGAGAGATTTAAACCTATCTTTGGAGTGTGAGCTAGGAAAGAAGCTATCTTGGTACTAATAGGATTCAATTTCTTATATCTCTAAATAGCGTTCTCTGTCTGTTTTTTCAGAATCTCATTTCTATTTCTCTCCTATCTGATTTTCTGTTTCTTTGTCCATTTAGTATTCCTCTTCTAACACTATACACACTTGGTTATTAATGCTTTGAAAAGCTTCCTTCTTCATCTTCAATTTCCTTTTCCCTTGATTTCCTACACTTCTGCAAACTTCACCTTTCCCCCAAAGTCTGGTGGTACCTTTCTCCTGTCAACATTTTGGCTGCTTAAGCCAAATGACACTGTGGCCACAAGATCATTATAGATTATAAAATAAAACAACTGGACTTTAGTACAAGGACCATGTCTCATATGACTACCGACAGACATCTATGAATTATGAGAAGAAAAAACTCAAAACAAAAAATCAAAATGTAGAAGCCAGGGTTTATGTGCTGTGAGTTTGGGACATGAAAGACTTAAAGCTTGCTCCAAAGCTAGATCATTTTGTATAATGATAGTTTGTCATTTTAATGGCTGGGAGGGAAGGGGGATATTATGCTGAGGTTTGAAACATCGGCTTGCTTCAAATATTTTTCATCTCGGTGAGCACTGGAGTGGTGAAAGGAGTTCACTGGCTTCTGTCTTGTCAAGAACTCAAAACAAAAGAAGAGACATCCCTATCCTGACACAAAAATAGCACAGGAATGGAGAGAGCTCAACGTTGACCAAAATTATGACTGGCAAATGGACCAAGCCAAAATCTATATATCTCTGCCTAAAGAACTAAAGGTTCAGCAGACTCCAAATTTATTTATTTTACACTAGAGACTTAAATTATGTAATCATCTATCTTTTTTCGATGGAACTATAGTTCTCTAAGGAGACAAACTGAACACTTCTTATATTATCATGCATTGTGAATCTAATTGCATGCAAGCAAAATGCATATAAACATTTTTCCACTATGGCCATGTAGTCTCCTCTGATATAAATAAGCTTCACAGGCAGTACTTGTTTGCATTATTTTTACATTAACCAGTATTGTGTCTCAATACAGCACAACATAGGATCATGCAAGAAGTCATTAGCCACCTGAACAAGATGACATGGAGAACCACCATCACAGCTGCTGGATTACTTCCCAGGAAAGGTTCCCCATGTTTTGTCTCAATGGAGCATTTCAACCCAGCACTCATTCTTCCACCCATTTGACTACTCCTCTCACCATTCTTCATCTCCCTTTTTATTTGCTGTTATTGAGTTCTAGAATAAAGTATATATTTAATGTATATTAAAGTGGATGGGTATGAATGAACTTTGTGGATAGATATAAAATGTAGGGTAGCATATGTTGATGAAGGGAGGGACAATACTTTAATGCTCTTTCACTACAGATTCACATGGATGAACTGGTTGGTAGTCAATTGTCTTCCTACTTTCTATTATAAAGAGTAAATTTTAGCATTGTTGTTGCTGTTGTTGTTGTGTGCCTTCAAGTCATTTCCGACTTAAGGTGATCTAAGACATCATCATCAAGATATCTTGATGACTTAAGGGAAAGTGATCAGACAAATTTTTGAGGTTGAGAATGTCATTATGGCTGAGCAAGGATTGTAGTCCAACACTTAAAACCACTATGAAACATTGGCTCACTACACCCTTAGGATTAGAAAGGGCTTTTTCAGCAGCTTGAATTTACACTGCTGCTTCAACCATTCTGCAACAACTAAAGTGGTATCCAATTCTTGGCAAGAACACAACTACATCCCTTAGCGGAAGACCTATGTGGGACACATTTAAAAAATACAATTTCCTCATAACACTGCTACACTTTAAAGACTTTAACAAGTCTTCACAAAGATGCACATTATTCTATCTAACCTCCAACAGTTAACAGTTAGTAATTCTTTTTCACTGGGTAAATAAATTATATGATCAATACTAGCCATGGTCGACAGCAGCCACAGTACTATTAGCTATAATTCTTGGGAGACTTTTCCAGACATTAGGGGACTCTCAGAACATTATGAGTCAGTGCACTTCTATGAAACCCACAGAGCTGCAAAGTCTGCAGAAAAATGAAGTGACCCATCTTAATGAGTGCCAAGAAGTAAGAAGGCATTTTATAAGGTAGAAGTCCATATGATATAGAACGACAGTCTAATGACTGCTGCATTCCAGAAAAAAACTTTTGAGTTTAGTTTATAGATTCTACAAACAGGAACTTTTAATAGTTACTTTAACACTTTGAATGATAAACTGATTCGGGGGTGAACTTTCCTATTTCTTTCCCAGTGGACTAACAGAATTACTGTATTATATTACATATTACAATGTTCAAATCAGAGTTGGAAAAATTGTGACTCAGACACCCTCCACTAAAAAAACTACTCAAAGAAATTAATCAAACAATGCCCCTCATTCCCCTCAATAGCCATGGGAGCAATGTCACCACAAAAGAAGGCCTACATATTTCAGTAAGAGGTCCGTTCATTCTTTAGTAAGTAATTATGAACTATTAATAATGTTTCTCCTTCAATTTCTGAAGGAGGAACTAGAACACGTCCCATGGGAAGAAAACAGCACAGACAAGGTTAAAGGAATTCAGACCAAACTTTCAGTTCATGAAGCTAATGGAAGTTTCTGAGTAAAATCAATAACTATTTTAATCAGCATGGGCCAGTAAACCTAAATTTTGGTTCCTCTTTGGAAAATGCCTCACTTCATTAAAATGTGCAATAAAATGTTTTGTTATACCTCCTGACTATGCTCTTTATAAACCTGAAGAGGACCTGAGGGATTTTCTGTGTCCCAGATTTGTAATGATCCATCTCCACTGGAAGTGACCAGCACATGTTCGTTGTTCTCACTCCATGTCACATCGAACAGTCCGTCGTTCCAGTCAAAACTAAACCAAAGGCAACAACATGTTAATCAATGAAAAACTGGAGCAAATACATTCATTCAACATATTTAGTAATACCAGATTTCAGACAGAATGTTTGAATACCAAGAAGAAAAAATGTCAGCTAGGGAAAAGATCAAGATTTGAATTTCGGATCAGCCTTGAGATGTCACTTATCACTTTATACTATCCTTATCAGAAACAATCTAGCACAGAGAGCATGAAGAAAAGATGTGGAAACTCCTGGAGATGCCACCTAAAACTCCTAAATTAAAAAAACCAAACAACCTAGAATATCCTAAACCAGAACTGGATGCAGTATGTAGTTGTGTCATATGAATGTATGGAGAAATGACAAAAATCTTGGAAATGTATGTTATTATTGTAAAAATCAAATATTTTTAAAACATATAAATAAAAGGTTTTCATGAGATTTGTTTGTCCCCATACATTTTGTTATTACAATGTATGTGTGTGTGTGTATCTCTTATAAGGTTTGCTCAAAAAACTAAATTACTATATCACAAAATGATACATGTCTAAAAAGCATGTAAACAACGTTAAATGTTTGGAAAGCTCTGCTGTAAAGAATATCCTTTCCCAAGCCTAAGGGTGCTCTGGACACTGTTCTTATTTCCTGTAGTCTTGAGCGATATTGCCATCTGTCCATCAGAGCCACTATTTTGCATCTGACTCAAGACTAGAAGATCTTGAGAGGCCAGTTAAAAAACAAGTAGATTCTCCAAGTCATCCTATTCAAATTTAGATTTATAAATTCACATTCTAAGCTGCCTTAAACTGATGTTGTTCTCAAACCTAAATGTTCTCAGCCCAGAGATAGTCACACTAAGCACTGAATATATTTAGTTTCCCAAAACTGTCAGTAGAAGTGTTCACTGGCAATGCAAGATGGATATGAGTATTCAACCCCAGGGGGTGATATATCCACCTTGACAATCATATTCTTATTATCTTCTTAAAGAGCACCTCATTGCATGTGCACATCTGCCTATCACACTTGTATTCTTCTATGAAAAGTATAACAAGCTTAGCTCAGCAATCCTCTCAAAATGCACTTATGTCATCCTGTATGTGGCGATCACATTTGGCTTGACTACAAAGGCCAAGGTAAATATATATGGTAAACTTCTGCACATATCTCAAAACTGATATTTCAGGGACCAGATTCTGATTTTTTGTTTCCTCAAATTCCTATTTTGGTTTGGATATGGAAGTAAAACAGGAGAACTGAAGGCAAGAGGTTGATTACAGCTCCAGTTATTTCATTGTTCTGATATTGATCATTACAGGCATTTGCAAACCGGATTGGTTGTTCCTTTTTGTTTTGTTTTGTTTTGTTTTGTTTTGTTTTGTTGTGGCAGGAGTGACTTGAGAAACTGCAAGTTGCTTCTGGTGTGAGAGAATTGGCCGTCTGCAAGGACGTTGCCCAGGGGACGCCCGGATGATTTGATGTTTTATCATCCTTGTGGGAGCCTTCTCTCATGTCCCCGCATGAGGAGCTAATAGAGGGAGCTCATCCGCCTCTCCCCAGATTCGAACCTGTGACCTGTCGGTCTTCAGTCCTGCCGGCACAGGGGTTTAACCGGATTGGGTGACACAGCTATTGTTGGTAAATGTGCAATTTCTGCAATAAATTGCTTCTGCTATTGTTACCTTATTAAAAATATATGATCTTGAATGTAACTATCACACATACCTCTCAAACAGATTTCCTACATGTTTGGTTGGAAGTAAATTTCAGTGAGATTAATAGGGTTTATTTTAGACTTGAGAATAAGTAACAACATCAAAAAAAGACAGATATCAGTATGTACATCAGAGTGATTTCACTGAAAAATAAGTTGTATCGTGAAACATTTACCTACAGTCAATCTAGTGCCACAGATTTAAATAATTAAAAAGGGCTTGGTGATCTGATTGCATGTAACATAATATTTGATTATTTATTTATTTATTATTATTTATTTACGGCGCTTATATGCCGCCCTTCTCACCCCGAAGGGGACTCAGAGCGGCTTACAATATATATTTTCATACAATATATTATATTATTAGCAAAGTACAATATCAGTATATATTACTATATTGCACTATACCATTATATTGTAATATTATTAGTAATATTACATGTAATTAAATATATAATTATAATTATAATATTGAATTATTATTACTAGTATTATATTGTATTACATTATAATATTATAAATATTATACGTATATACAATATACTATATTATATTATTAGTAAAGACAAGATGGCAGTGTCTTCTGCTCCCTTCTGTCTTCCCTCTGGCCAGAGCAGTCGTTGGTGCCAGAAGGGGGAGGGGCCTCTGAAGTGATGGTATAGGCAGAAGACAAGATGGCAGTGTCTTCTGCTCCCCTCTGACTTCCCTCTGGCCAGAGCAGTCGTTGGTGCCAGAAGGATTAAATGATTAAACATTTTAAAGCATTAATGCTATGAGAATAATAACAATAATGATAAATAGAGCATATGCTATTCTTATTATAAAGCAATTGCATCACTGTAAAATAGTATTTTTGATATCTCAATTTAAAAAAAAATTCTTAAAAACCTCTAGCAATAAGTGTAGTAGATGGTAATTCATTTCAGATTAAGAGCTATCAAACCATAAATACATTGAGCCCTTGGAATCCATTGGGTTTGCTTCCAGGACCCACCATGAAACCCTAAATTCATGGATGCCCAAGTCCCATTACACATAGTGATGTAGTAACTTAGTGTCCTTATAGAAAATGACAAAATTAAGGTTTGCATTTTGGCACCAGAGGTTTGGGGGCGGGAGGAGAAGAGTAGGAATATTTTCAAACCAAATCCGTGTGGATATAGAATCCATGGATATAGAAAGATAGCTATACAAGTCAGCCAACATCTACTATATACCACCTCATATTTTAGAGTATTATAGTATACTGTGAACACAGCATTATGAATAGGTCATATTCATTCAGTAACATTTATTGTCATTTTAAATAACAAAGTGGGAACCCTTTCATTATTCTACAATCTTATATAGATAATATAGTTGCCTGTCATCTGTCCTCATTATTTGATACCCTTCCACTGTAACTCCTATTGAAGGCATGCCACTCTTACAGGGCACATTCATATCAAAATATTATACTCCACACTCTCAGTAAAAACTTTTAAAATTAATCAATTATAGTGCAAAACTACCTCCTGAAGAGATGAACACCCACTTCATTTTGCTCCAGTACTACCAGAGTGCCACAACCTAAAATGGGAGAGAATAAAACTAGTATGATTTTAAGTCATATTATCATATAGGCATAGTTCCTTGGAGATTCATCATAGACGTTTCATTGCCTGTGATCTGGTGTCTACTTGTGGCCCTCCAGGTATGACTGAACATCAAATCTCCAGCTCAACCAATGGAGAAAGATCAAGGGAGTTGCAGTCCACATCCACACACAGCCTTTATTGGCATACAACAATAAAATCACAACACAGGTATATAAGAGGAAGTCACAGGTTAAAAAAACATACCGTACTTAAAAGTTATTTATCTCAAAGATAAAATTTGCACAGTCTCACAAAAGAATGCATCAGAGTTGATCAGAAAATATGGAATTTTATAACACCCCTGCCATTGAGAATACTGTGAAAAAATTGAATTGTAGTCCAACAACACCTGGAAGGCCACCAGTAGCTCATACCTGGCAGACAACGATTACAATAGCAGTCAGTTTGAAATGCCTGATGGTGGATCTGGACTGAACTATATCTGAAGTCATAGATAATGTTAAGCCCTATTATTTCCATACGTCAGTTCTGAGTATGACTAAATAAATCTAACCCAATAATGCCAAATTCCATATTCAGGATTAGAAATTAGATCGCTGGAAGCGCAAGAGTACAATTATGAGGCCAAAGTGGATCAAGATTTTGGAAGTGATATAGAAAATCAACAGAAACAAAAAATAACAACCCAGCAGATTTAGAGGTTAAATACTCCGATTACATTAATTTGTTTAGCTTTATACTTGGAGCCCCCAGTGGTGCAGTGGGTTAAACTGCTGAGCTGCTGATCTTGCTGACCAAAAGATCGGCGGTTCAGCTTCTGCCAACCTAACAGGCAAGTGTGAGTAGATCAATTGGTACCGCTTCTATGGGAAGGTAACAGAAATCCATGCAATCATGCTGACCACATGACCCATGAGATGTCTACGGACAATGCTTGTTCTTCAGCTTAGAAATGGAGATGAGCACCACCTCCCAGAGTTGGATATGACTAGACCTAATGTCAAGGAGAAACCTTTACCTTTCTAGACACCCATGTTTATTTGAGTAATAATAATTTCTTAATATAATTTATTGTACATCTGAGTAATGTGTATACATTTATGTTATATTATATCGTAGTATGACCTTCTTGTCCATAGGTTCAATATTCATGGTTTCACTTATCCACATTTCAAAAACCATTCTCCCTGGAACTGTTTGTGAGCCTCTCTAGATCCTCCAGTGCTGTTTCATGGTATGCTTCCTGACAAAGTATAGTAAAAATATAGCATTCGCTATCCTGCACAATTTCAGGTCTGTTAGATGCAAAATGCAATACCAATAAATTATTATTTCAGTATTGGACTGCTGTATGGTATAAGTTCAAGAAAATACAGTAATTACACTCTCCTTATCCTTGTGCAGAAGTTTTAGGTTGTAGTCTTTTTGGCTGAATGTTCAATTCGTCTCAAAATTCCGATAATTGTTTGGATTCCTTGCCAGATTTAATGCAAGTATAAGGCTGTTTGAGAGCAGTCTTAAAAATAAGCAATTGCTATTTAAAAGGTGCTCTCTACTTTTCCTACACAATTTAAGGCCAAGGTCCCATGCTGGCAACCTTGAATTACATTCAGCAATTGAGCTCGGAAGCTCATCAAAGTTTACTCCTTTCCGCAACAGGGGAATGAAAGAATAATTCCCAACTCCACCCTCAATATTTTTTTAAACAATTTTGTTCCGGAAACAAAGTTTGCGGCCACTGAACCATGTGCAAGCAAAGGTGTCACTCTCCGGATATCTATGTGAACTATTTTGGGGTGTCCTGGTTTTTGAAATTCCAGATAAGGGATCCTGAACATGTACCATCAAAAGCATCCTAAACAAAGTATTGTCGAAGGCTTTCATGCCCGGAATCACTGGGTTGTTGTAGGTTTTTTTGGGCTATATGGCCATGGTCTAGAGGCATTCTCGCCTGAAGTTTCGCCTGCATCTATGGCAAGCATCCTCAGAGGTAGTGAGGTCTGTTGGAACTAGGAAAAAGGGTTTATATATCTGTGGAATGACCAGGGTGAGACAAAGGACTCTTGTCTGCTGGAGCTAGGTGTGAATGTTTCAACTGATCACCTTGATTATCATACAGGGTTAGTCAAAATGCATAGGCCAATAAGCCATTCAATTGAATGGCTTATTGGCCTATGCATTTTGACTAACCCTGTATAATGGCCTGACAGTGCCTGGAGCAAACTTTTGTTGAGAGGTGATTAAACAAACATGCCAGATCAGCACAGGCAGCTATTCAAATGTATAGGAATGGACCTAGGTGGTTCAATAACAAAGTGTTACATTGAATATATTATTCAATTTTCCTGACAGACCAAAGTGCATGTCTCATTTCCAAACACAAGTTTTCTGTTCAAACCACGAAATGCAAATGAAACCTGCAATTCCCTGCAACAATAGGAAGCAAAGGGTGTGTCCACACTGTAGAACTAATGCAGTTTGAGACCACTTTACCTGCTCTGGCTTGATAGCAGATATTTAGCCTTCCCCATGGAAGAGAGCTGGGGCTTCATCAAACTACAAATCCCAGGATTCCATAGCATCGAGCCTTGGGAGTTAAAGTGGTGGCAAACTGTATAAACTCCACAGTGTAGATCAAGTACAAGCAAACTTGGGTCCTACAGGTGTTCTGGATTTCAACCCCATTTCTATTGACTGACAGGTCAACAGCCTCGGGTCCTTTCCTATTCCCCTCCTTGTTTGTGAGTTGAAGTCCAAAGCACCTGGAGGGATCCCAAAAGGGTTGGTCTGGAGGGAGGGCCGAAGTTGGCCCATGCCTGGTGTAGATGCAGCCCTAGGCCTTTGAAACAGGTGGGCCTAGTTTCTAAAGAATGGTTAAGGATAAGTGGAAGCAGGACCTGGTATAAATAATATAAAAGTGGGATTTTAAAGTGTGTTAAAATCAGTAATAACAGCAAGAATTGCTTTCTTTTCCTCCCTGGCACAGCAGCCGACCACGACTGAAAGACAGCAAGGAAAGATGGGGGGGGGGGGGGGGCAGACTCCGCCTCTACTGCGCATGCGCCCCCTGCCGCTGCCGCCGCTTCACCTGCAATGCCGTAGTACTGCGAGGCGGCGCAGGCCAGGCGCCCGGGAAGGTAGGGCGAGAACTCCACCGCGTAGCCATGGCGGCCGGGGAGGCGGAAGGCCTGCGCTCTCGGGGGCACGCCGGGCACGCCGCCTCGCTTCATGGCCTCGCCGGCCGCCGCCTGTTCTACCTAATGGCGGGGAGGCGCGCTCACCACCACCTCCGCTCGTTCCTCCACGCCCCTTGTGGAAAGGACGGGACTGTGAAAAGTGGTTCCACGGCCACCATCTTTGATTTGGGCCAAAGGGCGGACTGATACGGGAAAGTGTTGCCACGGCCGCCATCATTGATTCTGGCAGAAGATCCGCCTCTGGCAGACTGGGAAGTGCGGAGGGAAAGTGTTACCACCGCCGCCATCATTAGTTTGGGCAAAATCAGACAGGCACCCCGTCTGGCGGGTGGAGAAGTGCTATAGGTTGAGTGCCCTTTTTGGATGGCCCCAGCTATACTGACTGCTATATAATGCTGATTAGAACTGCATTATATGGTCAGTGTAGACTCATAATAAATAAATAAATAAATGTAATGAATATAATAAATAAATAAAGGTAGACTCATATAATCTATCTTCCATATAAATAAAAATGTAATGTTCGTTTGTGGGATTAACATAACTCAAAAACCACTGGACGAATTGACACCAAATTTGGACACAAGACACCTAACAACCTAATGTATGTCTTTCACTCAAAAAAATGATTTTCTCATTTGGGAGTTGTAGTTGCTGGGATTTATAGTTCACCTATAATCAAAGAGCATTCTGAACCCCACCGACAATGGAATTGAACCAAACTTGGCACACAGTTCTCCCATGACCAACAGAAAATACTGGAAGGGTTTGGTGGGCAGTGTCCTTTGGTTTTGGAGTTGTAGTTCACCTACATCCAGAGATCACTGTGGACTCAAACAATGACAGAACTGGACCAAACTCTACACAAATACTCATATGCCCAAATGTGAACACTGGTAGAGTTTGGGGAAAATAGAATCTTGACATTCGGGAGTTGTAGTTGCTGGGATTTATAGTTCACCTACAATCACAGAGCATTCTGAACCACACCAACGATAGAATTGGGGCAAGCCTCCCACACAGAACCCCCATGTGGGCCACAGCAACGCATGGCAGGGGATGGGCTAGTCTATATAAATAAAAATTTAATGTTCATTTGTGGGATTAACCTAACTCAAAAACCACTGGATGAATTGATATCAAATTTAGACACAATACACCAATCAGGCCAACGCGTGACCATTACTCATACAAACACTGAAAAACACAGCAGAAGAGACTAAAAAAGACCAAAAAACAAAAAAATACATTATAACGCATGCGCAAAACCACATATATACACATATACACAAATATATATGCACACAAAACACATATACACATACTGGGTCACAGCAACGCTTAAATAAATAAATATAATAAATATAATAAAATAAATAAACTCATATAATAAATCAATGATGCCATTTAACTGCATTATATAGCAGTGTAGAGACAGCCAACATATTTGGGACTTCAACGTTTTTTTTTCTTATTTTGGAATATTTGTTTATACATATAATAATAATAATAATAAATCTTTATTTATATCCCACTTTGCTCCCAAAAAAGGAACCCAAAGTGGCTTCCAACGTATCAGAAACAGTATAAAATCAATGGCAATTAACACAAATATAACATATGAAACATTAATCAAATATAACCAAAACATAAATAAACATTTAAAAACCATAAACAAACATAAACAAACGTTTAAAAACCATCTAAATTATAATGGTGTCTCATCAGGTCATATAATAGGAGTTCCTGGTGGCGCAATGGGTTAAATCCTTGTGCCGGCAGGACTATTGACTGACAGATCAGCAGTTCAAATCTGGAGGCAGAGGGTTGAGCCCCCTCTGTCAGGTCCAGCTCTCCATGAGGGGGACATGAGAGAAGCCTCCTACAAGGAGGGTAAAACATCAAAACATTTGGGCATTCCCCAGGCAAGGTCCTTGCAGGTGGCCAATACTCTCTCACGCCAGAAGCTGCTTGCAGTTTTTCAAGTCACTCCTGACAAGAAAAAAAGAGTAATGAGATATCTTAAGGGATGGGGCTCAAGTCTAAACTTGGAATTCATTTATATTTCCTACACATCTTAAACACATAACCTGAAGTTAATTCTATACACAATATTTTAAATAATGTGTATGGATGGGACAAAGTTTGTGTACCAATTGAAAGTGAAGCTGTCACTCTCAGCCACCCATGTGAACAATTTCAGAGGAATTCTGGATTCCTGGATGAGGAATATCCAACCTGTAATTTATAGTATCTGTGGTTGTTTCAAGTCTTTCCGTTCCTAGTGATACAGATATCTCAGTAGGTAGAGAAGTACATAAGAATTACACACCATGAATAACAGCAACAAGAGGTGCGACAGTGACTTCATTTTGAAATAATTATGTTCACTTGCTCTCATCAAAGATTAAAAGAATACGAAATCACAAATTGTTTTCTCTACAGTAGGCTCCTGGTATCTGCTAGGGTTTGTTTGTTCATCTGTAGATGCTCAAGGCCCATTATATATGTAGTAACATTTATTCATTATATAAAATGGTCAAATCAGGGTTTGATATTTTAATTTTTTTGAGAGGGGGAATATTTTCAAACTGTGGATGGCTGAATTACTGCCCAAAAGTAACACGAGACTTCATAGCACACAACCATATTTTAATAAAAAGCTTTTATGTTTCCTTTATTAAATTGGTTTTTGCACAGTCCTACCATGTGAATATTTGTCTATGTTATAAATCAGATGACTCAGTCTTTATCAGTCATTTGTCTGGACCAATCACAGACATAGCTAAAATGTTATAAGGAAGTGATTGCTTTTGGGCTGCTTTAAAAATCTGCTAAGCGCTTATAGACTGTCCCACTCCTCCAGAAAAAAATTACTTAAAATAAAGGAAAGAAAAATATTTGTTTCTTTCTTCTTGGCACATGGATCCTCTGAAGTCCCAACTTCAGAAGCCCTGTTTTATTGTACAGTATATGCTTTTGCAACATTGCATCCTGAATTAAAAGTGTATCCATATAAGGGCCATGGCTATATTTATAGCATTTTCCTCATAAATGAATGATCACTGATATTATCAGAAAGCCTGAATGGTTCAATCAGCTTCTCACGGTAGTGTGTAGGCAGCTGAAAGATAAGAAGTGTGGATAATGAGATATTGACAAAGAGTTACATAACCAATAAGCCATTTGTATAAAAAGTACAATAATTTCCAGCTAGACATACTCAGTTTTTTTGCATCCGTTTTATCAAATGTACCTCATGGCCTTTCGTAAGGGCCTGAAGACGTGGCTCTTCGAGCAGGCTTTCAACTGAGTGCTATGTTACTGGAAATGACAACCGGAATGAATTTACGACTACGAGATTGATTATGATTCCATAATATGACGCAGCGGATTTTTAGTGTAATTTAAATGTTGTGTATTAGTGATGTTAGTTTGTTGTCCTGATTGCTTTGTAAAGTGTCTTTTTTGTATTGTACACCGCCACGAGTCGCCCTAGGGCTGAGAGCGGCGGTTAATAAATGCAAGAAATAAATAAAAAATAAATAAAATAAATTATGAACACAAAAGAGCAAGGAAGTACCAATGTCTCTCCCCCGCCCCCCTTTTATCAAGGAAAAGACACAAACCAGAGAAGAGACTATATCAGGAAACCAGTTTGCGACCTTGATGCCGGAAAAGGAGAGTCACACGTTGTAAAACTTGATCAGGAGTTCTAATCAGAACTTGGAACGTTACTTTTTAAAGAGGAGTTGATTATAGCTATAATTCAAACCTTCTGACTTCCAGAAGTAGTGAGCAGGATTGGTACAGTTTTAAAAAGTAATACTTTGCTTTCCCATCAATTAGGTTGTTTCTTTTTTTAAAAATTCAATCCTACCAGTTGATGGCTTGTTGGTACCAAACTCACACTTGTCACATCCATCTTGCCATCTCAATATCCATAAAAGAGCAAAAGGCAACATCATGGTACAGCTCTTGAACCATGAGATAGTCCATCTCCATAATCGGGCAAATGGCCCTCATTACAACAAAGTTGCGAGAGAATGTGACCATCTTTAGGTATCAACAAACTGACACTCATCTCTCCATCTACCTACTATTTACTGCAGTTTCAAACAGGTAGTAGAGAAAGTGGTCTTTATACATTTATAAAAGGAAAATGTATATTTATTGAAGAAAACAGTAGGTGGCAGCCAAGATCTGCTTTATAAAATGTAAAACTTCAAAAGAAATGTCTTTATTATGGTATTTCTATACAAAAATAAAGTTCTATCAAATCTTAAAGATCCATTGCACCATAATTTTTTAAAAGTTAATGGCATAACAAATTACACAAGCATCAGGGTGCTGTTGGGTTTGTATGTAAATATTTTTTTTCTTGGAAAAAAATCTACGATCCCAAGCCTTTTCACACACACTTTTACTCCAAGTTAATTCAAATCAGTAAGTGATTTGTAGGTGGTAGCAAAAATTTCTCAAATCCAAGTTTAACAACTGTTTTTCACAGGCTAATTTTTGATATGTTTTCTTTCTAGAGCCAACATTCTCTAACATCTAACATTCTATTCATCTCTCTGTCTGTATGACAGCTATGTCTGTGATACCGCCAAAGGAACAGTTCTAATAAAATAATTCATTTAGTAGCAATGACTGAGGGAGTTGCTCAAAAATTAATATTTTTCATCTTAAGGGGCCAGTTTCAATTTTAAAGGTCCTGGCAGGTCACACTCTATCCTTAGATTGGGCCAAGGGCAAAGAATGGGGCCAAAACAAAATAGTTTTTTTCTGTTTTTCACTTTCACATGATGCCTGTCCTATTAAAAAGCAACTTTGTGCTTTAAAATGCAGTACTGTTCAACAGAAGTCAATGCTGGGAAGGAATTGCCAGATAAATCTGGGGGATCCAAAAAGCCTTTTAGCTGATTGTGATTATTGTCCTCTTTAAGATTATTTTGATGCTTGTTCTCATATACCTAGGTGAAGACATATCAATATAATCATGTTTGACCAGGATATTGAACCCATTAACACTGTAGCCACTAATAGCTACTAATTCTAGATCCCTTCTACAATGTATGTTATCTTGCCAATTTGTATCTTAAGTAGAACTGTAGTAAACATACATTCCTGGGCCCAAGTTATAAAGCTGGCATGCCTAGAGACATTTGCACAATCACCTTTGAGTCAAACTGATTTGCCATCAGAAGTCTTGTGTTTGTAAAAATATAAAACCAGTCTCAAAATCTCCAGTACCACCTGTAGCTGTTTATCACCAGTTTAACAGTTCGCGTACATAATCTTTTAAGGCTATCCCAGGAGACCATATTTTATGAGTTGTCAACAACAGTTTTTATTTTATTACAGAAAATGACTGGCAGAGACTTTGCTAGAAAAATAAATTGAAACAAAATACCTTCAAAATCTGAATTTTTTCCCTGTCGCTTTAAAACTTGAAAGAACTTAAAGGACAACAATTGAAGCATTGTTAACATTTTTGCAGAAAACACATACACACAGAAAATAATAGGACTACATAGATGAAAAAAGGAAAAAATACACAACATCCTCAATGGAATAAGAATAACACAGTTTGTGCACGTTGTATTACATTTAGTGAACCATGGGTTCAAACAGCATGAAATAATGACACCATTATGACTGGCATAGCCAATGGTCAGGGAGTATGATAGCTGAACGTATGGGGTCATTAGCCCACTCTGCTGTATGCAGTCTTGACAGGACATAATGTTTTGCCTATGAAAATAGGTGCTGTGGTTCAGCATTTCTGGGCAATGCCAAGGTCAGCAATGCACCAGGAAGCTCATTGAACCCTGTAACCCACTGGTTCTTCTGCTTGCTGTTATTGTAAATTCACCAGTTTCCTCTATGTTGATTGTAAGAGAACCATCAGCTTCTATTCATCTTCTCATATCCTTTTGTATGGCAGAATGGACTGGGCTTGAAGAGAGGGAAGCAAGCAAATAAGCAGCATCAATAGTACTTAGAAGTCCAAAGCAACCAAAATTGCCATCTGCTCCAAGATGTGGTTCAATATAGAAAGACATTATCCTTCAATACTTAGGAAAACCCTCATAATTAAGCAGAAGGTTAAAAAAGGAACCTGGGGTCTTTTAATTTTAAGAACCATTAATAAATGGAAGTTTCTCTATCAGGATTATGTTTGTAGAGAGTTCTGAAGAGAAATTGAGGATCAATTTCTTCAGGATAACCATACTTATTAAGGATTCCCCGGGATAGCAGGCATGAATTAGACTCAATTTATTTTAAGAAAAAACTTTTCTTCATTGACCTGATAATCTTCTTGGTCTTCCTTATGCATCTATTCTAGACAGAATTCAAAATCGGTCTCTACAATCAGGTCTGTCCAAAGAGCAACATCTATGTATGATGACAATATGCAGAATTAGTCTTTGAGCAGAACAGTAGACTGCAGAAAAGACCATAAAGTGATATTCCACCTGTACCCACATGGCATGATTATAGCAGTATGTTACCTTGCAGATTATTGTAGCTCCAACCTACAAAATCCAGCATTTGTAATTTGTTGAGGAATTTAGAATGCTCTGCGGATTGCTAGGACACCAAAATTCTCTAGGAAGAAAGCTAACAATCTACAAAAGCACACATACACACACTTCCCAGGAATCCACAGAATGGAGCCATACCATGTAAAATAATATCAAACAGCTATAATTCTACTGCATAGATACACCATTACCCTGAGTTGCTGAGTGTGGTTTGTGTATCCAGATATGCCCACCTTGTGCCTGGGAGTCCCTCTAAAGGAGCAGGATAGATAACAGCTTTTCTAAGATACATAATTGTTTCTAAGGCAGAGCTGCTAGTGTTGGTGCCTCCGAGTGCCTTTTTCAGTTGAGGTTAATATACCAATTACAATCCCACTTGCATGGAGAAAACATTTTAGCAGTTATGTATGCTCTGGTAATCATCTGTTAGATGTATCACGATGAATTAAACATAGAGTCTCCTTTGAAAATGGTGTTGAAACTTCCCAACCTGGACTCCAGTGTTGATTGACACTCATATTATGATTCCAGAGCTCCGCCATCTTCACTGGCTGCCCTATTTCTAGCATGCGAGAAAGATCCCAGGTGCAATGAAGCAGTTTTAAGTTATTATTAAAATAACTAACATGTTCCATCTATGAATATTTTGAAATATTTTTTCAGAGAGGAGATGCTCAAAAAAAGATAATATGCAGAAGTTTCTGGTAAAACAGTATCCAATAATGTATTAATTATTGCACGTCTGGTATTATAGATAAAAAGAGCATCTCTACTTATATCTTAAGTTCCTGAACCCAGGGGCCTATGGCTCTCCTTCATGTGTTTCTTGTTATAGGCTGAAGTATATAGCAAATGCCAAGGAGAAAGGATGACTGGGGTGCATCCACGATGCACCATAGTGTTAATGCAGTTTGAGTCCACTTTAACTACTATGGCTCAATGTTACAGAATCCTGGGATTTGCAGTTTGGGAAGGGACCAGCACTCTTGGGCAGAGAAGGCTATAAAAACTGTGAAACTCCAGCTCTCATAATTGCATAGCATTGACCCCAGGCAGCAGGCATGTAGCAAGGGGGGGGGGGCTTGAGGGGCTTCACCCCCCCCCCCAAATTCTCATGGTGGTCCACGAGAAGGACTTACTGGTGCATTATTTAAACTGCATAGGTCAACAGCAAGCTAGACTATTAATGGTCCGGAGCTCACTTTGACCCGGGCTGGCTTCTAACTCATGACCTCTCGTTCAGTAGTGATTTAAGGCATTTGGCTATTTCGCTTCTTCTGGTCATTTCTGGAAAAGAATCCCACTGGAGCACTGCAGCACACCCAAATACCTAGGAGTTACCCTGGACTACTCTCTGGCCTACAAGAAGCACTGCCCGAATATCAAGCAAAAAGTGGGCGCTAGAAACAATATCATATGAAAGCTGACTGGCATAACCTGGGGATCACAACCAGATAATGTGAAGACATCTGCCTTTGCGCTTTGCTACCCTACTGCTGAGTATGCATGCCCAGTGTGGAACACATCTCACCACGCTAAAACGGTGGATGTGGCTCTTAATGCCGCATTATCACGAGGCGGTCCCGGTCAGGGTTGGCTTGACGCGCCTTCCTCTTGGCACGTTTCTTTCTTTCGCCCTCCATTCATGCCTCTTCAAATTCTACAGCACTGCTGGTCCCAGCTGACCTCCAGCTGGAGCGCTCCAGGGCCAGGGTTTCCCAGGTCTCAGTGTCTATGAAAGAGTTTTTAAGTTGGCTTTGAGCCCATATTTAAATCTCTTTTCCTGTCCTCCAACATTCTGTTTTCCGTTCTTGAGTTTGGAATAGAGCAACAGCTTTGGGAGATGGTGGTCGGGCATCCGGATAACGTGGCTGGTCCAGCGGAGTTGATGGCGGAGGACCATCGCTTCAATGCTGGTGGTCTTTGTTTTTTCTAGCATGCTGACATTTGTTCGCTTGTCTTCCCTAGAGACTTACAGGATTGTTTCGGAGGCAGCATTGTTGGAATTGTTGGAATTGTTCTAGGAGTTGCATGTGATGTCTGTAGACAGTCCATGTTTTGCAGGCATATAGCAGGGTTGGGAAGACAATAGTTTTATAAACAGGCACCTTGGTATCCCTACGGATGTCCCAGTCCTCAAACACTCTTTGCTTCATTCGGGGAAAAAGCTGCACTCGCAGAGCTCAGGCGATGTTGTATTTCAGTGTCAATGTTAACTTTTGTGGAGAGATGGCTGCCAAGGTAGTGGAAATGGTCAACATTTTCTAATGTTGCACCATTAAGCTGTATTTCTTTAGAATGATGGTAAAAACTTGGCTGTGGGGCCAAGCTTTCGGCACAGGGCAATGAAGCGACAATGGGAAAGATGACAGGGTCAGTTGGATTTGATGTGGATGGCTAGGATGGTTTTAAATTGTGTTATTTTAAATGGTGTATTTTAATATTTAGATACCGTAAATGTTTTTAATGTTTATGTATTGTACCCGGGCATTGAATGTTTGCTACGTATATGTTGTGCTGCGCTCTGAGTCCCCTTCGGGGTGAGAAGCGCGGAATATAAGTGTTTTAAATAATAATAATAATAATAATAATATTTCTGGCATTGGAGAGAGATTGGCTGGTGACTGCTGGAAGAGCACTTTGGTTTATTCTTCGTGTCGTCCGTGAAATGCGCACCTATGGGTTCTTCTTTGCGCATGCGCAGAAACTCGGAACATTTCTAAGTTTAAAGAATTAAAAATGATTATTTGAGCCACCTAGGCCCCGCCCATTCCCCCGCCCCCCTGGATATAAGCGCCGAGCGGCGCCGCCATTATCTAGTTTCCTTTTCCGCGCTAAACTAGCAGCATCTCGGAACAACTCCTCCTCGATTTCCTCTGACTAACTGGACTGACTTGGACTGATTTCTGGACTTTGGTTGCCTCTTTTCTCCACCCTCGACTCGGACCGGCTGACAACTCTTTTCCTTCACCCTCAGGCTAGATGTCTTCCCTTTATTTCAAAAATTGCTCAGCTTGCGGGGCCACCCTCCCCGAAGCTGATAGGCACTCAAGATGCCTCCTTTGTTTGGGAGAATCCCATAATCTCCAATCTTGTGAGATTTGTTTAAGCTTTACTACAAGGGCTCGTAAAGGAAGGGATGCCCGTTTGAAAGCTCTGTTGTATGAGCGCGCTCTGGCTCCACAATCCCTCCCCACTCCCTCCCTTTCTTCCCCATTGATAGAGCCCCCTCAGCCTCCCTCCCCACGCATTGGGGAAAGGCATGAGTTGGATCAGGCAACTGTTTCCCCTGTGGAACCGCCTGCAAAGAAACAAAAACTCCCCAAACAGCCCACGAGGCTGGGGAAAACAAAAGAGAAAGCAAATAAACAGAAAAAGGGACGGCAACTCACTGACACACAGTCCTTGAGTCCTCCCAGACTGGAACCGATGCCCCATTCCTCCGGATCCGTGCTGCACCTCCAGGAGCCACTCCCCACCATGCTCCAACTGGATGACCCCTCCCACCTCCCTCCGCTCGAACTCCTGGCCCCTCAGCTGGAGTTGGAAGCCCAGCCCTCTGCAGGCCGATCGGCTTCTCCTCCTCCGCTTCCTCTCTCCCAAGCCTCCCCCCTCCCATCCCCTCTTCCTCAAGCCCCGGCCCCGAGAGAAACTCCCTCCCCCGTTCCGGCTGCGCCGATTGCGCAATCTTCCCGCCGCCGCCGCCGCCGATCCCCTTCTCCTGAGGCGGAACCGACAGCGCCCTCCTCTCCTCCTCTCAAAAGGCCCCGTCCTCGCTCCTCTGAGCACTTTCAACCATATGGGTACCCAGAGTACCCTTACCACCTCTATCCCCCTCCTCCTCCCTTCCCTCCATACCCTTTCTATTATCCTCCCCACCCTGATCACTATAGGGGCTTTGATGCCTCCCATCTGGAGGACCCTAGATACCCTCAGCCCCCCTGTGCGCCTCCCACGGCCACACTCTCTCGCCCTCAGGAAGACCAAACTGAGGCCCAAACCCACCCACCCGAGCAAGATCCCAACAATCCACCCCTGCCAGACTCAGAAACCATCGACCTTGAATCCAATGATGACACACCTGCCATCCTGGATACCCAACCTGACGCTGACCCCTCCCCTAAAAATGTGGAGGAATTCAAAAAATTCTCAGCTCTTTTAATAAGACTAACTAGAACCTTAAACTTAGCCACTCCGGAACCTACCGATACGGTAGCTGACCCGTGTTTTACTTCCACTGAACAACAACAACCATCATCCACTGTGTTGCCCACTCTACCTTACTTATTAAAAATTCTCAAAAATAATGGAGTTGCCCCGGCTTCTGTCCCGGCAACTCCTAAGAGGCCTGAAAACTTGTACCGTATTGACCTTTCCTCAGCTTCATGGCTTGCTAAAATGCCTAAAGCAAATTCTGTTGTGACTGATGCTCAACCTAAACCAACTCAAATTAACCAAACCTCTCCTTCTGATAAGGAAGGAAGAAAGTTGGATGCTATGGCCAAAAAGTTCTACTCCTCAGCATGCCTCTTTGCACGCATGGCTCACTATGGAGTATACATGAGTGTATACCAGACTGCCTTGTGGAACAAAATTGCTCCCTATCTAGACCTGTTACCACCAACTGAACAACCTCTAGCCACAGCTTTTAAACAAGAAGCTCTCCTTTTGGCCTCCCTACAAAAAGACCTCTCCAAAAATATTGCTGACACCGCAGGCAAACTTATTGCAGGATCAGTGGCCCTTCGTCGCCACGCCTGGCTAAGAGCAGCTATCCTTTCTCAATCACAACGCACCCTGATTGAAAATCTCCCCATGGATGAGGCAGGCCTTTTCAATCCTGAAACAGACTCTCAGTTAAAACACTCCCATGAAATGAAACAAACAGTATACAAGTATGACCATCAACCATACTCCTACCAACGCCAACGATGGGGCTCCTATTATTACCGTCCTCAATACTACAATAGGCCCTACAACACCTCATTCTACAGGGGACGACAAAGACCTTACAACCCCTCCACATCATCAAGACGACCGCCCCTACCTTCCAGAGGTCAGTACCGTGGTACCAGGCCCCCCAATACCAACAAACGCCGTTTTTAGCACACCTACACTTACCGACACTCCCTCACCACCCCACACCCAACCGCTTACATACCTTGACAGACTACATACCTTCCTTCCGACATGGCAGTCCATAACCACAGACACCTGGGTCTTGGACATCGTTGAAAGGGGTTATGCCATAGAATTTGACAATTATCCCCCAGTGGGTAATGTACTGCTAACACCACCTTCCCAAATCATTTGGGAAGAGATTCACTCTCTCCTCCAAAAGGGCGCCATCTCGCCTACTCCCTCACAAGATTCAGACATCTGTTTTTTCTCCCGTTACTTCCTGGTGGACAAGAAAGATGGTGGTCTACGCCCCATCCTTGATCTACGTAAACTCAACACTTTCATTACACCACGTAAATTTCATATGGTGACACTCCCCAAAATCCTTCCCTTCATTCCCAAGGACTCATGGTTAGCCACGATTGACCTTCGAGACGCCTACTTCCATATTTCAATTAGACACTCCCACCGCAGGTTCCTTACCTTTGCGGTCCAAAACAAACTATTCTCTTTTAATTCTCTCCCGTTCGGACTTTCCACATCTCCAAGGGTATTCACCAAATGCATGTCTGTTATAGCCGCACACCTCCGCCAGCAAGGCATCACAGTTTTTCCTTACCTGGATGACTGGATGTTTTGCTCATCCTCTCGATCACAACTGTGCAAGGATACTGATTATACTTTATCTCTTTTACAGGATCTGGGTCTGGTTGTGAATCACGAAAAATCTCACCTGACCCCAACACAACGTATCCAATTTATAGGAGCCATAATAGACTCCACACTTCAGAAGGCCTTCCTCCCAGAAGATCGCTTCCTAAATCTGTGTCAGGCTATCCTAACCCTACAACAATCCCGCCAAACATCAGCTTGGGCTATCCAATCTATCCTTGGCCATATGGCTTCTACCACAAGTGTAACACCCTTTGCCCGTCTAAGAATGAGACCCCTCCAAAGTTGGTTTCTCAAAGCGTTCGACCCCCTTCACGAACCCCAGTCACGGGTCCTAAAACCACCACCCCCTGTCCTCCAGTCACTCTCATGGTGGACAAAGCAATACAATGTTCTCTCGGGGATGCCATTCAACCATCCCCGTCCCTCCATGTCCCTCACAACCGACGCCTCCAACTCAGGTTGGGGAGCACATCTCAAGGGATTCCAGATCAGTGGCCACTGGTCCCCACAAGAGCAGAAGCTCCACATCAATGCCTTAGAAATGATGGCAGTGGAGAAGGCTCTTCGGGCCTTCACACGCATTGTGTCCAATCATGTCATACAAATAATAACAGACAACACCTCTGTCAAATACTACATCAACAAACAGGGAGGAACACGCTCACGCACACTCCTCCACATCTCACAACAAATTTGGGAGTGGTGCATTCTGAAGAATGTCCTCCTCACAGCCATCCACTTACCAGGCCAGGACAACATCCTGGCGGACTCTCTAAGCAGATCCTCAAAAAACAACCACGAGTGGCATCTCCACCCCAGACAGTTCAAAGCCCTCACACGCAAGTGGGGCGAACCCAGAATAGACCTATTTGCATCTCCAATAAACAACCACTGCCCACTCTACTGCGCACGGCTCCACCCTCGCGCATCCCAAGGTTGTCTCGGGGACGCCTTCCTATTCCAATGGTCGCCCGGCCTCCTCTACCTCTTCCCACCGCTCCCCCTCCTATCCCCAGTCATAGCCAAAATAATTCAGGACAACACGGACTGCATTCTAATCACACCCTGGTGGCCACGACAACATTGGTTTGCCCCCCTTCTCCAAATTTCCAACAAACAATACCTCCACCTCAGCCAAACCCCGGACCTTCTCACAGTAGAGAACGGCCTGGTCCTACACCCCGACCTGCAATCTCTACGCCTAACGGCGTGGAGAATCAAACCACACTAGACCTTTCTGATGAAGTCTCCCGTATACTTTTGGCGGCCCATAAACCTGCCACCAAGAAGTCATATGACTATAAATGGGCCTCTTTCAAATCCTTTGCTCACTCACTGGGACACAACCCTATCTCTGCCCCAGTTCCCTTTGTTTTAGACTTCCTTGTCCACCTTTCCGACAAAGGTTTCTCCCTTTCTTCGGTGAAATGCTACCTGTCAGCCATTTCATTTTTCCGAAGGAAGTCCGGGCTGCCGTCCCTTTTTCAGGACCATCTGGTACAGTTGTTTCTTAAGGGCTACAAAAATATCCACCCTCCTGTCTCCCCCCCTCCCCCCCAGTGGAGCCTGGAGCTAGTGCTATCCCAATTATCCAAACCACCATTTGAACCTATGGCCTCTAATGATATCTCCCACCTGTCGTGGAAGACGGCCTTTCTTGTGGCCATTACTTCAGCTAGGAGAGCCAGCGAACTCGCGGCCCTCCGTTCAGACCCTCCTTATGTGAGATTCCACCCTGACAAGGTTGTCCTCCGCACCGATGTCACGTTCCTTCCTAAGGTGGTCTCTCATTTTCATATGTCACAAGACATTGTTCTACCAAATTTTTTCCCCAACCCAGTTGGAGGTAGTTCTGCACTCCCTTGATGTTAAAAGAGCACTCTCCTTTTACTTACATAGAACTTCCGTTTATAGGAAGTCTCCCAGATTGTTTTTGAAATACAGGAAAGACGTACTTGGCCAGCCTGTGTCCTCCCAAGGACTGGCCTCCTGGATTGTTGCAACCATCCGTCTAGCCTACCAGCTCGCAGGGAAAGAACCTCCATCCCACCTCGTGGGACATTCAACCCGCTCTGTGTCTACATCTCAAGCATTCCTCAAGGGAATTCCCTTGGATCAGATTTGCAAAGCAGCTACGTGGGCTACGCCGTCCACGTTCGCCGCTCACTACAAGCTTGACATACAGGCAAAGCAAGATGCTAGCTTCGGCAGAGCAGTTCTTTTCTCCTGTGTGGCATGACCCACCTCCAGGTCAGTAGCTTGCTATTCACCCATAGGTGCGCATTTCACGGACGACACGAAGAATAAATAAAGGTTGCTTACCTGTAACCGTATTTCTTCGAGTGTCAGTCCGTGAAATCCGCACGACCCGCCCGTCCTCCCCTCTGTCATGCCATTCTCCTGGCTGCTGTTTAGCGCTGGGAACTAGATAATGGCGGCGCCGCTCGGCGCTTATATCCAGGGGGGCGGGGGAATGGGCGGGGCCTAGGTGGCTCAAATAATCATTTTTAATTCTTTAAACTTAGAAATGTTCCGAGTTTCTGCGCATGCGCAAAGAAGAACCCATAGGTGCGGATTTCACGGACTGACACTCGAAGAAATACGGTTACAGGTAAGCAACCTTTATTTTCTCGATGTTCAATGACAGGCCGAGTTTCTCGTATGCTTCTGCAACATTACAGTTATGAAGTAGCAATGAAAACAATTTTATGGTTGGCAGGTCACCACAACATGATGAACTAACTGCATGAAGGGGTGGCGGGATTGGGAAGGTTAAGAGCCACGGCTCTACTTGAGGAAGGAAAGCAAGCGATTGGGCGAAACCCTTCCAGGGCAGGGCCAGCAGGGGGCGCTCTTCCGCAGGGATTGCCCCTGGCCAACCGTGGGCGCTGCTGCTGCTGCTGGGCGGCGGGTGTTGACGGGCGCGCGGCGAGCTCCGCCCCGTTTCCCTCCCTCCCTCCCTCCCCCTCCCGAGGGGCGGGGCCTCTCCTGGCTCAGGCGCGGAGCGGCAGAAGCGGCGGAGGCGGGAGCGATGCAACAAGTGTCCCGCGAGCAGAGCGGGGGCCCTTTAAGTCCCGGAAGGCCGGCGCGCGCCTCGATGGTGCCGGCTTGGGCTCCGAAGCGGCGATGAGTGACAAGAGCAGCGAGGCGGCGGGCATCACCTTCTCGGTGCCCAGCCTGGTCGGGGGCGGATGCCCGCTGCTGCTCTGCGAGGACGCCTTCGGGAGGAAAACCGGGGCCGGGGCGGGCGGAGCGGGGTCCTCGCGGGCAGCTCCGCCCGGCGCCTTCTGGAACGAGGAGAGCGGCCACGGGAGCACCACCGTCGCCTGCGAGGCCGGGGCCCGGTCCCGGGGGGCCCGCCGGACCACGGTGTCGTACGTGATCAACGAGGCCAGCCCGGGCGCCGTCCTGCAGGCGGAGAGCGGGGCCCTGCAGAGCCTGCGCGAGGCGTGCGAGACCGTGGGCGCCGAGCTCCAGGCGCTCCACTTCGGGAAGCTCGACTTCGGAGAGACCGCTGTCCTCGACCGATTCTACAACGCCGGTGAGGCAGGCCCCCCTCCCCTCCCTCCCCCCTCCCTCTTCTCCCGCCCTCCTTGCGTCTCCACTGGAGGACGAACGCGCCTTGGCAGCCCTCCCTCCATGCTGGGGAATCCCCGACTTGCAAACATCCCACTTGCAAACGACTCACAGTTCAGAACGGGGCGGAGACAACAGGAAGTGAGGGAAATCAATGTATTGTCAAGGCTTTCATGGCCGGAATCAGGAGCTCCCCGTGGCGCGATGGGTTAAACCCTTGTGCCAACAGAACTGAAGACCAGCAGGTCGGAGGTTCGAATCCGGGGAGAGCGCGGATGAGCTCCCTCTGTCAGCTCCAGCTCCCCATGAGAGGAAGATGGTAAAACATCAAAACATCCGGGCGTCCCCTGGCAACGTTCTTGCAGACGGCCAGTTCTCTCACACTAGAAGTGACTTGCAGTTTCTCAAGTCACTCCAGACACGAAAACAACAACATGGCCGGAATCACTGGGTTGTTATAAGTTTCCCAGGCTGTATGGCCATGTTCCAGAAGCATTCTCTCCTGATGTTTCACCTGCATCTATGGCAGGTATCCTCAGAGGTTGTGAGGCTTGGTCTCAGGCCCCATCCTTTCCCCCCTCTGAGGATACCTGCCATAGATGCAGGTGAAACATCAGGAGAGAATGCTTCTGGAACATGGCCATACAGCCTGGGAAACTTACAACAACCCAGTGAGAGAAATCTTCCCTTTCAGAAGGGAAATTTGCTCCTGAAAGAGTTGTTGTCAGAGCGGAAAGGTGTCTCCGCTGAACCTTTCTCACCCGTCCTTCAAATGAAATTTCCCAAAATGATCACAGGGACAGAAATCGAGGTGAAATCTCCCGAACAGGGGCACAGGCAGCAAAGGAAATGCCACTGGGATGTTCACTCTTCCATAGGCTATCCAAAGTATTCCCCTGACGTTAAGTCTAGTTGTGTCTGACTCTGGGGGTTGGTGTTCATCTCCTTTTCTAAGCCAAAGAGCCAGCGTTGTCCGTAGACGCCTCCAAGGTCATGTGACCAGCATGACTGCATGGAGCACCATTACCTTCCCGCCTAAGCGGTACCTATTGATCTTCTCACATTTGCATGTTTTCAAACTGTTAGGTTGGCGGAAGCTGGGGCTAACAGCAGGAGCTCACCCCACTCCCTGGATTCGATGTGCCAACCTTTTGGTCAGCATGTTCAGCAGCTTAGCATTTAACTTGCTGCGCCACCAGGAGCTCCAGGATATCCAAAGCTTGCATAATAGATATTGCTGGAGATTGGCATTTAAGAAGGGTACCTGTTCAGACTTCACACATTCAATTTAAGAACAAGCCCACAGAACCCCTCTCATTTGTCACATGGGGACTGCCTATACTGGAAGGGGTGCCTTTACACTGGACCAGGAGTGTACAAGGGAATCCTGGGATTTGTAGTTTTACAAGAATTTGCAGTTATGAGTGCAGATTCATGCTGCTTGAACTGTTGTGGACTTCCTATGGAGTTGCACTTTGGCGAGGCAACCAGCCCTCTTTGGCTAAAAAAGACTTAATGAAACCACCAGCCCTTCCAGACAGGCACTTTATCCCAGAATCTGATCCGAGGTTTTCTCTTTGTCCCAGATTATCTGGCAGTGAAGACTCATATAATCCACTTTAAAGCAGAAAACCTGGGATCAGATCCTGGAATATAGGGCCTTTCTGGAAGGGCACTACGACACCAATGATTGCATATCATTGAGCCAGAGCTGTTAAAGCGACATCAAACTGCATTATTTCTGCTGTGGAGATCAGGGAGCCTTCCAGCTGTCTGGGACTCCAGCTCCCACAGTTCTTGACAATTGAGCAAGTTGGCTAGGGCTTCTGGGAGTTGGAGGCCCAAACAGCTGGAGAGCTGCAGTTTGAAGACACTTGGTGTAGATGCAAACAGTCTTTCTTCCCTGTCAGCACAGGAGGGCCAAGGGAGGCAAGGCACTTCCTTGACTGCAGATGAGAGATACTGAAGGGGAAGGGAGTCCCCTTCCTTCAGCACTTCCAACCCCTTCCTAATATAATAATTCTTGTGTACCTGCAGTGGAACCTGTTGGAGTATAATCCCTGGAATGGCCTCCTTTATCTCTAAGGCCTGGCACTAGAATTTTGCCCCCTTTCCTGATTTTGGAAGATTTTCATATGCATAATGGAAATGGGACACAAGCCTCAGCACCAAATACATTTTTGTTTCATATTATACACCTTATCCAGGGCCCTGGTGGCACAGTGGGTTAAACCACTGAGCTGCTGAACTTGCTGACTGAAAGGTTGGTGATCCAGATCCAGGGAGTGGGGTGAGCTCCTGCTGTTAGCCCCAACTTCTGCCTACCTAGCAGTTCAAAAACATGCAAATGTGAGTAGATCAATAGATACTGCTTCGGCGGGGAGGTAACGGCGCTCCATGCAGTCATGCCTGCCATATGACCTTGGAGGTGTCTACGGATAATGCTGACTCTTCAGCTTAGAAATGGAGATGAACACTACACTCTGGAGTTGGACATGACTAGACTTAATGTCAAGGGGAAACATTTACCTTTTTATATGCCTTTATACACAATATTTTAATTTTTTTGTGCATGAAACAAAGTTTGTGTACTTTGAACGATCAGGAAGTAAAGGTGTCAGTATCTTAGATATTCATAGTGGATAGTTTGGGATTTTGAAGCATTTCCTGATTTCTGCATAACCCACAGTTGTTTTGGATGTTTAGCATGCAGTGTCTTGAGGAAATGGAAAGAAGGGATCCTGAAATTCATTTTTTTGGTAGTTCAGGCCGAATGCCTCAGAATTTGCTTTTCCTGGTTTTGTGATTCAAACTGGACTGCTTAGGTTTTCCTCTGCGAACTCATTCAATTCAGAGCTGCAACCAGTCCTAGCATTATGACAGATATCTCAAGATGACAAGAGACTTTGTTTCCCTTTTCACTGTACACCTGAAATGATGTACATCTGAAAAACTATAATTTACAGGAAACATATTTTTTTCTCAGTTTAGTTCAATCTAGTATCCTTCCACTTTTCTTTTCTGTTCTTACAACCAGAGAGTGACGTGTGAGAAAATTCCTTCATGCTGGACAAAATGTACAGTTATAATTGGCATCCTTTCCTCTTCTGTATCGTTGTCCTCTGAAAGGCATCTTTGGTGCTATTTCCAGAAATGCAAATGTGCAGTGCATATTTTTTCTTTGCACTTGGTGGGTCAGAAGTGGGACATTTCTCCTATTCATTTGTTGGGCTACAGCAGGCACGGACCAACTTTGGCTTTCCTGCCAGGTGTTTTGGACTTCAATTCCCACAATTCCTAACAGCTTCAGACCCTTTCCTTTACCCCCTCAGCTACTTAAGCAGAAAGGAAAGGAAGAAAGTGGTCCAAGGCTGTTAAGAATTGTGGGAGTTGAAGTCCAAAACAGCTGGAGAGAGGGCCAAAGTTTGCTCATGGCACAGTTGGTTAGGAATTGTGGGAATTGAAGTCCAAAACTCTTAGAGGGAGGGCCAAAGTTCACCCATGCTACAGGCTGTTAGGAATTGTGGGAATTGAAGAAGAAAACACTGGAGGGAGGGCCAATGCTTGCCCATACTGCAGGCTGTTAGGAATTGAAGTCCAAAACATCTGGAGGGCCAAAGTTTGCCCATGCCTGGGATACAGCCTGTTGTTGTTCATTCGTTCAGTCGTCTCCGACTCTTCGTGACCTCATGGACCAGCCCACGCCAGAGCTTCCTGTCGGCCGTTACCACCCCCAGCTCCCTCAAGGTCAGTCCAGTCACTTCAAGGATGCCATCCATCCATCTTGCCCTTGGTCGGCCCCTCTTCCTTTTGCCTTCCACTTTCCCCAGCATAATTGTCTTCTCTAGGCTCTCCTGTCTCCTCATGATGTGGCCAAAGTACTTCAACTTTGTCTCTAGTATCTTTCCCTCCAGTGAGCAGTCGGGCTTTATTTCCTGGAGGATGGACTGGTTGGATCTTCTCGCAGTCCAAGGCACTCTTAGCACTTTCCTCCAACACCACAGCTCAAAAGCATCGATCTTCCTTCGCTCAGCCTTCCCTAAGGTCCAGCTCTCACATCCGTAGGTTACTACAGGGAATACCATGGCTTTGACTAGGCGGATCTTTGTTGCCAGTCTGATGTCTCTACTCTTCACTATTTTATCGAGACTGGACATTGCTCTCCTCCCAAGAAGTAAGCGTCTTCTGATTTCCTGGCTACAGTCTGCATCTGCAGTAATCTTTGCGCCTAGAAATACAAAGTCTGTCACGGCCTCCACGGTTTCTCCCTCTATTTTCCAGTTGTCAATCATTCTTGTTGCCATAATCTTGGTTTTTTTGACGTTTAGGGGATACAGCCTACCAAGTCTGAACACTGTAACTAGTGCTCAAGAGTGCTGCAGATTGGGTTTCAACAATATCTGGAAGGCCACTTGATTCTCACTGTACATGAGATACATGCATGTTTAGAGATGCAGCTGTGTGCCTTCAAGTCACCTGTTGACTCATCTTGATCCATAGGGGTTTCTTAGATGAAGAATACTCAGAATGTGGCTTTCCCAGTTCCCCTGAAGTATACCGTATAGCACTTACCATTCATTGGTGGCCCTCATACAAGTACTAGCAAGGGCCAACCCTTCTGAGCTTTAAAGATCACATGGGATGTGGTTCCTTAAGGGTATTTAAGTTCTTTCATGCTCAGAGGCATTATTTATTTATTTATTTATCTATTTATTTTTAATTTCTAACCCGCTCTTCTCACCCTTGCAGGAGACTCTGAGTTGTGCACAAAATTGCAATATTTAATGCCGCATATTCCACAACTTAAAATACAATACATCAAAGCAACAGACAATTAAAACTTATAAATATCATAAACTATCAAAATGTAAAACCCAGTCCTAAGATCTTCTTTTACATTATTTTCATTGAGAGATAGATGAGAAATTCATTGCGCTCACATGTTCACGTGAAATTGCTTAGTTTACAGATCTTGGAACTGAACACAGATTCTGCCGCAATTTGCAATTAGAACTCCACCGATTTCCCAGGTTGCAGTTTAGTTTGCAAATCAGAAAGTGCATTTAAAAACTGGGGGAAATGTTAAAACGTCCATGAAGAATGCATACATTTGAAGCACCTGTGAAGGCTTGCTATAGTCATGTCAATGGAAAATAAATATAAACATGCTTGATTTTGAAAACCATGTTCAGAAATATGTGTCACAGTTTAACGCAGAGTTAAACTGTGGACTCCAAGATTGGTAATGCGAAATTGAACAAGGAGACTAAGACTTGAAATACAGTCTTGAAATACAGTCTTCTAGTGTATTTCTCCAAGTAGGCAAAATGTTACTAATTCTGTGGGTTTTTTGTACTTCATAAGTAAATTTCATAAAAGCCAGGATGGCATACATAATGAGCTCTGTATCCACAAGGGATCCATTCTTGAACTTACCATGGAAAAAGGAAAGTGTGGATAACAGCAAAGCCTATTGAAATGAATGACTTATGTTGGAGGTTACCATAGAATTGCCCTGGAGGACCTACAACATTCCTAGAAAGGTATTTTCCTTAGAAAATTGCAGGGATCTCCAGGGCAACTCTATAACAAACTCCTGCAGAAGCAAACCAGAGAAGCTCCTGGAGGACTTACAAAATTCCTGTAGAGGATATATTTTGTTTGGTGTGGGTAGGTGAAATCCCGTGTGCCAGTTCTGTGGGTCTGAATTGCCACTAGTTGTGGAAGAGGGAGTCAGAGCGTTTTGTTACGCTTCGTGTTGTTTCCAGTTTCCTTGGTTCTGAAGATAGGAATCAGCTCATACATTTGGCAGCTGTCTGAGCCAGTTGCACCTAAGTGCTGTAAACAAAGGCAAATAGTTGTTTCAACGATAGGTGCCTTGGCAGGAAGTCACACCCAGGGCATTATGCCAGGTGGATAAAGCTGTATTCAGAATCAATTAATTCATTTTTCTATTTTAGTTTTCAGAATCTTTGACATGGCTTTGAGACCCATGCATAAAACACTGCCTAATAATTCATGAGACAGGCAGATCCATGCTCTGGGTTTTGGTGGGCAATAGGGCCATTTGCGTAGCCATTGCAGTGTGTACACAACTTAACGTCTAGACTGTGTCTCCTGACCAACTGCTGAAAACGTGTTGACCATTGGGATGGTAAATTTAGATCATGACTACTGAATTGGCCACACATAGCTCCTTCAGTACATCCCAGAAACAGCTCAGAACCACAAAAACCCTTGTCCTCAGTGGGCCAGATTAATCATATGAATGAGTCCTTAGAGTTGATGCATACATCCTCTCTTTATAAGAGGGCCTGGGAACCTTAGACCTCATTGAGGTTTTGGACTAAAACTCCCACAGTCCTTTAGCATTTGCAGCCCAGGCTGCGGTGGTGGAACCGAAAGCCAAAACCTCTGGAGGCCTTCAGGCTCCCCCATCTCTGTTCTGTATAGAGAAAGAGAATGGGATCGCATTGACATGCCCTGTTTCTATACTTCAGCAGTTCTGGGTCCCTCATCACACTAGAGAAAAAATCCACTTAAAATCCGGTTTCCGCCTCCTGGGGTTTTTAGTTTAGGGAGAAGCCTTTAACAGCCTCATTAAACCACAAACCCCAGAATTCTGCAGGAAGCAGAAACCGGATTTTAAGTGGATTTTTTCTGTAGTGTGATGAGGTGGCAGCTGGTTGGATAAAGAGAAAAGAACTGTAGAAGAGAATTAAGGAGAGGTTATTTTCTGTTCAATGTTTTGGGCTGTATCTAGTGATATCCATCCATTAATAGAAGAAGGGACACTATTGGCAACTCAGCCCTGTCTCCCAGGCTCACTTCACAAATCCAGCTTTATTGTGGCAGGGAAGTAATGGAATGGCAGGGGGTGAATCTACATTTCTGAATGAATGTGACTTGAGACCACTTTAACTACCATGGCTTAAGATTGTGGAATCTTGGGAGTTATAGGCACCAGCCCTCTTTGGTAAAGAAGGCTACAAATCTTGTCAAGCTACAACTCCCATGACCCCACAGCATTAAGCTATGGCAGTTAAAGTGGTTTCAAGCCGCATTCATTCTATAGTGTAGACGTACCTAGGAACTTCACAAATATTTTGTAACCTTGAGTGAAGAGTTCTGTTCATATTCCATGAGAAAATAATATTACTTCATAGATAAATGTAAACTATTTAGCTTTGAATAATCACTTGAAAAAGTATGAATAGCAAAAAGGATCAGCAAAAGTCATGGGAGTATGGGAATTTTCCCATCTCCTTTATATTTAGCTACTATGACATCAGATCTTTTAGGAAAGAACACTTTTTTTTGCCACCGTAGTTTTTAACAACAGCTGGCATCCCGCTAGAGTGAGCTCAGAGTTTACATGACCATGTGCTCCAGAATTTGAGTGACGACTACCACCAGGAATACGGGAAGTTGCTCTATACTGAGCCAGGCCATGAATCTACCTAGTGCAGGATTGTAGTAGCTTTCCAGAGTTTCAGTCAGGGCTCTCCCTGCTAGGTCTACCAAGAAATGCAAATGAAGAGAGACTTTGCTACTGAGCTATGGCTCTTCACAGGTTGTAAGATAATGCTACCACAGGTTTCCAAAGTAAATGCAGTGTCATTATAGTCTTATGAACACTTGTTAACTCTCCCACAATCAAAGCAAAAAAGCACTTATGTTGGATTAAAACATTCTTGAATGCTCCTTTGTGCTTGTAGACTTGTGTATGGCTACATCTGCATGTGGGTGTATATGTATGTTCAAGACGAAACCACATGAATTTCATAGAGTTTTCTTAGGCAAAGAACATTTAGAGGTATTTTTGCCAGACTCTAGCACCTGGCATTCATTGGGCACCTTCCATCCAATGGAAAGGTCTAAATGGAAGACCTCTCTGAGATCAAACAAAATCTGGTGTATTTATGCACCTTGATCAGAATGAAGCACCTGCATGGCCAGAAAGAAGGTGGTTTACAGGGTCCCCGATACCCAAAGGTACCATATCCCATCTGATCTTGAAAGCTAAGCAAGGTGAGCTATGATTAGTACTTGGATGAGGCACCACCTAGAAATAAACTGGCAAATTCACATCTGAGTATTCCTAAAAAAATCCCTAAAAATTAATTGAGTCACTATCAGTTGATAGCTATATGTGTGCATGTGCACACACACACACACACACATATGCATGTGGAGTCTTATTTCTCATTGAGGAACAGGTACAGTATAAAGGAAGGAAGAGGAATTTTCTTTGAGAAGAACATTCTCAAAGTGAAATATTCCCTGTCTTGTACAGAAATAGTTCCCAATCTTGTACTACAATAACTTATAGAGCTATAAGCTGGTTCCACAGCTGATACATTTAGATCTTTCTATGTGTTATATTAGCTACCTAGTCCCCCATATGTGACATAAGTGAAAAAAGGGAAGGATAACTTAGAAATCAGGCTAAAAATACTCTTGTTGGTGAGGAAACAGAAACAGCACAGTACAAAATGTAAGGTTGGGAAAGCAGACCTGTGGTGGGGTAGAGATTAAAAGAGGAGTAGCTCCTTTTTGGGTGCAGAGACAGAGAATGTTGGGAAATGATGAAAGATAAAAAGGGGGAGCTGAGACAGGAAGACTGAAAAGAGGAATTTCACAGAGAGAGAAAGGTTTACTTCCCCACTATCAGCTTACTTCATCTGTGAAAGCCACTGGTAATAAAATACTTCCACAAGTTTGCAAAATAAATGTGTTGTATAGCAAGACATCTCTTTTTAATTGGAACAGAGAATACGAATATATCTAGCAGTGGACAAAAGGTGTATCTACTCTAGATTTAATGTGATTTGACACCACTTTACTAGTCCAAGGCTTTATGACTCAGTGTGATGGAATCATGGGAGTTGTAGTTGTACAAGGCCTTTAGCATTTTCTGACAAAGAGTGCTGGAGCCCCATTATATCACTACTCCCATGATTTCATAGCATTGAACTGGGACAATCAAAGTGGTGTCAAATTGCATTAATTTTGAGCCCTAGTCCAAGGCTTTATGGCCATCTCAAATGGTCATCAGAGAAGATCATTGTACTAGATGGTGTAGGATCCAGTAATGAACAACTTCATTGTTCATCTAAGGAAATAAAGAGAAGGGTCAGTTACTGTCCTGACCAATGAAGTTGAGGACAACTAGAATATCTGGTGATGGGAAAGAACAGCACAGCATAGTCTTAAAGCAGTGAGGAGAGATGGGGAATAAGCAGGTTGCTGGGATCAGAAGGGCATCTCGCCTAAGACATGGTCAAAGGTCACAGTGACATGTTAGTGTATGAGAGAGGACAAGATCACATTAGCGATGTGTTGTAGAACGAAGGCTTTCATCTCCCAATACCCCAATTTGCTCCTGTAGAATTCTGGGAAATTTGTTTAGGGAAACCAGGACCTCTCTAGCTGAGAATTCCAAAGGCCTGCCCCAAACAACATTTCCCAGAATTCTGCAGGAGCAAACTGGGGAATTGGGTTACAAAAGCATCTGTTCTATAATCCAAATGTGATATTGTACAGAGTGATAGCCCTATGGAGCTTGAATAAGACACTGTTGATCAATTGGTTCATTCACACAACATAGTTATATTGCTCTGATTCCACTTTAACCATCAAGGTAACGAACTATGGAATCCTTCAATTTCTAGTATTGTTGTTGTGTCTTTATGGCAACCAATCAGGTTGCCTTGGCAAAATTTGTTCAGGGGGCGGGGGGGAGAGGGTTGCCTTTACTAAAGAAGTGAAGAATTGCCTATGATCACCCAGTGGGTTTCCATGACGGAGTAGGGATTCAGCCCTGGTCTCCCAGAGTCCTAATCCAATGTTCAAACCACTACACCATGATGAGTCAGGTTTAGGGAATGGTTTGTCTTTCGTATTTTCAGCTGGGGAACTCAAGTTATCCAAGCATTCTATAAAACGTTGTCATGGCAATTAAAATAGCACTGTAATTGTGAAGTGGGGATGGACCTTATGAAATCAATTGCGTCTCCAGACATAGATTTGAAGTATTGACCAATTCTAGTAAGAACCAGAAAGCTACGTGCATCTATTTGTGTGTGTGTGTGAGAGAGAGAGAGAGAAGGGAAGTAAGACTAGAGAGAAAACTGGAAGCCATTTCTTGTCCTTCCTCACAAGTTTGATGGGATTTATAAGATCTTTTCACAGACTTGATGAAAAATATCATTTCGACCAGGGATAATCAATCTTGGAGGTGGTGGAAAGTTTGGAAACTTTAAAAGACAGTTATTGGGTTGCATTTTTACATCATAGTTGTATTTAATTTTGTGGTAGCAATGGTTGAAAGGCAAATTAAGATTGCATTCGGATCAGCGTACAAATACGTACATATAAAACCCTTTTCTGACTCAGAATCACCAGACTATGCTATCTCCTATTTTGCACCATAATACAACACCTCCTTATGCTGATATGATGTTTTAGCTCCCACAATATTTTCTTTACCTCTGTTCTTAATTTCTGACTCATTGGATTTAAACTCAAGTCACTTGAATCATTATTCTAACCCAATATGATATTGTTTCTCTTGTTGCCAACTTTTGACTTTATTGATTTTGGTTTTGGTTAATTAAATAATAAAAACTGCTTGTTTAATGTTTCCCTATTGTAAACATTCTGGCAGTTATGAGGCAAGGGAAAGTTTCACAAACAGCATTCCCTTTGAAAGTAAAGTAGTGAACTCCTGTAGAAAAACATATTTTTAAATTATTGTTAGAACTGGGTTACACAAAAATTTTAGGTAGCTGCTGAAAAGAGTTGTCTGCCAGCATTAAGCTTATGTTCCAAACACATTTTTGTAACCTCAGTAGTTGAAAAGTATTAATATAGTTCTTGGAAAATCTTGGATTAGAATTGTATTGTGGTAATAAAGAAAACATTTTGTTGAGGCATTTGGATTATTATTTTATCATCTCATAGGTATTTTAGTTGCCTGAAGGTCTTGTCCTTGGCCAAAGTGTTGACTTGCAATGTTGGAATGCTATGGATCATAGCTATGTAAATTCTAACTGCATGCCAGGCTAATCACAGACATTTGAAAATTAGTTGCAGCAAGAAACGTGGTAGCGTAATTATGATTATCCACCATAGAGAATGATCAGAAAGAACAGTAATACTGGTGTGGATATAAAAAGGCAATAGACCAAGGGGTTAGGAATACCAAGTTGCAGGTGGTTGAAGGAAGAAGTGCAGAGATCATAGAATCCTAGAGTTGGAAGAGACCTCATGGGCCATCCAGTCCAACCACCTGCCAAGAAGCAGGAAAATTGCATTCAGATGGCCATCCAGCCTCTGTTTAAAGAGCATCCAAAGAAGGGGCCTGCACCACACTCTGGGGCAAAGAGTTCCACAGCTGAACAGTTCTCAGATGCATTGAGTTGAAAAAGAAATGGATATGAAAATTGGAGATAAGAAATAGAGACATTTGCGAAAGGCCCTTATGAAGAGTATAGGGACTAATGGAAAGCATAGGGCAGGGGTTCCTAACCATTGGTCCTCCAGGTGTTTTGGACTTCAGTTCCCATAAATCCAAGTCATCTTACTAACTGTTACGAATTGTGAGAGCTGAAGTCCAAAACACCTGGACGACTAAAGATTTGGAACTACTGGGACCCTTCCACACAGCCATATATCCCAGAATATCAAGGAAGAAAATCCCACATTATCTGAATATGGACACAGATAATCCAGTTTAAAACAGATATTGTGGGATTTTCTGCCTTGATATTCTAGGATATAGGGCTGCGTGCAAGGACCCTGGTATAGGGACTAAAGTGGGTATATGAGCTGTGGTCGCGCAGGTGGGGCAAGGATGGAACGGGGGTGGGAAATGTGTGATCCTCCAAATGTTCCTGTACTAGAACTCTCCCATTGTCCCAACCATTGCCACTGCTGAAGGGGAGGTTGTGTTCCCCAACATGCTTGCATTTCCTATATTTCTAAATTGCCTGCTAAGGTTTTGTCTGGTGCCTTTCCTAGCAGTTGCTTTGTATTCACAGTTTCGTTACTCCAGACTAGTGGAAGGAGCAAAGCCGTATTTGGGCATCTTTTGAGAGTGCTTTAATTTTGCATTTCTGCATGACAGGAGATTGGGTTAGATGACTCTTATGGTGCCTTCTAACTGTGATTCTGCATAGCTGCTGTTATGCTGTGCTAGTAATATTGCTGTTTCTGATTGTATGAGTATCCCATTGTATGGTCCTCTTCTAATCTTGGAAAGGACCTTGGTAGAATTTGCATGTAACTTCTTTTAGTGGTAGTAGTAATATGTAATATGTAGTACTTTATTGGTATGATAAGATTGTACTTGTAGAGGTGTATGTGTTTGTTTGTTGCTTTCTCAGATGGCTGATATTTTTTTGCATGCACAGTTATTATGCGCTTGGCCCCTTAAATCCTAAAAGTAGTTTACTCATTCTTAAAATTGGAAGACTTGCATGTGTAACTCCCCTGCCTCCACTAACCTGAATTCAGTCTTCTAGGTTGCTTGGGGCATTTTCTACTTGTCTCAACAATGCAACAAATTTCACTGCAGTTTTGGAAACTTTGGCTTTAACACAACAAACTTCTTATTGTAACATTTTCCCCAGTGTAGTAGAGTGAGCTGCTTACCTGTTTAGAACCATACATATTTTTGCCAGACTGGAAGGGTCTCCATGCAAAAGCATAGGGAGTGAAAGAAAGGGAGCAGCTTTTTTTCTTCCTAAATTCCAGGGATTCTTTTCAGATGGTGTCTTGCTTAACTTGGAATTAACTTGAGAGGAATTGCTACATTCCAGGGATTTCCATTAGACACAGTACGATGAACACATGTAAGTATAATCCAGAGCATTGGTTACGGAACAATTCAAATTTTATTTTAGGATTTCTTCGAACATACTGTGAAATAGAAAATCTATGCCACCAGTTCTTTCTACTGTATTCTTGAAAGAGGCATTTGCTCCTAAAACAGATTTGTTCTTCATTAATAGCTGATTGGGCAATTTCTAGTCCCTGCCCCAACACAGCCCACAACATGTACCATTGTGCAGCAGAAAATGAGTTTCAGAATCATAGTTATTGCCAGTTATTGAAATGAGTATTGTGGAATACAGATGAACCTGTTAATTTTTTCAATTTTAATCATGCATCTTTCCCTTCAAGGAGGTTTCTTCCCTTGCCTGCTCACACATGCGCACAAAACTGGGACATCTGCAACGCATCCTGCCCTGGATTAGCTAGGGCTTGTTCAATGTAGCTTTGTTTTCTTCCCTTAGAAGTGTTTGGATAGGGATTGTTCCTAAACATTAAAAGGTCCTTCTTCTAGTGCTTGGAGTCTTGCCTAGAGAGGCCACGCTATCATAATAAGCTTTGATTATTGAGTCATTGGCAGAGTGTTTTTGTTGTCTTTGTTTAGGTTCACAAAGCAGAAAAGACACCCTGACCCCTTTATAAAAAGGGTCAATTAGACATTGCATATTTAAGTGATCATTAGGAGATTTGGGGTGAGACGTCACCCATCTTCTAATGCTGATGCAGAGTTCTGTTTTTCTGTTACTTCTGAATAAGGAAAAGCCAGTCACAGCTGACCCGATGCCTAAATGGGCCAATAGACTGAGGATGCATTTGCATTATAGCAGTGGTTCCCAACCTTCCTAATGCTGCGACCCCTTAATACAGTTTCTCATGTTGTGGTGACTCCCAACCATAAAATTATTTTTGTGGCTACTTCATAACTGTAATTTTGCTACTGTTATTAATCGTAATGTAAATATCTAATATGCAGGATGTATTTTCATTTACTGGACCAAATTTGGCACAAATACCCGATATGCCCAAATTTGAATACTGGTGGGGTTGGGGGAGATTGATTTTGTCATTTGGGAGTTGTTGCTGGGATTTATAGTTTACCTACAATCAAAGAGCATTCTGAACTCCACCAACAATGGATTTGAACCAAACTTGGCATACAAAACTCCCATGACCAACAGAAAATACTGGAGATTTGATGGGCATTGATCTTGAGTTTTGGAGTTGTGGTTCACCTACATCCAGAGAGCACTGTGAACCCAAACAATTATGCATCTGGACCAAACTTGGCACAAATACTCAATATGCCCAAATGTGATGGAGTTTGGGGGAAATAGACTTTGACATTTGGGAGTTATAGCTGCTGGGATTTATTGTTCATTTAAAATCAAAGAGCATTCTGACCCCCACCAGTGACAGAATTGGGACAGACTTCCCACACAGCACCCCCATGACCAAGAGACAATGCTGTGTTTTCTGATTGTCTTTGGCAACTCCTCCGACACCCCCTTGCGACCCCCCCCCCCGAGGTCCTGACCCCCAGGTGAGAAACGCTGCTTACAAAGAGTGAAGTCATGAGAAAGTAGTATCATACTATTAATTCTACAGTAGGTGCACCCTCAGATAGCACCCTCAGATAGCAAAAAACATTTCTACAGTGATTCATCCATTGGTAACATGCTAGTTGCACCACTGTAATGCAGCCCATACAGGGCTACCCTTAAGATTGGTTTGGATGCTGCAGGTATGGTGAGACATGTTGGTTGTACATGTGCTACACCTTGCTGAAAGAGCTGCTCTTTTAATTAACAAGCTGTGTCCAGGGCAATATTAATCCATAAAGCCTTGAACATCTTGAGTCTAAGTTACTTGAAGGACTCTCTATAAAACACACTAAACCAAGGCTGTCAATGTGAAAATTGTGGACTGCATTTGATCCCACCAAGGCCTTTCCTGTGAACGTTGTTGGGTTGTCTTTCTTTCTGCTTTTCCATTGTCCTGCTTCCTTTCCATCCTCCTGTTTTCCATACTTCCATCCTTTCCATGTGTTTATTAGCAAATGGGTAATGGCGGTGGTTTTCCATGATGAAACAGTCACTGCTATAAAGAACCAAAGGAGTTGCTGTTGAAATTGGGCACCAACAACAGTTGCAGAAAAATTGCTGGTCATGCTGCTTCTACCAGGATGCCAGCGCATCTAGTGTGGTCCACTAACTCCAGTAAGTTGCCCACTCCTGTGTAAGATTTCTAAGGTCTTTGGAGGTCCTTGGGACACAGTCTGTTGAATGTCACCACACATGAAGAACTCAGCCTTTTCTGGATTGGCACTTACTCTCTGGAAGTAGTTTCCTCCTTGTTATTGTAGGTGACTTTGAAAGTACGTGTTTTTTAAACAAAATAGTCAGATATAAAAACATTAAATAAATGTATGCATACACACAATTTAAAATTTCTCTGTACAATTCCTATTTTATTTTTCTTCTTTCCTCCCCCATAGCGTAATTTTCCTTAACTATTCCAATGTGGAGGGAAAACATTTTCTGGAATTATCCCAGTTGTGGTTATCATGTGGCTCTTCAGATCTTGTTTGACTGCAACTTCATTCTTCACCATTAGAGCTGCTGGGGTTTGCAATGAAACAAAATCTAAGGTGCTTTTTGGTTTCTATTCCATATAGTACTGAGAAACTGGTTGATGCAATATGGATAACTGTGATAACCGCTTCTTCCTCTTCCTCCTCTTCTTCCCTCTCTTTATTATTACTTCATTTATTTGTATCCCACTTTTATCTCTGTGATTGAAATCCAAGGTGGCCCACAACAATTAAAAGAAATAGCATAGAAATATTAAAATAGAATTTAATATGCAAATTGCTTAAAATAACTTAAAACAGTTAAAATACTTCCAATACTATACAGCATCATGGTAAAGATTCAGGTGATTAAGCAATATGAGTTCAGATCTGCTTATCCACAGTGCTTGGGACCAAAAGTAGGTTGGATTTCAGATTTTTTTTATGTTTTGGGAATACTTGTTTTTACATATACATACATAATGAGATATTTTGGAGATATCACTCAAGTCTAAACATGAAGTCTATTTATGTTTCATACACACCTTATGTACATAACCTGAAATAATTTTGAGCATGAAACTCAGTTTGTGTACCTTGAACCATCAGAAAGCAAATGTGTCATTATCTAAACCATCATGTGGACCACTTCAAACTTTATAGTATTTCAGATTTTGGAATTCTGGATAAGGGATGCTCAACCTGTAATTACATTGAGATTAATAATATTATGGGCCAAATTTACACACTACCTGACAATGTGATTCTTATGGAACATGATAAAGTTTTTCCCCCAGACTATAACACCAAACTTTGGTTTATTTGCATGCTTACTGAATTTTAAAAATGATTATAATGTGCTTCTTCTTTTCCATAAGTCTCTTACAGAAAACATTACTTTTATTTGATAATGAGTTCCTCATAGCTGATAATGATATGTTCTCACTGTCTGGATCTTGTTATTGTTCAGTAGTGTAGTGGCTCGTCTTTCAGCCTAATTGTGCACTTCATAGTATCTTAGTGTAATGATTCAAGTAGTAGCACAGTTGCTTTTTTCCAGGTTGGCTATTAAGGCCTATCCTAATAGGGACTTGCATCTTTCTCCTTTGCCTCCGATAAGTCTGTCATCCACCCACTTTGCAAGACCTAACAATGTGTCCCTAGTGACTGGCGCTTGCCACCTCAGCTGCAGCCATTGTTGCCTTAGATCTCAGTACAGTATTTTTTCCTGACTATTTTCAGTCCCACATAATGTCACAGACCAGAAGATATTTCTAATTCATGATTTGCAGCATGCTTGCTGGCCGGGGCTTACCATCACATCCAGTACTGCCCTGCACCATTTCATTAATAGGGACTAGTCTATGTTTGTTGGTACCCTTGAGTGCCCTGGAATGAAATCTCTGCAGATACCAAGAGTCCGTTGTATTCCTTTAGTTTTTCAGTCTCTGATGATTATGTCAGCGAATTGAAAAAGACTCAGGCCCCGTCCAGACAGCTGAATAAAATACCATATTATCTTCTTTGAACTGGAATATATTGCAGTGTGGACTCAGATAACCCTTAATATTCTGAGTTACATAGCTGTGTAGAAGGGTCCTGGGATATATGGCAGGGTGAAAGATCAATTTTCTTAAAGTTTTTAAAGATTAATGTCATGAACCAATAATGTTTGCACATTGTAGCCTATGAACCAGTTAGGATGTTAAGATCATCTGGGGAGGCCCTGCTCTCGGTCCCACCAGCTTCACAAGCGCGCCTGGTGGGGACGAGAGACAGGGCCTTCTCAGTGGTGGCCCCTCGGCTGTGGAACGCCCTCCCTACAGACATCAGATCGGCCCCCTCTCTATTGGCATACCGGAAGAGTGTGAAGACCAGGCTTTTCGAACAGGCTTTCAACTGAGCAGTGCAGTTGATTGATTATTGGAATGGAATAATGGACAATGAGTTCGGATGCTGATTCTATTGATGAGACGTGATGGATTGTTATAGTGCTGTACTGTTGTATTGATATTTTGGTGTTAATTAATTGATACTACTGTTTTAGTTGATTAATGATTTTGTATTGTGTTGTTGAAACTGGTTGTTAACCGCTCTGAGTCGCCTGAGGGCTGAGAAGAGCGGTATACGAATGAAGCAAATAAATAAATAATAAATAAATACTTCCCACTAAAACCACTACTAAATAAGCCCAGTGAACTGTGGGAATACCCACCCCCTCCCCCAAAGCCCCCAGACCCTTTTGAAAAGTAAAAAAACCAAAAACCATACCTGGCCTCCAGTATACTCTCCGATCTGCTCTCCCGGCATGTAAAAATTATGTGTCAGGACCGGGGGAGAAAAAATGCTCCCCCACACACCCTCCTGGTGCATCATTTGTATGCACTGGGAGAGCTGCTTGGAGAATATACTGGAGGCTGGTTAAGTTTTTTTTACTTTTCAGAATGATCTGGGGGCTTGGGGGGAGGGGGTATAGGGCCACCAGGGGTTCTCCTAGGATAGTCCCAGGAGAACATCTGGACACCCACCTCAGAAAGGGCATGCTTTCCGGGGTGTGTGGGAGCAGGCCTCCAGGAATACCCACGTTTTTTTAAACGTGGATTCTATTGGGATAAAGGCCTGTCTGGATCCGCTCTGAGTTCACACTGCCATATATTCCATTTCAAAGCAGATAATGTGGGATTATATTCAGCTGTGTGGAAGGGGACTAAGTCTCATAGATTCCATTTGGTAAGTTGCTACACATATGCTTGAATATCTTCTTTTGAATCAATAGGAGTTATGGTGCTTCCCTTTAGCTGAGTCATGCTCCTTTGCATTTGTGTTGTGTAAATAACTGAATTTAGGAGCCCCTTAGTTTTCAGCCATTGTGTTTGTTTTTTCAGCTTTCGACATTCTGCCTCAGATTGGAAGTTTATGTTAAGTATTCCTAAAGGAATTAATGTTGTCATTCCATTGTCAAAATGGGATAGTGTCTAGGTAATAATGATGAAGAATCTCTTGGCATTTTAAAGTCTAATGTAGCCTGACCTTCTGTGGGCTGGAGTTTGCTTCCTGAAATATTTTGTATTGATTTTACTTAGCACAAATTCTGTGAATATAGATATGACATTACAGGATTCCAATGTAGTGAGAGAACTATGAAAGCATAACAGAAATGTATTTATTGCAGAAGACACAAATGACGTCTTAGAATATTAATTTGGGCTCATGACATTGGTCTGTCAAGTACTTAACTGAAAAAGGACACCTGGAGGAAAACAAGAAGGCTGTACGTCATGAGTTGAAAGTCAGATGGTTTTGGGAATGAGCTGGTGAACCTTTTCTGTTGTATGTCATCATTCATAAATGTAAAAGGCTACAAGGGAATGCTGCAATACTTAAGCAAGACAATTAAAGCAGTTGAACATTCTTGCAGTGGGTGTTAATTATGGCAGTACTTCCCAGACACAGCCTGTTTATGCATCATATTCTGGGGAGAGGACACACTTTGGAATCAATTTTGAGGTCAGCCTCACTGCCTCCCCACTTCGTAGCATAAATTAATTAATGAGCTGGGCTATATTGTACTGTGGTCATGCTAATTAGGATTTTATGCATCTAATTTTAGACAACTGTCCTTTACGAGCACAAAATAAGCAGCTTGCTTAATGTATCATTCTAATTTTGCAGTAGAGGCCACTGTAGAAGGAGGATCAAGACAGCATTTTTCTAGGCTAAAACAGACATCCCACGGTTTTATGGGAGATGCTACACTGCACAGTTTTCAGGAGAAGTAGGTTGGCATGAAAACCTTCATTGTTAGGTTTCCCCATGGGACCAGGGCTTAATTCATATGTTTAGTCTGTGGTGAGAACAAAAGTTGGAGCAAAAACCAAGAATTTCATTTTGTAGTGTCTCCAGGAAGGACCCCAGAGACATTAAGCTTAATACATTTTGAATTTAAGTATGATATAATTCATTAGTTGAAGAAACATCTCTCCCTTTCTGGTAAGATCATTATATGAAATATCTAAAACTATCCAAGTTTACCCTTTTGATACACTTTCAGTTTGGGAAAGACTCACTTTGTGGTGGTGCACATGTTTCCAATATAATATAAGGGGCATTAAGGTTCTTAGAAAGCTAGTGTGGCACATTGGCTGGATCACTGGACCTACGGCCCTGGAGACAAGGGTTTGAATCACCACTCAACCTTGAAAATCTATTGGGTGGCTTTGGGCAAGTGACACTCCCTTGGCCTCAGAAGATGGCAGTTGAAGCCTCCCTTGACATAAGTCTGCTTAAGAAAAATCTGGTAAAGCCTTAGCTTCTCCATAAGTCATAAATTACTTGAAGGCACAAAATGATCCTAACATAGTATGGCTAATGCTAGGCCTACCCTGTCATCTTGAATGTACCCCCATCTTATCTGATTTCAGAAGCTAATGAAGGTTGGACCTTATTTTAGTACTTGAACAAGAAGTTTCAAGGGAATACCATGCATCTCTAGGTTGGTCTAGGAAATATTCCTGCTGGAAATCCTATGGCCCATCATAGGGTTTTTTTTTTTTTAAAAAAACTGGACTTTCTTCCTTGGCATAAATGATTGCATAAAGTTTTCACTTTTTTAGAATTATGCCAGAGAGGTTGATTTATTATATTTCACTGCAGACATATTACGAAGGGTAAACTTTTCAAGACCAAAACAGAGATGTATCAATGCAGTCTTGTTTATTTTAGGAACAACTATCCTATTGTAAATTTAAAAGGGTGAGTTTATAGAAATCACATGACATATGAAACTTGCAGAAATAACCCTTTATTTCACTGCAACAGTTTTTATTTTCCAAACTCTGATGCAGCAGGGGTTGCCTTCTTCTGCCAGAACTTTACAGCATTCAAAAGGCCACCTCTGAATGGGCTGAGAGGTTTCATTTTCATCACCTTCAATTCCAGAGTGACATCTGTTGCAGCAAGAGAGATATGCTTCCTTAATAAAGGTTGGGGGGGGGGGGGGCACAGAGAAGCTATTTTGAAAGCTTCTTCCAAAATGCATCCATTTATTCTTTTATCAGCCTGCATCTTTCTTAAGATTGCAGTTTTGGTGACCAAATCTATACATTTATGCTCTGATTTTTTAACATACTGGGGAGAGCAGATTATTTATTTATTTATTTATTTATTAGAATTCTCTCGTCCCCCTTTGGCATTTCAGTAAGAAATAATGAAAGGAGCTGCTATTCTTCTTTGCTGTTGTAGGTAGCCACATGCAGCTGTAGTACGATTGGCCAGAGCAGAATCCCTCTTTTTTCCCATCTTTAGCTTCATTTCATTGTTTACTGTGGATACACTGCTCCAACCTAATGATAATTATGTTTTACTATGCTCCCAACACCAACTGTGTTAAAAGTCTTCCAGCGAGATAGAGGATGAGGTAAAACAGGCAAAATATTGGTTTACCTATGTTTAATGGTTTTAATGATTTTAGTTTATAGTTATATATCAGTGTTTACTTATTGTGATTTTATTATAGATAGATAGATAGATAGATAGATAGATATATAATCATTGAATTCTTGCCATTAATATGTTGTAAACTGCCTTGAGTCCCCCCAAGGGAAAGAAAGGTGGTATATAAATATGATAGATAGATAGATAGATAGATAGATAGATAGATATTTGAAGAAGAGCAACAGGAGTACTGCTATTTCTGCTTTAATAGACAGGGTTAAAACTGGTGGCAGAGGAGGTAGGACAGACCAGTGAAGGAGAAGGATAGGAAACAGATTATGGCTTCTTCTTCTCCTGGCTTATCTTCTGTCAATGAAATTCTGGACTACCATGGGACAGATCCAACGAGACTACTTACTTGCAAGTCTGTTTTTGTCACCTGAGGACAGATGTTTCAATTACATGTTTCATACGTACTGCCAGCCCAATATTTAAAAAAATCTTATGCAATATTAAAGGTTGAATGGAAAGAAGGAATGATGGTGGGAAGAAGGTTAATGAGAAGTAAATTGTAATCCAATGGAATAGTCTACTACAAACATGGTCTCAAGTGTCCTTCTGAGATACATGTCATGGAAGTGGCTTATGTGTAGTTGTGCTGGTGTAGTACAGCATCTGCCAAATCTAATAAACTTATAGTTGGTGCATCTTCAGTATGGGACTGTACCCTAAGATAACTGGTTAATACTTTAAGTATATTAAACTTATTTTGACTTAACTAAGGACTTTATCACACAAGTCTAGTAAATCACAATTGTAGCAGGATTATATAGTAGAGATACAGTTAAGTGGAACTCAAGCAACAGGAACTCTTAAGCAACTAGCCAAAAAACAAAGAGAGAATACCTTTTAAAACCTGTATTTATAATATAGTAAAGCAATAACATTGTCACATCATTACGGTTGTTTTTATTTGTCCTGATTTGTTTTTAATTGCTGTATTTCAATATTCATATCAAGCCAATATAGTGCTTATGGAATGGTATTGTGTGTGTGTGGGGGGGGGGGGGGGGTATAATAATATTAGCTAGGTCTATTTTAGTAGGAAGTCTCAAGCAACCAGAAACTACATAGAAACATAGAGTTGAAAGAGACCTCATGGGCCACCCAGTCCAACCCCCTACCAAGAAGCAGGAAAATCACATTAAAATATATCTGGCATACCTATAGGTGCAGGTTAACTGAGACTCTACTATAGTATGTTTGGCTCATACTTATCACAAAACTTTGTATCTCTTCTGTTGTTGCTTCGCATTTCAATCATTAGTGGAACACCTCTTTTGGCAGTTGAGGACAACCTGTCAGTGGCTCCCAGTGTTGCAGTTGTTCCAGTATGGCCCCTGGTGCAACGGGTTCCTTCCTCTGCAATTCCAATATTCAGGCAGCCACATAATGTGAGTGGTTTCTCCTCTCACTTGCCATTCTGAGGTTGAGGTTGCTTTTATTCATTTTTTCTTTTCTGTTTCTTTTATTTTATTTTTAACTGTTTTGCTGTAATTGTACAATCATGGTAAAAAAATTAAAAAATAGAAAGGTGCACATGTGGTGGGAAGGGCAGACACAGACAGGGAGGCCAAATTAGCAAGGTGGTGCAAAAGAGTGATCGCAGGAACCTGGTGTTATAAAGTCCTAAGCACGTTTATGTATTGTAATTTTACTGTGAAAATTTGCTACATGGTCTTGAGATGATGTATATGGATTACCCCAAAACTTGAAATATGATATAGAATGGTGAAGCATTGTGATTATTTTGCTGTAGTTTAACAGATGTCTGTCTTTTTGCATACTTTGAGATCATTTGGATGAATGGAAGAGTATTAATAGTGCTTGGACTAATCAAGATATCACTTAAATTGAAAAATGCTGTTGCCATCCTATCTATCTATCTATCTATCTATCTATCTATCTATCTATCTATCATCTATCTATCCATCTATCTATATGGCATAACAACAACATAGTTCCAAGGGATTTCACCCTCTCCTCCCCAAGAACGTAATCTTCAGGGTAGACACCCAAATTGAAAGGCCTGAGCCTTAGGCTGCAGCTCCCAGGCACTACAAGTGAAAAATGAGATCAGACCAGTTTATTATGTTTGTTTAATTAAATTTTGCAAAATAGGAAAGCTTTTATGCAGAGTGTTAACAATCTAATTCAAATGAGTCATATCCGCTTTCTGTTGTAAATGTGTAATTGCAATTTAGACTAATGTAATTACTGGTTAGGTAGGTTTTTTTCATGTAGTAGCACATAAGTTCATGCTTACTGTGCTGGCCATTATACAGGTGCATGGAATTTGTTCCATACTAACAATTTTTATTTTCAGTATTAATAGTTAGTAAAATCCCCTTCCTCCAAATCAAAACTATCTTTTTAAGTACCACTCTGTATATTTAGAACAGAAGTGGATATATGAGCATCATTTGTATGATGGGACTTGATCATAAAATGTTAATTGGAAATGGGTCTTTGCTTCATCATGTTATATTTACTTGTCAAAGTAAACAGAAGTAAAATGTAGAGATGATAAGGCTGCGTGTGTCTGATACACATCACACTTTATTTGGTAGTGGGGAATTATACCTCATCAACTCTCACAGGGCAAAACCCAACTGTCCCTCTGAATTTTGGTGATGTAATTACAAGGGAAGTAAAGCTGTATTATCTGCCCTCATGCCTGGTTCTGAAAGAAAATAGCCACCACTTTGTAATGTTTTGGTGGCAGTAGTAGCTTCAGGTAGGAGAGGTTTTTTTCCATGTCAGGAGCGACTTGAGAAACTGCAAGTTGTTTCTGGTGTGAGAGAATTGGCCGTCTGCAAAGACGTTGCCCGGGGGATGCCCATATTTTTTTTTGTGTTTTATCATCCTTGTGGGAGGCTTCTCTCATGTCCCAACATGGAGAGCTGGAGCTGATAAAGAGAGCTCATCCATGTTCTCCCCGACTCGAACCTCTGACCTATTGGTCTTCAGTCCTGTTGGCACAAGGGTTTAACCCACCGTGCCACTAGGTGGGAGATATTTTTCTACCTTTTGATGTACAGTTGACCCTCTACTTTTACAGGTTTCACATTTGCAGTTTTGACTATTTGTGGGTTCTGAACCCAGAGTCTCCTGAAGTGGATCTGTGAAAGGGCTATTCAGGAAGCGTGCAATCTCTGTTTTGTCCAATGTTTCCCTTCCTTTCCTGGGTGAAACAGAGACTTATGGCACAGAGGTAAGAGGAGGAGCCACTCCTGCAACATGTAGTCAAAGGCTTTCATGGCCGGAATCACTGGATTGCTTTAAGTTTTCTGGGCTGTATGGCCATGTTCCAGAAGCATTCTCTTTTGATGTTTTGCCCACATCTGTGGCAGGCATCATCAGAGTAACACGGGGAGAGGTGGATGAGCTCCTTCTATCAGCTCCAGCTTCTCATGCGGAGACATGAGAGAAGTCTCCCACAAGGATGATAAAAACATCAAATCATCCAGGCATCCCCTGGGCAACGTCCTTGCAGACGGCCAATTTTCACACACCAGAAGCAACTTGTAGTTTCTCAAGTTGCTCCTGACACAACAAAAAATAAAATCAGAGCAACACTCAAAAAGCAGTGGAATTCAAGACTATAATAAATCAGAGCCATCTAACACCTCCCAGCAAAGGATTCCCCCAGGCAGCAACCAGGCAGGCATTGAAGCTGCAAGGCCATTAAATGCTAATCATGGTGGCCATTTGCAACATTCACACTTGCCCCAAGCAGACAAGAGTTTTTTATCCCATCCAGGACATTCCACAGGACTGAAGACCAATAGGTCAGAGGTTCGAGTCGGGGAGAACATGGATGAGCTCTCTTTATAAATCTCACTTGCCTGGTTTCCAACAGAACTCTCAACCTCTGAGGATGCCAGCCACAGATGTGGATGAAACATCAGGAAGAATGCTTCTGGAACATGTCCATACACCCCAGAAAACTCACTCCTGCAACACTTTACTTACTTGGCAGATCTACTTCCTCTTCCCCGTGAATCCTTGTTCCTCCTGAGGAGATTCTTTATTTCTTTCCCATTTTTCTTCCATACTAGGGATGAACCATGCTTAAACACCAGAAGTTCTGTATTTATGTCTGGCTTGACCTTAAGTCAACTCTGCATTTGCACAGAATAATGGAGCTTTATTATTTACCACTTGCTCATTATAAAGAGATCTTGAGATATGAAGATAGTGAGTTGAGTAGCTCATAAATATTGATACAAGAACATGAGTTAAGAATCTTCTTTGTACTCTAGCAGATGTGAGCTTCCTAGATCCAAGTTGCGGTAGCATGGCAGTTGCAGTAATGCCTGGCCCAAAGGTGTTCAAATAATCTGTGGAATTCTGACAGTTAGATTTTGATCAAGTTCTTTCTGTCACTTAGCAAAACGAACTGTCAGTTGGTTCCAGACAATTTACTTTATGATTCAAATGTTTCTGTTTCAGCTTTTGATGTCATGAAAGGACTTGTAGGAGGACTATAAATCATTTAGAAGGGCTTTTCCTTCATTAGACAATCATTTTTCTTGTAGTCCTTGACAGTATTAATAAATTCATTGTTCTGTGCTTCCGATTTATGGCAACCCTAAATTACAAACAAGATAGGTTCTTTAGTTGAATTTGTATGTAAGTCAGAACAGGTATTGTTGAAAGCTTTCATGTCCGGAATCACTGGGTTGTTGTAGGTTTTTTGGGCTGTATGGCTATGTTCTAGTAGCATTCTCTCCTGACATTTCACCTGTATCTATGGCAAGCACGCTCAGATGCAGGCGAAACGTCAGGAGAGAATGTTTCTAGAACATGGCCATACAGCCCGAAAAACCTACAACAACCCAGAACGGGTACATTTTTAAGTGTAACTCCAATCAATATATAGCTTTCAATAGCATAGGGAATGGTTAACACCCCTTAGTGTTTGTTTTGCTGGGCCTCTGTTCAGAAATTTTCACCTCACTTTCTATCCCTGTGATGATTGTATTTTGAAATAAAAATGGCTTGTTGTGGAAGCAAAGATTGGCTCTAAAGCTTCAGTAGAGATAGCTTTTCCCTATGAGAAGTCTTTCAGGAGTGAATTTCTCTTCTGAGGGATAGATTTCTCTCACTTCTTCTTGTCTCACCCCCATTCTTAGCTATGAGTTGTTTGTAGGTCAGATGTTTATAACTCAGGGACTGGCTGTAGTCTTACATAGCAGTGAGGAAGCACTTTAGCAAGTAGCATCATCATACAGAGTGAAGCTTCCAAAGGGACCATGCGTTCTACTATTGAGCTGGAAGAATATAATTCATGATAAAAAACAGTTGCTAAAATGTCTGTTGCTATTTGTTGGAAAAGGAAAGCGATAGTGCAAGAAAGCTAAACCAATTTCTATGCGTCTAAGATTATGGAAAATATCTTCCAGGCTTTAGAGAGGATTTCAATACAATATCCAGGCAGATCTGAGACTACCTAGATAATGTAAAAAATAACACTGGTAAAATTGTCTCTGAAGGCAATTATAACAAATAGGGCACTACAAAACAAGCTACACAGTTAAAGCCTGCCTTTCAAGAGTGAAAATTCATACGTAATTAGAGGATTATGACATAAAGTGGTTGGATGGTATGTATGTGTAGAGGGAGTACTGCACGCATTGAGATCAGTATAATTTTATCATGCAACTTGGCAATATGAGGGTCTATATTCAGCACATATTCAATGCTTATTATCATTTCAGCAAAGAGTAAAGGGAGTCTTTACAGTAAGGGTACTCAAACTTTTTAAGCAGAGGTCTGGTGCAGGTCCTCAGACTGTTTTTTTTTTGGGGGGGGGTTGTTGAAAAAATGAATTTCTGTGCACACTGCACACATCTGGTCAAAGGAAATCTAGTATAATGCCAAGTTTTTAACTTTGTTTGCGTTCTTTTTAAATACATTATAACAGTACCCTAATTTTGCTTCTGACATGATAAATAAAATACTGCACACATCTTATTTGCAATGCAGTATTTAAAATGAAGAACAATTTTAATCAAAGTATAGGCCTGCTTAAGGCTGACTAGATAGTCAAGTTAATTAGAACTGGTGTTGTTGTTGTGTTCCTTCAAATTGTTTCAGAGTTTGGGTGATCCTTAGTCTAACGTTTAGGGCAGGGTCTGGGTAAATGATCTTGGAGGGCCTCATCTTTCCCTTGGGTCTTAGTTTGGAGACCCCTGCTTTACAGTGAGAAAGACCATATACATACATAGGCATATACATATTCACCTAGAAATAAGCCATATCTTGTTCAGTGGGACTGAATCCCAGCTACATGCTATAGGTCTTCAGACCTAATCCTATCAGGTGAGACCATTGATGGTGGGATGTCTGCAAGGTAAGTGTTACTGAAATATAGATAAGTAGATCTATGTTTAATCTATGCAAAACTTAGTATGCAGGTCAAATTCAGGATAAAGTAGGGACACATGATGATTCTTAACTTCCTCATTTCTAGTGACTATTCAGTACTCAGGATGTCAACTGGGGAATTTTGGGTATTGTAGTCCAAAAATCTGTCTTTTGGGTATTGTAGTTCCAAAAACCATCCTCTGGCAATAGTAAAATATGAATTTCAGATGTTTATAAAAAAAGACCCCAAACATGTAGACAGGTGTGTTCTTGTATATGAACAAATGGCTATTAGCTACCTTTTTCTCTACAAGGAGAAATCCTTTTGTATAGTGAATACGTTGTAATTCTCTCTTCAAGTCCAAGCCACTTTTCATTGCAACAATATATGGTATTGTTGCTGGGAAAATCCAGCCCTCTTTCCTGAAGTTTGCAGCTAATTCCAAATGGAACAGGAAAAACCTGAGAGAGGTGACAGGCGATTTAGTTGTTCCCTATGTGAAAAACCCCCCAAGGGCTCCAACCTCATAACCTTTTCCTGCGTGCAGCAACCCAACAAGAAGCTCCACCCTTGTTGTGCAACGGGCTCCCAGTTTTCCTTTAAATGTGAGCCACTGTGAGCTCTCTAAGGGGTGAGAAGGAAGGGGTATAATATGATAAATTAATGAATTAATATAACCCCATAGGGCACTTATTGTGTTCATTTTTGTAAGAGGGAATATGACAAAGCAGCCCGTAAGAAACTGGAATCAGAGATGCAAAATATGGGCTGGGATTAAACAGACCCGCCTGTTTGGAAGCTGTCTGACTACATTCCAGAAAGAGACAAAAATCTGGGTGATCAACTGTCCCTCTAGTCTGGTCACTTTATGACCACACACTAGCTTTCTTCCCAGTGGGCAAACATTTCACTTGTATGTTAATTTTGTGTTTAGTTAGCTGATCTAAACAGGAAGGATAGCAAGTAGAAACTGTAATTATTACAGGGAAGCCATCTGGTCATGGTTTTAATAAGGTGAGGTCCTCCAGAGGTCATTGGAGCTCAACTCCCATCATCCCTGATCATTGCCTTCCTGGATAGAGGATGTTAGGAACTGAGGACCATTGGGTCAGAGATCTCTCCTTCTTGCTTTAGGGCAGTGGTTCTCAGCCTGTGGGTCCCCAGGTGTTTTGGCCTACAACTCCCAGAAATCCCAGCCAGTTTAAGAGCTGTTAGGATTTCTGTGAGTTGAAGGCCAAAACATCTGGGGACCCACAGGTTGAGAACTACTGCTTTAGGACATTGTTGGTATTTCTGCAATGATAAAAAGGGAGAGAAACCAGATAGTGAGAAGACTTCTGACCAGCATGGCTAAATAGTAGAACAGACTTCTTTAATGTCACCTAAGCAGAGCATTAGCATTGTCCTCATGGAGCCTTCTTTCGTTTCTTAAGAAATTAGTGGATTTTCAATTTTCTTCTTTGTACTATATATATTTTCATTTCTGAACTGAACATCAATGTCATAGTTTTACTGTACTTACAAAATTAGTCTATATTCTGGTCCAGGGGTCCTCAAACTAAGGCCCGGGGGCCAGATACGGCCCTCCAAGGTCATTTACCTGGCCCTAGCTCAGGGTCAACCTAAGTTTGAAATGACTTGAAAGTACACAACAACAACAACACAACAACAATCCTATCTCATCAGCCAAAAGCAGGCCCACACTTTCCAATGAAATACTAATAAGTTTATATTTGTTAAAATTGTTCTCCTTTTTAATTATTGCATTGTTTTAAAGTGTTTTTGCACTACAAATAAGATCTGTGCAGTGTGCATAGGAATTCATTCATGGTTTTTTCAAATTATAATCCGGCCCTCCAACAGTTTGAGGGACTGTGACCTGGCCCTCTGTTTAAAAAATTTGAGGACCCCTGTTCTGGTTAGATACTTGTGATGGTGCAGTTGTTCGTATAGTTTTCCTGCTGCCTTCTTTTTCTCTGTTAGTACCTGTTCCTTTTCTCTCTCTTCCTTCCTTCCTTCCTTCCTTCCTTCCTTCCTTCCTTCCTTCCTTTCTTTTGATCTTTCTTTGTAAAAAACAAAACAAAACAAAACCTATCTATCTGTGTGCTTTTGCAAACAAACTTCTGTGAATGGCATTTATGCCATTGTCACTTTTCTGAGAAGTATCTACTTGCCTAGTCAGAACAGTTGATAAGGTCTACGATTTATGAGTGTTAATGATTGATCACTTCTGACCTTGTGCAGAAAGCCTAGCAGACAGCAGGTGGGGTGTGCTGTTTAATCTCTCATTTATTTCTATTTTGGGTGTTGTTGCATAAAATCAAGCCAACACTATAACTATTATTTCTGTGGAAAAATATAGAATTATTTTATATATTTAAGTATATAAGCACAAACAGACATATGACAGAGAAACAGAACTGAAATTTAATAAATATAAAGCTATATCTTTTGTCCTTTAGTTTAGCGCTTATCTGATATGCTATCCAGTTAAACTATTTTTATGTGCTTGCTGTATCCCAAAGAAGTTATTAACCATGCAGTGCCTAATGCCATGTTTTTCTGATTATTTCTATTAGTCATTTTTTCAATTATTGACTTTTCATTATTTCACTGCTTTATCATATTGCCATCATTTTATCATCATTATCATCTTTTTTTAATTATATCTCGTATATTGTATTGGGGTGTTATAAGTGAAACATGTTATAACAGTGTTCCCAGATCACCCAATAATGAGAATCCCCCAGTGGTGCAATGGGTTAAACCCTTGTGCCAGCAGGATTGCTGACCGAAAGGTTGCTGGTTCAAATCTGGGGAGCGGGGTGAGCTCCAATCTGTCAACTCCAGCTTTTCATGTGGAGACATGAGAGAAACCTCTCACAGGATGGTAAAACACCCAGGTATCCCCTGGGCAATGTCCTTGCAGATGGCCAATTCTCTCACACATGAAGCAACTTGCAGTATCTCAAGTCACTCCTGACACACACATACACACAAACTCTTTCTTTCAGAAACAGATACCACTGAGTTTTCAAGGCTGAAGCAGGTGTGGGATTGTAACCCCATTTATCTGTTTGCTAAAAGACTACAGGAAAAAGAATTATTTTGTGAGTTTATGTTTTGTCTGAATGGCTAAAGGGCATCACCTTTCATTTCAGTTAAAGCTCAGCACATTGAAAATTCAATTCTGTTTGCTTATAGTCTTAACAACAGAAGTAGAAAAATCTGAGTGCAACTCAAGGACAAAAACACATCTTAATATTTGCAAGTCCAGTTCATTCATCTTATATTAAATTGATGAAACCCATAACAAGAGAAAAGGACATGTATCATGAAAAAACAGGTAATTGTTTGTTCTTTTGATTGCTGTCATAGCAAACAGTGAGAGTCCCTGGACTTTGGCTGTTCACCATCTTCATTATTAGGAGCATTTACAGCCAGACATGAAGGACTCGTAATTGTAGCCGGAAGTTGACCCTTCTCAGTACACTATTTAATCATATATCATTTTATAATCTATCATGACTGCTGTTTGAAAATATTAGTTCGCCTCTCAGCAAAGGATTAGGAAGTAAGCCTCAACTGGTCTTGAAATTCATCCAAGACTGAGTATGTGTGTGTGTGTGTGTGTTTGCATGTGCCTGTGTGTAAATTTGCAAACTCATTTAGGTTAACCTGAGCCAGCTCCATAATTGAAGGAGCAAAGTGCAGAACTAAGAAAGTTATTTAATTCACATATTCTTTAACAAACACACACACACACACACACGTGTGATCTATTTTGGGTGCATTATGCCATCTGATCATGATGCAGAATCCATGGTGAGCCCTGATTTACTTGGATGGGAGACACCAAGGAATATCAGGTGCTTAGGCTGCATTTTAGAGGAAGGAACTAGCAAAACCAACTTGGATTTATTCCTTGTCTGAGAAAACCCCATGAAATTAATTGAGTCACCATAAGTCGACAGGCAATTTGGAAGCACATGTACACACATACCCCAATATGACTTGAAATGTGGAAAGAACAAAGTGAGTAGCAGAGGGGGATCACACTAAGTTGTTAAGCAGTGCTGTGACAAACAATAGCTAGACAGTGGGTTATTGTAGGTTTTTCCAGGCTATATGGCCATGTTCTGGAGGCAATTTTTCTCCTGACGTTTCGCCTGCATCTATGGCAAGCATCCTCAGAGGTAGTGAGGTCTGTTGGAAGTAGGAAAATGGGTTAATAGCTAGACAGCTGTACTCTTTTGAATCTATAAAGTTATTACAGGCTAGGTTTGTGGGTTTTTTTTGTAAATTGAGATGAAGGCAAGTTCTGAAAGGCTCTCCTGCAGCCCATCAAGTGATTTTCTAGTGGTCCATACAGCAAGGAATTTCTTTATTTATAAAAGTACACTTGCCAAATGTTTGAAATATTACCTTTATTCTCCTCAGGCTGTTTTTAAATCTACCTTTTCTAGTAACACTTTTGTCTGGTTGTGTTTGGATATAAATACCCTTCAGATTTTTCCAGCAGGTTTCACTTTCCAAATGTGCTGCCAAAAGTAATAAGGAGATGAGATCTTTGTGAAATAAATCTATTTTCTTTGCCAAGCACAATCAGCAATAGCAACATACCACATAGTTTTCTCACCTAATTTCTTATGTGACTTAAGAGAGTCCTTGTTCACAAAACTACGATATTTGGAGAGAACACAGCCACATTAAGGATCATATTGTCTACAGTATTTCCAGAGCATGGGCGAAACAAACATGTTTTTGGTATTTGGCTGGTGACACATAATATGTGTTGTCACAGCATTGCATAGAGAGGGATGCCAACATTGGGAAACATTCACAGCCAAATGGATCAAGAGTCAGACATTTATGTAGACAAACCTCCCAAGCTAACTTCACACCCACAATGATTCTCCCATCAACCAGTTATATATTTTTGAAACATCATATTTTGTATTATTTAAAAAGTAAGTTTTCAGAATTTGTCAATGATCTTGAAGGAATATTTTTGCATCCTTGCAATACCCTTGCAAAGTTACTTTAAGAAAATTGATTACATAATTCATTAAAAAGCTCTAAGAACAATTTGTTAATGTCAAAAAACAGCACACCGCTTGTTGTACTGCTTTTCTGTTACTTTGTTTAAAAGAGCAGGATTGATGAGCATGGCGTACAACTTGCAACATTCTGCTCAAAATGTCTAAAAGGTGCTGTTAAAAAGGATACAGTATATTGTACACACACAGCATCATTTCCACTCTGCAAAATATTTGAACCATTGTCTGAAAGCCTCCCTTAGTTGCCCAATTTTCCCAGTAGATTATGATATAAAGACATCTGCAGATTGGCAGGGATTGCACAGCCTAGGAGCAGATAGGAACAAGGTTCTCCAGTCTAGAGGCCACCAAAAATGCATCATTCAATCTACTGCGCTATTATCTCTTTCAAATCCCAATGTCACATTGATTAATGATATTGTGCTGTTTTGGTCTTCATGGCTATGGCTGCAATCTGATTGAGTGCATTATGATTGATTAATTATGCCAATCATATTGACATTTTTGAAGCATGCAGTATACATTTTTCTTTTTCTTTTCTTTTAATTTTTGTTTATTGCCTATTGGTTTATTGTCTTGAGTTGGTTTAGGTGTTGGTTTTTTAAATCTTTCCTTATTTTTAGGCATGTTTTTAGCTGCTCTGAGCTATTTTTTGCTCAATTAGTGACAGAAAAGAGAGAAGGATGCTGACGAATTTCCTCTCTCCCTGCCACTCCACTTGCAACCTTTCACTCCATTGCAGATGGTCCCCCTGAAAGAAGGAGAGAGTGGGCCAAAGGAAGACACTAGAATTGCTCAAAATTGCTTTCATCCTAAGTTCACTTTGTTGGATCAGTTTACTTTCTTTGAATAGAAGGAGCCCCTCTGATGTTGGGACACAAATTGTAGATACAATTCTTTGTCAATGGAATAGTGCAGCAACACAATCTATTCCTCTATCCTTATCAATAGACAGAGATATATTGATGTACGGATTTTCACTGATGTCTCTGTTGACTGCTGTATATACTTATGTATAAGATGAAAAATTGACCTCAAAACCAGGCGTTGACTTTTGTTGGAGTCAAAACAGTACTTCTGTCTGCTCTTTCACCATTGGCCTTTTTGTATGCCTAAGCAGGAAAACGGTGGTGGTAGTAGCTCTGGGAATAAACTTCCTTAACAGGATGAGCTGAGGAGGACAGTGCTTTTTTTTATGATAGGCTCTGCTCAATGGAGTCTTGTCTGCTAGTGGTTGTCTTCAACCAACCCACTTGTCTTCCCCTCCTCCAACTTTTCTGAGGAGGCCAAGAGGCAGACTTCAGGTGGTGGAACTAGAGAAGGTAGGTTAAATAAACCATCAGTCTCTTCAGCTGCTTTTGTGGCAATGATGGGATGGAGGATAAGTCTGAATGATGAACAAAGAAACACCAGTGGTGCTGAGAAACATTTGGCTCAAGAGACTGCTGAGATCTGGGAAGACACTTGCTGGTTGTAGACATTTGGGAGGAAAGGTTGTGTATGTGTGCAAAATTGAGCTGATTTCTCATCTTTTTCCTGCCTTCTGGTCAGCCCCAAATCTGTACCCTTGACTTATCCATGATTTTGGCCCCAAAATCTGCCCTTGACATACACCAGGTCAGCATACACAAGTATATATGGTAATTTCTTGTACTTATTTAAATAAACGTTTAATTAAATCACTCACTGTTGCTCCTCCTTTTTTAAATATTCTAATGATGAACCATCAGTGGAAGGATCTTATTAACTTGTAGATTGAAATAGTTCTGATGATAGAATGTGTTTCTATTTTTAACATCCCCAGACAAAGCAAGAAATCATGCTTGCTTCTTAGATTCTGGAAAAGATAGTCTTCCTTACCATTTCTTCCCTAGCGAGTTGACTCTTCCTCCCCACCTTTTCCTTTCTTTAGAAAAATTATCACATTTTCTCAGAAAAATCAACACGTTTTACAGAATGAGTAGGAGAAGGAAGTGCCGTGGGTGAGAAAGGCCTGTGGCGTGTTCTTGAGGAAAGACACGTCTTCTTTGGTTGCTTTTATCATTCTGTAGGAGTAGAAGGATGCTTGTTTTAGTAAGAGCTGTGTTGCTAAGCAGAATTGTGATACTGAAGATTATGCAGTAGACGTTCAGGAGGAGTGTAGCTTCGTGGCTGACTAGCATAAGAGAACATACTTTTAATTTGAAAGAGCTTGGTTAATATGGGTAGGTCTGCAGGAAACAGGAGAAATCTGACATAACTCTGTGAATTTGTTTCTGGATAGTGGTGAGCTGGCAAGAGTTATGTATCCCAACTTCTTATGCACTCAGAAATTGCAGAATTTTACACAATTATATACAAAGCTAGAGAAGCTACTGAGAAGATCCTAAGGAGTGGAGTCCCATCAATATGATGATAATACTCAGCTCTACTCTTTGGCAGCAAAGGTCTCTGGACTCTGCAACTATTGGATCAATATTTGGATGTTTTAAAGGGGGAATTAAAGTGAAACTGAATCATGGTAAAATGGAGTATTTGGATTGATTGTTCTCAATTCTTCTTGCATTCCCTTGAAAGAAGCTGGTCTGCATTTTGTTTAGTGGAGTCCTAGTTGGAATTCTGTGGCTCACAGTGCATCAACTAGTTGGTCTGCTGTCACCTTTCCAGGGCAGGGAGAGCATAGCCCCATTAACCCATGTGCTGCTAACTTCCTGATTGCACTACTCTCCATGAGCCTGCACTTGAAAATAACTCAGAAACTATAGCTAGGTGAAATGCAACTGCTATACTGCTGATCAGCAACAGTACAATTCCCATATCCATATAGGATACATTCCTTGACTTCGCATGGATACATGAAATTGTAGATAATAGTATACCCTATTGAAATGAAGAAGTTCTGACACAAGCATAGCATAGAGCTGTCACAAAGGACCTAGAAAATGCATAGAGACAGATTTAGTCAGATGTGGATAAATAAAACCACAAATATCCTTCCCATGGATATAGAGATTGTACTCTTACCATAAACAAAATCATATAGCATCAATAGCATCACCTGGCCAATATACCTATGGTCCACTTTTGAAGTGCTGGTAATGACATGTAAAGTCCTAAAGAGTTTGAGACCTCTGTACTTGACAGAATGCTTGTCCATATAATATAATATATATAATTGAGACCTGTTGTATGGGCCCCCTTGGTCCCATCAGTTAGAGCAATACACTGTGGATGGATGCAGGAAAGGACCTTCTCTACTGTGGCACCCCTGAAATGAAATGCCCTTCTCATAGAGGCCCAGTTGTCCAATTGTTGCCATTCCAGCACCAAGTCAAAATGTGGTTTTCATTTAGTGTAATTGGTTTTGCATACACCCTAACATGCCTGTGGTTTAAAATTATTTTAAACTACAATCCATCATTGATTTTACGTTTTACCACTTGAAAATGCATGTATTTTTTTAAACCCAAAAGCAAAAGTTGATTTTTCCATTCAGTATAAGGGGCACTATTTTAGTATGCCATTGCATATCATGGGACTTGAGCAGCCACAGGTTTTGGTATCCATGGGGATTGTGGAACCCAGTGGATACCAAGGGTTCATTGCAGTTTAACCAGCTATAATTTGTCTAAACTCAATACATACTTTAATATATTTTAGCCTTTTAAACTCATTTTATTGTTTACACTATATTAATCAGGTTGGTTTTATTTCTCTCTGCCCTGGGGTCTCTAGATGTACACAGCTTATACATATTTAAACAAAGAAATACGGTAAATAATGCCTACCACTTTGTCCTTTCCACTAAATACCCATTGCGGTCATCTCCCAGTCCATATAATTATTATTATGTGCCTTCAGGTAATTTTCTACTTACGGCATCTGTATGATATTGTTTTCTTCACAATACATATTCAGGAGAGCATTCTGCTCCTCCCCCCCCCCCCTCCCCCCGCTGTTTGCCTTTCAGTACTACTCAGGCCTGACCCCGCTTAGTTTCCAAAATCAAACAAGATCTGATGCCTTAAGGTATTTAGGCTTGGTCTAAACAACACATAACTTTACATCACACATCTTACAGCTCTCTTTAATATACGCCTTCAACACTGCTGTTGTTTCTTTATTTGTAACTATCTGGGCTTGTCTTTGCATGATTGCTACCAAGGAACATCCAGAAATAAGATAAACAAAGCAAAACAGCATCTTAAGGAAACAGTGTGTAAATGTTATGGCAGAATTGATTTAGACAGGTGCTAATTAAGGGAAGGGATATGTGATGACAGCCTTGCATTTTAAATATCATGTCAATTGTTATGACGTTGTCTCACACCTTGTTGGAACTTCCTTGCCAGAATCATGCGTGTTGGGTGTTCAGTCCCCCATGCAATTTGACATATTCCTTCTTCTCCCTTTTTTTAAATCACAGCTCATCATGTGCACTGATTCATCCAGGGACAGGCAGCATTTTCTGTCATAACTTCAGTCTTGATTTCTGCCATATTTTTGTTTCAATAGCATTTAATCCTTGTGTCACATTGCCATATTTCGGCTTTAAATGAAATAAGAGATAAACAAGAGTTTCTGAAAATTCTGCTGCATCTGGCCCTGCCATTTGGTTAGGCCTGTCCATATTGTCTCGTTCGGTGTTTCTCAAATGTTTCTCCTCCAGATGTTTTGGACTTCAGCTCCCACTGGCTGGGATTTCTGGGAGCTGAAGTCCAAAACACCTAGAGGAGCAGAGTTTGCAATCTAGTTTATTGTTGCTATGAATTTGAGGAGAATTGGCATCTACTTTTGAAAATAATTTTGGGGTGGAGAACTGTCTCAGTATTGTAAATAAGACATTGACACTGTTAATTGCACAAGTATGAGAATAAATATAATTACAAGATTCCAAAGTTGACTTTGGAAGAACAGTGTTGTCAGTCTGTTTACTTAATAGATTCCTTTTTTTTTTCTAGTGGCAGCAGAGAAAATATTTAAGATTACTATTTGCATAAAGCCATCAGAAACCTCTTTGGAAAAAGAACAATGAGATATCAATATGTATTAAACCAGGTTCTGAGAAACCCTAAAATCCTTTGAAAGATCATCAGATTTTTCTAAAAATGGCACACAGGTCACTCTGAAAGACTTTGCAAATCTGCCGCTGATCTTAGAGTGAAGCTTTAGGGAGTTTTGGTTGTATTTGTCCAGGATGATGAGGCCTATAAGGTTGAAGTGCACTCTGTGTGCTCAATCTGTCTACTTTAGAATTTTTCATAGAAATTTTGTTAACGCGTAAGGGATGGTGGTACAAATACTGATGTACAAAGTCTTGGAAAAATATTTGACAATATGTCATGTGGAGCCTTTATGGAAAGTTAATGTGGTTTTGCTCTTGCACCAAATAGCTCAGCGACCAAGAGACTTATGTACCCATCAAGGGAAATTTACAAATAATAGATAGTGGTGTACCGTTTTGTTATTGTGATTATGTGTTCCATGTTGTTGGGTAAAGACTACTCAAAGACTGAACAATTAAGCACAAAATATTAGATTGGAAGAGTTGGTATAAACTCACTTTTGAGCTTGCTGCAAAGAAGAGTGACTGACAAGAGGATTGTGTATTCAGCATTCTTTTCTCTTATTACTTGGCATTTTAAAAGGGGAAATCCCTCCTCTTCCAGTCTAAAGCACTGTCTTTATGAGTAAAAACAACATAGAGACTGTCTTCCTGTTTCATAAGTGTTGCAAGAGCTACATTGGCATTCGTCATTGCTGTTTGCAGTTGGGTTCTTGAATAATTTCTCTGTCCAGGATAACAGCTGTGTTTGATGGATACTGATAAAACTTGACGGATCAGTTGAAAATATATTTGAAGCACTGAGGATTAACAGCAGATCTGACAAGTGTGTGTTTTTTGTTCTTCCCTGCAGATATTGCAGTGGTGGAGATGAGTGATGCTTTCCGCCAGCCCTCCCTGTTTTATCATCTCGGAGTCCGAGAGAGCTTCAGCATGGCTAACAACATAATTCTCTACTGTGATACCAATTCAGACTCTCTGCAATCACTGAAGGTAACATAAGTCTTCATAGGATGAATAGGGCATCGTTGGAGGGAAAGAGTTTCCTGAAGATCATTCAGATAAATGCCTGATTGCATTGTGGTATAACCTTCAATGCCCACGCTGTTCCGAGTATTATCTGTCATTGTGGTATACTATAAGCTGGTAAAGGCCTCAAATATTCATTGTGAAGGATGTGCAGGTAGTAAAACAAACACAGATGCTGAAACAACCTAAGGATCATTATGAAAAACAGCCCTTCCCAAAACCCTGCCCAGTATAACTTGTTGAACCTCAAGAAAAAGCTCTCTCAGCTAGATTTTGGCTATAGATGCATATCAACAGTTAAAAGCTTGCCTATATAAGGGACCAGAGTTACATGTTATAAGTAAAAAATAAATTTTATTTAAATTAGCATTTAATTGATTCATGTATTCATTTATAGCCTGCTTTTTTCACCATCCTTTCTGTTTTTATCCTCACAACAACACTGTGAGGTGATTTACACTGAGATGTAGTGATTGGCCCACAGTAAACTAACATTAAGTGACATTTTGGAAAATTCTGTCACTTTCCAAGAAAGTGCTTTGAGCACTTGAGTCCCACCTCTCTTTGCCCTCACTGACTCCTTGTTGCTTTTCTGAGTATTAAACATGCAAAAGACAGTAAAGAAGATACAGAGCCAATCCAAATAAATGGAATTCGCTACCTCAGGCACTGCTGTAGTAGACATTACTCAGACTGTTAGAAGGAACTTGATTCATCATTCATATGACTACATAAATATCTACCTACAACATGTAAGGCCAGTGTGTGCTTGGAAATTTAAAGCAAGGGAAAATAATTTCTTCTCTAGGCAATTGAGTTAATTGTTCTACCATTATAATGGTCATTTTTTCACCTCATTGATAGCTTCATGATCCTATTAGTCAATTTAAATTATTTTGATAGTTTTAAATCTTAAATTGTTTTAACCTGTTAAATATTTACTTTCATAGTTCTTTCAGGTTGAAGATATAGGTGGAATGTACCAACAACAGTAATATCAACCAGAATTCATGATGGCAGTTAGGAATGTATCACCTAGAGTTACACATTTGTGGCTTGTTCGTTTTCATGTATTCACTACTTTAGGGAATACATAGTGACTATGACAGTCCCCCGGTCCATAGAGATAGAGCCCTGACTAGTCAGCTCAAGCTGCCTATGAAGTTTGATGTTAGTTATTACTTCAATTCTCCCATTATTGAGTTTAATGTCTGTTTCTTAGCAGCTCCAGATGGTTTCTTGCTGGGTATGCCCCAAATAGCCATCAATGTGTATATCAGTTTTGGCACATAGTTTGGCTTTCTAGGTGTGTTTAGTATCTACAAATCCATGCCTTATTCCTGAACAGCATTCACCCAGGTGCCTGGGTAGCATTATGTTGTTATGATTGCAGCTCAACATCTCCCATCTACACCAGATCCTTCTCTGTAATATTCAGCTGTGTTGTTATTGTTGGTATGGTATGCATTCAAGTCATTTCTAACTTATGGTGACTCTAAAACAGTGGTCCCCAACCTTTTTTTTGACCAGGGACCACATTCCAAACTTTAGTAGCAAAAGGTTTACTAATCAGTTTTGGTCAGCTTTAGATTTGGTTTGGTTACTTGGGGTTCTGATTCAGAAAATTACATTGGCTAGACATCACGAGCTCTATTTTCTGATACAGAACATATGCCACCCAGTAGTCGTCATCTGCTTATCCACATAAAACCATATTTAATAATCTAGAGCTGATGTGGCCTATCCAAGGGGTCGGGGCTGATCAGCAACAGGGAAGGAGTGACAGGCTGCATGAAAGGAGCGGAGATAAATAAAATAAAATAAAGAGGAAGGAGGCTTTTGGACAAGATTTTTATCCTCGCAGCCCACTGGTGGTCTGCAGCCCCACAAGTTAAGAACCAGTGCTCTAAAATGACCCTTTGTGCAAATCAGTAGATTCAGTTCTACTGGAATACCAGTTGGATTCAAACTGGTATTTTAGATCTTCACTTAGTAGCCAGATCATGTACGTGTCCTTTTGTGGCACTAAAAGAATATATAAGAAAGCTTAATGAATATGAGCTTCTAATTACAAGCAATTCTCGAGTTACAAACATCTATAGACAGGGGTGGTACAATAGGAAGTGAGAGAAATCTATCCCTAGGAAGGGAAATTCATTCTTGAAAGAGTTATCATGGGGAAAAGGTGTCACCACTGAAGCTTTTTCACTACTCCTTGTTTTCGCAACCAGCCAAATTTTGCAAAATCCAATCATCGCAGGGACCAAAAGTGAAGTGAAATCTTATGAACAGGGCACAGACAGCAAAACAAACACCACAGGGGTGTTAACCCTTCCCATGCTATTCAAAGATGGATGGATGGATGGATGAATAGATAGATATGGCTGGAATAACACTTAAAATGTACCTGGTCTGACTTACTGTACATATAAATTAGGAACAAACCTACAGAATTGACCTTGTTCATAATTTGAGGACGGACTGTAATTATATTTTTAATGGAATCTTAAAATAAATAATATTATTTCATTGTCTTATGCAATAATTGTCTCAGTTTAGAATAGTTGGCTCATTAGGGATATAAATTTCACCATCTTTCTTATCAATACATTCATTATTTCCACCCATGGCATGTAAATCCACCAATTGGGTGGGCAAAGGAAGCAGTGCTGAAACAACAACACAATGTTGGTCTGCCAGCTCTGCAAGAAGGAGTGACAGCATATATAATGGGACTTGATGAACAGAGGGATTGGCTAACAAATCACGTTAATTAAGCCACATTAACTTTATGCTGTATATGTACTTGTGGTAAAACTACAGTCTTAACAGGAATTGGGAAATCCCTCACTCCTCATTTTGTATTTAGGTTGCCACCATTGTCTTCTTGTCTTTCTTATTACTTTGGCTTTATTCCAATGCTTTTAACAACAGTGTGTCATAAATAAATTAGAAACATTAAGCTTTTCCCATTACTTTTATCTCAAGCTGATTTTGTCTGCTTAATCTCTGTGGCCCAGTATTCTATTAAGACCAGAGGAGAACATTCAGTAAATGGCCAGTAACTGCATCCCTTGCATTCAGGAAGCAACTTCTTACCAGCCATCTCCTTATCTTATGCCAAAGGAAACCAGTAAAGGAAATGTAAAATTCCAACTGCAAACATACTCATTAACTGCATGTTTTTTTAAAGACTGGTTCTTAAAACTCCAATGTATTTTTTTTCTTTTTAGGAAATTATTTGCCAGAAGAATAATGTAAGTATATATGTATAATATATATATTAAAAATAAACATGCTTCACACATTTTTGTTACATATGGATTTATTTATATCCTGTGAATATCATTTGTGGGATATGCAGTGTCATTCTACTAACTTTTGTGTAAAACGGGCAGTACATACATACATACTTGTTGCCGTTCAGTTTGAAATGCCAGAGTTCCCAGCAGTGAAGGTTCATAAACTGTTAATAAAATCATTTCTAGGTTTAACTATTTTAACTTTTTTTCCACCAATTTTTGCCTTTTGTCTGTTTGCAGTTTTCTTAACACAGGCAAACTGCCTTGCTTTTCTGCTGTCACTCACTCTGTCTCCTGTTATCCTCACATCTTCTCTTGGCATAGCTTTGCGTCCTTGAAAATTTTCTACATCAGTTAGGAAATGTCACTATTAGATAGATACACCATTAGGTAAAGAAGTATGTAATCCACCTCTCTTAAAAAGTCTCCTACTTCTCTTAAAGAGCATGGAAAACACTCTAGTGAACAGAAAAGGAGGTGGGTTGTTGTAAGTTTTCCAGGCTTTTTATTTATTTTGATATTAACAGGAAAAAAAATATCAATATAGTCTGCCCTCTTTATCCATGGATTCAACCATCCATAACTGGCCATGTTCCAGAATCATTATCTCCTGACGTTTTGCCTGCATCTGTGGTAGGCATCCTCAGAGGTTGTGAGGTCTGTTGGAAACTAGGAAAATTGGGTTTATATATCTGTGAAAAATCCAGGGTGGAAGAAAGAACTCTTGTCTGTTAGATGTAGGTGAAACGTCAGGAGATAATGCTTCTGGAACATGGCCCATACAGCCCAAAAATTTCACAACAACCCAGTGATTGGCCATGAAATCCTTCAACAGAACAGGAAGTCATTTCTAATGTTGGTCATCCAAATACTTCCAGGAAAGCTGCTAGCAGTCCATAAAACCAGTGGTCTCCTACTTCTTATCTTTCAGCACCTGGTATTCAGAGATATATTGGAGGGAAGATGAGGAAGCCAAATTTTTTCATATGATCAAGAGAACTATATTTTAGTTGGATTTTCTTTTTTTTTTTCATATGATCAAGAGAACTATATTTTAGTTGGATTTTCTTTCATACTGTTTTGCTTGCATACTGATCCACTGTTTGGAGTTATTAGCCATGATGAGGCTAATCATGGCTAATAACTGAATTTTTCCCTGTTGGTTTTCTCTTTTGGTTGACATTGCAGTTACTACATTTTACATTTTGTATGGTCTCATTCCTACATAAAATGTTATAAACATTCTCAATCATACTTCTATTTAGACTTGCCATCATTCAAAGGAAATTCAGTAACAGAATTGGGCAGGATATTTTTGCTTCTATTCTGGGTGTTCAATGGCTACATCAGAACACTGTATCAAGAACAGGAAATGTGTTGGAAAGCGATTATGTTTTTCAAATGAGAGAAATACACCTTCTTGGACCAAGTTGGATTGAGGCACAATGGGTCCTTAGTATCTTCTGCAGTTTGGTTCTCGGACCTCCATGGATTCCAAAATTCAGGGGTGCACAAGACTTATTATATACAGTTACATAGTAATATGCTGTTTCCTTATATGAAGTGGCAGAATCAAAGTTTGCTTTTTGGTTTTTGTTTTCCTATTTTCAAGTTATGGATGGTTGAATCCATGCATACAGAGGCCAGACTATATTGGCATTTTTTTCTGTTAGTATCAAAATCAATAGAAACTTTTAATGTCCTCAGCCAGAATCAACTAAACTATCTCAAAGTGCTCACGTTTTAGGAAGGCATCCAATTCTTTATGCTTTTGTGACCTGGGTCCCATTGTTATAAGCTGCTCCTATGAAAATGAGTAAGCTCCATCTGTTTGAAAGAGGTCTGGTTTTGGGGAGGATAATAAACCAAAGGCATGCAGACAGACCATGGCATGGTTGGCCTGGTCTTGGCCTATTTTATGCCCTTCCAGTGGTGTATTGTGTGATGTTGTTTGTGATGGTCTGCTCTCAGTGTAAAATCAACAGTGCTGAGTGGCAAGCAAGAAGTGGTAACAGTAAAGTATGGAGATATACTCCATGCAAAAATGGGGAGGCTTCATTCAAATCTGTAGATTGCCTTGCCTTGTGCATCAGAAGGTTGCATAACCCAAAAAGCCTGTATATCTTTATTCAAGAACCCAAGTACATACTTTTATTCATAAAATTGAAAGCAAGATATTGTAAAAGGTTATCCTCTTTCGTGTGGTGCAGTTCCACCATTAACATGAAGTTGTTACAAGATGCCTTTTACTTAAAAGCTCCTTTATAAACTGCTCTCTGAGTGATTATATCTTATATTTCCCAAGTTAGAGTAACTCAAAGTATTGTGGGAAAATGATTTACTACAAGAAAAGGAAAAAAAATCTCATCTAAAATAAAAAAAAGAAAATTGAGATAATTGATCTAACGATGAAACATGAAAAAGTTTGAAAAACAGGAAGGCTTATCTAAAAAATTAATATCCCAATTCATTATAACTTGTGGATTATCCTGCATTACAGCACCCATTATTGGTCACAGTTTTAATACTTCTCAGCTAAATAGCAAGCCTCGATGAAGCAATGGATGGCACAGTTAGTCCTTGTGCCGACTGAACTGCTGACCTGATGGTCGGTGGTTCGAATCCGTGAGATGGGGTGAGCTCCCATCTGGCAGCTCCAGCTTCCCAGGCGAAGACGTGAGAGAAGCCTCCCACAGGATAACAACACATCCTCACATCCCCTGGGCAGTCTTTGCAGACAGCCAGTTCTCTCACACCAGAAGCCATTTGCAGTTTCTCAAGTCACTTCTGACACGATAAAAAAATAGCTAAATAGCAAAATGTTCCTTTTCTCTTGTCAAAGCAGATTCTATCTATATATTTGTACTCATTACAATGCTATTAACATGTTGACTTGATTGCTTACAATTATGTGAGAAATGGGCTTAATAATACACTCTAGATTTTGTCATCTGTTATAACTGTTAGACAAATTTCTGCAGAGAATAGTTTTCACCAATAATTTGGAGGCAATAAGGTTGTTATTGATTTTTTTTTGGATTGGAACAAAATGAAACAAAGGCTCTGTGAAGAATTGATCTGCCATCACTATCATCTTCTTGCCATTTTCTTGTCATGCTAACCAAGAATAATTGCAGAAGGACATAATGAATACTGTGAAATTACGGCTTGCTCCTGATTGTAGCAATGACAGGCTCAGTAATGAACATGTCCACTTCCTCAAAGCTGGCAGCATCTCCTATGACAAAGAGGGCATTTAAAGAGAACAATATGATTGCGTATTTAGAAATATATTTCACTGAAGATTGAGAAAAGTTTTTTTTCTAATTTTAATCCTTAGCTCCAGGTGGTTTATAGTTCCTCCCATCTAGATATTTATAGTGTAATACGCTGCTCTCTTAGATACTGATTACAGGCGTAAAAACAGCTGCCAAAATATTTGGTCGTATTTCAATAACAATGGTATAGCTTCAGATTTTTCTATAATATTTACTATTGTAGTATACAGTTATATCTCATTTAATATAACTTTTTAATTGAAAAGTTGGTACCAGAACAGAAATAACAGGAGAAAAAAAGATAGTTTCCTTCATCACAGCAAAAGAAGAGTTGTTCAACATGTTTCAGCAAACCTTTTCTTCATAACTAACAGTTAATTTTTTTAAAATTTATTTTTATTGGTGAATGACATAGACAAAACATAAATATAGACGGATGTTGACAGTACAATGAGAAATATATATCCATATATATAACCCATACACATATATATCTATGTATATACACACCTATACACCCACAAAGGGAAAAAAGGAGATTTTTTTTCATGTCAGGAGTGACTTGAGAAACTGCAAGTCACTTCTCATGTGGGAGAATTGGCCGTCTTTAGGAGGCTTTCTTCACGTCCCCACATGAGAAGCTGGACAGACAGGAGCTCACCCCATTCCCCGGATTCGAACCGCCAACCTTCCTGTCAATATGGGTTTAACCTATTGTGCCACCGGGGGGAGGGGGGGCTCCTGTGCAGTGAAATAACCAGCAAAACACTTTAAGAGACCACTTGAAAGTTATTTCCAAAATGCACCCAGGGATGCCTTTTTCTTTGAACAACCTCCACCTCTTTTATAATTTCCATTTTAGTGGCTGCATTTACAGTGCTATGCTTTTCTAACACCTTGGATATAGCTGGAGAGACAGGTTATATACTCTCCTCTCTTCTCTCTGTTTTACTCTTCAGATATCCTCATGGAATCTGAATCAAGCTGTTTTTGACAGTGCGTGTAGATACAGTTGAATCCTGATCTTTGGCAGGCCAAGCTTTATTGCATTGTTTACTGCAAATCACACTGCTTTGGCTTGATACCGAGAGTCCAGTCTTCCTTCATCATTTGCACAGTGCTGATGCTGCTTTTAAAAACCTACAGTTAGACAAAGGACAAAGAGGAAATGGGAGTTCTGGGTGAACAGAAAAAGCCTTTGTGAAAAGGAGATTCTTTATCAGATGCTTTATTAACCATGGTGTGCCTGTAATGTTGAAAACGGAGCTGCTTCTTAAAGTCAAATAATTAGTTTTGTAGTACTTGTCCAAAATAAAATTTTACCCATAGCTCCAAAAGCTTCAGTTGCACCCTTTGAGCTTGGGATGCAAGAATATTATTTATTTTTATATAGCCGACTTAATGACACCAGTTAGTTTCTGCCCACTTGAAACACTGCTCATTGCTCTTCTTTCTCTTTCCTTTGCCTAATGTGTGACTATCCAAGTTAGGAATGTTTTGATACTTGTACCTAGATTTAATGTTTGAACGTTTAAATTTTATGTATGTCTTATGTTTAATGATTTTAATTGAATTTAAATTCATAGTTATGTGTAGTAATTAGTTATTATGATTTCTTTGTGTACTGTATGTTGACATTGATTTTTTGCCATTAGTATGATGTAAACCACCTTGAATCCCCCCAGGGGTGAGAAAAGTAGTATATAAATACATTAAAGAAAAAATACATAGATTTTAAAAATTCCATCGGTAGGAGTTATGTTTCTCATTTTACCATCTGGATAAATTAGACCACAGTTTTCACTAGATTTAGTGACTGCTGGGGATGATTGGAATTACATTTCAAACACATCTAAGGGATATCAGGTTCAGGAAAAAAGCTATATCATTACTTTAGAAAAAGGGACAAGTAAAATAATTTCAGTTCCAACTAAATGATGGTTAATTTCTGTTTTGTAAAATATTGCTGTTTTTACTGTATTTGGGTTTTTCTGCATTGTTTTGCATTTTTTGTTGTTTAACTGTTGTTCTGGGATTCATAGTGTATATCTCTATGGGTTCAAAGGAGGGATATTAATCATCTACTTCTTAATTTGCCAGGAGAATAATTTCAAAACATGGCTCAGAAGTCTTATGTGCCGCCCTGAATTCTCCATTGGGAGAAAGATAGGGAAGACATTAAATATTATTTTGTAAAAAAAACCCCCCAAAAACAGTATTTACATTACAATATAATAGTGACATTTACATTGCGAATATAGAAGCCTAGCTGCATGGTCTGAGAAAAACCCCAGAACAGTTTTAGCTATTGAAATATAATAAAAAGGACTGCATATAATGGTATTGGCTACATTAATGAGTCATCTACTAAGCACATGTTTTTCTTCCACAGATGTGCACTGGCAACTATATATTTCTTCCATATATGATAACTCCTCATAATAAAGTATATTGCTGTGACAGCAGTTTTATGAAGGGATTAACTGAGCTGATGCAACCTAACTTTGAACTGTTACTTGGACCAATATGCCTCCCTTTGGTTGACCGATTTGTTCAGCTTTTGAAGGTGGCACAGGGCAGCTCAAGGTAATGTCTTCACATGTCTTCTGCTTTAGTTTTAGTAGGGCAAAATCTGTCAAAAAGAGGTAGAACTTACTTGCCTGTAGTTTTTATGAATGGTGAGATGTAGATAAATGAAGTGTAATGACATTGTACAGCAGTCCTGTTCAAAGTAGTAGTCCATGGTGCCCCATGTGTCATTGGCTTCTGGCCAAATTCTTGAGTCTGTGTCATCATATTTTCCTTAGCTAAAGCTATGAAAGAAGTGGTTCATAAACTTGGGTCTCCCCAAGGGACTTGTGCTCCCAGAACCCCTAGCTATCATGGCCATTGGTGAGGGCTTCTGGAGATGCAGAGCATTGGAAGACCAAGCCAAGAGGACCTTAGTGTGGCTTGGCCAACTAGAGGCTACAATCCTATTCCATCTTCTTCAGAAATTCAAGAACTGGAGTATGAGAGAGGGAGACACTATTTCAACTCCTCCTGTTAACATAGCACCCATATTTGGAGGCCCCTCACATTTGACTCACTGCCTGTATCCTGTAGTCTCTGAATATTTTGAGTTCTTCTGAAGTTGAAAGGATGTTGTGCAACTTGGGGTTTCTTCCATTCATATACTATATATAAGCAGTGACTAAGCATTACATTGTACATATTTTTCCATGCAGACCCCCTATTTCTGATTCCAGTTTTAGTTTATGTTTGAGGTAGTAGTGGAATTTAAACCCTTCATTTGTACCTTACTGTAATAGCCAGATGATTTTTCAGTCTTACATTGAAGATTTATTTTCTGTTCTAGCCAGTACTTCAAAGAGTCAATTCTTAATGACATCAGAAAAGCACGTAACTTGTACACAGGGAAAGAACTAGCTGCAGAACTGGCAAGGATACGACAACGGGTGGATAATATTGAACTTCTATCTGCTGACATTGTGATCAACTTATTGTTATCTTACAGAGACATTCAGGTAAGAACCTGCTCATCTTAATTTAAAAACACTGCTTTTATTATCTCTATTTTACTTTGATAACATGATTAGTCTAATACAAGTGAGACCTGCAAACTAATATTGCTGGAATACTGTTCTTCACCATTCCAATCAGTCTAGTTTATTGGGTTGTTGTGAGTTTTTTGGGCTGTATGGCCATGTTTCAGAAGCATTATCTCCTGACATTTTGCCTGCATCTATGGCAGGCATCCTCAGAGGTTGTGAGTCTAATTTATTCTCTTCCTCCTTGCCATTTTGCCTCCCTGGTAATTTACCATCCTTTTGCTTTCTAGAGATCCCCCAAAGGGTTTTATGGCACACTCAGTCACTACAGCAGCTTTGGTCACCAATTATTATGTTTGTTTATATACTGTTTTTTCTCTCCACAAGGTGGTGGTGGTAATAATAATAATAATAATAATAATAATAATAATAAATTACAATCCCCTCTCTCTCCCTGAAGGGACTCAGGGACCAACATCTCCCTGAAAGCAATTTTTAGTGCAGACACATGGAAATATCCATCTATGCTCACCAGACATTATTAACATGACAGCTTAGCCAAAGCAGCCTTTGGAACTTGGTGGTCCTGCAACAAGTAGTTAAATCCTAGGCCAATAAAATGCCAGCACTTCCCCTCTAATCAGGGAATCTCTGATAAATCCCAAACTACAAAAAGATCCTTCTATATATGCTGAAAAAAGGAATGTTGCTTATTACTTGTGAGAAGTCTGTTTCTCACAGATAAGGGGCTAACCTCTTGACCCACCCTAAGGGATGTTGGTATGCGAATGTATTATAATGTATTTAGTTCTCTCCTTATCTTATTCCTGCCAATTTGGAGCAAATAGGGGTCCTTCCATACAGCCATATAACCCAGAATATCAAGGCAGAAGATCCCACAATATCTGCTTTGAGCTGGGTTAACTGAGTTCACACTGCCATATGTTCTGGTCCAAAGCAGAAAATGTGGGGTTTTATTCAGCTGTGTGGAAGGGGCCTCGGAAGAGCAAAACCCAGACTACAAGAGGTTTGTTCCTTATTTCTAGAAACAGCCCTATCACACGAAAGAACCAGTGTTCCTTTTAATGGCACTTACATCTCATTGCAGAGTGAAAGCACTCTACAGTCGCCAGATTTAATAACAGAACTAGATTACCATGGCAACTTCGTACATCTGTAGTTTGGAGTGTGGAGAAGAGTGGGTGCATAAAGGCTGCAATTCTGTGAGTGCCTCCCCCTCTCCACCTTCTTATATCATACACACTGGAATACCCTCTTGAAGTGTAATAGCAAGGTTACACAAATTGTGTGAGATTCTGCTCATACATTGGAACTTTTGAATTTCCCCCCTTTTGATGTAGCACCCCACAACGTTGATCCAAACACTACTTTCAAAAGATGGACCCCCAGAACTGGTGTCTGATGCTAGACAACATAATGTGATCATATGAGGGGTTCCAGTGCATGTCCACTGGACCTGTGTGAATATATAGAGTATGATGGGGATATCATCTTATTCTTACACCTTCTGCAATTTCTTTTACCTTCCTGTTCGTGGCTGCAAGCTTCTTCTCAGGTGTTATTTAAGGGAAGAAGGTGATGCCACTTGAAGGTTGAACGTAGTTACCAAGTTGTGCCCATGCTTCTCACAATTACTTCAGGGAAGAATGATTTAATTTTTCATCCCCATATATTATTCTAGAACAGTGGTTCTCAACCTGTGGGTCCGCAGATGTTTTGGCCTACAACTCCCAGAAATTCCAGCCAGTTTACCAGCTGTTAGGATTTCTGGAAGTTGAAGGCCAAAATTTCTGGGGACCTACAGGTTGAGAACCACTGTTTCAGAAGAAAACCATTTTATGAATAGTCCCTGGAACCCCAAAGGCCTCAGACTGATCTTCCATCAGTACAAGGGAGTATTGACTCAGGACTCCCTTCTGTGCCATAGAGTTTCACTCAGATTTTAAATGTTGCAGTATATGATAATAGTGATCTAACTAAGATCAGTGCATATAGAAGAATCTTTCCACTCTTCTGGATGTAGAGCACTGTCTCCTATTCACATCATGAACATTATTGATGAACTTTGGGTTGACATGGATATGAGTTAGAGGCACATCATCATGCAGGCAATAGTCAATGATGTGTTCGGAATGCAAACACATACACTACACATGCGCACAGTGGATAATATGTCTAATTGCAGTTATTTGTATTAAACTGAAATACTATTCTTGAGAAATAGTTATATACATTCTGATACCCAAAATGGAATCTTTTTCCTCACCTTCTTTAAATGCTATCTTAATTTGGAATGAGGATGCAGGACATTTGTATAGAAAGTCAATGGCTAAAAGGGATTGGATAAAAGTGGTAGGAACAGTGGAATAGAAAGAGGAGGGATGAATGAATGTGAACTTTATGATTCTGGAACCATTCTGTGTGCAGTAATTGTATATCATTCTGCCACGTGATCATGAAAGTGGGAGCAAATCTTCTTTCTTTGATTATGTTCCTGTCTTCTGTCTCTTGGAAGGATTATGATTCCATTGTGAACCTGGTAGAGACATTAGAAAAACTTCCAACCTTTGACTTGGCTATGCATCTCCATGTGAAGTTTCATTATGCATTTGCACTGAACAGGTAAATACTTTTACTGCTAATGAAGTTACCATGCTTTATGTTAAATTCACCGTTTGTCACAGGTTTGCAGATTTTCTCAGAACTTAACAAGCAACTCACTTTTGCATCTATCCCACATCCTTTACTGTTTCTTTCACAGTGTACAAGATAGATTCAGCTTTTGCTCTGTCAGTATTTTACTTTTCGTTTTGCATATGATTAGGAAATCAGCTGATTAAAGAGAAAATGCGGAGAAGCAAATGTTGATGTGAGTGGTCCAGGGAACAAATGATTGTGCAAAGCACAAATCTAAAATCAGCATGGTTCTATCTGGATAAGATGGCACACACTTTGGGCTCTCATACCAGTTCTTCTTCTTCCAGATGGTGCAATAGGGCTCAAGCTATTCTTCAAGGACACAAAACAAAAGCCAACTAAGTGGCTTTTGGAAAGCATGTTCTTCCCCTTCTTTCCTAAAAACAAGATAAAAGAGCAAATGGTTTAAATTTGTTTCCTTGTATCCTTGAAAGTTTAGCTCTTTATTTAGGATGATAACAATAACAATAACAAATCAGTAATTGTTTTGCAATTTGTGACAATGATGGTGCTTTACTAAAGTATTAGTTTTTATCATTTGAAGACACTGCTAGCCCCAAATGCTTTGATAAAAAACCATGTTTTCATCTGCCTTCGGAATACACCAGTATTAACTCTTATTGGGCATCTTTAAAGTCAACATGGGGCTTGTTCTGCTTAGCATTCATCCTGAAATAATGTGATATTCCCTAAACAGGAGGGAGGGAGCCAAACAGGAGAGAGGCCATGTGAGTTTAGTACAAAACAAACCCATTATGTCAAAGTGCCAGGTCTAATTGTGGGATTGTGCCATGTCTGAACCAAACAAAGTGGCAAATGCATAGTACATAGGTGAGAATACCAATGCTACAAAAACTAGTAATCTGTGGTTTATATTACCCTAACGTAATCAGTATCTTATAATGTGTTACTGAAATGACAAGATGTAAAATATCTTTTACATATTTTATTTTATTAAAATATTGTTTAATATCTACATGAAGCCGCTGGGAGAGATCATCCGGAGTTTCGGGGTATAGTGTCATCTGTATGCAGATGATGTCCAACTCTGTCACTCCTTCCCACCTGCTACTAAGGAGGCTGTCAAGGTTCTGAACCGGTGCCTGGCCGCTGTAATGGTCTGGATGAGGGCGAACAAATTGAAATTGAATCCAGACAAGACAGAGGTACTCCTGGTCAGTCGCAAGGCCGAACAGGGTATAGGGTTACAGCCTGTGCTGGATGGGGTCGCACTCCCCTTGAAGGCGCAGGTTCGCAGCTTGGGTGTGATCCTGGATTCATCGCTGAGCCTGGAGCCCCAGGTCTCGGCGGTGACCAGGGGAGCATTTGCACAGCTTAGGCTCGTGCGCCAGCTGCACCCGTACCTTGGGAAGTCTGACTTGGCCACGGTAGTCCACGCTCTGGTTACATCCCGTTTAGACTACTGCAACGCTCTCTACGTGTGGTTGCCTTTGAAGACGGCCCGGAAGCTCCAACTGGTCCAACGGGCGGCAGCCATGATACTAACAGGAGCAGGACACAGGGAACATACAACCCCCCTGCTGTACCAGCTCCACTGGCTGCCGATCTGCTACCGGGCTCAATTCAAGGTGCTGGCATTGGCCTATAAAGCCCTAAACGGTTCCGGCCCAAGATACCTAACTGACCGCCTCTCGGCCTATGAGCCCATGAGGACTTTGAGATCTTCTGGGGAGGCCCTGCTCTCGATCCCGCCTGCGTCACAGGCACGGCTGGCGGGGACGAGAGATAGGGCCTTCTCGGTGGTGACTCCTCGGCTGTGGAACACCCTTCCCGTGGACATCAGGCTAGCTCCCTCCCTGTTGATATTCCGCAGGAAATTAAAGACCTGGCTGTTTAAGAAGGCATTTGAACAAGAAGTGCAATGATTGGTAATTTGGCCATAGGAATGGAACAACGGAAATGATACCGGATTGTGGGTTTGATGATGAGACGACACGGAATGGCTTTTGTAGTAATGTTGATGTTTTTGATGAGGATGTTTTTTGATAATGATGAATTGTGGATTATTTTACACTATGTCTTGTATTTTGCACCTGTTTTTCTATGTTGTACACCGCAGTGAGTCGCCCCTGGGCTGAGAATTGCAGTATATAAGCGAAGTAAATAAATAAATAAATAAATAAAATGGACTGTATTTTAAATGGATATTTGACCCATTGTAATTGTGTTAGATTACTCCCATCAGTAGATTTCCCAACCAAACAGCTGAGGACAGAGAAGAGGTAAAATATGATTAGGATAGCGGGGAAAAGTTAATTAATTCACGTATTCTCTTCTTTTTTACATCCTTGGTTTTGCACATTAGCAGAAATGCACAATGGGAAACTGTACGTTTTGTCATTGCTTTGCCAGAGAAAAATGAAGTGGGCTATTCATGAAAGGGCACTTCAGATGTGTTTATTAATTTTTTTATTTTTATTTTGCATACACAGCTCTTTTGCCCAACAGTTTATGGAAAACCAAAAGTAGATTTTCATATGTGATAACTGTATGTATTATTTCATCACATATGCACATGTTATACACCTAGCATAATAGAGACACGTGTTAAAGTTTGAATGCTATTTTTGGTCTATATTTAAGGATGGCAGCTGAAACAATTCTGCATTCCAGAAAAAATTGTATAAAAGCGAGGTCAGCCAAAGGATGCAGAGGAGACTGTGTGGTTCTTTGTTGGGCACATGGAATGCAAAGCCTTTTTCAAAAATGGGTCAGTTTCATGGAAGAGAATTCATTCTTTTACTAACAAATCAAGATGTGGTTCAATTTTCAAGTTTCTTGTCAGATACAAATGAGAAAAGCAGTGTTAGCTCTTGAAAAGCCACAACAGTTATGAGGTTAGAATATGAGATACATTACATTTATTATTGGTTTCCTCTTGCTTCAGCTCATGCCATTCAGATACTTAGGAGCAGTCATACTGCAAACTGAGAACTATTTTCTAATGTCTTAGTATAGAGCTTTCCAAACATTTTGTGTTGTGACGGACTTTTTAGACATGCATCATTTTACAACACAGTAATTCAGTTTTACTAGCAAACTGGAAGTTCAGCTCCAATGCCTTATAAGAGATACGGACACATGCATAAATTGTAATAATGAAATGAATGGGGACACAACACATCTCATGAAAACCTTTCATTTTTATTTTAAAAAATATATGGTTTGTAAGATAATAACATATATTTCCAAGATTGTTGTCATTTTCTGTCAGCTGACACACTAACATGTTGTGACACATAGTTTGGAAAGTTCTGTATTAGTGTAATCTGAAAGGATGCATTAAAACATATTGGAATTCCTGCAGCATTATTTTCTAGATGTAATGTGCATGTGACCGAGAGACTGAGAAAGAGAATCGAATGAGGTATTGCTTTGTCTGCATTTTTACTGGCTTCATCTCTTTTCCATCTCCCTTTCTACCCATGTCAAGCTTGCCTTTCAAACATTGTGAAGTGATTAGACATTAGAACAACAGAAGCCTACAACAGGTTGAAATGTTTTTATTTTATTTTTAAAAACAGACGAAATCTACCTGGAGATAGACAGAAGGCACTAGATATTATGATCCCTCTAGTGGAGTGTGAAAGCCAAGTAGCTTCAGATATGTATTGTCTTGTGGGACGAATCTACAAAGACATTTTTCTGGATTCTGGATTTACAGACACTGAAAGTAGAGCCCAAGGAACATTGTGGTAAGTTGTCCTTTGCTAAAAGATTATATATTTTAGTTAAAATACTCCAACTAATTATTAGAGGGAAACATTGACTGCTAATTAGCTAGCTAAATTATAGAATCAGGGAATTTTAGAGATGGATGGGGCGTTTGTTCCAACTCCTTGGCATTGTGGAATACACAACTAAAACATTCCTGAAATGTGTCCACCCAACCTGTGTTTGAAGACCTCCAAATATGGAGAGTCCACCACTCTCCAAAGTATTCAATTGTCAAGCTAATTTTACATTTTAAAAGTCCATCTTAATATTTAGATGGAATCTCATTTTTTGTCATTTGAATCTATTAATTTGTGTTCTAATCTCTTGAGCAGCAGAAAACAAGCTCACTTCATTTTCCTCATGACATCTGCTTTGGTATTTAAAGATAGCTATCGTGCCACTTTACAGTCTTCTCTTCTCCAAGCGAAATATATCCAGATCCCTAAGTCATTCCTCATATGTCTTGATTTCTAGTCCTTTGGTCATTTTGGTCACCCTTCTCTGTATATGTACCAGTTTGTCAATATTCTCATTGAACGGTGATGTCCAGAACTATATTCTAAATGAGATTTGACGAAAGCAGAATAGAGTGGTACTAATACTTTATCTTGATCAGGACACTGTGATTGTGTTGATGTAGGCCAGAAAAGCATTGGCACTTTTGTCACACCGTTGACTCATGTTTACTTTTCACGTGTACTGCTTTCAAACTAGGTATCACCCATGCTTTGTTGTATTTCATTTTTCTTGCCTGGATTCATTACTTTACATTTATCCCTGCTGAAGCTCATTTTGGCCCAGTTATCCAATTTGTCAAGGACATTCTGAGTCCTCATCCTATCCTGTGAAATATTAGCTATCTCTCCTCATTTGGTTTCACTTGCAAATGTGATAAGCATGCTCCTTATTGTTTTGCTGTTACCTTCAGATAAGTAATTTAGGGCAGGACTGAGGGAATCAATGGATCAATTTATCTCACAAAAGCACTCCATAAGGGGTTTTAATATTTTAATGCCTTCTGCTGAGTCCATGTGCCTTTTGTTCCTGTCTTTTCTCATGATCTGCTGGTTTCCAAGCTGAGTGAATTTGGCGAGTATGATAAGATCTCTATTAATACCAACACAAAAGTGACAAGTTAATTATTAGCTGCCAGATATTTCTCAGACATATTGTTGCTGCCATGCTAACTGTGTAAATCAGGAGCTTTGCCAGCAACCCAGGAGCGAGTCTGAGTGTTGGTCCTAAGCTGGCTGTGAAGGGGATTCTTCCAGTGCCAGCTTTTAAGATGAAGAAATGACATTCGTGAAGTGAGCATTACCGTGGAAGTAGCCTATGGTAGAGAGGAAGGAATGGGCAAAGGAGGATGGTTGTTAGAGTCTAAAAAGAGTAAATGATTAAGTCAAATGACTAGCAGAATATTTAAATGTCCTTTAAATGAGAAAGAACTGCATTGGCCAAAACTTTGGATACATTTATATAGTTTGCTTAATATTTAAATCCATGACTGGAACTATACTTGCATTTTTACCTCTTATTTTGCTCCTCATTGAAATGGTTGCTGCTTGTTCTTGTTCACCCTCAAGTCATTTCCAACTTATGGCAACCCTAATCGATCCTGTCACAGGGTTTTCTTGGCAGGATTTGTTTAAAGGATGGTGGACTTTGCCTTCCTCTAATGTTAAAAGAATGTGACTTGCCCAAATTCACCTAGTGGGTCTCCAAGACAGAGCAGAGAGTTGAACCCTGGTTTCCAAACTAGTAGTCCAATGTTCAAATCACTGCACCATCCTAGGTTTGATGTGCCGCTCAGCAGCTCCTTCTTGCCTAGTGCCATCTCCTTACTGGTAGAGAAGGTTGGTGCTCCTAGTCACTCTGTCTGTCCAGTTAGTAGTGATATGAAAAGGAATGACAATATCCACTTACATTGCCCTTTCCTGGATAGTAGCAGCTCCCTCCTCCCCCCGGCTGCCAATGATGTGCCATTCAACAGAACAAGTTCTCATAAAACAGGGACAGAAGCTCCCCTCTTCCTTGGTTAGATATCTGTCTTCTTCAGTATCCAGGTATCCACAGTGTTGTACACTCTCAGAGTAGCTGAAGAGATAATAGCATGGTACTGGCAGAAATTAGGGAGAGTGGGGGGAGGTGTCTGTTTTTTGGCCATGGCTGCTCAGCAGTACCAGTTTGGCAAACCAAAGCAATTGTAGCTCTGCTTGGGACTTTGTGCATGACCCCCCCCCCCCCCCAATTATGATTCTTCCCTGAGTGGGAAGGCCCAAAATCTGCTTGTGCTTTGTATGCAGGTTTGTCAACAGATTTCCAAACCGCAGAAATAAAGGCAATTATATAATGTTGGGCCTGAGTTCCCACTTTTCTCTTCTGGATGCTTTATTTAGCCTTTTGACTATGGGAATAAAGTATTTTTTTCTATGTAATAATGTTATATAAGGGATCAAAACAAAATAAACAAAAAAATTCTATCCCTACATTGCTGCGCACTCACACTCACCTACCCATCCTGCAGCCATCAGAATCTTGAGTAGTCTAGAAGAAGCTTTATAAAACAGTCTTGTAACAAATAAAAAGATGAAACTACCATTAAATTTGAAGCTACTATGGCTCAAAGAGCTTCCAGCCACAGGATTTCAGTCATTCTCAATTGTGCATTCCAGTTGTCTTCTGCAGACATGGATAGGAGCTTTCTGTTCATAATACCGCAATTGGGCAATATCTCCTTTCACCCTAAGGTGCTTCTGGAAGTGCTGGATGATGTTGGTAGCTCCCCATGGCAGTCAAAACAAGCAAGAGTAACTCAGTCTTCACCTTATTCTGGCTGGCTAAGCATTAACGTGTTTCACTTCACATTACTTTTGGTAGCTGGCATTAGTATAGAGAATCCTCTGCACAGAACCATATGTTGCCAACTGTCTAAACCTGGCAAAGCTGGAATGGTTCTTTGGGACAGCTATCTGTTCCTTTTCGCAGCATACCAGGCATCCAGCCAAGATTTGCTTCTGCAGCATGATATTGTTTTAGAAGACACAAAACGCTCCCAGTGCCTCTAAGTAAAAATGATGAGCAAAAACAATAGAGTTCCTAATATCACTATTTTGCATTTTGTGTGATGAAACGGATGGTGACCGTAGCAGGAAAACAGTGCAAATTCCACCCTAGGTAATAGAAAGGGCTCAAGAAGTGTTAATTGTGCCTATTCAAAATGCTAAGATTGTGATAGGTTTTGTTCCTATTTCATTCCCTACTGTTTGCCTAATGTTATCAAGCCACATTTTCCCCTTTCTGTCCCTCATTTCAAAGTAGCTTTCACATCAAAGAGAGCAAAGGTTGGAGGAGCACAGGGAATGTAATACACAGTCACCTTTAACCTTGTTTTGTAGTATGTAGACAAGGTTCAAGTGGAGAATCATGGCCATGTGCACAGTGTGGTATTTTCCCCCCATATAAACAAAATTTCTGTTTTCCACAGACTTACTCTGTCATTGTCTGCTTACACTAAATTTCTTTTGAATGATGTAAAAGCATAGACAATCAGGACAGGAGGGAAGCAAATGCTATTGAATACATACATGCCCCCCCCCCCCCCCCGCCCCACCTCAATCACTCCATTGCTTTCTTTTGCTGGAACAACATAGGTATTTGCTGTGGCTGTTTTACTTTCTGTTTAGCAGAACTACTAGAATTAAAACTAGTAGCATACCAATACAGTATATTTGAATACCCGGAGAATTTCAAATATCCAAATGCTACTAAAAACCCAGGGTTGTAACCAATTGATATCTTCCATTGAAGTGAGAGACAGTATGAGGAAAGGGAGAAACAAACACAAAATGCCTCCCTCCTTCTTAGTGGAAAGAAACACCCAGTGGATCTAATTGTCTCCCATCCATGGAAGGGATTCTGCTTCATATAGATCCCAGCAACAAAATTTAGTCTACACTCAACATAAGAAATAATGTATTTATTTATTCTTATTTACAGTATTTATATTCCACTCTTGCCACCCCGCAGGGGACTCAGGGTGGATTACAGTACACATATACATGGCAAACATTCAGTCCCCGCAGGGGACTCAGGGTGGATTACAGTACACATATACATGGCAAACATTCAGACACAGAGGCAATTTAATATTCCAGCTTTCTGGCTTCATGAGGCTATGTGTGATTCTGGCCACAGTGGGAGCTGCTGCTTCACCATCCACTTGTGACACCGAGTATTTGATGGAGTACTTTCTCAATCTTACGCATGCTGCTGGAAGGTTTTATGGTGTCATAAATAGTTAAACTACCCTCCCTGAATAAAGCGATACCTACGTTTCCTACTTGACAGATACAACTGTCTTTCGGGCTGCATAGGTCGACAGCAAGCTAGACTATTAATGGTCGGGAGCTCACTCCAACCCGGGCTGGCTTCAAACTCATGACCTCTCAGTCAGTAATGATTTAATGCAGCTGATTACTAACTAGCTGCGCCACAGCCTGGTCCTATAACTGCCTCATTTCTATTACAGTAATGAAAATGCCTAGACATATACAGGAGTGAAGGATTCGATACCCATCACATGTAGCATTTGTTAATGAGGGAAGGAAAGATTTTTAATGAACATGTTGTTAAGTTTGAACATCCTTGTTCATGTTTTTATTGTTTCCTGTACAACACAATAAAAATAAAAGATAAAATGGGAGAACACCCACATAACTACATTTGAAATAAAATATCAAAACACCAAATCATTCTTTGATTACAGAACTTCATCATAACATTCAACGACATATACAAATCAAATTACATTCCTATTTGCATGTTAGGTTGGGAAATGCAAATTAAATTCAATTAAAATATAAACCAGGATAATGTCTTCCTCATCTCTACTCTTGCCTACTTTTATACCTTATAGTTACCTCTTGTGTAAGTAAGTAAGTAAGTAAGTAAGTAAAACTTTATTTATATCCTATCCCATCTCCCCGTGGGGACTCAGGGCGACTCACAACATAAAAGACAAACATTCAGTGCCACGAAAAACCCACAATAAAATAAATTGTGTATATGTCTGCCTTCAAGTTGCCTGTCAACTTACAGCAACCCGATGAATTTCACAGAGTTTTCTTAGGCAATAAATATTTGGCAGTGTTTGGCCATTGCTTTCCTCTGAAATACATCTTACATCACCTGCCATTTGTGCATTCCTGCATTTCAAGGAGTTGGGCAGGATGGCACTTGTGGTCTCATAGGCTTGGAAGTCATTGAGTCTATGATTTCTGGGAAATCTCCCATCCATATACTAGCCAGACATGACCTTGCTTAGCCTCCAGGATTGCATGGGACCCAGTGCCACAGGTATGTTTTCATCAATTTCCAGGCATTTACAAGATCACAGAATATCATTAAGCAGCTTTTAAATTAAAATTTGTAAACTAGGCTGAAGCCAGCAGAGTGTTGATATGTGTGCCTTAATTTTTATATAAACGTAAAAAAGGAAAGAAACTGCAATGGTTATGTTACCAAAAACATGTATTATATGTTTTCATAGTGATGCTGTTAACAAGCTGGATATTTTTCACAATTGCATGAATGCATGAGATTCTGAAGGAAATGGTAGGTGGCTGCTGTAAATGTTGGCCTCCTAAAATAACCCAGCTGCCTGGATAGAAAACAGCACGATATTTTGTGTGAGAATTAGCGGGTCAAGTTAAGCAAACAGATGATCAGCATTAAGGTTTCCAAAAAAAGACATAATTGCTCCTTTGAAAAGCTGCCTTATTTTTTAAAATATAAACTTGTTTGTTCTTCTAGGTTCAAGAAGGCATTTGAGTCAGAACCAACGTTACAGTCAGGAATTAATTATGCAGTGCTTCTCTTGGCCGCTGGACACCAGTTTGATACCTCTTTTGAGCTACGGAAAGTTGGTAATTATAGCCTGTTGATGCACAGACAAATCAAGTCCAATGACAGCATTTTCAGCACCTTCTGTTTTACAGGAAACAATCTGGCAAAAGTAGTCAGAGTTTTTTGTTAGTAACTTGGCACTTCAATTACCCTTTCCATTAAAAAGGTATTCCTTTAGCAACTACTTTGTTCCTACCAGTTGCAATCATCATGACTGTGAGGTCAGTTTTCAGGGTTAAATTTCTTTGAAAGAGATGATAAACAAAAGAGGACTCACAATAACATTGTGTTGAATTATAAATGGGGTGGTTCTCATTATATGAACAATTCTTATATTTGAGTCACCAAGGCTCATCTTTGGCCTTGTGAGGTCTTGCATGCCACTATTTATCAGCAACCTGTGACAAATCAGTAGTTACAGTTACTTTTTGTAAAATATTTATTTATCTCAAATGTAACTTGTACTTTGTGTAAAGGATTCTAGATCATTGGCTCCCAAACTTTTGTGCTCCAGTTGTTTTGGACTTCAACTTCCAGGAATCCCATCCAGCTTACCGTCTGTTAGGAATTGTGGGAGCTGAAGTCCAAAATACTTGGAGGACTAAAGGAACTCTACACTAAGGATCCTTAAACCTTTTAAACAGAGGGCCAGTTCACAGTCCCTGAGACTGTTGAGGGGCTGGACTATTGTTTGAAAAAACATGAACGAATTCCTATGCACACTCCACATATCTTATTTGTAATGCAAAAAAGCATGAATGAACAATGTAGTATTCAAAATGAGGAACATCAGCTTATCAGTATTTCAGTGGAAAGTGTGGGCCTGCTTTTGACTGATGAGATAATCAAGGAATTCGTTGCTGTGTGCATTCACGTTTTTTCAGCGTAAGTCAAAAGTTTAGGGCAGGGGCTGGGTAAATGACCTCAGAGGGTCACATCTGGCCCGTGGACCTTAGTTTGGGGACACCTGCTCTAGAGAAACTAGTAGAACTGTTTTCTATATTTTTAATGTGCTCTAGGCCACTGCTTCTTAAACTGTGGGTCCTGACTCCAAATGGGGTCCCCTTAACTCAATGTTGGGGTCCTGAAAAAATTGATTAAATTTACCAAATTTAGTAAAAGTTTTCTGAATTCCACCTAGTGGCTGTTTTAGACATTTACATTAATCTGTTTATGGTGGACTCTGCAGAATATCCCTTTCCTTCATAAAAAGGAAAATCAGCCAGTTTAGCAAGCTTTGCCAATGCTGATTAGTTATCAGTAAATGTTTGATTTTTATACCTATGTTATATATTTCAGGCTGAAAGGCTCACAATTGCAAATTTTTGCTCTAGTCTACAGACGTCTACAGAAACTAGAATGGCCATTTTTATATGGATAGTTTGTTACATCACCACTCATTTTTATGGTTTTCCCTCTGAAGAGTTGGTGAAATAAATGGTTATTCTGTAGTAGTAACTGGACAGTTCTTTGTAGGGTATGTTACAATTATTACCAGTTTTGATAAGATTCCTCATATATTTCTGAACCTGAGGACGAAAATGAGACTTTGTACAAATTTAGTCAGTGGATCCATCAATGGGACAGGTTAGCCACAATACACTTATTCCCCATTGATTTCAGTGGATTTGTTCTAAAGATAAAGGTAAAGGTTTCTCCTTGACATTAAGTCTAGTTGTGTCCAACTATGGGGGGTGGTGCTCATCTCCATTTCTAAGTTGAAGAGCTGGCGTTGTCCGTAGACACCTCCAAGATCATGTGGCCAACATGACTGCACGGAGTGCTGTTACCTTCCCACTAGAGTGGTACTTATTGATCTACTCACATTTGCATGTTTTTGAATTGCTAGGTTGGCAAAAGCTGGGGCTAACAGTGGGAGCTCAATTAATTGATCAGGATTAAAAATTCACAATTCCCTGACAAGCGGTTTCTGTTGGGGCTGAGTTATGTTTTGACACTGGTGGGTTTAAGCAGACCACAGAATATTTCAGTTCATATAAATGACACTCAGAATTCTAGGTGGCAAGATTAGTGCTGTCCTCTTCATCTTGTTTGCCAGTAGTAGTGATCCAGAATCAAGCAACGTTAAATATTAATTTTTATTCCCTGGCATCCAAATATTATAAGAGACTGGTTTTTAAATAAGCATTGTAGCAGGGGATAAGGGCGTGGGGAGAGAAGAAAACCATTTGTCAGTTGGAAAAAGCTTAAGATGTACTAATTTAAGTCAGGCTTAAGTGTGCATCAACATGAAGCAGCTGTCATCCAATGCACTTTTTTCCTTTCTGTCTTGTTTCTTTAGGAGTAAAGATAAGCAGCCTCCTTGGGAAAAAGGGAAACTTGGAGAAATTACAGAGTTACTGGGAAGTGGGCTTCTTTCTGGGAGCCAGTGTCCTAGCAAATGACCATACAAGAGTGATCCAGGCTTCTGAAAAACTGTTCAAATTGAAGACACCAGCATGGTAAAGCACCACATTCTCATACCATCAATGTATATTTCATGAAATGACTGTAAATATGTAGATAATTGTATGTATACAACATTGCAGAAGTGGTCAACTATAAGAGGACCAATTTTCTCCAAATCCCATTTTCCTCTCTGCATTCCCTCTCTAAATGGCAACAGAAAGTGGCCTCTTCCTCTTCCCATTTTGAGAGGGACCACAAAAGGAAAATGGAAGTATTAAACATAGTTCAGGGTTTTAAGTTGTTTGTGCAGGTGAGTCAGGGAGATTATATGTGTATTTCCTGCATGTTGAGGGTCTTTTCCCATAGTTTGGGTGCAAAAAATGCCAGAAACATGTGGGTTAGGAGCGTGGACAAAGGTGGAAGGTTGGGATTGTATTTGGCCTTTGGGGCTGCACTTTGCCCACCACTATTGTTATGATCTTAGCATTTAAAAAAAGAAAACTGAACAACACTTGGGCAAATTAACAAAAGTTCCTTTTGTTAGGAAGCTTTTGAGTGCCCAGATGATTTTTACGAAGACTCATGGCTTTGTTTTGTGTTTTCACAAACTCTTTTGAAGGAATTTCGCAGTCTAAAAATAGGCTCCAAAGCTAGTGAAGAGACAGGGAGGACCAAACTTTAACAGGAAGCCTGGCTGTCATCTTTTTCCACTAGATTATAGCTAAAAGCCCGAAATAATGGACTTTGGCTTTGACCACAGTATTTAAAGAAAGGAGTGGTCTTTCTCTAAATGCACAAAAATAATACATCATAAAAAAGAGGGTTGTGAGTGGGAGGCATTAATTTGTAGGACAGAGTCCTATTTAAAATCAGTTAGGGTTTAAGAGATACATTTCTTTGGATATCGTCTTTTTCTTGGACTTTAAGAATAGTAGGTAGAATCTGTAGAAAACTCTTGTTCTTGCTTGAAAAAAAGAGGCAATCCTGGGTGCCAAAACTAGGACTTTTAGATCTGGATAGTAAGCCAATATCAGAGAAGGAATCAGAATAAGATGAGAGCAATAGATAGTGAAATCTATGGTATGTAATAGCTGTGCTTTTCAGGGAGTCATTTTTCTTAAAAATGTAATAATAGCTATGATAGCTGTGCTTCTCCAGGAGTCATTTTCCTTAAAAATGCAAGGAAGCTGGAGTGCAAGTAGAAATGCCAAGAAAATGTGATTGATGCTGATAATCCTTGGCTGAAAACCTAATTAAGACAGCGTATTGGGTAGGAAATTGCCAGGATAGTGTGGTGGAAAATGAGTGAACAGTTTTTGTATCCTGTTTGTACCCTGTACCCTGTTTGTATCCTGTTGCTCTCCTACTGGTCCTATAGAATGCAGGGGAAAATCATACCTATAATAGTGGCTAATTGAGATAATGTGTTTATTGATTGTACTATCTGTCTCTCATGCCCAGGTACCTGCTTAGTGCTCTGTGTCTGTGATGTCTAAACACAGCACTAGTTGTGTTGACCTAAACTGGGATCTGTCATATTGCATTGCATGTTCTTTTTGGGTGCCAGGATACATCAAAATGAGATGTATCCTTCAAGAAACTTAAATCAGATTATATGGTTTTCCTGGTCCTCATTTTATATACATGTGAACTATGTTAGGGTGAGGCCCTCAGTTATCCTTGTCTTACTCTTTCGCCACTACAGCATACTGTACTTAGGTTTGGGCTATGAATATTTATGGAAGGACAGCATGTCATCAAACAAATGGATTTTCTGGATTTGTTGTAGTCCAGCCTTTGATTGTGCCTGTACTTGATCTCACTGGGGATTCTAAGCCTGTTAGGCAGCCTGATGATGACAGTGGGGATTCTGGGCCTGCAGATCAGCAAGAGAATCAGGAGAGTTTAAGCTCTGACAATGAGAGTATTCTGTCCGAGGAAGGCAGTTCTCTGGAGATGCAAGGTCAGAGGCAGAAGTGAGCTCAGGGGAGGAAGATGCAAGGGAGGAAGATATTACTCCAGACGGATGAACTAATGAGCAGCAGTAAGATAGAAGATCAATGTTCCGTCAGCATAGGATATCTCACAAAGCAGTGCGAAGATCAGCTCACTCATTGACAAAGAAGCCTTTATCAGTTTTGGAAGGGCAACGTTGAGTTTTCTGTCTATATTAGAAAGGCCAGCAGAGTATTTCCTCAGTCCAGACAATATTGATGTTGGAGCCAATTCAAGTCTTCCACGGGATGTTTAATTCCAGATTTCCTTGTGTTCACGCTTCCTGATTGCATGTTTCATGTTTCATATTTCTACGATCTGTTCTTGTGTTGAATGTTTGGACTTTACCTCCTTTTGTATTCCTGGTTTTTAATGCATTTTATGTACTTTAAACTCTGAGGATTATTCCTGTTTTTTGGACATTGATTTTTACACTATTTTGCTAGATTGCGTTATATATATATTCTTCAATAAACTGCTTTGCTATTTTATCTGGAACTGAATTGTGTCTTAAGTATAGAGCAAATTGAAGTTGAATCCAGATAAGATAGAGGTCCTTCTGGTCAGTCGCAAGGCTGAGCGGGGTATAGGGTTACAGCCTGTGCTGGACGGGGTTACACTCCCCTTGAAGGGACAGGTTTGCAGCTTGAGAGTTATCCTGGACTCATCACTGAGCCTGGAATCCCAGGTTACGGCCATGGCCAGGAGAGCTTTGTCACAAGAAAAACTTGTGCACCAGCTGCACCCGTACCTTGGGAAGCCAGACTTGGCCACGATGGTCCATGCTCTCATTACATCCAGGATAGATTACTGCAATGCACTCTATGCGGAGTTGTCTTTGAAGACTGTTTGGAAGCTACAAATAGTCCAACAAGAGGCAGCCAGGTTAATAACTGGGGCGGCATACAGGGAGCATACAACTCCCATGTTGCGCCAGCTCCACTGGCTGCCAGTTTGCTGCAGGGCACAATTCAAAGTACTGGCTTTGACCTATAAAGCCTTAAATGGCCCGGGCCCAATTTACTTGTCCAAACACATCTCCCCCTATGAGCCATTGCGGAGATTAAGATCCTCCGAGGAGGCCCTGCTCTCCATCCCACCAGTGTCACAGGTGCGATTGGTGGGGATTCCCCCCCCCCCCCCCGAGTATGGCACTCCCTTCCTGGTGAGATCAGATCGGCTGCCTCCCTCCTGTCCTTCAGAAGGATGGTAAAAACTTGGCTGTGGGACCAAGCTTTTGGGACAGTGCAATAAGCAGTGATAGGAAACCTTACCAGGCCAATTAGATTACATGCAGATGATCAAGACTGTTTTAAACGGTGTATTTTAATGTTAAGACGAATGTTTTTAATGTTTAATGAATATAATGAATTCATGCCCCAGCATTGAATGTTTGCCATTTGTATGTTGTGCTTTACCCTGAGTCTCCTTTGGGGTGAGAAGGGCAGAATATAAATGTTTTAAATAAATAATAAATATAGGTTATTCCCAGTCTTGGACCCTAACCCTAACCCTTGGAGATATAAGCCTGGGGACAGGCATATAGAGAGAGAGTTTGAGCAGGAAACCCCAAGCCATTAAGGACTTTGAATGTCAGCAGCAGAATCTTGAATTCAGACCAGAAGCAAATGACAACTGTTGCAGCTCCATTAACATCAGCATTATGCATTTTCTATATAGTACACTCCAGACATCAGTCCTGCTGCTTCATTTTGCACAAGGTCTGCCTCCATGTCATCTCTTATGTAGAATACTTTCAGAGTAGGCTGGCTGAAATCCAGAGTAGTCTCTTGAAGTAGCTGATACTCCCTGTTCTTTAGAAAGCTTCAGAATGGCTTCCTTAAAAACAAGTTTCTATATACACACATATACCTCAGTTAACAAAGCAGATGTGTTTCTAGACGTTGTGTTTTTAATGGAAAATTGGTACCTGAGGCTAAAATGATAAAGGGGAGAATAGGGATCGATTCCTTTATCACTCACAAAAAAATAGTTCAACATATTTCAGCAAAGGTTTTGTTCAAAGCTTACAATATGCTCGTGTGTAATAAAACAACCAGGTCAGGTAAGGATTGTTTAAGTAAACTTTTATTAAATAAACGTCAAAATTTCTTTTGAAATATATCCAAGGACAGTTCTTTCACCAGTCTCCACTTTTGTAATGGTTTCCATTTTGATCAGTATACTAATAAGTCTCCTTTTTTTAACATGCTAGAAAGAGCTCATGTGCACTTTCCCATTTTCTCTCAATTGTAATGTTTCCACAGTCTGAGTAAGAGATTCTGGGGAAAACTGCTATTTACCTGACTTCACAACTAAAATAGGACAGCTACAGCAGAATCTCATTCTTTCCCAAGTTTACTGTGGAGGCACTGCTACGAACAGATGCTGAATATCTGTGAAACTCCAGCCTTCCTTCACCATCTTCTCAATGCCAATACTGCAACAAAAAAAGCCTTCAGGAAATAGAAAATAAGAAAGAAAAGCTCTGTTAAAAAGCTTTTTAGTCAGAGGCTTTGTTAAATGTAGCATCAGGCTTTGTAAACATTTTTGAGATAGATGCAATATGCAGCAATTGCTTTGTCCTAATATCAATAATGTTACCACATTAATTTTCCAGATTCTTGCATTCTTTTATCTGAATTTATTCTTATTTTCGCTTTATAAAATGGCAGGAGCCCCTGGTGGCGCAGTGGGTTAAAGCACTGAGCTGCTGAACTTGTTGACCGAAAGGTCGCAGGTTCAAATCTGGGGAGCAGGGTGAGCTCCCGCTGTCAGCCCCAGCTTCTGCCAACCTAGCAGTTCAAAAACATGCAAAAGTGAGTAGATCAATAGGTACCGCTCCGGCGGAAAGGTAATGGTGCTCCATGTAGTCATGCTGGCCACATGACCTTGGAGGTGTCTATGGACAACGGTGACTCTTCAGCTTAGAAATGGAGATGAGCACCAACCCCCAGAGTCAGACACGACTGGACTTAATGTCAGAGGGAAACCTTTACCTTTATCTAAAATGGCAATGAAAGGTGCAATAAGTCGTTTCTTTCTCTGCTCAACAACAGACACATCTTGATGTTATGTTCATGTCTGACCAGAAACATTTATTTTTTAAAAGATGCAATTGCAGAAAACGACACAGCAAGTTTGCAACAGTTGTTATTCATAGAATATCCAGTCTTACAAAAATTACACTGTTTGTTCAGTTCATAGATGAGGAAGAGTGCAATTGCAAAATGTAGTTGCTAGGCAACTGCAATGCTGTCAGTTGATTTCAGATCAAATTGTGGAAGGAAGGGGTTGTAACTTGGTTTAGAGGTACTGCTGACTCCTGATTTGGGAGGACATCAGTTATGGGAGCCACAGCTAGCCCACGAATAGACAACGTATGCAGCCTAAAAGTGATCTGTAGCTGCATTTTATCAGTTTGGCTCCTTTCTACAAAGTTGGAATGGTAGCATTGCTAGGATGGCGGGACCTTTCTGGCTAAGGAGACCTGGCAAATGCCTGGTTTGGAGCTTGCTGACATCGGAGAACATAACAGGTTACTAAATAAGAACTAACATGAAAATAGAAAGAGCAGAGATACAAGTGAAGCAATGTTTTTCCTTACATTTTTTCAGTGCTTGCATGAAAGTATGTAGAAATGAAAATTCAACCCTTTGGTATCTATGCACACTTCCATCCATATAAATGTGCATAGCATAGCAACTTTGTTCAATGACACCTGAGTTCTTAAAGCATTTCATTTTTCACACTTTATAATTTTGCACTATAATTTTACACATCTACCTACCTACCTACACATACATACACACACACACACACACATATATGCATGTTTAAAGCATATTTAAAGCACAGGGAAGGATTAACTTCCCTGTGGTGTTTGTTTTGCTGTTTGTGTGCTTGTTCAAAAGATTTCACTCACTTTCTGTCCCTGTGATTGAATTTTGGAAAAAAATGGCTTAATGGGGAAACAAGCATTGGTGATAACATTTCAGTGGAGACACCTTTTCCCCATGATAACTTTTCTATGAGTGAATTTCTCTCCCTGGAGGTAGACATCTCTCACTTTCTGTTTTCTCATCCAAATTCTTAATTATGAAATGTAGATCTATAACTTGGGGACTAACTGTAGCGAGCCACTGAATCACATAGCTAAAATGAAACTTGGATCAAGGCATTCTTTCATTTATTTATTTTATGGCATTTCTATTCTGCCTTTCTCAGCCCGGAGGTGACTTAAGGCAACTTACAACTGGCACAATTCGATGCCACAATGGTCATTTTTTTGCTTCACTCAGTTATGTAGCTCCTGAATTATTTGCATTGATGATATAGTTTAAATTGATTCAAAATGCTTCTGACCAGATTTGGGATTTTTTTTTTTAGATCTATGTTTTATATACATCTTGTACACGTAGCCTTTTATACAAAGTGTTTTATACAAAGTATTTTAATGTCCATAGGACAAGGTTTGTGTACCTTGAACCACCAGAAAGCAAACTTGTCACCATCCCAGTCTCAAAATATGGACAATTTTGAATTTTGGAATATTTTGGATTTCTAAAGATGGGGTACTCAGTTGCCTTATACTGGGATACTTTTAACGATTGTGTAGAAGAGGAATTTCCCTGCTGTTGGAATGTACATAAGTGTTGATGCAATTGCTTCATTGGGCTTGCCTTAGCTATGATTAGGGATAGCGCTTTGGCCTTCATTTCAGTACATAGCGCATGTACCTATACTCACCCAGAGTCTGTACATTGAGTCTGTACTTGAGAGAGGGTCTAGAGCACCTCATTGATGACCATTAAAGTGCAAACAGTTAATTTGCATTCCTAAACCTTATAGAAACAATTTTTAAAGAATCCAATATATTGATAAAAGGGCTCTCGGGGGGGGGGGGGGGGGAAACATAAGCAATCCAGTCTGTTGTTTCATCCACTACAGTGTTGCACACTGGGCTTGCCCTTCAGCTAGAGCTACATGCAAAATATTGGTTGTTTAAGCTGACAAATATATGCTAATAATTAAGGACAAAGTTCCTGGTACTCAGGAAGTTGTGGTTGTTAGAGGAAGGAAATATGCAAATTCATTCACACAAACCTACTGGAGGGTTGAACAAAACCGACAGTTGATTTTAATCAATTTGTCATTTTTTTCTAACTTAACAGTGAAAGAAATCTTTGTTCTGTGTGGATTTTGTGTTTTGTGCGCGTGGGTATATATAAACATTAAAATGTGCATATTCTTTTAAGAACGATTGCAAGCATATTTTTCAACTTCGCAAAGCTTTGTTGTGTTTCTTTTCAAAATATATGAATGTTCTTCATGTGATTTCAAATATGAATATTTTATGTCTTCATGGTTTCAAACATGCAACTTTACTTTTTTTGAGCTACATTGCAAACCTCAGAAATGCATGAATATGGTGAACTAACTACATTTCAATCTTTCAATTCCTCTTTAAGTCTGGAAAATTTAGTTGTTCAACTAACACTGAAATATCAACCAAACTGATTTTCCAGCTGTCTCTCTGTTTTTCTCTTCAAATGTTCTTTTACAGTAAATAAGTTTAGTTTTTGTTTTATTTATTTATTTTTGCGAGGCTGACATTTAGGAGTAGAGTCTGTCCACTCTGATGTAGATTAGTAGTGGTTCTACAAAGTCTTGTACAGATGGTTTTTCAGAAGATCACAGTCAATGATTCCTTCAGCGAGAGATTCCAAAGGTTTTGGACATGCCATGCCAAATGATAATGAACAATAGAGGTGATTCAACAAAGAATGCAGACTTACTTGGACTCTCACCATCCCTTACCATTGGCTATGCTGGCAAGGGTTGGTGAGAACTAGAGCTACTATCTGGACAACCGTATGTCATCTAACTCTGTGTTGTATGACTCCTGAAAACCATCTATGTTCCAAGTTACACATGCTGTGGAAATAGCAGTGAAGACACAAATGTAACCCAGTAATGTGTAAATCATACTTGGTTTGGGGTTTTTTCTTTCTTAATTTGAAGGTATGCTCCATCAGGATAAATTCACATAAAGGGAGATATGGCAGTGTGGGCAAGACAGGCCAGATAAAGGAAAGATGGTATAGAGGTGCTTTAAATCTGAGGTGTCTTGCTCTGAGGTATGGCAAGACATACCTTTGACCTGGTCTTTCCTGTTGGGTAACATAACCACAACAACTGGACTGTTGCCTCATCTGATCTTTGCTGTTGTTGTGATCATGTTACATTACATTTGGTTTCAAGCCAGGGCATGGCACTGGAGCAGCCTTAGTTTTTTCTGACATATGACAGGTGGAGGACAGGAGGATTGCTACCGTGCTAATCTTTTTGAATCACTCAGAAACATGGGACACCATTGATCATAGTATCAACTTTGCCAGATGGGGATGTAGTACAATGTATTATAGTGGTTCCTCTCCTATTGAAAACAGTTCCAGGGTGTAAAATTGAAGGTACCTTTTTAGATCCATTCCCATTAAGCCATTGGTAGCCATTGGATTCCATCTTGTCTCTCATGCTTTTTAGTATCCATGTAAACCCATTAGCAGAGCTGGGAATGCCATCAGTTTGTTAATGACCCTTAGCTAACTGTCTTATTATAATTAGCATGCACAGATGCTGGTCAATGTCTGGATGCCGTACCGGGCTGATTGAGTGCAAATAAATGGGGCTAAAGGAGGTTTTCTGGATTGATAGTTCTCATGTCTGAGAGTTGGGTGAACACTCTGCTTTGGATGGCATGGCACACCTTCCTCTGAAGGAGCAGGTGCATGGCCTTGGAGCGTTCCTAGACCTGTCTCTCTCACTCAAGATCCAAGTGGACTTTGTGACTCAGAATGCTTGACACCAGTTTGTACTATGGTCTTTTCAGAACAGGAATACATTAACCACATAATCAACACTGGTAACTTCCTGATTAGAAACTTATGCAGTACAGCCTTTCATATGACTTGGAAGTCAAACCTTGTGCAAAATGCAGCAGCAGGATTGGTGTCTGAAACATACTATATAGAAAATGCATAATTCTGGTGTTAATGGAGCTGCTATAGTTGTCATTTGCTTCTGGTCTGAATTCAAGATTCTGCTGCTGACATTCAAAGTCCTTAACGGCTTGGGGTTTCCTGCTCAAAGTCTCTCCTTATATGCCTGCCCCCAGGCTTATATTTGTTGGGATGGGTCTCCTCTGTGTCCTGCCAGGGGAGTGATACGTTGTGGGTGATATGGGTGAGAGGCTTCTTTTTGGTGGCTCCCCATTTGTGGAATCCCTTCCTGTCAAGATCCAATTAGAACAAATGTTGGTTTATTTCTAGCATCATGTAAAAACATTCCTTTTTAACCAAGCTTTTACTTTATTTTTTAAAATGTACATAAACATAATTTTTGAATGATTGAGCCTTTTAAGCTATCTTTAATTGTTAATCTATTTAGCATGCTGTTGTCCTTTTTAGAGTATTTTGTTATTTTTAAATTTCAAATATTTTCAAATTCTTTATGTTTGCTTAAACACAACCCTGAGTCCTACAATAAAGGAAGGGATGTGTATGTTGATGCCTTCAAGTTGCCTATTGACACATTGGGCTTATAGTGTTTTCTCAGGCAAGGAAGACTCCGAAGTTTTTTCCTCTAAAATATAGCATACAGCACCTAGTATTTTCTGGTGGTCTCACATACAAGTCTTAACCAGGGCTGTCCCTGATTGGATTCCAGGAGCAGACAAGAATGCCTTAAGATACTTAGGCAGAGCAAAAGCTGTTCGAATAAAAAATACTAATAAACTGATTTTGATTAAGGTTTTGAAGTATTTTTAACATGGAGTATATGGGATTCTCAGAAGTAATGGATTAGGGGTGGGCAACTGTGTCCTGCCAGGGGAGTGATACGTTGTGGGCAACTGTTGGAGGGTAGTAGGCTGCATGAGCTCCTTTCCTTCCTATACACTCACCCAGGAGACCTCTTGTAAATATATCCATGTTTTCCATTTTACATGTCAACAGCTGCAAAGGTGTATTAACAGGTGCAAAGAATACTGTACTTAATTATAAATAATAGCATTCGTTTTCTTTTTATTGATTTATCCTAGGTACCTCAAATCCATTGTGGAGACTATCTTAATATATCAGCATTTTAAGAAACTAAATCCAGAACAGCAAATAGCCAAAAATGATCTTGTGGATTTTTGGATGGATTTTCTTGTTGAGGCCACAAAGTCAGATGTGTCGGTTGTTAGATTTCCCGTAAGTACATTTTACAGTCTTGACTAATGTTCCTGGCCCACGGTTATTTGGATAGAAAAGCATTTTAATTGGAAAGGCAGTAAGCTTCCAATAACAGAAGAAGGTGACCTGAAATACATTTAAATCCTGATTGTCATTCAAGGAGGTGAACATGGTTCTCTTTTCCCTGTTTTATTTGCACATCAGAAGTGTGAGTTAGAGCAAGCTAAACAAGCTTCTAGGCTTCAGGGCCAATGAAAAGCATATGGCAAAAGAGAAGGTTTGAATCTGGGTTTAACCAATCGTACATTTCACTGAAAATCGTAATTGTTATCTTGTATTCATGACTTACTTTCTACTGTGCTCAGGATCCATCATGCACTACACCATTCATCTGGATTTCATGGACCCTTTGGTAATCTAGCTGTCTGGAAGGATTACCATGGGATGGATTGGGCTTTGAAGTCCCCTTATGCATGCCTAAATACAGATCTAACCATATCTCAATATTTTTTTCAATATTCCTATGAAAATATTCAATAAAAGGAAGATTTGTGTGTTTATATATATTCATATCAAAAGTCTGTTTCATACTATCAAATTAATAATACACTATATCAAATGAAATTGTCATGTTGTTTGTAATCAGTATTGCAGTCCAGTAGGTTCAGAAGTTCTTTATGAAGGAGTATTAAATATGCCTTCACCTTGTGATTTCAGAGCTTTTCCATAAAAATTGTTGTCAAACAACCTGGACAGAATTGATTTCTGAAGGAAAAGTGTCAGACAAGTGCTTCACTCTTCCTATTTTTACTTCCTGTCTTTCCTGTAGCTGTTTTTCTTTGACAAGGCTATGAGCCCGAGTTCTCTCCTGAAAGAAGCTTAATTATGAACCTATTTGCCCTGCCTTTGCCCTCTTCAGCACTTTCCAGAAGTTTGTACATATTCTGCACTCATAGATCCACCCCCTTTTTCAATTGTGGGAATCTCTCTCTTGCTTAGGTAAAGGTAGTCCCCTGACATTAAGTCCAGTCATGCCTGACTCTGGGGTGTGGTGCTCATCTCCATTTCTAAGCCGAAGAGCCAGCGTTGTCCATAGACACCTCCAAGGTCATGTGGCCGGCATGACTGCATGGAGCGCCGTTACCATCCCACCGGAGCGGTGCCTATTGATCTACTCACATTTGCATGTTTTCGAACTGCTAGGTTGACAGAAGCTAGGGCTGACAGCGGAAGCTCACGCCGCTCCCTGGAATCGTACCTGCGACCTTTTGATCAACAAGCTCAGCAGCTCAGTGCTTTAACCTACTGCGCCACCGCAGTGTCTAATATTGCTTAGGTGTATAATATTGTGCTCTGACCTTTAAGGCATATGGCAGTTAGATTTCAATATTTTTTTTTATCATGCCTCTGATCTCTTGATGTCTTGTAATTTCTTCTTTCTTTCATGGAAATTTAATACCCTATTTACTTCACTTTCAGTGCTTCAGCTTTATTATACGACTGTTGAATGAAAAGTAATGCCTCCACCTTCGTAACTCCTCTGGTATGCAGCAGGTACTGGCTTGTTCAGTAGAGTCTCCTCTACAGTTCCATTTTAGTGGGAAGCATTAGCATTGAATGGTTGTGTTGTTAAAATGCAAAGTTTGGAACCCTGCGCAGACGATTGGTCAATGAGACTTAAGCAATGTGCAATCATTGAATTCTTGACAGCAGAAGGAATCACCTCAACATCTTTAAACTTGCTCGCCCAATGACGCACAATATTCACATCAACACAATCACCATAAACAGCTTGCATTCTCTGATGAATCTTGTTTGGGGTGACACCTTCTGCTGTCAAGAATTCAATGTCTGCATGTTGCTTAAGTCGCATTGACCGACCGTCTTCGCAGGGTTCCATACTTCACACTTTAACAACACAACCATTCAATGCTAAGGTTTCCTGTCAAAATGGAACTGTAGAGGAGAGTCTACTGAACAAGCCAGTACCTGCCACATACCAGTATTGCTATCTGTTGAGGAGTTACGAAGATGGAGGCATTACTTTTCATTCAACCCTCGTATATGCTTCTGCTTGTATTCATTTCCCTTGATAAAGTACTCATTTCTTCCCACTTCCCCATGAATAGCTTTCTTGTGATTCTCACAGAATCAATCAAAAGAAACCTAAGTACTCTAGCAACAAATATTTTATTATGGTTCTAGTTCTTCTCCTCTGTATAATTCTCTTCCACTTCCTCATAATTCTCCTCCTCATAATTCTTCTTCTAATTCAGTTGCTTCTTTGGGAGCCCCCGGTGGTACAGTGGGTTAAACCCCTGTGCCGGCCGGACTGAAGACCGACAGGTCGCAGGTTCGAATCCGGGGAGAGGCGGATGAGCTCCCTCTATCAGCTCCAGCTCCTCATGTGGGGACATGAGAGAAGCCTCCCACAAGGATGATAAAAACATCAAATCATCCAGGCGTCCCCTGGGCAACGTCCTTGCAGATGGCCAATTCTCTCACACCAGGAGTCACTCCTGACACGACCAAAAAAAAAAAAAAAAGTTGCTTCTTTGTCTTCTGTGCTCCTTCTCCTCATTCCAGGACTGCAAATACTTTTGCTTATTGCCAGATCAATCCTCTGCATTCAACTTGATAACATTCAGAGAAATCCCCATATCCTATAATGTGACTTTCAGGGAGTGATATTATTACCACATTTCCTGTCAGTTCTCCTTTTTTTCTGCATCAGCACTATTTCCATATATATCATACATATGTAGTTCTTTCTTTCCTAGCAGTGGAGGCTCCACTTTCTCGTTTTGTTTCCAAGTTGCCTGTGCATACTACAATATGAAACTATACCCAATATCCCAAAGAGTAGATAAAGATTTAGACACAAACAATTAGGCTGATCGAAGTATTGCCCCTACTTTCTCATAGGTTTCTTTCCAGTTCCTTAAATATGGTCCATAAATGATTCCTTAATGATTGAGTTGGATTTTAGGTGTCGGAGCTAGAGGAGAGAGCCCAGAACATTAGCAGTGTGTTTCTGCGTATGGGAGAAACACTTCCCAGATCCAAGACTAATAATAAAATTAGTCATTTTGGTGCCAGTGAAACTCCTCTGCAAAGACCACAAAAATATGAGGTTTGGAGATTATACGGTGCAAATGTACAGTGTTGCTTCTTCACACAAATATTTTCTGACATGTTTGCCTTCAGGAATCCAAGAACAGAAGCATAACAATAAAGTAGAGGATTCTATAAAACTAAAAGTCGGGATTTTTTTTTGGCTGGAAAAATACAATAACATTTAAAGCAAAGATAAATATGTATTTTATAAGATTTTCCCATAGTCCCAGATTTTCTGAGCTAAATCTAAAAATGTCAGTGTCTAATACATACCTTTACAAGAACTGCTAATATAGCAACATTTAATGGTACCTTTTTCTGTTTTTCTGCTCAAAGGTGTTAATATTAGAGCCTACAAAAATCTACCAGCCTTCATACCTGTCCATCAATAGTGAGGCTGAAGAAAAGACTGTCTCTATCTGGCACGTTATGCCTGATGATAAGGTAAGCTGCCACCCCAGCATTTTTGAACAAGAGGTAGATGTAATCTCTTTTATACAAGTTGTATCCTGCAACTAAATTATCCCTAGAAGCAGCTAACTGATTTGAATGTTGAAGGCCTGGGGGAATTGGAGATGTTTGGAGAATAGGAAAAAGGTTCAGAGCCTATAATATTTGAGAGAGCAAATAACAAAGAAGCCTTTAGAGAAGGAAGTAATGGATGATAGGGAAGAAAGGGAGTATTAAGCAAAGCATGTCCATACATGCATTTTCAGGACTGGGATTAGGAACTTTGTAATCATAACAAGCTGTGTATTGCCAACTCAGAATGCTTGTCCATCCTCATTAGCATTGTTTACACTGTTCACATTTTAAGACAGGGGCCTTTTCCAGCTCTGAGGAGATGCCAGGGACATTGGACCTTCTGCATTCAAAGTATATAATCTACCATTGAGTAAGGGACTTTCCCCAAAGGAATCAACCATCTTTGTGGCACAGCAAATGCAGTGTTGTGCTGTAGAGAGATTGGCCTCTCTGCACATTTAAAACTTTCTCTGGCAAAGAGTGCTACTCCATCATCGAACTATAATTCCCAGGATTCCACAGTACTGAGCCACAGTAATTAAAGTGGTATGAAACCGCATTCATTCTTCAGTGTAAATTAATCCTAAGTGTAATGAGCATCTGCTTCTCAAATTAGAGCTCTATTACTAGGTTGCTGTTAGTTGGCAGTGGATCAAATGGCCTGATTTGGAAATGCAAAAAAATTCATATACATGATAACAGCCAGAACTTCAAAGTGATTGAAATACATCTATCTAGATATATAGGGTAGATTGTCATTCCCACCTCAGATAACCTAAGGGTAGCATAAAGAGCTCTAGAAATTAGGCCTATGCGGTTTCGTTCGTTAATTTCGTAATTCGTAAAACATTCGTTAATTTTTGCATTTAAGGTACGATAACAAAACATATTTTCAAACCCGGAAGGGTTTTTAAATATCGAAACGGCAACTCCCACAGTATTTACGAGCTTTCGCCCGTTTTGTAAATGGGGCGGGCGGGGCGAAGGGGCGGCGCAAGCGCACACCCAGTGAGCCAAGCACCGCCCCTGCCTGTTGGGCGCCCGGCCCGCGCGCGCTCACCCTTACAACCGGCCTCCGCGCGCCATCCAATCGGCTCCGGCTCCTGCGCCCTCCTCCTCCTCCTCCTCCTCCTGGCACTTCCTGCAACACAGCTGGGAGGAGGAGGAGGAGGAGGAGGGCGCAGGAGCCGGAGCCGATTGGATGGCGCGCGCGCGCTCACCCTTACAACCGGCCTCCGCGCGCCATCCAATCGGCTCCGGCTCCTGCGCCCTCCTCCTCCTCCTCCTCCTCCTGGCACTTCCTGCAACACAGCTGGGAGGAGGAGGAGGAGGAGGAGGGCGCAGGAGCCGGAGCCGATTGGATGGCGCGCGCGCGCGCTCACCCTTACAACCGGCCTCTGCGCGCCATCCAATCGGCTCCGGCTCCTGCGCCCTCCTCCTCCTCCTCCTCCTCCTGGCACTTCCTGCAACACAGCTGGGAGGAGGAGGAGGAGGAGGAGGGCGCAGGAGCCGGAGCCGATTGGATGGCGCGCGCGCGCGCTCACCCTTACAACCGGCCTCCGCGCGCCATCCAATCGGCTCCGGCTTCTGCGCCCTCCTCCTCCTCCTCCTCCTCCTGGCACTTCCTGCAACACAGCTGGGAGGAGGAGGAGGAGGAGGAGGGCGCAGGAGCCGGAGCCGATTGGATGGCGCGCGCGCGCGTCACCCTTACAACCGGCCTCCGCGCGCCATCCAATCGGCTCCGGCTCCTGCGCCCTCCTCCTCCTCCTCCTCCTCCTGGCACTTCCTGCAACACAGCTGGGAGGAGGAGGAGGAGGAGGAGGGCGCAGGAGCCGGAGCCGATTGGATGGCGCGCGCGCGCGCTCACCCTTACAACCGGCCTCCGCGCGCCATCCAATCCGGCTCCTGCGCCCTCCTCCTCCTCCTCCTCCTCCCAGCTGTGTTGCAGGAAGTGCCAGGAGGAGGAGGAGGAGGAGGAGGGCGCAGGAGCCGGAGCCGATTGGATGGCGCGCGCGCGCGCTCACCCTTACAACCGGCCTCCGCGCGCCATCCAATCGGCTCCGGCTCCTGCGCCCTCCTCCTCCTCCTCCTCCTCCTGGCACTTCCTGCAACACAGCTGGGAGGAGGAGGAGGAGGAGGAGGGCGCAGGAGCCGGAGCCGGAGCGCAGGAGCCGGGGAGGGTATTCCTGCAGCGCCGGCTCTGCCTCCGTGGCCCGCCTGAGATGAGACCAATACCATCTGATTGCCACAAATTGAGGGCTGCATCCATCCAGGCTCTTTTGCTGTGAGTTTTCAGGGCTGTATGAGTGTATGACCATGTTCCAGAAGCATTCTCTCCTGACATTTTGCCCACATCTATGGCAGGCATCCTCAGAGGTCTGTTGGAAACTAGGCAAATGGAGTTTATCTATGGAATGTCCAGGGTGGGAGAAATGAAAGCCATTCAATGCTAATCAAGGTGACCATTACTGCAACATTCACACTTACAAAATGTTTTGTAAATATTTACGAAATTTCGTAAATAACAAAACATTTTTTTGGAAAGTTTTGTAAATATTTTAAATATCGAAACAAAAAAAACACCCCAATTACAAATCGATTTTAGAAACAAATTTTTTCTTGATCAAACAGGCCTACTAGAAATATAAAGGGGTTGGAAACTCTGGGAGATCTGACTACCCTTTGGAACCATTTTGTAAGAAGTTCTCCACAAATTGAGATATTTAGAATATCTCTGTTCTGAATAAAGCATCTAAAATGTAGACATGTCAGAAACAGCAGTTTTAAAACAGACCGGAACTTGGAGACGTTATTTCTTTGTACTATGACTCCCAGAATCCAATGGTTAGGGTTCCTGGGAAATCCAAAAATATCTCTCCCCACCTACGTTTTAAAAGAGAGGCATCATACAGGTGGACTTATCAGAGAACCAGGATTGGTTGTTGTTGCTAATTAATTCCATTAATAGCAAACTGAGGTGTATTCCCAAGAGGTAATTTATCTAGGCTCCATTTAGACTGAGAATGTAATGCAGTTTCAAACTGGTATTGAGGAAAGTAGTTTTGTTGTGCAGATGTTCATCTGCATAACATCCTATATGCAGATGTTCATCTGCATATAGGAAATCCTGGAACCAGTTTGAGGCCCAGATGGTGATGGCAGAGAGTACTGATGGACATTAAGAGCTTCTTTCCTGAGCTTTTGTTGGGGTGTGTTGTCTGGCCACTGCAGTTTGAAGCTAGGTTTGAACTGCATTTAAATCAGTGGTTCTCAATCTGTGGGTCCCAGATATTTTGGCCTTCAACTCCCCGAAATCTTAACAGCTGGTAAACTGGCTGGGATTTCTGGGAGTTGTAGGTCAAAACACCTGGGGACCCACAAGTGGAAAACCACTGATTTAAATGGTCACTGTAGATGGGACCCTAGTATCTTATAGTAAAAAATTAAAAGCAGACAGCAAAAGTGTAAAGGAAGAGATGTGAACTAAATGGATTGAGGGAAAGTTGGAAGTCAGAATGGGAATATTTTCTCAGGTGTCTTTTCAGTCAAAAAGTATTTTAACTCTAGTATTTTTTTTTTCACTACAGAATGTTGTGGTTCCTGGAATTAGCTGCTATTTTGGTACTTTTCTAGGAAACCTCTTTGTTTTATTTTCATTTTATTGTTTCTGCTTTCTAAGGAGTTGTTTCTGGCCTCAGCTACTTTTTGTAGCAATTTATAGGAAATCTTACTTTGTTGACTCTCCTTTTTGTTATTTTTGTAACAGTATGTGGAAAGCATGAGGTAATGGCTACTTCATGTTTTCATGTATGGTGCTACTAAAAGTAACAGTCAAAACTGAAGTGAAGAGCAGGGGATTCTTTCATAGCTATGCTTCGCCTTGATCGTCAATCAAACATCCCATCTGTTGTATATAAATCCAACACAAACACCAAAGGCCAAGGCAAGCATGGCCATATGCTTAGAGTATAGAGTACATCTTGAATGTTAACCTGCCAGGCTTTAGCACAGCAGGTTAACTGCCAAGCTGCAGTAAATCTTGCCAACCGAAGGGTTGACAGTTCAAAGCCCAGGTCAGGGTGAGTGCCTGACCATTCAGCCCAACTCACTGCTACCTAGGAGATCAAAACAGCGTTGTGAGTAGATAAATAGGTACTGTGTTAAAAAAAAGGAGGAAGTCTACAAGCTCTTCGGCAGGACAGGAAAGATGGAATCACAGCACCCCCACATGGCTGGAACCAAACACAGCCTCTAAGAAGCCCAAGTTGGGAAAGCCTATATGCCTCTGTCAGTGTGTCTGTCCTTTCCTTGTATAATCAGCATTGAATGTTTGCTGTATATGTATTCTGTAATCCACTCTGAGCCCCCTTCGGGATGAGAAGGACAGAATATAAATACTGTAAATAAATAAATAAAGTTTATAGGAAGAAAGCACTTTCTTTATTGTAATACCAATATTAAATACCCGAAAGGCACTAAATCCCATCTGATCTTGAAAACTAAACAAGGCCAGATCTGGTTAATACTTGGATGGCAGGTTCACTATCATTCAGAGAAGGAATGTATTCTTTGCCTTTAAACCTCCTGTGGGGGTCTCCATATGTTAATAGACGATTGGAAAGCAAATATGCACAGAGTGAATAGAACTGTTTTCCTAGCAGTAAGACACAAATGAGCCTTCATTTTTTCATAATAGATTGATTAATTTACTGTCTTTATATTCCAACTCTCCTTCAGTGAGCAAAAGGCAATGTACATAGGTCTCCTCCCATTTTATCTCCCAAGACCACATTATGGGTAGGCGAGGCCTTAAAAAGAATGACTGGTCCAAAAAGTGAGTTTTGTGGCTCAGTTGGAATATGGATCCTAGTGTAAATAAATAGCAGTCCAATATACTACAGTCTCACTTTATAACTTAAACCTCACTGGGCTTTGCATCTTCTGTGGTTATTGTTGCTGCATTTCATGGTGAGGCCTGCCTGAAAGTTGTCTGTGGCTTATTACATGTGTCAGAAATGTTCTTAACATACTCTCTAGGTTCCCACAAGGGAAACAATATGGAATATATGGCTTATTCTACAATTTCAAATTGTATTTTTTAAAAAATCATTTATACTGACCATGTAACATAGGAAGTTGTCTGATCCTTCGCTGTAGTTATATTTCCCAGTCCGGTAAATTGAAGTCGTGATTTGTTCAAGTGTGTCCATGGCTACAGAGATACCTGAGTGTAGGTCTGAAGTCCCAACATTATTATGGTATTTTGGGTCACTCTGACATTGCATCTCTTCATGACTCACCATTTAGAATCTTTCATTGCTGGAGTTGCAGTCTGAATATTCATTTTATATAGGGTTTGCCAACAGTTTCTGGTTTTGAACACTGCTGGGTTGCTCTTTTATTGTTGAGAGAGCTTGGTTCTAGTAATGACTCTTGGCTACAGATGGAACAGATGGAATTGATATTTCTTCAGCTTTCAGTAGTTCCTTAGCCCTGACACTTTGTCTTCCACTGGCTGCTAAAGCAGTTTTCCTATTGACTTAAAAAATACTGTTACTAAGTGAAGAACAGATGTTCTTGGCCTTGAAATGAACTGGGACTCTAGTGTGATGCAAAGAGAGTTTATGAACTGGAAAGTGTTTTGAAAAAAAAAAGTTTAACAAAAAGTTCTAGGCTTTTCGTTTTTTTGGGCTATATGGTCTCATGTAAGCCGCCCGAGTCCCCTTGGGGAGATGGTGGCGGGGTATAAATAAAGTTTTATTATATTATTATATTATTCTAGAAGATGGCCATATAGCCCGAAAAACCTACAACAAACTAGTGATTCCAGCCGTGAAAGCCTTCGACAATACATTTAACAAAAAGACAGGGCAAAATATAGTTTTTGGGGAAGGAAACAGAGGTTCTGAGGATTCCATGAAATAGAATAACTTGCATTTTAATCTGTTTAAAAAATCACACATTGTGTGATTTTATGAAGGTGACTGCTACACCTCTGAAAGGAGTTTTGTTTAAAGCTAGTAGCAAAATCATTTTATATATTTCTGCAATAAATGCAACTTTGCTTTATTTCTTTTGTTACAGAAAGGCATTCATGAATGGAACTTCAGTGCTGACTCTATAAGGGGAGTAAGGTAAGGTCATTTGTACTGATTGATCTAATGTGCCCCGGATTGTGGTGGAGGCTTCTTCTTTGAGGCTTTTAAACAGAGGCTGGATGGCCATCTGTCAGGGGTGCTTTGCATGTGATTTTTCTGCTTCTTGGCAGGGGGTTGGACTGGATGGCCCATGAGGTCTTTTCCGATTCTATGATTCTATATTTATCTCACTCCCATGGTGATGGTAGTCAAATGTTGTTCCTATCTCATCTTATCTCCTTGTTGTAACTTAATAGTGTGAGAGTGGCTGAATTAGTTCAGTTAGTAAAAGAGCTTCAGAGCTGACCAGACTCCAGACTGGGTTTCCAGGTCTAATCACACATCACTTCTTTCACCACATCACACTTGTATTGCACACGAAAACTGTGGCAAAGAAACAGGTACAAATTACACGTTTTCTTGTAATGAATATGCAGCCAAGGAGTCAGTTATTTCTTACTTACTGCTCATGTATAGCATTCTTTTAGAACATGATATTGAAATAAAAAATCACTTAATCTTATCTGTTGAAAAGTATGTTATATTGGAACCAAAGCACAAAAGAATTATTGATTCAAATGGAATCAACATTTTACTTAAAAGTAAAATTAATGTTTCTGAGGACCTCATCACATTGAGGCCAGGATTTGCCATGGATTGTGGCAAATCTGGTGGGGCCCAGTGGGGGGGTGTGGGGAACCCATCACCCTGTTTCCCGCATTGTCCACCTTGCCCCTCATCCATCCCAAAGGGGGGGGGAGTGTCGCCACCCGACTCTTTCCTATACAACATGGGAAGCTTCCCGTGTTGCCAAAGTGGCCTCTTACCACACTTCACATTCACTTGAGGCACAGAGCCCCACTGAAAGTAGATTAATGTTGTTTGATGGGAGCCTTATCAGAAGTACAAGTATCATAAGATGAGCAATTTGGCCCATCTGATGAGGTCATAAGTGGGATATGTTCCCTTTTTCAGGCTAGCAAAATTGCCTATGGTATTAGACAGTGGCCCTACAAGATAACAGATTTTTCCAGAACATACTTGAGTTTAATGGGCTTCAGGATTAAGAACATAAAAGAGATTTGACCTCTTCTTTCTGCCTCTTGTGTGCCATGCTTGAATATCAAGCTTTTTGCTGTGTGATGATTAATAGGTGCTATGACTAATGCAGAGAACTGGTGGAGATGTCATTTTCTTTAAAGGATTGTTCAAAGGAACTTGCACTACCCATGACTAACATATTGCATTGCGTTAGAACTGGATATTGCCTTAAAAGCACAAGAGGATAGGTATCTATTCTGAGTAAAAATAGGTGTTTTGAAGTTCAGCTTTTTGATGTTTAATTGCCTGGGTGAATTTAGATAAGAAGGCTCTTTGTCTGAAACCTGTGTCTCACACTCCCCCCCCCCCCCGCCCCCGGGTCCCCAGCACATGGGCCATATTCAAGGTTGGATTTTCTCCTCACCTTTCCTCCCTTTGCTCTGATATTGAGAGGATCTAAGGCAGTGGTTCCCAACCTTCCGAATCCCTTCTGAATCCCAACCTTCCGAATCCCAACCTTCACAACAGTTCCTCATGTTGTGGTGACCCTCAACCATAACATTATTTTTGTTGCTATTTCATAACTGTAATTTTGCTTCTTTTATGAATCATAATGTAAATATCAAATATGCAGGATGTATTTTCATTCACTGGACCAAATTTGGCACAAATACCTGATATGTCCAAATCTGAATACTGGTGGGGGTGGGGTTGATTTTGTCATTTGGAAGTTGTAGTTGCTGGGATTAATAGTTCACCTACAATCAAAGAGCATCTGAACTCCACCAACAATGGAATTGAACCAAACTTGGCACACAGAACTCCCATGACCAAAAGAAAGTACTGGAAGGGTTTGGTGGGCATTGACTTTGAGTTTTTTTGGAGTTGTAGTTCACGTACATCCAGAGAGCACTGTGAACTCAAACAATGATAGAAGTGGCCCAAACCTGGCACAGATACTTAATATGCCAAAATGTGAAAACTGGTGAAGTTTAGGAAAAATAAACCTTGACACTTGGGAGTTGTAGTTGCTGGAATTTATAGTTCATCTACAATGAAATAGCATTCTGAATCCCACCAAGGATAGAATTAGGCCAAACTTCCCACACAGAGTCCCTTAACCATCAGAAAATACTGTGTTTTCTGATGGCCTTTGGCGACCCCTCTGACACCCTCATGTGACCCCCCCCCCAGGGGTCCCAACCCCAGGTTGAGAAATGCTTATCTGAGGTCTACAGTTTTGATTTACATTCAGCCCATCGTTCAGGTGGTTTTGGCATGGAGCCAGATCCAATTTAGGAGGAGATAGGACCTAAATACCCAAGCCACTCCCAGATGAGAGGGGAACCATTCAGTGACTTGCAACCAGGTGGAATCCCACACCTGTTATTCCAAGCTTTGATCAGCACTTGGACCAGCAGAATAAGTTTAAATCAGCCATTAGAATTATAGCATGTTAATTTTGGGAGGATGGTTAAATTTTCTTATAATACTAGTCTATTATTACACTTTTAATTTTTTTTATATTTGCATATTTTCTCTTTCTTTGGTCAACTTGGTTCAGAAAAGTATGCTGTATCTATTTCAATTAATAAATGAAGTAGTTAAAGAGTTTGCCAGCATGGGAATGGTTTTAAGTATTACTGATAAGCTATCAAATGTTGAAAATACATAGAACAGCTCATTATAGGCCACAGTACTGCATTTGTACTGAAGCTGGTGAAGGGAGGGCCTTCCAAATTGCTGAGAAGAAAACAAAATTAAATATCAGGTCTGTTAACATTAACTGACTGCATAGGAAAGTTTGTCAAAGAGGACTGGGAAACATGTGATTCTCCATATTGTTGAGACTGTTGAAAATTATGATGACAGGGAGCGATACATAACATCTGTATTTCCACTTAAGCCAGTATTTCTCAACCTGGGGATTGGGACCCTGGTGGGTTGGGGGGTTGTGAGGGGGTATCACAGGGCCCACCAAAGACCATCAGAAAACACAGATTTTTTGTTGATCATGGGGGTTCTGTGTGGGAGGTTTGGCCCAATTCTATTGTTGGTGGGGTTCAGAATGCTCTTTGATTGCAGGTGAACTGCAAATCCCAGCACCTACAACTCCCAAATGTCAAGGTCTATTTTTCTGCAAACTCTACCAGTGTTCACATTTGGGCATATTGAGTATTCATGCCAAGTTTGGTCCAAACCCATCATTGTTTGAGTCCACAGTACTCTCTAGATGTAGGTGAACTGCAACTCCAAAACTCAAGGTCAGTGCCCACCAAATTCTTCCAGTATTTTTCTGTTGGTCATGGGAGTTCTGCGTGCCAAGTTTGGTCCAATTCTATCATTAGTGTGGTTCAAAATGCGCTTTGATTGTAAGTTAACTATAAATCCCAGCAACTACAACTCCCAAATGACAAAATCAACCACACCCCCACCAGTACTAAAATTTGGGTGCATCGAGTATTTGTGCCAAATTTGGTCCAGTGAATGAAAATACATCCTGGATATCAGATATTTACATTACGATTCATAACAGAAGCAAAATTATGAAGTAGCAATTAAAATAATGTTATGGTTGAGGGTCACCACAACATAAGGAACTGTATTAAGGGGTCACAGCATTAGGAAGGTTGAAAACCACTTCCAGAAGGAAGGAAGGAAGGAAGGAAGGAAGGAAGGAAGGAAGGAAGGAAGGAAGGTTGGGTTTAACCAACATTTTCAATCTAATTCTGGTATAAAGGATCAAAAAATAGTCAATGATTAAATTACTGAATTAATGTATAATTGAATCACATGTTTTGGCACAGTGTATATTTGGTACATGGATGGCTTTCAGTAAGTCATATGCCAGTTTCTTGAAAAATTGTCAACAACTATTTTTAGTCCAATATGCTTCACATTGTGGGAAATAAACACTTTAAATGAATAACCAATCTGTATAGTTTAAAGAGCAGAGGAATTTTTGTTTCTCATTGACATGTTCCTTTCCCAAAGTATATTTCATAGAATTAATCAAATAGCAGCATTTCAATGTTGTCTGTGAGCTGTCTTACTCTTCTAGTTTCTCAAAGGGGGAAAAAACTTCCAGGTTTGTGCTGGGGTGCCCCCTGATGGCTCCTGCTATAACATTGGAGCTTGAAAACATTCATTTTTAGGCTATAACATGCAATGCTGGAAATATGATTCTGTGAATTTTAGTACAAATCAGAGTTTGGAAAAGTTTCTTTGTGGCTTACAGCTCTCACAATCCTCCAGTCAGCATTACTACTTCTAGGATTTGTAATTCAAAAGTAACGTTTCAGCCTTTGCGTAGTAGTATGTGATACAATTATTGAAATAGATGACTGGTTTTTTAAGATAGAGGCTTTTGAAGGTTTCTGTCTTCATGGGAATGATCTCCTCAAAGGACAAGCAGACAAGCCCAGTTCTGAAGGATGAGATCATATTCATTATATTTATGTTAATTAGACTACTATTACTAGAAAACATAATTCACTGAAGGTACAAATGCATTTGCCAGTGACATTATTAGTGTTCTTAAGGAACCTTTGCCTTGTTATAACACTTTGTCATTAAAAAAATCTCTCCTGAAAGAGGAAATGGTTGCAGAATGTTTTCTGAATTAGGGTGCTATGATATTAATGAGAATGTGTTCTCAAAGGCTTTCATGGCCAGAATCACTGGGTTACTGTGAATTTTCCGGACTGTATGACCATGCTCCAGAAGCGTTCTCTCCTGACGTTTCAGACACATCTATGGCAGGCATCCTCAGAGGTTGTGAGGTCTGTTGGAAACTAGGCAAGTGGGGTTTATATACCTGTGGAATATCCAGGGTGCGAGAAAGAAAGACCTCTTGTCTGTTTGAGGCAGGTATGAATGTTGCAATTGACCACCTTGATTAGCCTTGAATGGCCTTGCAGCTTCAAAGCCTGGCTGCTTCCTGTCTGAGGATCCTTTGTTGGGAGGTGTTAGCTGGTCCTGATTGTTTCACATCTGGAATTCTCCTGTTTTCTTGGTGTCGTTTTTTATTTACTGTCCTGAGTTTAGAATTTTTAAATACTTGTAGTCAGATTTTGTTCATTTTCATGGTTTCCTCCTTTCTGTTGAAATTGTCCACATTCCACAGATATATAAATCTCACTGGCCTAGTTCCCAATAGACCTCACAATCTCTGAGGATGCTTGCCATAGATGTGGGTGAAACATCAGGAGAGAATGCTTCTGGAACTTGGCCATACAGCCTGGAAAACTCATAGTAACCTACTTAATGAGAATGCTTTGTCTCTAGAAATAATTCATTTTATGGAACAGTTGGGTTTATTATCTGGGTGTGGCATAATTTCTGTTTAACATGGTGATATTTATCTAAATTGTACAATACTCATGGAAGGACATAGTAAAATTCAGTTCTTATTATAGATATCCCTCCATAAATTCTTTGCCTGCCTGTCTTCAGTGGCAAAAACAGCAGATTCTCCTGATGCAGATTCACATAATGGATGGGGCATTCCTTATAATAATAGCACAAAAGATTCTTTTTGAAAACACAAAGACTGCCTCCAGGATACACTACTGAAAGGAGTAACCCATGCTAACTTTGCTTCTCTTTCAGCATTTCAAAATTTGAAGAACGATGCTGCTTCCTTTATGTCCTGCACAATTCAGATGACTTCCAAATATACTTTTGTACGGAGCACCACTGCAAAAAGTATGAGTTGGTCACTGTTTGTTATTTCCAAATCTTTTCTTGAAACTTTACCTTCTACAATGTGTATGGATATTTTCCCATGAACTTCTGCTTAGTGATTTAGCCTCGGTTGCTTTTGAATGATCTTTGGCCAAGTTTCTTCATTATCTCTCTGTGTGATATAAGTGTGCACATGAAATGTCATGCTAAATGTGCACTGCAGGAAATGAGATGGTACAGATTATATTCTGTATTCTCACACTTTAGATAGGCATTTTAAAAAATAAGAAAACTTAAAACATTTAAGAAAGCTGCTTAAGAAAACTGCACGCATGAGTAAGTTCTTGAAAAGACTAGGGTAGCAAAGTGGCTTTTACTTAAGTCAATATACAAAGAGGAGAATACTGGCCTCAGTATCATCCGTTGTCGCTTTTCCCATGTGGTAATTATCAGGTCTGAAGAGAAGAAACTCCTAATTACCTAGAGAGTCTTCGTGCAAGGAAAGGAATCTGGAAAATTAGGATCTCATTTACATGGAGAGTCTCTATGTAAACAAAAAATTGGCCCAAGAAAATAGTCTTAAGCAACAAAAAGAAATGTTATAACCACATGGTTGTGTTTTGTTGTAACATGACTCTTTTCTTTTATATGAATGTTGGCAGATTTTTTGAATTGGTTAATAGTATCACAGAAGAAATAGGAAAGAACACAGAAGAAGGCGATTGCGATGGGGATTCTTTGGAGGTAAGGAATAGCATGTGTTTGTGTTACTTTTCAAACTACTGAGAACTCTGCTCCCAAAAACAGATTATTAAACCAGAGGAGGATTTACATTAAAGTATATTATAAAGGTGACGCGCTCCATGCAGTCATGCTGGCCACATGACCTTGGAGGTGTCTATGGACAATGCCGGCTCTTTAGCTTCAGTCTTAATGTCAAGGGGAAACCTTTACCTTTATTTTATTAAAAAGGGTTCAGTGGTTCCATAAAACACTGTTCTTTGAAAAGAAATATTTATATATTTTTAACTGACTGACTTGGTTCTTTTGGGGGGAAAATAAAAAAAATCCCACCCTTTTTATGTGGAAAACTACATCTAAAGTTCAGGCTCAAAGCACTAGACCCTTCATCTTTGAAGTGCTCCAAACCCTCCCACCATCCCATTGTGTTCATTAAAATAATCCTAGAAATAAATACAAGTAAAACTGTTTGGTTGACATAAGTAAAGGTAAAGGTTTCCCCTTGACATTAAGTCTAGTCGTGTCCAACTCTGGAGGATGGTGGTCATCTCCATTTCTATGCCGAAGAGCCAGTGTTGTCCATAGACACCTCCTGGTCATGTGGCCAGCTTGACTGCATGGAGCGCCGTCACCTTCCTGTTGGAGCAGTACCTATTGATCTACTCACATTTGCATGATTTTGAACTGCTAGGTTGGCAGAACAGCAGAAGCTCACCCTGTTCCCCAAATTCAAACTGCCAACCCTTTGGTCAGCAAGTTCAACAGCTCAGCAGTTTAACCCCCTGCACAGTGGGGGCTCCTTGCTTGACATCTTCTTTTCTCAAATGTCTATAGTATGAAAAATTTATTTCAATTTGAAAGTGATTTCATTGGGATAGGATCTTGTTTTCTCCTGTTTTTGCCTCTTATGAGATCATATCATAGATACAGGAGTCATATATCTTCCTTCTGCTGTCCTTTCTGTTGCAGTATGACTATGAATATGATGAAAATGGTGAGCGAGTCATTCTAGGAAAAGGTACTTACGGCATCGTTTATGCTGGCCGGGATCTAAGCAATCAAGTCAGAATTGCCATTAAAGAAATCCCGGAAAGAGACAGCAGGTACAATAATGGGAAAGGTTGACAAATTCTGTGTCTACATTGTAGGAAGTTGTAGCAAGAAAACAAAGAGAACTTGGCTTAATGATCTCCAGAACAGGAAAACTCTTAAGTGGGTGTAGGTGGCTGCCATATCAAGCTATGTTCATTGATCATTTTTAATATGACAAGGAACCAGGTTTGACTTTAGTTCTTTAAGGTTTAAACATTTGCTTGGAATGCAAAGACTTCAGATAACAGAAAGCTTTATTTCATACTGTGAATCAAAATTTTTAGATTTTTTCAGGTGCATAGGAGATTAATGTTTTATAATGTTGTCCTTGGCCTACTTCTTTAAATTGACCACTCTTTGTTTGAATGTGGAGTTACATTTTCCAAAATCTGCCAACCAGCCTGTTCTAATTTTCCAGGCCTTATAAGAGCCAGTATAGATTTTTCCCACTCCTCACTTTTGTCAACGTTTTCACTTGGTTGTCTGGGGAAGTTGCAGATAGTAAGGCAAGCTCTTTCTCCTCCATCCCTAAAAAGGACATGTTCTTGGAAAGATGTATCTGAGAAGGCTGTGGCATCCTTCATGTTAATTTTACTATAATAGCCCATTCAGTATTGGAAGTTGGGTTGTTTTGTTATGTGTCTGTTAACTCACAGCAGGTTAATGCTAAACATGATCAGTAACACAGAATATGATACTGCAGAGAGTAATGAATGTATAGAAAGCACGGTCCTTTTACTTTGAATTATAGAGTCAGTTCCAGAAGCTGACTTTTGCAAGAAAAGAACAACATGCCAATGAATGCTATGGCCTGCTCAGACAAGCAATACATCACTGGAATGACTAATTCACCATTCACATAAATGAACAACTATGCATATAAGCAGAAGCTGGAGGTTACAAAAGCTGGTTGGCAATGTATCACCAAAAGCACAGAAAACATGCAGCCAGAAAAAAATGTGAGTCAATGGTGCCTAGAAACTGAGTATTTCCCAGTGAAGAGGGAAAATAGTGCAGATATGCACCATTGACATTTATTTTAAACCCCTCCATTTTAAAACTTTTCATTTATGTTAGATTATCTAACCAAAGAGATAAGCTTGAATTTTATTTTTCTGTTCTTGTGGTTGATTTATGTAGCCTTTGGGACTTTTACCAGCTTGTTTGCTCTGCATTATTATGTAGTTAGGAACTTATTTCCTTTTCGCAAACATTGCCAGGGCAATTTGCTGTGCTGTTTTACTTTAAAACATGGGCTATTGGGACTTCCATTATAATTTACATTGAAGCATTGAATTGTACTGCATAGAAATGCTGCTTGAATAATTCTAAATGGTCCCTTTCCTTCAGATATTCCCAGCCTCTACATGAAGAAATAGCTTTACATAAGCACCTCAAACATAAGAACATTGTTCAGTATCTTGGCTCATTTAGTGAAGAAGGATTCATCAAGATTTTCATGGAACAGGTCCCAGGAGGTATGAGGTTTCAGATTTTTCAAGTATGCTATTAACTTGGTAAGACAGAACTTGAAACTTTGTTTACTTCAAATCCTAATATTAACCCCATCATTTCCTCCCAGAATGTTCATTAACGCCCAGTGTTATTCTATACACTCTGAGTATATATATCTGAAGCCTGGCGGTTGCACTCTATGCATTTAAAGTTGTCATCCAGAAAAGTTTGTGCTTTCATAAAACCATTAATCTTAATGATGCTACAGGAACAAAAAAACAACAGCTGCCCTTTTGAAAAATTCCTACTTTTACTCCAGTTCTACATGATACATAATTCATTTCTTATACAAGTGTAGCAGCATTTAGAGCACTCACCAAAAATGCTCAGTGAATGTGTAAAGAAGGAGTGGAAACCTGCATGCTAACCCTGATTGATGTGCTCACTGGTCTCACTAACACTGTGTCGCTTTAACAAGAATGATACCTAAGCCTTTTGGCAAAATCAGAACTTCAGGATTGTAACTAAACAAAGAAGGGACCTTTACATACATGCAACATGTTCCATGGTGCTGATGTTAACGTCTAAAGCACAAATGTCACGTATTCTGAGCTGTGAAGAAAGGGCATGATGTTTGTGTTCAGATGTGGTTTCTTGGATTAAGCAACCAATCAATGCACTTTTGATCTCTGTAATTGCAGAAGAAAAATATGTTCATATTGCCCTTTTCCTATTGCAGACTATCACATCTAAGAGATGTTTAAAACAATTTGGACCTTTGATCATTTCTAAAGGCCCTGAAGGAAATCTGGGAATATTTTTTCCATCGGTGCATTTCCTGGGATTATTATGATTAGTACAGTAGTAAATTATTTATAGTTCATACACTGCTGCAATTAGATATTCAGATTGTCTGGTTTTTTGGTTTTTTTTAATAATAAGTTGCAGTATTTTTTTCAAAAGAGAAAAAGAATATCAGAGCCTTAGGTATCACCAAAGGTATCATCCTTTGTGTTTGGGATATTGATTTTTTTTACTTCGGTCGTCTAAATGTGTGCTAATGTGGTATAGTGGTTTGAATAATGAATAGAACTCCAAAAGGCTAGAATTTGAATTCCTCAATGGAAACTGGTGACTTAAGCAAATCACAACCTCTCTTTCCCTCTGAAGACAATTAAAAGCTCTCTCTAAACAAAACTGCTTTCCTCCTCAATCCTTGGATAAATTCTCCTTTGGGATACCATAATTCACAAATGACTAACAGGCACATAGTAATACCTAGATGTGGTTTGAATATGAAGCAATGATTTAAGAAATATCATTTGGACCTTACTTTTTCAACAAACTGTTGTGCCCCCAAATTTGGGGTTTTTGGATCATAGTAAGGAATGTGAAACAAAGAATATTAACCAAAAGGAGTACTCATGCCTCCTTTTTTTAAGAATGTGGGTCATATTCAGTGGAAGGTTTTGATGTTACATGTTGGGCAACTCTATTCTGAAATGCTCCAAAAACCGAAGCTTTTTGCTGCCAGCTGTCTGCTTCTTTCTATCTTTGAGGCATTCATTCACAAAGAAGAATCAGGCAGCCAGAGGACTCCCCAGAGAAATTCTGTTCAATATTGTTCCCAGTCTTGTTCCCAGACTCTGAAAACCCAAGACTTGATTCATCCTCATGTATCATACGTAATACAAGTAGAAAATAAACAAGACGCAAGGCTGGAAAGAGATACTACATTGAAAAGAGACTGAAAATATGTGAAATGGCAGAAATCTAAACATAGTGCTCGGTGCGAATCCCTGCCTCTTGCCATTTCACTGATCCTCATATCTCTTTCCAGACTTGGATGCAGTCTCAATATGTCCAAATCCAAAAAAGTCCAAAATGTGAAACACTTATAATCCCAAGCATTTTGGATAAAGGATGTCCAACCTGTACTGTAAATATCGCTCCCATTTTATGCAACAGATCGTAAAATATTGTACTATATTATTGTTTAATTCACTTCTTTTTCCTGTATTACAGGTAGTCTTTCTGCTCTTTTGAGGTCAAAATGGGGACCATTAAAAGATAATGAACAGACCATTGGTTTTTATACCAAACAGATTCTTGAAGGATTAAAATACCTCCATGACAATCAAATAGTGCATCGTGACATCAAGGTGAGAAGCTTACTTGGAGTTACTGAGTATAGCAATAAATTCATGCACTATGCAAATTCACCTGAAGTTTTTCATACACTACTGGCTATAGTAAAGGACACAGAAGAATTAGCTACAATTATGATATCATCAGAAAGTCTTTTGAGAAATAACACGTATATGAAGTGTTCATAAAATTTGTGAATGATTTTATAATATCTTGTTTTGGTTCTTTTCTTTATAAAATGTGCTCAGATTCATAGGAACTGTTTCAACTCAGCAAGCTTCATTTAATTAGAAATATTATGAGATAATATAGTAGCAAACAACTACTTAAATTAAATCGTATGGCCTACTATGGAGCATTTCTGCATTCATTTTGACTGCAAGCTGTTTTGCAACATCAGCTATAAACTAAAGAATAATCTCAAATGTTCTCTCCTTCAGGGTGACAATGTTCTTATCAACACTTACAGTGGGGTGCTAAAGATTTCAGATTTTGGAACATCAAAAAGGCTGGCTGGAATAAATCCATGCACGGAAACATTCACAGGTATCTTCCCAAATTTAGAGCCCCCCAATTTGAAAGTAAAGGAAAGCATAAGTTAAATATTAGTCTTGTGATTTCCCATAGGTTTTAGTCACCTCAGAGTTACTTAACTACCAAAAAAAACAAAAAAACCCTCTATACATTTTGTGATTTGGTCATGTACATATTTTTAGAAGGGTTTTCCTCAACAAAGCAAATTTGGACCAAGATATATACAGAGATCTAATCAGATACTGACATGGAAAGGTCTATTGAAATGTATTCTGGAATGTGATTTCTTTTCATTAACCAAGTTGTTGGTATTAGATAAGCAGTAATATTGCTTTATGACATATATATATGTTTCCCTAACTATTATCAGAAGGATACCTAGTTTCTAAATAAAGAAAAATCTAGACATTTGTGACAGAGACTCACTGATGCAGCTCCGTGTCATATATTTTCATATCTTCAGCTGACTGTCATATTGTGTGCATTCTGTTCTCTTTTGCAACCTACGAGGAGGAGCCAAGAGCAGCACGGATGTGTACACACATATATGTTTGGATTTTGCCCTCTTTCTAGAGTTATTAAATTTAATAGTGAATTAACTAAAATGCAACTAGTTGAACAGAGATCTCATACTCAAAAGGGATTTAGCAAACAGATTTAGAAGTTTCATTCAGATTGGTATAACATAATTACCAAGATATTGCTGGACTACAGCTTTCATCATATTTGACCCAGTGGTCAAACTAGCTGGGGACGATTGGTGTTGCATCGCAACAAAGTCTGTGGATCCAAAGTTGGGAATCAATTGAACAAAGCTACAGTCAGACTGTAGCTTGGTTCCATCTCTCAGTCATAATACTCAGTGGATATCTTTGGTCCACTACTGGCTCTGCTTAACAAGATTGCAATGAGGAGAAAATGAAGTGGGGAAGCCATCCATGGGCATGCACTTCCTTGGAAACAATTAAGGATAAAAATGTAATAGTATAATATAAGCAACAAGGCCACTGAGAGCATCTGTAGCAGTGTGTAAGAACTTCACTATGAACTAAAGGTCCTCATTATGGATTTCAGCTCTGCCATATACTTAGATAATTAGGTGATCCTTTTTGTCTGAGTATGATGGCCTTCCAAGTGTAGTGTCTTGGTGGTGGGCACATAGGTGACTGTGGAGCCCTATTCTTGACCCACATGTTCTTCCATAGTGAGGGCATTGGTTTCCAGTTGGAAGGCAGTCCCGGTCAGGATTGGCATGGTGAGCCTTGCTCTTGGCACATTTTCCCCTTTCGCCATCCATTCATGCCTCTTTGAATTCCACAGCACTGCTGGTCACAGCTTCCCTCCAGCTAGGGCACTCAAGGGCCAGGGCTTCCCAGTTCTCGGTGTCTATGCCACAGTTTTTAAGCCCACCTTTAAATCTCTTTTCCTGTCCACCAACATTACATTTTCCGTTCTTGAGTTGGGAGTAGAATAACTGCTTTAGGAGAAGGTGATCAGGCATTCAGACAACATGGCCAGTTCAGCGGAGCTGATGACATAGGAGCATCACTTCAATGCTGGTGCCATATACTTACTTAGGTGCCTTTAGGTGAAAGGTGGAATACAGTATGCAATCTCTTAACCTGTGCTCATACTCTGTTGAAGGACATCTACAGAAGGAGTAATGCTACTTGGCTGATTTCCCCCTGTTTTAAGGATTTATTGAATAATGACTTGGTTCAAACTATTTCAGATCTGATATTCATCAAATGAGAATTAGTATGGCACTTGCTCTTTCCTCATTTGTCTTGTGCACTGTAACAGAACCTTCCATTTCTTGTTAAAGTACAACTTCCTAATGTTCTGGTTTACCTCCAGAAAATAAACCAATTTTCCAGTCCGGGTGTAATGGGGAATTCTAGTGTAATAAACTACAGTAAAGGCTATGGTAAAAGGGCAGTGACAATGTCTTGACAAAGCTTCTCAACCTCATGAAAAATGGTATATTAAACCAAGATTGTTACGTCTAAACCAGGCCAAACTGTAGTTTCTAAAATGGTATGTAAATGCTACAGTCAAAGTACATAACACACTTATAGTACAATAACAGGTACAAGTACGCACTTAAATGTATAATTATCCAAATCTCTTTGAAAGTCTGTACTTTTAGTCCTGTGCAGCATGCCTACTCTGTCGTGTTTTGCTGTTGATCAAAGAAAATCATGCCTTAGTGAAACAAATCTCTCCTCCCTTTAATTAACAGGTACGCTTCAGTATATGGCACCAGAAATAATTGATAAAGGACCAAGAGGTTATGGGAAAGCTGCAGATATCTGGTCTTTGGGATGCACCATTATTGAAATGGCCACAGGAAAACCTCCCTTTTATGAACTAGGCGAGCCACAGGCAGCAATGTTTAAGGTTAGATTTTATCTGTATAGATTAATGCAATGTTTTTGTAAAATAAAACATTTTTAATTAAAGCCTGAGTCAAAAGAAATGGTGCAATATCCTGGTGTGGGGGGTGAGGAGAAGAATATATAAATTGTGGTGATGATTGAGATGGGCAAGTAAGTGCTTTGAAGAAAATAAGATGCTAAAACATTACTCATAGTTCCTTTTGAAAGATAGAGAATAAAAACATGTTTAAAATAAAGCTTTGGAGAGGAGAGAACAGTTCATGCTGGTTTTGTTTAATATTAGGTTTAAAGGAAAATACTTCTCTGATGAAAAGTGGTCTTGATTGTTTTCTTATTTCTTCTGCATCAGGTTGGCATGTTCAAAATACATCCCGAGATCCCTGAATCCATGTCAGCTGAGGCAAAAGCCTTCCTGTTGTGCTGCTTTGAGCCCGATCCAAACAAGAGAGTCTGTGCAAATGAACTTCTTGTCGATGACTTCTTAAAGGTCACAAGCAAGAAGAGGAAGTCCCAAGCAAAGCTAGCAGGTAAAGGAAAAACATGGCCTAGCTGAGAAAGCTTAGAATCATTACAAGTTCTGATTAATGCAATAGAGTGACAGCTTTGTCAAGGGTCCAAACATAGAGTAGTATAATCAGTAATGTCCGCCTGCTGTTGGTTTGTATTTATGTTGTTCCAAAATGCTTTGTAAATATTGTTAAGAAAGTGGGTTTGTTTTTAAAGGGAATAACTTTACTTTTTGTCGAATGGACATTAGTCATGACAGGCTGGACTGGGGCCTAAATGTGTGCATAGTTTTAAAATCCACTCAGAATGCAGTTGTGTGCTATGCAGAATCTGTTCAAGATGTCTTTGCAGCTGTATTGCACCTAGATACATGTAATACATTTTGGATTTTTTTCTCTTTTGCTTTTCTCCAGCACTCTCAGTTGGATCAAATGGTGAGATGAATATTTATTTACTTCTTTCTTCTCTTAACCTTGTGAACCTTTTACATATTCAGAACATCAGACTGTTTATATAACCAGAAGCTACCACAATTAAAATTTTAAATGAGTTAACAGGAGCCAAAGATATTACAGATCTTGAATACTCCTTAGAAGTGGCAATGCTAAGCCAGGGCCACAGGGTATATAGACCACGCCTGTATGGTCCAACACACACACATCCCAACAGGCAGTGATGTTGTGCTGTGTGTAAAAGAAAGTTGAATGGCCATTTCTTTGATGGTGGTGCTGGCAACCAGCCAGTTATTTGGGAAACAGACACATACTATTTTAACTTAAAATATTCTCAGTGGCAGCGAGTCAGAACTATTAGACACCGTCTTTATGGATGCATAGCCAATGAGGAAAGCAGGACAACCACCCATTTTCTTTGTGGTTTCTTTAGTGACTCTTCACTCCCAAAGGCAGTATGTGATTTGTTCCACTCTCTGCTACTTAAAATTCATAAAATGATTTAAAATAGCATGTGGCTGCAAGCTCACCCAACCAGTTGCTGCCACCCTTTGCCAATGGGCCAGGAAAAGAGGGAGAGCAAGTCACAACAACAAGGGCATGCATTCTAGCAGGTGGGACCAAGCCTTTGGAGCAGTGCAATGAAGCAATAATAGAATGCTGTCCTGAGATGGTTTTAAACAGTTGATTTTAAAGTCAATATTAGTCATTTTAATGTTTATGTATATTTATAGTTTATGTCCCGGCATTGATTGTTTGCCGTATGTATGTTGTGCTCTGCCCTGAGTCCTCTGCAGGGTGAAAAGGGCAGAATACAAATGTTTTAAATAAATACATACATAAATATTCACAGGGAGCCCTTCTTCAGAAATCTGTTTGCTTGAGAGCATCTCAAATCTGACAGAGTCTTTCTGTGGAGAAAGCACCTTTAAACAGTTAAGTCAGTGAAGCTTACCTTGAAATCAAGCATGCTTGGGTTGGACTGAATATATTGTCTTTCATTAATATTTCAAATAATTCTTCAGAGATTACTTTTTGTGTGGAAGTTATGCCTCATTATACAGGAAGATAAAATATTCATATTCTGTTTTGCAAAATAGCAGGTTCTATCAGAAGAACAATGACTATAATCCACCAATCATATCATTGCATCCTCCAGAATTGTGCATCAATTTTCCCTTAGATCCTGCAAGAATCATACATGAAAGAGTTATAGTCAGCCCTCCACATTTGCAGGTTTATCATTTGTGAATATGATTATTCGCCAGTTTGATTGATATGTTGTCTGCCAGTATCTTAGATCCTCCAGTGTGACTCTGTGGTCAACTGCCAGGTTGACCATTGAGTTCTTCTGGAGGGCTAAGAGATTTCTTGAGAGAAGACCTCTCTAGGTATTTGTAGGTCTTCCTGCATAATTCTGTGGTCATGTTATGTTGGAAGTTGACCATAGGACCTAGAGATTCCTAAAAAGATGTTCTGTCAGATTATAACATTTTTCATTTGCATTCCCACTTTTGTGACCCAACCACATCAAATAAAGGGGACCTAGTGTATATCGCTTCTCCAGGTACACGCGGCATTCTAGTGAGGACAGGTCATAGTCTGTGTTTATTATAATTTACTATCCATAGAAAATTTGATTTCACTAACCTTCTGGTTTTCTCCTCTTTTCCCAATCAGAGTATCTTCGAAGCATATCTTTGCCTGTGCCTGTTCTTGTAGAAGATACAAGTAGCAGCAGTGAATACGGTTCCGTTTCCCCTGACACAGAGTTGAAGCTTGACCCATTCTCTTTTAAAATGAGAGCCAAATCCTGTGGAGAAAAGGACGCCAAAGGACTCAGGTCTCTTTTTCTAAGGTAAAAGTCTACATAGCATACATACTAGTTTATGAAAAAGAATATATGATTTTGGGTGAGTTTAATTATCTTCAGATGGGTTAACTTGATTCCCAGAATTCTGCAATGTTAACTCCCCACAGCATTCCAGATGAGAATTTTGAGGACCACAGTGCTCCCCCTTCACCTGATGAGAAGGACTCTGGCTTCTTCATGCTCAAAAAGGACAGCGAGCGAAGAGCCACCCTCCACCGAATCCTGACAGAGGACCAAGACAAGGTGGTGAGGAATCTGATGGAAGCCTTAGCTCAGGTAAACAAATAAGCACAAATAATTATTTAGTACTAACATTTAAAAAAGATACATGGAAGGGAATGTTGTGACCACAGCATTACATAGATGGCAGGAGCGGCAACTGGGAATACTGTTTGATTATCTTTATCTGGGTTTCCAAACTAGACAGCATTTCTTAATGGAGAAAGACATAGCACCCAGTTATTCAGTCACTCCTATGCTGATCTATAAAATTGATTGAGGGGTAAAGGGTGGCCCAGCATGCTGCTCTCACTGAATTACAACTACCACCCTCAGGAACTGTCAGCCCCTCACACCGGAAATTTCCCTTTTTAAAGAATTGGCAGGTATATCTTGCCAGAAATGGAGTGGACTCAACCATACCTGAAGACTGCCTCACCCCCCAGTTCTGTCCTGCAGGTCAGAGCAAGAAAAGGAGTAGAAAAGGTGAAGGTTTTGGCATCTGGCCTAGATCCCTCTCCTGAGATACAGGAGGCAGAGTGTAGACATGACCAAGGTCCTGGAAACAGCATTGAAGTGTCCCATTGTTAAGGATCTCAGTGTTAGCTCAATCTTTCTACCATATGGGATAGATGAGAATGCCAGCTTATTTATTCAGAACAGTACAGGATTACAATAAATATATATGGTTATTAAATAAAATAAAACATTTTCTACCACTGTCTTAGGTCAGGGGTCCTCAAACTAAGGCCCGGAGACCAGATACGGCCCTCCGGGGTCATTTACCCAGTCCTTGCTCAATGTCAACCTAAGTCTGAAATGACTTGAATGCACACAACAACAACAGCAACAACAATCCTATCTCATCAGCCAAAAGCAGGCCCACACTTCCCATTGAAATACTAATAAGTTTATATTGGTTAAAATTGTTCTTAATTTTAATTATTGTATTGTTTTTAAATGTTTTTTGCACTACAAATAAGATATGTGCAGTGTGCATAGGAATTCATTCATGTTTTTTTTCCAAATTATAATCCGGCCCTCCAACAGTTTAAGGGACTGTGACCTGGCCCTCTGTTTAAAAAGTTTGAGGACCCCTGGTCTTAGACCCTGACTTCACCCTTTTATTACACTCAGGTTCAAAAATGCTTCTCAGGTGAATACAAAAGAAAGGGCTATCTTTAAGGTCGTGTCAAAGTTGTGATATGATCTACCCTCCCGACTCCTCCTGTTCAACTTATATATGTAGTTTAAAGACAATTTTAATAAGCTTTTAGTGTATGATTTTAGATTATTACCTTCCCAAGAAATCAGTATATAAATAAAAAGCATCAGTAGTAAAATTGCATTATTCAGTTGGATTAACTCCTCACTGACTCTGATTATCTCATGACACTGTCACATTGAAGATGTTGCAATTGAATTGAGAAATCATGCATTATCTGTGTACTTTTGTATTCTGTGACTCAACTATGGTGAAGTTATTTTGGTGTCAAATCCAGATTGTCTTGGTGTTTGCTTAAATTGTGGTAAGCAGTAAAACAGCATGTTCTGAACTGCTGGCGAACCAATTTGTTCCGTTTTATCAGCACATATCAGCCACAGGTTTCAGGATAAAATCGAGAATGCGTTTTTTCATTATATTATGGAGTGAGTTTAATGTGTCATAAAATAAACCATTCTGCAATAGTTAGCCTCTTATTACTCAGAAGTTCTTTCCTGCTGTTTTCAGCCTGTTAGATATTTCTGCTCATCCATGGAAACTCATGTTATGTCCTTGAGCAAATCACACTCTCAGCCTCAGAGGAAGAACCAAGTTACTTACTACCAAGTGAAATCTATGATTTGGAAATTATACAACAGCGGTGCCCAGCAAAATGTGCATTTTGTATGTTATCAATTGCCTAGTCATGATATATTTGTAATGAGCTGCTTTCTGTTGTTTTAACAGGGAGCTGAAGAACCAAAGCTGAAATGGGAGCACATCACAACTTTAGTTGCCAGTCTCAGAGAGTTTGTGAGGTCAACTGATCGCAAAATCATTGCAAATACCCTTTCGAAACTGAAACTGGAGCTAGACTTTGACAGTCATGGCATCAGCCAGGTTCAGTTGGTACTCTTTGGTTTCCAAGATGCAGTAAGTACAGTTCACCCCACTGCTACTTTACAACTGTATATAAGGTATATAGCTGTGCATTTTTGAGACTCACAGCCCAATTCAGAATTTAATCTAGAACTCAAGCAGCTCGGCGGCTTTCCAACAACTTTCTGGGCTCAATTCAAGGTGCAGGTTATTACCTACAAATCTCTATATGCTTTGGTCTAACCCATCTTCGAGACCGTATCTCTTTCTATGAACCAGCACGGGCTTTGAGATCAGCAGGGGAGGACCTTCTCTCGGTTCCACCACTGTCTTAAGCACGGTTGGAATGAGAGAGGGCCTTCTGTGTAGTGGCTCCCCGGCTTTGGAATACCCCCCTGAAAGAGATTGGTTAGCCCCCACCCGTGAATCTTTCTGATCCAGCCTAAAAACATGGATTTTTAAGCAGGCTTTTGGCCTTGAGTAGGCTGAAATGGGCTCATATGAGATTGACACTCTAGCACTTTAGTTTGAATTAATGACAGCTACTTTTTGATGGTTTTCATTTTAAATTGTGTCATATTTTAAAGTGTTGGTAGTGATTGTTTTATAATTTTTATGTGATATTGGTTTGTACTCATGTATTGTTTATGTTATATACTGCACTGCAGTATCTTGTAAGCCACCTCGAGTACCTTTTGGGAGATGATGGCAGGATATACATGAAATTTATTATGATTATTAACTAGTATGGTATGATGATCAAAGTGTTGGTTTAAAATTTAAATCCTTGCTCATCCATGAAGTTCACTAAGTGTTAGGAATTGTTGGAGTTGCCATCCAAAACACTTAGAGGGGTGAAGTTTGCCCATGCCTGTACTAGAGTAACCCAACTCTGCCATAAATAGTATTGATGCAGTTCATTAGAACTAGCACTTGGATGTAATCTAAATTAGGAACAATGCAAAGAACTTATTTGTTGCTATTATTTATTTATGACTTGAAAACTTATCACAAGCCCTTATTGGCAAGATTTGTTCAAAAGATGTTTGCCACTGTGTTCCTCTGAGACTGAAAGAGAAATACTTGATTTCAGTAGCTAAGGAGGAATTTGAACTAGGCTCTTCCTGGGTTCTAGACCAGTGGGGAAGACACCAGTCCACATTGTTGTTCAGCTATGTTATGTGTTTCATGGCTTTCTGCTAAGTATCACAGTTATAATAATAATAATAAAACTTTATTTATATTCCGCCCTATCTCCCCATAAAACATATGACGTTAACATAAAATCCCAGAAAACCCACACATATAAAAGTAACCTTAAAGTCTAACACCAAATTAAGACATTACATCAGTAAATCTGTAAATTACATCAGTAAAAACTGAAAACATGGATGTTTGAGCAAGCTAATCCGATTCGGCTAATCCGATGCGATGTAGTTTTTGATCAAGGACTGGCAATTCACAGACAACGAAATTGGATTATGATTTTAACTAAGAGATGCACTGGTCTATATTGGTGGCCCAATACTGTGTATTGTATATGTATGTGTTTTATATTTTTAATCGGAATTATTGTTGCTTTTAAATGTTGTAAACCGCAATGAGTCGCCGTTTTAGGCTGAGATATTAGCGGTATACAAGTGTACCAAATAAATAAATAAATAAATAAATAAATAAAATAAAACCTGACATCAATAAATTAATCAGACAAAATTCTATAACAACATAAATCTAAACAAAACACCCACATTCGTGTACAAGAGCCAACAAGGGTTCACAAAACGGTATGAGTTGGTTATGTGGTCAAATGAGATCAATGGGCTGGCGTGGACCAGGAAAGCCCAAATACAAAAAGTTATCAACCAGAGCCCTGGCAGTGATCTCTTAACCATTTATTCCTCCTCCTCTCCATATGCAAGTGAGCAGAAATAGTCTTCAGTTGTTTTTTAAAGGAGAGGAGGGAGGGGGCCAGCTTTATTTATTTAGAGAGGGAGTTCCAGAGGTGGGGGGCAACCACGGAGAAGGCTCTCTCTCGTTCCCACCAGCTGTGCCCCAGCCTTCTTCCCAGCCTTTGAATGAGGAGGCAGGCAGGCGTTCTTTCCACATTTCTAGTTCCAGAGTTGGTCGGGAGGCTGGGGCTTTCTCTTTGGGTGCATTGCCAGGCTTGGTTATTAAGGGCATACTTGTTTATGTTGTGCTGCCTTTTGTTACAAGTACAGTAAATAAATAAATAAATAAATAAATAAAGGTTTTATTGTAATGAAAAATGACTATCTCAGAACTGACTGCTTTTATTACAGTGAATAGATGCACTCATTTTACCAATTCAGAAATTTAACACGTACTGAAGGTTTACTTGTATACCAGTTTACTGAAGTATGACTTATTGTTTCAAAGACAGGCAGCTAGTTAACTAGGAAGACTTCATATTCAAGCTCAGTATTTTGTCAGGTAACAAAACAAAAACCATATTCTAATTCAAATTTCTTTTCCTAGGTGAATAAAGTTCTCAGAACCCACAATATTAAACCACATTGGATGTTTGCACTAGACAGCATAATTCGCAAAGCTGTACAGACAGCGATTACTATTCTGGTTCCAGGTAAGATGCTTCCCACTCATTTTAATGTCTCTTTAAATCCCAAGAACACACAATCTAGAAGGAATTTCTGTTGAAATGGCTGTCCTGGATGCATCATTATTTATCTCTGCCTCGGTTGAGTAGAACTAATGAGACTTGTCATCCTACAGTGATGGGAGGGCAACAGCTTTTCCAGTTCTGCTTTATATATTACTGGTGGCTGCTAGGTAGAAGATGTTTATGGTTAAAGCATTTTGAGTCTTCTTCTTTGTATGCTTATCAATGAAGTCCAGTTCTTTTTAGAAGTCCCAACAAATCTTAAAATGCTTGAAGCAGCTTCTCCTCTTTTTTCCATATGACATATGCACTGGGGACAGCAGGGACCTAGGGCCAGTTAGACCTTGCTCCATATGCCTGTGCCACACACGTCAGTTTTGATGGTTTACATATGGTCTACTGCATCCAAAGCACACACACACCCCTTTATAGTTGCATAAAACATGGGGAACCATGCCCCCAGGAAGCATAATGCTTTTTTAAAACAATGTAGAGATATACCTCAGTTACCAAAGTAGCTGTGTTCTTGGCCATTACTTCTTTAGTAGGAACTTTAGTACCAGAGGGAGAAAAAACAGGGAAACAATAGGGATAGGTTTCTGTACAAGAGTGGTTCCCAGCCTGTGGGTCCCAGGTGTTTTGGCTTACAACTCCCAGAAATCCCAGAAAAACCAAGTTCATACTTCAGGGTAAAAAATCCAGCTTTTATTCTAAACTAACAAATATGCACACTTGAAATGAAATAACCATGTCAGATGAGGTCAGCTGATCTCCCATTTTCTTTGTATTTGTTATTCAAAACATGCTCAGTAAGGGATTCTGGAGGCAACTGCTATTTACCTTCTGTTGTAAGCAGGACACGCAAAACTACAGTAAGATTGGCTGCAGCAGAATCCCATTCTTTCTCTACTCAGTTTTTATTGTTCTGACATCACAACTGGTTTTTTAAAACAAATATTTTTAAAGGTTTGAAACTACTAGTGGATTTCTGGCCACTTCACATCCCAGTAGGAGTAGATAGTATAGCCAGCCACCAGTGGCCCAGGGAATAGAAACCAGGCTCACCCTCCAAGTTTCCCTCAATCTAGATGGACTTACTGTTAGCTTGTATGTAACAAGTCAATAGCACATGCTATTAAGATAAAATAATCAAAATATAATTAGATTTAGCAAGGGGCCCCAGGTGGTGCAATGGGTTAAACCCTTGTGCCAGCAGGATTGCTGACCAAAAGTTCGGTGGTTCGAATCCAGGGAGTGGTGTGAGCTCCCATCTGTCAGCTTCAGCTTCTCATGCAAGGACGTGAGAGAAGCCTCCCATATGATGGTAAAACACCCAGGTGTTCCCAGGCAATGTCTTTGCAGATGGCCAATTCTCTTACACCAGAAGCAATTTGCAGTTTCTCAAGTCACTCCTGACACAACAAAAAATTAGATTTAATCCCTTGAATTCTTTTTAAAGCATAGCAGTTCTCTCATAAAGAGCCTATAGTTTTCTAAGGACTATGCAGAAATAAAAAGGCAAGTCACTCCTTGTACACAAGCTTACAGTCTAATCAAGCATGTAGAGCCACCAGTCCTTGAACTTGCACATTTCAGAAGAATAATAGGAATCATGTAATTTAGTCTGTATGGGTTTCTCAAATACATTTGGGCTGTGGGGGTGAGGTGAGGTGGGGGTGGGCATGCAGTGAATTGCATGAAAAATGAAAAGCCCTGAAGCAAAAAGTAAACACTAAAAGCATTTCCTATGTGAAAAGTACTCTAGATAAGTGATTAGAAAGAAAGCTTTAGAGATTATTTTTGAAAAATCCCTAAAGGCTTCCATTGCATGTGTATCAGCAATGCACATTTATGAGATTATAAGATTGCATTGCCTGATAGATATAATGCAAATCTAAATCATCCAGTATTATTTATATTAATAGGTGTTGCAACTGAAAAACTCACTCTTTTTATATAAAACAAAGGTTGTTTTTCAATTTTTTGCAATTATAGCTTCTTTTCCAATGATGATAAAGCACAAAATTGTTCCCAAGAACATAGCTTTTCCAACTAATCTTATAAAACATGACAAGACACGGGCTTAGCAGGTTTATCTTTCACATAAATTACATGAATTGGTAGCCTTTACCAAAAAGACCCTGTTCCTTGTAGATCTTTAGTTTCTTTATGGAGCAGGGATATTATTCCAGGTTCTTTCAGCACGAAATATAACAATTTGATTTCCTTTTTTTGTATCAAATATGGAAGGTTGTGTCTCAAGGCTTATTTCAGGAATTGTGTTGTGGTTTTTATCTGGAGAATGAGTCCAAGCTTTTATCTAAAAAATGTCAAGTTTACTGTACTAGCTTTGGAGGAATGCAAGCTGCAGAACCCATCATGCCTGCCTTCAATTGTATTGCTCCGTAACAGAACTGAGGACGCACTTCAGTTTAGCATCTGAGAGTGATACAGCGGATCAGTGCGAGGACATTGAAGGTGAGGAAGAACATGAAGAGCAACCTCCAAACCCACCAAATCAACACCCTTGCCTGGTACTAGATGATGCTATAGCTACCTCAGGAGTGAGCACACTCAGTTCCAGCGTATCCCATGAATCCCAAGCTGCTCAGAGATCTCTAAATGTTCAACTTGGAAGACTAAAATTGGAAACCAATAGGTAAGCCTTTAGAACCTGAAGAGATGATTTCCTGACACATTTGCACTGTAAGATGTATTCCTGTATAATCCATGTGTAAATTTTCATCAAGTTGACCCCCTTGTTTTGAAATTGAAATTTGAAATTTTGAGTCTTGTTCAATATTTCCTCCGCAACAGTGGTTCCTAACCTGTGGTCAGTGGACCACCAGTGGTCCGCAAGAATTAAAATATGGTCCGTGGCCTCACTGTTACTACACCAATGCAATGAGAGCGTCTGGTCTTGCAAAAACCTCTTATAGTGATGAGGCTTATTAAATATGGTTTTCTGGGGGTGAGCAAATGGTGACTACTGGATGGCATATGTTCCGTATCAGAAACTAGAAACTGATGTGGTCTATCCAATGCAATTTTCTGAATTAGCACCCCAAATAACCAAACCAAATCTAAATTTGATCAGAAACTGATTTGTAACCCTTTTGGTATTAATGTTGGAGAGTGGGACTACTTGACCAGGGCATCGGCCTAAATCTAAGGGCATCAGCATAAATCTAACTTAGATTTTGCTCCAAGTTAAAGGGCTTATTTTAAAATATTCTTGCATTTTAAAAAACGGTCTCAGTATGTGTCTTTGTTAAAACTTTGACACTCATAGTCATAATTCGTCTTTGTAACATTTTGGACAACCATAATGTCACCCTAATGACTGAGATACCAGAAATAAATTCCAGTTAGTTAACACTTAGATGGTATATCTGCAAAATCTGGTTTTCATTATTTCTAAATATAGTATAGAACTTCAATTCCTGGAGCTAAATAAGTATTTTTAAAAATCAGTACATCAGATAATGAGATATGGAAAATGTTACATTTCTGTTGCTAAATTGCCGAGCTAGAATTCTTTTCAAGTTAATATAGCCCAATGAACATTAACTGAAGAAAAGTAGGATGAATCCTAGATTCTGTATTCAACTTAATTATGCTGTAAAAGATTGTATTATTCACTGAATTTATTAATAGTTCAGATTTCTCTAATAACAAACACTTCTGCACTGATAGCTTATATGGTACATAAATATATGTCATTGCTGTATGAAGCAGAGCTCTGGGGAAATATGTTTGTGGGCTCCCAACCTTCATATTTAAGTTTAAAAATAAAAAGTAACTTATAGGAGAGGCAATTCACAATTTAAATAGACTACAACTTCTTAGCATCATTTCACAGAATCACAGAGTTGGAAGAGACCTTATGGGCCATCTAGTCCAACCCCCTGGCAAGAAGTAGCAAACTCACATTCAAAGCACCCCTGACAGATGGCCACCCAGCCTCTTATTAAAAGCCTCCAAAGAAAGAGCCTCCACCACACTCCAGGGCAGAGAGTTCTACTGTTGAATAGCGCTCACAGTTAGGAAGTTCTTCCTCATGTTCAGGTGGAATCTCCTTTCCTGTAGTTTGAAGCCATTTAGTTTAAAAATGTAAAATGTGTAGAAAATGGTGGTCAACTAGTGAGTTTTATGGCTCAGTAAACTTTATGACACATTTGCTGTCAAGGTTGTAAATTTGGGTCTATTTCTGCTTGTATTGTATTGTGGCAAACAAGGAGACCCTAAATGGCCTAACAAAGCAGGAGAAAGGAAAGAGAAGGAAGCAAAATAGAGGAAAAAGAGGGAACGAGTCCCAGATGTATTATCCCCAAAATTACTAGAGATTAACACTCCAGTCATAAATAATAATTTGAAAATGTTCACTTGATCATTTATGACACCATTTACTGAATACTTGCCCCATCTAGTATTATGACTTGTTTCTGAGACATCCATCAGTCCAGATGGTTAGTTGCAAAGTATTAGCATACTGGACTTCACCTTTTTACACTCTCACTCTTTGGAGTCGGTTCTTTTAGGACACCCACTGTTTTCCATCAGTGCAATTCATCTGAAGATGGTGTTAAGCACTTGTTTTAGCAGCCTCTTCAACTTGCTTGTAATGGTTTCTTGTATAGCCATATAAATATTTTAGCTGTGATTTTTGAAGCATGTGATTTCATTGAAATTTTGTAGGAACGAACCAACTTAAATCCATCTCAGTAAATATACTTATTTTTAGATTTCATGGCTTGTGGTGGAATGTAAAAATAAACAGAGTAAATGCCTCCTGTGTTTGCAAAGCACAAATAATGTACTTCTTTGTGAACTGTAGAAACTTGATTTTAGAGTACTTTTGTATGTTACTAAAGGTGTAAATAGAAATTAAATTTGCTTTGTGGATTTCTGTTACTAATGTGAAAAGAACGCTCTTGGCAAACTCAGTAATATTTAACTTTTTCTTTCTCTCTCTCTCTTCCTTAATAGATTACTAGAAGAGCTAGTGCAGAAAGAAAGAGAATTTCAAGCCCTGCTTCATCATGCTATAGAAGAAAAAGAACAGGAAATCAAACACTTGAAACTTCGGACTCAGCCAATAGGTGCTCTACTCTGTTATTATTATTTGGCATCAGGTTGGATTTACTTTATGGAGATGTTCTGGATGAAAGACGTTCAAGAGCCCCTGTTGTTAACTACATTGTTAACTTCCTGCATACTCAGGGCCATGGGCTTTCTGATTGGATCAATTCATTTATATCAGTGTTTCTCAACCTTCCTAATGCCTTAATACATTCCTCATGTTGTGGTGACCCCCAACCATAACATCATTTTAGTTGCTACTTCATAACTGTAATTTGGCTACTGTTATGAATCGTAATGTAAACATCTGAAATGCAGGATGCATTATCATTCACTGGACCAAATTTGGCACATATACCTGATACATCCAAATTTGAATACTGGTGGGATTGAGGGTGATGGATTTTGTCATTTGGAAGTTGTAGTTATTAAGATTTATAGTTCACCTACAATCAAAGAGCATTCTGAACTCCACCAGCAATGGAATTGAACCAAACTTGGCACACAGAACTCTCATGACCAACAGAAAATACTAGAAAGGTCTGGTGGGCATTGTCCTTGAGTTTTGGAGTTGTAGTTCACCTACATCCAGAGAGCACTATGGACTCAAACGATGGGTCTGGATCAAACTTGACACGAATACTCAGTATGGCCTAATGTGAACACTGGTGGAGTTTGGGGGAAATAGACCTTGAAATTTGGGAGTTTTAGTCCCTGGGGTTTATAGTTCATGTACAATCAAATAGCATTCTGAGCCCCACCAACGGAGAGAATTGGGCCAAACTTCCTACACAGCACCCCCATGACCAACAGAAAATACTGTGTTTTCTGATTGTCTTTGGTGACTCCTCTGACATCCCCTCGCGACCCCCCCTCCCAGGGGTCCCAACCCCCAGGTTGAGAAACACTGATTTATAATGTGTTCTTCTTTTCCTACAGCCTTCCATTTTATCATCTTTTCCAATGAGTTATGTCATTTCTTGCAAAATCCGCCTCTCTTTAGTCATTTGGTTTTTGTTGATAGCATGGGATTTATTTGCTCTTGGACTCATTTATTGGTCTTTTTGATGGTTCCTCTCTTCCAGATCCATTGATTTTCTTCCTGCCAGCTTTTTTTGCCACCCAGATTTCCCTTCATACCAATTAATCAGAAATATTGTGGCATGAATGATCCTGACCTTGCTATTTAGTGTTCTCATAGGACCTTCAAAAGCAATAGCTTTTCAAAGCAGTTTCCAAAGAAAGCTCAGGCAATCAAAGCTTTCCCTAGTCTCGCTTTATTACTGCTTTTGCTTACTTTGCCCCCAGCTTTAAAAGCACTTTATCAGATTTTTTTTGCAAGGCCATCTTTAGAAAGAGGAGTTTGACATACCAATAGCTTGCCTATTCAGGAACTGCAAAGCTTCTGCAAGGCATGGGTTATAGAGGTACAGATCTTATTTAGAGAAGAAGACATTCTGCATAGTTAGCTAAACAAATGTTTAACTGATTTATCTTTTCTCCCCCCCCCCCCCCCCGCCTAATATGGATAGATAATAAAAATCTCCCAAATCCCGAGGGACAAGGGAAAGCCTTGCCCCTTCGCCAGCATTGTGATGTCCCCATGGGAATGGTACAAGGCTGGCAAAGTGGCTGGGCTTGCCCTTGATGTTTGACCCTGTTTGACTCTTCCCTTGCCTGTCTTCCACAGGCCACAGGGAAGCCCATTGCAGGTCGCATCTGGCATTATGTTGTGTAGGCCTGTCCTTGGGGGGGGGGGGGGGGGGATATTTAACCTTAGGAAAGTATTTCAGGAAGTTGTTGTTCATTCGTTCAGTCGTCTCCGACTCTTCGTGACCTCATGGACCAGCCTACACCAGAGCTCCCTGTCGGCCGTTACCACCCCCAGCTCCCTCAAGGTCAGTCCAGTCACTTCAAGGATGCCATCCATCCATCTTGCCCTTGGTCGGCCCCTCTTCCTTTTGCCTTCCACTTTCCCCAGCATAATTGTCTTCTCTAGGCTTTCCTGTCTCCTCATGATGTGGCCAAAGTACTTCAACTTTGTCTCTAGTATCTTTCCCTCCAGTGAGCAGTTGGGCTTTATTTCCTGGAGGATGGACTGGTTGGATCTTCTCGCAGTCCAAAGCACTCTCAGCACTTTCCTCCAACACCACAGCTCAAAAGCATCGATCTTCCTTCGCTCAGCCTTCCCTAAGGTCCAGCTCTCACATCCGTAGGTTACTACAGGGAATACCATGGCTTTGACTAGGCGGATTTCAGGAAGTAGGGACCCTCTTTTAGAATATGAGCAACTCCAGGTATTTGATTGATTTATACCAAAATATTGTTTTAGATATTCCTGGCACGCTCGTCTCTCGCTTTAGCAATGCTGATGGAAGAGCTGAAGATCCAGATCTTACCAACTGGCTCAGAGTACATGGTGCTGATGAAGAAACTATAAACAGGGTAGGAAAGCTATTTCCTTAGGTATGTTCTGTTTGTAAACTTGCTTGGTTTAGAGGTCAAATATTTTAATTTGGCTTTACCTGTAATTTTGATGGAAAGGGGATGGAAAGAAAAAGGAAAAGAGCACTGATGGTATAACAAAGCATTGTTGATTTGTTCAAATGTCCAGATTAAAAATCAGAACAATGAACTTAAAGACCTAACATAGGGAACTGATTTATGCTCAGTAAGTTCACAGAACTAATTGATCAAGTGACCAATTAGCAAAGCTTGCTGGAGACCCAGACCCCTTTTATACTGTCATATAATCCAAATCATCAAATTGGATAATCCACATTATCTGCTTTGAACTGGATTATATGAGTCTACACTGCCAGATAATCCAATTCAAAGCAGATAATCATGATTTTATATAGCAGTGTAGAAGTTCCCTGTCTAGGAACTTCTGTAAGTTCTCTTTTATTGAAACAGGAATAGGTCCAAAGTTTGAAAGGTTTCTCACTATTTGAAATTCAATAAAGGAATGAATGTTGGAGAACTACTTATTTTAAAGCAGTTGTCCTCATCAAATTTTAACAGTATGATGTTCTGACATTTTAGCAGTACTGCAGTGATAAAATTGTTGTCAATTAACATCCTTTCTTTCATATTTTATTCTCATTGTACTCATGCATATCTAGAGTGTTTGAGGCATTGAATTTTTGCCTTTTTGTTTGTTGGAATCCGCCCTGAGTCCCCCTCGGGGAGACAGGGCAGAATATAAACAAAGCTGTTGTTATTGTTGGAGTGTACAAACATGAATTAGTTTTCTCCTTGACTTATGTAAATAGTTCAGCTAGCTCCTTATGCTTTGTCTAGCCATAGTTCAGCTCTAATTTCTGTAAAGCATCCTGAAAAAGGATCCAGATTATTCTAGTTCTCTGATATTTTTACAAATAATTACAAATGAAAATGACAGCAGAAAAAGCATGAACTTCAGAATGGAGAGTCTTTACCCCTCAGGATGTTTTGGGCTGTGTTTTTGCTCCTGGAGTCATTTATTATTGGCCAGCACTAGATGAAGATGACGGGAACTATCTGCAAAAACATTTGCAGGGCTAAAGTTCCCCCTTTATCTTCAATGAATTTTAATAAGAAGTTGAAAATCCAAGTATGCATGTATTTATTGCACATACAATTATAATATACTATAACATAAATGCAATGTACATATTTATATAAATAAATACTATAATGAATGTATTCATAGATTCAAACAAAAATGATAGGAATGTAAAACTATGTGATATAATACAGAATAAATGCAACAGCAACAGATAAGTGTAGAAGATATAAGTAAAATAATATATAAGGATCCTGTTTGATACACATGTGATGAAGGTGTTCTCTAATTCCCACTTTTTTTGGAGGAACTTTACAAATTTCTGCAAGTATATGGGGAAGTGTTCAAAACAAGAGGAATTTAGAATATGTTTGGAAGTAGATGCAAACAGTATGGATCTGACATGAACTTTGGTGAATTTATAGCATCGTAGCTCTGTTTTCTGTGTTATATACAGGGTGAGCATCATTTAGCTGGAAATCCAAAATACTCCAAAGTCCAAAATTGTCCATGTGACTGAGATAATGAAACCTTTAGTTTCTGGTGGTTCAGTGTACACAAAGTTTATTTCATACACATAATTATTCCAAATGTTTTATGAAATCACTTTCATTATGTATGTATATGTAAATAGAGTGTTCAAATTTCCAAATTGAGCTAGTTGCAAATATTTCAGATAAGAGGTCCTCAACCTGTACTAGATTGTATGGTTTTACTTTTTATGTGTAACTGTTAACTGATTGTTTGCTCATTTGTTTGTGATGCTCACATTTAACTGATGCAGCTGACCATGTGAATGGATCCTGTTGTGAAAACCAGACTATCAAGATATCAACCCATCTTCAAGGGAGATTAACTGTCATGTGCCAGAAAATCAGAATTCTTTGGAATGGGCCATATTCTTTTAGTATTACAGCGGATTTTTCAGTCACACAATGCTATTAAGGATTTTATGAAACATTGTGAGAACAGTCTGAATGACAACGAGTGACACAACTGGAATAACTTTCATCATTGTTTCTTGCTTTTAGTTTTTGGAAGAAGGCTACACACTAATGGATGTTCTCTGCTATGTTACACGCGATGATCTAAAATGCCTTAGGCTCAGGTAAACTACTTTTCCATACTTGAAATTTTCATTTTTTGAGAGGGGTTAATATAATTTGCAAGAAGTTACAATTTTTTTGTGAGGGGTTAATATAATTTAGTAAGAAGTAGCAAAAACTACTACTAAACTTTTGTGGACAAGGTGTTGAGGCTGAAAGCCATCAATGATTCAATAAATATCAATATTTATTAATAATTATTAAATTATTAAATTAATATTTAATAAATATTTATCACACAGTTACAAAAAACCTTATTTTTAAATGTCCACCTAAACATGTCATGGAGCACAGGCAACAAAATAGCTCAGTGAGTAGAAATCGGTAGATGAGATGGCACACTTTTGTATCCTTTTAAAACTATAACAGTTGCTGAAATTTGAAGCTATCCCTTCTGTTGTCTTTCCAGGGGCTATATCCTATGTCACATGCTAGATGTCTGTTCTTCCATTTTCTTTTTCTCGTTGCATTCCCTTACATATCTTTAAATCTCCATTGAGTGGTTCTCAGTGTGACAAAGCAGATTTGAGGTGTATGAAATCCAGGCAGATAGAAAATGCTTTGCTAGTGGATGCCTTTCCTCGAACAGATTGATGCACTGCATTTCACCCAATAAAAGTAGAATAATTTGTGCCACTTTAAATGCTGAAATTAATTCTAGAGCTAAAATATAATGAAGACACATATTCAGTATCCCAGGCAGAAAACTGAGATCCATTAAACCCTTTGGTATTCATGCTGTATTTTTATTACTTTGATGGTTGATTGGTACCAACAGAATGTCCTGAATGAAGGATCTTAAGTAAGAATTTGCATATATTTCACCATCACTGCAACCAGCATCATCCTAGAATCATCGAGCTAGAAAAGACCACATGGGTCATCCAGTCCAACCCCCTGCCATGCAGGAAAAGCACAATCAAAGCACCCCCAGCAGATGGCCATCCAGCCTCTGTTTAAAAGCCTCCAAAGTAGGAGCCTCCACCATACTCCGAGGCAGAGAGTTCCACTGCTGAACAGCTCGTACAATCAAAAAGGTCTGTCTAATGTTCAGGTAGAATCTCTCCTGTAAGTTGAACCAATTGCTCTGAGTCCTAGTCTCCAGGGCAGCAGAAAACAATCCTGCTCCCTCTTCCTTGTGACATCCTTTCACATATTTATACATGGCTATCATGTTTCCTCTCAACCTTCTCTTCCACAGGCTAAACATACCCAGCTCTTTAAACTGTTCCCCATAGGGATTCATGATCTCCAGAACTTTGATAATTTTAGTCACCCTCCTCTAGATTGTTCCAGTTTGTCAATATCCCTCTTAAATCACTTCTTCTGAGATATTGCAAAAGAGCAGCAATAGACTTTTATAATTTATTCATTTTTCAGGCATTGCTTATATAAAATGGGTATAAAAGCAGACTTCCTCTTTTCAGCCTTCTCCTACAATCCTAGGCCTATTGTAGTCAAACCAGTCCTGACCTTTCTCCGAGGAATATGATACTCTTGCCTCTTGTCCAAAAAAGGCACCCAAGCTCCTTCTGCAGGAATAGTAGCAATGACAAATAGTGACAGCTAGCCCCAAACCTCCACTCGACTTTCCTGTCATTAGAGCAAGCATCGGTGCCTGCTGTATGCCTCCCACTAAGAACGACCTGGTTTTTAATGCCCCCTCTGAGCCAAGGCACTATTGGAAAGGCAGATGAAATACTTGTTGATATTGCACAGGCAAATTCCCCTAATTATTTATTTATTATGTCAGAAGCTGTACAGTTATAATGTATTTAAAAAGACACGAAGTTAAAAACTTGGCATTATGCTAGATTTCCTTTGACCAGAAGCTGGCCACTTGGAGTGCCTCTGGTGTTGCTGTGAGAAGGTCCTCCTTTGTGCATGTGGCAGGACTCAGGCTGCATCGTAATAAGTGGACTGTGGTTTGCTCTTCTCCACACTCGCATGTCGTGGACTCCACTTTGTAGCCGCATTTCTTAAAATTGGCTCCGCATGTCGTGGTGCCAGAGCATATTCCTGCTTCTTGGCAGGGGGTTGGACTGGATGGCCCATGAGGTCTCTTCCAACTCTTTGATTCTATGATTCTATGAGCACAGTCTGTTCAGCACCTTCCAAGTCTCCCAGTCTTCTTTGTGCTCAGGAGGGAGTTTCTCATCTGGTATCAGCCACTGATTGAGGTTCCAGGTTGTAGCCTGCCACTTTTGGACTCTCGCTTCTGAGATGTTCCTGCAAGTGTCTCTGTAGAATCCAATTAATGTGTTTTTATTTTCCATTTACATATTCATAAAAAAAACCAGTGAAACATATCTATATAGATGTTCAAATACATGAACCAATACAATACTTCCTAACATCTATACAATATTCGTATTTGGTTATACTCCCCTCTCCTCCCCATTTAGTGGCTTCTGTCCCTTGGGTTGGAGACATTAATATATTCCCTTCTTCCTTCCTATTGCACTGTTTTTCTGCGCTTCCTTCTGGCCTGATATCTATTATTTAGAAATTCCCTAGGCAGATTCTAACAGGTTAAATTATGAAGACTTAAACAAAGTTTAGAAATGGTTCCTAGTCCTTGATAAAGGTTTTTTTTTGTGTTTTTTCTTAGTTCAACATTGCTAATTTGTCCATTTCTACTATTTTAAAATACTTTTACCATCTATTCTTCTATTGTTGGGAGGTCTGTCTTCTTCCAAAGCCGTGCATATAATATCCTTGTTGCTATTATGTGTGCACAGGCAATTTCTCAAATCACACTCAACTCATAATGCATTGGCTCTGAGAACTGAATAGAACCAGGCATTAAAGATCCAGATAATACTCCACTCCTTCATAACTGAACAGGATTTTGGTCTATTTTTGCAAGTGCAAAAATGGTATCAGTAGCTTGAAAATAGAAAAAAAATCTAATTAGTGAGAATTTATATTTGATTTTGAATTGTACTAATGACTGGGATGGAGCACCTGGTGGCTGAGTGATTTAAACCACTGAGCTGTTGAACTTGCTGACTGAAAGGTTGGCAGTTCGAATCTATGGGGTGGGTGAGCTCCTGCTGTTAGCCCCAACCTAACAGTTTGAAAACATGCAAATGTGAGTAGATCATAGCTACTGCTTCTATGGGAAGGTAAATGTACTCCATGCAGTAATGCCATCCACATGACCTTGGAGGCGCCTATGGAAAATGCCGGCTCTGTGGCTTAGAAATGGAGATGAGCACCAACCCCCAGAGTCTGACACGACTAGACTTAATGTCAAGGGGAAAACTTTGCCTTTACATAATGACTGGGATCTTTCCTTTGCATAGAACACCATTGGGGCTCAATATTAGAGCAGCATAATGGTATAATAAAATATGTATTTTACAGAAACATTTAGAACATTTTGGAATGAGAAGGAATTTTAGCATCAATTATAAAAGTCCCCAGTGGGATTTCATAGTTCTATAGCAGATCAAAGGGACTACATTCAAATGTTTCTCACAATGTAGAAATATTATTTTTGAAATATTCATAGACCACACTTTCAAGCCATGGTTGTGCTCCTACTTGAGAATAAGCCAGGACTGCTGTTTATTTGAACAAAATAATTGTGAAGATAATAATAACAACAATAATCATCATCATCATTGTAATCATAATAATAATCCTTGTTTGTTGTGAATTGAAATTGTTGTGAATTTCTTTTGCAGAGGTGGGATATTATGTACACTATGGAAGGCCATCACAGACTTTCGAGAGAAGCCTACCTGACCCTGAATATAAAGGCATTTCCTCCACCTCCAAAGAAAACAGGGGGTTTCCTGCACCACAGAGCAAGAGTCCTGTCAAAGAATGCTGTTGCACTTTAAACCAGTATTTGTTTACCTTAAAGAACACCACAGCTTTTCAGCTGGCCCTACTTCTAACGCCCCCCAAAAATCTCTACAATGTTAAACATGATTTTAGTTTAATTTTTATATACATATGTAAAGGAACTTCTCTTTTTATAAAGTGCTGGAACACCCGGCACCCATTTAATAAAACCAAAAGTTGGTATTACATAAACCCACTGTCAGATTTCATGTTATCTGACATCACTGAAGCAAAACCAAAATGTGAACATTTGACTTTTCAGATGAATGTGCCTGTGATGGGGCAAGAAAATGTCTGTCTGAGACCTGGCCTCTCTTTTTTGATCCAAAAAAGGAGGCGTATCCATTCACCCCAGGAGACCTTGGGGTGCAACTGGGAACTTCCTTGCAAGTGGCTGAAAGGAAGGAAGAATGAAAGGGTTAGCTCCATGGTACTTGTGGGTCTTTTCCAAGGACCAAGCATTTTGTGTGTTTTCTTAATCCGGGATGGAATTCATAGCTGCAAGGGTTGTACAGAGTTTATGCGCTAGCTTTTCCTTCAAGTGTGCTGAACATTACAGTTGGTACTTACAGTCCTTTCTAAATGTTCACATTGTTTTTATTTTTAGTAACTTAAATCTCAGACTACAGTGCATCTGTTTTTAGTGTTGTTTATGTACTACTGAACTGTACCAGTTACATATGCCTGAACTACATATAGTACCATTAGCTTGTTCTAAAGCTATTCATTGTGACAAATGTTTAAATAATAAAGAATAATGCACAATGCCAACACATTTCTTGATTTCATGATTTTACAACTATAAATGCCAGATTGAATTTGAAGATTTCTTCCTTCTCAACCCTCTTAAATCCATGTTCTCACTTACAAGTGGGAAGAGGGAGGTTCAGTCTTAACGAATATAACAAAAATAGAGCATAGCAGGAACCGTGTTAATTAACACTTAAGAGATTAAAAATGCAGCAACTGTTAGAAAGCCTGCTGAAACAACCAAACAGCATGTAAGTAAAAAAGAGCCAAGCAGCCCTTCCCAGGAAAATAGTTTCCTAATTTGGGGGCTACCTTTTTTTAAAAAAAAAAGAAAAAAAAGAAAAACCAGCATATGATCTTGAGTTCAATCACTTCTAACATTACTATGACAGAGAAATAGCACGGCCTGGTGATGAGAAAGAGGGCACATGGAAGAATCTGGTTCTTGTAAATCAGACTGATCAGTTACTTTGTGATCAATCAGAACTCTCTTGTGGGAAGGGGAATGCTACTACAGTTCAGACTTGAAAAGATGAAGTCTACAAGCAGGTCAAGAAAATGTGAGCCTGAAAAGTAGAGGGAGAGTACTAGCAGAATCCAACCCTCAGTCAATTGGCTGAACCAAATCTGCATTATATGGTACTTCCAAAGGAGATTGAGATGTTTCTAATTTAGTCCAGAGGGGTCAGTCCAGTTTAATAACACTGGCCAACACAGATGTTAGGGCCTCAAATGTTAGCCCTCTTTCTGGGTATCGTTGACCTGCTGATTCCAAAAATGGCACCAGTTTCCCCCATCTGCTCTAGTTTTTGAGATACATAACATGTGCCATCTACCAGTTGCCATTGCTTGCCCATAGAAAACCATGTCAACCATATCTAAGAAACAAGAGCTGAGGCAGTCTATACAAAACAATTTTCTGAATCAGTGCATTAGAACCTCAGGAACAGGCCTAAAAATCAATACACTAAGAATTTTTTGTTGTTGTTGTGCTGTATAATCTTACTAAGCTACCAAAAGGGGATGCGCCCCATGCAAAGATGCTTGGCCAATCAATGCCTCCTCTCTAGTCTTCCACTGCTCACAAATTGTCTCAAGGACTCTTCATACGGCAGCATATTCAACCTGATGCTCAGATTCAGAGGCCCACAGCCCTTCCACACATTCCTATATCCCAGAATATCAAGGCAAGAAATCCCACATTATCTGAGTGTGGACTCAGATAACCCAGTTCAAAGCAGATATTGTGGTATTTTCTGCCTTGATATTCTGGGATATAGGGCTGTGTGGAAGGGTCCCCAGTATTTACTCAACATGAAGTCTTGTCTTCCTGAACTCAACTCACGAGGAGGATGGTCAACTGCTCATGGGCTCTAGATCAATATCTTTATGGCAGAAAAGAAAGTCAACCTATGAAGCTACTCAGTAAAGAGACAACCTGCTGTGTTCCCTGTAACTCCTTTCCCACTGACCTGAAACTCCTGCCCTGATTGAGGGTGCATCTACACAGTAGAATTAATGAAACTTGGCATCACTTTAACTACTGTATCTTAATGTTATGGAATTATAGGACTTTTTTTTTTTAAAGAAAGGCCTTTAGTCTTCTCTATCCAAAGTTGTTGGTGCCTCACCAAACTACAAATCCCATAATTCCATAGCTTTGGGCCATGGCAATTAAAGCAGTGTCAAACTACATTAATTCTATGGTGTGGATGCACCCTCATTGAATAACCCCCAGTAAAACAGCAAGATCTCAGGAATGAGACCTGACGTGTAGTAGAAAATCCAGCTCTCATCTCTCTACAAATTATTCTCTTATCAGAAGCCTAGCAGTTCCTTGAAAGTGAGCGACTTTGAAAGTTATGACAAATCTGTTTTTAACAGGAAAATCCCTGGAACAACACTGAAGAAAAGGAGTATGACGTGTATCTGATGGTGGGCAGAAAACCCTTGCAAAAAATAATGAGGAATCTGCAAAGAAAATCCTCTTGGGATAAACAGCAGCAATGTTCGAGGGCCAAATATATCTGATGCTGCAAAATAGATTACACTGCGTACCTTTATGTTCTTAAACCTGCTAGTATCTTTTGTGTACACGTGAAGAGATTAGTTATCAGCAAGGTCCTAAAACCTCAAAATTGTTTTTGCCCATCGTCAACACAGCAACTTACTCAAGGTGACTACAGTCATATAATGAAATTGTTTCTCACACTGCTAATGCCTCAACATTAATTTGAGCAGTATGGTTTGGATGCTGCATGTTAACAGGCTGGAAAAGAATGAGAACTGGCATTGCTTCCCTTTTGTATGCATACTAATATTCTTGTAATTTATGTTATTTTGACAATTTCAGTCATATTATATTTAGGTCCCTTCTACAATGCCATATGAAATCCAGATTATCTGCTTCAAACTGGATTTTATTTATTTATTTACTGTATTTATACCCCGCCCTTCTCACCCCAAAGGGGACTCAGAGTAGCTTACAAGTAGGCAACTGTTAGATGCCACACAAACATACATCCAAGAAAAAGCATATACGTTAAAACCAAAAAGTTAAAAAACATATTAACATTTCAACCAATTATTAAAACATGCAATTCAAAATCATAGTCCGAAGCCGTTGCAGTATTTCCTATTCACTTACTGCACTGAAAACATTATTCTCCATTAGCTTGGTCCCACATCAAAATTTTCAATTTCTTTCTGAAGATCAGGAGGGTGGGGGCTAATCTCATTTCACAAGAGGAGCTCCACAGCCAAGGGGCCACCACTGAGAAGGCCCTGTCTCTCGTTTCCATCGGTTGTGCCAGCAAAGCAGGTGGGACTGAGAGCAGGCCCTCTCCAGAAGTGTACCCAAGTGGTTCATAGAAGGAGATGCGTTCGGATAGGTAAGCTGCACCATAACAAAGCCAGCACTTTGAATTGTGCTCGGTAATATAATAAAATATAATAAAACTTTATTTATAGACCTCCTTCTCTCGCCGAGGGGACTCCGGGCGGTTTAAAACACAAAAAGGCAAAATTCAATGCCCAGACAGATGCAAAAAACCCCCCAAAAATTACAATAATGCAATATAATAAACATAATAATGACAGTGTTTAAAAAATTAAAGATACAAATAATCACAGAGGAACAGGTTGCACTAATCACATACTCAACATTAAGGTAAAGCCTAGTTGTGTCCGACTCTGTGGGGTGGTGGTGCTCATCTCCATTTCTAAGCCGAAGAGCCAGCGTTGTCCGTAGACACCTCCAACATCATGTGGCCAGCATGACTGCATGGAGCGCTGGTACCTTCTCAATGGTACCTATTGATCTACTCACATTTACATGTTTTCGAACTGCTAGGTTGATAGAAGCTGGATCTAACAGCAAAAGCTCACTCTGCTCCCCAGATTTGAACTTTTGGTCAGCAAGTTCATCAGCTCAGCAATTTAACCCACTGTGCCACCAGGGGGCCCTACTCAACATTAAAACATCTCAAATGATAAAAGCAATTCAAATAAATGGAAATTGGCAGATTATAGTTGTTCTTGAAGTGTACCCAAGTGGCCACGAGGCACAAGTAGGTCAGCCAACACTCCAATTGATCTAGAGGATCCTAGAGGGTAGCAGACTCGCAGCCAGTCGAGATGACATAACGGGGTTGTATGCTCCCTGTACAGCGCTCTGGTGAGAATCTGGCTGCTGCCTGTTGGACTACTTGAAGCTTTTGAACAGTCTTCAAAGGCAACCCCACATAGAGTGTGTTGCAATAGTCTATTTGGGATGTAACAAGAGTGTGAACTACTGTGGCCAAGCCTGACTTCCCAAGATATGGGCAGTGTACAAGAGGCCTTAATCATATGTTTCTAAATGTTTAGTTGCAGGGATGTGAATTCTGTTACCTGAATCATTATTCTAATAGGATAATGGATGCATTTGTTTAAGAATCATTTAATTGTTGATACGTCTGTTCATGTTGCTGAAATGGAAAGTCTACTGCTATATAATTACCTTATCCAGTTCAAAATGGTGTGGAGCATCTCCAGGGTTCTCATTTCCAGCTAAGGGTAATGTGTTGTTTTTAAATAAAACTCATTAACAGCTGTAGAGATTATTTCTTTTACCTTGACTCTTAAGGAACTGTTGAAAAATACACCGGATCCTTACATACAGACAAATCCCCACTAAAATCTGTGAAAATTGAGGGCTGGCTGTAGTTACTTAAGATGTATCTGCATTGTAGAATTAATGCAGTTTGACACCACTTTAACCACAATGGCTCAATACATACTACAATGGAACCTTGGGATTTGTAGTGTTAAAGCTGCAGATCTCTTTGCAGAGGATTAAGGGTACATACAATATAATACAATATATTACTACTACTAATAATAATAATAATAACAATAATATGATATTATAATTATATATTTTATATTACATGTAATATATTACAATATAATGATATAGTACAATATAGTAATATATAATGCCGATATTGTGCTATGCTAATAATATAATATATTGTATGTATATATATCTTGTAAGCCATTCTGAGTCCCCTTCAGGGTGAGAAGGGCAGCATATAAATGTTGTAAATGAATACATAAATACATCTACATTGTAGAAGGAATGCAGTTTGACATCACTTGAACTGCTACACCTCAATGCTATGGAGTCTTGGGATTTGTAGTTTCCCAAGGCCTTGTCTGCCAAAGACTGCTGGTGCCTCACCAAATTACAAAGGAGCCCCCCGTGGTGCAGTGGGTTAAACCCCTGTGCCGGCAGGACTGAAGACCGACATGTCGCAGGTTCGAATCCGAGAAAAGTGTGGATGAGCTTCCTCTTTCAGCTCCAGCTCCCCATTGTGGGGACATGAGAGAAGCCTCCCACAAGGATGGTAAAACATCAAAACATCCGGGCGTCCCCTGGGAAAAGTCCTTGCAGACGGCCAATTCCCTCACACCAGAAGCGACTTGCAGTTTCTCAAGTTGCTCCTGACACGACAAAAAAACCAAAACCAAATTGCAACTATGATTCCATGACATTGCACTATGGCAGTTAAAGTGGTGTTGAACTGCATTCATTCTATAATGTAGGTACCACCCTTAAACACAATCTCATACCATTCAGAAAGCTTTGAGAAACCAGATCATTCTGAGTAAAGATTTCTTCACTGTGAGTACCACTTCTTTTGAACCAGTGCTGCCTGGGCTTTAGGGTACATCTGCACTGTTGAATTAATGAGGTTTGACAGCACTCCCAACTGCCATGGCTCATTGCTTTGAAATCCTGGGATTTGCCCTTTAATGAGACGCCAGCACTCTTTGGCAGAGAAGGCCTTGTGAAACTACAAATCCCAAGACTCCATTGCATTGAGATGAAGCAGTTCAAGTGGTGTCAAACTGCATTCATTGTACAATGCAGATGTACCTTTAATCCTCTGCAAAGAGATCTGCAGCTTTATATCCCCACCTGCTGCTGCTGCTGCTTTCGGTTGCTGTACTTTGGCCCCAAAGGATTTCAAAGGTCCTAGGAGATTGGCAACAGGTCTGCTTGCAGCAGGAGAAGGAGCTGCCAATCTGAAACCAGCCATCCTTTTGCAAATGTCCCTCCTCGAGTCTTATATAATAATCCGGAGGGAAAGCGGGGGATGCCGCAGGGACAGAGTGAGCTCAGCGTCACATGAGGATGCAGTGCCATCATTGCCAAGGAAACCTGGGAAGGAGAGGGAGAGAAAACTTAGAAAAGACAAGTTGATTGCATCTGGGGAGGGTACATCTATTTACACCAAGAATGGGCAAACTTTGTCCATCCAGGTGTTTTGGACTCCAACTCCCACCATTCCTAACCGTCTCAGGCCCTTTCCTTTTGCCCCTCAGCCACTTAAGCGGCTGAGGGGCAAAAGGAAAGGGCCTGAGACGGTTAGGAATGGTGGGAGTTGAAGTCAAAAACACCTGGATGGACAAAGTTTGCCCATGTGTGATCTACACTGTATAATCAATACAGTCTGATCCCAAGGCTCCATGCTATGGAATCATCAGGGTTATAGTTTGCATGCACCAGAAGGTTAAATGCTGTGTCAAACTCCCAACTCTTGCATTGAGCCACGGCACATCAAGGGGTGTCAAACTGCATTCATTCAACAGTGTAGATGTGCTCTCAGGCTCTGGAGAACAGGATTCCCATCCCCATGGAAACGCATTGGAGTGTCTCTGGCCCAAACCACATTGCTCTCAGTCCCAGAAAACAGCAGTGATAAATCTGCCTTAGGGAATGGGCTCGAAGGCACACAACAACAACAAGGCCACCCCCTGCGGTGCCACCAGCTCACATTCATCCCTCTTAATTCCCTCCACAACGGGAGGGGAGCTTTTAAAGGCACAAGAGAGCAACCAGAAATTGACTAGTGTTTTGATTTTGAAATTTAAAATATGATGCTCTAAGTGTCTTATAAATATGTGCTCCAATTCTCATTTAATTCATTATTATTATATTTTATATTTTGCTATTTATTTCTGTTTTATTTTTTATAATTTATTATTTTAGTTTTATATTTTATCATTAGGGTTTATGCTAATACATTGCCTTGTTATTTTAGTTTACATGTGATGATATTTATTGATGTGTTTCATTATTATGACAATTATTAAATATATATAGTTTTATTTTTGTATTATTACTTTATAACATTATTATTCAATTCCCTAATCTTGTGCAGAATGGTCCAATATGGTGAGTGTAAGAGGCTGGCATGGAAAATCCTTGAAATGCCACCACATATTTATTTTTATTTCATTAACTTCTTATTGTTGTTGTTGTATTTCATTTTAATATTTGCATTATTGTATTAGCACTGTTGTTTATATTATTTATTTTAATATCTGTATTATTATTTTATTATGTTTATCATTTATTTTATTTTAATATTTGTATTATATATTATTATTTTATTACAATCATTGTATGTATTATGTTTTTAACATTTGTATTATTTTATGATTGTTGTTTTTATTATTTTTCTTTATTTTATTTTAATATTTGAAATATTCTTTTTATTGTTGTATTGTTTGATTGTAATATTTGTATCATTTTATTTATTATGATTGTATGTATTATTATTTATTTTAGTATTTGTATTATTTTTATTTTTATATTATTTTAAATTTAATTTTTGTATCTTATTATATTTGAAAATTATATTATTTATTCTTTATTTTATTTCAATATTTGTATTTATTTCATTTGCACAGTTTTTATTATTTACTAGCTATCCCCTGCCACGAATTGCTGTGGCCCAGTCTGTGTATATATGTGTATGTGTGTATATAAATATATATTTGTTTATATGTGTATATATGTGTGTTTGCATATATACATGTGGTTTTGTGCATGCGTTGAAATGCATTTTTTATTTTTTGGCTTTTAAAGTGTCTTCCATTGTGTTTTTCAGTGTTTGTATGAGTGATGGTCACTCGTTGGCCTGATAGGTGTATTGTGTCCGAATTTGGTGTCAATTCATCCATTGGTTTTTGGGCTATTTTAATACAACAAACTAACATTACATTTTGATTTATATAGATTTTATTTTAATATTTGAAGGATTTTTATTTTTATTGTGGTATGCCTTATTCTTTATTTGATTTTAATGTTTATATTATTTTATTTATTATTATTGTGCATATTATTCTTTATTTTAATATTTGTCTGTATTGTTTTATTATTTTATTTTATTTTAACATTTTGTTTTATTTAATTATTTAATTATTATTTTTATATTTGTATAACATTATTTTTATTATTATATTGCATGGTTGTTGCTTAATATTTTATTTTATTTATTTTTATTTTTGTATAGGACTATTGTTATTATGATGTTGCATGGTTATTGCTTATTATTATTATATTGCAGGTTGTTTTCTTTTTAGTTCACCTTCTTTGTTTACATGTTTGTATTATTTTATTTATTATGGATTGCATGGATTATTTCTTTTAATTATTTATATGTATAGTTTTACTATTTTATTTTTATTTTATTTTAAAATGTTGTTTTGATTTAATTATTTAATTTTAATTTTTATATTTGTGTATCATTATTTTTATTATTATATTGCATGGTTTTTGCTTAATATTTTGTTTTATTTAATTATTAGTTTTATATTTGTATAGCATTATTTTTATTATATTACATGATTATTGCTTAATATTTTCTTTAATTTAATTATTTTATTTTTATATTTTCATAGCATTATTATTATTATTATATTGCATGGCTGTTGCTTAATATTTTGGTTTATTTAATTATTTTATTTTTATATTTTCATAGCATTATTATTATTATTATATTGCATGGCTGTTGCTTAATATTTTGGTTTATTTAATTATTTTCATTTTTATATTTGCATAGCATTATTGTTATTATTATATTGCATGGCTGTTGCTTGATATTTTGTTTTATTTAATTATTTTTATTTTTATATGTGCATATCATTATTGTTATATTGCATGGTTGTTGCTTATTATTTTGTTTTATTTATTTTTATGTTTTTGTTTTTGTATAGCATTATTGTTATTATTATATTGCATGGTTGCTGCTGCTGCTGCTTCTGCTGCTGCTGCTTCTTCTTCTTCTTCTTCTTCTTATTATTGCTATTATTATTATTATTATTATTATTATTGTTATTATTATCATATTGCAGGTTGCTTTCTTTTTCGTTCACCTCCTTGGGTGATTGCTGCTCTTCCGCCTGTGCTCCAGACCAAAACAAACAGCTCAGCCACGCCGGGTTTGCAACCTGCCCTCTAGGTGGCGCCAGAGGCGCTCCCTCCCTCCCTCCCTCCCCCGCAGTAGAAGCAGCAACAGCAGAGCAGAGCCCAGCAGCGCCTGGGGATCTCTCCTCCTGCGGCCAGGCAGACGCGCTCTGAGCCCAGGCGCGCGCCTCCCCCTTCTCTCACCTGCCGGGGCCACGTTCCCTTTCCCTTCGCGGGGAGGAAGGGAGGCGCTGCTGGGCGGGGCGCTGTTGCTGCTGCTGCTGAGCGAGTGAGCTCACCTCAGGAGCCGCCGGGCGAGATGGCGGAGGCCGAGGGAGCAGCAGCAAAAGCAACAGACGCCGGCAGCAGCGGCGGCAAGGGGCGCGCGGGGCTGCCCTCCGAGGCGCGCGCAGGTGAGCAAGGGAGGGGGACAAGAGGGAGGCGCACCTGTGGGCTCCGAACGCGGCGGGCGCCAAGGTTCCACGCTCCCTTCTCCTTTCCCCCTCCCCTCCCTTCCCCTCCCGGAAAAGCCGGATGTTGTGGCGCGAGGCCGGCAGGCACCTGAGGGGCTCCAGGAGAGGGAAGGGAAAGGGGAAGAGGAAGGAGGGGGACAGTCCAAAGGTCCGCACCTGCAGCCACAGGAAAAGGAAAGACTGAAATTCCAACCTGTCACTGCCACCTTTGCCTTGGGCAATACGAGCCAACGAGTTCAAGTCTTCTGTCCAAGTTCTGGAACTTATGAACAGGGCTAAGAGAACACTAAGGACTGCATAAATAGATAGATATTATTGTTAGCTTGCTGTGAGTTTTCCAGTCTGTACGGTCACAGTCCAGAAGCATTCTCTCCTGACTTTTCACCCACATCTATGGCAGTTGTCCTCAGAGACCTCACAACCTTTAAGGGTTTTTTTGTCATGTCAGGAGCGATTTGAAAAACTGCAAGTTGCTTCTGGTGTGAGAGAATTGGCTGTCTGCAAGAACATTGCTCAGGGGACGCCCGGATGTTTTGATGTGTTATCTTCTTTGTGGGAGGCTTCTCTCATGTCCCCGCATGAGGAGCTGGAACTGATAGAGGGAGCTCATCCACGCTCTCCCCAGATTTGAACCTGCAGCCTGTCGGTTTTCAGTCCTGCTGGTACAGGGGTTTAACCCACTGCGCAACCGAGGGCTCCTACCTCTAAGGATGCCTGCCATTGATGTGGGTGAAAGATCAAGAGAGAATGCTTCAGCAACATATATTATTGTTGGGTTGCTGTGAGTTTTCTGAGCTGTGTTGCCATGTTCCAGAAGCATTCTCTCCTCACATTTTGGCCCTATCTATGGCAGGTGTCCTCAGAAACTTCACAACCTCTAAGGATACCTGCCATAGATGTGGGCGAAAAGTCAGGAGAGAATGCTTTGGCAACATATATTATTGTTGGGTTGCTGTGAGTTTTCTGGGCTGTATGGCTGTGTTACAGAAGCATTCTCTCCTGAAATTTCACCCCCATCTATGGCAGGCATCCTCAGAGACCCTAAAACTTCTAAGGATGCCTGCCATTGATGTGGGCAAAACGTCAGGAGAGAATGCTTCAACAACATATATTATTGTTGGGTTGCTGTGAGTTTTCTGGGCTGTATGGCTGTGTTACAGAAGCATTCTCTCCTGACATTTCACCCCCATCTATGGCAGGCATCCTCAGAGACCCTAAAACTTCTAAGGATGCCTGCCATTGATGTGGGTGAAACATCAGGAGAGAATGCTTCGACAATATATATTATTGTTGGGTTGCTGTGAGTTTTGCAGATTCAAAGTCTGGCTGATGGTTGCCTGGGGGAATCCTTTGGTGGGAAGTTTTAGATGGCCCAGATTAGCATTATTGTCTAGAATTTCCCTGTTTTCTGAGTGTTGTTTTTTATTTACTGTCCTGATTTTAGAGGTTTTTTTTAATACTGGTGGCCAGATTTTGTTCATTTTCATAGTTTCCTCTTATATAAACCTCACTTGCCTAGTTTCCAACAAACCTCACAACCTCTGAGAATGCCTGCCATGGATGTGGGTGAAACATCAGGAGAGAATGCTTCTGGAACATGGCCAGACAGCCCAGAAAACTCACAGCAAACCAGTGATTCCGGCCATGAAAAATTTAATGACGTATTGTTGTTATTGTTTTTATATTCATCGGTTATTTTTATCTTCTCAGAATGGAGACTGTGGGTGTATCTAGACTTTAGACTTAATCCTGTTTGACACTGCTTTCACTGACGTGGCTCAATGCTATAGAATCGTAGCTACTTTTGCCTTTTCTCTGCCACAGCTTGCATCACCAAACTACAACTCCCAGGATTCCATAGCATTGAGCTAAGGCAGTTAAAGTAGTGTTGAACTGCATTCATTGTGCAGTGTAGATGCAACCCCTGAAATTGAAGGAGAGATAGGCTGAGCATCCCACACCTGAAATTCTGAAACCAAAAACACTCCAAAATTATATCTGTGTGGGTGACGCCTATGCTTTCTGATGGTTCAATGTATGCAAAAGTATTAAAACCACTGTATAAAATGATCTTCAGGCTTTCCGTATAAAGTGTATATCAAACATAAATGTATTCAGGTTTAGACTTGAGTCCCATCTCCAAAACACCTCATTATGTAAATATATGCATATATATCCCAAAATCAGGAAAAGAATCAAAATGCTTCTGGTCCCAAGCATTTTGCATTAGGGATATTCAGCCTCTCTCTGTGTATAATGTATGTGTATGCATGCTTTTTAATTGTCTTATAAAGATATGACCCAGTCCTTGGCTTTTGCTGTTTTTGTGTGCTGATTGGGACAACACTGCTCTTTAAGGAGTTTGTTTAATTTGTCTTTTAGTGTGAATGAGCAAAGGAGTCAATGAATTTTCTGAGGAGTGGTGTTTTTAGAAGGTGCACTCCAGTAAATTGGAGTTGCTACCTTCCTCCATTATTTTCCTTGACAGATTCCCTGTATGTGTTGTCTAATGGGTTTTGTTTTGATGTAAATTGTTTGTATGTTTTTCTTTTTGGCATTGAGTGTTTGACATATTCGTTGGAAACCCCCCTGGGTCCCTTTGGGGAGAAAGGGTAATCTATAAATAAAGTTTGTAAAAAAATATTATTTGAAACATAACAAGATTAGTACACAGTAAACAAGGCCACTATGCTGGTTGTTGTCGGACACTTCCCAAGTAACTAGGATTGTGTGATGTATCTGCGTATAATGTGTGCAGATCCCAGTAGGGTGGCCTTTTGCAGCTGACAGATAGTAATTTTGTCAACATCGATTGTGTTTACGTGCAGGCCAAGGTCATTATGCACTGCACCCAGTGTGCTGATCCCCTCTGGGAGCACCTTTACTGGCTTGTGCCAGAGTCGTCGTCGTCATCATCATCATCATCATCATTATTATTAATATTTGAAACACAACAAGATGAGTCCACAGCAGACACTCTTCTGGCTGTTGTATTGGATCACACGTCGGGCACTTTCCAAGTGTCTAGGACTGTGTGATGTATCAGCGAATAATCTGTGCAGATCCCAGTAAGATGGCCTTATGCAGCTGGCAGATGGTAATTTTGTCAGCGCTGATTGTGTTTAAGTGCAGGCCAAAGTCTTTAGGCACTGCACCCAGTGTGCTGATCACCACTGGGACCACCTTGACTGGCTTGTGCCAGTCTTTGATAAATTTAAAGAATCAATCATTTGCAGCTTTTACAGCAGAGATGCATTGATGCTGAAGTCTGTACCTGTTGAGTGTCTGCCTGCATGTTGTGAGGCTGTTAAACTCTGTACCACCTTAATACCATACACTTTAAGGAGCAAAAATAGCAAGCTTGTGGCTCATTCCCCTCACTTTCCCTGTTGTTTTTCCTGCTATTGAAGGGGTTGAGTCACATTAGCATATTGTAGGAGTATCTTGAACAACTGTAGGTGGTGAAAATATTGTTTGGTTGGCTCATGCTTAGGCTTTTTTTGGTAATGTGGTATAACTGAGGAGATGGCACAAGTGGTAAGGTTGGTGCTTGCTAGTTATGTAAGTGCAATATAATGTATGTGTTTTGTGGGGGGAGGGGGGGGTGAAAATGAACAGGTGGCTTGGACAGCATTGTTGATTACAAACCCCAAATGAATTTCCCCCTCATAACTTTATGCAAGCATGTAAATGGCATGGCCAAAAGTGGGTCCTGGTGAATGCTAAAGGACTAGCATGGTCAGATGGAGAGATGTGGTCAAACACATGGACAGACTGACATGGAGAGCCAGCCAGTTGAGTTTCCCTGGATTGATGCACAACTGATACCATACGTATGGCTTAAAAAAACCATGAAGAACTGCAATCTTAGCTTGATTTCATCCTCATAAACCAGTGATTCTAAACCTTCCTAATGCTGTGACTCCTTAATACAGTTCCTCATGTCGTGTTGACCTCCAACCATAAAATTATTTTCGTTGCTACTTTATTACTGTAATTTTGCTACAGTTATGAATTGTAATGTAAATACCTGATATGCAGGATGTATTATTATTCAGTGGACAAAACTGGGCACAAATATCAAATACACCCAAATTTGAATACTGGTGGCGTTGGGGTGGGGATGCTTTTGTCATTTGGGAGTTGTAGTTGCTGAGATTTATACTTAACCTACAATCAAAGAGCATTCTGAACTCCACCAACGATGGAATTGAACCAAACTTGGCAAACAGAAGTCCCATGACCAACATAAAATACTAGAAGGGTTTGGTGGACATTGACCTTGAGTTTTGGGGTTGTAGTTCACCTACATCCAGAGAGCACTGTGGACTCAAAGGCCCGTCGCAAACTAGGTTCCTGCTGGAGAAACCCTTGCTAGCAAGTCCCTGACGTCATGAGCCTGCGCCTCTCTCCCCGCCCCTTTCTCCACCCCTTTCTCTTTGCGAGCGTGGTTTTTCCTTTGCTAGGGCAGCATTGCCCGCATTTTCTCTCAGTTGAATTCTGCCAACTGAGAGAAAATGCGGGCAATGCTGCCCTAGCAAAGGAAAAACCACGCTCGCAAAGAGAAAGGGGCAGAGAAAGGGGCGGGGAGAGAGGCGGAGTCTCGTGACGTCAGGGACATGCTAGCAAGGTTTTCTCTCGCAGGAACAGAGTTTGCGACGGGCCAAACACTGATAGATCTGGGCCAAACTTGGCACGAATACTCAATATGCCCAAATGTGAACACTAGTGGAGTTGGGGAAAATAGACCCTGACATTTGGGAGTTTTTAGTTGCTGGGATTTATAGTTCCTCTGCAATCAAAGAGCATTCTGAACTGCACCAATGATAGAATTGGGCCAAACTTCCCACATAGAACCCCCACGACCAACAGAAAACACCGTGTTTTCTGATAGTCTTTGACGGCTCCTCTGACACCCCCTGGCGACCCCTTCCCCGGGGTCCCGACTCCCAGGTTAAGAAATGTTGTCATAGACTGTAGTCCTGTGCATGAGCAGTTCAGCCTTCTCGAGCCCCTTTCACACAGCTGAATAAGACTCCACATTATCTGCTTTGACCTGGAATATATGGCAGTGTGGACTCAGATAACCCAGTTCATAGCAGATATTTTGGGATTTTCTGCCTTGATATTCTGGGTTATATGGCTGTGTGGAAGGGCTCTGAGTTTCCAGTTTTCCCCACCTCTGAGCACCCTTCCTATTTGAGATCCTTTCCATTGATTCCCAAATATCAGCAGCTGTGTGTTCCCTTCTTGTCTGCCTTCAGAGGTGAATGCTGACATCCCTGCTCACGGTTGGCTCCCATGGGTGCTTTAATTACTGTGTCTCTACCTCAAAATAATTATGTCTGCTTCATTGCTTTCCTCCTTGCTCTGTTGATTCTGGCGTGGTTTGCTGCGTTTTGTGGTCCACTCCTCAAAACCTTTCAGTTCAAGCTATCCACATAATCATGGGAGGTAATTGCTCAGTGGGTCTGGAATCCTTCAAAAACTTGTTAATTAGTTGCTCATTAGCAAGATGTGGCTGTGTCCTGCTTGCAAACATCATAGAAATGCCTGGTTGGTCCCTATGAGAAACAGGACAGTGAACTAGGGTGCATCTACACTGTGGGATTAGTGCAGTTTGATGCTACTTTACCTACCATGGCTCAGGACTACATTACATAATTGTGAGAGTTGGAGTTTTACAAAGTTTTCAGCCTCTTCTGTCAAAGTATGGTGGTGCCTCACCAAACTACAATGTCCGTGACTCAATATCAATGAACCACAGTGGTTAAAATGGCATCAAACTGTATTAATTATGCAGTATGGATGCACTTTTACATGGAGAGAGCTGAGAAATGTGGCTCTAGATTGCAGCCGCCACAATCTCTTAAAAGCTGTGCTGACTGGGAAATCATGGTCCTTGTAGTCCAAAAGTGTAATGTTTCAAGCTGCTCCTGGTTTTGCAGTGGGTTAAACCATTGGGCTGCTGAACTTGCTGACCAAAAGGTTGGCGATTCGAATCCGGGGAGCAAGGTGAGCTTTTAGACCCAACTTCTGCCAACCTAGCACTTTGAAAACATGCAAATATGAATGGATCAAGAGGTACCACTTCTGCAGGAAGGTAACAGTGCTTCTGCTGAAAGGTAACAGCACACCATACAGTCATGCCAGCCACATGACCTAGGAGGCACCTACGGACAACATCAGCTCTTTGGCTTAGAAATGGAGATGAACACCACCCCACAAAGTCAGACACTACTAGACTGAATGTCACATGACATCTTTTCCTTTACCTTTTCAAGCTTTTGGTCTTATGTTCTTTCTTGTAAACCCTTTTGTCACCTCTTGCCTTTGAACCCCACCAGATAGTAAGATTAATGTATTTTCAACAGTACAGACTCGAAATCTACCAACATAAGATCTTTGTCATCTCATTTTTGAGCTACATCCTCCATACAGGTTTTCCCACAAACTATTACTGTATGTAGTCCTATGTTCTAAAACACATATTGATTATCATGACAATCCCTGTAACCATGTATGTATCCAAGGAAAAGCCAAACATTTAGGCTGTTGCAGTGACCTTTCTTTCTCTACTTCATTTGTTTTGGACACTCTCAAATATTTCATATTACAATTGCAATAGCTGAATAAAAAGCCTGGGTCAGGTGATAGATGAAGTAATTGTCCTTGCCTCCCCTTCAGTCCTGGGAGCCCTGCTCCAATACTACGTCATTGTAAAGGAAGGCTGAGATGTTGGAAGGAGGGCTTTTCTTTTGTAGTTCGAATGGCTCCTTTGTATTACTCCTCTTTTGATTTAAATGGCACCAGTTATACATTAATGCTAGGGTGCTATGTATATTTTTAAATTCTTGTCTTCCAGGGCTTTATTACTTCATTGGCAATGCTCAGAGTACATAATCTTTCTGCAGGTTGGTTTCCACCAAGTGTGGTTAATCTTATTTGAAAGCTTTCTGCTAAAAAGCAGGTGTACACTTTGCATTCAAAAAGCCTGGACGTATGGACATATCTGCATGGATAACTTTACTTAGCCCTAATAGAATGACTCACAGCAATAAATTTGAATGTACACCACAAGAAACACACACTTTCCAGAGCTCTAGCATGGTGTGCATGATTAATGGTTTGACATTTTAATTTGCTGTAGCTTTTTGAGCAGAAATAACCAATTCTGGGTTCACTAGGTTCTGATTTTAAGTAGGGCTGATACTGCAGATCATTCAGGAAGACTATGTTATTTGAGCTCCTTTGAATTTCCGTGTTGACTCCTGTTCATATAATAACTGCACCACTGAAACCAAACATGGAAATAAAGCGTATTGTCTCCATGCTTTGTTTTCTCCATTGTCAGTCTTTTGTTCAGTATTGTACACTTCATTCTGAAGTTTACTTTACTTTGCATGTTTGTGGATGAAATAAGAGAGTTGTCAAATAAGAGGTTGTTCAAATTTTGTACCAAGTTGTTTCAGGATTTGGATCTTGTGTTCCATGGCCAATGATGCAACTGAATTAATTCTAAAAATGCTCACTTCACTTAACATGATCAGGCTGTAATATTACAAGTATGGATGGTTAGGTTTTAATATTGAATGTAATGTTTTGAAATGTTTAACATGTATTAATTTTTTAATTTAATTTTAATATTATTGGAAATGTATGTTGTTCTAAGGCAAGTATGGGCAAACCCAGACCCGGGGGTTTGGATATGGCCCCTTGGGCTCTTTTCTTTTCTCAGACCCTCTTCTCTCTCACCATCCTATCCTTTCCTATCCTTCTATCCGTCTCTCTTTTCTTCCTTCTTCCCTCCCTCTTTTCCCTTCCCTTCCCTTCTCTTCCAGTCTGCCTGCCTGCCTTCTTTCCTTCCTTCCTTCCTTCCTTCCTTCCTTCCTTCCTTCCTTCCTTCCTTCTTTCCTTCCTTCCTTCCTTCCTTCCTTCCTTCTTTCTTTCCTTCCTCTCTCCCTTCCCTCTTTCTCCCTTCTTACTTCCCTCTTTCTCCCTTCTTCCTTCCCTTCCACCCTTTCATCCTTGCTTTGCTCCCTTTCTCCTCTCTCCCTTTTGTCTTTCCTTCCTTCCATCTTTTCGCCCTTCTCTCCCTCGCCCTCTCTCCCTCTAATCCCTCCCACCCTTTCATCCTTCCTTCCATCCATCCATCCATCCATCCATCCATCCATCCTTCCTTCCTTCTGACCTTCCTTTTTTCCTTCCTTCCATCCTTCCCTTCCACCTTTTCATTCTTCCCTCCTTCCTTTCCTTTTGTCTTTCCTTCTTTCTCTCTTTCCTTCCTCCTTAGCACCCTTCCTTCACTCCCTCATTCTCTTTCCATCTTTCCCTTCCACCCTTTTGTCCTTCCTTCCCTCTTACCTCCCTCTTACCCTCTTTCTCCTTCCCTCCCTCCCTTTTGTCTTCCCTTCCCTCTTTCATCCTTCCTTCTCTCTCTTCCTTCCTCCCTCCCTCCATTCCCTTCCACCCTTTCATCCTTCCTTCTTTCTCTTTCCTCCCTCCTTTCCTCTCTCCCTTTTCTCCTACATTCCTTCCTTCCCTTTTGTTTTTTTTCCTTCCCTCTTCCTTCCTTCTTTCCCTCTCTCCTTCTTCCTCTCTCCATTCCCTTCCACGCTTTCATCCTTCCTTCCTTTCCTTTCATCTTTCCTTCCTATCCTCTTTCCTTTCCTTCCGCTCTTTCATCTGTCCTTCCTTCTCTCTTTCCTTCTTTCTTCCCTTCCTTCCTTCAACCACCGGGCAGCCAGTCCTCCTAGCAGGGAGTGCTAGCATGTGGCCCCCAAGTTAGAATGTTTCCCATGCCTGCTCTAAGGCATTGAATAATTGCCTATATGTAAGCTGCCTTGAGTCCCCTTCAAGGTTGAGAAAGGCGGGGTAGAAATAGGGTAAACAAACAAATAAGTAACATTCATGAATAATTTCTCAAATCTATGAAGTTACATTTTTTTAATCAGAGAAGGTACTATTCTAGTTTCTATTTAATAGTATCCTAAATGCCACACAAAATATGGGATGCAGTCGTTATCCACTGAGACATCAAGCTATATGATGAAAATTGCTGTCCAACCCATCTGGAGATCTTCCATTTTTCCATCTTTCAACTGTCGAGGCACAGAAATAAAAGTGGGGCATGTGGACAAAAGAGACTTATGAGCCAATGCATAACTTCTTTTAAAAACTCTTATTACAAAAGGGATTATAGGTTGCCTCCCTATTTTTGAATAGCATTCTTACATTACAGAGTTAGGTGTGCCACATCCTACTGATTTTAATGGACTTAGGCATGCCCATCCCTGCAGGGACTACAGATGTAAAAGGGTCTGGTTTCTTTTTCCTTTTTTTGCTTCTCCCAAAATTCATGCATGTTCAAAGCTGTAATCTGTTTTGCATTTAGTTTTTGATATGTAAAATTAAAGGTTTGCATGATCCATGCTCAAAATCTTTATTTTCTCCTTACATCCTGTAATTACTGTTTTGCCACACAATTTCCTGATAACAGCATGCCTTTCAGTTTACTATTTTGAGCTGCTCCTAAATGTGTTAAATTATAAAGTCATGGCAAGTGATTACATTATATAAAAGGCTTAAACTCCGGAAGTGTCACTCAGATCATTCTCAAGTATTTATAAATAAGTTTATGATCTCTTCAGTGTTAAGTAGATGCCTCTGAGCACACTCCCAAAGTAAAGTATATGCACATTTTCCCAGGAGCTGGCATGGTTGAGGCCTAATGGGATATAAATGAGATAAATAAGCAATTTGCTGATTATATTAACTGCACCCCGATTAGCCCAAAAGTAAAGCTATAGTTGAAAATACCTGGAGGACCAAATTATGTACAGTCACATTATCTGACATTATCTTTTCACCCCCAATTTTCAGAGAGGAAGCCATTTTTTATTTGGGTAGCTGTGAGTTTTCCGGGCTGTATGGTCATGTTCCAGAAGCATTATCTCCTGATGTTTGCTTCTGGAACATGGCCATACAGCCCGGAAATCCCACAGCAACCCACTGATTCCGCCACTGAATCCTTCGACTACACATTTTTTAATTGCATGGAATGCCGTACAGCAGTATTTCTCAATCTTCCTAATGCCATGACCCCTTAATACAGTTCCTCATGTTGCGGTGACCCCAACACATCAAATTATTTTTGTTGCTACTTCATAACTGTAACTTTGCTACTGTTATGAATTGTAATGTAAATATCTGATATGCAGGATGTATTTTCATTCACTGGACCAAATTTGGCACATATTTGAAAACTGGTGGGGTCGGGTGATTGATTTTGTCATTTGGTAGTTGTAGTTATTGGGATTTATAGTTAACCTACAATCAAAGAACATTCTGAACGCCATCAACGATGGAATTGAACCAAACTTGGCACACAGAACTCTCATGACTAACAGAAAATACTGGGAGGGTTTGGTGGGCATTGACCTTGAGTTTTGGTGTTGTAGTTCACCTACATTCAGAGAGCACTGTGGACTCAAACAATGATAGATCTGGAACAAACTTGGCATGGATACACAAATACTTGGAGCCTCATAAACAGTCCTCCCCTTGGCTGAGGAGCCAGCTAATCATAGCTGAGGAGGGCTTTTCGTAGGAGGATTCACTGCTATCTGTTTCCAAAAAGGAAGAGGAGGACAAGCGGAGAGATCTTCAGCCTTCTCTGCCAAAGGGGTTTGTAAGACCAGAAATACATGAATCTGGTGGTCTTCAGCGACTCCTCTAAAACCCCCTTGTGATTCCCCCAGGAGCCCTGACCCCCAAGTTGAGAAATGCTGCTGTACAGTGTGAAATAATGGCTCGGGTTTCACTAGAACAGCATCCACATAAATAAGCAAAGCTGAAATTGAGAGAAAGTTCTTCTTTTTATTTTCTATCACATTGAGAAATAGCCATAATTTACTTCTTCCAATGGAGTACCTTCAGGTGTTTTAATCTTTGACTATTAGCTATGTTGACTGGAACTTATAGAAGATGTTCTCCAAAATAGTTGGAGGCCACTGGGTTCCCTATTCTATACTGTTGGGCCATGGAATAGAGAATCTGATGGCCTCCAGCTGTTCTGGAATATATCTCAGTTGACAAAGGGATCGAACAAAGTTGTATTTTACCATTCTATCTCATTTATTCACAAAACACATTATGCAGAAGGCAGGATCAGACTCAGGGGAAGGGTAGGTGAAAATAGGAAGAAACAATAAGATACACAGATGAGATTGGACTTGATGGCCTATGAAACCCCTGCCAGTTCTATGATTCAATGAATTTATATTCCTAGTTAGAACAAGCAAAGAGTTGGAATGGCTTCAGAGAAAAGCCAAGGAAAAACTACAGGCTCATAGCTGAATATTACAAAAACAAATAATGACCACGGAAGATTTGTATAATTTTAAACTGAGTGATTGAGAAATAGAAGTAATCAAGGATTTTCTATACCTTACCTCAATCATCACTTAAAAATTGGAAGACAACTAAGATGTAGCCAAACTTTGAAGAAACTAAATACAATTCTCAATGAATAGGAAATGCTATTGAATAACAAAGTCAGGATTGTCAACACCATAGTGTTTAAGATTTCTATATGAAATCTGACAGAAAAAAAATCCCAGCTTACCTCAGTTGTGATGCTGGAGGAAACAGATGACTCTATAGATACTAACTATGGACTACCAAAAAGACGAGAGCAGATTCATCCACTCACTAGATGCCAAGATTACTAAATCAGAACTATTTTTCTTAGAACTAATATGTGAAAAGAAGTATGAAAAGAAAATGAGCTCATAATAGGTAGATTGTTTCAGTTTCGGAAGCCACAGCCTTGAGTTTATAAGTCCTGAATAGGATGCTAGTACAGGCCGTCCCCAAATTACAAACATCTGACTTATAAATGACTCACAGTTAAGATCGAGGCTGAGACAACAAGAAGTGGGAGAAAACTACTCCTTGGAAGGGAAATTCACTCCTGAAAGAATTATCATGGGGAAAAGGTATCTCAACTGAGTTTTCTCACCAATCCTTGCTTCTACAACAAGCCAAATTTCCCAAAATCCAATCACAGGAACAGCAAGTGAGGTGAATCTTCTGAACAGGGGCACATGCAGCAAAACGAATACCACAGAACACTTCTGTGTGTGTGTGTGTGTGTGTGTGTGTATGTATGTATGAGACTGAAGTTACGCTTAAAACTGCACCTGTTATGAGTTGCAAACAAATTCAACTTAAGAAGAAACCTACAGAACCTATCTTGTTCATAACTTGGGGAATGCCTGTAATGGGATCTCTTGTGTGTCTCACTTTCACTGAATTGAATGAATTGAATCTGACCATGAATTGAATCTGACCTGCTAACACAGAATAGGAATAACCCATTGGCCATGTTTTAGCAGTGGCAACAATGCACCCTAAGCTCTCCATGGGGATAGTAAGCTGTGCTAGAGATGCAGAGGCCCAGGGACCTCCAAATAGATTCCTTAACAAGCTTTGAGTATGAACTTATTTCCTCCAAGACCACTAGATCAATATTCCAGGGTTTGTTTGTTCCCCAAGGAATGGAAAGGAGGAACAGTCATCTGGTCTGGAAATTAGCACTCCTTTTCCTCTGCTCTCTAGGTGCCATCTGGTTTATTGCCTGTAATGACAGGCATAGGCCAGATAAACTTGGGTCCAGAATAAGGAATTTTATTCCATCAGCCTTGTATCTGGGTGCAAAGTAAAAATTAACATACACCAGAATAAGTACAACCTATAATTCATGCTGTTCAATTGAGGTTCCCATTGCTCTTTCCTGCATAGTCAGTGGTGACGTAAAACTGGATTTACAGTTTGATAACATATGAAGGACCACAGGTTTCCCATCCTTGATCATTATGGCATTAGGAGAGTGGATGGGATAAAGGGACACATCAGTTTAGTTCCAACTCAAGCAGACCCATTGTTTCCAGAGGCTGGGGAACCCTTGAGAGTAGTGGAGAGTGGACAATTGATGTTGGGGAACTCAGTCAAAATTACTCCTCAAGCTACATCTGCTGGTGGTATCTTCCAGTGAAACTTACACAATAGGATAATGTTCCAACTTAAGTCTATAACACAGCAAAAATGAGCAATTTTGAAGTTGGTGGGAAAGTTAAGCACAAGCTAGAATCTCCCCCTTTGAATCTGTGGAACTTAAAGTTCTTCATTTTGTTTAGTTTGAGCTCTAAACTATTTCAGCATTTTGACAATGCATGTTGTGAAAAGATTATGTAGTCACAGAAAACACTATTGTTTTGTTTATTTTCTAATAAAAGCTGCTTTTAACTTGTCTCACAGTATCAAAGTTCACTCATGTCTATCAAGCATGTATGAAGCAAGTTACCTTTTAATAAGTGTTTCATTCCCCCCCCCCCTTTTTTTTTTTTACTGGCTTAAAGCTATATTCCTTTTCTGACTGTTAACAGAACACAATGTTATTTGGTGGCTAATCCATTTAAATACTTGAGAGCAATCCTTGTGTGCAGGTTGGCATGCCAAGTGTTTAAAAACAAGCTGTTCTTTGTAATCCTGTAGCAGAAATTGCTCAGGTTTTTCACTTAAACTTCCCCTGTCTGCTTCCCGCCTTCAGTTTAATATTTGAATGCAGGTCCTTTACTAACAGAGATGAAGCTTGGGGTAAATGAATGCATGAATCCTATACACATTTGCCCTAATCCAGAATGCTACAAGGGTCCATTTTGTTTAAAAAGGAGGAGGTGATCATAATTCAAGAAGCAACAAGAGTTCCCTGCACTAAGTTTGCAAATAAACCCATTTACTTGCATATGTTCTGGAGACATTTTTGTACTGCATAGATATAGCAGTTTTATTTAACTCCCCTTAGAATGTATTGTCGAAGCCTTTTATGGCTGGAATCACTGCGTTGTTGTAGGTTTTTCAGATTATATGGCCATGTTCTAGAAGCATTCCCTCCTGATGTTTCGCCTGCATATATGGCAGGCATCCTCAGGGTTTGTGACCTCTGAGGATGCCTGCCATAGATGCATGTGAAATTTCAGGAGAGAATGCTTCTAGAACATGGCCATATAGCCTGAAAAACCTACCCCTTAGAATTCTCTGGCAGAGCTTCTTTGTAAACTACTATTTGAACATGAGTCCACAGTGTGATGTGATAGTTTTAAAAAGCTGAAGTGACTCTAGGCTGCATCAGTAGGAGTAACAGTCCCACTCTGTTCTGTTTTGGTCAGACCTCACCTGGAATACTGTGTCCAGATCTATGCAATACGATTCGAGAAGGATATTGGCAAACAGGAATGAGTCCAAAGAAGCATGATCAAAATGATCAAAGGCTCGGAAGCCAAGTCCTGTGTGGAGTGTCTTAGGGAGTTGAACCTGTTTAGCTTGGAGAAAAGAAGGTTAAGAAGTGACATAATAGCCATGTTTAAATATTTGAAAGGATGTCACATTGAGGAGGGAGCAGGCTTCTTTTCCAGGCTTCTTTGGAGACAAAGACATGAAACAATGGATTCAAAGTACAGAAAAAGAGAAGAACACCCCCATTGTTAGAGCTGTTCAACAATGGAATATGCTACCTGGGAATGTGGTGGCATCTCCTTTTATGAGAGGTTTTAAGCAGACACTAGATGGCCACCTGTTAGGGGTGCTTTGGTTGTGTATTTCTCCATGGTAGGGATTCTAACAGCTTAGCATCCTTTCAATCTTGAATCGAGTTGTGTCATTAGTCATAGCAGGAGTCCCCAGTAGAGCAATGGCTCAATTGTGCCAGCAGGATTGCTGACCGAAAAGTTGGCAGTTCAAATCCGAGGAGTGAGGTGAGCTTCCATCTGTCAGATCCAGCTTCTCATTCAGGGACATGAGAGAAGCCTCCCAGAGGATGGTAAACTATCCAGGTGCCCCCTGGGCAGCATCCTTGAAGATAGCCAGTTCTCTTACACCTGGAGTGACTTGCAGTTTCCCAAGTCGCTCCTGAGAGGAAAAAAAATAGCCATAACGCTACTTGTCATTCTTCTCTGATCTTTGCATTTCACTTTCACTATCTCTTACTAAATTTTGGGTTGTTCTGTCATTGGATTTTCATAGTAAAAGATATTTTACTGTGCCTCCTTCTGTACTAAAAAGAGATAAATATTTTGCCACTGTAATTTATTTTCTACCAGTGTCTGCACAACCCTGCTGCTGCCCAGTAGTTGTTTGTCTAGCACATTTAGTCTGGCTCCTCAGCAAATGCTTGTCTGATGTGAGAGACCCTACTGCTACCAGTGGCGTAACCCTCATGCCTCTCATGTGCACACAATCTCACCAACACAGAAAGGTAGTGCTATTGGGACTAAGTGCCACACTACAAATCCCAGGATTTCACAAGATGGAACCGCGTTAATTAAAGGACAACTAAACTGCTGCATCAATACAGTCCTGGTCAGATTTACGATTTACATAAATGTATTGTTGTGCTTTAGTTTTCCAGGGTCGATTCTAATTGGGTCAGATCCACCATAATGGTTGGTGCTTTAATGCTATCTGTTCATCGTAATCCCCAGAAAATTCCTCAACCCATTAAATAATTGCAGGACTGCTGTTCTAACATGGTGAAGACTGATATAAATTGCTGATATCTCTGTCTATCAAACCAAGAGAAAGCTGTATTGAGAGTGGAAAAAAGCATGTTATGAGTGCAGATGGCTGTCTTTACATTAAGGGTGATCTCTTATCATGAAGAAAAATTGTTCTTTTAGAATTTGATCAATAACTGCAGGTGGGTTAATAGTTGTTTCTCTTTTTTAAAATATAGAGTATAGAATCATTGAATCATAGAGTTGGGAGAGACCTTGTGGGCCATCCAGTTCAACCCCCTGCCAAGAAGCAGGAAACTCACATTCAGAGCACCCCTGACAGATGGCTATCCGGCCACTGTTTAAAAGCCTCCAAAGAAGGAGCCTTTACCACACATATGAGAGGTGTTAATTTCTCGCTTACACTGTTGCATAGCCAGGAGATAATATTAATAATGAGGCCAATCTGAAGTCACAGACTTAGTAGGGTAATGAGAAAATAAATATGTTTACATACAGAAAATTCAGGCACTCATGTTTACTTTAGTATTACACCTGCTGCCTTTAAGTGGCTTCTCTATATTTAGGTATATGTTTTGAATTCAAAGTCACTGTTAGAACCACAAGATGGAGCCATATACCATTGACATTTTGAATCAGAGAAGGTGCTGCTGAGTCAATATTAACATTCTCCTTGTAATCCTCTGCATGCTGTCATAATAAGAGCTTGGGAGTAACTACAGTGGACGTTTGATATCCACTGGAGGTTGGTTCCAGGACCCATTGTTGGTACCCATATTCATGGTTGCACAAGTCCCATGATATTTTGTCAGACATTATACAGTGTTCTCAGAATCTTAGCTGATTACGAGATCAGAAAAGTTTGCTGTGTTATTAACTTTTTGGTTAATTTAATAAGAGTATGTGATTGAAAAGTATATATAAATATATATGATGAAAAAAGTATATCTCACTGGCAGTTTCAGGACTGTGCCATCTCATTTTGATGACATAATATAACTCTTGTGAGGATTCAGGGCTACTTTTTCCCTTTTTCATCTTAATCTTTTTCTCTAGTGTCCTGTCAGAAAGACTAAGTAAGTAGAGATTTGTTTTACTCACATCCATCATCTTGCTTCATTTCAGGTGTATGAGAGACAGGCTAAAAACAAAAGGCAGGACACATCACAAATAATTTTCTGACAACTCATACTCAGCTTTTCTAGATGATCCTCAAGCAGTAATGGCAATAGTTTGAGATGGGGATATGTCTCTGTCATGGTGGTGCAGCAGGTTAAACTTCTGAGCTGCTGAATTTGCTGACCGAAAGGTTGGTGGTTCGAATCCAGGGAGTGGGGGTGAGCACCCACTGTTAGGCCCAGTTTCTGCCAACCTAGCAGTTCTAAAACATGCAAATGTGAGTAGATCAATAGGTACCACTTCTGCAGGAAGGTAATAGCACTCCATGTAGTAATGCTAGCCACATTACCTTGGAGGCGTATATGGACAATGCTGGCTCTTTGGCTTGGAAATGGAGATGAGTACCACCCCCCAGAGTCAGACACAAATAGACTTAATCTCAGGGAAAACCTTTACCTTTGCCTTTAATGATATTCATTGTATTATCAAAGGCTTTCATGGCTAGAATCATTGGGCTGCTGTAAGTTTTTCAGGCTGTATGGCCATGTTCCAGAAGCATTCTCTCATGACGTTTCGCCTGCATCTATGGCAAACATCCTCAGAGGTGAATATTGTTGTGAGGTGAATATTGTTCATGCTTGTAGTTTTGCCATTATCTCCTTGCAGATGGTGAAAAATCGGAATGATGTTCCTTTTGTACAGAGTGATATGAAGGGGTGAAAGCTTGAGCAACTCATCTATGTGTTTTCTCTTGCAATAATATCAGTAGAGTGCTAGTATCTAGTTTTAATGACCTCTGGCACTTATTTCAATGGCAAATGTTGTGGTAAGACTTGGCATGTGTAATGGTACAAGAGTGTAATCTTTGTATCTTTGTTCATATTTATGAAATCATATTTATTCTAACTCCAAAGCCTGGGTGTGTCCCAAGGGTGTTTCGCCTATTTTTAAGAGTTATTTTAAAATAGATTTTTATAAAGATTACACAGTTAAAACAGAAGGGACATGCATGGACGTGCACACATCTCTTCAGTTAGGTAGCAGATCACCATTTTAGGCTATGTTTTTTAAAAACGCAAAGTAAAAGAAAGGTCCTTTGATGCAATATTGGCCATACTGCACAAAGTAATTTGCACGTGAAGGTTTTGCAAGTCTTGGAAAAGTAGCTACATCCAGAAATAACAACAGGACTCAAAAAATTAGAATTTTAGTTGGAGTTTGGAGGCCTTGGTTTGTGGATACACAAAATCATGTGGTATTTTTGAAAGAAAGCTTTCACAATGGCTGCATAAATGCTGATGTTTTTTTTTCCACCCAAAGTGTGTCTGTGTATATGTATATGCGGTGAGCAGGGGAATATTTTTTTGCCCCAGGGGAAATTAGAGTGATCAGAAATCACTTTTGTTTTTGAAAAGCAAGTATTATATACTGATGATAAACAGTGTCCTGGGGACTCTTCACACTAAAGAAGTAGAGATATACTGCGGTTTTAAACGCCTCTAACAAAGAAGCTTCTTTTTGCAAAGTCTTTTAATGCTAGTCCAGTCTGCCCCCCCCCCCCTTTGCTTTCTGCCCAGCCGCATGGCTTTTAGCAGCATTGGCATTAGGGGTGGTAGGTAAAAGAGGACTGGAGTAACATGATTTTGAGTATCAGGTTGTAATGATGTGTCTGCAATAAGCAATGCAATAAAGTTTAAGCTAGGAACATGTTGGGTTATGTTCTAGTTCAGGCATGGGCAAACTTCGGCTCTCCAGCTGTTTTGGACTTCAATTCTCACAATTCCTGGCCTCAGGCCCTTTCCTTTTCCCACTTCAGCCACTTAAGGAAGGGGCTTCAGACCAGGAGTTGTGGGAGTTGAAGTCCAAAACACCTGGAGGGTCAGAGTTTGCCCATGCCTGTTCTAGTTAATCCTACTGTAGCTATGTCTGATTACCACCAGCAAGATAAAACAGCCACTGCCTTTAGAATCCCTTATTGGAGCATATGTGAAGAACAAACCAGAGAGAAATGTGGAAATTACATAAGCCTGGCCACCAGCTCTTAGAAAAACATAGATGTGGCCACGAGAATGGAAAAAGATAGCCTAAAATCATCCAGGATGCATTTCAAGGTTCTGTTAAAGACGTTAAGCCCAAGAAGACATTTATTTCGCTACCTGAGGTATATCTACATCACAAGGGTTCCATTTCAGCTTCCATGGTTGCATCCTGTGGAATCTGTGATTGGCAATTTGGTGAGGTATTACCATTCTCTGGCTCCAGATACTCTTTCTACTTTGGGCTATGACAGTTAAAATGGAATCATAAGACTATCTTTATATAGCTTGAAAGGGCCCTTCTGCCTGTTCCAAAAGTGCTTTGAATAGGTTCTGGCCTTTGGGACAGAAAAGGGAATTCTGCAGGCTTTGGAGTTATCAATATTAGCCATGGACTTCATACAACTCCAGGAACACACTTCAGCCACAGCTGAAAGAGCATGAGAGAGAGAGAAATGAGAGAAATTATGCATCAAAAGTGTGTCTATATCTGCAAAACCTCATGCAAAAAACAAACAAACAAACAAAACAAAACCAAAAAAAAGTGCTGCCACATTTCTTTTTCCCTCCTCCTTTTAAGAACGCTCAAAGATAAGAATTCATTTTTCTTTATAGCTGAAAAGAGGATTTGTCATGTCAAAATAATGGAACTTAATGCCTTTAAATATCTCAATTAAGTAACCATGGAGTGACATTCTCATTTGGAAATTATACTGAAGCATCAAAACATGCCCCAGCCTGTGGTTGAGGCTGAACACCTCTCTCTGTCCTTGTAATCATCATTGTAGTCATCATCATCATCATCATCACCATCATCTTTATTTGTAACCTCCCCCCCCCCCCCCAATCTTCCCAAAGGGAATGACACTGGAGAACATTGATATTCCAAGAGAGAACATTATGAGCAAATCTGTGGATTCTTCAAAAGTCAAAGTTGCAAATATAGGACAACTGTATTTATATTATTAGGTGACATCTCCCCACTTATTGTTTCACTTGACTAATTGCTGCCAAAGTGCAGTTTCTAGCCAGCTGCTTTAAAGCAATTGAGACCAATGGTTCTCTTTTCTTGCAAAGTGGCACAAGGGTGCAAGGTATCTAGTGTCAGGCTGCTAGATGCTGGTTATGAAGTTTCCCTTGTTAGATTTATGAATCCCTTTTTATAATTTCAGAAACGATGGATATGCTTTTAATTATTTATAGCGTTTTAAAGCTGCAACATGAACAAATACACATAACTGTCAGGAAATGATGTGTGCATTTGCTTTTTAATAAAGTGATGCCTGATGCTAAAAAATGCATTCTTATTACTTTTTCGGTTCAGTGGCAGTATCTGTTCAGTGGGAAATACACTTTGGAAGAAATGCCTCTCAATCTCTTCCAAGTTTTTCAACAAGCTACAAAATTCTCACAAAATATATTACAGAATATATTGCAGAGTACTTTGATTTGAAATAATAAAACCATTAAAAAGAAGAAACTATATTCAGTCGAGAAAGCATTAAAAAAACCCAATCAAGATGGCAGTGACAAATGAGCCCTCGGCTAAAAATAAAGTATGCTGAAAGTAGGCTACAATAAATAAGATTGCAGTCTGGTACCATCTTACCTGGGAACAAATTCCACTATGTAGACTTAATTCTGAGTGGTGAGATGTGAGGTTTCATGATAAATCTTTCAAATCGCTAAAAGGCCAGCAAAAAGGAGACAGTGTGAACTCCTGGGTGGGTGCCATTTCCAAACTATGTTGGTACCACAGAAAAGCCCCTGTTCCTGGCATTTGTCAAGCTCAGAGCTCTCAATTGTGGATAAGAAAGTAGAACCTCCAATATTGCATTGAGCTTCAAGGACTGTTACCTCAACAAAGGAAGAAACACCGTTTGGCAATTAAGAACCAGCTCTTTAGCAGGCAATGATTTTTAGAAGGTAAATGCAGATCATATCAGCGTTGAAGATGTGATCGAGAAATGTTAATGCTCATGTTCAGGCTATTACCTTTTCTTTGAAGCGAAACCATATTTCTGTAAAAATGCTTCATATGTGGTTTTCTTTCCAGGTGCAAACTTGTTCATCCCATTGTTCCTAAGTTAATGATGGAAACTCACATCGATGGTGCTCATTTAACGGCAGCTAATTATGGAAACATTTAGCTATTTTGGCGCATGATTCCTAGTTAAAAGTGCACTAGAATATTTATTCTGGCTTTTGTATCAGGTACTACAGCTCTTTAATTGAAAGGAAGGATATCTCCAAATGTATGCCTGTTGAAAATGGGGGTGTAGAGCCATCTAGGGACATCAGGACCTCATGATATCCTTTATTCACAGGGACACTACAGTATAGGGAAAAGTTGGCAGCTTTTGGTGTGTGCGAAATACCTTGCTAGTGATGAGACGTTGTTAAGTCCTGCTGCCGGAGCCTAAAATGTTAGCTCCATTTTCAATGTTTGTGGTGTTGATCATATATTTTCTAGCTTCTTTAAATTGCCGCTATTTCAAGCAGTGTTTCTCAATCTGGAGGTTTGGACCCCTTGGGGGGGGGGGGGGGTCACGAGGGCATGTCAGAGGGGTTACCAAAGGCCATCAGAAAACACTATTTTCTGTTGGTCATGGAGTTCTGTGTGGGAAGTTTGACTGAATTCTATTGTTAGTGAGGTTCAGAATGCTCTTTGATTGTAGGTGAACTATAAATCCTAGCAACTACAACTCCCAAATGTCAAGGTCTATCTTCCCCAAACTCCACCAGTGTTCACATTTTGGCAAATTGAAGATTCATGTCAGGTTTGATCCAGATCCTTATATTTTAATCCAGAGTGCTGTCTGGATATAGGTGAACTCCAACTCCCAAATTCAAGGTCACTGCCCACCAGAACCTTCCAGTATTTTCTGTTAGTCATGGGAGATCTGTGTGCCAATTTTGGTTCAATTCCATTGTTGGTTGGAATTCAGAAAGCTCTTTGATTGTAGGTGAACTATAAATCCCAGCAACTACACCTCCAAATGACAAAACCAACCCACCCCATCCCCACCCACACATCCCAGTATTCAGAATTGGACGTATCTATCGGGTATTTGTGCCAAATTTGGTCCAGTGACTGAAAATACATCCTGCATATAAGATATTTACATTACGATTCACAGCAGTAGCAATGAAAATAATTTAATGGTTGGGGGTCACCACAACATGAGGAACTGTATTAAGGAGTCGAGGCATTAGGAAGGTTGAGAACCGCTGATTTAAAGAAAGGGTATGTGTATCTGATTTTCTAATTTGCAAAGAATGGAAATCCTAGGAAAGAGAAAAATCCCGTGAAAGTCTCCTCTTTTTAAACAACTATTTGTTGTTTGAAAGGAGAGTGATGTTACAGCTTAAATGGTGTGAATGCAGGGGAATATGTACCCTTAAACCTGTATATCCATATTAGATGTTTTTGCTCTCTCATAAATCAAATTAAAGGGAATCCCAAGATTATGGCTGAATTTGGAAGCTGCTGAGGTGGGAAATTGTCAGTAAGTATTTATTTATAGTATTTGTATCCTGCTTTCTCTCTCTCAAGAAGATTCAGAGCAGCTGTAAGCTACGTACATTTCAGAGGAAGGAACAGCAAATGCACCTTTGAGAATTCCTTGAAATTCAAAGTCGCCATAAATCGACAAGTGCCTTGAAGACACACACACACACACACACACACACACACACATGTGCATCCAAACTAAGAACATAAGAAATGGAGTGATAAAATATCACATAGCAGGTTAATCAGAAAAAACATAAATGTAAGATTGTAGCTTCGTATTCAGACTGAAAGAGCTCCCCAGGCCCTGGATACAGGCCTGAATTTTGCAGTGGTGTATTCTGCCTTGAAGTGGTCATCCATCTTCATTTTGAAGCCAATGAAGTGTGATTGCACATCTCAATCATTCCTTTATATTAGAATGATTCAAAAAGGAAAAGACCGCAAGGCTCGACACAAATATCTTTATTGTTGCAATTATTTGTGATTGAACATCTCAATTCCTCCAGCCATGTACTCAGCTTAGGGAGAATCCCTTGTGAAAGGGTCGTATGTCTGGTGATACTTTTTTTCTTCCTCCTCTTTGAAACATTCTACATCATTCCTTTAAAAAAGAATGGATTTAATAAGCCACCTTAATACCCTAAAGCTACCAGATCCCATCTGTTGTTGGAAGCTAAGCAGGGTAAGCTTTGGTTAGTTCTTGGATGGGAGCCAACTGCTAGGTGCTTTAGTTCAAGGGAAGGAACTGGCAAACCTACCTCAAAATATTCCTTGCCTGAGAAAATCCCATTAAATTGATGGGATCACTATAAAACTGTGGAATTGACTGGAAGGTGCATAAAGGCACAGACCTGGACTCATCAGAGCTGGTGTAATCTTGTAGAAAACATCTTTGTTTCTCAGGAGTAAATAACTGGAATGAGTAGACAGGGTGAACAAACAGGAGTAGAGTAACCTTGAAAGGCAAAGCATGTAGATTTTTGGTTTTAAAAGCTTCATTTATGGTTTATTTGAAACTTTTTCATTTTAGTGAAGGCATTTATTGTCATTCTTTTTTGTTAGTTGTTAAATAATCTGAATCGGCTTTCTCTCATAGCAAAGTCTATATGTACTTATATGTTATTTGGCTTGGGGCTTCTGTCTCTGCTTAACTTGCTATTGCAGTTACTTAAAAAAGAAGGTTGGGGTTGGACCTCTGAGGACCTTTCACACAACATCATTTTAGCATTATTATTCTATTTAAATTGCCATGGTTCCAATCTGTGGAATTCTGGGATTTGTAGTTTGTTGAGCTCTCTGACCGAGAATTGTACATTCCCTAAACTGCTAACTCCAGTGTCCTCTAGGATAAAACCATGGCAGTTAAAGGGTTCTTCTTCATGGTATCTGCGAACAAGACCTAATTGTGGGATGGCCACAGATGTGGTTGGGCCACAGTCCAGCAATCGGTCAGTTTGGTAGGTTGATCTTAGAGTTACAATGCAAAGTAGGCCATGCTACCTTTATCTTTCTGTCCCTGGCTTCAAGAGTACTACATGGTTATCTTCCTCCCATCCTTTCATCTGAGAGGGGAGCAGTTTCTCTCCCAGTCCCTTCTCCTACTTTGAGTCACCATTTGACTTAATGTAGCCAGCCCTGCATATCCACAGATTCTATATCCATAGCTCAAAATATTCAAAAAAATCCCCAAAGTTAAGATTGCTTTTGCCACTTTATATAAGGGACACAATTATACCACACCTGTTTATATAATAGGAACCAAACTCCAGCAGATACCAAGGGGCCAGTATATCTATCTATTGATATACTTTATCAGTCTAGAGCAGTGTTTCTCAACCTGTGTGTCCCAAGGTGTTTTGGCATATAACTCCTAGAAACCCCAGTCAGTTTACCAGCTGTTAGGATTTCTGGGAGTTGAAGGTCAAAGCATCAGAGGACCCACAAGCTGAGAACCACTGATCTAGAGAAACATTAAGTACAACCTCTCCAGTATAAACTTACCTGGACTATTGTGAAATCATAAGCTTTCCTGATGTTTTTGTATGCATTTTAATCTTTGTAAGGCATATCATGGCCCAGTGCTGAAAAAGTACAAGATATAAATTAAGTAGCATAACAACCACAAAAAGTGCCTTTTTATGCACAGCTGTATCCAGTCATTACAAGAATATTTGAAGCAGACACAAATTTGTATTTGTGGGACATTGTTTATACCGTGTGTTCTAACATTTGTGGACTGAATTTTCAAGAAATCAAGTTTTTGTGTTGTTTGCCTTCCACTGGTGGTTTGATTATCCATTACAAGGCAAACTGGTGGAGGATGAGCAATGTAGCTCAGTAGGGCTTTTATTCTGTTGTTGTTTGTTCCAAACTCTTCTCTTCAGTGCATTTGCTACATTTATGTACCTTGTGTCACTGCACCAAGCTATCAAATTACAGATGAGAAAGCAATAATCCTGCCAGGAGGGAAGAACTAAATATACAGTATACAAAACTAGCTCAAATGTGTGGCTTTTGTTTACATATGACTAGCCTTTTCCCTTACTGAGACATAAGCCATATAAATTCTCAGAATGTTCCCTGAGCTAACCTAATCCCCAAGAATACTATCATCCCATCTGTCATTTATTATTGATTACTCAAAACATTTACTATTATGATGGGAGTGGGGGGTGAAATGTGGAAACTACATTTTGCAGAGACATCTAGAGGAGTGTTGAGAGCTAAGGCTAGATGGCCATCTGTCAGGGGTGCTTTGAATGCAGTATTCTTGCTTCTTGGCAGGGGGTTGGACTGGATGGCCCATGAGGTCTCTTCCAACTCTGATTCTATGATTCTAAGGAGACAGTTTACTTTCAGATTTTGTCCTAGGCTGCAAAAGATTGAAAATCTACTGTGTTATGTAAGGTAATCTCATTCAGTGACTGGTTTCTTGGTGTGACCAAGGAACCACACCCAGAGTAAGCCTATTGTTAACTATAACACATATAGGATAAAAGGGTAACGTTGAGATCTCAAACAATAGATTTATAGCAGGAATCACTTTGTTACATCTACCATAGTTTGTCAACTTAAAAAAATTAAATGGGAATGCAACTCACCATAAAATTGAAGCATCGACCATCCTGCTTCCAGTATTTCTGAAATATTAATTTCAAAACACAAAAACACTTTTAAAAACTTGGTGTAAATTTGTTTTTTGAGACACACATCTTCTCCTCACATACACATACACCACAGCAAATTTTCCCAAGTACATTTTTGAACTTTGCCTCAAATAGCCCTGTATGCTAGGAACCAAAAATGTTGTTTGAGCGCAGATAAATCAAGATATTCTTCTCTTGAAATAATGAATGGCGGACGTTGCTGGCTTCCATGTTAGTGGGATGGCAGGGGATCCATTCTGGTTTTACTCCAAACTTCAGAGAAAGTATCCAAGATATTGAACATATTTTGGTGATAGGATTCAGTACCCATAATCATCATCTTTTTTCATATCCTGTCCCCTCTCCAAACAGGACTCAGGGCTGCTTACAAGAAGTAAAAACACAGTGCAGAGCACAAATTACAACATTACATGATACATAAACAATAATATAAAAACCCAACCAAAATAGCTCCTTTAAAGTTTCAACTAAACCTCAGAATAGATTCACCAGCCCACTGATATGGAAGGGAGTAGCCACTACTGGTAATGAAATGGCTACAAACACCATCACATTGGACATAGAAACAAATATATTTTACCAAACAACAATTATGGCCATGATATGTCAGTACATCACATCTCCAGTTGTGGGTTCAACCACCTTGAGGAAATACAGGATGGTTGCTTCTACATAACCAGAAAGCATCTTTACTTCTAAGCCTTCTGCTGTTTTTTAAAAATTAGACAGTGAGAAACGAAGGTACTGCTAATGTTCCTGTAGGTACATTTTGCAGTACCTTGGAACTGTAATTTATTGTATTTTAAAGTAACTTTCTAAACACTTGGTGAATCACTGAATGACTGATCTCTGGCTATCTATAGCTGTAACCAAGCATCAACAAGGCTATTAAGGAGTTGTGTATCCAGAGCGTTTGCCATAGTTGAAATCAGCCCTGACACTAACCTCACAATATATATCCTGTTTCTGCTTTCTTTGGTGTTTGTAACAAACAGAAGGAGCCAGTGTGGTGTGGTGGCTTGAGCATTGAACTTTGGAGATTCCAGCTTGAATTCCCCTTGGGCAAGTCACACTTTATCAGCCTCAGAGGAAGGCAAAAGCAAACCACATCTGAACAGATCTTGCCAAAAGAAAACCCCATGTGATAAGTTCAACATAGAATGACCATAATGACCAGAAGGTATACAGCAACAACAACAACAACAAAAAGTTCTTTCTCTCCTCTTTCTCTGCAAAGCCAAAATTGAATTTTCAGACATTTTAGCCTACAATCTCCATGTGAACAGTTACTTTATTTGGGAGGGGGGGGGGAGAGTTGGGCTGGGCTTAATAAGGTAACACATATATTGTAATGGATTCATGCTTGAATTGCTAACAATTAAGTTGTGCATGTATGCAAGTCTTTAAACAAATGCAGAACTGCACCTGAGAAACCCGATAGCCACTGAGTTTTAAAGACCCGTGGCCCATGCACACTTCAGTTTCTCAGTTTCTCCATTTTCTGCACAAAATAAGTGATGTTACACTAGTGTTTCTCACAACAGTCACAATGCATAGCATTGCCCTAATTTTCTTTTAGATGGCAGAATTCAAGACAGCTTTAATTTTACCCCTATTATGAAGTGTTAAATACTTGCAAAAAAAAAAAAAGGTTTTACCTAGTGCAATATCAGTTTCCCCCATTGCAAATGGTCATGTCCCAAATAAAAAGGGCAAGAATTCCCCACTGGCAATTTTTTATTGCCTCTTCAAATAATAGCTGAGTAAAACCCATTACCAATAGGAAATTGCAATTGATTAGAGGAAACAGGGAAAATATTATCTGTTTTGAAAGATGTTGTGTGTGCAATTCTAATTGCTCATTCAAACTTTGGTTTAGGGTTCTTTAGTGAAATTTGATACTTTGGACATTATTCTCTTGTTGCAAGATTTTTTTCTCTTTGCTATGTATCTTGACAAAATATGATGTAAAATTTGAGTCATATTGAGCTGGTACAGATATACTACTACACAGGATCACCCAAGTGGCCTTCCTGATGGGGTGCTCCAGTTCATAGAAACATAGAGTTGGAAGAGGCCACAGGGAACATCCCAGTCCAACCCTTGTCATGCAGGAAATTACACTGTTGTTGAGTTGCCACTCCCGTCAACCCAAACAAGCAAGACCAAGCATGAGAAATAACGGGGACTTCAATCCAGCAAATTCTGGAGAGCCATGCATATACTAGTCCCATGCTCAACCATTGTTTCACTTTAACATGTTTAGCATATTCCACATTTTTTTTAAATTAGAGCAGCTGTTGTCAGCCTTTGGTCCTCTAGGTATTTTTGGTCTTTGGTTCTAACAATTCTTGACAGTTGGTCAAACTGGCTGGGGCTTCCGGGAGTTGAAGTTCCAAACTCTTGGACTAAAAGTTGGAAATCACTGATTTAGAGCATTTATGCTAAAATACTGAATGTGAACATATTTCTTGGACTATGGTCAGTAGAAACAGAGAGACAGAATTGTATAGTGGTTTGAGTGTTACATTACGACCTTAAGGGGACCAAGGTTTGAATTTGAGTTCATTCATGGAAACCGCTGGGTGAAAATGGGCAAGTCTCTCTCTCTCAATACCGAATCCACTCTGAAAAAATCTTGCCAAAAAAGCCTTGTGTTAGTTTTCCATAAGTCAGAAATGAATTAAAGACACAACAAACCAACAGTGGAAACCTGACTAAACTTTCATTACAATTAAATATTCTAAAGATAACGTATATGCCATCTGCAGAAGGAACAAGAAGGTGCACGTCATTCCATTCCTGTACCAACTTCTCATATCACTAATTCATTTTGGGGTGCAACATTTTTAGACATAAATATTTCAGTGGCTGTCAGTGGGATAGCAAATTTGCTCTAGGTTTTCATGTGAACTGTTAAGGAACTATCCAAAGTGGCGAGGGATATCACCCTTCTCCTTCATTCAGACTAAGATACAGTTGAATCCACAATTTAATCAACATGGGAGCCTCCAATTGCCATTTCTTCAGAGCTTCTAAACTTAAGGGCTGCCTCTTCTTATCCAGTTGTTGAGTTTGGGACTCTTTTAAATTGTCACCATTACCTGGTGTGTAATTGTTGGGAATGTAGTCCCAACAGTGCCCAAACTGTGGAGCCTCCTGTCTTAGGAGCTTCACCTTTCTCTTCACTTCATGGCCTTTTTCTGTCGTGTAAGTGTAGTGGAGTGCTTTGAGTGTTCAAGACTAGAGTTTGAATCCCCCCTTGGCCATGAAAAACCACAGGAAGACCCTGAGCAAATGATACAGTTTTACCTTCAGAAATTCCTGTGATAGGTTCAGATGATTTGAATGCACACAATGACTTGGAGACACACAACAACAACAACAACAACAACAACAACAACAACAAAGGATATTCTGTTAGACATACATCTGGCTTGCTGTTTCTTTCTTGTATCTTTCTGCCATGTGCGCTTTTATAAACTACTTTTTTGTTTTATTGCATCATTCAAATTTTATTCTTATAATGAATATTTGCACTGGAACTGCACAGTAAAAGAAAACCTTTTAAGTAATAAGGAAACAACAACCAAACACCCATGTTTAAAATGTAAACTATGATACGCAATAAACAACAAAGGACATTATTATGTTAGCATACTTATCTGTCAGAAAACTTTGATCATACTTTGCCCTACCCACCTCAATTACTGTTCTTGCAAGTAACCTTTGTGCTGCATTAGTTAACATTTGCCCAAGGGGATATTGGTAATTCAAGGAAAGTGTGAGTCCTTACTCAGTGCCCTACTTATTAAACTTAAGACACCCACACATTGCCTTGATAATTTTGCTTTTTCCAAGGGACAGCCACTTTCCATGGAAGATGCCTTCTCGATGCAGAAAGTGAGCAGTCCTATGAAACACTAAGGAGCCTCCCATGCTCCTGGTTTTGCTGGGGCTGGTGGGGAACGGTGAATGAACTGAGAGCTGGCAAATTTCACGTACCTGCCTGGAGGCTTGTCGGGTCGGCTTCCTGTCCTCAGATCTCCCCGTCTTGTGCAAGCAAGAGTGCCATCCATCCTCCACCCATCTCTGAGGGAAGAAGGAGCAGCCCAGCCTGCGAGGTGGTTCTAGCCTTTCTTTTTTCTTCCCCGTTTAAATGTTGGTTTGCTCTGCTTTAGCAGCCAATAGCACGCACACACACACACACACACACATACGGAGGGAGCATTCCGGCAGGCTGCTTTCCTGCAGCTGAGGAGACGACATTCATAGACCTCCTTTTGATTAGGATATGTCACTGTTGTCAGGGCAACTGTTAACGGTGGCGTATCATATTTTCTCCTCCTGGGTTCCGTGCTGAATATTTCAGTGTGCAGGAGCTGCAAAGAAGCTACCAGCAAAGAGGAGAAGGCACTGCATCAGGAGGGAATGAAGACGTAGGATCTGATCAAGCAGGTTCAGGGAGCAGCAGTAAGAGGAAGAGGCATCCAGACTGATGGGCCTGCAATTACGGCCTGCTGTTTTCCCCTTGTCAAGGTGGAGGAGACTGCGGGCTGCCTCCTGCTAACTGAACATTGGTTACTCAGCAGCTCTTTGGAGGCTCTTGAGCTATACGAGATCTTTTACAAATGAACAGGCTGCTTTGCAGCTAGCCAGCTGCAAAGTGGAGTGTGGAATTGATATATTGTAGGGTACTTTTTCCCCCAAAAAGGAGACTAGCATTATGCCCGGTTCGACAACGGCTATACGGCAAGAGAGACTTAAAAAGGCAGGTGTGAGGCCAAACACGCCTGTTCTGTTTACAATTAACGAAGAAGATGAACAGCAAAAGAACGGCAATTCCAAGAAGCAGAAAGGTGAGTGCTGCTTACTCAGGTAGCCAAGTCAGTCTGTAGGATGAACAGCTCAGCAAGCAGTGGATTTTGCTAGTTGCAGTACTTACATGGTGTTTGTGAACAGTCATCCAGTTTGGTACATCTTTTATTTGTTTAAATATAATTGGCAGATTTCTCAGTTTATATTAATCACTGAAAGCCGGTTCTTGTTTTGACATGTTTACCATATTTTTAAAAAGCTACCTTTTGGTCACAGAGATTGCTACTGGAAACAGAAAAATGGATCTGTTTCTAGCTCGCTAATAAGTGTTTGTGTTATTCCGTTGGCATATGCTGAGAAAATGAGGGTATTACAGTGGAGAAAACAAGATTCTTCTTAGATGACTAAGGAAGCCACATCAATGTGAAATTTTCTGGAAGACATTTTACAGCCTGTAGTACAGATTTCTGGATAAACTCATATGCTTAAGTATTTTAAATATTTGGTTCAAAGTTCAGTACTAGACTGTAGAAAAACTTTGGAGTTTGGTTTTTCAGGTTGATCTTTGACAAAATCTTGTTTTATTAACTCTGGGGTGCAATATCCTCACTTCACTGTCTTTAAGATTTAAATTGAATCTTATTAATGCTCCACCTTGTGCCTGAGTCTCGAAGAGTGTTTACTGTGGCAGAATTATCATAATGCTTTGGATCCTTAGCAGTGATAAGTGAGACTGTTTACTTAAAAACTCTTCTTAAAATGTCCTGGAATTATTAAAAATACTGCTGTCGTATACAGTGGGGTGGTACTGATCATGGAGATAGGACTTTGTACATTTCAGTTGTCTCGTTGATTGAAGGTTCATTTATTTCCCTTTTCATTTAGGCAGATGACTAAAGGGGAGTTTGGCAGGCAAATATTTACAGATTTAAATAGTGTTAATGTTTATCCTTTGGGTTTGGGCTGGTTTGTTTGACAGTGACAGTTACTTTCATGTGCTCCTCTCAATGCTTCACTTCCAGGAGCCTGGCTGTAAATGTCAATGTTTTCAAATCTTTATTGGAAGTGAAGAAAAATGTTCAATACACCCAAACATTATATAGATCTTCAATAAAGCAAACCCTGTTCTGATCAGCTTGTTTCCAAAACTGCCTGCTTGGGAACATTTACAATTATTTGCATACATCTTGGTGTGTTTCATAATCATTTTAGAAACCTGAGAAGTAGTAAATGACATTCTGGACAATTACAGTGGGAAATTAATATGGAGTCAATGAGTTCTTTAGCAACAGACCTTTAATGATATTGCTTGGATTAGCACTTTGTAGTTCTCAGGATGCAGATTCTTGTCTGAGCTTTGCTTCTGTATCAGAGTGCCCTTTGGAGTTTTCCTATGAAATGAATTTTGCATGCCATTGCAAACTTTGAGAGTGGAAGGAGGGACATGGTGCCCCTGGGATGCTGCTGTTGACATGAACCAGCAGATGAGTCAAAAGAGTGTTGAGAAGGCACTCCTGTGCTTTTCTTAAAAAGTTAGCAATTTTGATTTTAAAACTACAATGTTTTGTAGTTATATTGTTAAATGTATCATCATGTCTGATGTCCACAAAATACTTGCAAGGAATCAGTTTCCATTGAGGCCTTTAGGACTTTTTAGTAATATTTTTGTCCAACTTGTAATCAATCAATTAATGGTGTGAGTGTGTGAGTGTGAGTATCAGTCATATTGTCAGAGTCACTTGGGTGTGTCTATGTGCTTTCAAGTTAGCTTTCGACCTGTGGCAACCCCAAGAATTCTACAAAGTTTTCTTAGGAAATAAATACTCAAGTGTGTTGTCTCCAGTTTCTTCCTCTGAAATACAACTTATTTGTTGGTGGCCTCCCATTCAAGTACCAATTAGGCCTGACCCTGCTTAGCTTCCAAGATCAGACAGGATCTGGTGCCTTCTTGTACTTAGAAATGGTTTATTCCAATGTATTTGATGCTGTAAGTTATAATCAAAAGCGTACTCAGTACTTTGAAACTCAGATTTATCTGCTAGTAACAGCTAGAATCCTGCACACTTTATGTTTCTGCAATCTGTGTTTATTAACAAAGGGACAAAAACTTGAATCTGTATGTCCATCACCTGAGGCCTGGGGGAAAAAAAAAGTAAAACCTAAGAATTAAAGACGTTTAGAGCCAACAACTTATTTTGACTACTTGCAATACCCCACATAATAGCTGTCCATAGCTACCTAAAATTTTATTTCAGAAGTTTAATTTTGGGGTAAATGGCCAATCATCTTGCTGCTGGTTTTGTTAGGGAATCCAAAATTCTTGTTTTTCACCCTGAGATCGACCAGTAAATTCAGATCTACTTTCTCCCCATCCATGATGTCAGCTTATGAATGAATTTTACAAATTTACTTCTTAAGTTCTCATTCATCTCCTTATCATGAAGATGCCTTGATTATAACTTTATGGTGCCGTTTGTTATGCCTAAGAGACAAAAATAAGTTTTCTCAGTTCCTACTGTTGTTGCTAAAATGTCTCGTGGCCCTTTAATTCTGATCTATTTGCAAGCCATTTACTATCATAGTGTCTTCTCTGCAGTAGAATTTCTTGATTCCTCCAGCAAATTTCTGTTGCTGCTAAAGTACCCTTATGTATCACCTAAATGCAACTTGAACAACAACAAAAAAGTTAGTCTAGACCATGGGTTCTCAACCTGTGGGCGCCCAGTTGTTTTGGCCTTCAACTCCCAGAAATCCTAACAGCAGGTAAACTAGCTGGGATTTTGGGGAGTTGTAGGCCAAAACACCTGAGGACCCCACAGGTTGAGAACCATTGATCTAGTGGATATGCTTTTCTTGTACTGTTTTCAAAGATAACATTAGAATTTCCTGTCCACCAAAGATTTAGAAGACTGAACTGTATTTATATTGATGCACAACTGCTACTATCTGGATTTAGTGTACACAGATCCATGCCGAGTCAATAGAAGGGAAGTCAACCTGGTATAAAAAAAAATCCTGTCTACATCCAAGGATTGTGTTGGTGTACATTTGCTTTCTGTAGTGCAGATGTGTTCCTTTTAAACGCAATGGCTGTATAATTGATTTCCTCAGTAGCACACATGTGGAGTAATATCTGTATTAAACCAGCTTGAATAATCTATCATTTATACTCGTGTATAAATTGACTTCATGTATAATTTGGGGGGGGGGGGGTGCGAAATTTTGAATTCTGATATGACCCTTGGATAAATCAACGATGATTTCACAGAGAGGAGAAAGTACCAGTGCCCTATCAGAGGGACAGTCATGCTTGGCCACTGCCACCTCCGTTTTCCTGTTTAGGCATTCAAAAAGGCCAGAAATGCTATTCTAAAATAAAAAAAATACATTTTTTTCCAGAAATAACTGGGAGATTAAGAAAGTTTTGTCAGGTTTTTACCACATCCTCTAGACATACCTCTAGACTTTCTTAATCTCCCAGCCAGCTCTTGAAAAACTATTTTTTTATTTTAGAACACCACCACTGTTATCTGTTATTTTAGATACTATAGCTTCTTCTTCTGCTGCTGTTGCTTTAATCATTATAATCTCAGTTTCTCAGTGTATCCGTCATTACTGATTTGAGTTTTGGACTATTAGTGATTCAGATTGCTTCCAAGAAACTAAGAATCAGTATGGTACTGCAAGATCATGTATCATGTTCCAAATAGTGTCACTTTTGCTTATTGTGCTGTTGAGATCCTGTCTGAGATGATGTTATTCAAATGATATTGTTCAGATTGTTCCTAGAGCAGCCGTGATTACTAGAACCATAGTTGTTGTAACCATTGACATTTCTTTAACTTGTTGGCCCTAATCTGAGAAGACGCTAACCAACTGGGATGAAGAAGGGCTTATTTTGTTTGTTTTTACCTTGAAAACAATAAAGTTTCTTATTGCAGATATAGCTAAAATTAATTTAACTATTATATCAGGGCTATATTCCATTCATTTCTGAAATATTGTCTGGTCTTTCAAATGCATTGTTAGTCCTAAAATTTTAAAAATTTAACAGCTGAACACTCATCATAAAAGAAAAATTTAAATCCAGTCATTATTCCAATTAGAACATATCTGTTAAATCAGTGAGAACTTAATGAATCAACACTTGAGTGGCTTTCATTGATCCACTGAAACTTCTTAGTGCTACCAGTTAGATTTCGGCTTAACACTTCAATATATTTAGTGTTCTAGCAAGCTACTCAAAAACAAGGCGTTATTTTTTTCCAAGTGTTTGCATGTGTTAAAATTGCAGCACATCAAAGCTACATCTGTTATTCCTATAGTAAAAGTCAGAACCTAAACTAACAAGATTGTGTTTGGCTTTTGTAATTACTCAACTGAGTTTCTCTTAATTTTGAAATACTTAGTAAACAAATAAATTGAAATCCAAATCTATTAGGAGTAGATATTTTTTTTGTCGTGTCAGGAGCATCCTGTTGTGAGAGAATTGGCCGTCTGCAAGGACGTTGCCCAGGGGACGCCAGGATGATTTTTGATGTTTTATCATCTTGTGGGAGGCTTTTCTCATGTCCCTGCATGAGGAGCTGGAGCTGATAGAGGGAGCTCATCTGCCTCTCCCCGGATTCGAACCTGCGACCTGTTGGTCTTCAGTCCTGCCAGCACAGGGCTTTAACCCACAACGGAATACATGAAAAGTCAAATGCATGCTGGAACTGTAAACAATATACAGTCACCCCCTCCATGGTTGGGTTCAACCTTCATGGATTTGATTATTTAAGGATAATGCTGACCTATGGAACTTTAAAGAGGGATTTATAAGTCTTCTCTTACATACCTAGTCTCTCAGCCAGCCTTCTGAGACAGAGAGACTGCAAATGTGAGATGAGGCTTATAAGTCCCTATTAAAATGGCATAGAGTGGTTTTGTGTGTGTCAGGACCGACTTGAGAGGAACTGCAAGTCACTTCTGGTGTGAGAGAATTGGCCATCTGCAAGGGCATTGCCCAGGGGATGCCTGGATGTTTTACCATCCTTGTGGGAGTCTTCTGTCATGTCCCTGCATGGGGAGCTGGAGCTGACAGAGGGAACTCATCCACGCTGCCCCAGATTCGAACCTCCAATTTGAACCTCTGAACTGTCAGATTTCAGTCCTGCCAGCATAAGGGTTTAACCCATTGCACCTCCTGGGGGCACCTAACTTTTAGCTAATTTTAGAAGTTATTCTCTTTGCTATGTGTGAATCTTCTTGCAGAGCTATTGTAATCAAACAAAATAATGAAAATACACAAGAGGAATTCAGTATAAAAGAAGGCAAGTCTTTTGGAATATGTTAAATACTATGTTGGTGTTGCTCAGACAAAATGGTGGGTTGATGAAACAGAAATTCATTCACTGGAGGCTTCTCTCATGTCCCTGCATGGGGAGCTGGAGCTAACAGAGGGAGCTCATCCATGCTCTTCCCAGATTCGAACCTCCGACCTGTCAGTCTCCAGTCCTACCAGCACAAGGGTTGAACCCATTGTGCCACCTAGGGACTCTGGTATAGAGTGGTAGCAGCAAGCTTTGCCAGATGGCTGCTTCTTCCTTGTGAAGGAGAGTTGAATTTGCCTCACCTGCTGCCCATTTCTGCCTTGAAATGAAGGAAAGATTAAATCCACTGATTGTACTGTAGTTTTTTTTTGTTGGTATTACATATGTGGTAAGATGTTTACAATATTGACAGTTTTTTCATTTTCATGGGGATCCTGCACCCCTAACCACGACAAATGTGGAGGGCTGACTGTAGATTCTGTTCCATCACAAGCTTTAATGTGTTCATTCAGACAGATGAAAGAGATTTATTTTACAGTTGAATACATTTTTCAGAACAAGAAAGTTCTGAAAAATGTAAAGCGGAAGCTTGAGTGGAATTGCTATCAATTTAGTGACCTTACACGGTGGATTTATTTTATTGCATTTCTTCCTATTTTTAATAAAATACATACTCCTGAAGATGGAATTGAGAAATTTCTTGTACAGTCCTATCCCTATTTGCTCAGAAAAGGCAGGTACGTTCCCTTGCTGGCTTCTTCCTTTTACCTCTATGCATTTTCTCCTGGAAAGACTACAATTTGTACCTGTTCAAACATGGATTGTTGCCTTTGGCAGGGTAGAGTACAGGAGTCATCTGCAACAGTAATTCCCAACCTTTGGTCCTTCACATGTTTTCGACTTCAGCAACCAGAGTTGCACAGCATGATCAAAGATCAGGAATTGTAAGCGTTGATGTCCAAATCACCTGGAAGACCAAAGGCTGAGAAGCACTGGTATATAACTTCATGAGATCCCCTCCTCTATCTTTTCTTAACCTTTGGGGAAGAGAGGTGCCTCACTTTTATATGACTAGTTTTCTTCTTGCCCCAACACACCCATGTGAACATCATTGACTCAATTACTCATAAAGCCCTTATTGTGCTTTTCTGTTCTTCAAAACTCTCCCTCCCTCCACAACATGGAATAACCTGTCCTTCCAGTGTTTGGGTAATGAACTAGAAGCTGCTGCCAGTCATAACTTCACCAAGGCAACAAGTGGTAGCTGTTTCCTAGTAGCTATTTCATGGCTCAAGTATCAAAGATAGCAAGGCAGCAATGAGCCCTCTTTGGTCACCTTTAAGTATACTGCTCCTACCCCACAAGGTTGCCCTTTCGTAATTGCCTTTATTGTCAAGGGTGTTGATTACCGTACCCAAACTTCAGTAACTTAGCAATGTTTCTGTTGATGAGAATGTGTTCCCCCTTAACTCAGAATTAGGCTGAAACTGAGCTTCATGGCTGCTGGAAGGAAATAGGATGCTTGTAGGCATTTCGTTTACTCTGTAGCTTCTTTTATACCCATCTAATTGAAATGCAGTCACGGGTCAACTAGATTTGTAAGGAAGGAAGCAAACACGTATCTTTTTTAAAAAATGGTTCAAAAAATAGAGGAGGGAAAAGGAAGGTGGTTTGGCCAAGATTGGGTTGTAGAAAGCCTGTGGCTGAAACACATCCTTGGCAGCACCTCAGTCATTTTTTTTTCTGTGTGAGGAGCGACTTGAGAAACTGCAAGTCACTCCTCCTGTGAGAAAATTGACTGTCTGCAAGGATGTTGCCCAGGGAATGCTTGGATGCTTTACCATTCTGTGGGAGGCTTCTCTCATGTCCCCACATGAGAAACTGGAATTGACAGACGAGAGCTCACCCCGCTCCCCGGATTCAAACTGTTGACCTTTTGGTTTGCAGTCCTACTGGCTCAAGGATTTAACCCATGGATCCTCAAACTTTTTATTTATTTATTTATTTATTTATTTATTTATTTACTTACAGTATATTTATTCCGCCCTTCTCACCCCGCAGGGGACTCATGGTGGATTGCAATGTACATATACATGGCAAACATTCAATGCCACAGACACACAACATATATAGACAGACACAGAGGCAATTTAACATTCTAGCTTCTGGCCACCAGGGGAGCTGTTGCTTCATCATCTGTTTGTGACACTGATGAAGTACTTTCCTCAGCCTTTGCATACTTCCTGGAGATTTTTTTATGGCCTCATAAATTAGTTAAATTAGTTTAAACAGAGAGCCAATTCCTATGCACACTGCACATGTTATTTGTCATGCAAAAAACACTTTAAAACAATAAAATAATTAAAATGAAGAACAATTTTAACAAATATAAACTTATTAGTGTTTCAGTGGGAAGTGTGGACCTGATTTTGGCTGATGAGATAGGGTTGATGTTGTTGTTGTTGTTGTTGTTGTTGACCCTGAGTGAGGTCTGAGTAAATTATCTTGGAGGGCCATATCCAGCCCCCGGGCCTTAGTTTGAGGACCCCTGGTTTAACCCATTGTGCCACCGGGGGCTCCTCTCTCAGCCATGACCATGGCACATCTTTTCCATGTTCCAAATTTACAGAACTGAATCTGTGCTCAGCATATAAAGTAGGATATAGCAACTAGAGTACTGGCAAAAATAATTTCCCATCATGCAGTGGTTGTCTGCAGGGAAATATTCTGATTAGATTCCCGCCCCACTATCCAATCGACGCATTGACCTTCAAGTTTTCTTTCATCACCCAGTTTCTGTGACAGTGCAGATCTTTGGCTTGAGATGTCATTTATGCTATTCATCACCCTTAGTTTGAAGTGTAGCAGCAGAAGAAATAGCTCTTTCCATTCCTATAAATTCAGTTCAGTTCTGTGGTGCCTTAGGAAATTTGTGAATTGAAGGAACAGACCTGAAGATAATTAGGAAGTAATACTCCGTTGAGCACAGTGGAATTTACTTATGAATCAAAGTGCATATTATTTCTCTGTAAATTCATGCTTAGGCAAGGAAAGATCAGTTGTGGGTGCTAAAATAACCAAATTACCCCATATTTTAAAAAAGATAACCAAGGGACCTTCCAGATAGGCACTTTATCTCAGGATATGATCCCAGGTTTTCTGTTTACCCCAGATTATCTGGCAGTGCAGACTCATATAATCCAGTTTAAAGCAGAAAACCTGGGATCAGATCCTAGGATATAGGGCCTGCTTGGAAGGGCCCTAAGAGTTACTACTGTATGTAGACAGAGGATGTTAAACCATAAGGATTGGCCTAGATGCCCAGTCCATGATACAGGACAACTTTGAGATGTCATATCCTACCAGTTCTCCAAGGGACTGAATCTTGCACTTTCTTTTTCAGCAAAAAAGAAAGGTTTCTTTTTTTCTTCTTGTTTGAAGGTTAAAGTTTACAAGAATGCTGCAGTATTATTGTTGTTTATCTAGCTGCAGGCATATTTGAGAAACAACAAACATAATGCACAAATACCAGATGGCAAGAGCCGTCTGCAAGTCAAATAGAACAGCAGTGCCCAGATGCAAAATTGTGATGTCTTCTCTATTTCATTTATATTCCAATCATAGACGTTTTTAAGTTCTGTGTCTTGAAAAATATTAGCAAGAACTTGTATTTCCACCCATGACCAGGTTTCGCTTTTTCTTTTTAAAAACTTAGTGAAACACATTGTGGCCTTCTTAGAGTGGGACTCTGTCATTGCATGAAACATAAAATAAAGTAAGAAATAGTAAATATTCCCAAGGAGTCTATGGGACTGTTTTCATGAGATCTACGCCTCATCCTAAACAGGAGTAGTCAAATATTTATAGATGCTGGAGTTTTCTTGAGGCTAATTGCACACCTGAGGACAAGCATGGTGTAATTGTCTGAACATTGGTTTACAAGTCTGGATACCAGACCTCAGTCATGGAAACCCACTGGATGACCTTTGGCAAATCACAACTTCAGTCTCAGAGGAAGCAAAGCCAAAGGCAATCCCCTTCTGAACTAGTCTTGCCAAGAAAGCCCCGTGATAGGTTTGCCTTAGGAGTGTCATAAGTTAAAAACGTCTTGAAGGCAATGTAACCCTGGACTACTTAAATAAAGAGGAGATATTCATTTGCAATGGGTGTGGGGCTAAAATTGCATGACATTCAATTGTCCAGATTTAGCAGAGACAGTCACAATTTATGTCACACATTCAGCTGCTTTTAAAATGTCCTAGTTCCTCTGTCTTCCTTTCACCTCCTCCTTACTTCAGAATCTTGAATCTTTTTTCAGAAACAGGGGTGTAGAAACTTTTAGGTTGTGCATTTTTCTTTATAACTTTTGCCATCTCGACTACACTTCGATGAAGCTTGGCCACATGTGTCCTACTATCTGTGGTAGATACAGCTGGTGTAGGTCTTAGCCCATCTTCTTGAATTTTACTCTTCTAGATTATTGCCGGTGCTGATAAGAAGGAATTCTTACTCTTCTTTTCTTGGCAGATGTCCATGTATGACTTAATATGGGATCTTATGCCAAATAGATCTTTATTTATGATCCAAAATAGATTACTTTTTGTGAAAGGTATTGCTAAACTTTTTAATGTTGAACTTTAATGCTGTGGGACTTGCTTGTTTTAAAAATTAATGTCTCCAGCAGCATGACTCAGCTGATGTTGTTTCCTGAGGCAAACTAGTTATGGAAGATGCTTACTGGGCAGTCCTTTTTTCTACTTAATAACTGCATACTTCACTCTGGTGCAAAAAGTTAAGTCAAACCTTTTAAGTTAAGTCATTTCAATAAAGCACAGTAAAAATGACAAAGGTCCTCTTTCCAAACAGCCAGTTGGTTATTTATAATGGTTTTATATTGTATCCCCCCCCCCCCTTTATTTAAAAGCTGTGTTGATTTACTGATGTATTGTATTGTCGGATTTGGCCTCATGTAAGCCGCCCAAAGTCCCCTTGGGGAGACAATGGCGAGGTATAAATAAAGTTTTATTATTATTATTGGTGTCATAATGACTCCTTGCTTTTGTTATTTCTCAGAAAAATAAAATACCTCCTAACAGATATCATGAAGTAAAATTGTTAACTTTTAGCTTTTATTTTTTGATGTCAGGAGCGATTTGAGAAACTACAAGCCGCTTCTGGTGTGAGAGAATTGGCCATCTGCAAGGATGTTGCCCCGAGGATACCTGGATGTTTTTGATGTTTTACCATTCTTGGAGGCTTCTCTCATGTCCTGCATGGGGAGCTGGAGCTGACAGATGGTGCTTATCCGCGCTCGCCACAGATTTGAATATCTGAACTGTCAGTTTTCAGTCCTCCCAGCACAAGGGTTTAACCCATTGCACCACCGGGGGCTCCTAACTTTTAGCTAATTTTAGAAGTTATTCCCTTTGCTATGTGAATCTTCTTGCAGAGCTATGGTAATCAAACAAAATCAAACAAAATAATGCAATTACACAGGGGGAGTATAAATGAAGGCATGTCTTTTGGAATATGTTAAATCCTATGTTGGTCATTCAGAAATTCATTCAGTGCAGTGATGCTCCACTTGACTTTGACTATGATAACAGAATTACTATAAACCAAAGGTGTTTGTAGTACAAATTTACCTTAGCTAGCCTGTCCTCAATGGCTTGAGAACTGGAGCCATTTATGATTAGATATGGTTGAAGTGTGGTTAAACCCTGGGGGTGGTTGCCATACTCAATATTGTATTTATTTATCTCATCTTACAATCAAAATACCTTACAATCAAAATAATCAATACAAACTTAAATGCGAAGATCAATATATCATACCTGAGGCATTGAAATCCCTGAATCTTCCTTACTATTTAAGATTGTTTTAAAAAAGTTGAAGTACCTTTCATTTTATTACCAGGGTTGATGAAAATCAATGATTTTTGATAATTAAAATTTGTTTTTTTAAAAGATGAGATTGCAACAGTTTATTAATGTTATTAATTTAGAAAGCAATTAACTCAAAAGACCCCACATTACCTATATCACTATGAATATTAACTACATAATTTCAGTTGTATTCTATGACTATGTCAAGGGCAGTTTATGATGATGAATAATAACTGGATCAGTCTTAATCTGTATGTGATGTACATCAGTGCACATCAGCTAATATAGAGGACCATTGATTCTTTTTCACAATATGCCATGTATCATTATTTCTAGTTCATAGAGTACTACTTTGAGTAGTAATCCCTTATCTGAAATTCTGAAATCCCAAATACTCCAAAATGGCCCACATTGGTGGCTGAGATAGTGACACCTTTGCTTTCTGGTGGTTCAATGTACTCAAACTTGGTTTCATGGGAAAAGTTTATTAATAATATTGCCAAAAAATATCTTCAGGTTATGTGTATAAAAGGTATTTAGAGCGTAAATAAATTTTATGTTCAGAAATTCTGACTCCAGTATATCTTATTATGTATATACATGCAAAGCAGGTATCCTAAAACCCCCAAAATTTAAAAATCTGAAACACTTAAGGCCCGAAGCACTTTGGAGCACTCAACCTGTCACCGTTTCAAATGAAAGATTAAATGTACCTACAAAACACGAAACTGACATCTCTGAAACCATACCAAAGTTATTCAAAACAATAGTGTACTTAGGCAAAAAGTGATGATTCAATAGAATTTTTTTCTGTAGAGATTAAAACTGTAATTTAAATAATTTAAATTGTGTCCTTAGGAGAAACTATTTAAATCATGATCTAGAGCCTGATTTAAAGCAATTTGATTTAAACCTGCTTATTACCAGTGATATTTTCTTCCTCCACCCAGATCATAGCTCTGTTCTGGGTGGTCTATTATAAGGATCCTGGCATTGTATTTCCTTTGGGAGTACAGTTTTTTGTCGCTGCTGTGCCTACAGCCTTTCCATACCCTCTGGCTCACTCCTCACATTAGTAAGACATCTCTTTATTCTTTAGATCATTTGAGGATTACAGAAGGATTAATTTCTTGGACATTTTTTTCCTGAACATCGAGAACTTTATGAGCTCAAGATAGAAGTTATAGCTGACTTGCACATTTCTTTCTCCAGAACAAGTCTTTCCATCCTGATCTTGTCTAATCTTGTTTGGTTTTGGAAACTAAGCAAGCCTATTCTGATTGGTTGGAAGGCAGCTTCCAAAGGTCTAGGAAAGAATCCTCCTAAGGAATTGTTGATGTAAGTCTGAGTTGACAATACTGGACAAGAGTCTGACCCAATATAAGGCAGATTTTTATTTCCTTTGAGACTAATAGTACATTTTAGAAGAATGGCACTTTATCTAAAGTGGTAGCCCTATCTTGTATGGAGACATCTTCTATAGAGAGCTAATGTATTAAAGGATTATGGATGAATGTAATCACGCACTTTATATGTTTTTAATTTGTTTTATTGTTCTATGTGTACATTTGCTCACATGTTTTAATTGTTTTATAGTTTGTGGGTCCTGTTTTTATTGTTACGTTGTATATAGTATTGAATTTTGCCGGAGTTGTAAGCTGCCTTGGGTCCCCCTCTGAGGTTAGAAAGGCAGGGTATAGATGATGGTGATGATGATGATGATGATGGTGATGATGATGATGATGATGATGAAGAAGAAGAAGAAGAAGAAGAAGAAGAAGAAGAAGAAGAGAAAGTGTAGTGGTTTGAGTATTGGACCGTGATTCTGGAGACTAGGGTTTGAATTCCCACTCAGTCGTGAAAACCCACTGAGCAACTTTGGGCAAGCCACTTTCCCTCAGCCTAAGAGGAAAGCAAAGAGGCCACCTCTGAAACTAATCTTGCCAAGAAGTGCCCATGATAGATTCACCTTAGGGATGCCATAACTCAGAAATTACTTGAAGGTACACAACAACAACAAATAGTCATGCCTTAGATGGTCAAACTTCAAACTAGGCTTGTGACTAAGGTGAAAGGGCACTGATGCTTGCAGAGATGCTAAAACTCTTTGGTAGCCCATTCCCTCTGTTTCCAAGCAATTGAAAGAATCCTGGAAAATTGCACCCAAAGCAAACTGACTATAGTAGAATGTGTGTTTACACTAAACTGAACCTCAAACTATAAAACTCTGCAAGGGAGGTAGACTTTTAAAAAAAAGAAACTACAAAATTTTATACAGTTTAGTTTCTAAAATGATATAGATCATTCGAGGTGAATCGGGGAATGTATTTGAAATATTTTTTTGTCTACATCCAATTGAATTAATTGGTGGAAGGGCTGTCAAAACTTACATAAATCTGACTTCCCCTCCCACTCATATCTCTATTTCATTTGGGATGATTTGTTGAATTTAAACCTTTTGTCAGGTGGATAATTCACTTTTATGCATGATTCAGATAAGCTGTTCAATTGAATTCACTTCCTATTGTTTATATCCAGACAATTATTAAACATGGTCCTTCAAAATGTTTGATAAAAGGTCCTCTTGCCACTAGATGACACCCTGCAGGTCATTGCACGAGTTCAATTGGGCCTCCCACAAAATATTGTATATCCAAGAAAACAGATGTATGGTTTATAACTGCATAGGGTACATTCCCTCTAAAATCTTGGGTTCACATGTTGGGAGAAAAGCAGGATATAAATTAATTAATTAAATGAATACTTTTTGTTTCTAGTTCTTTTAGTATTGTGATGGTGTCTCCACTGTGATTATTATGAGGGATGTGCTGGCAGTCATACTTTTTGCTGTTGTTTCCTGTTTTGGCAGATAATTTCAAAGTACTGGTGCCATGAGTAAGACAATTCAGCTTTGCATGTTATCTCAGGTATATCAAGCATGACATTCTTGGAAGACATTTAAAGCAAGGATGATGAATGTGTACTTTTCCAATTGTTTTTTTTTTAATTTCATCTTTATTGAGTTTTTCAATTTAAAAAAAAGTAGACTTACATATTAATGCACACATTTGACCATCAGACAATACATACAAACATTCCAAAACATATACACACGATTAAAAACATGCGACTTCCGTTTTATGTCCTATTACATATAATTTTTCTGTTGTTTATGGTATCCCCCTGTTCCCCTTTTCGACGGGGGGTGGGATTCCGTTCTAGTTGATCCTATATTTTCGTTTCATTCATTTCATTTCTTTTTCCCATCCTTAATTTCTTTTACAAACCTATATCAGATCCTTTTTTTCCTCTCTTTTCGTTTCATATTCTTCCACCATTTCCCAGTTTGTTTTGGATGGTGGATTTCCTGACCCTTTCTTCAAGAGAAACGTCAGTTTGTCCATATCTTTAATGTCTCTTAGTTTCTCTAGCCATTGCTCTATATTGGGCCTCCCTTCTTCTTTCCATCTTTTAGCAAATGTGAGTCTTGCCACTGTTGTGATGTAGGTGAAGATTTTGTCGTCATTCTGCTCAAATTTTGTGTCTTTTTCTGTCAGGCCTAGTAAAAAGATCTCTGGCTTGAGAGGGATGTCTTTTTTTAGGATTTTTTGGGACTCTGCTCTTATTTCTTTCCAAAATTCCCTAGCCACCGGGCATGTCCACCACAGGTGAAAGTAACTTCCCACATTGGTTTTACATTTCCAGCATGTGTTTTTATATCCTCGATACATTAAGCTCAGTTTTTGCGGTGTTAAGTGCCACCTATGGAAGCATTTTAACCAGTTTTCTTTTAATGAAGTAGAATAGGTGTATTTCATTTTTTTCCTCCAAATATTTTGCCATTCCTGGAACTTAATTTCTCTGCCGCAATTTTTGGCCCATCTTACCATGCAGTCTTTCACCCCCTCTGTTTCGGTTTCCCATTCTAGCAGTAAATTGTGGATTTTTGTTATTGTTTTCTTTTCCGATTTCAGGATTTTGTCCCATATTGTATCTTTAGCTTCATAACCTACCTTCAGGTCCTGTTTATACCCTTCGCTTAGCTGGTGGTATTGTAGCCATGTGATTTTTCCTATACTTCCTTCGAGTTCTTTTTGCGATTTCAGGTTCCAGGTGTTGTCATTGTTGTTATATTTAAGGAGGTCCCTGTAAATAGGCCACTTTTTCCAGCCGAGAAGTCTTCTCTGGGTGGCCTCTATTGGTGATAACCAGAGTGGGGTCCTGGTGTGGAAGTGGCTTTTGTACCTATTCCAGACTTTTATAAGCGCCGATCTAATGAAATGGTTGCCAAAGTTCTTTTCTGTTCTTATTTTGTCGTACCAAAGGTACGCATGCCAACCAACTCTTAGGTTTATTTATTTATTTATTTATTTCGAGGTTTTATATACTGACCCTCTCACCTTCAAAGAGGGATTTGGACCGGTTCACAACATGTGTTAACATACAAAAAATATACAATAACAACACAATGCCACTTCATTACACGGTTAAAATATCAGCACTATACACGTTAAAACATTATCATCACAGTTAAAAGAGCCAACTCGTCCAACACCATCACAATCCCATTCATCATCCTCCTTTCATGTGGGCAAAGAATTAAATCAGTTGTCAAATGCCGCGTTCCACAACCAGGTCTTTGTTAGTTTCCTGAACATCATGAGGGAGGGGGCAGTTCTGATCTCTAATGGCAGGGAGTTCCAAAGTCGAGGGGCCACCATCGAGAAAGCCCTGTCCCTTGTCCCCACCAGCCGTGTTTGTGCAGGCGGAGGGACCGAGAGCAGGGCCCCTCCAGACGATCTTAGTGGTCTTGATGGTTCGTAGGGGAGAATACGTTCGGAGAGGTAAACAGGGCCGGAGTCGTTTAGGGCTTTATAGGTTAACACCAGCACTTTGAATTGTGCTCGGAAGCTAATCGGCAGCCAGTGGAGTTCAAGTAAGAGCGGAGTGGTGTGCTCCCTGTACCCCGCACCCGTTAGTAATCTGGCTGCCGCGCGTTGTACTTGCTGCAGCTTCCGGGCAGTCTTCAGAGGCAACCCCACGTAGAGAGCGTTGCAGTAATCTAAGCGGGATGTAACCAAAGCGTGTACTACCGTGGCCAAGTCAGCCCTCCCAAGGTACGGACGCAGCTGGCGCACAAGTTTTAATTGTGCGAATGCTCCCCTGACCACCGCTGAAACCTGGGGTTCCAGGCTCAGCGATGAATCCAGGAGAACTCCCAGACTGCGTACCTGTGCTTTTAGGGGGAGTATGACCCCGTCCAGCACAGGCTGTAACCCCATACCCTGTTCGGTCTTACGACTGACCAGGAGTACCTCTGTCTTGTCTGGATTTAGTTTCAATCTGTTGTCCCTCATCCAGTCCGTGACAGCGGCCAAGCACCGGTTCATGACCTGAACAGTCTCCTTAGTGGCAGGTGGAAAAGAGTGATAGAGTTGGACATCATCTGCGTACAGATGACATCGCACCCCAAAACTCCGGATGATCTCTCCCAACGGCTTCATGTATATGTTAAACAACATAGGGGACAATATTGAGCCCTGCGGGACTCCACAGTGCAATGGCCGAGGAGTCGAGCAGGAGTCCCCTAGTGACACCTTCTGGGAGCGACCCTCGAGAAAGGACCGGAGCCACTGCAAGGCAGTACCCCCAAGACCCATTCCCGCGAGGCGTCCCAGAAGGATACCGTGGTCGACGGTATCGAAGGCCGAAGAGAGGTCCAGCAGAACCAACAGGGACACACTCCCCCTGTCCAGTTCCCGGCGCAGATCATCAACTAAGGCGACCAAGGCTGTCTCAGTACCATGTCCCGGCCTAAAGCCAGACTGTGACGGATCTAGATAGTCCGTGTCCACCAGGAATTCCTGGAGTTGCGAGGCCACCACACATTCCAGGACTTTGCCCAAGTAGGGGAGATTGGAGACTGGCCGAAAGTTGACGAATTGAGTGGGGTCTAGTGATGGTTTTTTCAACAGCGGTTTGATGACAGCTTGTTTTAAGCTGGCTGGAATCTTGCCTTCCCGAAGGGAGGCATTAACCACCACCTTTACCCACTCTGCCAAACCCCCTCTGGCTTCTTTTACCAGCCAGGAAGGGCAGGGGTCTAGGATGCATGTGGTGGGCCTCGCCTCTCCCAGAACCCTTATGACCTCGTCGAGTTGAACAGATTGAAACGAATCCAACAAAACTGGACAAGCAGATGCTTGAGTTACATCCTCAGAGACTGCAGTTAATGTGGTGTCAAAGCCCGCGCGGATCAAAGCGACTTTGTCCGCAAAGTACTGAGCAAATGCTTCACAGCGCTCTGCCGAGTCGTCAGGGGACCCACTCAAGGTGGGATTCAACAACCCTCTGACTACTCGGAACAGCTCTGCCGGACGGTTCCTTGCGGACGCAATATTGGCCGAGTAGAAAGCAGTGAGCGACCAGGGCATCGACAGAATCACCATCCAAGGCAGTGGAAACATCCCCAAGAGCCATCAGGAGTCCTTCTGGATCCATAAGCCTCCTGGGGCGGACCATCTTAATGGGTCCACCACCCCTGCGGAGGTTAGAAGTTGCAGCAAGTCTAAACTTGATCAGGTGGTGGTCAGTCCATGGCAAAGGGGAGATTGATAACTCCTCCACACCGCCATCTTCTTCCCAGCCCTGACAGAAGACCAAGTCAAGTGTGTGTCCAGCACAGTGGGTAGGGCCAGATATTAATTGGGACAGCCCCATAGTTGCCATGGAAGCCATGAAGTCCTGAGCCGCTCCTGAAAGAGTGGTCTCTGCATGGACATTGAAGTCCCCCAGCACTACAAGCCGCCGGGACTCCAATGCCAGGCCTGAGACCAACTCTGCAAGCTCAGGTAGGGCGGCCGTGGTGCAGCGGGGTGGTCGGTACACCAACAACAGCCCTATTCTGTCCCGGTCTCCTAGCCTCAGGTGGACACATTCAGACAAGGTCGACTGTAAGGCCGGGCCCCTGACCAAGGAGATGGAATCTTTATAGACTATTGCAACTCCGCCTCCCCGCCCCCCGGATCTCGGTTGGTGTTGCACGGCATAACCTGGTGGGCAAAGCTGGGTGAGATTAACCCCTCCAGCCTCGTCCAACCAGGTCTCCGTGATGCACGCCAGGTCTGCCTTTTCATCCAGGATTAAATCCTGAATGGTTGATGTTTTACCATTGACAGACCTGGCGTTCAACAGCACCACCTTTAATCCGGGAGGACCGTCTACCTTGGAACCCAAGTTTACCATGTCGGGAGGACATTTTGGAATTTTCCTTAAGGTTTGCTCACGAATTGGCCGAATTGGTTTTTTAACTCTCCCTTTCCCGTATCTCCCCCTCCCCATCATCACCTCGATGGGGGCCCCCCAAGCACCGGAACTCCCTCCCTCCCTCCCCGCTCTATCATTCTCCACATCCTGGTAGTTCACTAGTGCGCTGTTATATGATATGTCAATAGCCCTGGCAGTTGTTAAACCATCATTTCCGCCATTATTGTAGTTCAATTCCTCTGCCTTATAAAATCATCTCCAATTTTCCCCGGCCATTCGACCACTGTTGGGAGTGATTATATAATACACGATGTAAAGTGCAAATGCAAAATTAAAGTGACCGCACAATAGCACCATTGACATTAGTAACTAACAGAGATCTCACCGTTAATTAAAGTGCTGGAGTGCTAACAAGTCATCTTTCATAACAGTTCAATGGGGATTAGACTACAGAGGTATTCCTACACAGTGCAATTCTTATTGGCAAGAAATCGGCAGATTGGCAATGTAATTGACATTAAGTAGGGGCATAGGAAAAAGTGCCAGGTGCAAATCACAGTAGCTTGAGAGATATTCGCAGCAGGACCTCGGGCTCCAGGAGGGAGCCGTATAGTTCCTCTACTGATGCCTTCAGTCAATCTGCAGCTGTTGACAGTCTTCTCTGCGCATAGGTGGTACAGTAGCACCAAACACACAATAACCCCCCTAGAGCCACTGCCCAGGATGGAGTACGGCTGTACTACTGGAGGTTGGAATATATTCCTGTTTGTTGGGTGGATAGAAGGGCAACTGACCCTTGACAAGCTGAGGGTGTCTATAATGACAGTTGGCAACTGGCGACTGGTCTCAAACAAACAGTAAGCAGTAAAAAAGCAGCTTCACAATTACACCATAACCAAGCCAGGATGGATAGCAAGCCCGCAGCCGCCACCGCACATTGGGGGCCCCTGGAGGACTGCACAAGAAGTTCTTAACTGCAGATGGAGCACACTGTCACAGCCCCAATAGTACAGCACCACCAGTTGTCGTAGGTATTGCAGCTCATCCAGTTGGCCTCTAGCTGCTGCAGGCAACCCCGCTGGCTGAAGTAGGTGGTCACCGGTCCAAAGGAGCTCCTCAACCAATGCAGGCTCCAAGGGGGGAAACTCTATCGCCAGTCTTAACTGGAAATGGAGATGGACAGTCGGATGGCAGCAAGTTCAGATGGTGGGATGGTCAATGCTAGTCCTTCCAGGAGTGGAGATGGAAGACGCGATGACAGGCGTCTCAGATGGCGAGATGGTTAGCACTGGTCCTTCACAGCAAGCACAGCAGACTCAGTCCCTGGCAGGCCTGTGGGCTCAGCTTTATAGATGTAGGGGCCTCCTTGCAGTTGCTGAGTCACACCCCACTGGAGGAGGCCTGGGCTGCTGGCTACTCACAAGGAGTCCTGGGAGCAGGCTGGAGAAACCTTCTAGCTCTAAGATTTTTTCGTTTTTTAGCAAGACCCATTCTCTTAGCCAGTCTAGTGCACACGCCTCAAAGTACGTTTTTAGGTTGGGTAGACCAAAGCCTCCTCTTTCCTTCTTGTCGATCATGATTTTGTGTTTGATCCTTGCTTTTTTGCCGTTCCAAATGAACTTTCCTATATCTTTTTTCCATTAGTCAAATACTTTGTTATTCCTTATGATAGGGACGTTCTGGAACAGATAGAGGAGTCTCGGTAAGACGTTCATCTTTATTAAGACGATGCGCCCAAGAAGGGAGAGATTTAGAAATCTCCATTTGGACAAATCTGTTTTGACCTTGGCCCATGTAGTCTCATAGTTGTTTTTGAACAATTGAGCATTCCTTGCCGTTATCCATATCCCCAGGTACTTAATTTTGGTGCAGACTTTGAAGCCTGTTATTGTGGTTAGTTCTTCTTGTTTTGGTTTTGACATATTTTTTGTTAGAATTACCGTTTTATTTTTGTTTAATTTGAAACCCGCCACCTCTCCAAATTGTTCTATTTTCTCTAACCATTTTCTGATGTTTTTCACTGGGTCTTCTACTATGCAGATTATGTCGTCTGCGAATGCTTTTGTTTTATAGTTTTGTTTGGCCACTTTGAGTCCGATGATCTCTTTATCTTCCCTTATTGACTTTAATAGTGTTTCTAGAGCGAAAATGAATAGGAGCGGGGACAGTGGGCAGCCCTGCCTAGTGCCCTTTGTGATTGTTATCTTGTCTGTTCTTTGATTATTAATGACAATTCTTGCTGTTTGATCTGTGTATATTGCATTAATTGCGTTTTTGAAGTGGAACCCAATATCTATTTCTTCGAGAAGCAATTTGAGAAATGACCAACTGAGATTGTCAAAAGCTTTCTCAGCGTCTAAGAAAAACCACGCGACCTCTTTTTGAATATTGATATCGTAATATTCTATTGAATCGATTATAGTTCTTATGTTGTCTTTCACTCCTCTATTTGGTAGGAAACCCGCTTGTTCATCTCCTATCCATCCTTTTAGCAGTGTTTTGAATCTCTTAGCCAAAATGTTGGTGTAGATCTTATAATCAATATTTAGGAGTGAGATAGGCCTATAGTTTTGTACTTCTGTTGGATCTGTATTTTCTTTGCCTATGAGCACTATTTCCGCTTCCTTCCATGTGTCCGGGATGTTACTGGTCTTCATTGCCAGGTTCATTATTTTTTTGAGATAAGGTGTTATTTCGTTCTTCATAGATTTGTAGAATAAGGCACTAAATCCATCCGGGTCAGGGGTTTTGCTGGAGTCTAGGTCTTTAATTGCTTCTTCTATTTCCTGTATTGTTATTTCTTTGTTTAATCCTTCCCTTTGCTCCTCCGTTATTTTTTCTAGTCTTAGATTTGCTAGATATTGGGTTATCTTCTCTTCCTTTATTGCTTCTTTTGAGTATAATCTTGTGAAAAAGTTATGGAATTCTTCCTGTATCACCCCGTTAGTTGTTATTAGATTCTCCCCTCTTCTGATCTTTGTAATATATGTTGATTGTTTCTTTCTCATTACCTTCCTGGCAAGCCACTTACCGGGTTTATCCGCATATTCGAAGTGTTGTTTTACGTATTTATAATTTTTTGCGAGTGTTTCCAGGTCTAGGTGGTGTTTCCTCCTCTTCAATCTGTTCAGTTTTTTAATTGTAAGATCATTCTGTGGGTCTATCTTCAGGGCTTGTTCCTTCTCCTCCATTTCTTTCTCGATTTCTTTCATTTCTATATTCCTTTTTTTTGTTTCTGATGGCGTTTTGCTTAATCAGATTTCCTCGCATTACTGCCTTTAGGGAGTCCCAGACTATCTGGGGTGATATATCATCTGTATCGTTTATATTAAAGAAGTTATTGATTAGTTCTTTGTTTCTTAAGATGTCTTCTTCTGATTTTAGTAGGTTTTCGTTAAGGCGCCATCTTCTACTCTCTGGCCTGTTGTAGAGTTCCATTGTTATCGGGCAGTGGTCCGACAAATCTCTGGGTCTTATTTGGATTTTATGGATGTTGATTGCTAGTGAGTTTGTTAACCATATCATGTCTATTCTGCTCCATGTCCTGTGGCGTGATGAGAAGAAGGTGTAGTCTTTTTCTCCAGAGTGACAATGTCTCCATGCATCCTGGAGGTTGAATTCTTCTTTGAGGTTTAGGAATTTCTTGGGTAGGAGGGCTTTGGCTGGTTTGGTGTGTCTTGGCTTTGTTGAGGATTTATCTAGATTTTTATCTAATATTCCATTATAACCCCCCATTATTATTAGGTTGTCGTAGTCTGTCTTCTGAATGTTTTCTTTTAGGGCATCTATAAACTTTATTTTTGGCCCGTTTGGGGCGTATATATTGCAGATTAGTGTTTTCTTATTTCCTGTAATTATCCTGATCGCTACCATCCTGCCCTCTTGGTCTTTAAACACTAATTCAGAGGGGATCTCCCTTTTGACATAGATCACCAGTCCCCTCTTTTTTTTCGCGAATGAGGAGTAGTATTCTTTGCCAAGTTTCTTCTGTACCAGATGTGCAATATGTTTGTTACAAATGTGAGTCTCTTGTAATGCTGTTATGTGAAAGTTTCCTTTATTTATTTGATGGAATAGTCTCCTTCTTTTATTTAGGGAATTAAGGCCGTTTACATTCAACGAGTAAAAATTCAGATTTTGTTCATGCATCATCATTGTTTTTTATCTCCTCTATCTCCTCCTCCTCTAGATCTCCCTCATCTTTCTCTTCCTGTAACGCTATTGCTTGGTCTAGTTTATGTTCCACTTCCTCTGAGGATGGTAGTCTTGGTCTTTTCTTCATTCTGCCCGTTTTTTGGTGTTTGTCCCCTCCTTCACTTGGCTGCTCCCTCTTTAGCATATTATAGAATTCTCTAGCTTTTTCCTCAGTTTTGATCCAATATTTTCTTTCATTGTATGTTATCATCATCCCCTCTGTCTTCTCCCACCTAAATCTGACCTTAATTCTCTTTAGTTCCTGTGTGAGAAAGAAGTATTTTTTTCTTCGTGTTAGTACTGCTTGTGGGGTTTCTTTTAAGACAATGATTTTTTTCCCCTCTTATTATTGGGCTTTTGTTGGAATGGGCGAGGATTTCATCCCTTATATATTTCCGTGTGAAACTAACTAGTACATCTTTAGTTAGATTGTTTTGTTTGGCAAATCTTGTTTGAACACGGTAGGTTCGATCAATTTCTTTTTCCATGGTGTCCTCTTGTTTGCCTAAGTATGTCGCTAGCATGTTTATTATTTTGGGTCGTAATTCTTCTTGTGCTTCCTCTTGCAGATTTCTAAATCTTAGGTAGTATTCTGTTTCCTTCTGGTGTAATCTCTCCAGTTCTCTCTCTAGTTTCTCGTTTTTGTTCTGTAATTCCTCCAAATTGTTTTGTATTTTTTTGGGGGATTTTACTAACGTCTTATTCTCTGTTTTTATCATTTTTATCTCATTACTGGCTTCTGTTAGCTCTTTTTTTATTTGTCCTATGTCTTCCTTAAGTTCTTTCCTTATTAGGTCTAATTGTGTTTGGTGACTGATTTGTCTCTCAGTTATTGTTTTCAGTTCCTTTTGGTTTGCTTCTTGGTTTTCTGTCATTTTTTCAGCTATCTTCTGTAATTCTTTCCATATGCCTTTCAGAGGGTTTTCCTCCTGTCCTGATCCTTTTCTTCCCAGCATTTTTGGTTCATTTACTTCTTTTTCCTTCTTTGTTTTTTGGGCCGACATACTTTTATTTTATTTTTATTTTATTATTTTTTATTTTTTATTTTATTATTTTATTATTATTATTATTATTATTATTATTATTATTATTTTATTTTTATTTTTAATTTTAATTTATTATTGTTATTATTATTATTGTTTTATTATTATTATTATTATTATTTTATTTTGTTTATTTATTTATTTTATTATTATTTATTTTATTTTTTTATAAGATGTTTAATAAAATATTTGATTTATTTGTCTGTTTTTGTTGTTAATTTTGTTTGCCAATTGGATATTGTTTTTATAATTTTGTTAGTTCGTTTCTTTATTTATTTCTTTGTTTATTGGTTTATGTTGAACTGGATTCTTCTAATGTCTGTGTTCTATATTTGAGTCTTTACCTCTTTGTTTCTTTAAGTTTTACTCTATCTTGTCTGTGTTTTCCCTACTAGTATTTCTGCTTTCCTCCTTTCCTACTCCCCCCCCCCTATTTCTTCTTTAATATTTCAACCTTCCCTTTGCAGTTTTTCCCTTCTTTCCTTTCTGTCTGCTCCTTGTATCCTACCTTTAATATCCTTGACATTTCTGTTCATTCCATATTCGTTCTATTCTTTGTCCTTAAAGCCTTTCTCTGCTAGTTTGTAATCCCTTTATCCCTTCGTCCTTCTCTATACTTTGGGTTTTACTATATCAACTTGATCCTGTCCTTGTATATATATGTATTTTTCCCCCAATTATCTGTTGCTTCTTTGTTCTATGTTAATTTTGTGTTAATTTTTATATATGACAAGCTTAAATTACTGTATTCTATATTTTTGGTAAGTTCCCACCTTTCTGTGGCTTGTGTCCTTTTTAGTCCTTTTGAGTCCTTTACAATCCTTTACAGTCTATATTGTCTTCGTCTCCTGTTCTTCTTCTGTTCCGCCTGGCCCGCCTTCGAACCCTCTGCTGTCTCTTCTTTTCTCTTCTTTTTTCTCTCTTAGCTTTCTCCGGTGCCTTTTCTCCGATCTCTTCTCACTTCCGGGTTTGGTTATCGTCCCGCCTCCTCGTTGCGCGTGGCGCAGTGGCGTCGCGACGCTGCGTAGCGCCACGTGACGACGCGGTGACGCGGTGCGTTACCTCCTCTGCGTCGCGGTGTTTGTGTCCGTGCGGCACTCCGCCCCTTTTCTGCTCCTTTCTCCTCACACGGAGACCAGGGCCTTCGCGCGAGTAGGTTGCTTCCCTCCTCGCAGGTAGGCTCAGCATCCTTCGCTCTCTTTGTATGGAGTTTTGGGAGATTTGGGAGTTTTGGGCAGGGGTCTTCCCTCTTCCCTCTTCTCCTTCTTCTCCCTTTGTTGATATCCTCTATTTGTATATTTGTATATTTCCGGCTAAAGAAATCCCGGCTTGTTCTGCCTGGAGGGCTTAGGGGTTCTTCTCCTTCGCCCCTTTCCAGCCGAGTCTTATTGACTGGGATTCCACAGTTTCCACGGTTATAATGTCTCTAAGCACCTCTAGACGTCTCAGGTACTTCTGAATTTGAAGGTCTAATAAGTTAATAATCTCGTTACTTTTCCAATTGTTGTTGGACAAAACCTCCTAAAATTCTTCACCATTCTTGCTGTTGAAAGTTGTGGTTAATGTCTGGAGGACCTCCATTACCCACCCTATTTTAAAGGATGGGAAGAACATATGTTTCCATTGCAATCTGGATTTTAATAATAACATTATAATAACTTTATTCTTATATGCCGCCACCATCTCCCTGAAAGGACTCGAAGCAGCTTACATGGGGACCAGGCCCAGCATAAACAAGGGTTACAAAGTAACACAATTAGAACATATAACAATAAAATATAATTTAAAAACAATAAAACCAAAACAGTAAAAACATCTTTAAAAGACTTCAACCGACATCATAACCAGTAGCCAGGGAAAGTGGGCATGTTCAGATTTGATAGGGCAAGGCAAGGGCTTGGACAAATGCAAAACTATAGGGCTGGGCTGGAAGTAAACTGGTGGGAAATCAAAACCATAAGTTAGGGTTGGGTAGTCCTAATCAGGCGCTAAACCATTATTGAAAGGCACATAACCAGTAGCCAGGAAAAGTGGCACATTGGAATATCCAAGTTTGCAAGTCTTATCGACAAAATAGATAACAGTATAACACAACTGCTGAATCTGATGGAAATGCTTATCCTGTGCATAAGAGTGTGATCTTGTATTTTGAGTTAGATCAGTGTTTCTCAAACTGCTCCTTCAAGTGTTTTGAACTTCAGCTCCCAGAAATCCCAGCCAGCTTACCAGCTGTTAGGAATTGTGTGGGCTAAAGTTCAAAACAGTTTGAGAAACTCTTGAGTTAGATAATGGGCAGTTAGTTTTCCTTGAGACCTAAGATTCTGTAACCATCCATTTATCTGAGTTTTTAATTATGGTGTTTTATGGCAACACTGCTGTCATACATAGTGAAGTGTCAGTTATACTTATGAATGCAGTTCCAAAATGATAATATATATCTTTTGTATAGATGAGAGGAACTTCACAGAGAGCTGGTAGGAGAGTAGATTTTCATGTTTTTTGTATCCAACTTGTCTTTGTAATTAATAGTGAACACTTTCAGTGAATTAACAGCATGGCTAAAATTCAAGTACCACTAATGTTCTTATGTGGTTATACACATGGTTAAGCATTCACAGAGATAATTTTTGCATTTGCAGAAAGTTACACTTGCATGTGGATTTTGAGAAATTAGGGTTTCATCTTCACTTTGGATTCACTGAGGACCTCATCATATTGAGGTCACCTATCTGAACGATAGCAGGGGGATTTCCCACAGATCATGGTGAATGTAGTGTGGGGCATGGGGAACCAGTCGCCTCACTTCATGACATGGGGGAAGCATCAACGCCCAGGTTCACCCCGTTGTCTGTGCAACGTGAGAAGCCTCCTGTGCTAATTTAGAGAATATCTATTACACTAGCATTATATATTATGGCTGATTCATCGATGATATATTCATGATATTCAAAACAAACAAAGCCACAGTGGGATTCTCAAATTGGATTAATACTATACATTCATACATCCATTAAGTTTACTAGTCATCTTAATCTATCACATATTAATTTTTTTTGTTACGGTATGCAAATATCAAAATAAACTCCTAGTTAAGAACTTTCGAAAACCCTCAGACAAAAATTCTTATTTTCATTATAATAGCTTTCACCACTTTTGTTTAAAAATCAATCTTCCTTTTTCACAACTTCTCAGACTTCAGCGTAATTCAAGCACCAAGGAACACTTTATTCAGGAAAGCACTTCTTTAAGCCATGAATTTTGAAACAAAGGTTATCCTAAACATGTCATAAGAAAAGCATTAGATAAGGTTGACAAAATAGCTAGAACCACCTTACTGAAAGAATATTCCAAATCTACCAAAAATAAAATCATTTGGACTCAAGAATTATTGGGCTCAAGAACACATCACCCAAATTATATATAAAAAAAAGCATTGGCATCTTCTACAGGATATTCCTGGTTGTGACAGATTACCCATTTTCAGTAATAGACATACCAAAAATATTAGAGATTTCTTAATTCATATTGATTTAACTACTCTCACCATTACACCCAAAAGTACCTTGAAAGGCCACTACCTCTGTGGACATTGTAAATGCTGTTCACAATCCTGGAAGACCAAGGAGGTATATCACTATAAAAACGAAGTGGGCACTATATGTAAACATTTCTCCACTTGCAACAGTAGCAATGTCATTTACCTTTTGACGTGTGATTGTGATCTGTGGTATATTGGGAAGACTACTAGACCTTTAAGAATCAGAATCTCAGAACATAAATCCAGAATTAAATGTCTTTCTACTATATCCTCTTTATATTCACATGTCACACAATATAATCATTTATCCAATTCTTTTAAATTTTGTGCTCTGGAATGTATTACTCCAAAACCTCATATGGACTTGGAAAAACTATTATCCCAAAGGGAAATGTACTGGATCTTTAAGTTTAAAACCTTTTATCCTTAGGGACTTAATGAGTCACTTAACTTTAGCTGTTTCCTTTAAGTTCCTCTATACTCTGTATAAGCTTGTGGAAGGATCTTTAACTTTACTCGCAGTTTAAATCACCATTAGTAGAGTCACTCTATGTAAAGCTTCAAACACTATGTAAGTAACTATCTGTTATATGGGTTATCTTCACTTCTTTAAATTTGCTGGTAATTACTTGTTATTCTATGTTTTGTTGTAGACATGAGCCAATATCATTGTGTTTACCAACTCTCGAAGAAGGGAAATTTGTCCCCAAAACAGGGTATATAATATTACCCAGTTATCCCTGTAGGATTTTCCCTACGAAGATTTCTCTTGAGAGCTATGCTCCATCGTCATTTGGTTATTACTACCATTTGAAATCTCTTTTGGACTGTAGACTTTGACTCATTGTCTTCTTACCTTATTTGAAAAGAGTTGGTATTGCATATGCCTTCCTGAAACCTGTATATATTGGGATCTTGCAATTATAATGTTTGAGAGCATTTGTTCCTTTTCAATTTACTTTATATGACTGTATTACAACTATTATCTTTGAGAGCTGTTGCTCCTTTTCACTTCACTCTATGTGAATACACTGATTTACACTGAACTATATACTGAATATCATATACTTATGCTCCTGACAGATTATTTTGTGTATTTTGACACCCTACAAGTATTCTGGGATAGTGTATAGTAATAAAGCCTCCTGTGTTGCCAGCAATGTCTCCTGCGACATTCGGACCTCATTTCAGATAGGGAGCCTTGCCGGAAGTAGATCGATATCATGTGATGGTCTCTGATGAGCTCTGTGCCTGAAGAGAAATCCAAGTGTTATAGGATAAGAACTTTTGCCCATCTGATGAGGCTCTGTTTGTCTTCATGGGTCACATTACTTCATTACCTCAATTCTTGTGTTAGTAATTTTTTTAAAAAAACATGGTTTAAAAACATTTTGCATACTAAGTCTGCAATATTATCACAAAAGTATACACCATAGACTCTGGTGAATTTACTCTTGAGTAGAGCTATATAGGAATGTGTAGTACATGTTTTGCATACATTTCCCCCAAAATGTCTACAGTGGCATGTGTCTCATAGTAAACTAGTCATGATTTTCTTCTGAGATGAGATCTGAGTATGCCTACACTGCAATTTAAAAAAAGGTGTCTACTCTTGTTCCCAACCTGTCAGAGGCATCAGACAGAGGCACTTTGGCTCTCAAAGAATAGTGCATCTGTTTGATGTTGATTCTTTAGGATTTTGAAGTTGGTATGAAGCAGCTGTGTCCTTACTGACCTATATCCAAGAAAGAGTAAAATACATTCGGCATACTTTCATTATCAAATATACTCTTATAACGGAATGTCACTATGTTTAGTCTGCAGTGTGTGCTCCAGTCACAGGTGCAAGAATAACTTTGCAACCTGAAATTGGCTTGTAGTGTTTCACAGGAGCTGCTGCCCCCATCTGTTTAGCTCAATAGCAAAAACTGTATGTTAGAACAACAACAAGATTTCACTGATACTGTTGACAAAGACAGCCGTGTTCTTTAATAAAAATAGAAGCAGACAATATGGAGAGATATTAAATTAAGAATGAATTTCTCAAGACAGTTAAGGAGCCTAAGTAATGTGATCCTTGTGTTGTTGAAGGCTTTCTTGGCTGGAATCACTGGGTTGATATAGGCTTTTCAGGCTGTATGGCCATGGTCTAGAAGTATTTTCTCCTGATGTTTTACCTTCATCTATAGCAGGCATCTCAGAGGTTATGAGGTCCTCACAACCTCTGAGGTTGCCTGCTACAGATGCACACAAAGTGTCAGGAGATAATACTTCTAGAACATGGCTATACAGCCCAAAAAACCTGCAACAACCCAGTGTGATCCTTCCTTTCATATTTTCTGATATGAAGTTAATGATTGGGGTGACCATGTGTCTTTCATTAATGTGTCCTTTATTTGAATGGACACCAGAAGGAAAAGTATCTTTTCTTTTGAAGGTCTGTCCCATCTAAAGGTAAAGGACCAATTAGAAGATAAAATACCATTAGGAAGGGAAGACGGGGGCCATGAAATCTTTGTAAGTTCACCTGTACACAATAGGATGAACCACCTGGGTGCAATCTTCCTCAAAATGCACTGTGAGATTAGAGTACTAGAATTACAGTAGTTATTTATCAATGTACACATATGCAAATTATATGCACATCATAATTGATCAGTGGTATGTCCCATTTTCACAACAAGATCTGTTCTTCATTTGTATGGTACTTTTTTGCAAGAGTATTGTGCTTATTTTCATGCCTGGTTTTTCACTGACCCTTTTTAACTGAATGCCTCTAAAGTAATAGATAGGAGTGTGGTATGTGGTAAGAAGTAAGAAGCATGATGGATTTATTTTTTTTGCAAAGGACTGCTGTTTGAACATAGAAGAATGGTTCTCTTTGTGCTGATCTTTCAGTGCCTTTTTTTACTCTGTGAAAGCAAATATGACAGTTTTCTGAGGTCATCATCCACCTTCCTAGGGATATCCTGATCACCAGGAGAATGCGAACATAAGTAGATGGAGAATTCCTGCAGGGCTGGAGCTCAATTCTGTGGCCTTTGTGGGCCTCAAGTGGTTCCCTTTTCTTGGTGTTGGGACCAGCAATGTTTCACACTTCCAAATAATTAAAAATAACCACAAGTGCTTTTCTGACTTGGGAAATAAAATGAAACGTGGGCCATGCAGTCAAAGTGGATTAACGCGTGGTTGCCACTTTCAGTAATGACTGCTGGAAAGGAAGCCTGTGTTCTCCACTGCTGAATATAGGTGAGGGCAACCCAGCAATCCAGGTCAATCTGTTAATCCAGGGAAATACTCCTTGCATCAGCCAACTGACTTCGCCCGTGGGCCCTAGACTGGCCAGATCCCTGTTGTTCTTCCAGTAGTATTCATCATAATTGATCAGTGGTAATAAATAAACATTCTTAGGCATGGATTAATTCATTATCTTCAAGATGCTTTCCACCAAAATTAATGATGGATAATAAAATCCTTCTCTTAGGGCTTTATCATACCGCACTGTAATAGTGCCATTATTCCACTTTAATTATGGTGGCAGCATAGTATAGAATCATGGGATTTATAGTTTAGGGGGATCATTTAGACTCCTCAGCCAAAGAGTACTTGGGCCTCAATAAACTATATATCCCAGGAATCCACAGGATGTTTTCATAGCAGTTGAAGTGGAGTAATAGTGCTATAATACTGGAGTATAGTTCAGACCTTGTTATTAATGTTCTGGGAGAGAAAACTGCTTGTGCAGCATTGAATCATATTCCCTTGTTTAACACCCGATGGGGTGATTTACCCTTTAGCTCCAGAATTCTGCATTCTGAGAAACTCCTGTTTCATTATTGAAAGTAGGTTTCAAGCAGAGGTAGAGATAAAAAAAAGAATATGAGTGCTTCTTGCTAAATTTCAGAAGGAAACAATAACAGTAGGGACAGCCTTTAGGGGTTGTAATAAGATTAAATTATTCTTTGCCCCTGCCTAGAGAAGGCAGAATGGATTATGGAAAAGAATTAGATGCAGGCAAAGCACAGAATTCACATGACTCTATAGTCAATTTATTTTTGTAGATACAAGTATGTGCTTTCCAGTACATACTGCACCTACAAAATTTTGACTTCTGGTGACCTGTCATGGAGTTTTCTTGGCAAGCTTTGTTTAGATAGGGTATGCCATTGCCTTCCTTTTAAACTGATGCATGACTTGCTCAAGATTACCCAAAGCTAAGCATGTGTATGTAAATAGTTCTTTTTTACAATCAGACCTACAATCATACTTATCTGCTTGGCAAACAATGTATCAAGTGCAGTACTTTGTAAACTATTTTGAAAAACATATGGTTTTGGTTTTTAAAATTATGTTTGTGTTTTTCAGAAACAACTAAAATCATACTGTTAATTACCTTTATTAAAACCTGGATTTGTACCCATGGCTCCTTCTGTCAACATCCTTGTTCCCTTAGCACCCACAACAATAAAGCACAGGGTACAGTACAAGCCAGCACTTGAACTATAGAATATTCCTCCTGCACTTTTTAATGAGGACATGGTCATGATAAAGGTTTAAAAAGTCACATTGCCAGCTGAACCATTTTCTGATTAAATTACAGTCTTGACATAATGTCATTGTTCCTTTGTTAGGGGGATCAATAGCAAATTAACTTACTACTTTTTAAGTACTTCTCAGCCTCTGATAAAGGACAGTCATCACACGTTGCACATCCCAAATTGTTGTCTCTCAGATGTGTGTCACCTCTTCTCCTTCTTGCTTCTGTATTTCCTTCTCATCCTCCCAAATCATGCCCAATGCTGCATGATTTGCAAAAGGGTAACATTACAAATATAAAAGATTCAGGGTGTTCTTGGGAAACCTTTGCAAATGTTTTGTGTAAGAACAACTCTGTTCTGCAGCAGTGTCTAAGTCAGCACAGTTTTTGAAAGTTTTATTTTAATTGCAATTCTTATCCTTTAGCAAAGTAAATCCCTTTTGCTCTCAGGGCCTCCCTGCGGTGGTGGCCTACATCCGACTATTCTAGGCCATTCTACAGCTGCTCTTACATGCTGAGCAGTTATTCTTGGCCACACACCTTCTGCCTTGTGGTATTAGGTCAGTAGGAGACTAAGGGTGATTTCCATACAGACTGAATGCTTTCTGTATGTTTTTTAGGTTTGCAGATAACTTGGAAATATTGCAAATGCACACCCATTAAAACAACATTCATTCTTTTGTGTCAAACAGGGCAGGCCTTAAGCTTATCTTGTCAAGTTTGGAAGCTGGGGTGTGGGAGTATCTGCATTTTCAAATTTGCCTGCTTTTCTTATGACAGTAAAAGACAAATCCACTAAACAACAATATATTTATTGGGGCAACCTATAATGCATAAAATATAGGATTAATGCTTTTTGAAATTCTGTAGGGCTCTTCATTAAGCCAAAGTGTAAAAATCTTACAAGAAAAGGAAAAAAATGACAGTGTTAGAGTCACAAGCCTACATTTTATCAGGAAGTTTTTGTTGTTGGCAAGGTGAAATGGAGGAATGTGCATATAGACTAAGGACCTCATCACACTGAGGTCCTGACCTGGGTGACAGCAGGAGATTTACCATGTAGCGTGGCGAAACCATTGCCCCACCTCCCACTGCGCTGCTTGCCCAGCTTCTTCCTGTTCTATTGAATGAGAACATGGGAAGTTACCTATGTTCTCTGGGCAGCATCCTAGCATGCTGCCAGGAGGTTTCCTTTACGGAACCTCGCCAGAAGTAGCCTTGCATCATTTGATGGGCTCCAGTGGACTCTGGCAAGGAGCCATCCTGGAAGCATCCTTGGACAATGTTAATGTGATGAGGTGGAAAGTCTCCTCCTCTCTCTGGCTATGTGGTTCTTGAGAGAGAAATGCCAGAAAAATTTACTTTTCCAATATCAACCGAATTAACAAGTGTTTACTGTAATAGTTCAGTATACTGTAGTTTTGTTGTTGTTTATTCGTTCAGTCACTTCTGATTCTTCGTGACCTCATGTATTGATTAGTAAAAATATATAATTTCTATTTTTTGTTTCTGATAAAGAACATAACACCTGATTGCCCTTTTTTGATAGCTACCCATTGAATTTCAAATGCAATTCACTGACACTGTTTGTCTCTACAAGAGAACATGTACTTATCAGATACCAAGATTACATAGTCAACAGGTGAGGATACAATCTTGTGTGCACTTACTTGCATGTGGATTCCACTGACCATAATTTGAAACTTCTGAGGAAGAGATGTGTGAAAATGAATTGGAAATCATTTTGCCAAAAGGAATGATATGTATTTGACATTAAACCTTTTTAATGTAAGAAAAAAATGTGTCAATTGTCTACGTCATGGGAATGCTACTGAATAGAGATCTCTACTATGCCCAGTAATTTGTTAATTTGTAACATATTAGATATAATTCAAAGTTGTCTGAGCATGTATGTATTGAGAGTCCTGCAATTGCAGCTAAAAGGATTCATTTTAGGAGGACCACAAACAGGTCAGAGGCTGATGGTACATGCATTGCCTCTGGAATGGAAAATAACCCACAAATGCCCATTTCGGCTGCATTTTTCTAAATACTTTCCTAACAGTAGATACATATTTTAGTACCAAATTCAGTAGAATATATATTCAGTTCAGTATTTCTGAGTAGCATGTGTAAAAATACACAGTTAAAACAACATAACATAATATCCTGGCCAAATTATGATTTCTATTATGTTTGGGTCACTTCAATCCCCACCATATCTTTATTTCTTCATGCATTTTTATGGTTCAAACTAGTCTCCTTTTGGTGAAACTCTAAAAACACATTTGTACCCCTTGGTGGCCAGTTACAATTCAATTATTTAAATATGAACACTGGAGTTACTAGTAAAGATATTCTTTCCTGATTTCCATTTTAACACAGACTGTCCTAGAGAGACTAATTCATGCTTACCTGGTGTCTGTGATTGAAATGATTGTGCAAGGCCTTCCATTTTCAGAACTATGTCTTTCCATCCACAAGCATGGGATGTTCATCTTCTCCATTTTGCCAGCAATTGACATGACAGTGTACTTCTAATCAGCCATATGTTCCTTGACCGGCAGCTGCTTTGGGTGCGGGGAAACCTCAGACATAGATAGCTGCACCCCCACATATAGGCAAAGCCAATTGTGAATATTGCACTTAAGCTGGCGAATTATATTAGTGTTCTTAAGTTCAATTATGTTTTAAGATGTACCATATTGCTCTTAGCTGAGTCACTGACCTCTTTGATTAAAATACCACAAGGCATAGTTGTGAAGCATAAACAAGGAAAAGTGCTCATGAGTGAGTATTTCATTTGGAATAATTTTATTTACAAATGGGTTTTGAAAACACGTGACTCAAATCTGTTTTTGTTTTACAGCATATTTTACAGCAGTTACACTTGGGACGGGCAGGGCTCCCATTGGAAGTGTTTTTCAAAGTTGATTTGCATCTATGAATTGTGATTTTATGGGAAATTGCAGTTAGGGAAAGATGCATATACAGTCTGTGGAGCAACATCATTCAAGCGTTTCAGCCTATTTAGTATTTCAGCTTTTCCTTATGTTTACGGTTTGGTGAAAGATTCCATGTGTACACCTTTCCTCTTGTACCTCAAGCAAACTTTCACAGCTTAATGTTCTACAAATATGTTTCAGTGTAACTTCCATCCTCTCCAGCTATTATTGCCAATGGTGAGGTGTCATGGAAACTAAAGACAAAACGTTTGGAGACCAAAAGATGTTTTGGGTAAAACTGATGGAAAAATAACATACCGTAATACAAAGTCCAGCTAGCAGTCTATTCATACAGGTGACCCATTCTTACATCTTTCCTGCTTTTTAAAGAATGAGATGAATGGACTAACTGTATTACATTTGGCCTTCCATATCCACAGTTTCTTTATTGACGGATTCAACAGTCAATGAAAATATTCCTCCAAAAAACAAATTCAAGAAGTGAAAATTAGTGAAGTAGGGACAAGATATTAATTTTAATATTTATACATTATCTTTATATATTATTTTCTTACCCGCGCTTCCTTACCCACCTCCCAGCCCATCCCAAGGGTGCCTGCCTACCTCCCTGGCCTCCACAGATCCCAGCAGAGCCTTCAGAGCCACGCAGGTAGTAGCAGGCCAGGGAGGTAGGCTTTCCCCACACCTCAGGCTACTGCAATTCTGGGGTCTGTGGAGGCCAGGGAGGCAGGCCTTTCCCGTTGCGCCTCAGGGGTCCCTGGCCTCCACCGGATGTCAATATTTTATATTTTATATTAATATTTTCAAAAACCCGCAAAACAGCAAGTCTGCTAAAAGCGAACCATGAAGTAGCGAGGGAACACTGTACTTCATTATATATTATGGGACTTGACCATCCATGGGGGAAGTAGGGTAGTAGTCCTGGAACTGAACTCTAGTGGATACCAGAGGCCCACTGTACTGCATTAATAATGTATGGTAGAGAAAAGGAACATTAGCAGTTTTCTGACAGTGCAAAGCTGTCACCCTAAGTCAGTTGTGACCACATTGTGAGACTCAGATCTTTAATATCATGCATAGCTACAAGGCTTCAGTTATCCACATAATATTCTATGTTTTTAAGTGTTTCTAAGCCTGTGATTGGGCAAGTGGGCAATGCACCACAGGAAATCTGAAGGGAAGACAACAGACCTCAACTTTTCACTGTGAAGAAAATCAACTTTCCAGGTGTCCCTTCCCCACAGAACAGTATTATAAGAAACATGGCAAGATTTTTTTTTCAGTACCTAGGTTAAAATGAACTCAGAAGATATAAACAAATTTTCCCACATACTGTATATTTAAACGTTTCTAGACTTCTCCTTCCCAACAGACAAGCATGTTATGGAGCTAATGTATTAGCTGGGAGCCAGATGGGCAGATAGTGAGACAAAGCAAGTAGCAGAAAGGTCAGATTCAGTTTATTATTGAAAGATGTCAAAATGCCAAAGCTGTCAACTCTCAACTTTCCCTAAGGCACTTCCCACAAAGGCAAGGAATGGAGACACATGTTTACCTGGTGACAAGTTCCAGAATACAAGGGTCCTTCCTCATAAATGGGAACCATGGGGTCATATACTGTGCATTGTGATGGGAAATGAGGCAGTGTGGCAGACAGCCGCTGCCATTCCTAACCAGTTGCTTCAGGCTTACCTTCAGCTAAGCTGCTCACACTACTGACGCACTGCACTGGGAAAGGCTCTGCAGATTTCCCCCCTTCCCTGAGCCCTCAAATAATCTCATGGATGTGACCAACAGTCTTCTCTTCGATCAGATGCTGAACTAGGAAATAGGAGATGTCTGCTTTGACCAAGAGACTATGTTTTATGCACACTGCCTCTGCCTCCCTTGGATGATTTGAAATAACAGGGCTAGAGGTGTCTGCCACAAACCATTCTCTCTGCCTTCCTTGAATTGTTTTATTACCAGCTGGGTTTTATCTGTGTGTGGATTGAAACGACAGCAAAGTGATACGGCTCTAATATGGGTCACATCCTGGAGCCACACTAGATCCTTGGGAAAGCCTATGTGACTAAAGTACCCACTGTAATGGAGGAGCTAGGTAAGGAATTCAGCTTTCTTTCAAGATATAGCTTTTTGTGACTCAAACTAAATGGAAAAGATTCTTAGGTTGTTGGCTATAAAGGGAGAAAGCAACCTCCTCTCTTTGTATGCATTTGTCTTTTCAGTGTGCTTTTCAGTGCTACTATAATGCAATTATTTGCTCTCTCTATATGTGTGTTGTGTGTGTGTGTGTGAGTGTGTATGTATGTATGTATGTACTTGTGTGTGTGTGTGTGTGTGTGTGAGAGAGAGAGAGAGAGAGAGAGAGCTACACCAGAGCTACACCAGAATGACTGTTGCTGTGGAATTCAACTATTTTCAGGTGAATGTTTTGCAGTAAATTTTATCTCTCCTGCCCACCCACTAAATATTTTTATTATAGTCTTAGATTTGTTTTCCAGCTTTAAAGGCCATCTCCAGGATTAAAAGGGAATACAAGTAAGTTCTTTTTCATGCTGTGAAGATTAGACCTAAAATATCAATCCATTTTCAAAGACTAAAACATATAGAATGAAAGCTAAGGAAAAAAGTAGCTGCCTCCCTTGGAAATAAAGGCAGTGCCTTTGGATCCGTGTTTGCTAGTATATATTAATATAGTTTGAAGATGCACCAGTGGCTGAGGAAGATCCTATCATATCTGTTCTATAGGCATTTGCATTTGTCTGAAACAATTTATGTGACACTTTCCTAATTAGAGCCTAAATACTCTGAAAGCAACAGACCCTGTCTAATCTTGGAACCTGAGCAGGGTGAGGCCTAGTTAGTACTTGGATGGGTGACTACCAATGAATATCTGGTGTTGTACCTTACATTTCAGAGGAAGAAATTGGTCGACAAGTAAATTGAAGGCACATACATTCACATTCCTGGGTAATTTGTAGAGACCACTATGTCCATATAGGATCCTTGGTCAATGAGAATTTTAAAATAACAATTTTATAAAAATGTATTAAACCTGACTTAGCTCATTTTGAGAGAGGGCACCTATTTCAGAGCTTCTGTATAAAGGTTTATGTTTCACTGGATTCATGAAAGTATATATTAATATAGCAAAAAGCAATGGGTTGGATTTCCTAGCAGCTGGTAGCTCCCATCTCAGTCAGGTGACAGATCTGTTTAAATTTCAAGGTGCTCTCCAAAGTGCTGAACGATAGAAGTATTCAGCACCTTAGACAGAACCTAAATATGAAGTAAAACTCAGAGTGGATTCATTGTCCCACTAACATAGAAGGCACAATTGTCAATGGGTTGGGTCCATGATTCTCTTCCTATGATTACAGTATTCAACTGACAGCAGTGCCTGCTTAGAATGTCACACACAGAGACACACGTACCTGGTAGGAAGGGGATTTCATCTATTCCTGCTCACTCTATGGCCTCCAGCATCACCTTTCCTTTTATTCTGGTGGATCCTCCAGTTCTCCAGATCAGTTACCTTGAGGCTGCAGGGGAAAATGTAATTGACGGAAAACAGTCTCACTCCATTTTTCTTTCTGACAGTAAAAATGTTCACTAGACAGGTAGCTTTCCATAGAGCAGTGGTTCCCAACCTGAGGGCAACAGCCCACTGATGGGCCAGAGACCTAAAATAAAGTCCATGGCTCTAGATGATTAAATATGATTTTCTGTGGGTGAGCAGATGGTAACTACTGGATGGCATGTGTTCTGAATCAGAAACTAGAACTGATGTGGTCTATCCAATGCCATTTTCTGAATCAGCACCCCAAATAACCAAACCAAATCTAAAGTTAACCAAAAACCAATTTTTAACCCTTTTGGTATTAATGTTGGAGAGTGGTCAAGTGGTCCCTGGTCAAAAATAGGTTTTTGAGCAGGGGTCTTCAAACTAAGGCCCCGGGGCCAGATACGGCCCTCCAAGATCATTTACGCGGCCCTTGCTCAGGGTCAACCTAAGTCTGAAACAACTTGAAAGCACATAAAAATAACAATCCTATCTCATCTGTCAAAAGCAGGCCCACACTTTCCATTGAATTACTAATAAGTTTATATTTGTTAAAATTGTTCATAATTTTAATTATTGTATTTTAAGTGTTTTTTGCACTACAAATAATATATTTGCAGTGTGCATAGGAATTCATTCCTGTTTTTGTTTTCTTCAAATTATAATCCGGCCCTCCAACTGTTTGAGGAACTGTGACCTGGCCCTTTGTTTAAAAAGTTTGAGGATCCCTGCCATAGAGCCTTGCCATCATGCAGTATTAATATTGAGTGATATGTTTTGAAACAAATGTGTGCTTTAAACAAAGAGAAAAATAAAGTGCTTCTTTTTAAAACAAAGCAGATAAAAATGGCATTTAATTTTGTTGTTACATGATTTGAAGTCAGCTCTAAGTATGGTGAACCTCTCATAGCAATATGTTTTCAGAGGAGATTTGCCATTGCCTTCACTAAGGTCAGAGGGTGTGACTTGTGCAAGTTCACTAAATAAGTTTCCATGACTGAACAAGAATTTGAATCCACGTTTCCTGGAGCCATAGTCCGCTCAGGCCATTACACTGCACTTGCTTCTCAACATTTAAAATGCTGGTCTATGACCCAAAGGAGAACCTCCCCATTTCACTCACAGACTTGAAGAGTGCATATTGTAGCAGACTGTATATTTTGAAAATGGACAAGCGATTGTGTTTTATTTATTGAATGAACATTTAGGCCATGATTTCAACCCCATTTTCATTCCGGCCTTAATCCAGGCATCCAGATGTAAAAAGCTGCTGTGTTTAATCCCTCACTCAGCTCCCAAACTTCTTTTTTTTCTCAAAATAAATCCACATCCCAGGATTTCTGTGAATATTGCAAACAATGCACAGTAATCAAGCAACTGAATGGGGTGAAATGTGGAAATGATATGAACTGCAAGCATGGAGAAGGCTTTGGGATGAAAGATGATCATGGGGTTTAAGAGAAATGTATAGCTAATCAATGATAATGGAGCTGAATCTGTTGGTCTGTGGCATAGCTATCTTTTGAAATAATGTTTCATTCCCCTTTAGCTCAACAAACACAACATGGTCAAAAGACCTGTATTTATTGTCTGCATAGTAGACAGAGCCAGCATGGTGTAGTGATTGAGCATTGGGCTCTGGCTTTGGAAATGCAGGGTTCAAATGCCTGCTCATCCATGGAAACCCACTGAGTGACACTAGGCAAGTCACACTCTTGCCCAAAGAAAAAGACCATGGTAAATAATAGTAAATCCCATTCTATTATGATATATTTGGCACTATATCATAATAGAAATAAAGAATTCATTGGTTTATTGCTTTGAAGAAATTTCAGAAGCATTTACAGTGAATAGTTTGTGAGCTGAATATAAACACTTACAGGGACTGACAGCCTCATTGAAATAAGGAACCCTGGGCACAGATCAGCAGAATTTAGCCTAACCCACATTCCATTGCGATGACTTGAAATGGCAAATTCTTTCAGGTTTAATAGTCCAATTATTCAGGTGTAAATACCATTGAACTTGATGCGACATCTGATTAAACTTTAATTGGATTGGACTAGATCTCCCATTGATTTTAAAGGGACTAAAGATGATTCAGTGGATATTTTTGTCACACTGTGTTCAATGTACCACAAATGTAGGATTGCACGTTAATTTATTTTTTCCTTATTATTTCTTATTGTTTCCTCTTACTAAAAATAAACTGTTCAGGGGAAACAATGATACATATAAATGTTTAAATAAGTTGGAGATTGTGCTGTCCCTATTAACTTCCAGACCTCGGTGCACAGATTTCTGCCATGAGAAAATACTAAACATGTGAAAAGGAATATGCATCTAGGTACTCTATTCCTGCATCTAGTGCAGGCAAGTCCCACAATTCCTGGCCTCAGGCCCTTTCCTTTTCCCCCTCAGGGGAAAAGCTTGGATACTTGGGTAGAGAAACAGCCCTAGGATCCAACAAAGCAAGTACATAGGTGCCTTGAACATCCATAATAATAATAATAATAATAATCATCATCATCATCATCATCTTTTATTATTTTAATACTTATTATCTAAAGAATGTGGGAACAACTAGACCAGCCAGAAAGTGGCCCATGCAGCCTTTCCCCCTTAACTGGCTGGTTTGGGTTCCTCCTATGCCGTTTTGCACACCCGTTGGGGACTAGCAAATTGTTCATTGAGATTAGTAGGATTCCTACCCCCCCCCCCCCCCCCCCCCACACACACACACACAATTAGGTATTTGGGCTTTTGGAATTTTTCCCTTCTTTACACTGCATGCATGAACTTCTGCTTGAGGTCAGCTGGCTTGAGATGATAAGCATAGAGTTGAGGATAGCATTGAACTAGGGATACTGCTGATGTGATAAGAGCAATCCTTGAGTTTACTGATCTGAAGGAAAATCTCTCACATGCAATCACTCTCTGGAGGTCTTTGCAGGCCAAAGGCTTTAAAAACAAACAGCTATCCCAAATTGACTCCAAAAAGAAAAACACAACAGATTTTAAAGCAAAAACAATTATTTATTTATTTATTAAGAAGACAGAAAAAACATAGTGGAAATCCAACAGAATAGGTTGTGTTCAGTACAAAAGAAAAGCAGGTGCTAACAAGCCTCCTCCTGACCAAACCAAGGAGGTTATGTATGGTGCAGCTAAGCTTAAAAGGGTTTCAGACTAAAACACTCACCCAAGAATTTTCTTACACTCTGATGCAAAGAAAAGTTCAAATAAGGCAGGGAAACAGGTTCTAGATTAAAGAGACTTTGAAGATTCCAGCTGCTCTTGCTTGAGGGATGTTTCTTTTCTACTGTCCTTTGGAGGGCAGTCTATGAAATATGTGAAAATTTCTGGAATCCCTTAGAACATTTATCAGCCTTTGCTTTGACCTGCTGCTTATACCAAATCCAGTAGTTCTCAACCTGTGGGTATCCAGGTGTTTTGGCCTACAACTCCCAGAAATCCCAGCCAGTTAGGATTTCTGGGAGTTGAAGACCAAAACTTCTGGGGACCCACAGGTTGAGAACCACTGATCTAACCTGTTCCTAACTGGGAGGCTGTCATGTGAAGGAAGCACTTCTGAATGAGGCAACACGTGACCTTGATGTTATCCTATGGAAAGTTCAAAGGAAAGGACTTCATGTTTTTGAAGTGATGAATCCAGGCGGAGAAGGGTCTATGTGCAAAGGGCAGATATGAATATGACCTCTGTCACCCAATAATAATGGCTCCTAATGCGTCTTGAGTATTCAATGGAGTTGCCAAATGGGACGAAGCCAATCAACTATAGACAACTAGGTGTACTACTGAGTCCATTTTGCAAGATCGCTCATTCATTGTAAGTAAACAAGACAGTTAATCATGGATTGCTCCCTTGAATGCTATGATGAGGCTATTTCTTTGTCAGCAGGAAGGAGAGGATTGCAAAAGAAAATTCCAGTTTATACATTTAAAATGAGGCTTGTCTTCGTCCAAGAAGATAGGAGCAAAATTCAAAACGATCTCAACAGATTAGAGAGATGGGCCAAAATTAACAAAATGAAGTTCAGCAGTGACAAATGCAAAATTCTCCACTTAGGCAGAAAAAATGAAATGCAAAGATACAGTACGTGTGGAAAGCAGTACATGTAAAAAAGATCTTGGAGTCCTTGTGGACAACAAGTTAAACATGAACCAACAATGTGATGTGGCGGCAAAAAAAAGCCAATGGGATTTTGGCCTGCATCAATAGGAGTCTAGTGTCTAGATCCAGGGAAGTCATGCTACACCTCTATTCTGCCTTGGTTAGACCACACTTGGAATACTGTGTCCAGTTCTGGGCACTACAATTGAAGGGAGATGTTGATAAGCTGGAATATGTCCAGAGGAAGAAAACTAAAATGATCAGGAGTCTGGAGAACAAGCCCCAGGAGGAGTGGCTTAAAGAGCTGGGCATGTTTAGCCTGAAGAAGAGAAGGCTGAGAGGAGACATGATGACCATGTATAAGTATGTGAGGGGAAGTCAAGGGAGGAGGGAGCAAGCTTGTTTTCCTCTGCCCTGGAGACTAGGGCACAGAACAATGGCTTCAAACTACAGGAAAGGAGATTCTATCTGAACATTAGGAAGAACTTCCTGACTGTGAGAGCCATTCAGCAGTGGAACTCTCTGCCCCGGAGTGTGGTGGAAGTGTCTTCTTTGGAGGCTTTTAAACAGAGGTTGGATGGCCATTTGTCAGGGGTTCTTTGAATGCAATTTTCCTGCTTCTTGGCAGGGGGTTGGACTGGATGGCCCATGAGGTGTCTTCCAACTCTATGATTCTATGATTCTAAGATGGGCAGGGGTCCAGAAGGGATCACTTCATACTTATTCTCTTGTTGTTCAGTTTATAGCAGGAGGCATATTTATTGAGCAAGCTTGAAACAGATATCTTAACACGTCACTTGAAAGATAGATTCCCTATAATATTCCTTGTGACTGTTTGTTTTAAATGTTTGTTTTAAATAGGAACTAACTTGGTGTCTGTCTGTTTGCCGGGGCCATTCAGTTGAAGTGGCTTGGCCTTGCTGAACACATTTTTGAAGTACACTGTCCCTTCCAGTCCATAAGGTTCAGTGTCTGGTCAGGAGGAGTCTGGTACTTTTGGAGATTATTATTACTCAGTAAGTTGTGGCCCAATTTAATCCGTAGTTCATTCTTGTGCAAATATTGTTGTTCATTCAAAGTTAAAGTCATGTCCCATGAAGTGCTCTTTAATTTTATGCTCTTTCTCATTGAAAGATGGATTTGGGGCAACAGCTCATTCACCAAGAGATAATTCCACCCACACAGGCTTGCTTCCCGTTAATAGCTACCTGGGCGAGCTAAAAAGACTATCTAAAGGTGAATTACCATTTGGGTAAGGGTTCAAATGGTCAGGCTATCATTAATCCTGTCTGAGAAGAGAGTTAAAGCTTACAGAGAGGTGTCTTCTCTTTCTTTTCTTTTTTAAAAACAAACTTTCTTAAAATGATGAGCTGTGAGGTATTGGTCTCCCAGCTTCCCAAACTGTTATTTTATATTTATTCAAGGTATTTACTTATCCTCTCTCAACTTCCAAGATAAAGTACAATGGATAAAAACAGATAGAGGGATCACACACTCTCTAAAAAAGTAGTGAAGAGAAAAAAAGGATAAGTTGTTCTTCTAGCATTCCACAAGATGCTTGTAGGGGAAAATAGGTGTATGTTTTAAGATATGTTGTTTGTGAATCACACATTGCTCAGCACACCATAATTAAAGCACATAGGATGACATTTATTTATTTATTTATTTATTTATTTATAGTATTTATATTCCAACTTTCTCACCTCGCAGGGGACTCAGGACGGATTACAATGTACACATATATGGCAAACATTCAATACCAAAGACACACAACACATATAGACAGACAGTCAGAGGCTATATAAGATTCCACTTTTCTGGCCACCAGGGGAACTGTCGCTTTCATCGTCCATCTGCAACACTGATGAAGTACTTATGCATTCCCCACATGCTTTTGGTGGAGTGCTTTGCTGGAGTCTTTTTTATGGCCCTGTAAATTAGTTAAATTAGCTTCCCCACACATAGGTGGTACTTAATTTTCCTACTTGACAGATTCAACTGTCCTTTGGGTTGCAAAGGTTGACAACAAGCTACACAATTGGTTGGAAGCTCACTCCGAACCAGGCTGGCTTCAAACACATGACCTTTTGGTCAGAAGTGATCTTAATGCAGCTGACACTCAGCTAGCTGTGCCACAGTCCACAGTTAATTAGTTCTCCCATCAGTAGGTCAAAATAAAAAAATATAAACTTTATATTGGTACCCTGCCTCCATCTCCCTGAAGGAACTTGGGGCAGCTTACATGGGGACAAGCCTGATCAACAATTTAAAAATGTAAGACATTAAAATACAAAATAGTATAACACGAAAAGAGTATTTTTTTTCCTTTCTTGTTGTAATCCCATGGGTGCCCTCAAAATATACTCTGAAGGATTGCGGTCCTCTGACACAGATTTAGGGGGTCTGAGGCTGCAAAAAGAAAATTCTATTCCACAATCTTGGATTTCAATCTTAATATTTTGTTATTTTATATACAATCTAATAAACTAGAGATGTATAGAATAATTGTTACTGCTAGTGAAATATCTGTCCTGATGGTCCATTATGACTAAGCAAGGAGAAAGGGCATAGATATTTCAGGGTCACTTTAAGGCAGGTATGGGCAAAGTTAAGCCTTCCATGTGTTTTGGACTTCCACAATTCCTAAAGACCGGTATTATGGCTGGGTTTTCTGGGAGTTCAAGTCCAAAAGACCTGGAGGGTCGAAGTTTGCTGATGCCTTCTTTAAGGCATGGATGCAACATGTCTGTTTTTGTGTTGATTTTCAGGTCCCCCACCCCATCCTTGGTCTCTATTCCAGTCCTGGTACCTTCCTGCCAAAGCAGTCATCATCACATATCAATGGACAAACACACTCTCTTTACTCCACTCTTTTATGAATGCAACGATGGCAACAAGTGGAGAAATCTCGCTTTCGCTTTTCCAGCTCTCCTTTTCTTTGTTGCCTGTCACACATCGAATTCTGTGAATTGTTTTTCCCCCAGTAAGTTATCCTTCATTAAGTAAAGAAGCAAGGATCAGCCCAATATCAGGACCTGGGACAGCTCCAAAACAAACAGTATAGCAGGGGAACCAAGTCATTTTGTACTAGCATAGGGCCTGATAGGAGGAAAAGACTAAGCCCTGGCTTCCTCTAGGTCACTGCTTCTGTAACCTGAAACCTGTTGGTCAAGCTGGCTGAAGCTTCTGAGAGCTGAAGAACCAAATCAAAATCAGCTAAAGAACCAACATTTGGGAATCGTTACTGTATATAGTCAAGAGAACGTTCTTCTTCATTTTTGCTGTCTTTCTATAGCAGAAATGCTTATGTTACCTAGCAACTAGAACTTTGGAAAAGGAAATGTATACACCTGCATGAAGAAAATGTGCAGCAGTTCTTTCCCAGAAGAGGGATAGATTAAACAGATCAAAAACAAAATACAGCTATTTGTACTTGTACTGATATTTAGGAAATATTTAGCAATAATTGAGCTGCTATTTCAATGATAGTGTGCAATGTGAACCTAATGCCATCAATTGGATCCTAAGTGGAAAAAAGCCATAAATGGGTGGGACCCCTTTCACATGAAAAATACTAGAATGTAATATGAAAACCTTAATACTGTGCATTGAATAAGGATCAATACATTGTATTTCCAAATTGCTTTATCATTCACAAGTCTCATTCTCAGTTAGGCAATTTTTTTGGTCAATGATATTTGAAATCATGCTTGAAACTTCCTACAGCTATTTTTAACATACCTCGATCTAAAATAAATCACCAAATCCATATAAGCCTCTTGGACCAGATGGTGACTATTGGTTAAAATCCCACATTAGGAATTAAGCTTGTAGACCAAGGATGCTGACAATGATGCATTATATTTCTTACACATGGTTCATATATACACACAGCTACACATATTTCTCTTCCTCTCAGAGATGTGTTTAAGAGGAGTTTATTTTGCATTATTCAGCCTAAATCTATTATATGTCATAGCACATACAGCGCCTTGCAGAAGTTGTTAGCCTTCTTTTGACTTTTCTCCATTTTATTGTGTTATAACGGGGAAGTAAATTGGCTTTACTGGCATTGTTACAGTTTGATGTACAGAAGCTATTCAGAATGTGAAAGTACACAATATTTTAATTCCTGCACAAAAGTTGAATAAACAAACTCAAACTTGTTAGATGCATAAGTATTCTCTCTCACACACACACAAACAACCTCATCACATTAAGAGGGGAAAGCATGGAGTGACCGTTCCTTCAGCATTAGAGAATTGCCCCTCTTATATCGTCCAATTTCGAGTTCTCCTCATCACACTCACACATGGAAACTTAAGAGTAGGCAATACATTCATTGTACATTTATCACAAGGCCAGTTTTATTTTTTTGTTTTTAATAAGGAGAAATAATATCCAAAAACCAAGAGATCCCTTGCCCTGCTCAGAGCACCCAAGCACATTAATGGAGACTGACACCAGTTGAAGACCTCATATTCCCATGAGGTTTACAAGGATACCCGGGACTGAAGACTGGAGGCCTCGGTACACTCCTTCTATACCTGGGACATTGTCCTCTTCCACCAAGCGCACAGCTTCGGGAGAAACGCACATGGAGCGGTGAGGGAGGACGGGAACGCCCGCCTAGCCAGCCAGATCAGCCAAATCAACCCTGGCAATCAATGGGGTGACAGATGTCACAGCCAAATCGCCCTCACATCTGGTTTACAAGGATACAAGAGACAGCAATACAGGTTAAAGCCATTGCTTTCCATGGGATCTGATCGATCTGAATCAAACCCCATACTACACAAGAGACTGCTGATGATTGAGCAGTGAAACAGGACAGGAAACTTTGATGATTCCCATCAAACCTGTTTTTCAGTTGTAAATATGTAAGTAAAGTGCGATAAGAGGTAGGAGCTCTGAACATGATTGTTGGCCCATGTTCAGATTTCCTTTCTTTCAGGACATGTCAGTCTCTTTTCAGCCCTGGAACATGTGGTGATCTCCATGCCTCTCCATGCTTGAAAAGAGGCTGAAGTATTCTATGAGAGGGGAAATTTTCAATGTGATGAGGTCAATTGCTGGAGTGCCCTCCTTTCACGATATTTCTGCCTCTTTTCAACCATGGAGAGCTATGCATGACTGCCAGAAGTAGTTTAACACATGTGATGAGCTCATTTCCTCTCCATGTTTGAATAGAAGCTGAAGTGTCCAACAACTGGGAAATGTCTCATTGTGATACAGTGGTTGTCAGGTTGTATAGGGACCATTGTGGAACAGCAACCTTGAAGTGTTGCTACAAATTCTCAGGCTTGGGGTTTAAGATTTCATAATGTCATTCCAAGGCCCTCAAGTTCTTGTTTTTAAGCTAATCTTGTGTTACTTCAGTGGTGTGCTTAGAGTCATCTTCCTACCCTTTCATTCCTGTGGAATTTTGATCTGTTCGTTTCTGTTAAGTCCAAACCAGGTTCATAGTTCCTGCTGAGGAAGATGCTGTTGCCACCACGTGTTGGGAAGGGATATTCTCATAGTAATGGGCAATTGTTCAATTTTGATCTTATTTATTTATTTATTTATTTATGACATTTATATCCTGTCCTTCTCACCCCGAAGGGGACTCAGGGCAGCTTATAAGTTATTTGTACATTCAATATATTATATTATTAGCATGACATAATACTAGTATTATATATTACTATATTGTACTATACCACTATACTGCAATATTATTAGTAATATTACCTATAAAATATATAATTATTACATTATTATATTGTATTATTATTAGTATTGTATTATAATTATTAGCATAGCACAATATTAGTATTATATATTACTATATTATAGCATACTATATTGTACTATATTATATCATATTATTAGATCAGATAACATCTTCCATGTGTTTGCTATGTCCCTTACATGCAATCTGTAACACAGGTTGGTTTCATAAATGGCTTTCTTCTTACCACTCTTCCAAAAAGGCCAGCTTTGTGAAGCATTCAAGTCATATTATTCAGCTGTAGATTTCTCCGGCTTAATCAACATTTGCTTTTGGGGTGCTTCATTGACTAATATTGTCTCTATCTACTCATTCAATTTTGGTAGACAGCCTTCTTTAGGCAAAAAAAGTAATGTAGCTGCTCTGTGTTCTTTCCATTTTGTAGTAATAGATTTCATAGCTCTCTAAGGGAAAACCTGATTTGGGATTTTATTTAACTATCCCAACTCAGACCCTTCAACCTCTAAGGATGCCTGCCATAGATGTGGGTGAAACATCAGGAGGGAATACTTCTGGAACATGGCCATATAGCCCAGAAAACTCACAGTATCCCAATTAGTTCTGCACAACTTTCTGCACAATTAGTTCTGCACAACTTTCTGCAAAACTTTCTCCTGTACTTGTTTTAATAATTCCTTGATCTTAAAAATGTTGTTCATTCAGAAGTGTTTCAAACAAAGTTAAGGACTATCAGAAACAGGTGCATTTAATCTGAGATAACATGGCACTGGAATTGCTCACAAGTGGGTTCTTTTACTTGTGTGCATCATGGAGGTAGTGAGTTGCATCAAAGCTTCTTTAGCCAAGCCAACAAGTGTCCACCTGGTTGTGTCTATTTCACTTGTGTCATAGTGAAGGTAATTTGCATTTTCATTATGTTGAGTATTGCAGTACATCAAGCAGTAAAAATCAATTTCAGTTCCATGTTAGAATAAACACAGCATGGAAAAGTGAAAGTGGGGACAGTGAATGCAAATACAAATTACTTTTGTGTTTGTATCCTTTATCTGAAATGCTTGGGACCCAAAGTGATTAGGATTTCAGTATTTTTTTATTTTTAGGATTTCTATATATTTGCATAGGAGCCCCCGGTGGCGCAGAGGGTTAAAGCACTGAGCTGCTGAGCTTGTTGATTGAAAGGTCGCAGGTTCGATTCCGGGGAGCGGCGTGAGCTTCCGCTGTCAGCCCTAGCTTCTGCCAACCTAGCAGTTCGAAAACATGCAAATGTGAGTAGATCAATAGGTACTGCTCCGGTGGGAAGGTAACGGCGCTCCATGCAGTCATGCCAGCCACATGACCTTGGAGGTGTCTACGGACAACGCTGGCTCTTCGGCTTAGAAATGGAGATGAGCACCACACCCCAGAGTCAGACATGACTGGACTTAATTTCAAGGGACTACCTTTACCTTTTTTATATATTTGCATATTCAGATATAATAGGATATATCAGAGATGGGACCCATGTCTAACTACAAAATTCATTTATTTTTCATATACACCTTATACACATACTCAATGTAATATTATACAATATTTTTAATAATTTTCCACCCACATAGACAATTTTGGGGTTTGGGGGATTTTGAGTTTTTGGATAAGGGAAGATAAACCTGCAGTAGTTGTGTTTCCAACCTGGGGTGACTGTAGTAAGAGCTGTAGTAAGGTTTCATACCTTTAAGGCCTCAGTGCATGTGTTCTTTTTCCTACTGCACACATAGGTCTATTTGCCATTGGTGTAGTTACACTGTCACAGTGCACTAACAGAAAAATTCTTGGGTTTTTTAAATGTTGTCTTGTTTGCTTCTTTCTGACTACAGCTTTTTGTGAAAATGCTAAAGCAAAGACCTTCCTGATGTTGGACCCCAAATTGCAAAATCCTATAATTTTTATAGAATAGCTGGGTTGGGTCCCATATGAAAGAAAAGCAGAATGAAAATTAATTTAATCTTATTGATTTGTGCCTTGCCTTTCCCCCATTGAGATAAATCTTGAAGACTTTCTTCTTTTGTGCCATTGTAAACTGCTGTTGCAATTGATTATGTATTTCAGAAAAGCTTCTCTCTGTGTTTGTTAATGCTGCTATTAATATCCCTGTGTGTTTACTCTGCATGTTTGTTAGCGCTGTTCTTTCCTGAGAACTTTAAATACATGCAAAAAGCAAATAATAAGACGTACATGTGTGAAAATGTATTTACAGTCACTGGGTTTAGGGACACAGAACCACCACAGAAGTGAAAAACTGCAAATAAGAATCATTGCTGGGGTTTTTTTTTTACCTGAGAGAACATCTCTCTAGGACAATGGCTCTCAACCTGTGGGTCCCCAGATGTTTTGGCCTTCAACTTCCAGAAATCCTAACAGCTGGGAAACTGGCTGGGATTTTTGGGAGTTGTAGGCCAAAACACCTGGAGACCCACAGGTTGACTACTGCTCTAGGAAGTTCTAGGTCGTCCTGCACAATTCAGTGGTCACCTTCTAGATCTAGATCTTCCAGCACAAGGTCTTCCAGCACAATTCAGTGGTCACCTGAATCTAGAGATCTAGAGATTCCTGGAGAAAATACGTTAATCAATTCCTTGAATAATCAAATCCACAAAACACAAACCTACAAATGGGTCCTAGAGCACTTGATAATCACTACTCTAGGAATTTCTAGATCTTCCAGCACAATTCATTGGTCATCTTTTAGATCTAGAGATTCCTGGAGAAAATACGTTAATTAGTTCAGTGAATAATCAAATCCACAAAAGCCAAACCTACAAATGGGTCCTAGAGTAGTTGATAACCACTGCTCTAGGAATTTCTAGGTCTTCCAATTCAGTGGTCACCTTCTAGATCTAGAGATCTAGAGATTCCTTGCGAAAATATGTTAATCAATTCCGTGAATAATCAAATCCACAAAAGTCAAACCTACAAATGGATCGACTGTAGTAATATGTGTCTTTCAAAATGAGGTGAGACTTAGGGGGAGAGAGGGTCATAATCATTAAGAAACAGCATAGAAGATAACATATCTGACCAAGCCAATATCTCAATAAACAAATCTGATGTGACAGGTTTTCTAAAGCAACACAGGTGCTGTCTACAAATGAAGTAGGCATTATTTGGAAATTGAGCAAAAGAATGCTGAGTTTGAGTGAGCGTGGTGGGGAGACAAAGATATATTTTATGATAAAGGTATCACCTTCTGTGATATCTTTATCATAAATATCTGTTGCGAGAGAATAGCTTGAGATTGCTGACATTCCTGGATTGATCTTCCATGGGAAGGAGGACACTGAACCTCTCCTGCCTGTTGAAACTCCTTCTGAATAAAAGCGGGTGTGGACTGTCCTTGAGTCATCTGGCACTTGCTGTTTTGTCAAATCATCAAATTTGGGATTAGGCCATCTCTAATTTAGTCCAAAGTGTGCTATGAAAACAAAAAGTCTTGCCCAGCCACTTACATGGCAGGCATAAATAGAACAGAGTTTCCATCTTTGCAGGCTGATGTGTTTTACTTCTTAGTCCATTCTAAACATAATTACATATCCTAAAATATATTGAGGACTCTTTAGGACTGGAAAAAGCCTCTTATCATCAAACATGGGGGTATGGTGTACCCCATCCACATGTAATCATTCGTTCATTTCATAGAAGATCTCTTAAGCCTGAAGAGATTGTCTATGAAATCAACTTTAACGTAAAAAAGAAACCATTGTAAAAGGAGATACGAATATTTTAATTTATATGTCATTAACAATTTTAATCTTGGGAAAGAGTGGATACCAAAGTCTCAGATGCTAAATTGATGGTTTGGGGATTTATTCAGATATGTCAAGTTCTTTTCTTACAAAACAGCTCCCTGCTGTAACCTCAGAAACAGCTTGTGATTACTACTTTTGGTTCACTGAACAATGGTGTTGTCTGAAAACTGAGTGTGTATGTTGAGTTGAGCTGTACGTCTTGTCACCCGTTGTGTTTTACCCTGGATGACCATCATGCTGTGTGGGAAATAATGCTTAAGGTGATTAATCAGCCTGCAGTCTTTACTCAGAGTTGTTTAAATACCATACAAAACAGGAAAGGAGAAAAAGACATGGGGAAAAGAAAGGGGTTTTTAAATGTTTGATTTAAAGGGAACAGACAGTAGGATGAATCAATTGCTAGGGGAAAATAAGTCCCTAGGGATGCTCTACATTTCAAAGTATGACATGGTTGAAAACACAGTTTTTGATGAGCTACACTTTTAAAAGAAAGCAATGTAGGCTTTTGAGGCCTGTCTGCTTGTTGATGTGGAAAGGAAAACCAAGAGTAATATTGGTGGATGTTGCTGGGATTATGTGGGAAATAATGCAAACAAGATCGTCTTATCCAGAATGCCACCACACTAGGAAGAAAAAGCAATCACTATAAACACATTTAAGACAGGCTTAAGGGTAAAAGGCTAAATCAATAACAGCCAGCACATCGTAAAATCTCATGAACTAACAGAAATGAAATATGGGATTTGAAGCAGAGTACATTGAACACATTTCAAAGTCCATCTTCATCAGGTCACATTTTATCATAGGGAATATAAAGTACACAGTTGTTGTTGTGTTCATTTGAGTTGTTTCCAACCTATGGAAACCCTAAGGTTTTCTTGGCAAGATTGATTCAGAGGGGTTTTTCCATTGCTTTCTTCTGAGGCTAAGAGAATGTGATTTGCCCAAGGTCACCCAGTGGGTTTCCATAGAGAACTGTACCTTTAATCACAGTGAATTCAAACCCTACTAGCAGTATAACTTACAAAATGAAATGAATTTAAAATCTGTACTTAATAAAAGCTGGACATGTTTAGCCTGCAGAAGAGAAGGCTGAGAGGAGATACAATGGCCATGTATAAAGTAAAGACTTTCTGTATATATTTCAGTTTTCAATATTAATGTCAAAAATACGTAGTATGATTTTACATAGGATTTGTGCTACATTAGAACAGTCAAGACAAATATCACTTAAGTAAAATAAACATTAAATATTAAATAACCAGAAAAATAAAATAAGGTGTAAACACTAAACTAATCTGGGAATCTGCTATTGCAACACATCCAATGAAGTGGTTTTAAACCAGTATAAAAAAAGATTAGGACAAGTACGTTCCAGGGGAAGTCATGGGGAGGAGGGAGCAAGCTTGTTTTCTGCAGTGGCTTCAAACTACAGGAAAGGAGATTCCACTTGAACGTTAGGAAGAACTCTCTAACTGTGAGAGCTGTTTAGCAGTGGAACTCCCTGCCCCGGGGTTTGGTGGAGGCTCCTTCCTTGGAGGCTTTTAAACAGGCCGGATGGCCATTTGTCAGGGGTACTTTGAATGTGAATTTCCTGCTTCTTGACAGGGGGTTGGACTAGATGGCCCATGAGGTCTCTTCCAACTCTATGATTCTAGAAAACAAATGCGTGAAAGAGTGACTTGTTAAATGTAACAAATATTCAATGTGTCCTCATATTAAGTTGTTCTTAATATACAAAATGCCTTGCAATTATTATTTTTCTGTAGTAAATCTATACTGCATTCTTTGAAAAAAGTTTTGAATTTAAACAGCTAAATAAATCAAGGCACTGCCTTTTTTTAGGACAGAAACAAGTGTTGTCAGGAACTATATGGGGAAGTAGATCCCATTTGGACCCTTTTGGTGACATTCACTACCATTGGTCATTTTATCCTTCAGAACCACTGAATGGACAGGATACTCAGCAATATTGTCATGCAGGAGTTTAAGTTTCATGTGTTTTGAGAAACTTATGCTTGATCTCATGGTGTTTATGGGGTTCCTATGGATTCAGTACTGTTGGATATATTTGGTTCTTCGGCTGTGTTAAACTGCAGTTCTCATAATGTGTTGGCTTTCTTGGCCTGGGCTTCTTGGCATGGAACTCCAAAACATCTTGACTGGAAGCATCTGTGTTTCCCCATTAGCAATATACAAGTTTACTGTATATGATGTGCTCATTTCTTCATGAATTCTTGAGAAGGGAATTTTCACTTTATATAGAACTTAATCCTTTGAAATATAAACATGGTGGAGAGAATCCAAATGTTGCCATTCCAAAACTATGTGACTTGGTTTAGTCAAGTTTCCCACTTGTTTTTGAGCTGTAAATTGGCTGTTTTGACAGCAGACCAACAGAAGTTCAAAGTAATCAAGCAAGGTGTAGCAGCTATACAGTAGGGGATAACATGCCAACATACATTGTGTGAGGTGGTAGCAAACTGTCTGAACCATTTTAGATCCTAGTTCAGAAAAGTAAAGTACCAGCTGGGTGTTGGTTTCATTAGTGTGTTCCTGCTGCGGTGTCAGCTTTTTAGTATAAAAGGTCAGATCAGCTTGTCAGCATTTTCAACCCTTAAATCACACCTCTCATTCGATTATCAGGGAAACACTAGGATTTGTTTCAACCAAGGGCAATTGATTTTTCCCATTTTGACTTTTATTTAGTTTTAAACTTTGTGTCTCAGGGGTTTTTTCCACACTGTAGAGCAGGGGTCCACAAACTTTTTAAACAGAGGGCCAGATCACAGTCCCACAAACTGTTGGAGGACTGGATTAAAATTTGGAAAACAACATGAATGAATTCCTATGCACACTGTACATATCTTATTGGTAATGCAAAAAACACTTAAAACAATACAATAATTAAAATGAAGAACAATTTTAACAAATATAAACTTAGTAGTATTTCAATGGGAAATGTGGACCTGCTTTTGGCTGATGATATAGGATTGTTGTTGTTGTTGTTGTTGTTGTTGTTGTTGTTGTGTGCTTTCAAGTCATTTCAGTCATAGTTGACCCTAAACGAGAGCTGGGTAAATGACCTCTGAGGGCCATGTCTAGCCCCCGGGCCTTAGTTTCAGGACCCCTGCTGTAGAACTTGTTGTAAAGGTAAAGGTTTTCCTCTGACATTAAGTTAAGTCGTGTCCGACTCTGCGGGTTGGTGCTCATTCCCATTTCTAAGCCAAAGAGCCGGCGCTGTCTGTAGACACCATGCATAACTGCATGGAGCGCCATTGCCTTCCCGCCGGAGCAGTACCTATTTTTTTAAAAGAAATTTTATTAAATTTTATATAGAATACAACGAAAGAGTGAGAACAATAAAGTATAGAAAAGTGAAGAAGAAAAGAGAAAGAGAAAAACCAGTACGGTAAAAAGTAAAAAAAACAAACATCCGAAATAAAACCCTAAAAAATAAGAAATAAACTACAAAAATATATCCACACACACAAAAGTTTTTTTAAAAAAGGAAAAGTGACTTCCATTCCATATTCTTGGATAAAATATTCTTGTTATTCAAAAATATAAAAAAAATTATTAAACATAATAAAATTGTCTCTCTTGTTTTTTATTTTTGCCGGAGCAGTACCTATTGATCTACTCACATTTGTATGTTTTCAAACTGCTAGGTTGGCAGAAGCTGGGGCTGACAACAGAAGCTCATGCTGCTCCCCGAATTAGAACCTTTCGGTCAACAATCTTAGCAGCTCAGTGGTTTAACCCACTGCTCCACCGGGGCCCTTACTGTAGAGTTATGGCACTATAATTTCACTTTAACTTCAGTGGTAACATCCTATGGACTCCTGGGATTTGTATCTTGTTGAGTTAGTAGGCTGAAAATTCCAAATATTTCCCCCTAAATATCCCATTCCATATAGGATAGAATCATAGCAGCTAAATTGGAAACATGCTGCTATAATGGTACCGTGTGAGAGGGGCCTGTGAATTTTATAAAATCCCTGCATTTTCATAGGACACTGTAAGGTTTCTGTCATGGCAATGTAGGTTGGTGTGTGGGCTTCAGAAGATACTGAGCAGCAGTCTACGCCAGTTATTTATTTAAGTAATTTAACTGATGGACCTTTCCTGGCTTGACCTCTTCCTATCCAGACCTGACAGAAATGTAAATCATTCGTGCTCTGATTGCCAGCATTTGATGTCCAGTAAAATGAGTTGGGAGATTATGATTGTGGCAGTTGTGTCACAATCATGACCTAGGTAGCAATTGTTCTGTATTCATGGTTGCTACTTCATTGTTCATAATAAAAAAGTTTGTGTATTAATATAGAAGCAGGAATACTACATCCTCCTGGTATTTTTCTATCAATTTCTGTAACATATAGAAAAGTATCATGGCTTCAGTAAATTTCACCCTGCTTGATAATTTGCCTTTCAATGATAATTGTACTATTTAACCTTCTTCCCTTTAAGACACAGTTTAAGACATATGATCCTTCTTCTCGAATGGACATGGACCCCTTTACATGACATAATTATATGAAAATCTAAAATCCGTTACAAGTTATTGCTCCAAATGTTTTTGTATCACATAATAAAATATTCACTTACGCTGTTTCTGAAATGTTTTCACAGTCAAAATACAATGAAATATGATTTACTTGTATTATGTGTGTCTCAGCCCTTTAGTGGTCTACCAAAAATCCCAATATAGACCATCTCCAAATTGCAAACATCCAACTTACAAGTGACTCCTAGTTAAGAACAGGGGTAAGGCAACAGAAAGTGAGAGAAATCTACCCACCCCAGAAGGAAAATTCACTTCTGAAAGAGTAATCAGGGGGAAAGGTGTCTCACCTGAAGCTTTCCCACCAATCCTTGCTTCCACAACAAGCCATTTTTTTCAAAAACCAATGATCACAGGGACAAAAAGTGAGATGAAATCTTCTGAACAGGGATACAGACAGCAAAACAAACATCGCTGGGGTGTTCACCCTTCCCTATGGTGTCCAAAGCTATATATGGTTGGAGTTACACTTATAAAATGTGCCTGTTCTGACTTGCATACAAATTCAACTTAAGAACAAATCTGTAGAACATATCTTGTTCAGAACTTGGGGACTGTCTGTATATGTTAGTTTTATGAGAGGAATCCCTTTGGCAATGAGGAAGTAGTATCTGCTAGCAAGTCAAATTTTTCTCAGCTTATAGACATGTTAGCAGAGTGCTGTTAACTCAGGAATGCAGAAACAGAAAACGGTTCAAGGTCTTCAGGCTTAGGAATTTGCAGTGTAAGGATATAATCTTATCTACACTTAACATGGCACTTTCCTCCCAAAGTTATCACATTGGGCACAGATAAACAACAGGAGAAAGCAGACTTGGGTACTGTAATTTATTTTTTAAATATTTGTCTCAAGAAATCCAGCAACCAAGACAAGAAGCTTGATGTAATGTATTAAATTGTATACAGCACTCAAAATTTCTAATAATAAAGTATTGTTTTAAAATCACATTTTTCTCATAATAGACAACAACAATAACAATTCCAAAAACAAGAGTCAAAACTAAGGAAACATTAATAATTATTGGAAAATACTCAGAAAAGCTACACCGTAATCATAACATTCCTAATTCTTGAATATAATATAGTTTTCAAACAGAATCTGTTGAAGAGGGATTATTAAGCTACATATAGCAATTTCATATTTTAATCAAAAGATTTGCCTCCCACATGCTTTTTTGCTATTTAACTTCATTATAATTTATTCCAGTTTCTTATAGTTTTCCTTGTTGTTTTTGTTAATTGACATGTTCATGGAAAGGCATACCTAGATGAAAATTCTGCTTCTAGGGTTCCCCGAGTCTGACATGACAGATTCAACAGCACAAGGGAACCATTTGTCCTGAGTTCACAGTCTGATGTGGCATCGCTCTGGTGGGTTTTTAAATGCAGCTTGCCTGAAGTATTCTTAAAACCCTGCAAAATAGTAGCTGTACTATTTATCTAGTGATAGAGGTCCCTTTTCATTTCCCAGGTTAGTAATCCCTGCACCAGCTTTGCATCTTGGAAGCTGAAGGAGATTTGCATTGAGCTTTTGAAACCTGTTTTGAAAACAATAAGATATAACGCCAGTTTGATGTAATATAGTTTACCCTTTGTGTTCTGGCCTGCTTCCCAGACATTGAGTTGTTTTTGGCTGCTGTGGCAAAGTTGCTGCAATTTCTAATAACCATCAGAAGAAAGGAAAGAGAGAGAGACCAGTAACTGCACTTTAAGTGAAACTCTCAAAAACAGATATTTCTCAGAAAGCCTTAGATAAGATCTGAAATCTTTGATTGGGCTTTTCCTGCATGGCAGGGGGTTGGACTAAATGGTCCATGTGATTTCTTCCAATGTTATCATTCTGTGCTTCTATGATTCTATGAAAGCAGCTTGGAGGAACAGTCAGCTGTAATATGACCAGGATGCTGTCCACATGCTCAAACTGTCGTATCTGGAATGGCTGGCATCTCCGTATTACTGCAGTTCATGCTTCTTTCTGATTGACACCGATTTTATAGGCTCATAAGAACACTATATCAAATTGTTGAACTCAATAGCATTAAAAAAGCCCCAACCCCCAAATGCAGTATAAAGATGAGCCACTTTCCCGAAAGGCAAGGAGCAATTTGGATTAGTTGCTTAAAAGCTTTTAGAGTGTGGCATTGTTAAATCAGCATAACCAAGTTCAGTGCACTTTGCTTTGCTGTATGGGTTTTTAGTGCAAGTTGCATACAAATATACATACCTACATATATAGAGAGAGTTTACAATTGGCTGTCCTCCCCCCCCCTCCCGCCACACACACACACATCCCCTTTCTGTCTCTTGCTTGCATTGATGCTACCATACACTTCAGTTCAGAAATCTGTAGAAGGCTCTACCGTTAGAGACCTCAGTTTAGCCTGAAGATCTACCAAATATTGTATGTTTCTTCGTGCCTCCCACGTGGTACGGTATTATTGTTGCTGACACTGTGCCCATAAAAGCTGAGAATGAATTCGTCGCCCAATAATTTTCAAGTTTTCAGACATTACTTCACTAGGTGGTTCTAGGCTACATTTTGTGTGTTCCCCACACCAGGAGCCAGAGCTGAAATATTGTATGGAAGGAAAGCAATTTCTTTCCATTTCCATTTGGCAAAACTTCCACTTCTATTACAATTGGCTGATAATGTAGGGAAGGATCGTTCATGTTATCCTCCCTACTGTTTTGCTTTGTTTTTGAGAATGATTTATTGCATACCATTTGTGTGTCAGATCTGTTTTCAAAACCGTATGTTGCCTGAAAGATGTCAAAATGTTCCATATTTGTTCTCCAGTATCCTCTTTCAGTTTTTGGTGATTCAATGAAGCAGAAGCAAAAGAATAGTGTTCACTGAAGACCCAGGCTAAAATGCGCCCTCTCTCTTTCTCTCTCACTTGCTCCTTTATCTGTGTCTGTGTTTTTTACCTTTTCTGAAGACTACACCAAAACACATTCCAGAAACCAACCCAATGGCAGGATGGGAAAATGCGCTGAAAATCTTTGCAAAGTAGAGTCAATGAGAAAACTGTTTCTGCAAAAGGATATTGAATACCACTCTTGAACATGTTTAAATATAACAATTAACAATGTACCCCTGGGATTAAACCTATCCACATTCTCAGCTGCCCTTCCTTAGGAGGGCAAGAGTAGATCAGTGCTTACCCAACATCAAGTTGCCATTTGTTGCTATTTAGAGCCCTCATGACCTTTGCTTCTTCCACTCTTCATGCCAACAAGTGGAAGACTATAACAGAATCACTTTTATTGCAGGAAGTGAACTGATGCAATTCTAATCAAATATAAAACTTCCCTGAACCACAAAAAAACTAAAATTCTCTGCTTTTGTTTCTCTCTTTCTCTCTGTTTGTGTATCTGCTTCTTATTTTTTCTGAAGGCTACACCAAAAGCATTTCAGAGACCAATCTAATGGCAGAAGAGGTAATCAATAAAATAGCAGAGAAAATAAGTTACTTTTTTCATACTTGTTTCCTTATCTTTGACAAGAAGCAGGGCCAGCCTTGGTTAGTACTTGGGTGGGAAACTGCCAATGAAAGCCATGTTCTGTAGGCTGTATTTCTGATGAAGGAACTGAAATACATCACTAATTTAATCACTGAAGATTCCTTGCCTAAGAAAACCCTATGACATTCACGAGGTCACTATAATTTAACAGTCAACTTGAAGGCACACACATACACCCAATGAATAATGCTAATGGGTTGTATTTCAAATATTAATGAATAATGGGAAAAAAACCTAACTTTCTGAGATGGAGCAAACTTCCTAACCCATTGCAACTCCCAATGAACTCCCCAAAGGATTCCCTACTTCCCTAATGCATCCTCCCACCAGCACAAGCCAGTTTTAAAATACTGTAGATCATTGGAAAAGAAAGGGAGGACAAAGAAATATCAATAACAGGATTTAGCCTCTTGGGATGGGCTTTTGTGAAACCAATGCCAGAAATCACTGCAGTCCTATTTGCATGTACCTGGAACAAAGCAATATGGAATTGAGTTGGGCTTGCTTCTGAGTAGACATGGCTAGAATTGCACTAACATCTCTGTATCTATCTGGCTGGCTGCCACCTCCATTATTGCTATTTCTTTGAAACCTGTTGCTGTCAGTGTCCTGACCAGGTACCAGATTTTAATATGTGTTACCCAAATTATGTTGAAATTACAGGTGAAACACACAGTCACTCCTTGTATTATGGTTTATTTAACCAGGAGCTCACTAAAATATTTTATAGCACAGCATAAAATAATTGGATATGCAGATTATGAGAAGACAGATGAAACCTAGGAAATAGCTGTAGATGCTAAATCTGCAGATGCTTTTTATGAATTATGGTAATTTTCAATTGCTATGAATCACATCCACCTTTGCAGTTATTAGTTACAGTAATGAAAATGCATCACAATTTGGTCTGTAAGTATTTGTAATTTTAAGATTATTATGTAGAGTATTTTCTTATCCACAGTGTCCAAAGGCAAAGCAAAATAACATTTTGAAACCAAGATTGCTTTAATAAAAGCAGCACAATTCCAATAAATTAGGACAGCCTGAACACTATTTCTTCCCACATAGCTGCAAGGAGATGTAGATTTGATGCTGCTGTAACCTTTCTATCCTTGAGCTAGAAAGCATCATGAGGAAATTAAAAGCAGAGATCAGTAATGGGAGAACATGATGCTCCATTTTGTATAATTGCAATGATGCAGAAGAATTAGAGCTTTGGAACAGTATATAGGGGGGAATAAAGGCTTGACTGTTCATTCTTTGAATGATTCTCATTTCTGGTAGCTTGAGTTTGTTTATTCCACAAACTCACAGACTTTAACACGCAAACTGACCCTAACCTAATATGACTTCGGGATGTCCCAGAAGCAGGTTTAGTATTAATTTAGTGGGACACCAAATAATAATATTCCAGGCAAAATAAAAAATAATAAAATCCATCATTTCATCTAAAACATTTATAAATGTAGCTGAATTAAATTTAGCTACAGGGAAAATTGGGATTCAAACTGTCAGTCTGAGTTGCTTATTCTAAAATGACATGAGAACACCTACTAGTTTGAGAATCAGAAACTGGATGGCTTTAAGCAGGGTGTCAATACAATTCTGATTTGTTAAAATTAGTACAGTGGTATGGGTTACCAGCATTACTGATGTATGAGAGTTAGGTGGGCCCTTGGTATCTGCTGGGGTTTGGTTCCAGGATCTCCCCTCCTCATTACTACCAAAATCCATGGATTCTCAAGTTCATCATATTCAATGATGTAATAAAAAGATATCCCTATATAATATGGCAAAATTGGCTTGCTTTTTGGATCTCTTCCTCCTCTATTTGCATTATGCAAGCATAATTACTTTCTATGGGGAAAAGCATCATTACATATAGCCACTTGCTCTTTTTCTTGTGGACCCACTGAATTTGTTTATTTGTTTATTTACCTTATTTGTATCCTGCCTTTCTCTACCCCGAGGGGGACTCAAGGCGGCTTACAACATACAATATCCAACTAAAAACATGGTTTAAAATTAAAAACAGTAAAAATAATTAAAATACATTTCAATGAATCACGTCATCCAGAGTCAGAGTCCAAGGTCATTCTGTAGTCATATTGCACATTTTCCATATTAATATTTTTGCACTGCTCTATTTTTCAAAAGCCTCCTCCCAGAGCCAGATTTTGACTCTCCTTCTGAACACTAGGAGGGAGGGGGCTGCCCTGAGATCACTAAGGAGGGAATTCCACCACTGAGAAGGTCCTGTCTCTCATCCCTACCAGCCATGCTTGCGAAAAAGGTGGGACCGAGAGCAGGGCCTCCCCAGACAATCTTAATCATTGAGGTGGTTCATAAGGGGAGATACGTTTGGACAGGTATTCTGAATTTTATCTCTCTTGTACTATTCAGTAACTCTTGTTTAAACATAACCAAATTCTAACTTTAGTCACACACTAGCTATGTTTATTATTGAGAACTGCTGGCCACATTACATAGAGAACTAAATAAGAGAGCAATCCTTCCCCTTAGACATATCCCCCCTTTTGGCCTTCTTGGTTTCCATCAAATGCATTCAACAACAACAAAAATTCCAGATACTTTCATTACTGTCTTGGGCTAGGGTGGAGTTGACTTGCATGACTATGCATAATGGTTTAGCAGACAGAACCTACCATTGGCAGAAGTAGACCTTGGAAAATTATTTTTGGACTATAACTCCCAGAATCTCACTGAGTATATTAGGCGTTGCAGTCAAAACAGCATTTCCAAGCTGTGGACAGTAAGTGGTTGCCTCAGGTTTCAGATGCTGTGAGACAAGAGCAAGGCGGCAGCAGAGACCTTGCTGTTGCCATGCAGTTTGACCTAAGCTCACCCTAAATAGCCTGCTGTGGATCAGATGTAGCAGAGGATCCTATCCCATTGCCAGTGTCAAGTGTGAAAGCAGGCGTGCTGGATAATGTGTAACACGCTTAATGCCAAGATTAAGACCAGTTAATATTTAGCTTGTTTAGAAACAAGACAAAATGGCTTTCATTCTGGAAAGGTGGCTTCAATCAAGGATAGAGAACAAGTATAACATGACCTGCATTATAGTAGACAACAGAAATAGAGAACACAGAAATTCACTGTGAGTTTCACTGATTTTAGAAGAGAATATAATGGGATAGTAATTGCCACATTTCACTCTGATGGGGAAACATTAATGTAGCCTTTCCAAAATTTGGAGCCCTTCTAATGAATTGGAGTACTCACCATCTTCAGCCAGTATTGTGTAGCCCAATACACACAGAGAGTGCTGAGTTGAGGTAAGGTGTACCAAGGGTATCTGTTTGGAGTTTGGAGTGCTTTTCATAAATGTGAGTGTATATGTCATGAATATGAATAAAACAAATGAATAACCTAATCTATACAGTTTGGGGCTTAATGACAGTATTACATATTCCTTCCTTTACTTTACTTTCCATATGAAATGAATGGCATGATGATAGAACCTAGAATAGCAAATAAGGAGATACTGATGGACCAACTGTGTGAAGCTCAAAGTTCAGTGGGGATGCCATATATCTAAAAATTGTACACACCCCAGAGCGAGATTGCAAATAATGTACCTTGCACAGAAAATCTAGTTGTGGTGGTTGCTAAGCCATTATATGAAGACGATGTCAGCCAGGAATGACTCCCCAAAAATCCTTCACTTGGTGTCGCCTAATAGCTGACACAGCACATCCTGATGTAATCAACCACAGGCCACACATACACATTCATGGGCTACTCCCACCTAACTATGTTTTTCTTTCCATACTTGTCACCCTTTTTTTATTCACTTCTCACTGAAGAATCTGGATGATATCTTTGACAAGGTGTAGCACTATTATCTATTCTATCTTTTCATTAGCTTACAGTTCTCTCCGCAGGGAAGGGTGGGGTGTTCAGTGTAAATTGAAGTCCAAACATGTAAAACACAGACAGGGATGTTTGAGGACTTTTTTGCTTTTAGTTAAGAGGGCTGGTGTTGAATCTTAAATTACTCCTTGTAAATTAATTCGCTTACTTTTATCTCACTGACTACATAAAATTCTTAGCAGACAAATATATAGGATTGTGCTGTTAGTTACTCCTTATTGACAGTTTCCCATCATGATGTGAGCATTTTTTTGATTGTCTATCCTTTATGTCCTTATGTAGCTGAATAGAAGTATTTGCTAAACAAAAAAGAAGATGAATAACTGGACCCCCCCCCCCCTTTCTGCCAAAGTTGTAAGAAGGAAGTTTTTGAATTTATTCTGTAAAAAACATAGCTGAATCTCACTCTGGAGTAGGACAGTGCAGGATAATAAATAACTACCATCATCCTCCACATTAATGGTGTCTACTTTTGTGGATTTGATCATCATGAATTTGATTTAAAATATCAATGCTAGTATTCTCTAGTCATCCAGTGTAACTTTGTGGTTAATTTCCTCTAGTCATGCTGGAGGACCTAGAGTTTTCTAGAGAGAACGTCTCTCTAGGAATCTCTAGATCTTCCAATGTGATTCTGTGATCAACTTCCATTGGAATATGACAATAGAATTGTGTTGGTAGACCTAGACATTCTTAGAAAGGTTTTCTCTCAAGTAAAACGTCTTTATTTACAGTTTTACAGTTTTATATGGGGTCTAATCCCAGCAAATGTGGAGGATTGACTATATTTGTATTCCACGTCTAGATCATTTTCTAAAACATATGAAGAAAACTTTTAGAATGCTAAACGGTCTCTAGCATGGAATCAGATACAGACCATCATCCCTTCATTTGTTTTTTGCTTTTTCAGTGTCTTCTGTAGAAGAATTTTCTCCCAGCTTTTTTTTTTCTGTGTCAGGAGCAACTTGAGAAACTGCATGTCACTTCTGGTGTGAGAGAATTGGCCGTCTGCAAGGACATTGCCCAGAGGATGTCCAGATGTTTGATGTTTTACTATCCTTGTGGGAGGTTTATCTCATGTCCCTGCATGGGGATCTGGAACTGACAGAGGGAGCTCAACTCACTCTCCCTAGATTTGAATCGCTGACCTATTGGTCAGCAGTCCTGCCGGCACAGGGGTTGAACCCATTGCGTTGCCCTTTCAGCTGAAGAGTAGTCACTTTTTTATGGATCCTTTCACACTACTCAATTATAGTGCTATGATTCCACTTTAAGGGGTACAAACGTATCTTATGGTGAGACATTAGATGATCTCTGACTGAGAAAAATGCTTCTCCCTAAGATGGAAATCTCAGGATTTATAGGAGGTTGCCATAGATTTTAAAGTGGAATCATATTGCCATATCTATGTATTGCTCATTGGCTCTGTGTCATTGGTAGTCTTTTACAATGTTGTACTTTATATATTCAGATAGGTTTTTGTGGATCAATAAATGCATGTTTTGCATGAAGTGTTGTGTTTAGGTTCTATCCACCAATAGATCCATATGATCTGCTTTGAAATGAATTATGAGTCCACACTGCCATATAATCCAGTTCAAAGCAGATAATCTGGATTTTATATGGCAGTGTAAAAGGGGCCTTTTTTCTAGTAGCAAAAAGGCACAGCTAGTGGATAGTACTTCTGGTTCCAACACCAGCATGCTGGATAATCTTTTGGAGCAAACTTGGAGCCCTTTGGGGTGGTGTGTGGTGAGAAAAATCCTATTACGTGAGTAGAAGTTCATTACACAATGTTGAACTGCAGAAACAGTGAGTTGCCTTTAAAATTGTGCATTTTCTGTGACATGATCTTCCATAGTCTACAATCTGCTGAGTTGGATGTGTGAAGTTATCTGGCAATATATTGGATAACCATGCATTCATTATTCATGACTAGGCCAGTTTAAGATGAGCTCCAAGCCCCCCTGGCATTAATGGTACCATACTGTGAACACTCCTGTTCCCAAATGTAATGAAACCAAATAAATATGTCTAACTTGGACTGTGTACATCTTAGCAAAATCCCACTGTATGCAGGAGCAATGTGAACTGTTTTTTTCTTAAAAACACTGCCTTCTGGCTTTGTTCTTGAGAGTCGTGCCATTAAAATTTCATATGGAGATTATTAGTGTTTGTGATATACAATTCTCCATGTTCAGATTGTTTAGGATATTTTAAGATGTGAATGCCAAGAGACTCTTTCTGGCACATTTCAACAAACATTGCAGTCAGGGATTCAGCACTGTAAAGGCAGGGATTTCAATTCCATTATCTTCCTGCTTACAGTATAAAATGTCCTGAAAGTTATAGGTAAGGGCAGGATTTGTGTTTTCAAATGAGTACCTATAGTAAGACTCCTGTATCTCTGTGTGTCCTCCCAAGGATTTTCCTAGGTTCTGAAATGAAACTGTATAGTAACTTCTAGGAATAGCACAACACAGAATCGCCTGGGCATTTTTTTGCACCAAAAAGTTAACCTGGCTAAGAAAACTGATAAAAATCTAAATATTTGTTCGAATAGGAGCAGTTGGGATAATGTTTGATTTTTTAAAAAAGTCTGCATATGAGAAACGCTGAAACCCGAAGTAATTTGTTACTATTCTGGTGATACCATCTCAAAATATCTATGTTGTAGGTGTAGCTTTGTAGGGGTTCTGCAATAAAATATAATGCCATTATGATTTATCATTAATTCATTAGCGCTAATGCTTCCATGTGCTCCTGATGATAACCCAATGAGACTGGCGTGTTGGACCATTTCAGTCATCTCAGCCTTTTAGTTTGCAGACTGACTGCCTTCAGAGACTCCCTTCCCCTTTAATGGCTCTGCAGAGGAAGCTCTCTGAATTTGGATTTGGGGGCAGGTTTTGGGCATAACTTCAGTTATTGGCAGTTCTGACCAGAAGTATGTAGGCTGTACATCCATCCCAGCTTCCCACAGGTCCAGAACTTATTCAAACAACCCCTGTGCTGTCAGGAAATAATCTGGAGTTGTTGGCATTACCTGGCAGATAAGAATATATTAAAATGTAAACAAAATTCAGTGGATGAAAGTTTAAAGTTTTCAATAATTTGTAATAAGAAATGTTTATGCCCATTAATTGTTACTAAAACAGCTTATGTTTCTAAGAAATTTTTCCAGCTTTCTGCTTTCCAGAAACCCTTTCCACATTGACTTGTCTGACCTTTAGCTGAGGTTCTTGTTTTTGGATTACATACAAATACAGCAGCTTAGCATTTAGTCCTTGAAATGCTGTGAATGTTAGTAGTTTTAGCCAGTTTTAAGTAAGCGATTAATCTTCAACTTCCCATGGGTAGTAAAACCTTCTTTTGAATGCCCAACCCTTGGATTTAACAGTATGATATTAAATCCCTAAACAGCACTGGGGACAGGTTCAGTGAAATGTAGTTTCTGAGCTAGCTGGGTCAATTCTAATATTGTACTGTCTGATGTAAATAAAATAGTAGCTGTGAGTTCTAAAGAAGAAGGGACCATTATAGGATCATTGGTGAGAACAGATCTAGAAACAGGTTTTTTTCTTGCAACTGTGCATGTCTTAATTGCTACACAATATTAAAGACTCTGGAACTTTTCTCCACTTCTGCAGTTTTGGGGAGGGGGGTGGTAAAGAGAATATATAGTAAGAAGAGAAAACAAAATGCAGAGGCAACTATGAGCTGTCTTATGGTTTCTGATATGGCAATAGTAGATTCTAAGGCTTCATGTTGTCTGGACAGACTTCTCACCCCACCCAAAAAGTCTGATTTCTGCTTCACAGTAACTCAACTCTATGCATTGCATTGATTGAGCAAAATAGTTAGGTATTTAATAGCCAGTCCTCCAAAGGAATTGTTACCTGGGAGCGGGCATCAAGAAGGCCTTCTTATGGGTCCTCACTAGACATGGCCCTCCATTTCCTAGATTCCAATGCATTGTCACTGTGGATAAAGATTATGTGATTTGTATTGCAGCATCTGAAGGCCATCTTTCCTGACCATTGCCTAGTCTAAATGAAGAGGTTGACAGTTGTAGCCCAGGACATCTAAATGACACCAGAGCATCATTCTCTCCCCCTCCCTCTCTCTCTGTCTCTCTCTCTTTCTCTCTCATACACATAGATTACGCTTAGATTACTGCAATGCTCTCTACGTGGGGTTGCCTCTGAAGACTGCCCGGAAGCTGCAACAAGTACAACGCGCGGCAGCCAGATTACTAACGGGTGCGGGGTACAGGGAGCACACCACTCCGCTGTTACTCGAACTCCACTGGCTGCCGATTAGCTTCCGAGCACAATTCAAAGTGCTGGTGTTAACCTATAAAGCCCTAAACGACTCCGGCCCTGTTTACCTCTCCGAACGTATTCTCCCCTACGAACCATCAAGACCACTAAGATCGTCTGGAGGGGCCCTGCTCTCGGTCCCTCCACCTGCACAAGCACGGCTGGTGGGGACGAGGGACAGGGCCTTCTCGATGGTGGCCCCTCGACTTTGGACCTCCCTGCCATTAGAGATCAGAACTGCCCCCTCCCTCATGACGTTCAGGAAACTAACAAAGACCTGGTTGTGGAATGCGGCATTTGACAACTGATTTAATTCTTTGCCTACATGAAAGGAGGATGATGAATGGGATTGTGATGGTGTCGGACGATTTGGCTCTTTTAACTGGGATGATAATGTTTTAATGTGTATGGTGCTGATATTTTAATCGTGTAATGAAGTGGCATTGTGTTGTTATTGTATATTTTTTGTATGTTAACACATGTTGTGAACCGGTCCGAATCCCTCTTTGAAGGTGAGAGGGTCGGTATATAAAACCTAAAAATAAATAAATAAATAAATATACAAGTGAACTATAACACCCAGAGTTAAAGGTCAGTCACCCCAAAAGTCCAGCAGTATTCCCAGTTGGCCATGTTGAATTTGTGTGCCACGTTTGGTCCATGTTGGGTCTGTGTGCCAAGTTAGTTCTAGGTTCATCATGGGGTGGGGTTCAGAATGCTCTTAGATCACAAGTGAACTATACATCCCTGTCCCTACAACTCCTATAAATGATGGTGATATAAATCAAACCTCTCTCTCTGGTATATTCAGTTGTTGTGTGCCATAGGAAAGAGTAGATAAGGATTAAGGGAGAGGCAGTGAGCGGGGTCATGCAAATTCCACACCAAGGGAGAGAGAATGGAACCCTGGGATGTGGCTCATTGTAACCTGTAGTGTCCTTAGGGGCCCCTCAGCACTGTGGGTTAAAGCAGTTAGTGGAGGCTGGAGGCTGTCTGTGGAAGTAGACACCCCTGCCACATAAACATATACATTTTAACTTTTACTATATATGTGTGTGTGTATACTTGCATGAATGGGGACATGCAACTGGGATTGCATAGATAGGGTGCCTGGTTGAACATACAGTGAGCAACAGGTCCATGTGCCATAAACTAATTGTGTCTGGATAGCACTTTTCCATGCTTTGTATGCTTCAGCTCTGAACTGGGAGCACGAGTGCTCTTCAAACTTGCAGAGAGTTTTTTCTGTTAAGCCTTCATCTGACGTAATGTTATTTGAGGTATACAAATGTAGCAAATAAATAAATAAATAAATAAATAAATTTGTGCTAATTTCATTGTCTGATTATTGGAGCAAAGGACGTCAGCAAATGAATTGACACAGTTCCCTGTGTCACCTTCACATGTAAAATGCCCTGAACTTTTCCTGGACTGTGGAATCTGTACATGTTATTCTATATAGAATAACTATAATGGAATGGCTTGCTGCCATTCCAAATATATCATACATGTTTGTTCTTTTTAAAAAATATTCTTAAATATATATACATAACCATAATTACCATACTTTTTTCTTTAATGTTTTTTCTATGTTAAAAGAATGCTTACACACAATACAGTAATGCAAATTTTGGTCTGTTATGCTCTATACTCAATCAAAGACTTCTCATACTTCATGTGATATCTAGTGGGACCCAAAAATAGTAAGACATACCATGTACTTCAATCCACTTAACAAATGCTTATTATTTCTGTGTTGTTTTGCTTTATTTTCGGCTGCATATTTATGAACTTCTTTTTGACAACACCTAGGCTGACCCAGCAGGCCTTCTTTTTACTAATTCATGACTAATCCATTAACATCAGGATTGTTGGTTTTTTTCATTAACATATGACCAATATTTCATTTGTTTCTGACAGATCTAGCCATTAGAGTGAGAATTAGGGATGCTGATTCAGAGTTTCGTAGAAAGACAGAGTTTTTTTGTTGTAGTAGTAGTAGTAGTAGTTGTTTTGGCTATGACTATGGGATTGCTACTACCCAGGAGGGAAGAATGCTTTATTGTGTGCATAAATGCTTGTAACAAAAACCTGATAGCCATTTTTCCTAACTATTCCCCACCTCCTGTAAGACTCTTTCTAGAAGCCCTTCCTATGAGACGATGCAGATCTGCCATTTCATCAGATGTGGCTCCCAGCCTTTCTCTTTAAATGTGAGCTAGAAACCTCAGGAGATGTATAATAATGTTGGGTTTGGCTATCCCAGGTTGACTAAATGACAACAAACGCAACTTGTAATCACAGGATTAACAGGCACTTTCTTTTTTCTCTTTTCCTTTTAGTATCTGAAAGCTCTAAATTACAAGACAAAAAAGCTGCTTCATCCAGCCGCCCTTCCTCTGCTGCTTTAGGGCAGAACACAAACAACGCTGGCGCCAGACCAGGTACCCATTTGCATGCTTCCTGCTGCTTTTGCTGGCCTAGATCTGCGGCACCGCTGGCACTCGGTTGGAAGCCTCCTGGCCATGAGACTCCTTCTCCTGGGAGGCTATGCCCACTTCAACATCTTTGAGGCATTCAACAATTACACTTTTAATCTTACTGACATTTTAACAGTTGATGGTTTAAAACTATAGTGAGAGGATGATGTATTTTGAAACACTGTAATTCTCTGAAGTTTGTGTTTTGTTGCTTTTAATGGCTGTTTAGTTGTATGTTGTGCTACTTCGTTACTTGTTCTTTAAAATCACTTTATTAATTTGTTTTCAAGTATGATATTAATTACAGTGGGATAAATAGTTATTATTTGCATTAACTGTATATATTCAAGGCTATATTTTTAGGCTTAAAAAGTCCCCTCGGCTTATACTCGAGTCAAGGTTATTTATCATTTTACTCTATTATTATTATTATTATTATTATTATTATTATTATTATACTTTATTATTGTTATTATTACATTTATTATTTTATTCTATTATTACTGCTATTACATTTCCACTATTTTACTCTATTATTATTATTACATTTATTAATTTACTCTATTATTATTGGAAGGATACAGAAGTACATTTACATTGAAGAAGGTTAGAATAATGGTTTAATCAGAGTTGGGCAGTTTTATCTTAAATTACAGTTTTACGTAAATATTAAAAAATAACCTACCGATGCTTCAATTAATATAATTGTATTGGTATCTATTTTTATTTTAAAATTTACCAGTAGCTGCTGCATTTCCAACCCTCAGCTTATTGTGGAGTCAATCCATTTTCCCAGTCTTTTGTGGTAAAATTAGGTGTCTCGGCTTACATTCGGGTTGGCTTATACTCGAGTATATACGGTATATGAAAACCTAAAGTCATTAACTTATGTTCAATGCACACACCCCTTCAAACTGTTGTAATATTCCATAAATGCTTGTGAATGCATCCACAATTTATTAAGGCATGCAGTCTTGAGACTATGTCAGCGAAGTCATATCTGTCTGCAATGTTACACACCTGGACTACTGAAGCACATTGTATGTGGAAGTTGTAAATTGTTTGGAAACTGCAGTAGGTCCAAAATACTGCATGTAGGTCACCGTATTTGGAGAGCACTGGAATGTAGCAGGCAGGTCAGAGATATAAAGGAAGAGAGATAACAGCCAACAGCCTCATAGTTGTTTCTAAGTGAATAAAACTCATTGTCCTTCTATTACTTCCATTGTGAATATCAAGATCCTGCCCAAGCAACTGTGTATTGTGTAGTACAGAAATGCAGTGATGGAATCGCTGAACACCGCAATACCCATATGGTATTAATTAATGCTTAGCACATAGCAACACATGACTGTGATGGTGTTTATGAGCTTACTAATGGTGCTTGATATTCTCTTAAAGTAGCATATATACAGCTACACTATTTAAACAACTGGAAAGCAAAAGCTACCCAGTTGTATTTAGTCTATATGTGTGTGTGTATGTGTCCGAGAGAGGGTGTTGTATATATACAGAGGTACTTAGGCCTCTTCATGTCAGAATTGAGTTCTACTATTGAAAACCAATTTCAGGACCTTGCTCGAAAAAGGCCTGACTGAAACTAAGTTCTGCATATGTTCAGTTGGGACATATGCCAGCTTTGTTTTGCTTACTTCATAGGTTCCAGACCAGCATAGATTTTCTGCTCAGATTCATTGAAAGTATTAACCTTGCTTTCTGTCCAGTTACATAATGCCCAAACAGCACATTTCCCTTCCTTCTTTTATAGCACTTGGCAGGGACAGTGGCAAATAAATCTGAAAAGAGTTATATTTTCTCAGACAGACTAGATGTACCCAGTGTCAGTTTTACAATTGCATCAGTGCCATTCGTTCTGCTGCTCAGATTTGGAAGATATTCAATAGAAAAGGCAGCTCATTCAAAATGGGAGAAACAAAGGCAACCCACATCCTGCGCAACTCTGTTTTTCTACCTAATCATATATCTTAAATTTTATATGATTTGTGGCAATACATCAGTTCATACCTATAACCCATTTTGACACCTAAGCATTTTGTAAAGTAAATAACTCTTACTTTGCATCCTCTTAAAACAAAAAATCACAAGAACAAGAATTTGTAATAAGTTACTTCTGATTCCTTTTTTGAGTCATGAAGAGGCAGACAGGTCACTTTATGACTGTCATGTGATGAGAGTTGATTGCACTCCTTTTTGCAGTATAGTTATAAGCTTTTGTATTTATTCCTTTTATTACTGCTTTTATCAGGTAAGTCCCACTGACTTCAGGAAGATTCCCTCAGAAGTGTGTATAGGGTTGCAGCCATAGTCCCTAGCTTTTATTTACTTTCTTACCAAATTTGTACCCCACCCTTTGCACCCCTGAGGGGACTCAAGCTGGCCTTACAACAGGAAGCAATTCGATGCCATACACACAATTACAATTAAAGCCAAGCAATTAAAATATGAGTTATTAGAACATCAATTAAAATCACGCAATCCATAATCCAGAGCCATTCCATTCGTCAAACACATTGATTCATGGTCACTTATTGCACTGCTCCAATTACTTGTCAAAAGCTTGATCCCAAAGCCACATCTTCAGTCAGGAGAGAAGGTGGCTGATCTGATTTCATTTGGGAGGAGGTTCCATAGATGAGGGGCCACCACTGACAAGGCCCTGTCTTTTGTCCCCATCAGTCGCGCCTGCGAAGGGGGTCAGACCAAGAGCAGGGCCTCCGAACAATCTTAACCTCCAAGATGGTTCATAAAAGGAGATATGTTTAGATGGGCCAAGAGAGATCTGTTGTCTTTGGCTGTTTTGTGAATGTTCAAAATGACTCTTGCTAACCTTAGACTGGGTACAGGAGGTAAGGCAATTAATCCTTTTTTTAAAAAAGAAACAAAATAATGGTACTTTTTATATAGAGAATAGAGGAAGTAGTAGGGGGGAAAAGGAGTGTACTGGGATCCCCTTCCTCCTTTTTTTAATCCCTCATTCTTTTTAGTTTGCAAGAAACTAATGGGGCTACTTCTTTGCAGATAGACAATTCCTGGTGTTTGATTTGGCCCTCAGCTTACATTGGTTTTACTTCCATGTATTTGTTTATTCTCCATTAGTCTCTAAGCCTACCCCCTTCCACAGTGTCTTAAAGGATGACAGTACGGTTCTATAAATCTCCTCCAGTGTCATCCTCCTTTTTCTCAAGGAGAAAGGAACTCAGTTGTGAATGACATGCACCTTGGCTGTTGGGGGCCATTGATGGGAAAGGAGACAGGAAAGGGAAGGTAGGCTGTCCCTACAAATGGTCTGGATCAGCCATGGCTGCTGCAAAAATCTCTTTGAGTGTTGTCTTCCTTCTCTTGGAAAAAGGAGGATGACACTTGAGGAGATTTCTGAAGCAGTGTCATCATCCTAGGAAGCGTAGGGGGAAATCTTGGTGGCTGCTTGTACAGGCAATGGAGCTATTCTGAAGGCAGCCTGGGAGGAAGGTGGAGATCTTTGCAGCCACAGAAACTGTAGCTTGCATGTTTGCAGCTTTCCCATTTTCATGGGTGTCCTAATCTGCTAGCCCCCACAAAAGTTGAGGGTGTACTCTATTATAAAAACAGTATTTAACATGTATTATTTCTAAATTAAAAATACATCTATATGTAATTCATGCATATTCCGTAGGTACTGTTAACCCATTCTGTTCCAATCCTCTCTTGTCCATGGAAAGAAAGCCATTGGGTAGTCTGTCTCACAGATTCAGAGAAAGTCAAAATCAAGCCTCTTTTGAACAAATCTTACAAAGATAACTCAGTGATATCCTTGCTTTAGAAATGACCTGAAGGTGCCCATAGCAACAGCAACTCCCATCATCCCTGCATTGTAGGAGTTGTAGTCCAATACATCTAGAACACATGTGTCACACGCGAGGCTCATGAGCCAAATTCGGCCTGCCACATCATTTTATGTGGCCCATGAGGCTTTAAATGCTGGGGCTACATGGTTACATTTATCCAGTCTTACAGTTACAAATGGCTCTTTGAAGGCAACCATAAGGCTGATGTGGCCCTTGGTGATAATTTGTGTGACATCCCTGATCCAGAGGGCACTTTGTTGGGTACCACCATGGCTGTGAGGAGCTGTGATGCAGCTTCTTCTTCCTACTGCTCTTCCTCTTCCTCTTCCTTTTTCTTCTTCATCGACATTAATTATTTCTCATTGTGGGACTCAGGACTAGTCCCAGTTTAAACAGCTACAACAACAGTTTTCAAGGTACATTTTCTTTCAACATCGTATCCAGGTACTTCATAGCATACTGGAAGTATTCAATTTTTATAAGTTCTTGAACCAGCTTAATTGTTGGGATTGGTTTGCTAATTCCATGATTTTTAAACTGTTTTCTTAAGTAGGATTTTAAACCTTGTTTTGCAGACTCTGCGCCCATTCTAAAAGTAGATGAAAGACAACGGCTTGCCCGAGAAAGGAGAGTGGAACGGGAGAAAGTGTTAGGTGAGTCATGTGTAATTTACTTGAAACTGCTAATGATTTTCATGAATCTTAAGTAACATGCTTGTTATTTGATGTCTGTATTACATATTGAGCAGCATATGGACTGAGATTCTAATTGCAAGTGAATGTATACTTTTGTGGTTAATATAGGCTGTCATTTGGCATCAGAAAAATAAACACTCATGTTCCAATCCACACATGGACCTAACATGTAAATTTTCTGTGTGTTGAAGCATAAACCAAGCCATCCAAATAGGATTGTTCTGCATAAATGCCCCAAAACATGCCAAGGTTTGATTCATGTATTGTTATGCCCTGTGCATGGAAATTCTATGCAATGATGCCATGTTTGATCTTCTGAAAAGCTGATATGGTTATGGTTCTTGCAGTACTTATTCTTTTCATGAGGTCCTTGAAGTAAAGGAACCAATATTTGAAGTTATTCATTATATTAGGGAACAAGGAACTCTTTCTTCTGAACTTTATCAGTCATGAAGTTAGTAGTTTTGTGAAGCGTTAGATAAGCTATCTGACTGAGAAATTTAAATACTTTGTCCTAAACTTTAACTCCATAAGATGGAAACATAGACATGAATATGGAATCATTGTGCTGTGATTGTGTAGTGCACAAGTGCCAATGAACATCCCAGGAAGACATGCAGGATAGGTTTGTCCTAAATTTGTATCTTAAAGGCCTAACTGGTAAGTAAAGCAGAGGAATATGACTCAAAGGATGAATTCCAAATTGGGGAACATTTGAGGAGATTTCCTTCCAGCACATGATAGAGATAGGGTCATGGAGGCATCTGACTGGAAGGATATAAAGTTGGAGTGTTGGGTGGGAGTCCATTGTACTTCTCACAAATTTTGACATTTTCCTACCTGGCATATGAAGAACTTGCCATATAGCTGTGATGACTATTGGACTTATATCTCTCGGTTGCCTTCATGCAGAAGAAACCAAATGTAAACAAATACCTAGAGGCATGAATTATCACATTATCCACTAATTAATGCTAGGAGCTTTAACTTTGTAATACTAAAAACATTTGGTGGTTCCTAGCCTTTTGACATAAGTATAGTTTCTGAGGTTCCTGGGTTTCTGTCTGTAGTCATCAATCTGTTTAGAAAACGCTGCTAACCATTCCCCCTTCCATAAAAATAAATATGTAAATATATATCTGCTGTCACTCTTAATTTTGTGAAAAATCCCTTCCTCAGTATGACACTTGTCATCATTCTGTATTTTTAAGTAGATCATAATGGCCCAGTACACTTACCTTTAGATAACCCTATGTTGATATTTGTTTGGCATGCAATTTGAGCCATGGTAAAAAGTAAAGCAATCTAATTATTCGGCATTCTAATAAGAGAAGCTAAGTATTACTACATTTAGATAATAAAACATAATGGTATTTGTTTCAGAATGCACACAAATGAACAATAATAAATGCTAAATGTAACACAACCAATCCCCTCCCCTCCCCCCGGCCCCACATACAATGCTAAATGAAGTTTCATGCCATGGTTTTGAATTCTGTGTTCTTTGCTGTTCTGTTTCAACATATATTCAAGCTACTTTCTGGCTCATGGTCAGTTGGGTTTAATAGCTCAAATCTACTTGCGTTACCTTTGAATTCTACAGGAAGTTCTTCAGATGGTATTTTTGGTATGATAGTTGATTGTGGTGTTCATATTTAGCTTTACTCTAGCAGTTCATGATATTAAAAGATAAATCAGGTGTAGTCTGAACACAATGATCCCTACCTCATTTGTATTTATTTTCTGACCAACAAACCAAGGCAAAGCTTTTATAGGGATCCATTTCTGTATTGATCTGAGTATACTACTGGACATATTTTAATGATATAGAATTTGTGCTAAAATTAGGGTTAAACTGAGAAACCTGAGTTAAATATATAAATGGACTTGAAACAAAAATACATTTCCATGTTGGAAAAAGTAATAGATGGTAAAAGTGTAACACCCCCCCCCCCCCCCCGCCCCAAACTCTGGATAATCTCCATCCAACAAGGTGATGGGCAACATGATTTTTCCTATTGAGAAGAACATGAACAGTTTATATTGACAGACCTTATAGGACCCATCACAACAGGAGAAAAATTCTCAAAATTTGTTAGTTTTGGTTGCAAAATGTAAACACAGTAATCAGAAGTGCTTCCATCTCTCAAGGAGAAAACATTTGTAAATTGCCTCTTCCTGACTTTGTGCTTCTCGTTATTTCACATTTCTGCTTCCCTGAAAGTAGTTCAAATAATTGCTCTGTGTGCTCTGGCTTTCTAAAAATATTAAGTCTGCCTCATCAAACTGCAAGTTTAGTGGGATTTTGAAACTTACTTAAGAAAGTAAGTGCTGGTACCCTGTCTATATACATTCTGATGCAGGACCATTTTCTCCTGGCTGCAAGCTGGCAGGAATTCAGTGAAAGCAAACTTCTTTTGTTCCAGCTGAAATAAGTCTGTGTACTAATTGATGGAAAGAACATTCCCTGAAAACAAGTGCTTTGTTGTTACACACCTCTTTGCATATCTTGACTCACTTTCAAAAGTAAATCTTTTGGCCACTCATTTATATTTATATTTAATTCATTGATTTAATTCATAATTACTAAATTAAACTCTATGATTTATTCCAGTTTGAGAGAGATAAGGTGATATGCTTCCACTTGGATTTGTAATTATCTAATATGGAATCATGTCCAAAAGAGAATGCCCAGTTTTAGGTCTGAAGTGCAGGAGATATTTATAAAGTGTAAAAGGTAAGAAGACTGGCTATTCCAAAATAATGGCGAGACTGTTGAAATTATACAAGTTGGGGCATGCAGCATCAAAACATGGACTGGGGTCCAATTATTTTCGTTTGGACCCTCTGGGAGCCATGTGAAGTGCCCCAAAATTTTCTTCTAGTCTATAGAACATTGTATGTTTGTGTCACGTTGCCAGGGCTCTACCTTGTTTAGGTAAAGATGAATCAAAACTCCCAGTTTAAACAAACAGTTTTAATTGAAACAGCACTTACTTGCTGGCTGTTTTAATAGACCAAAACATAAATCATAAAGATAACACACAGCCACAGAATAAACAAAAACTGATAACAAAAATAACTTCGTAGTCAAAAGGGTCCAGTCCAATGGTCAAATGCCAAGAGTTCAATAACAGAATCCAGGGATCAAGAGTCTATACCGTAGTCAAAAGCCAGTCCAAAGGTTCAAGGTTCCAGGATTCCAAAGGTACAGGAGACAGGTCAGGATACCGAAAAATCCAACAGACCTGGGGGGAAAACCAGTAGGATCCACCACCAAAATATGACAATACTTTTCTCCCGAAGATCACTTCCAAGGCTCACTCCTTATATCTACAAACACCCAGCTCCAACCTATCTCTTGTATACCTCCATCCTTAATTGCTTTCACTCATGAACTCTTACTTACAGATTACAAAACCCTTCACAACTAATACTTACATTAACCCTTCCATCACCAAGCACCATCAACTGCAGAACATATGACTGTGTGTGTGTTTCACATATTGGGGAGGAGGATTAGGCTGCAACCTATTTTAAGAGGTACATTTATTTATTAATTATTTATTTACTACATTTCTATCCCGCTCTCTCTCACCCCGAGGGGAACTCAGAGCGGCTTACAATTTTACAAAATAAAATGCCGCAATATACATAACATTAACTAAAATCAATAGACATATAAATTTGAATTAAAACCACTAAAACATTATACATGAAAACATATTAAACATTGCTCCAGTCTCATAATAATTATTTAGCTGCTTCATTTATGATAGGTATTATACTGTATTTCTGTCACTTGCCAAATGTCTGCTTGCACCACAAGGTTTTAGGTTTTTTTCTGAACAACAGGAGAGAGGGGGCCGATCTAATCTCACTGGGCAGGGAGTTTCACAGCCAAGGGCCCACCACCAAGAAGACCCTACCTCTTGCCCTCACCAATTGCACCTGTGAAGGCAGTGGGAATGAGAGCAGGACCTGTTCGGCCGATCTTAGCACTCGAACTGGCTCATAAAGGGAAATAAGTATGGACAGGTAAAGTGGGCCAGAACTGTTTAGGGTTTCATAGACTAAAGCCAGCACTCTGAATTGTACTCAGTAGCAAACTGGCAGCCAGTGGAGCTGATGTAACAGGGAGGTTGTATGCTCCCTATGCGCTACTCCAGTAAGGAACCTGGCTGCTGCCCGTTGGACTACTTGAAGCTTCTGAACATTCTTCAAAGGCATTGTCACTTCTGCAGCCTTCTAAGAAGAGCTATTACTCATCTGTTGTGGGGAGAGAACAGAAAAAGGGCATGTCGGGGAATATCTCGGCTGTCCTAGAAAGCCCATTATAAATGTACCACTGAACTGAAGAAAACCTGACAGTGACTAGGAGTTAATTTTTGTGCAAAAAGGATTTGAACTTTTTTTTTGTTCTGGTACCCAAAAGTCAAAAGAAACACATGACTTTAGTTGATGGTTCTAGTTGCTGGAACCCAAGTTTGTAGCAAAAAAAAAGTAGGCTCTCTAAGCCTGCCTACACTAACATCAGTAGTTTGACAGTGATAAACATCCCCATATAGGCAGGCTCTACACTATTATTTTTTTATGTGGACTGTCCAAAGTAAATAGCTTTAGAGAGGAGGTATGCTCATTAACTTAAGGATAAATGTTTACTACTTAAAATTTGACTTTTCACTTGATTAGTTAACTTACACTATTCTCTTTGAAGAGCAAAGTCTTAGTGTGTTATCCCAATTGTCAATTATTTATACATTGAAATATAATGCCATTTGTATTTTATAAAGGACCATCTCATGTTTATTCAGCAGAACATTATTAAGATATACAAACCGATGTCTTTAATATACATCTGGGTTAGAATTTACATCATGCTAATAGTGTTGTGTTATGCTTTAAGATATTTATAATGGCAAGGAATGTAACTATCCTCTCCTTTTTCTGACCTTTTCCCAAACAAACAAAGGACAATTTGATGACATGTAAAAGTTTAAATTACGTTTAAGGAATCTTTCTTGGCATTCAAAGAAGAATTCATAACGTGCCATCAATCTTTGAAATAAAGAATGTTCTCTGGGTGGCAAGCCAGTGAAGTGTAATGTAAGTGTAGATATAATTTGTATCAATTGGGTGTGTACTTTTAGCAAGTAGAGTGCAAGGAGTCACCTTTGAAAGTGCTTCCTAATCAGAACCTAATCTGATCTCTGCCCATTGTTCCTCACAATCTCAAGAACTGCAGCAGTATTGTTGATCCAGTAACACAGTATACTTTATTATAGTTGTATATATTATATTTCCTTCAGGGAGTTGTGTTCTTAGTTTACATATATTTTACAAGTTACAAGTTGCCTGAGATTTCTAGATTTGAACAAGAGGTACAGCCCAGATCTACGGATTCTGCATCCACGGAATCAGCCACCCACAGTTTGAAAACATTCCAAAAAAGCAAACCTTGATTTCAACATTTTACATACAGAAGATCACTTTACTTGCCATTGCATAGAATGAGACTTGAGCATCCACAGATTTTTATTTAAAAAAATTATATATGTGTATAAAATGTACCATCTTTCAGTCTGAGATTTAAAAAAACCCAACCATTCTTAATTATCTCAGTTTTTTCATTTTGGCCTGTTGTCTCCTAGTGGATTGCCAAGTGAGAGTCTATTTCATATTATGATCATTGAATTGAAGATTGTGAATTCATGCTAACAAGTCATGTGGGCTAGAATGAATAATGAAAAAAGACAGAGATGAATATAATCCAAAGTGTGTCTTGAAATTTTTGTTGTCATTAGAAGAGGAGTTAAAACTCCAAACTACAGTAGAAACATTGGTCCTTGGACAAGAGATTTCTTTCTAGTGGTTCCATAGTAAACATAGCTTGTATAATCAAAAATAGATTATATGACATCCTTTGTATAAAATTAACTCCAGTCAGTTACCTTATTTAGGAGCAATTTTTTCACTAAGAATGGAACTCAAGGTGATTTCTCCCATTGTTAAATTCTAGGTGTGTGTGACTTGGCAAAAAAAGAAAAAACAAAAAAACCAATTTCTAGTCTCATTCCCATCTCCACTCTCTTTACCAGGAAATGCCCAAATTCAGGAGGGGGTGCTGTTTCATGCTGGTATGATTCGGTCCATTGGCACCAATGGGGAAACTTTAGAGGCTTGATTTGCCATCCTGTCAGCATGGAACTTGTAGGCCACATTTACGACTGCAAGCCTGCAGAATTTCAGAACATTTCACCAATCCACTGATTTTTGGGAAATTTTAGAAGTTTTTACCATAACATTTTTTTTATAAAACACCACAAGAGGGGGGTCTGGGAATTGAAGTCCCAACCAGTGCACACCTCAAGAAGGGAGGAAAATGGACAATCAACCAGACCTCTGATTAACTGAGAAAAAAACGTGAGGAATAAAGAGCGAGAAAAATCCTATCATGCCCCAGGAGGGAGCTTAGACGATCCTTCAATGCCTGGACCATGCAAAGTGCTGCTGGGAATGCAAGTTTGGGGAGCGGGGGCTTCAGGAAGGAATAGAAGGGACTGCCAGAGAAGAAAGAAGAGAAGGAGCTACCGCTATCAGTTGCCAGCTCTTGGCTGATTTGTAAGGCTGTCCATAGGCCGCAGCCTCTGCTTCATGTAGAGTGCCAGTTAGCCCTGTTAGCCCCCATTAGCCAAAAGATCCGGCTGCTAGTGATCCGTATCAACTGAGTCTTCAGCTTCCCTCCACCCAGCCCATTTTCAGATGTCCAGCAGCCAGATCGACAAATTTCCCCAAATCTGGTTTTGTCAAATGGAATCGTGCACACTGCTATTAAATTCTTAGCAGCACTGACAACTATAACTACAGCTACATATTAAGTCCTATAAAAATAGAAAAATATCATTTTGGTGGAAGCATAATTTCATGGCATAGTGCGCTGTGTGCTTTCAGATTGTTTCTGACTTTTGATAACCCCTTTTCAGAGGAAGTCTGCCTTTGCCTTCCTCAGGGGCTCAGAGAGCTTGACATCCATAAGGTCTCCCAATGGGTTTCATGGCGAAGTAGGGATTTGGACACTGGGTTCCAGAGTCATAGACCAATGTTCAAATCACTCCACAGTTCTGTATCAAATGCTGGACCTTCCAGCAGTGAAAGGATGGTGAAGAAGACCTGTGTTTATGATCCTGGAGTGTCACCATCAGTAAATAATCTTGGGAGCTACCTAAACAAAGAGATTGTTAGAAAGGGATGGTCCCCAGTACAGCTCTTTACAGCTCATCTTTGTCTTCCTCCAGAAATGATTTTGCTCTTAAGAGTAAGTAAAATTATAGAAGTGACTAGAAAAACCAGGGTATAGAATAACATCCTCTGAAGCTCCTGCAAAATGCATTGAATGTGGCAAGATGATAATATAATAAAAGCCTGATCTCATAATTGGCAGTATATGAGACACTGGATCTTTTAAAAAAAAGAATACCAAAAAGATGAAATGTGATATTTCAACAGCACTTTGTGAGTTTAATTTAAACTTGGTGGGATTAAATTTTCTTTACTTTATTTTTAAGTAGATCTTCTTTAATCTATTATTGAACCCATTTTCTGTTAAGAAAAAAAGTTTAAAGGCATCTTTTCAATAGAGCAGAACCCTTAATATTGATTCCTCTCTCTTTTATTAGCTAAATTCATTGCAAAAGCTAAAACACAAACAGTGCGCAAAGGTCAGCCAAAAATTAAAGCTGAATGGTCCCTGTCAAGGCCATTCAAGGAGTCCTTGTAGAAAATAAGTGTATGAGCAAGCTAAGAAAGAAATAAAGTCAATTTTCCCCAACAAGCCACTAGCTAATGTACTATTTAGAAACTGGAAAGGTGACAGATATCCCTTCATATTACAGTAGATTGCCATTCCTCGATAAGGTGGTTGTGCACATAATGAGAACTTTGAGTGAGCTCTAAATCTTTACCAGATTGATCTCAGTCTAGATTTTGAGATGAAATTATTTCAGTTACTCTCGACAACCTCTTTTCCACATTGCATGGGAAACGTGGCCCTGTGCATTCATTTGGACCTCTCAGCTATCATTAATTATATAGTTTCTGCCTGTGTTGTGCAGTGGAAGGTGCTGTTGTGCATTATTTCTCTGGAGCTTGGAAAAATTTGGGGTTTTTTTGGAACACAACTCTAATGTTAATAGGAAGATTCTGAGATAAATCCAAATAAGTAACTATCGCAAGCTCCATTACATGATAGGTAGGTCCCAGAATTATTGCTGGAGGACTTCCATGGACTATGTCTGATGGGATTTTGCAGTGTTCCATCTTGTTCCCCATCTTCTTCTGACATGTCTGATCAGGAGAGATAGTTGGGGTAGGTTCCATGATCATGATGCAGTTCATCCTCCTATCCTCATGTTTACTGTTTTCTTTTCCTTGCCTTGTTAATGTTTGCTCCCTTTCCTTGTTATTTGCTGGACTGCTTGTGTTAAGTACATAAATGCTGTATAAACAACCAATGTACTGCTGCCACCTGTAAATAAACCGACAAATGTTCAATAAAAAATAAAGATTAAAAACATCTGACTGAAGTAAGGTAGTGGGAATCAATAATGCATTGAGAAGAAATGTCAATAAAACAGAAGCTGCTTTCAGAAACAGTTGAGAAGTTAATGGCAGGCAGTATGGTTAACTCTTATTATGGATTGGGATTGCACTCTCCGGAAATGGAGGAAAGGAAAATTTAAAAAATGATACCAGATGTCCTTCTCAATCAGATGCTGCTCCTTAGCTTGTCTGACTCACACAAAAGGATTTGTGATAGATGTGGTTACCCCAGGCCTGAGAGAATTAGACAGATATGGTTGATCTTCTCAGTGTATGACTTTTTCAGGAGTTAATTTGGGTGGAACAACAACAACAATAACAACTTTATTTTTGTACCCCGCCTCCATATCCCCAAAGGGACTCGGGATGGCTTACATATGGCATAAAGTGCCAAGACAAAGTATAAAATTAACACACAGTACAATACAAAGTCAAAACTATAGCATATGAAAACAGCAATTTAAAACTCAGAACAACACTCCATGACCTATGGTGACAACCATTGTAAGACGTGGCCATACTCTTCATCTTTCCCAGTCAGAATGAACTGAAGTCTGCTTCTGATTCCTGACCCCTCTGATTCTACGCTGGAGTTTTCTAAACTGTGTATTCTTTCATGTAAATGTTAAGTTGTTATAAACCAGGGGTCCTCAAACTACGGCCCAGGGGCCGGATACAGCCCTCCAAGATCATTTATCCGGCCCTCGCTCAGGGTCAACCTACGTCTGAAACGACTTGAAAGCACATAACAACAACAACAATCCTATCTCATCAGGCAAAAGCAGGCCCACACTTCCTATTGAAATACTAATAAGTTTATATTTGTTAAAATTGTTCTTCATTTTAATTATTGTAATGTTTTTAAGTGGGTTTTTTTGGACTACAAATGATATGTGCAGTGTGCATAGGAATTCATGTTTTTTTCAAATTACAATCTGGCCCTCCAGCAGTTTGAGAGACTGTGACCTGGCCCTCTGTTTACAAAGTTTGTGGACCCCTGTTATAAACGAACACAATTAAAGAAACATTTTCTTTGTTGCTGTTTAGCGGCAAGAGAACTTGCCTGGATAGAAAAAGAAGAGAGAGCAAGGCAATATTACGAGAAACATCTAGAGGAACGCAAAAAGAAATTGGAAGAGCAGAGGCTAAAAGAAGAAAGAAGGAGAGCTGCAGTTGAGGAAAAACGAAGACAGCGGCTAGAAGAGGACAAAGTAAGTGGACTGTCTGATCACATTTTCCCCTTCTTTCAAGTGATCCAAACAGAACTGTAATAGTTTAGGAAAACTTCACTTTGCATTATCTCATTAGGAGCGACATGAAGCCGTTGTTCGCAGGACGATTGAAAGGAGCCAGAAACCAAAACAGAAGCAAAACAGATGGTCCTGGGGAGGTACACTGCATAGCAACAGCAGCATTAATACCACAGGTAAAAGTGGAGGCCAGGCCTCGCAGCCTGTATCCCCTTCTTTGTGCTAATGTGTGTTTCTTACTGAGGAAGCCTCTTTGCAGACTGCATTTCAGCTGAGTCTTTAATTGTGTCTTGAGATGTACATGCTTCTTACTTTGGTCCTTAGCAGTCAAGAATGAGAAACTGAACTAACGCTTGGATGATTTGCTCTTTTCTAACTCCATCTGTATTTCGGCTTAATTTACTTTGTTCATCTCGCTGTGACCTTTTTGTGTGCCAAAAGTCTGTCTATGCCAATTTCCTCAGGCTTCTGTATTTGCTAGGCATTATTAATATGAGTGTTTCGGAAAGCAATGTGCATTATCATAAAAACTAGACTCAAGAATATATTTCACTGCATTTAAATCCACTGGGAAGGAATCTAGTGGCCACTGTGGCTAATATTATCACTGAAAAAAACTTTGGTAGTTTTCTCACTTTCTTAGAAAAAGTTGCTTTTAGATTTAAAAAATGTTAAATAAATAATAGAGTTATGATTTTTGTATTACTCCAGACACATGGTTTGTGTCTGAATATATATTTAAATACACAGAGGATTTCAAGTCTAAAGAGACGTTCACTATATTTTGTATCAGGAAATTCTGTATGTACATTACATATGTTTTTTTCCTTCCTGAAAAATGCACTAATGGGTGTTTACTTCATCTATTATGGAACAAATATATGTATCACTGCTTTTACAAAGGGCAAGAACTTCCAATCGCTACTGTTTCCTTGTGCTGCAAGTTCAATAAACAATGGCTTTTTTCGTAACAGTGTTCTACCTATTCTCTTTGCTTCTCTCTGTATAACTTGCTTGCTGCCTTTTACATTTTATTCTTTCCTTTTGAAAATCATTGTCTTGCATTCTGTCCCTAGGTTATTTTGTTGAATCATCCTTCACCTTTCTCGATTTAGCAGGCCTGGAGTACCACTTCAGACCTTTGGGTGGTGCTAGGAAACCCGGTACATAACTCACCGTGATGTGTTGGCTCTTCACCAGTAGTTCTCTCTCCCCCCAGAGTCAGACCAGTTTACCAGTAACTAAACCATGCTGTGTTAGTCACCATGCATGCCTAACATCTGCCGCCTAGACTAGAGCTTGATAGATAGCATGCCCTGCTGCCTTCCTCAAATTTACCAAGTGGTTATTGGGTGACTTAAAGACTGTGGTACAACTTCTCAACATTTTCAAAGTGCTTCTGTTTGCAAGCAGTATTCAGTGCTCTTTCCAGGTTTAGAAATAGCATTTTCAAAAGCTCTTTGTAAAAGACTTCCCTCTTGCTCGACTGTATTATTTATCTGCTCCTTTTCCCACTCTGTATTTTTATAGAAATAATTTTCCTTTGTTCATTTATCTCCCAGTGCTTTTGAAATATCTATTATATACTCTCTATAGTACAGCTGCTGACTCTGCAGCCTGTAAAAAGAAGGTTGGTGCACTGTGACACTGCATTCACAAACCTAGCCAGCATTTTAAAGAAGCAAAATCAACCCTGTTGTAATTTTCCCACATACGTATGCTAGAGACTGCCCTTCGGGTTGCTACTCACTGCTCTTTTCCTCTTGCTACTGCATGCCACTTCTATTTACCTAAATATCCCTCCAGTCCACATTGCAAATTACCTTCTGAGCATGTAGACAACAATGCCTCCTCTTAGTCCTTTTTTTGTGTTTGTTTTCTGACCTCTTTCGGTGTTCTGGCTTTACATGACCACATGCCACTCATACTTTCTCCTCTTATTAGGAGAAATAACTTCAACTTGCTTGAAAGAGGGAGGAAAATGCAAAATATAGGCAGCTTTATGTCCGTGTTGAAATACCATTCGAGTAAATAGGGAAGGTAATACCTGTGCTTTCATTGAAATATGTGGTGGGAGTGTCACTGTGGACCTACAAATGGGTACATTGTGATGTTGGGACAACCCTGTGGAACTGATACTCTAATGCAGTGTTCCTCAAACTCTGCTCCCCCAGGTGTTTTGAACTTCAGCTCCCAGAAATCCCAGCCAGCTTACCAGCTGATAGGCATTGTGGGAGCTGAAGTCCAAAACATCAGAAGGAGCACATTTGAGAAACTCTGCTCTAATGAATGGAAATGTAAAATCCATTCAGTAATGGATTCTTTGCTAAGGTATCTATTATATGAAATAAATATTGGGAAAGGAAATCTGAAAATATCTATATTTAAATTCATTGTCCAGCTTTCCAGATAGCAATGCCCATGATTTTTGACAATCATGAAGATAATCCTTACTTGTATAATGTAATCCTGTATAATATAAAACAAATACAGAAAGGCTCTCTGAAACAGGAAACTAGATTAGGTGTGGTCCATGCAAATGCCTGCTTAATACATTCTCCTCTGCCAGTCTGTAAATCTCTACATATATCTGCCTACCTTCCTCTGTTTCTCTCATTCTCTTTTTGTCACACACACACACACACACACAAGCACACAAGTTGAAACATGTGTAGGCAAAACTTTTCCTAATGTTTATCGACAAGAATAATTGGGCCAAACACAATTGCTAGGCCTAAGAACAATACCCCAAATCATTTGCTGAATGCTTAGTCAACGTTTATGTAAATCCTGTTGATTAAATGGGTTTATTCTTATTGTGACTAGCAATTGGATTTAGCCATGTAAACTTAGAATCTGCCTAAATTCATTCCCAGTTAAGGGGTCCCTGGTGGCACAGTGGGTTAAACCCTTGTGTTGGCAGGACTGCTGACCGAAAGTTTGGCGTTTCAAATCCAGGGAGCTGGATGAGCTCCCGTCTTTCAGCTCCAGCTTTCCAAGTAGGGACATGAGAGAAGCCTCCCACAGGATGGTAAAACATCCAGGTGTCCCCTGGACAGCGTCCTTGCAGATGGCCAGTTCTCTCACACCAGATGCGACTTGCAGTTTCTCAAGTCGCTCCTGAAATGAAATAAATCCCAATTTTCTCTCTACTTGACACATATACTGATTTTGTTATCACATTCTCATCACAACAAACAAATGATCATGCTTTTTAAGCAGCTGTATCCACAAGGTTATCTTACTCAATAGATAAATGACATGTTTAAGCGATTTTGTCTGTCAGTACATTGGTGCCCCTCTACCATTTCCCATTTGCTTCCAGGCTTACTGCATCACTCTGATTGTAAATGCAATGAGATGAATGTGAACGTTACATTGTGCTTATTTCTTACCAGATCATTCAAATTTATCTCATAGAAATATATTGCTATTTGATGGAGTGAATCACAATGTTTGAGGATATAACAAGAAATTAGCAATTCAGTCCCATTCGTATCTACTCAGAAATAAGCCTTACTGAAATTAGCTGGATTTATTTCCAGGTACATGTGTATAAGACTGCAGCCTAAATAATATTGTGCACACTCTTTGAGTCACCTATTAAAAATCCTTCCAAGAAGTCCTTTCTTAAAGGTATCATTCAATAGAAAAAAACCCCAATATTCCTATTTCTACTTCCCTCTAGAGGACTAGGAACTTACATTGCTGCATGTGGGCTGTCAATTAGCATTATTTCCATTTGTTTTAGATCCAGACAGGCGATCTGTTTCAACAATGAACCTTTCGAAACATGTTGATCCAGTCATTAACAAGCGGCTCTCCTCCTCATCTGCAACATTACTAAATTCTCCAGACAGAGGTACAGTTTAAAGAACAACAGCAGTTGCAAAGGAAAGGTCTAAAAATGTTTTGTGCTGTGAGTTTGCCATTTTGATCTCAAGTCATTTCCTTTACGTTGTTAGAGGAAAAAAAAGACTTCAATCACCAGGGGAAAACAAGAGATTTGAAAGTGCTAAAAGCAGTGCTTCTGTCAGGTTTTTTAGTAAATGGATTTAAAAAATAGAAAACCAGTTCATCTCTCCATACTGCATGGAATCCATTTTAACTTTTGTACATCACCACTAGATCATATTCATCTGATTATTGTTTTTTTTAACTTCACCCGTTTTTTAAAAAAAGTTCTTGAATCTTTCCCGGAAAGTCAACATGCTGACTTATGTTGGCTTAGAAATGGAATTGTAATGGTCTCTATCAAATTTATATGTTGCTTTGTTTTCATGAGAGACTTTATTCCCCATCCTTTTTGAGTCTTTGGGGATTTTTAAGTCTAAATGAACTACAATTGGACACAAAGGTGATGTAATCTTCTGTTAGAAACTACTAGATGCAATGTGTTCTCTAGCATTAACCACAATAGCTCCACGTTTATATGCAGGTTGGATCCAGAAACACCTTTCTGAAGACAAAGTTGGATTAGATTTTTGATTATGTAGTGAAACTGGTTGGAAGGTCACAAAGGCAGTAATCCTATGTCAACATGTATAGGATTGATTTGTTTATGTCCTTAAAATGTGTGAGTTTTATGTTTAGCATACATGTGGACTTCTACATGTTTGGAGATATGTGTTTATGTTTAATGCCACACTGACAATCTGTGTGCAACAGCTCATCTCTGATACCGCCTTTTATGCGTGTGGGCTTTTCTGCATGTTTGGAAATATGCAATTCTTCTTTGTTATGTGCCAGGCTGACAGTAATGTGCAAAAGCTTTCTTGGATATTGGCTCACATATATATTGTCTCAGATTTCACCGATCTGGCAGCAAAGCACAAGTATTGTTTTTATCCAAGGGCAATATTTTCTTACTTTTCAAAAACAAGGAACTGAAACTTATGAATAAAGTCTTCCAGAAAGGTAACTATTCTCTGAAAAATACTGTATATACTTGAGTATAAGCCTACTTTTTCAGACCTTTTTTGGGGCTGAAAAAGTCCCTCTCGGCTTATACTCGAGTCAAGGTTATTTATTATTTTACGCTGTTAGAAATATGTAATAAATGTATTATTATTATTATTATTATTATTATTACATTTATTATTGTATTTTATTATTGTTTTTATTATTACATTTATTATTTTACTCTATTTATTATTGTTGTTATTACATTTATTATTTTACTCTATTTATTTTTATTGGAAGGGTATGCAAGTTTTATGTAAAAATTACGTTTTATGTAAATATTCAAAAACATTTAATCTCCTGACGCCTCAATTAATATAATATTATTGGTATCTATGTTTATTTTGAAATTTACCAGTATCTGTTGCATTTCCCATCCTCAGCTTATACTCGAGTCAATCTGTTTTCCCAGTTTTTTGTGGTAAAATTAAGTGCCTCGGCTTATATTTGGGTCGGCTTATACTCAAGTATATATGGTAGTTGTTGGAGATTCATGATACAATCAGAGGTGAAGACCAGAAAAGACAATCATAACTATTTGATTGTATCAAATAATATATTGCTAACCAAAATCGTAGTTGCATATTCTGCTAGTAGAAGTAGCACTCCTAGCACACTGAAGTCATTATATGTTCATTCCAAAGCTGGCACAACAGCTTGTGCATGTGCATATACTGGCATAAACAAAAATAAAAGCATTAGATATTTGGTCAAGAGTAGAAATGTGAAGCATTAGAAGATGTGCAGCTCTGTGCAAACCCCACGCAAGACTAGATGTGGCTTTTGGAGCCAGAAAAGTTGTGCACTCTCATTTTAATAGAATCGGACTTGTTGTGCATTCAACAATCTATTATTATTGCAGATCATACTGATAGATACATTGTTTAGTAATAAGATAATTGATATTAAAAATGGATACTTGCAATATCATGTGCTTTGCTCCTGAAACATGTACGACATAACTTCCTCTTGCTGACGCTAATGTATTCATCTCATATAAATATCTCCTGACAATATGTTTAGATTCAAGTCTATGCAGAGTGTGAAAAAACAAGAGTGTTAGACCCATTTTGCTGTGAAAAAACCCAGTGAATCTCTCTCCATGACCCTTGTGTATTCAATTCAATCCTTCCAGTTCCTTGTTTTCAGTTGCTAATCCATAAATGTGCCATGAAGAGCTGGGCATCTTCATGAGTGCCACCCATTTGGTTTCTTTGAAGCATCTGAGGTCATGGCACCTGTCTACATAGGCAGTGTGCTTATGAATGCTTGCAGAGGGATTCTATATCTTTTAAGGATTCAAAATGTACAGGGTGCTTTTTTCACAACTGAGAATTTCAGTGAATAGAAATGTTTTGGGTAATTATGTAAAAAGCAGAGAGTAAAATATAATTCTTTTTTTTCTTTGAAGATCAACATTTGGTTAGAATGGGGATTTTTCTTCCCCTTTATGCCACCTGGCAAGTTCATTGTACATACTACATTTTAAATACCCATATTTTATTGCATAATAGTCATCATCACATAATAGTTGCACTCCCCTTTTTGAGTGCCAAATTTGGTATTTTAGGATCCCTCTCATAATAGTTGCACCCTTGATTTAGACAGCATCCCCACTGTACATAGTCTAGTGTTCCCTGCCACATGTCTTGCTGCCCTGCTTTGAAGAGCTTTACACACTTGCCTGTCCCATCCATCCACTCGCCCACCCATCCTCCTAAAGACCCACCCACCACTTCACTCACCCATCTGCTCACCTATCCACTTACTCATTCATTCACTCGCATGCCCGTCCGCACACTCACCCACTCCTTTTCAGGCATAGCATTTTATGATGGTGGTGAGTGATCAGATGGATGGGTGGGTGATTGAGTGATTGAAGCAGTGGGCAGGTGGATCTTTGGGCAGATGGGTGGGTGAACAGATCGATGGGCGAGTGAGAAAGCTAGTGAAAAGACACAGGCAAGTGGGTAAATTTGTTTTTCTGGACACTCTTGTACATTTTCTCAAGTTGTTTTCAACATTGGTTTAATACAAACTTATTCTGATTCTAAGCATTGAATCCGGAAGAGCTCTTGTGTACCATCCATCCGCTCACCTTCATGAGTGCCATGCCTAAAAAGTGGTTATTATTCTGGTCTATTATGCAATGAAATATGGCACTTTAACTTGTGATATGACTTACTAGAATTAAACATAGAATCAGGAGGAGCTCTTGTGTACTCACAAAAGTTCTTTCTGATTCTATCTTTAAATATGAATTTGACCACTGTGTCAGATTTATCCTTTAAGTATGAGAACAGGAATTTTCCGAGAAATCATATCATTAGATGTCATTTTAAGGATTATTATTATTATGTTTATTTATATTCTGCTTTTTCTCTCCATAAAAAATTCAAGCGGCTAACATTAAAAACATTACAATGCATAGGCATTTCGCTCTTTTAATTGCCAGAAATCCATACCTTGAAGAGAAAGATCAACTGTACTTTCCCTTTCCCTCCTCATTACCAAACTCTATACAAAAGAATTTACAATTCTTTTATTTGCTTTCCCCAGTTGTATTTGCTACAGCAAGTGCACGTGTGTGTTTCAGTACTGAATTTTTATGTGCTCTCTTTGTGAATTGCTTTTTGTGGCTTTGTGGTGTCTATGATGTAGTGCAATAATCCACCCATGATTTGGTGGAGGCGTATGAAATGTTACTGTCCGAATATGCAGGAGGTTTTCAATTAGTTAAACTGTCATAAAACAAAAAGTAAACAGACTGGAAGAGACTGTCTAAACTGGAGTTGCTTTGAGGTAGTGTGGATGCTTAGTAACACATCTGTTCTGCACAAGCTGCATAGAGAGTGAGAAATACCTGCCACAAAAATGAAGTCATACTGGGATTGAGCTGAACTGTCCACAAAGCCCAAAGCCCTGTGATGCTGGCATTCTACAGAGGCTATTTGAAGTGGCATCTTCCATGTAGTAATGCCAAACTTGGGAATGGGGGATTGAAAATAGTAAAAATTGCCCTCCCCATGCAGGAGAATAGTAACTGACCAGTTTGCCAAGTAAATCGGAGCTTTGTAAACAACAGTCTCTTCAGGACTAAATACTCCAAAGGCACCAGATCCCATCTGAAATTAGAAGCTAAGCAGGATCAACCCTAGTTAGTATTTGGATGGTAGCCAGCCAATGGATATCAGGTGTTAAAGGTTATTATAGCCAAGGAAAAACCACCTTTTAGCATTCCTCGCCTAAGAAAACTCTAGGAACTTCATGGGGCTGCCATGAATCAACAGGTTGCTTGAAGGCACATACATGCATACACACAAACAAACAAACAGTAGTTTATCTTATTTTCTATCTAAAAGCACTCTGAGAAATTTCCCTAAGGACATTCAAGGAGAGTGTATAGTTTACTAGGACAGTATCCACTAATTTTTAATTCTTCTCTCTTTATAGCTTTTTGGAGAGTCAATTCTCGACAATTATTCTATTTTCTTTAGCATTGTTTTTGAGTTTATTGAATTTGAGATCTTTACTGTGCTATGGTGCTATATATTAATGTTTTTAATCTGTTAATTATTAATTACTGTTTTTATATTTGTATGTATTTGTATAAGGGCATCGAATTGTGCCATCTGTGTAAGCCGCCCTGAGTCCCCCCTCGGGGGTGAGAAGGGCGGGGTATAAGTAGCAGAAATAAATAAATAAATAAAAATTACCCTTTATTGTCAGATGAAGTACTTCAGAAAACTATCTAAAAAGAAATCCTATTCTTCATAGTGCCCTCATAAAATTAAGTTCAAAGTCTTCTACTCCATGCCTCTTTACAACTGTGCACAGTGTATTATAGTGCATTAAAACCTCCTCTCCATTTCTGATGTAGTGGCTTTGGTTCAGAATTGTTTACCTTCCAAATAGTTTCACTCAGAATTATCCAGTGAAAAATACATGTGTTTTTCTCTTTACTGATCTTAAATCAGTAGAAAGTGTTTTGTTTTTACTTCTGTTGTGACATTTGCTAATTTGATTTGTTAATTTAATCCATCAACATATATTTTGTAATATCCTACCACTTTTCCTCTTAATCATACAGTGAAGCATTTCGTGTGCGTTTCATCACCGCATCAATTCAGGACTTCTTCCTGTGAGACATTAGCTGAAATGTGGAAAATATGGCTCAGCTTGTATATTATTTTTCTGGTTTTAAAATGCTTTGTTTACGTGTCTGGAGGAAGGGGTTACACATGGTGACATTTCTGATCTTGAGGGAAACCTTGCAGTATCTTCTCTTTTCTGGCACTCTTTGCATATACAAGTAAATATATTGGTCAAATATTATGAATGTGGGAGGAAGTCAGATGTCTGCACGTTCCTTTACAGCAGAGGATGACAATTCCCAACTCACGGACATAATTCAGGCTGCTGGGATCCCCATTTCACCCAAAGACCTGACCTGGTCTGCCCTCCCACTCAAAATGGAGATGGCCTGATCTTGGGAGCCCCTGTGGGCAGAGACCACCCTTTTCCATGCACCCTTGGTAGGGGTGGGGCAAGCATGTTCAAGCAGCATTTCAAGAGGTGGCAGAGTCTCAAGCGCTTGACTGATTCCTCTCTTTCCTCACCAAACCATTTAAAGTTGTTTCCTCCCATCTGCTGAAATCCGTAGTGGCTGTGGCTTTGGTTTGCGATGTTAAAGCTCATTAGTCCACTCCAGAAATTAGAACAAATTTTCAAATAGTTATCCACAATGTTGAAACCTGTTTTCCAAATAGGTTCAGTAACTTGGAGAGCTTCTTTAAAGTTCATATTAAAACTCAGAGAGGATGTGGGAATCATCACAGTTGAAACAGCAAGCAGATAAAAGAGACATGTGCATAGGTAAAGGTTTCCCTGAGATTAAGTCTAGTCGTGTCTGACTCGGGGGGGGGGGGGATGGTAGTGGTGTGCATCTCTGAAGAGCTTGCGTTGTCCATAGACACCTCCAAGGTCATTTGACCAGCATGACTGCATGGAGTGCCGTTACCTTCCTGCAGAAGCAGTACCTACATATTGAGCTACTCACATTTGCATGTTTTCGAACTGCTAGGTTGGCAAAAACTGGGCTTAACAGTGGGGGCTCACCCAGCTCTCTAAATTCGAACTGCCAACCTTTTGCTAAGGAGGTTCAGCAGCTCAGCAGTTTAACTCACTTCACCACCATGACATGTGCATAGTTGAATATATACAGATAGATCTCTGAGTTGGACAGGCTGATAGGAAATATGTATTAATATTTATTACTGCTGACCTCCTACATGGCAGTAAAATGTATATAATATCTTGCTTTGCCTTTTCAGCAATTTTGATTTTTTTTAAATCCATGCCTTATGACAGACAGAGCAGGAGACAAAAATTTCCCAAAGGAAAGTTGAATAATTTAGCCCTCCACTGCCACTGTTTCTTTCCTGGCAATACTTCCCACCCCATCCCTGCATTACAGTTGCAGAGGACATACTGGGATCCTGTGCTATCCTCTTTTGAGATTCCAAGCTGCTAACAGAAGAGCAGGGAAATTAAGTGGCAGCCACTGCTATTCTATGCTGTTCCCACCCCGTCCTAGTTTTGGTCCCATTCATTTCCCCTTTTATGACCATGTATTTTGCTAGTGGACCATTTATTGTAGCGTGTACAAATAAAGTCACAGAGAACAAATTTTAGGAACAGCCAAAATATAACCGATGCCATAAATGAAGCACTTCACTGAGTGGAAATAATGTAAAAATGTGGCTTTTTTATTTTGCTACAAGAGAACTTCCACCCCACATTTCTTGAGATGCAAGTTTAATGATCACTGATGTGCTTTAATGGGGACACCCATGCTATATTTGGTGCTTTATGTAATCTGCCTGAGTATGGTTCCATTAAGAAAATCTTACCATTTTTTGTTGTTTTTGGCAATAGTTTCTTATGTAAGAAAGTTTATGTAGGCAGCCTGCTGCAAATATGGGCTCAAGATTTCTTATGTCATGCAGTTTCTCTAGTTTGATAAAACTGTAACATGCCAGCATTGGAAGGGAAATAACTTTGCATAGGATGTGTTCTTTTGTTCCTTTGTGTCTTCTCTCTCTACAACAGGGTGATAACATGCAACACTTTAGATCAGGGTTCCTCAAACTTTTTAAACAGAGGGCCAAGTCACAGTTCCTCAAACTGTTGGAGGGCCGGATTATAATTTGAAAAAAAATGAATGAATCCCTATGCACAGTGCACATATCTTATTTGTAGTGCAAAAAATACTTGAAAAGAATACAATAATTAAAATGAAGAACAATTTTAACAACTATAAACTTACTAGTATTTCAATGATAAGTGTGGGCTGGCTTTTGGCTGATGAGATAGGATTGTTGTTGTTGTTGTGAGCTTTCAAGTCGTTTCAGACATAGGTTGACCTGAGCGAGGGCCAGGTAAATGCCCTTGGAGGGCCATATTCGGACCCTGGCCCTTTGTTTGAGGACCCCTGCTTTAGATGATGTTGCACTGTAACTCATATCATATCTTTCAATTAACGAAACTATCAGGGGTTCCTACAGATCAATAACATTTGGAGGTTGTATGATTCCCACCTCTCACCTATGAAATAAGCTGAAAATTATTAGATCTCTACCACGTATTTAATAAAATTCCTTAAAATAACTTCTTTGAAAGATTGATATGTGCAAAGTGATATTCATATTAAATTACACTTAGTTCTAGTTTATTTCAATGGAAATATAAGTTTGGTTATAGCTACCCGTATAACTTATTTTAGTGAGACCGGACCCAAGCTAATTTAGGATAATTTCAGGAGATAATTTCCAGGGCCACAGCAAAAGTCAGCAAGGAGCCATTACCATTTTTCCTAATTTATCCTGGGAGGAGTGGGATTTCTCATAAGAGAAAGGATGGAAGTAAATAAATAGTAAGTAAAGGTTACAAATAGAAGATGACAATGAATGCACTCCATGCAAAATCCTTATTAAATAACTACAGTAAACACTGTCTGAAAGCGGTTTTTGTCTGGAATAAATGGCCAATCTTTATTTTACATCAACAAGTAGCTCTGCTTTTCTGTGAATACATGCTGTTGTGGGACTGTTTCTTTTCATTCCTCCCATTATGTGAGCAATTTTTATGCCATTTCCTTCTAAATACGAGTCCAGCAGATTCTGAAATAATGCCAGCACATGGTGAAACCCAAGAAGAAGCAAAACAGGAAATTCACGAAGTCTGTGTCATTCTTCACTTTGACTCTACATATCTCAATTTTTTAAAAAACAACAGGGAAGTAGTTCTGCATTTTTTGTGAGAGGAAGTTGAATGGGTCTCAGCTGCATGTAGAACTGATGGTTACTCCATGTTCTTTTCCCTTTGTGATCATTATATAAATACATGTCTGAAAACATCATGAAGTAAATATTCTTTTCAGAAAAAAGAGGTGAGTAATGGTAGATGGAATTTTTCAAACCTTTATAAAACTTTGTAATGTGTATTTACACTGTATTTTGGTATGAAAGCATATACATTCTGGATAGACAACATTTTCAATTTTTCAGAGTACTGCAATATATGAGGTCTACAGTTTCTTGAAATGGTATGATAAAAACTGAAAAGGAAAAATATGGTAAATTGGATGGGTTTTTCAGAGCTCTTAATCGAACAGCCTGTGTGCAGTGGGGAGCAATGTTTTATTAACTACGTTGTGTGGTGCCTGACCCTCTGTGGAAGACATGTGATCTAACATTTCACTTATATGGTGACACTCAGCTCGACGCCTGCAGCTAAGTCCATGGGAGAGCAGTGTTGTTAGCCGACTTTTGACACCAACGCATTCGTTCTTGGCCCGGAGTAAAAGCGCAGCCACCTTGTCAGGAGATGCAGGTAAATGAAAAGCATTCAGCAGGTACCTGGTTGTGTTTATTGCAATGACTCTATAACTGTTTGAAAATTAATTTTGTTCAAGATTAAGTTCTGAATAGCTTGGCTATAGGTTGATTCAATTTCCTTCACAAAAGCTTTGTTTCTTCCTCACCCCACCCATGCCCTCATTTTTGAAACGCTGCCTGTCTCTCTACTCTTGCTTGCACTTTTCTAACAATATGATAAGAAAATGGTCTAGTTGCCAGCAGAACATAATACATATGCATTAATAGGAAAAAGGTCTTCTAACAAATGTTACAGATAGTATTTAGTATTTAAGATAATACTTTAGCTTCGTGTTTTTAGTATCGATGTGCTGTCTCCTCCTTTCAACTTTAGTCTGCCAGCTTTAATATTTAATCAGCTGGCAAAGATTCATTAGAATATTTTCCTGTTCCAGTGGTCAAATTACATTCTGCACTCAGTGGACACTGTGAAGGAGAGAAAAAAGATCATTTGCAGCTGAAGGATTTAAATAAGCACAATCAAGCAAAGGATGGTTAATCCTACTTTGGCCTCTTTCTTTTAGTTTGTCAGATTACTCCTTTTTATTGCTAAAGGCTGTTTGCCAACTAAAGATGCCCTGCTATGTACCAAAGACTGAACTTACAGCAGTCCCATAGAATTTGAGAAGCCCAAACAATGCAGCTTTCAGTGAGAACTGGAACTGTCTAAATTTAATTGGCTTCTACCTTTACAGTGCAATCTTTAGTATGTCCACTTCAAAACAAGCCCTGATATATTCTGTGGGATATAGATATAGGGTGGTTACCTTTGTTTGCTAACAAGAGTGCATCTAGTACAAATTAGTTCGCTTTGTTCTACTAGATTTGAAAAAGTGGACAAAATGAGGAATTCCTGTGAGAAGGCTTGGGATAAAGAGCCTTGGTTTTGTATTGTACTGAGTCTTCCTACAATGTAATACCAATTGATATCCTTTAGTTTTGGCTAAGTGTGTGTTGTGGGATATGCCATGCAGAAATAAATGAATTTTGCCTTGTCCACAATTGACAGAAGGATAACAGAAGTGTAAAGGTAAACGTTTCCCCTTGGTATTAAGTCTAGTCTAGTCTGACTCTGGGGTGGTGGTGCTCATCTCCATTTCTAAGCTGAAGAGCCAGCGTTGTCCATAGACACCTCGAAGGTCATGTGGCTGGCATTACTGCATGGAGCACCATTACCTTCCTGCCAAAGCAGTACCTATAGATCTAACATTTGCATGTTTTCAAACAGCTAGGTTGGCAGAAACTGGGGCTAATGTCAGGAGCTCACCCTGTCCTGTGAATTTGAACTGCTGACCTTGGGTCAACAAGTTCTGCATCTTAGCAGTTTAGCCCACTGTGCCATCACATAGAGCAGTAGTTCCCCAGGTGTTTTGGCCTTCAACTCCCAGAAATCCCAGCCAGTTTACCAGCTGGTGGATTTCTGGGATTTGAAAGGCAAAACACCTGGGAACCACTGTCATAGAGATCAAAATAGCACCAGGGACAAGAGTTTCATAGGTTATTTATAGGAAGCTGTCCCTAATTTAGAAAATTAATGAATTGGTGTTACTAAATCTAAAGAAAGTACAAATGGCCTCATTTTTATCCCAGGGGTAATTTTAAATTTTCCAGCATTTCCAACTGATAAAAAGAAGTGATACTAGACTGGAACCAATTGATAAAAAGCAGTGATACTAGACTGGAAATAGCATTAAAAATATCTCAGAGACTTAAGAAGACATGTTTGATATAAAATCCGAGTGTATCAAATTAATTATGATACTTCCCTTTCTCTCAGTTATCAGTTAGGAAATGATTAATTTCACATCTTATGTAATAGAGTTAATACAGATAATCATCAGGGAATTTTAATAGTATTACAGCCTCTTTTGAATGCATAGGTATTCCCAAGTGCTTATAGCTCCAATTCAATGGCTACAGCAAGCATAATAGATTGTAAACTGGCATTAGCTCAAGGGGATTTGCTTTTTAGTGATAGAGAGGGCACGTCTGTAATGAATACATTTAGGGTGCAATCCTATCCCCGATGTATGAGTTCTGTGCCTAAGCAGATATATTATGAAGTTAAATATAAAGTTATCAGTATGGATCTTGTCCTTGATATAACCTGAGTGATAGAGGGAGATAGTTATCTAGAATGTCCTTATCTGCATTGATTTGATAATGATGTAATTTATCACTCACTATTTGTCAATATACACACACAACCCCTAGATTTAGTTGTGCGTAAGTTGATTGAATTCTAAGCTAACCAATTTCATGTGCTGATTTTTAAGAGATTTGAGAAAATGTAGCGTACACACTCAACTCCTTGCTGCATGAATACATATGCAGAGGCAGAGGAAAATAAAGCAGGAAATTGGGCTGGCTTTACGAGGGTTGAATGAAAAGTAATGCCTCCACCTTCGTAACTCCTCAACAGATGGCAGTACTGGTATGCGGCAGGTACAGGCTTGTTCAGTAGACTCTCCTCTACAGTTCCATTTTGGCAGGAAGCCTTAGCATTGAATGGTTATGTTGTTAAAGTGTGAAGTATGGAACCCTGCGCAGATTGTCAGTCAATGCGACTTAAGTAACATGCAGTTGATGTGATTCTGTTGATGTGAGTACTGTGCATCATTGGTTGAGTAAGTTTAAAGATGTTGAGGTGGGAACATCTGACTTGTGTGACAAACAAAGAGTTGGACATCCTGTGACAGCAGCCACCAAGTTTCACAAGCAAAAGGTTGACAAATTGATTCAGGATGATCATCCTCCATACAGTCCAGATTTAGCACCATCTGACTTCCATCTGTTCCCGATAATGAAAGAAGATCTGTGGGGACAGCATTATGCTTCTGATGAAGGCATTGAGAGAACTGTGAGATGCTGGTTGTGGAAACAGTGTCGACTTCTTCTGTGACGGCTTCAGAAAACTTGTTCATCATTGGCAGAAGTGTATCCAATTGTCTGGTGATTATGTGGAAAAGTGAATAGTGGTAGTTAAAGAGCACATTCTAAGGATTATTTCTGCATTTGATTTATTAAAATATTTCAATCCAAACCTAAGCAAGGAAGGTGGAGGCATTACTTTTCATTCAACCCTCGTAAATTGGCTCTTAGGATACATTGCATGCTTTTGTGTGTAATGTGTGTTTTGGGCCTCAATCCCTGTCTCACCTTTTAGAACTCTCTGTCCTGTTACATATTGTTCTACAGCACACATTCAATCCTCAAAGAAACTTTTTGGGAAGTATGTGACACTCGTAGCAAGTAAAAGAGATTTGTGAAAAAATATTTATTCATATTGCATAAGACCAAAAGTCAACACTGGATACAACTCAAACTTGAATTCAAATAACCGATTTGTGAGTTTTAGCTCCTAAAAAGAGGGATCTGTACTCACAGGATTGTTTACTCTTTTATGTATCTGGTAGTAATATATTGCAATATAATTATGCTTTTGAATTTGTTGTACCACCTGTTCTGTTGTCTGTAATTTCTTTCTTTTTGGAAGTGAAGACTTCCAAGAATAATCCTGACATATTAATGATTTTGATTCTATTTCATCATTTTCAAACTAACTTCCTTGTTAAAACTAATCTCCTAGAAAGAAAATCCATCCATATTGGGCTTTTTAAAAAGAGTTGAATTATACAATAGAGGCATCCCTGTGATTATCATTTTAAGGCTAGTTCTTTGAAGGGGAGTGTCTGTGTCTGTGTCTGTATGTTGTTTTCAAGTACAAATGTATAGATAAGCTTTGATGTACCAGTACTCACTTGCCTCTTTTTTCCTCTGACTTGTTTTTGGCTTACACTTTAATTGTTATCTCATTGAAGATGTGTTCAGGGCACCTTCCCATAAGACAGGATATAGCATTATGAGTCCAGCTAAAGTCTCCAACCCTCCCTCCCTTATCTCCTCCCATGCAGCTGGGATGTTTCACTTCCCAGAACTCCTGGCTTGTCATTCTGCAAACCAGGAATGGAGGTTTGAAAACAAGTTTTAATTTATGGAAGCCAGTGAGCAAAATAATCACATATTGTATTGTCAGCTTCATCTGTAACTGACTAGATTTTGTTCTCAATGATGATTCCCATTTCACAACCCAAGAACTGTGGAAAGTGAAATGAAGTCCCGAATAAGCCTTCCTCCTGATTATGAGGGCGAAAAAGAGAGGAGGGCAACCTTATGCACTTTACACTAAGCCCTATCTTATCATAACATGAGCGTAATGAAGTAAAAACAATGATAAAAATGAACAATGCACATTTCATTAAATGTATGAACTGGAATAACTCTTTCTGGTGCAGTACAAGGTTTTTTCAGTATGCTGGGTAGGCTAGAAGTTTCCATCAAAATTTCAAGAAATTGGATTGTACTTTGAAATTACTTTATCCAATCATAGTTCTACAGGATAGCATTCAAATGAGTCAGTGGAATAAAACAAGAAATAAACACGTTGACATGGGAAACCACAAGACTTCAGAATCCCATACCACACAGATCTCCCTCTAAAAGACATTACATCCGAAATAAATAAGTGTATATTTCAGTGTAAGACATAAGGATATGGTCTGGAATTGTACTTGTTATAATTTTGTTTGCATAACTATACAAGAGCTGTAATAATAATAATAATGTTAATAATAATAATAATAATAATAATAATAATATAAAATCACAATCTGTCAACTGCAAAAAGGCCACCTCACTTGGATCAGCACACATCATTCGAAAATACATCACACAGTCCTAGACACTTGGGAAGTGTTTGACTTGTGATTTTGTGATATAAAATCCAGCATATATATCTTGTTTGGTGTGACATACTGTGTTTTTGTGTCAGTAAAATAATAATAAAACTTTATTTCTAGATTGTTCCCTCTCCCCGAAGGGACTCAGGGCAGTTTACAGACACGAAATAAAAGGCAAACATTGAATACCTCAAATGAATACAAACACATCAAAATAATACAAGATAATCTAGAGAAACAACAGTAAACTTACAACAGAGGATTAAGCATCGAGATGAAAATAATAAACAACAATTCAATAAGACACAGTAAATTAAAACATGAGTAAAACATTACAAGATATACCCTAAAAGCAATTATGATTCAGTTACATTAAAATGACTTTAAAATGGCTAACAACAGTATTCACTTTAGATGTTTCATAGCAGCCATAAAATACAAGTGGGTTAGCCAGTGTACCAATGGATTAAAATATCCTAATCTCCCTCTTTTCCATACGCTAAAGTGAATAAGTGCATTTTCAGAAGTTTATGTAAAATTCTTGAAAATTTTGAATTTTTTTTGTGATTCCTCTGGATGTTTATCTTCTAACTTCACAGTGTCTGTTCAGATAGTGATCTTAGCATAACACATAGACAGTGTTTGGCACAAAAAAACTCCTACAAGAATCATAGCTTAATTCAACAGCATACTGATTTATTCTTGAAATATTCTGGTTTTGAATGCCTCCGAAGTTCTTGGTGGATAATTACATGGTGGTTCTTGTTTAAGTCTCTCTTTTTCTTTCCTATATTAATGCTTTCTTTCCTATATTTCTCTCTTCCTCCTTCCTTTTCTTGTTTCCTTCTCATGGCTTTCCCTTCATGTGTTCTATTAAATATACATATGTACATGTATAAAAATCATATACTCCATACCCTAGTTATCCCCATTTGTCCTCGTTCAGCATCTTGCAGCCCCATCAGCCCTCTCTCCTTCAAGGCCATAAGCTGTCGAAATCCAGCAGACAGAGCAAAACTCTTTGGCACGACACCTGATGTTAGACGTAGGAGGACTACACATTCGGCAGGGGTAAGCTCATTAGTTATGAATAGGCTTACAGCTGTAGTGAAGCAATGTTACATAAGATGTAGGCTGTAGGCTACATGGTCTGCTTTGATCTCAACAAAGTAGTTTGATTAGACAACAAGCTATGTGACAGAACTGAAGCTTGGAATAGCCATTTTTTTGTACTACAGCTCCCAGAATACCCCAACCTGTAGCACCACCAAATTGGCTAGAGGAAGCTAGGAGTTGTAGTACAGTACAACAAGTAACTTTTACCAGCTTTGAATGGAATATGGAATTCTACATTGCTTACAGACAACAATTTCAGTCTTGAACACAGAATATTAGGATATTTCACATGACTGCTATTTTTTAATTTCCCATGCTTCCCATTTCTTGCATTGTTTTCCTTTCCAAAACAGATAAGGAAAGATGGAACAGAAGCACAATTGCTGTTGAGTTGACCAGTAATGTTAGGAGTTGGCTTTCCGAAAGCACTCTTACATTACTGAGAAATTAGGACAGCACTTGAACTCACAATTTTTTACTTCCTTATTTGGTTTATATGCTTTGAATGCATCCATCAGTGGTTTTTAACCTGTAGGTCCACAGATATTTTGGCCTTCAACTCCCAGAAATCCTAACCACTGGTAAACAGGCTAGGATTTCTGGGAGTTGTAGGCCAAAACACCTGGGGACACACAGATTGAGAACCACTGGCATACATAGTATCTAAGATAGCGAAAATGCAGGAAAAGCTACAAGATCTTGATAGTGGTAACTAGAGTACGGATGTCTAAATTTGGAAAACTGGCATGCCATTTGGAAACCTGCAGTGTAAGTTCATATAACCTTTTGATGAAATACATGGTCTTTTGATACTTTACAAATAGTTATAAAGAACACTTCAAAGAAATCTTTGTGATGTTCTCTCAAGTTACTTCTTTGGAGAGTCTGAGAAGAAACTGACTGAGAAACAAATCTAAACCTTAAAAGGGAAGCATAGATTAATGAATGTATGCTGAGTTTATATCTTTGCTTGCTGAAGGGAGTGACAAAATGCAGCATTGCGCCCGTGGATATGAATAAGAGGAGGGGACTTCTTTCTCCTGTATATTGCACTGCAGACCCCACCATCACCATGAAAGGGACTTACTTTCTTTCCATTTCTGCTGAATAAAGCAATTACATCAGGAAAATGATAGGATTAGATCTCATTCCATAAATTAATAGCCTAGGGTTTTATTCATTTTTAAATAGAGGGCTAATTGAGATTAAGACCAATTCTGTGCATTAGATATCGACACATTTAATAAGGTTATTTTCTATGGGTGTTGCTCATTTTGTGATTCAGAAAGTGTGGGGCATTGCTTAGTTTAGTGTGTTGTAACTTACTAATTTATCCTATTTATTGAATTTTAGACTAGCAGAAAAGAAAAGGAAAAGGGTCTTTCAGTGACTAATCTGTCATCTGGCAAAAAGAGAGCTCGTTCACCTTCAGCCTTCAGAAGTAAATCATCTGCTTGGTGAGAAAATCATCTGCTTTTAAGTAGTGCTTTGAGTGTTTTTTTCTTCTTAGACAAATGTAGAAATGGAAAGAAAATGTGCACAGTAAAAGAACTATCTTGCTTGATGTGTTTTCAAACCTTGGACAATAAATATCAGTGAGGCCATAACATCTTATCTCAGGCCTGAGGATATTCATGGAAACCGGCACATCAAACCTCATTGTGATGCCCTGTACTCTGCCAATATTTTTAATCTTTCATAACATATTATATACATCATGGTCAATTGTAAACCAAGTTGTGGGCGACAAGTGGGCATTCTTCCCATATCATGTCAACCAAGCACAGGAATCCACCTCCAAATATTGAGATTCATTCATTTTATTCCATATGTTCAGAGTTCTCCAAAAGTAGATATGATGGGATTCCTTGTACTGGTTATGAGTTGAGCTCATATCACTCACTTGGCCTTTTATTTCTGCAATCCCTTCCTTGGTTTGTTCTTGGGCCTCAGTGTGACACTGAAATGAACACGAAACATTCTAATTGATGGTCAACTGTTTATTCATAATAATCTCTATTACCACAAAACAGAAATCTGATTGAGAATGCTGCATTTCTTCCAATTATCTGACTGAAGGAGCTTCCAGCCTTTTATTTTTCAAATCATAGATACATTCCTTTATTTTTCCTTTAGCCTTCCCACATAAAGTTTCTTGCATGTGCATTATATGACATAAATCACAAAGCTACTATTACATGTATTGAAGTGGGATAATTTTTTCTTCTTCTTCTTCATAACTCTTCATTTTTTGTTTATTTTCTTGAGAGAATGGATAAGTAAGAAAATAATACTAAAATCAAAACTCAGTCAAATGGAAATCACAATAAAAGTATGCTTAATAATTATCATTACTGTTCCTTTGTGGTTCCAATAGGCATGCCTCCAGGTCTTTGCCTTTTTTGCCTGGGACACCCAGAAAGCTAACTTCACCACAGGTATCATCCAAAACCTCCTCGGCTCAACCGCGCCCTCCCTCCCCTGGCAACATCCGACCTGTTAAAAATGAACGCAAGCTGGAGAATGAGAAAAAAGATATACGACGGGAACCTGAGAAGGTCATGGAAGAAAAGAAAGACCAAGAAAAAGCCACCCCAGCCCCCAGCATAGTTGCAAATGAAAACCTACCTTGCAAAGAAGAAACCACCCAAGGTAAGATCTAATTTACCAATCTTCTAGTATTTTTCCCCTCAGTTAATAAGCATAAAGTACCGTCTTCATGCTATAAGTGCAGGTTTTCTGGTTGGATAAGATTCTGGAAAAGCTGGATCTCTCTCTTGATCCCGTAGAGATCTTCTGATATATTTTTTAAAGTACACATGGCAGCTTGCTTTATACTGAAACATTGATTCCCCCTAATCCAGGTATCAGGAAAACTCCGCCAGTAGGCCTCAAAGAAACATCCCCAGGGGTCTTTTTTGATCCTGAGATACAAAAATGTTTGGAGAGATAAACATCTCCAAATATCTCTATGGCAGTGGTTCTCAAACCTGTCGGTCCCCAGGTGTTTTGGCCTACAAATCCCAGAAATCCTGGCCAGTTTACCAGCTGTTAGGATTTCTGTGAGTTGGTGGCCAAAACATCTGGGGATCCATGGGTTGAGAACCACTGCTCTAGGGGATGTGGAGGCAGTTTAGCCATATTTTGGCCCCTAGCCCATTCTATGCCTAGGGGAAGCAATTGTTCTAACAAAAAGTATATTGGAAGATTCCTTCTAATAACTTCCTATAGTACAAAATAATTTCTCCTATGCCTGAAATGCCTGGGGGTGGGGGAATGTGTGCAAAAAACATGGGCAGATTGCATCTACCCATCCTAGAGGGGTTTGAGGATTTGGAAACAAAGATTTTGTTGAGGAGCAACCCTCTGAGGTTGCTCTTGACAAATATTAGATATTAGATATGTTACTTTGGGGGGGTGTATAACACCCAAGAATTCCTTCCACCAGCAAGTTTTTCAAGCACAGGTACTTCCAGTCCAACAGGGGTTTCCCTATACTGCTAATCCATGAGCCCCTCAGTTTTAGCTATAATGCCATCACATTTCATGACATTTCTCTCATTTCATAAGTTGTATATATCTGATTTGTTGTTGTTATATGTGATTATGTGTCCCTTAATATGTTGTCCAAATATGCCAAATGTGGGAGTGTTGACTGTTTCTTTCCTGTTGTTCCTGTTGCTCCTATAGTTATGCCTTCTGCTCCCTCTGCTCCTTCAGCGGGTTTGCTGTCTCCTGTCTCTAGCAAACCTTCTGCAGGGACAACAGACCCAGAAGAAGCGACCAGGCTCCTTAGTGAAAAAAGGAAGCTGGCCCGAGAACAACGGGAACGGGAGGAGCAACAAAGAAGAGAGAAGGAAGAGACTGAAAGGTGTTATTTGCTAAATGGAGACTATACTCTTTTGCCATATCTCAGGATATATTTGCATATATTATACTTTAAAACTTGAAATAGAGAAAATGAATGCATTGGATCCACATCTTGCCTTTTGTTCCACAGAGTCGATCTGCTGTGGCTGGTAATTCCAGTGTCCTTGAGATTTAATCTGAATTTTAAAAGAGCTATGCCAATTGCTAAATCCTACTCTGAAAATAGGTGCAGTACCTCAGAGAGCTCTTTTAAATCAGTCTGAAAGCCAGAATTGGAACAGCCAATTGAACAGCCAATTGACAATGGAGGCAATGGTCAGCACTGCAGATATTGCAAGTTGTAGTGTCTGATCTGACTGCATTGGAACTGGCTTCCCCTGAACCTGAAACTATACAATAGGGTTGATCCAAAATGTACAGATGCATAGGCATGCAAAGCGGCACTGCACGAGAATGCAGGAGGGTAGGGTGCACATTTTGATATGCCCTTATTTAGTATTTCCATGCTTTAGCTCTCCCTGAAGCATCTGAGTTGGAAAGCCGGTATGATGAGATGGTTGGAGCACTGGACTATGGCTCTGAGAACCAAGATTCAATTCCCCAATCAGCCATAGAAACCTACTGTGTAACATTGGGTTGGTCACTCTCTCCCAGAAAACACTTCGATAGGTTTACCTTAGGGTTGCCTTAGAATGGGCCTAAGTTGGAAACAACTTAAAGGTACACAATGACAATAAACAGTAATGTAGGAAATACACATTGGTTCTCATTCATCCAGGAAAAAAAAACAAGTTTCTGAAAGTGAAGGAAGACCTTCATCCTATTTACTTTAGAGGAAGGAGGAGAAACATCTATTCTTTTTACTGTTTTGTTAGGAACTGCTGTTTTCTGATATTTATCAGTTTTAGGGTTGGTGGAGTTTATATTTTTAAGTGTTTGTAAATGTTTGTTTAATATTTAAATTATGTTAATTGATTTTTAAGTTTTAATATGTATTTACTGAATAGGTTTCTTAAACTATTAATGAATGTTTATTTAATAAATGATTTTAGAATATCCATAGGCATTCATTTAATAGGCATTTATATTAACTATTAATAGGTATTTAACAACTACTTTAATGATCCATTACTATTCATATTATAGGCATTTCTTTTAAGGATTAATTCAAATCAACCTTCAAGTGCAACTATTCATAGGCATATATCTAATAGGTGTTTATCTTTATTTGTTCACTTTTGCCTCAGTTCAAAAAAGAGCACACAGTATGAGAATATTTTTTTTACAAAAATCTTACCACTCTGCCCATTGATCTCTCCCAGTCCCACTCTGAACATTTGTCTGATGCCCATCTTTGGTACCCACAGGCAAAAGAAGGAAGAATTGGCCCAGAAGATTGCTGAAGAAAGGGCTCGTAGGGAGGAAGAAGCTCAGAAACTGGAGGCTGAGAGGAAGCAAAGGGAAGCAGAACAAGAGCAGGAGAAAGAAGAGCAGCTGCGTCTGCACCGCTTGGCTGAAGAAAAAGAGCAAAAGGACAGAGAAGAAATGGAGCAGATTCAAAAGCAGGTATTTTGTAGTAGAAAGAGTTTTCAAATGGCTCTCTGGCTTATGTTGCTTAAAGATATGTATACGGTTCAATGGGCCTGCAGATTCATTTTGAGATTTACTCCTTAGACATCTTGTTGGATCAATGTACTTCTAATGAGATTTGGACATACAGTGCAAGCTAGCTTGCCTTCTCCCTTCCCTCATTCCATGGATACACCTGTATTATAGAATTAATGTAGTTTGACTCCACTTTGACTCTGATGGCTCAATATTATGGAATTATAGAAGTTTCATGAGGTCTTTACCCTTATCTGATAAAGAGTACTGGTGCCTCACCAAACTACAAATACCAGGATTCCATAGCATTGAGACATGACAAAGTGATATCATATTGCATTGATTCTACAATGTAGATACACCCCATTTGTGCCATCATTTAACCCAGACATAAAAACCATTTTGGAAAAAATCAGGGTTTGGCTTCATAACCCATTATTTTAAAGCTGTTTTAATACCATTCAAATCACTGAATCTGAAGCCACGTAGGTTGTCTGCTTGGACCTCTGAAAGAGAACCTACGTGGTTTCAGATTCAATTACTTGAATGATGTTAAAACAGCTTTAAAATCATGGGTTATGAAGCAAAACAAAATTCTGAATTTTTTCAAAGTGGTTTTGATGCCTGGGTTAAACAATAGCACAAATGTGTACAAATTAATGGTGACTATGCTGAATGGTAGTTTTGCGTAGAGGATAGTTCAGGCTATGATCTGTAACAATTTCTGCTGTTATATGTTCTTTCATAATGTTTTTATGACACAGGAGGCAATTTTTTTACCCACTCTTGTATTATTGTTCTGAAACAGAGAAGTAAGAAAAGATGGCATTTCATCTGCTTTTTGAGAGAAGAAACAACGTGGTATTTTCTCTGCCCTATCAAATTGCAATTTTTAGAAACATAATTCAGTGAAGTTTGAAGTAGTATTGTTCTTTGGAAAAAGCAGGCCAACTTACCGTAGAATTTGTCACATTATACTTGTATGAGATTGTGCCAAGTGGACACAGAAGGAAACCATCAGGCAAAATATCTTATGCAGGTAGAGGGTTATTGTTGATATCTCAGGGAAGGAAAATCTATGCTTATCTTTGTCTATGTTATGCTTTAGAAAGAGGAGGAAATGCGGTTACGAGAAGAGCAGATTCGGGTAGAACGTGAAAAACATTTCCAAAGAGAAGAACAGGAGCGCTTAGAAAGGAAGAAGGTAAGAGCATGAACAAATGGAGAACATGACCTTGCAGACCAACTGAGGAGTTTCCCTTGTTGTAGGTGACTCCCCAACTAGTAATTTTTGCACATTCTTATATTTCTGTGTTTTGCACAATATGGTTATATTGTGCAAAATAGATCCCATCTTTTCTTGGAAGCTAGATAGGGTCAGCCCTAGTTAGCTAGTTAGTATTTGGATCAGAATACCAGCTGCTGTAGATTATTTCAGAGGATGGCAATAGTAAAAAAAATCCCTTGCCTAATAAAATGTGTTGAAATTTATGAGCTCACTCTGAGTAGGCCACTTGAACGTACACACACAATATTCTGTGCAAAACATTTTTGCAAAATTGCAGGGTTTTATCTGAAATATACATGTTGGAAGGAGGAACTGCAGTCCCAAAAAGTGTCTTATTTAAGCTTTGGCTCTATCAACTGCTGCAGTTGCTGCCACCTGTGCTGTTGATTCCTGAGTCTAAAGCAAACCTGTCATTGCATGGCAGGTTTGAAGGGAGGAAGAGGGAACATGATGGAATGGCTGCAACCCAAGAGCATCAGTCTGAGGCTTTGCTGTAGATGTAGATGCTTCAGTGGGTGTTCACAGCACTTCTTGTAAAATGTTCAGCCAGGTTTAAGATAGATGATAATAAATAATGATTTCTGTCTCTCTGTGTATGTGTCTCTCTCTCTCTCCTGTAGCGCCTGGAAGAAATTATGAGAAGAACTAGGCGAACAGAAGCTGCAGAAAAAGTACATAACTCAGTTTTATTGTATCTGATAAGAAAATATTGCCTGTGTGTGTGTCTGCATTACTCCAGTGATGTGTCTAACTTGTAAATCAATTCATTTTGCAGAAATCAAATGAACAGCAAAATGGAGAGATAACAAAAGAAAGAGGTATTATGCCTTGCCATCATCCAGTCAAATATGAACCTGTTAGTCAGAACATGATCTAAGTAGGAGAGAATTTTGGAAATTGGTAACCCAAATAAATGGAATAAAATATCATATAATGTAATATAGCAGAGCCAGAATCTTCAAAAAGATTTTAAAAAATCTGCTGCAATAATTCTACATCTATGGTAAAAATGTATAATTGGGATAGCAAGTTTTAATTGGTTTAAATTCCTAAATTAGAAGTGAAGATAATTAGTTGGTTGGAGGTCATTTTTATTTGGCTAGGGCAAAATATTCAGATATGCCATGAGTCATTCTGCATGTGAATGCTCTGTGGGAATGATAAGGACTTTCATTTGCATTTTATAAAGTTTTAAAATGACAGACGAGCACAAATTATCTGATAGTTATTGAAAAGAAGTGCCACGGAAAGATTTCACGCAAGATTGTTTTGTAAATCCATGGGGTTATTACTAATTGAGTATTAGATGCTTCAGTGAAGTTGTGAGGAAAGCCAGACCTTTCCCAAGCTTAATTAGCTCTAAAACTCTGGAATAGCTTTTTTATTCTTCCCTTACAGTCTGGAGCATGCATTGTCCTAAGGGTTGAACATAGGAAACCAGAAAATGAATCATCCTGGGGGTCAAAATCCAAAAGAAATGTTTCCAAGCTCTGTTAGAGCTGTAGTGTATCTAGCTCGGTATTTTCTATGCCCATAGTTGACCAGCTGTCAAACCACTGGGTTTTGTACTACAGCTCCTAAAGTCTTTTACTAGTGAAATGATTTGTAGACCAAAATATCTGGAGAATTAAAGGTCCCCCGCTCCTGTGTTGACAGGCAGTAGTCCCACCTGGCAGTGCTGTGTATGGAGTGTGGCACCTTCTACATGCCATGCATGTACTTTGGATCCTTAGACTGTGCTTCGCAGTCATGTGAAGAGCACACTTTTGCATATTCATAACCAGCCTCCAGACATCTCAAAATATGGTGGGAGCAGAGGCTTGTTCTATTCTGAAACTGGATATGGTTCCAGGCTTCCCTAAGCCTTTGTTTGACACACATTGCTGCTATCACCTAAGCTTTAATAATGACAAATGATGAAGCCCATGATAAACAGTACAGAACCATTCCAGTCCTTTCACTGATGGAGTCTGTCATCCCATCACAACCAATAGTAGAAGTGGGCTGGTAATTCTATCCAGTCCATCAGTTCAGTTCCCATGGCTGGATATGGGGAGCCCCATAGGTCAGAGGAAGTTTGAGCCATTACATTTTTCTACAAAAAAAAATGGTCAGAAAATATGAATGTGTGATTAAACTGAAATACACACATCCTTTCTGTCAAATAATGCAGAGACAACTTGTATTTTTCTTCTTCCCTGTCAGCAAGCAGCCCTACATCTCCGTTAAGCCCCGTCATGGGGTCTCAGGTTCAACATGTGCCAGAATCTCCACGCAACGGGGAAGTGGTAACCCATACACATGTGCTCATATCTCACGAGCCCACAGTCAACCTAGACAGGTGAGAAACATGAGACTATTTGAAAGCACAGGTTTGTTTAATCATGTCTGATGTTTTCTTTTAACCAAGGTTAAAGGATATTAAAGCAAATCACACATGTTTCTTTCAATACCATTTTCAGCATTATTATCATCATCATCATCATCATCATTATTATTATATTTATTTATACCTTGTTTTATCTCTCCTGAAGGGAATTCAAAGCAGCTTAACATAAAAGCATCAGCATAACAATTAAAAATATACAAATATGCAAACATTAAAACAGGAGTAAATATAAACAGTATTTAAAAATCCACAGTTAAAAACAATTAGAACAAATGCAAATTTAAAAACCACAGCACCCCCTGAATTTAAATTAAAAAACATCATCTTTAAAAGCCTGTCTGAATAAAAAGGTTTTACCCTGCCTTCATCTGCTTTCCATCCCCCTTGTCAAACCCTCTGGGCTCTCGTCTGTGTCAGGCCAATTTTCTGTGATCAAAACTTGTAGCCAAGTAATATTTGAAATCATCATTTGTCTCCTAGTAGATAAGAGCATCTCCTTTAAAAAAAATTAATGAGAACTTTAAAAGCCCCTTTCTTCTATCTGTAGCTTGTTAGTATTGAAAACATGCTGCAGATATTATAATAATAGGCAACAATTGAGCCATAATGTTATGCATTACATGACCCCCAGCATGCCTCTAATTTTTAAAATCCCTTTAGCATCAGTAGAACTGGGCAAGTCATACACTCTCATCCCCAAAAACCTCGGTGTTAGGGTTGCCTTAGGGTCACCATAAGTCAGAAATGACTTGGAGTCAAGCAACAATTGATTTTAAATAGTGTCCTCAGACAGTGTAGCTGATCCTTCATTGCAGCTGGAAACATATTAGTTAACTCCCTATACATTTTCAGCATTCTATGTATTTATTTATTTATTTACGATATTTCTATCCTGCCTAGAGACCGATACTTTAATGGCTGGAGACCAATACTTTAAGAGTTTGAATAGGTTAGAGATCTTCCGCTGGTTTTGTAATAGGGTGTTGGTGTTATTGCTATTTTATTCATTTATATCCTGCCTTTCTCTCAATAACTCACTGAAATTTGATCTCATTTCCTTTTTTGGCTTTCTGTAATCTCAAAAAAATAATGCAGCATGACTTCAGTTATCTTTCAGAAGATTAAAACATTCCATATGCAATGTTTCTGAAATGGTATAGCCACAACCAGGCACCAAGAGTTTAAAGCATATTGTTGAATTTTGTGTGTGAATATGAACTTGTATTCTTTGCTATGGCTGGTGGTTTTCATGTCAGTATTATCACAAATCTCCTCTGAGTTTCAATCCAAACTTTACAGGAACCCAAGTTACTGAAATCTATATACATACAACATAGGTTCGGCATCTTCAATAACCTAGTCTGAAACAGATTCACTGTCATATTGACATGGAAATGCTCTGGTGTCCTTACTACATGTAGATTTCAATCTGGGTACTGTCCAACAATGCGGATCCATTTACCCATTGTGTTTTCTATTCACTTTAGTTAGAGCAGGGGTCCCCAAACTAAGGCCCGGGGGCCGGATCCGGCCCCCCGAGGGCATTTATCCGGCCCGCGGGGTGTGGAGAAGGTGGGGGAGGTGGTGGGCGAAGCAGCTTCGGGACCGCTTCCTCCTCCTCCTCCTCCCTGGGCCCAGCCGGCTCTTCTCCTGCCTTCAGGAAGGGGTCTGGCCTCATCCCGACGGCAGGAGAAGGGGGGGGGGGAGGCGGCGGGCGAAGCAGCTTTGGGGCCGCTTCGTCCTCTGCCTCCCTAGGCCCTGCCGGCTCTTCTGCCTCCGGGAAGGGACCACGAGCTGAGTGCTTCTGCAGAGCAGAGCCAGGCGGAGCAGCAGCAGCGTCCCAGGCATGGTGCGCCTCCCAAGCCTCTGCCTGCCAGGGCGGGGACTCCATGGGCTTCCCTGCAAGGCAAGGTCAGTGCGGAGGGAGCGAGGGAGGGACGGAGGGGTCTCCTTCCACCAGGGAAGCACCCGCCAAGACCCTCCTCCTCCTCTTCTTCTTCCTCCTTCTCTGCTGGGCAAGAACCCCCTCCCTTCACACACACACACACAGACACCATCTGGGTTGTAGATTTTGGGCTGTATGGCTGTGTTCCAGAAGTATTCTCTCCTGAAGTTCTCTCTTTGGTTCCATCCTTCCTTGTCTCTTTCCTTCCTTCCTTCCTTCCCTCCCTCTTTCTCTTTTTCGTTCCTTCTCTCCTTCTTTCCCTCTTTCACTTTTTTATTTCCTTCTCTCCTTCCTTCTCTACCTTTTTTCTTTCCTTTTCTCCTCCCCCCTCCTTCTTTCCCTCTTTCTCTCCCTCCTTCTCACCTTCCTTCCGTCTCTACCCTTCTTTCTTGCTTTCCTTCTTTCTCTCCTTCCCTCCTTTTCCCCCTTCTTCTTTCCCTTTCTTTCTCTCTTTCTCTCCCTCCTTCTCTCCTTCTCTCCTTCTCTCCTTCCTTCCTTCCTTCCTTCCTTCTCTACCCTTCTTTCTTTCCTTCTTTCTCTCCTTCCTTCTTTCCCTTCTTCTTTCCCTCTTCTCTCTTTCTCTCCCTCCTTCTCTCCTTCCTTCATTCTCTACCCTTCTTTCTTTCCTTCCCTCCTTCTTTCTCTCTTTTCTCTCCCTTCCTTCTCTCCCCTTCTTTCTTTCCTTCTTTCTCTCCTTCTCCCTTCTTTCTTTTCATCTTTCCCTCTTTCTTTCCCTCTTTCTCTCTCTCCTTCTCTCCTTCCTTCATTCTCTACCCTTTTTTCCTTCCCTCCTTCTTTCCCTCTTTATTTCTCTCCTTCCTTCTCTACCCTTCTTTCTTTCCTTCTTTCTCTCCTTCCCACTTCTTTCCCTCTTTCTCTCTTTCTCTCACTCCTTCTCTCCTTCCTTCATTCTCTACCCTTCTTTTTTCCTTCCCTCCTTCTTCCCTTCTTCTTTCCCTCTTTATTTCTCTCCTTCCTTCCTTCTCTATCCTTCTTTCTTTCCTTCTTTCTCTCCTTCCCTCTTCTTTCCCTCTTTCTCTCTCTTTCTCTCCCTCCTTCTCTCCTTCCTTCTCTATCCTTCTTTCTTTCCTTCTTTCTCTCCTTCCCTCCTTCTTTGCCTCCTTCTCTCCCTTTCCTTCCTTCTTTCCCCCTTTCTGTGTATGCGTTTTGTGTGTGTATATACATAGATGTGTGTGTTTGTGTATATATATATATATGTGGTTTTGTGCATGCATTGTAATGTATTTTTTTGGGGGGAGGTTGCTTTTTAAGTCTCTTCCACTGTGTTTTTCAGTGTTTTTATGGCGGATGGTCACTCGTTGGCCTGATAGATATATTTTGTCCAAATTTGGTGTCAATTCGTCCAGTGGTTTTTGAGTTATGTTAATCCCACAAATGAACATTACATTTTTATTTATATAGATTTTTCAAATTATAATCCGGCCCTCCAACAGTTTGAGGGACTGTGACCTGGCCCTCTGTTTAAAAAGTTTGAGGACCCCTGAGTTAGAGGAAGTAATTTCAGCCATAAGCCCTCCTACACTTTTCCCACAAGATTGTTGCACTCTGTGGGTGTTGGAAGGTATTTTTTCTGCTCTGCAGCTCTTCCTTGTATGACATCTTTTTTTTAAAGGCTGTGGAGAAAGCACCTTTTTTGCTGGCTGGAGAGAGAACTATTCTCTCCTTCACACTGGTCAAGATGTACTTTGGTAAAGAGAGTTGTACAGTGTGCATTCATGGCTTGTGAGCTCTTTTTGTTCAAAACATCGCAGTCTTCTCCCACAGATGTCCATAAATGGGTACCCAAAGTAACAGTGGCAACCAAATGATTAATCCACTCCTCGGCCATAACACTAAATTAATTTCCTTAAAATAGAAATATCTGCAGCATAGCAAGAAAAATTTACAGCTGCCAAAATTTGATTGTGCTTCAGATTAATTAGAATCTGCCACCTGCTGCCACTATTTATCTATGCATGTAACTATTATCTATCTGTTCAAACTGAAACCAAGTGATGCTAATTATAGACTATATTTTCAAAATCCTGTAAATTATATAGACACCACAGAGGATACTACTTGAAAAGAAACCAGCGGAGGGTCCTAGTAGCCTAAAATAAAGATGCTCATATCACATTTGCAAGGATATTTGAGTTATTTGGTTTTTACAGCACCTTCATTACCATGCTTTAAGTGCTAGAAGTTTATTTATTTATTTACCCTATTTATACCTCGCCTTTCTCTACCCCAAGAGGGACTCAAGGCAGCTTACATATGGCAGTTATTGAATGCCTTAAACACATACAACATTAAGCTTAAAACCTGCATTGTAACTCAATCTGCTTAATTAATGCCTGACAAATCTCTGCAATCAAACTAATGTAGTTGCACTTTTGTCTAAATATTTTTCTATTCCTTTCAGCAGTGCTTCCAAAGTCCTCTAGCAAAGGTTTTTCTCAGCTCTGCTGCCTCTTATCCATTCAGTTCTGTGGAAGGTGATAAATGGCCACTCTGATGTTGTTACATGGCAGTTCACATTTACCTGGATCACTGGCCATGCTTGTTGTGGATGGTGAAATTCTGCCCAGCAACATCTGGAGGGCCACAAGTTGACTATTCGTTCTATGATTAGATGTGCCAGAGGTTCAGTTTGCAGCCCTTGTGTTCTACCACTCAGTTTTGGATTGTATCCAGTGGTGATCTGCCAAAGAAAGAAAGTTATATGATAATTATTAGTGGAGGAGGAAGGCACTGATTTTTGTTTACCTGGTATTAACTCCTAGTCAACATTACAAGGGCTATCTTCCAAGTAAAATAGACACATAATGATACCCCATTTTGTAGGCTGGGATTGGAGTTGAATTCCAAATCTGCAAAAACTGGTGACTAAATTGGGACGTGATTCAGTCACAAGCAATATTAAATCTCATTGATTTCATCAAGTGAAAGTGCTTAAGTATATGACATTTTGTCTGTGCTATACTTCTGGATTCCAGTTTTCATGACCTACAAACATTATTCAATAAATAGTCAGTTATTACTTTTTGGGCTAGATTAGGACTCTGGGTGACCAGGGTCCCCACTCAACCATAAAAAACCTCACCGGGTAATATTGAGAAAATTACACTTTTTCATGCTTCAAGAAAGGTAATAACAGACATCCTATGAATGACCTAAGCAAAAAGATACAGTAATGCAGTTGCCTACTTTGCCTGGATCATACATAAATACCTTAATGGCATCTGTACTCTATAAAATGACGCGCCTGCTAAGGTTTCGATAAATTTAGATTGTATAAAAAAAACTCACCAATGAAATTGGTTTTTTTTTTTTTAATCTCAGTCCATTACTCATTTCATGTATTTCAGTAATCTTAACCCAGGAAAGCATCCAAATGAAAATGGAGTGACTATGCAGAATGAAAACTTTGAGGAGCTCATCAACTTACCCATGGGAACAAAACCATCCAGATTGGATGCCATGAACAATGATGAGAAGGAAAGTGCTGCCATTCCTTTGACCCCCATTTTGGCCTTTGAAGAGAAGGGGACACTAGGGCCGTTGCCTCAGGTAGACAATGTTCAGACACATCAAACAGCAGGTATGTTTGCCTTTAGCTGCTTTAAAACATCTAATTTCTTATTAGAGCGAAGTGTAGCATCTCAGCAGAATCTAGCAAATGTCTGGCTTTAGTTTATAAACAGGTCCAGAGCAAGGACTGAATTATAAACGCCCTATATTAAAAATATATATATTGATTTGATTTTGCATCAAAATACAGCCTAAATATGAGATTAAAGAGAGCATAGGGGCCAGAAGATTACTTTCACTCAACTTGTAGTTTATGGCACCAATATGAGACTAAAATGAATGAATTCAATGGAAAAAGGTTCCAAACCTAAGCTTCTTCTGCAACCAGTGAATTCAATGGAAAATGCTTCCACGCATAAATGTATTTTTTGACTATACAAGCATGTGCTTTTTAAGAAGCCAGTGGGTTTTGTTCATAGGAAAGTGCAGTTTCTCAAGTCGCTCCAGACACGACAAAAAAAAAAAAGGAAAGTTAGATGACAAGTTTATCTTTCTGACTTTTTGAGACAGACAGACAAGAAAACTTGTCTCATCTTTCATGATGAGATGTAGCCGTGACAGTATCTTTTTCTGATCAAGAATTCAACATTGTTGAAGCTGTGTCCTTGCCATTGACCACCACAGGGTTTTTTAAAAGTAGCTTTGGGGACCATATTCAGGCCACAATCTTCTCTTTTCTTATCCCTCCTTTAGAAGAATGGTGGGTGTAGGTTTTGTGAATTTCTCCCTTATAGCTTCCATACTGTTTAAGAGAGGGTCTCATAACCTTTCAGAAGAGACACAGAGACATAAGGGAGGAAGACGTCTTCTTCTTACCTCACTTCAAGTAAAATTCTGTTCATAGGGATGCAGGGTCCAAACTATTGTTGTTGATGTTAAAAGTGCACTTCACTTCACCCTTGGTAAATACCTGTTGTCTTTGCTAATTTGTTCTTTCCTTTCCTTGTAGAGGTGGTCTGATTCCCACCAATGAATTACCAAAGGCAACATAAAGGCCTCTGGCACCAATGGAGTCCTTCCATTCTATGAAGGAGTGTTGTCCTTTTCACACTCTTGAATTTTCTACGGATTGCTTGGACATCTCTGTGTTTGTTTGTTTTTTAAAGACGATAGTAAAACCAGCAGAAGAATTTATCGGGAATAGACTTGGATTATCTTTCTATCAAATAGATCTCAATACTAGAAAAATCATGTTTCATCTTTCATAATTTGCTTTTATCTGGCAAGTTCCGTCAATTAGCATAATGGCTATTTTCTGCATTCCTGAAGAGAGAGAAAAGATTAACTGGATTCTAACACCGATGAGTTGATTACTGGGATAATGGACCTGTTGGTTTGGTTTTGAAGGTGGGTATTTGGTTTTTAAAGGTATAATGTAAAATCAGAGATGAATCTTTTTACATTTTACTGATTGAATACTTGAAAAGTAAATGCCTCAGTGCTCTACAAGTAGGGCTACTGCGGTGTTGTTTCTTTTATTTAAACCTGTTGGTTTAAATATTATTGCAGAGAACTCTTAATTATGGGGGCAAAATATAGGCTTCTGTATCAGGTTCTTGTAAATGTAACTCCTACATGGACATTCTGTATATTTAGGCATCAGTACTGTCTTCTTTCATTTGCTCTTGAAAATAAAATAACACAGCAGGTTTTAAAATGTGAAAAATCAAAAGCATTATTTTTTCATGGATGAAATGAAAACCTGTTGTTATTCTAGATAATGTATTTATTAATTTTGTTCCGTACAAAATAAATCATAGAAAAAATGTTTCTGCTTCATAAATTAATGCACTTTGCCAAGAAGACCTCAGCTGATGACATCCATGAATCATCTCCAAATCTGAGATGATGAGGAATATCTGACTTACAATGTGTATAGCACACAAAAGGCGTGAGATTTCTGGAGAACAAGGTATTTCAGTGGTACAGTGATTCAGAATACAGAGCATACTCTGTAGGTGATAACCACAGCAAATTAAATATAATGGAATCTGAACTCCTATTGGGTGTTTATGAATACATAGCCTAGAGTTAGACTCTGGTGACTATATTCACTATCCCTACATATCGCCTAATTTATGGGACAAATGAGGATCATAAAAGTCTTCCAGACCTTCCTTACTGGACATCTGCTGCAATCAATGAGAGTCTGTTCACCTGTCACTATGACATATTTATGTGCTACTTAAGTGTAGTGCAGGGGTCCTTAAATTTTCCATGCTGAGGGCTGGCTCATGGCCCCTCAGACTACTGTGGGGCAGGACTATAGTTTTTAAAAAATTGATGAATTTCTATGCACACTAGGTAAAAGGAGGGTTCCCATCCTGCTGTATGCAGATGATACAGCCATTCTCTCCAGGTCTCGATCAGGACATAGAAAACATATAGAATACTGCGAAACAAGTGAGCTAAATATAAATTTTAGTTCTGGTCTTTGAAAGTAAATTTACAGAATATAAATGGTCTACTGAGAAATTCTCTCCAGAGCAGGTCAGAAGGAATTCACACCATATCCTGGAGAGTGCAGTCTCCAACAGTGATTCTAAATGCAAAGGCCTGCCGGGCAGCTAAGTTTTATTACACCAAAGGAGGACATTATGTCCTCCACTCACACTAAATCTGTGCACATTGCAAATGTCTTATTTGTAGTTCAAAAAAAGGAGAAAAATACAATATTTAAAATGAAGAATACTTTTAGCCAACATAAACTTACCTGTATTTCAAAGGCTGATGAGACCGTCAAGCTTAGGATTGTTGTTGCTGTGTGTCTTCAAGTTGTTTCAGTGTGAAGTTTAGAGTGGGGTGAGGGTGGTAACTGACCTTGGAGGGCTGCATCTGGCCTGCAGGCCTTAGTTTGGGGACCCTTGGTATAGTGGCTTGAATGTTAGGCTACCACTGTGGAGAATTGGGTTCAAATCCCTACTTGGCCACGACAGCCCACTGTGTGACATAAAGCAAGTCACAGAAAACCCCATGATAGGCCTGCCTTATAGTGCCATAAGTTGGAAATGACTTGAAGGCACACAATAACAACAAAACAGTTTAATTGATGTTATTTACAGAGTATGTATTTGCATGATAAAATTCAGTGCTGACTGCAAAGTGTTCTTATCTCAAAGTTCAGGTTAGTAATAAACCATCCCCTTCGTCATCTAGGCCTGCGGGGGGGAGGATGAAGCTCGAAATTTTGGATGAAAAACATATAACTTTCTTTTTCATTAAAGATAATTATACAAACGGCCTCCAAGCTGCAAACATCCAACTTACAAGTGACTCATAGTTATAAATGATGGGTCTCGGGGGTACGGTTCTGTTGTGGCTCCAGCCCTTCCTGGAGGGACGAACCCAGATGGTGAAGCTGGGAGATGCCTCCTCGGATCCCTGGCCTTTGACCTGTGGGGTCCCGCAAGGCTCTATTCTGTCTCCCATGCTTTTTAACATCTACATGAAACCGCTGGGAGAGGTCATCCGGAGTTTTGGAGTTGGGTGCCATCTCTACACAGATGACACACAACTCTACTACTCTTTTCCACCTAATTCCAAGGAGGCCTCTCGGGTGCTGGACGAGTGCCTGGCCGCTGTGTCTATCTGGATGAGGATGAACAAGCTGAAGATCAATCCCGACAAGACAGAGGTCCTCCTGGTCGATTGTAAACCGGATCGGGGTATAGGGTGGCAACCTGTGCTGGACGGGGTTACACTCCCACTGAAGCCACAGGTCCACAGTTTGGGAGTCCTCTTGGACTCATCGCTCACGCTTGAGGCCCAGGCGTTGGCGGTGTCCAGGAGGGCTTTTGCACAATTGAGACTTGTGCGCCAGCTGCGACCGTACCTCGTGAAGGCTGATCTGGCCGGGGTGGTCCATGCCTTGGTCACCTCTAGATTGGACTACTGCAATGCGCTCTACGTAGGGCTGCCCTTGAAAACGGCTCGGAAATTCCAACTGGTCCAACAGGCAACAGCCAGGATGTTAACCGGGGCTCATTACAGAGAGAGGTCAACCCTCCTGTTTAAGGAGCTCCACTGGCTGCCGTTTATTTTCCGAGCCCAATTTAAGGTGCAGGTGTTTACCTACAAAGCCCTGAACGGTTTGGGACCACCCTGCCTGCGTGACCGCATCTCCATTTATGAACCCACACGTTCACTCCGGTCATCTGGAGAGGCCCTGCTCGTGATCCCGCCCGCGTCGCAAGTGCGCTTGGTGGGGACGCGAGACAGGGCCTTTTCTGTGGTGGCCCCCCGACTCTGGAACGCCCTCCCAAAAGACCTTAGACAGGCCCCTTCGCTGGCAGTCTTCAGAAAGAACTTGAAGGCCTGGCTGTTCCGATGTGCCTTTTCAGATTAGGAACCCCCAATACCAAGTCCTAGAAGCACTTTAGTAGAACCAAGATCACTGCACACTGCACTTATTTTACAATCCTACATTCCTCCTGCCACATCAGCACTTTTAATCCTGTACCCACTACTCTGGCCGGCCCAGTTTTAATAGTGTCTTGTTGTATTGTTACTGTTTTTGTTCTCTGCTTAACTGTTTTTAATTTGGTTCAGGTATTGTATTGTTGTATTGTGTTTTGGGGCTTCGGCCTGTGTAAGCCGCATCGAATCCTTCGGGAGATGCTAGCAGGGTACAAATAAAGATAATAATAATAATAATAATAATAATAATAATAATAATAATAATAATAGAGGGTGAGACAACAGGAAGTGAGAGAAATCTATCCCATGGAAGGGAAATTCATTCATAAAAGAGGTATCATGGAGAGAAAAAGTGTCTCAACTGACACTTTAGCATCCATCCTTGTTTCCACAGCAAGCCAGATGTTTCAAAATCTAATTCTCGCAAGGACAGAAAGTGAGGTGAAATCTTCTGAACATGGGCACAGATAGCAAAACAAACGCCACATGGGTGTTAACACTTTCTTATGCTACCCAAAGCTCTCCCTCTCTCTATGTGTGTGTGTGTGTCATGTGTGATCAATAATGTGCCAAAAACAATTATTAATTAATTTACTGTATTTGTATACTGCCTTTCTCAGCCCGCAGACAGCTCAAGGCGGGTTACAAGGCAACAATTTGATGCTCACAATACAATAAATATAATTAAAATCATTAATATATAATATTAAACCACAACAAAATCAATGCAAACACAAATCATTAGCATCTCCTTGTTAAAGCACTGTCCAGTGCCATCATCTAGTCATTCCATTTTCCTATGTCAGTTACTCTGCATTTGCAAACACTTGCTCAAAAAGCCATGTCTTGACTTTTCCCCCAAAATGTTAAAAGGGAGGGGGACGATCTGATATCCATAGGGAGGGCGTTCCATAGCGGAGGGGCCACCACTGAGAAGGCCCTGTCTCTCGTCTCTGTCAGGCATACTTGTGATGAAGGCGGGATTGAGAGCAGGGCCTCCCGAGACGATCTTAAGGTCCTAGATGGTTCATAAGGGGAGATGTGTTCGGACAGGTAGGTTGGGCCATAATAAACACACAATATAAAACAAGATTCTAATAACATATAAAACAACGTTTAAGCTCAAAACAGTGCCCAATAACCTATCATAAGAACTGTCGTAAAACATAGCCAACTGCAAACAGGAGCAGGCAATAGGAAAGTGCACATTTTAGCGAATGAACTAGGGCCTGGGGCGAAAGTGTGGTGCTGTGGCAATAAGCACAGACCATTGGGAGTAGACATTCTCAAAGGCTTGTCCAAACATCCAAGTCTTTGTATGTATTGATTGACAGATTGTCAATCAATACATACAAAATGCTGTAGAAAGAAACCTGCAGCACCACCTCTGATCATTTCTTGCCAAGAAAATCCTATGAAATTCATGGAGTTGCCCTAAGGCCCATACAGGCATTTCAAAAAGGAAAAGGCCCGGTAAGAAGCAGTGTAGTGAACTTTAGAGTCAAGTGTTTCTGATTTCCACGGGGGACCCTGGAACCAAACCCCGGCAGGCACCAAAAATCCACCAATGAAAATGAAAAACGAAACAAAACCCACGACGTCACCCTTCTGCTGAAAAGGTTTTAAATTGGGCCTCATCACACGAGAGAGAAAAAAATCCACTTTAAATCCTGCAGAATTCTGGGGTTTGCAGTTTAAGGAGGAGCCTTTAACAGCCTCACTAAACTACAAACCCCAGAATGCTGCAGGAGGCAGAAACCGGATTTCAAGTGATTTTTTTTTCTCTAGTGTGATGAAGTTAAAATGAGGGACCATAGCTGTATCTGCACTCTAGAAATCAGACAGTGCTTCAATTATCATGGCTCAATGCTATGGTGAGATTGGGTTGTCGTAGCTTTTTTCAGGCTATATGGCCATGGTCTAGAGGCATTCTCTCCTGCATCTATGGCAAGCATCCTCAGAGATAGTGAGGTCTGTTGAAACTTGGCAAAAGGGGTTTATAGATCTGTGGAATGACCAAGGTGAGACAAAGGACTCTTGTCTGCTGGAGCTAGGTGTGAATGTTTCAACTGACCACCTTCATTAGCATACAATGACCTGACTGTGCCTGGGGCAAACTTTTGTTGCAAGGTGATGAGATGTCCTTGTTTGTTTCCTCTCTGTTGTTGCGCTATTGCAATTGTAGAGTTTTTTTTATACTGGTAGCCAGATTTTGTTCATTTTCATGGTTTCCTCCTTTCTGTTGAAATTGTCCACATGCTTGTTTGTGGACATATGCGAGATTGTTGCGTGAGTGATTGATCCTTCTCTGCCAGAGAAGAGGCCTTTGGTGTCCCAGCAAACTACAACCCCCAGGATGCCATAGAAGAGAGTCATGGCTGTTAAAGCCGCGTCCACCCATTTGCCTGCCAAACAGGAAACACCACGCCTCCCGCGCATGCGCACCTGAACAGATCCACGCTCTCTCCCCGCCTTTCTTTAACAGAAGGAAGTGTCACGTGACTCTGACAGAAGGGCGCCGCTGGCTGAGGCTCGCCATCTTTCCTGTGGGCACCAGAGGGCGCCAAAGGGGGTGAGTCGATTATTTGCTGACTCTCCCGGAGCGGAAGTGACGCGCTCGTCCTCTTTGGAGCGTCGCAATAACTTCTCGATGGTTCCCCCGCCCCCCTCCATTTCTTTTCCTTCCACCGAGGCTGGAAATGGCTGCCGAGCGGTGAAAGGGTTGCAGCGGGAGCGGTCGGCCAGAGAAGGGTGAGGCAAAGCAAGGCGAGGGGCTGAGGAGAAGCGGGCGGGGAGGGCAAGGATGGCGCGGCGGTTGGCTTCCCTCCTCAACCTTCACTGGCGACCGTTGGGCTCTCCCCGCTCACCCGCCCTTTCGGAGTTCTGTGGCGCGAGGAGGCCTTTGGTCGCGCGGCCTAGCTTGCCCCTCCCCCTTCGGTTGGCCGTTGCGGGGCTTCGCAGGCTCTCCGAGAATGCTCTCAGCGCTTCAGGGGCTCGCGCGCCCTCCGCCTATCACTCAAACCGCGGTGGGCGAGGCCTGAGAGGGCGGGGGGGGGGGAGGAGGAGGGGAGCCCTTTCCTCTGTATTTATTTTATTTGTGTGGTTGGCGCGCCCTCCCGCCTCCCTTTCCCTGCCTCTGCCCCACGTGAACGTGGCCTTTGGGGCGGGCGAGGGAATACCTATCTTGGCGCATCTCTTTTCCTCTCCCCTGCGCCAAGCCACTTCTGATGTCTCGAACCCCCCTTCTCTGAAATGCTTGGGGCTAGAAGGGTTTAGGATTTCAGGGAGCCCCCCTCCCCATCACAAGATGTTGGAATATGCCTCTCTATTTTTATATACGCACGTAATGAGAGATTTTGGAAATGGGACCCATTTATATGTCCTATGCGCCTCAGGTACACAAGACTGCAGGTGGTTTTATAATTTATTTATTTTTTTTTAGAAATGTGCATGAAGTAGATATTACGTACACTGATCGGAATTTCAATCGCCATGCGGACGATTTTGGAGCATTTTGTAATTCTGAATAAGAGATGCTCGATTTGTGTTACGAAAACATCTTTATTGGGTTGTAGGTTTTTTGGGCTATATGGCTATGTTCTAGAGGCATTCTCTCCTGACGTTTCGCCTGCATCTATGGCAAGCATCCTCAGAGGTAGTGAGGTCTATTGGAACTAGGAAAAAGGGTTTATATATCTGTAGAACGACCAGGGTGTGGCAAAGAACTCTTGTCTGTTGGAGCTAGGTGTGAATGTTTCAACTGACCACCTTGATTAGTATTTGATGGCCTGGCAGTGCCTGGGGTAATCTTTTGTTGAGAGGTGATTAGATGTGCCTGATAGTTTCACCTCTCTTGTTTTGCTGTTGTAATTTTTGTTGTAACATCTTTAGTAATCTCAACCTTCCTAATGCCACAACCCCTTAATACTGTTCCTCGTGTTGTGGTGACCCCCATAACTGTTACTTCATAACTGTAATTTGGCTACTGTTATGGGTCGTAATGTAAATAACCAATAGGCAGGATGTATTTTCATTCACTTGACCAAATACCGGGTATGCCCAAATTGGAATACTGGTAGGGTGGGTGGGTGGGTGGGAGCAGATTGATTATGTCATTTGGGAGTTGTAGTTACGTGGATTCAAAGAGCATTCTGAACTTCCCCAACAATGGAATTGAACCTCACTTGGCACACAGAACTCCCATGACCAACAGAAAATACTGGAAGGGTTTGGTGGGCATTGACCTTGAGTTTTGGAGTTGTAGTTAACCTACATCCAAAGAGCATTGTGAAATCAAACAATGATGGATCTGCACCAAACTTGGCACAAATACTCAATATGCCCAAATGTGAACACCGGTGGAGTTTCAGGAAAACAGACCTTGACATTTGGGTGTTGTAGTTGCTGGGGTTTATAGTTCACCTACAATCAAAGAGCATTCTGAACCCCACCAATGATAGAATTGGGCCAAACTTCCCACAGAAAACCCCCATGGCACCTGAAAATACTGTGTTTTCTGATGGTCTTTGGTGACCCCTCTGACACCCCCACATGACCTCCCCAGTGGTCCTGACCCCTAGGTTGAGAATTCCTGACTTAGATAAAGCATTAAAGGCAAAGTCTCCAATGACCTACTTGCAAGCAAACTAGTCATATGTGGGCTAGGCAATGCTACTGTTAGGTGGATCTGTAAATGGTTAAGTGAAGGAACTCAAATGTGCTCACCAATGCTTCCTCTTCATCCTGGAAAGAAGTGATGAGTGGCATCCTGTAGAGTTCTTTCCTGGGGCTTGTCCTGTTCATCACCTTTATTAATTACTTAGATTAAATGAAAGGTTAGAAGGCATGATCACCAAGTTTGCAGATGACACCAAATTGGGAGGGATAGCCACTACTCCAGAAGACAGGAGCAGAATTCAAAGCAATCTGAAAATATTAGAGAGATGGGCCAAAACTAACAAAATGAAGTTCCACAGTGACAAATTCAAGATACTCCACAGGCAGAAAAAAATGAAATGCAAAGATACAGAATGGAGGATGTCTGGCTCGACAGCAGTACGTGTGGAAAAGATCTTGGAGTTCTCGTGGACAACAAGTTAAACATGAGCCAACAATGTAATGCAGTGGCAAAAAAGCCAATGGGATTTTGGGCAGCATAAATAGTATAGGGTCTAGATCCAGGGAAGTCATGCTACCCCTCTGTTCTGCCTTGGTCATACTACACCTGGAATACTGTGTCAATTCTGGGCACCGGAATTGAAGGGAGATCTTGACAAGCTGGAATGTGTCCAGAGAAGGGCGACAAATGATCAAGGGTTTGGAGAACAAGCCTATGAGGAACAGCTTAAAGAGCTGGGTGTGTTTAGCCTGAGGAGACACGATAGTCATGTATAAATATGTGAGGGGAAGTCATAGGGAGAAGGGAGCAGACTAGGACACGGAACAGTGGCTTCAATCTATAGAAAAGGAGATTATACCTGAACATTAGGAAGAACTTCCTAACTGTGAGAGGTGTTCAGCAGTGGAACTCTCTGCCCTGGGGTGTGATTAAGGCTCCTCCTTTGGAGGCTTTAAAACAGAGGCTGGATGGCCATCTATTGTGATGCTTTGAATGAGATTTTCCTGCTTCTTGGCAGAATGGGGTTGGACTGGATGGCCCACAAGGTCTCTTCCAACTCTATGATTCTATGAAAAATAGCAACAGCATTTGATACTTCAGCAGCACTAATCCAGAAGTTACTGAAGATAAGGAAATTTAAATGTCAACTTTTCTGTTTCCACGACAAGTTGTGGAGGTGTTTTTTTTTTTCATATTTCCTGAGACACCTATGAAAGTATGCTAGAAAATTTGTGGCTCTCTAGCTTTTAAAAGTATATACCGTGACACATTAGTATGTTGGCTGCAGTGTGTAGTACAAACATAACAATGTCTGTGAAATAAGCAATAAATCATATTTTGAAATATTTAAATGAAAGGTTTTCATGAGGTATGTTGTGTCCTCCATGTCATTATTGCAACTTCTATACGAGGCTATATCTCTTCTAAGGGTTTGGCTAAATCTCTAATTTGCAAGTAAAGCTGAATTACTGTGTAACAAAATGATACATGACTCAAAAAGGTATATGACCAATTGGAAATGTTTGGAAAGTTCTGCTCTAGATGATATTGAAGAAGTTAGCACTGTGTAGTGGGTGAGGCATTGGATTATGATTCTGGAGACCAGGGTTAGATTTCCTACATGGTCTTGGAAACCCATTGAGTGACCTTGGACAAGTCACACACTCTCAGCTTTAACAATCCCCATGTTAGAGTTGCCTGTGTAGTGTCGCCATCAGTTGGAAATGGCTTGAAAGTGAACAGCAACAGAAATTTTGTTGGACTGCAGCCTTCAGCCTCATTGGTGATGGCATAGGGATGACAGGAGGTTTAGTCCAACAGTATCTGGTATGTTATACCTTACCTATCTGTGCTCAATGGCTTAAATCCAGTTGATAGTCCCAGCTGTAGTAGATACATTAAGACAAGTGCACCCTGATAGGCGTGGATTTACCAAGGTGCCATTGATTAAAGGTCTGCTTTCACTGGGGTACAGTTTCTCTTGGTTAGAATCTAAGGGAAGGCAATAAACATATTATATAGATATTAATACCCCTTTGACATATGAAATTAGCGGCACATGTGGGCAAAGTAGAGTATGATAGTTTCCTTTGTGTGTGACTGAGAAACCTGATCTAAAATACACAAAAGAAAAGAGCTGAACAATTTTACCACTATCCCAACAGACACATATGGAAGAATGGATTTTCTCTCTTCTTGCAGCCCCACATGATCCCAGAAGCTGCTCTGGAGAGTTGGAAAACTTACGTGGAGCAAATGAGGGTGGTTAAAGGAAGTGGAAGGGAAAAAGTGTGTTCCCGCAACCTTGTCTTATTTTTTGTGAACCTTGTGTACACAAGACGAATGCTTCTGCAAACAATTTCACATGTGAAGAAAAAGCATGTTATTAGACGTGAGACAAGTGTCGCCACATTTCTAATTTCTATAAATATAAAAAAGCAAGGTTCATCATAAGGTACTATGTTTCTTTGGGTGTCCTTTGATGAATTGGGAATACCACATACATAATAGTACTGTAAGTGTAATTTTCTATGCTGAATTCCTTTATGTAACAATTTAGGTTGGGCTGAGGATTGGGAACAGGGTATAGAGAGCAAAAACATGACTCATGCTAGGTTTTAAGATAAAGGGCTTGAGTTCAGGCCTCATCTCTTCAAATCAGGACTTTTGATCATAATCTGGGTGGCTGGTTGTTCAGAAATGTAGGTTGTACCAGAGTGCCCACTGTTTTGTAGATGTTATTTCTGAAATGTGACAACTTGTTTAAAATGCTTAATATACTTGTGTATTAGTCTAGATTTTTTTTTGGTCAAAATATTGACCCAAAATATCAGAGTCATCATTTCTGTGTAAGTATGCTACCTTAACTGTTACTAGTCTTTCCCGAGACAGGCTAAGTTCTCACCCTTTGTCATTCTACTCAGAGAATGCTTTCAGTCACCAAATGATCTTAATTTATCCATAATTTTGGTCCTTCAACTTGTACATTAGGTCACCTTATACAAGAGTATTGCAAATATTGCAGTTACCTATGTAGTTATACTTTTAGGGAACAGGCTACAGGCCAGAACACTTTCTGAAATTTTACTTACGTATTCTTACTTTTTGAAAAGTAGCCCATAACACCAATATGTTTCTGAATAACCAGCACAATAAACTAATATGCTGTGATTTAGTGTTGCAATGATTGTTCATCATATTATAAATCTAGTATATTGAAATACTCCCACACCCCATTCCAGGCATACGTTTTCAGGCTATAGTAGAGTCTTGCTTATCCAATATAAATGGGCTGGTAAAATGTTGGATAAGCAAAACAGTTGGATAATAAGGAGAGATTAAGGAAAATCCTATTAAACATAAAATTACATAACGATTTTACAAACTGAGCACAGAAACATCATGTTTTATAACAAATTCACAGAAAAAGCAGTTCAGTACATGGTAACATTATGTAGTAATTAATGTATTTACAAATTTAGCACCAAAACATCGTATTGAAACAGCTGTAGATCCGGGTGGGAGACATACTGTGTTGGATAATATAGAACGTTGGATGAGCCAAGGTTAGATAAGCGAGACTCTACTGTATTTAAAAAACATAGATTGACAACAGTTTGTATAATCAAATAACATTACTTTTTTTTTCTTTAAACAGGAATTGATTTGAGTGTATGCTAAGAATTTAAATTCTTGTGAAGTATTGCAAGGTAAGATAAATGGCTGCCTATTTTAATGATGTATTTTTAAGGCTAGACCATTGTTGGGTTGTTTCTGTTTTGACGAAGGCATATAAAACAATCTAGGTTTAACTACAACAAACTACATAACTCTCAACATATGCAGTGTATCTTCTGGTGATGTCAGGCCATTTTATTTTAAACATGAATATCTTCACCACTTCGTGCTTTTGTAAAAAGCACATCTATAAAAGGTTGATCTAGATTTAAGTTTTTGTGGACACAGAAATAAAATCAAGAAATAAAATCTCATATTACTTAAGGAAGCCTTGTGTACAACTTTTAAAAATAAAAATGTGTATATCAGTGTAAGCAGAGAAAAAACAGCAGTACAGAGGAAAATGGATTAGAGATAAAATATACTTGATGTGAATATTTGAAAATAATAACAGAATGTGTGTATGTTCCCTGTGATGCTTTCCAGTGACCTTTCTTGTTAGCACAAAATGGAATTTTATACACTATTCTTAGGTGTTCCCATTTAGACAATTTCACTGTATTTGGAAAAACATTTTGGAAGGGAAGGGGCTGCTTTATGTTTGAACTGTTTAGTACACATTACCTCCCATATTACTATTGTACTGATATACAGAATTTGAATAGAATTTTCAAATAAAAGAATTTGTTACAATGATGTTGCAATGAATTTTATCAATTAAGACATGCTTCTCTTTACATATTGGAGTTATTTACTTCAAATCCAGGTCAGCTTGTTTTCCTGATTTCTGTTGGAAAGGTGCAAACTCTTGGAGAAGAAATGGGTCGTTCTAACACAAGATCACATTCTTCAAGATCAAAGTCTAGATCTCAGTCCAGTTCAAGGTCAAGATCGAGATCACATTCCAGAAAAAAGAGATACAGGTACATTTATTGCATTTTGTTATTTCAGTATTCTTCCTTCCTTTTTTGACATCTCAAAATAATATCTACTGATATTCCATGAAATGTGAAAGTATATGCTAAAAGTTACACGTTGTGTTCACGGATAATAATAAACCATAAGGGCAAATGAAAATACAGTAAATAAATAAATAAAATAAATAAAATGTGGCTAGCTGAATCAGTCTCCACCATTCCCACTTCACACCACTTGATTAATTATCAATACTATTTTGGAAATGTTCATTTATGTATCTTGTTTATTGTTAAATCCGGTTTATTTGGAACAAGCCAAACTCAGACTATGGGCAATGGTTTGTGTAAACCAGAATTAACTTTCACAATTCAGCTTTTGAATGTACAGTGTGGTCACTGTGTTGGTCATATCTAAAGGCTGACATATTGATCTTATTGAGGATTCAAATAATATACATATACTGTTCTGTACCCAACACAATTGCAAGGCTGGAGAGACGTGATTGTGCTCTCCCTTATGAGCCCCTATTAAAAATGTCATAGGGTATCAGCGAAGGCAACACTGAGCCCCAGCTGCCAGAAAGGGAACCTCTCCAGCCACCCACTTCTCCCTTCGAGCAACTTCTTCAAGGATATTGGTGACAGCAGTGGCACTCCTACTCAGTTATTCATGAACAACTGAGCAATAGCATGAAAGTGGCAAAAATTGCCATGCACCTGTGAAAGTTACTTCTTATCTTGTGATCTGCAATAGCAGTGCTCCTGCACAGTTGTTTGTGAATTAATGAACAGGAGTGCTATTGCTGTTTATCGCCATGCTTCTGTGGAAGCTTCTCAAATGTAGAAGTGGTCAATTAACAGGAGGCAGGGAGCCTACAGAATGCATATCTAGTGGCACACCTGACTACTGGGGATTGGCACTACAACATTTTAAAATGAGTTGTGGGCACCCACATCTCTGGGTATCCACTGAACATCCTGAAATCAATCTCTCAAGGATACAGGGAGCTCACTATAGTACTTGCTTGCCTAGACTTATCATTTCATGCAGAACCATGGCATACCATGACACCTGAATGTGGATAGTAGTTTGAAGCTTGTTTTGACATTCTGTCTTGCATTGAATACTAATTTATTCAGACAATAATTATGCAATATGACTTAAATAACTTCATACTCATTGTAAATAGTTTGCTTACTGGGAACTGTCATTGATGAATATTACTCTATGACTAATATTTTGGATCTTGGACAATGTATTGCTTTTGGGAATCATGAATTGTCTGGATACTTAAGAATTCATTTTAATCTTAGTTCTAGGTCCCGGTCTAGAACATATTCACGGTCTCGCAGTCGGGATCGTGTTTATAATAGAGATTACCGCAGAGATTACAGAAATAATCGAGGAATGAGGCGCCCCTATGGCTATAGAGGAAGAGGTAGAGGATATTATCCTGGAGGTGGAGGTAGATATCATCGTGGTGGTTACAGACCTGTCTGGAACAGAAGACACTCTCGAAGTCCTCGACGAGACCGCTCACGTTCCAGAAGTCCAAAGAGAAGGTCAAGATCTTCTCAGAGGTCTCGGAGCAGATCTCGACGATCCTACAGATCTTCCAGATCTCCAAGGTCATCATCATCTCGTTCTTCATCTCCATATAGCAAGTCACCTGTCTCTTCAAAAAGACGCGGATCATCAGAGAAACAAGCAAAGAAATCTGAGGCAGCTACTTTGCAAGAGAGCCCTTTAAAAAACAAATCACAAGAGGAAGAGAAAAATACATTTGAACATGACCCATCTGATCCCCTAGATGACTTCAGTAAATCAGCAGCAGCTTCAGGTGATATTTGGCCTGGTCTTTCAGCATATGATAACAGCCCAAGGTCTCCCCATAGTCCCTCTATTGCCTCCCCACCTAGTCAGAGTTCTTCATGTTCTGATGCTCACTTACTCAGCACCGTTCACTCAGCAAAAGACACACCTCAACACTCACATTCCATTCAGCATAGCCCTGAGAGGTCTGGGTCTGGTTCTCTTGGAAACGGTTCCAGTCGCTACAGCCCTTCCCAGAATAGTCCCCTGCATCACATTCCTTCAAGAAGAAGTCCTGCAAAAGCTGTTGCATCACAGAATGCTCCTCGGGAGGAGACTCGTGTGCGCTCTTTCTATCCGGAGGCTGGAGAACCTGAAAGTTCAAAGGGTGCCAAATTTCTGAAAAGGTAAGAACTATGATTGCAAAAATAAAGGCATTTAATTCAGTTGAGTGAGCAGTATAAAGACAGTTCTGTTGGTATGTGCAATGTACAATGCAAAGTACTAGAATTTTCTCCAGTTTTATTTGCATATGAATGAGTTGTGATGTAGAAATGTGAATAAGAACATTTGATGCTGGTATGACAGTTTAGATTGATTTTAGTTTGGGTGGACAAAATATAACCTTCCAGATGTTTAACTCTCAGCATTCTTGTCAGCACAGATCACACTTGTCAAACACAAACCCCTTGGGCCAAATCCACCCTACCACCTTATTTTTACGTGGCCTGCAAGGCTTTTAATGGCAGGGCATTGTTTCATTTATACTGTCTTCCAGTTACAAACGGCCCTTTGTGGCCCTTGTTAAAAATGAGTTCAGCATCTCTAGTATAGACAATAGTGAGAAAATGTTGGGAGTTGCAGTCCAGCAACATCTGGAGATCCATACTTTCCCATCACTGAGTTAAATTGAGATGGTTTCAACATCACTGAGTTAAATTGAGATGGTTTCAACATTTAAAGCACCAGTAGAAAATACCAGTTTATATAAATGATTCCTATTGAGTTTCACTGGCATTGTTTATTTTATTTTTAGTAATGGTGTGCAGCCCTGCTCACTAATATTTTAAAGATGTATTTTTTCCACCACCACCCTGCCTGCCTGTATTACAAATGTTTCATCTTTTGTTCTGGATAACATATAATACAATGGGATTATCACTCACCCTCAACTCCCCCTTAGCCTTCCCTGCTTACTTAGTATTGCTCACTAAAGTACTTTAACTTACAAATCTATACAGCATCTAAGATAATATATTTTACATAAACTTTTTTTTACCAAAAAAAAATTATGTTCTTTTTATTAATACATAAAATAATACATGATATCACCTGAGTCAAACTCTGGATGTTACACCAGTACATTGAAATGATAAGAAATAATGCTTATATATTTAAAATGTTTGTTAAGCAGTATAGCTAAAACACACATTTCTCTAAGTCAAGGGGGTATTATTGTGACTTCTTAAGTTTTTCAGAAGTTGAAGATTGTCTCTTGCTTTGTAGGTATGTTGTTCTGCTGTGTGGCTGGGAGGGTGATATTTGCAGCACATACATCTGGAGTACATTCAGTTAGGGAAAATTACTTATGGGAAACTTTTAAATTGCTGCTTTGCAAAGTGGTGTGCTAGGTTGCTCTGATAGGAAAGATTTCATATTTGTTATGGTTTATTTGTAGGCATATAAGTGAAAGTAAGAATTTAGTCCATAAGTGTGCTACCTTTTTGAAATGAATCTACCTACTGTACTGTGCAGGATTGCACAGATCAATTTGCTTCTCAGTCATGTTTCCTCCCTGAGATTCATTTACATTTTCTCATGAAGGAATAATATGTTTTCACTAACTGATATTTAATAAAAGAATTGTAAATATAATGGAAAATTTGAGATGAACTTGAATAGAAATCAGATTTACATTTAGAATGTATAAGATGATGATGATAATAATAATAATAATAATCACAACAACAACAGAATGGAGACTTGAAAATATATTGCCTTGTTCCAGTGGTTTCTTGGCTAGTAGTTTACAATGTAATGATTTTACGCATGATCCGTTGTTACATCTTATGTAAATAGTTCACAGTTAAGCTAGTGTCTGGTCTGAATGTTTAAGCTCAAATTAAAATTATTCATAAATAAGTTCAATAGTGGGGGGGGTGTTTATTTTAGAGTGGCATTATAAATGTTTGAAACCACTCAATACATTATGTCAACAATAAAGAAAAATGTAGGAATGATGGGAAGAAAAAAATCTAGTAGCACTGTTGAGACTAATCAGTTTATTTCAGCACGAGTCCATGTTTAGTTTCAGCACGGGCAATGCTCACAGGGGATAGGGAAAAGGCAGAACTACTTAATGCCTTCTTTGCCTCGGTCTTCTCACAAAAAGAGAGTCTTCAACCTCAGCAAGATGGAGTGGATGAGGGATTGGAGGACATCCAACCCCAAATTGGGAAAGAAGTCATCCAGGAATACCTGGCCGCTCTTAATGAGTTCAAGTCCCCAGGGCCAGATCAACTACACCCAAGAGTACTGAAGGAACTAGCGGAAGTCATTTCGGAACCATTGGCAACCATCTTTGAGAGTTCTTGGAGAACGGGAGAAGTTCCAGCAGATTGGAGGAGGGCCAATGTGGTCCCAATCTTCAAGAAGGGAAAAAAGGACGACCCAAACAACTACCGTCCGGTCAGCCTCACGTCGATACCGGGCAAGATTCTGGAAAAGATTGTTAAGGAAGCGGTCTGCAAACACTTAGAAACAAATGCAGTCATCGCTAATAGTCAACATGGATTCATCAAAAACAAGTCATGCCAGACTAATCTGATCTCTTTCTTCGATAGAGCTACAAGCTGGGTAGATGCGGGGAATGCCGTGGATGTGGCGTACCTGGATTTCAGTAAGGCCTTCGACAAGGTCCCCCATGACCTTCTGGCAAGGAAACTAGTCCAATGTAGGCTAGGCAAAACTATGGTGAGGTGGATCTGTAATTGGTTAAGTGGACGAACACAGAGAGTGCTCACTAATGCTTCCTCTTCATCTTGGAAAGAAGTGACAAGTGGAGTGCCGCAGGGTTCCGTCCTGGGCCCGGTCCTGTTCAACATCTTTATTAATGACTTAGATGAAGGGCTAGAAGGCATGATCATCAAGTTTGCAGACGACACCAAATTGGGAGGGATAGCCAATAGTCCAGAGGACAGGAGCAGAATTCAAAACGATTTTGACAGATTAGAGAGATGGGCCAAAACTAACAAAATGAAGTTCAACAGTGACAAATGCAAGATACTCCACTTTGGCAGAAAAAATGAAATGCAAAGATACAGAATGGGGGACGCCTGGCTCGAGAGCAGTACGTGTGAAAAAGATCTTGGAGTCCTCGTGGACAACAAGTTAAACATGAGCCAACAATGTGATGTGGCGGCAAAAAAAGCCAATGGGATTTTGGCCTGCATCAATAGGAGCATAGTGTCTAGATCTAAGGAAGTAATGCTACCCCTCTATTCTGCTTTGGTTAGACCACATCTGGAATATTGTGTCCAATTCTGGGCACCACAATTCAAGAGAGATATTGACAAGCTGGAATGTGTCCAGAGGAGGGCGACTAAAATGATCAAGGGTCTGGAGAACAAGCCCTATGAGGAGCAGCTTAGGGAACTGGGCATGTTTAGCCTGAAGAAGAGAAGGCTGAGAGGAGATATGATAGCCATGTATAAATATGTGAGAGGAAGCCACAGGGAGGAGGGAGCAAGCTTGTTCTCTGCTTCCTTGGAGACGAGGACGCGGAACAATGGCTTCAAACTACAAGAGAGGAGATTCCATCTGAACATTAGGAAGAACTTCCTGACTGTGAGAGCCGTTCAGCAGTGGAACTCTCTGCCCCGGAGTGTGGTGGAGGCTCCTTCTTTGGAAGCTTTTAAGCAGAGGCTGGATGGCCATTTGTCAGGGGTGATTTGAATGCAATATTCCTGCTTCTTGGCAGGGGGTTGGACTGGATGGCCCATGAGGTCTCTTCCAACTCTTTGATTCTATGATTCTATGATTTGTCAAATAGAGACTTATGTGCAGAAGGGTAGAAATAATCAAAATTTGGGAAAAAATAGAGAATCAGAAAGGAAATGGTTAAACAAGATGTGGACTATAGTCCTGTCCGAGAAGTTAATTTATAATTTAAGAGTTACAAAAAGGGGAAATAATAAGATTTATTTGATAGTGTATGGGAATATTTGTTCTGTGTGTCAAAGCAATTGTGAATTTAAACCACTGAATGATTAAGTGAAAATTTGGGTTAGCAAATAGATAAATACCACTATAATAATATGTAATGGAAGATAATGAAAAATGCAGTCATAAAATATTTTGATAGATCTATTCTTGCAGTGCATTATAATTTGGGGGATGGGGAAGAACTAGAAGAGAGTGGGTCTGTCTAGAATGAAAAATGAAATTTGTTGTAATGATACATTGTTATTAAATGTCTTGTAATATTTTTTTAAAAAAAATCTTTTTAAAATGAGCTAAACTGGGATACAGATGCATATCATTTATTTATGTTGGATAATATGGTTTTGAATATCAGAATTTAAAAATTTGTTGTAAAGCAAAATGTTTTATGTTCTGTCAAATAAAATGGGTCAAAGTATTGAAATTTGTGCAAATAATTACTTTTTAAATGCCCAAAAGATTAATGTTTCTACATTTGAATGATCTGTTATAAACATCAACGTGTAAAAATGCTTACGCATGAATGAATTTGTCTGCAGTAGTGCATAATTTTGTAACATTGGAAAGTAGCAAGCTAAGACAGTTGGAAGTTACACTTTTCCCCTTTGTTGTCCACAGGTACACAGATGAAGAGTCTAGAGTATACCTGCTTGATAGAAGTAATGTTAGAGAAAAAGATGCTCAAAAGGAGAGAGGGCCAGAAAAGGGGAGAACAGAGGGAGAAAGAGAATGGGAGGATCAGGACGCTTTGGAATATTATATGGATAAAGATTCTGGAAAACAAAAGTTCAATGACTCTGAAGGGGAGGATGCAGAGGAGACTGAAGATTATAGGCAGTTTAGGAAGTCTGTTCTTGCAGATCAGGGTAAGGGGTTTTCAGCATCTCATCGTAATGCTGAGGAGGAAGGATCCAAGTACAAATCTAAAATCTCTATGAAAGCAAATAGAGATGGCGAAGGATTTAGAGAAGATAAAAATTACAAGCTTAAAGAGCCAGCTAGCTATATAGTGGAGAGGCCTAATGTATCAAAAGATAAGCACAAGGAAGATGATAAAATTTCTGAGAGAACAATGAAGAAAGAAACCCAGTCACCCGAGCAGGTAAAATCTGAGAAGCTCAAAGAACTTTTTGATTATAGTCCTCCCCTGCACAAGAACCCAGACTCAAGAGAGAAAACTACCTTCAGGGAGGAAAGTCCACTTAGGATCAAAATGATAGCCAGTGATTCCCATCGGCCTGAAGTGAAACTTAAAATGGCACCTGTTCCACTTGATGATTCAAACAGGTAATTTTTCTAATCTGTAATAGTTTGCCCTTGTCAATAGTGCATTTGTTTTTTTCATAAACACGTAAATTTGAGAAGCGTTCCATATTTTTAACAGCCCTGGATTATGATTTGAATTGCGTGATTTTAATTTATCTTTAATAATTGATGTTTTAACTGCTTGTATTTCAATGTATTTTAATGTATTTGTTGTTTCATGGACATGTATGTGTATGGTATCGAATTGTTGCCTGTTGTAAGGCCACTCTGAGTCCCCTTCAGGGTGAGAAGGGCAGGATACAAAATGCGGCAGATAATCAATCAATCAATAAATCTTTTGTGTTCCCTTTCATGTTACCTTCTTTAGACCTGCTTCCTTGACTAAAGACAGGCTGCTTGCTAGTACACTTGTCCACTCAGTCAAGAAGGAGCAAGAATTCCGATCCATCTTTGACCACATTAAACTACCGCAGGCCAGCAAAAGCACGTCGGAATCATTTATTCAGCACATTGTGTCCTTGGTTCATCATGTCAAAGGTATGCCTTGATTTTAACAGACAAAGCAAGTATTATATATGACAATAAAAACCTGTGATGATACCGAAATCAGTTGGTTCAGAAATTCAATTATATATTTTGATGTAAATGTCTCAGCAAGTTTTATCTCAGTTTTCTAACATTATGCAGTTGTCTACCAGAGGATATATAATTTTTAAAAGTATTATTTAACTTTAGAAACGAGATCGCATGTATTACAAAGTTTTTCTTCTTGGATTTAGGGTGAAATAGCACAGTGATGGGCCTTGAAGGAACAAAAGTAGAAAAACGATTCTCAGAATTCCTCGGAATAATGTATAGGTTGTTAATCTGCGTTTATTTACATGTAATTGCCTCCGGTATGCATGTTGAAATTTTAACTTGTCTACTCTAATAACTTTATCTTGTTGAGCTAAATGTTAGCTACAGCAGAGAAATGCAACATAAGTCCATTTCAACCTTTTTAGCTCAGAGGAACCCTCAGAATAATGTGTCAGGTATTCCTGTGTTAAAATTGCTTTACCTAAAACTCTTTTCAGCCTTAGTTTCTCACAAAATCCCAATATCACCTTCAAGAGCTCTTAGTGGTCCAGGGAACACTGTTCCCTGGACGAAATTATGTTCTAGATCCTTTTGTATCACTTCAGAGGCCATTCGGAAGTGTTAAGTTCGGGTTCCAATCCTATTAATGTTTTTTGGATAAACCTTACTAGGATACACTCTGTTGCTTCTCCAAGTGCAAGAAAAAAAGCACTGGTGCTTTCTCACCTTAACCCAATTAATGCATTATCTGTCTGTCTACTAGTATTTTATCTTATATGACATTGGTCAACACACATTTTGGTGCCTTAAATGATAGACCTGTTTCTGAGTATATTTGACATGCTGATTCCACAAATGGCACCAGGTTTCCCCTATCAGCTCTAATTTTTGGAATGCTAAATATATGCCACTTACCAGTTGTCATCTGCTCGCCTATAGAAAACCATGATAACCATATCTTTAAAAAAAACTAGAGCTGATGTGGCCTGGCCAGTGCAATTTTCTGAGTCAGTGCCAAATAACCCCAGAAACAGGCCTAAAATTCAAAACACCAAGATTTTTTTTGTTAGGCTGATTATGGTATATATTAAATTGTTTGGAATTGACTCATTAAGGAATACATATTACATACATCGACTCTTCTTTGGTGCTTTAAATGTGTGTGCGCGCACACACACACACACATATAAATGCAGACATTGTAATAGAAAAAAAAATGTGAAATTGATATTTTGCACTTGTAATAAATCTGCCATCACTCACTCCCCCCGCCCCAAATCGGAGGCACAGCCAAGGAAGAATACACACTTCTACTTTTAATTAATCTTGGTTTCTTATGTTTTTTGTTTTGAGTGCTGAACTAAGATTATGCTAAGTATAGATAATTTCAGACATGCTAACTGCAACCTTAGATTGCAGGTTGTTAGATTAGCTCATTGAAACTAACCAGAGTTTCGACAAAGTGTGCTTAACTGAAAGCAATACAAATGCTTTTAAAATCATCCGCTATGATTACATGGAAGGAAATGTAAAAAAGAAAAAGAACACAAGGCTATGGGTTGTTTCAGTTCGTATGCATTGTGTTAAATAAGTTAGTGTGACTGCAAATGCAATCAAGGCACAGCTCTTGTGGTTAACATTGCTTAGATATATGTTTCAGTCAAATTGGATTTAGGAGAGGAAGACTTCTGATAGCATTTAGAGACATAGATCTTTTTTGTCTTTGTCTTTTGCAAATGTACAAAATATGTATTTGTGTATTTCTTCAGTCTTTTCACATTTTCAGTCTTTTCATATATATTTTCTGATGAAATAGGTACTTGGAAAGAGATGTAAGTAGTATTTTTATACCAGGTTGGACATCTTATTTAATTGTTGCAGTATTTTATCTCCTGGCTAGCAGTGTTTTAGGTAGAGGTCTTTTATATAATAACTTAGAAATGTTAGAGATTGCATTTGGGACCTTCTGTTTTGAAAACAAGGACTATACTGCTTAGCTGAGGTTGCCCCCTTATCACAACGTTGTAGTTAGTCACAGATGGTTTGATTTTTCATCTTTTTGGACGTGTTTATCATTTAAATTATGGATATGACAGATATGCTGATAGAAATGAAACTTCGCTCCAGTTGATAACTGGGCTAGTGGACAAAATTCCCTTTTATTAACTGTCTTATATTGCTTTCTCGTAAAGGAGAGTTCATCTTACTATAACTAAGGGCGGTTCTACACTGACAAATAATGTTGGCCATAACTCGTATCTAAAATTCTGATTCTATCCTGCATTGCAGCCCAATAGGACTTGGCAGCGGGAGGGCCAGTTGTGCTGAAGCTAGTTCAGTACCACTGGGCAGGAGACCAACTGCCACCCCCATTCTGCCAGCAGCAACAACACAACCTACCTTCTTCTGGGGTCTTTGCTAACTTACTTTTTTGTCTTGTGACTTAACAAGGAGGATGGGAGGAATGAAGAGGAAAAGCAACAGGTAGGGAATGGGTAGAAGGAGACCACAATCCTGCGCCTCTGGATCGCCTAAGCCCAGGTGAATGGGATAGCTGTCAGGATAGCCACAGCTGGTTCCACATAGGAGTGCCATAACTTAGTAAAAAGCCCAAATCCTGGTGCAGGATTTGGGCTTTCCCCTGAGTTATTTTGACCCAGAGTACAGCCTCATTATCAGCTTTCCCAGAGTTAATGCGGATCAGTCCATGTGCGTTTTGTGGCTCCCATATGGGCTGATCCACCCCCACACTGACCTAAATGGATGGATCAAAGACTTATATTGAAAAATACTTCAATTAATTGATGAGATCTCTAGTGATTATGCAAAGGAAAGCAAAGTAATTTTTTTCAAATAAGTTATACAAATGTTTCTGAAGCGAATATAACTTAGGGTTTTTTTTGTTTCTTGCATTTAATAACTTTGAAATTGCCAGCTGTTCTCAAAGGGGTGTAAACAATAAGTTTTAAAACTTCCGTTGAACAAAAGGGGCAAAGGCTTCATTTTAGTATAGACAGAAAGTTATGTATTTTTGTGTTAAACATACAGGCTTGGGTCCAGACATTGGTAGGAGCAGCATGATGGTGGGAAACAAATATTTAACTTTTTCTCCTCTAGTCTTTTGAACGCTTAAAAAAAAACTCCAAAACAACAACAACCCCAAACCCTGTTCAGGGGAGTTGGTCAGCCTTCGAAATGGTGTAGGGGAACTGCAGAAAGAAATAAGTGAAAATCCATTTCCCTTTCCATTCAAGAAAAGTAAATTTACCTTTCCTTTGAATGTGTGAAAATTTGTCACCGGTCATTACATTTCCAAATTAAGAACTACAAGCAAAATCTCTGTCACCTTCCCTTCCCTTCCCTACTAAAATAATTCACCTTAGTAGCAGATAAAACTGTATTTATTTTGATGTTAAATATCTTCATATTTTTAACTGGTGAGGCATTAGAATGGAATTTACCAAGTTACAAAATCTTTGTCTTTACATTAGCTGAAGAGATCTTTGAAACTGATGTTTTCAGTGGGTGTATCAACGATGATGCCCCCAGCTGTTTAATTGTTAGTCTGTCACCAAGTAATTAATATGTCTGAACCATAATTTGCTTCCCAAGCTACCAAAATCTTTCAATACACCTCACAAAGAATTTGTGGGTCACATTTTGTTAAAAGTGAACTAGCAATTTTACATTATTGGTGCAATGCCGCTAGAGTGAACAGCTCTTCATTGATATAGAGCTGAAAATGCCCAGTGATGTTTTCTTTTTCATTGCAACTAGGTCCTGGAATGTGTTTTGAAATGGCAAAATCCATATTACAAAAGTAAAATAGCTGTTGAAAGATAACAGATGCACAAACAGGCAAAGTTGAACCTTCTGTCTTCCTGGCAAAAATGGCACAAACACTGAGTTGCTAGCTCATATTCCTGTGTTTGCTGGAATTATGATTGAGGCACTACCCTTGTAGTGGCCATATCAAGTTTTAATGATTGGTTATGAGAAATATGCTGGATGTTGGGCGGTAAGTTGATACAGATGTACATTGACCTGTTAAGCAGATAGTTTGCTTATATGTAACATTTCATAGTCCTTTATAATTTTACACATTTTTCTATTTTACATTTAAATACAACTGTTGAACTGGTATTTCAGAATGTAATGTGTATTATTTAATGGTTTTAGTTTAAGAAAAAAAAACACCTAAATAAACTGTCCAGATTTCCAGCATGTCAAACTTTAAAATATATTCAGGTGTTAAGATCTGACTTTAAAAAAAAACTAATCTGAAATTGTTTCATTTTAGAAGAAAAATCTCTCATAGCTTGATCCTATGTATCTGTAAAGACTAAACATACTCTTAAAATATTAATACATTCTAAAATGTTAATGAGTCAGCCTAATGTTTTGGTGCTGTAGGTGTAATGCAAAATGTGTTCGTTATAACAGCAGTTTCCCTCATTAAAAAGTTGTAGTTCTTGAATAAGTAGTGCTACTGGCAGTGCACATGTGCCAGGAACATTATGAAATACTAAAGGTTGCCACTGTCAAGGTTTACTGAGAAAGAGTTTGGAAAGAATATGGACTTTGTGTTGAATGTTTTTTGCCTTTTCTGTATCTTTGGTATGATATGCAGATGTATCCATATTAACTAGACAGTTTTTGTCCCCTGTAACCAACAGAACAGTATTTCAAGTCTGCTGCAATGACCCTAAGTGAGAGGTTCACTGCTTATCAGAAGTCTACTGAAGAACATAGCACCCGGCAAAAGAGTCCTGAAATACACAGGTATATTACTGCATAACTCTTGTTCTTACTTTTCTAGATGAAATGGGTGAAATAGCAACTCTAAATAATACTTAACTAATATGGATTAAGTGTCCCACAACATATAACAGAAATGGAGCAGAGGCTCCTACTGAAAGTGTAATGGCATGTATGATATATGATTTGTTGCTAAAGTATGTTAATAATATAAAATGTTGCATGGATGTCTTGGCTTATGCTTTTGAAATGTTTATGGATTACTTTATTTATTCACTTGAAATGGTCATTAGGTAGATTATGTACTTTGGTTAGTTGCCTCCTTTCTGGATTAAGAAAAGAGACCAAGGATTATTTTTAAGTTTTTCTATTTATTCAAAAGTTTAATTAGACTGTGATGTAATTATTGAAATGAAGAAAGGATATAGTAACATTAGAATTTGAAGTTTCAAAATAATAATAATAATTAATAATAATAATAATAATTAGAGTGCTGTAGTGCTTACCATATGTAATTAGTATTTGGATGCTCAAGATGCCAATATTATAGAAATGAATTAGGAACCTTTGGAAGAGTACTTCGAAAGTCCAGCTGATAAAGCAATTTTTCTGGAAATTTTTGAAGTTAAATTACTGATGGATAAGTTAAGTCAGATGTTGATAAAAAGAGATTGGTGTTGGATTTTTGAAGAAATTAAGGTGTATACTGTTGGAGTGTCCCGCCAGAAGGTTGAGGACTTCGAAAATGTGGAATTACAAGCTGTAACAAAAAAAATGTAACTGAAAAGGATTGGAAAGGCACTGTACTCTTACAAATGAATTTTAAAAGTTCATATTGGAATTTGCTGGGATCAAGGGATACAGTACTATAGAAAAGAATGTGGTTTTGAAGGAGTTTGTTCAAAATAAAGGTTTTTCTATCAGAAGAGATGGTAATCTTGGAGATCAGAGGAATTGTAACAGGAGAAAATATCTCCTATAGGGTTCAAGAAACTGAATAGACAGAAGTGGACAGATCAAGATGATTAATGTTTGTAGGATAATGTATTCATTTCAGATTTACTTAGTTTGGATGATCTGTGTCCAATTTTTATGATGATTAAGAAAAAATCCACAGATATTAAATATAAATATAAAGGGTTGGTCTCATTTTTTTAGATAACATTTATTACTTTGCTGTCAGATTTTGGATGCGGGATTTGTCAAAGAAATGTTTATATAAGAATGCATTTTCTTTTTACTAGAAATAATGCAAAAATGTGGTAAGATATATGCATATATCAGAATATCCTTCATATTATAATTCTTTAAGTCTTTTGCATTTTTTTCTAAAACATGTATTTTATGGTTTAGTACTGCTCTTCGTTAAAGTTTACTGAATATGAAGTGTTGATGTTTTTATTTGTATGTATATGTTTGAGTATTTTGGAGTTTTATTTTTCTAATGTGTTCCATTTTAGATCACACAATGGCACTTCTTCTTTTGTGCTTTCAGTTTTCCACTTGACAGAGATGAATGTTGGCAGCCATAATGATTACTTTTAAAAATCTTGCATTTAGGAGGATTGACATCTCTCCAAGTGCCCTGAGGAAGCATACCCGTTTAGCGGGAGAAGAGCGAGCCTTTAAAGAAGAAACGCAGAAAGTAGGTTTTGAATTGTCATTCTTGTTTTATGTTCAGTTCAAAACATCCAGCTCAATATAAATCATACAGCTTTTCCAAAACCTGTTTTTACATTTTTGAATCTGAAGTAGTCTTGTGCCTGATCCAGTGGATCAGTTCTGTGTAATGTGATTTTTAATCACTTTGTCTCAAAAAGATTGCAAAGAGAATAGAAGGCACAATAATGAACATCCCCTATGGAACAAATGAATTAATTCTTTTAACTGTGCCAATAATAAATAAATTACAGGCATACCTCAGTTAACAACTCTTCTGACAAAGAAGCTCCTTCTCACAGGGGTTTTTAATGCATGTCCAGCCCCCCTTTCCCTCATTGTCACTCTATTCAGGAGGTTTTCAGCAGCATATTTGCAATAATTTGCATTAGGTATAGTGTAGTGGCAGCAGGGCATTTGCAGTACACAGTGCAAGGAAGCTTCCGTTGAGAAAACACGATATTTTACTGTAGCTGTGTGTGCCAGCCTACAATCAGGAGAATAAATAGCAATTCCCTCCAGAATCCTTACTAAATATGCAAAAAATTCAAAAGAAGGTAGAACAAATAATTCAACCTTTTCAACAGCAGCAAGACTATTTTAAAAAAATACAGACTTAAACTTTTGGCCACCCAAACAAGTCATAAGAAAAGTGTAGGCTGGAAAAAGAAAGTCATCTGTGAATGCATTATGGAAGAAACTCAATTGTGCATTTTTGTTTTGTTTTTTGATTATGCAAGGCTTAACTGACTTGGTTTTGTCATTTCATGTGCTGATACTAGGAGTTTTGGGCAAAAACATTTGTATGTTGAACTACTCTTCTTTTTTGTGGTGTCAGAACCTATCCTTTTTCTTCTCATATTATGTCTGCCTCTAGTACCAAAGATTCTGTTAGGATGTAATGCCCAGGAATATATCTACTCCGTTAACTGAAGTATACTTGTATATTGGAAGGCTGCTCTCAGGACTAAGCCCAATATTATTAGAGATTTACATTCTCACAACAGGAATTTCCTTTTCCTTTCTCCTTTAGCACATCCCCAAAATCTGATCCAGAGAGATCAGACAACAAAAGAAGTACATGAGGTGTAGAACTGTTAGCAGTCTGTACTAGGAAAATAACACCATTGGGTACAATTCAGTTCTCTTTTATTTTTACAGAAGCGACCTCTTAGTTGGGTTTGTAACATCACTCAAGGAAGTTACTTTTCTGTTTAAGGAAGCAACCTGCTAAAACACCCAAGAAAGAGTACTGTTGGTAAAAGAGTATATTTTATTTAGTTAGAGGAGCTAACATAATAAAACAAAAAGCTTGAGTGAAGTGAAATGTTGTTAGCATACATTGAAAACCTTCAAAGGGCAAGGTAGTCCAGGGTTCTGATACCAATGTTCTTCTGTGCATGGATGTAAATCAGTGGTTCTCAACCTGTGGGTCCCCAGATGTTTTGGCCTTCAACTCACAGAAATCCTAACAGCTGGCTAGGATTTCTGGAAGTTGTAGGCCAAAACATTTGGGGACCCACAGGTTGAGAACCACTGATGTAGATGATCAGAGAAGCCTACAGTGACTTGACAGATGGTTACTGCCTCTCTTATGGATTCAATAAGATTGGATCAGAACACCAAAAGACAAGACATTCTCTCAGATAATCCAGTGCTTTGTTATTCATGGTCTTGTATGCTAATACCAATATCTCACAGTAGACCCCATGATAGTATAACATATTTCAGAATTATATGCCTTTTTTCTTGAAGCATATCCCTTTCTTGAGTGGGGCTCAAGAAAGTATATGCAGAATTGGCAGGTAAATGGTAGGTCTCTTTTTATTTCATTGGGGTTTGTTTTTTTTTGGTACTTAAAATGCATTGAAATCTTTCTGATATAGGGAGATAAAAAATTAAAGTGTGATGCTGCAGATCTTCGACATGACATCGATCGTCGTAGAAAAGAAAGAAGTAAAGAACGAGGTGACTCTAAAGGCTCCAGGGAATCCAGCGGTTCAAGGAAGCAGGAGAAAATGCCAAAGGATTACAAGGATTTTAAACCTTACAAAGATGACAGGTAAAAGGTTTAACTCATAAGTAGTCTTTTAGCTTCTAATTAGACATTTGTAATTGTAAGCTTAATTGCTTTCACTTTTCTTTGTACAATGGAACATCTAAATTTAAACAATTAAAATTATTTGTTTTACAGCAAAATTGTATTTGTCTTTTACACGGCTTATGGTGGATGAGGACAAAAACTTTGGAATAGCAAGCTAACACTGAAAAAATGACAAATTAATCTGTCCTATTATCCAGGCTACATCAGGAGGTTGGACTTCAATGCAGTACATTTCTGTAAACAGTTTGTGTAAGAACTTTGGTTCGTTATGCTTGATTCCGCACTTTTTCAACTCATGACACCCAGAGGATGAAAGTTATACTGAAGTTTAGGCTTAATGTGGGCATGGGGTGGCTTAGCAAGAAATTGTTATTATTTCTCAAGAAAAAAGATAGTGGGCTCAAAGAAACAAGTTAGTCTATAAAAGGAGTGCATTCAGTGTGTACTTACAGCAGGGATAAGAGCTATTTGATGTATATCTGCATTTTTGGTTTTATATTAATATTTCAATATTATCAATGTCAAATGTATTTGCTATGGGGAATATGAAGGTTTTGTATGTTATGTTTCTGCTTTTCTACTTTGTAAAACATGGATTAATTGCACTTTGCATTTACTTTTTTATACTGGTATTCTCAGCTATAAGGTTGCTGGCTAGTTCTGCACTTAATTTCCATGTAATGAAACAGCAATACCAAGTTTAACTTCTTAGTAATACATTTAAAAGAAATAAAATAGTTTCTCATTAGAAAGTTTATCCCTTCTCTTACTTATTTGCTATTGAGACAAAAAAGCATGCATATATATTAAATCAACATTTACTGACAAATCAGCTAAACTTAGCAATATTTGGTGTCAATGAACCATAGCTGTTAAAAAGTTAAACACAGATGGAAGCTTAATGGTATAATTGAACTCCATATTAGATTCAGACAAGAAGAGACAATATCATCTAAGGGTACAACAGACCCCTTTGTGTGTAGGCGGCAACAGCAAACAGTATGGTTTCTTATTTTTCAGTAAACAAAAAAGAGAGCAAGACCGTTCTCGATCTTCCTCAACTTCCTCCCCATCTTCCTCCTCATCCAGTTCCCGAGAAGAAAAGGACAGCAAGAAGGAAAGAGATGAAGAGTTTAAACCACATCATGATCAGAAGGAATATCCAGGCTTTACAGGTGTTGGAAGACCAAGAGGCACATTTGTGAGTTTCCTCCATACTTTTTCCTGATCTTAAAACAAGATTAGTTATTAAATAGTGGTTATTTTTAATAAATGTTACCAAAATGCTGACTGCAGATATACTTATAGAATAATTTGTTCACAGTGGATGTATGTGCCCAGTTTAGAACTTAAATGAGATTTCTGATCTTTAAGTAATAAATCACATATTTGCTTTGTGTTTCCCTTATTTAAATTGGTGTTTAGTTTGTATTAGATTATTGTTTCTTTTTGAAGTTTAAAGTTCATTGGCATGTAAGCTAGTAGCTAGGTCTGTTACATGACATTGTTATGACAACCAGATATATACAACTGAAAACTATTACTTTACATTACAGTCCTATTAAATTCAGTGAAGCTTATTTTCAAGTAATTGTGCATAGGATTACATTTACATTGGTTTTGGGTTACAGTTAATTGCATTTATGCATTTGCATGGTTATCAACATGATGGGGAGTTGATTAAGGTGCATTTCAGCTACAGAGTGTGCAACATTACAGGTAAATTCATCAAAATTACATGCACCCAGGCCAACCATCGCAAGCAGGGAACTAGTTCTATGTATCATAGTCATAATTAAATAAGCCCAGAAATTGTAGATGCCCAGATCTAGTGGCCCTAAAATTACAAGACAGGTTTTTGCTTATTGGCTTGTTGGCTACTTGTGTTTGTTTGTGTCAATGTTAGGATAGAATATCTTACTAAAAGGTTCTGGGCTAAGATCATGTATAGTATTAATAAGATACAGCAAATCAGTTAGTGGCAGTTGTATGTTTTGACAGCTTGAGACATAAGGTCAAATGGAACCTCTTCTCCCAAACCTGCTACAGCAAACTGCCTGTCTGCCCAGTAAAAGTTGCATAAACCATTGATTTGAATGTTTCCCCATTGTTACTTCACATATTTCTTGAACAATTATATACAACTGATCAGTACAATGTTAATTTACATATCAGCAGAGTATGGTGACTCTTTTCTGACTAGTCTCTCTGACATAACTTTTTTGCCATATTGGTCTGGCTGCACCCATATGAACTAAGTCTCACTCAGCTTGTTTCTTTATATATTAATCCAAATGAGAAACGGAATCCAAAAGTTCAGAATCTGAAACAAGAACTGATACTACTGTTCAGTGCTGGACAGGTTATAGCCATTTTCATGAGAGGAAACACTGGAGTGCATATTTAATTGTAAGTTATTCACTGTTTGTGAGTGTGCAAGGCTATTGTGTAATTTTTGTGAGACTAAGTGTAGGTTTAACAGTTATGTTTTTGATGGGATTTTGTATTATTAAAATGAATATCAAAAGAGAAACGTACTATTTTATTTATGACATTTTTTAAAAAAGGATTACTCTGCTGACCTAGTTACAACCACAGATGGTGGTGACAGTCAGAAAGAAGATAAAAAGGAGAAAACCCCCCTAGTGGTGATGGGTATAGTCACTCATTCCATAGCATCTTGCTTCAGGAACTCTCGTGAAACCAACCATTTGTGGAGTAGAAATTTGGAAATGGCCACCTCCTCATCACTTTGCAGCTGCTTCTGTTTTCTGTAAGCACAAATAGAAAAAATACAAACTACTTGTAAGATCCAACTTTAAAAAAAGAATTTAAATTTTAAAAACATAATTGTAATAAATACTCCTTTGCTTTTTTTTCACCCCAAAATGTAACCGAAATTTTATAAAATTGGATAAAAAATATGTACAAATACATTTAGTGAAGGGGGGAGCACTATGATTAAGGGTTAAATCCAGTTGTTAATCCCGAACTAGATTGTGTGTTTATGTGCTCTCAAAGTCACCTATTGACTTGCAGTAGGTTCCTTCCACTGTAATAAAGGGTACAGTCAGTATTCATTGGTGGTCTCCCATCCAAGCACTAACCAGGGCTGACCCTGCTTAATTACCAAGATCAGATGGGAACTGGTGCCTTTAGGGTAGACTACATGGATTGAATTAATGGAAACTTGGTGAATTCAATAGTAAATTTCATTGATTCAATGGTCTGAGGTAGTTTAGACTAAAAATTGGATTTTGGTCTAAAAGCTGTCTTTCAAGCTACCTAATTTGACTGAAAAAAAGTACCTTAAACTAGGATTTCTCAGGAGCTCTACTGAGGTTTCGGTTTTAAAAAATTGAATTGACACATGTCTGTATTCTCATGTGCAAGTTCTGTATAGTATTTTTGTTTTTCAATTTGAGTGCATAACAAAGTTTGCTTCAGGGATCTCTTCTACTTCATTAATATTTTCCCTATAGTTTCCATGGACCATCTGTCAGGGGTACTTTGATTATTCTTTTCCTGTATAGCAGGGGGGGTTGGACTGGATGGCCCATGTGGTCTCTTCTAACTCTATGATTCTATTATTCTAATACCAGTTGTTCTGCATCATCTTGCCTGGGTGCTCCCTTGAGTTTAAAGTTTTACATGTAATTTGGTGATTTTGACTGATTATAAAGGGTTTTTTTTTAATACAAGCATAATTGGGCCACATAGCTGTTCTTATTTTTAGAGAGCCTATCTATATGTTGGAAAGTAAATGAGATAGTTCAAAGTGAAAGGCATCTATACATTGTACTCTGCTATGCTAGCAATTGGAAATATGTTTTAAGGTTGTGACATAGTACTTCAATTATCACCTGACTGACAATATTTCTCTCATGGAATTTTTTGCAAGTATGTCAGTTTAAATATTCTAACTATACTAGGCTATTTCAAAGTTTCTTCTTTTTTCCTTGAATGTTCTAGACTACCAAATGCACAATTATTTGTTATCCCATCTGCAAAGCATTAACTCCTAAACATATATGCTTCATCTCTCTGATGAACCAATATAAGCTTTTTAGCCTACATTAAAGGTGAACGATATCAGCAAATGCTATTAGGTTAGTTCTGTCAGTGATATCACCTCTGAACGAATTTTGCTTTCTGCTGATGGAAAGAGGGAAAATGATTTTTGCTGACTTCCCATATAGTTGATAGCCTTCTCCCCTGTTCAACCAGAATAAATTAACTTGATTAAAAACGTTTTCCTGATGGAGAAGCCACTCTGTGCATCTACACTGTAGCAGTAATGAAGCTTGATACAATGTTAACTGCCATGACTCAATGATATGGAGTCATGGGGGTTGTAGCTTGGTGAAATACAAACACATTTTGGTAGAGAAAAGGGAAAACTGTAATTCTCGTGTTTCCATAACATTGAGGCATGACAGTTAAAATGGCATCAAACTGCATTAATTTTACCGTTTAGGCATATCCTCAATTTGCAGAACCCTTGGTTCAGCCCATTTTTGTCCTGTGTATTACTAGGAAGCAGATATCTGTCAGTATCAAACTTTTTGGAAGTATGTGTCTTGGGAATACCAACTCCTGCCTCTCATATATAAATGCTCTTCTGCTTATTTTGGCTGTACATTTTGGCACATTGATTTTTAAACCACTTGGTTCTTGTGTGGTGTTAGATGAAAAATTATAACAAAGCATTTTAGTTAATGCACTAGGAATTGATAATTTGCTTTCAATACATATTGTATTAAATACATAAATACTTTGGTTAATCAGTTTCGAATTAGGGGCAGAGGAAGAGCCAGAGGCGTGTTTGCTGGAACAAATACTGGTCCCAGCAACCCAAACCCTACTTTTCAAAAGAGACCGAAGGAGGAGGAATGGGATCCTGAATATACCCCAAAAAGCAAGAAATACTTCTTGGTGGGTGCCATACCATTCTGCATGCATCTTTTCTCAAACTTTTTATTTTTAGAAGCACATTCTATAAAGGCAATATCTAAAGTTATTATTGTCATTTGATGCATTTTAGTAGAGTTCTATATACAGTACCAGCCATTAGAACATATGCTTTTTTCTCTTACCTGTCTGCACAAACTGTTATAAAATGACTTGCTAGAAAAGAAAGCTATTTTGCACAACCTTTAAGCTTCTTGGTTGAGAAGAACAAATTAAAGAGGCACATATTCAACATAACATTGGCACACGTCACAGAATTTTGGCAAAGGTTTTTGGATGCTCACTTGTAGTTGGAGCAGAAGGAACACTCCTATGCTTGATCTGATTAAATTGTTCTAATACTTCAGTATTGGATACACCACTTATTTTATACAGGCTACAGTATATAGTCAAAAATAGTTTCTTTCCTAGCAAAAGTAATGTCTGATGTTGGAGAATTTTGCCTTTCTTCAGATATGTAGCATCAGCTAGCTCTGTTGCTTTTAGTTCAAGGTAGAAAAACTGTTCTGCTCCCATAAATATGGGATATCTGCTTGAATACTGAAGTACAATTTTTCAAATCAAAGTAACTGCCGTTATTCCATCATTTAGAAGCAGCTAAATGCAAGTTTAACAGTGGGAGATTATAGATCTCTTTAATCCCCCCAACTCTACAGTTTTTCTAATACCATTGCTGCAAGAGGTTGGTCAGACATCCTTTTGAAATAGTCCTGAGCCTTCCCACGCACTTCCCCTCCCCCTAGCAACCTCCCCCCCCCCCACCCAAATGGCCCTGCAATAACATGAGTAGCCCATAAACATGGATTAATGAAAAGGTTAGGTTAGGCATTACTGTGTTTGTTCTTCCTTGCTTACCAAGCTGTTAACTTTTGGGGGTGGGGACAGGGAGAGGAGGTACCACACACAATAACCCCTTCTTCTTGAAGAAGTCTTACAATCTTTCCACACATTCCCTGTCATCGTTGAACAGGCTACCCTGGATCATGTGGTGGGTAATCATCCATTCACATGAGGCCTTTTCAACCTGTGGCTCTCTGGGTGTTTTGGACTTAAGCTCCCAGAATTCCTAACTATTCACATAGCTTGGCTAGGGCTCCTGCAAGTTGGAGGCCCAAACACCTGGAGGACTGAAGGTTGAAAAGGCTTGATTTACACTGACAAAAATAAAAGCCTGCACCCAAAGACAGCATGGTGGATCTCTATTAATGATGAGTCCAGATTAGGCTTTCCTCTTTTCTCAGTGCATGCCATGCTAACAAAGTCAGCTAAATATAATTTGTACCTAGATATTCTGCTTACTCGTGTTGCAGATTTTTAAACTAAAGTTTATGTAGTTAAAGAGCAGGCAGCAATATGTTGGAAGTATGAAATGTTTCTATGAAATATATCAATCTTGTCTTCTCCCATGATATTTCATTTCAGTCTACCTCTCACTTGGTTTTTCCTTTCCCCCCAAATGCAACTAAATAATTTGTAGTCACTGAACATGTTCACTTCTGATTGGATAAAAGTTTAGTTTTTTTTTTTTTGCTATGTTTTTGCACTTCCAAAAACTTTCAAATCTTGAATTTCCTTCTTGTTCATGGATGGTGCCTTTTGGCTATGTAAGCAATGTTACTCTCACATACATGTTGAAACAGAGGGAATGATATGATAAATATATTTCGTTTCTTCTGATTTTTTTTGTGTAGCAAAATCTGCCAAGTGGGTTTTTTTTAAAAAAAAAACAATCAAGCTATTCTTTATTTTTAAAAATTCTTGCATAATGCCAATTTACTTTTGGATCAACCCCCAAATCACACAATACTGTGCATGCTAATTATTTCTCCATGGCATATTAAAATAGAAGGAAGAAAAAAAGTCTATTATTAAACGATCTAGTCTGTACCTGACCACCATCTCAAATTGGAAAGCTCTAGATATTCAAGCTTTAGATATTCCCATTAGGCTCATCAAGAACTCAGATGGCTTTCCAGTGAGCTCCAGAGAAGAAGAAGCCTGCTTTAAAAACCTCTATTTCTGATAATGTAAAGCCTGCCCTTCTCAGCTATCTCCCTGTTTAGACAAAGCCCTAGATTCCTTGACAGTGGAAAAGTAGAGGGACTTAGAAATAATAATCACAGAAAAATGTGTTAGTATTCTTTAGACGCTTCATATTTTTGTTTAATCTGTATTTAGCATGATGACAGAGATGATGGTGTAGATTACTGGGCTAAAAGAGGAAGAGGCCGTGGCATCTTCCAGCGTGGCAGAGGAAGATTCAACTTCAAAAAATCAGGTAGCAGTCCAAAGTGGACTCATGACAAATACCAAGGGGATGGGATTGTGGAAGATGAAGAAGAAACAATGGAAAGTGAAGACAAAGAAAGACGCAAAGAAGAAAAGGTAGGCATTTTTGATTTATAGATTATTCAGTTTCGTTCACTATTAGTTGAATTTTAAAAGATTTAAAATGCCATAGCATAATGATGGAAATATTTACATTTTGTTTTTCTCAGGAATAAAGCATTGAAGATCAGTTTCAGCTGTAAAAGCCTTTTGCGCCCCCCTACACAGCATTTTTAATATGACTTGTCGTCAAATGAATGTAAGCATTTTACTTAAATTTTACTGTTGGAAACTAGTTTAGTTTAGTTTTTGTTTTTATTTTAATACTTTCCCAGTCTCATAAAGTTATTGTTGATTATACAAAAGCAAGTAGAAAAAGTACAATACTATTCGTCATGATCAACTTTTACAAATGTTCATTGTTATAAGCAGTGCACTTTTGCTTTATCCAAAAGATATGGTCAAATCCCTGAGAGTTGTATTCCATTGCCCCTTCTACAGCTGTGTTTGATTCTGAAGTAACTGTAGGTCTGCATATCTTTATCTTGAGGCAGCATTTTAAAATAAACCTGTACTAAATCTCAATCCTTTTGCTGAAGTTAGTAATTTCCTGAAGTTTTTATTTGTATGCTCATGTTTAAATTATAGAGTTGATTTGATCTTATGAGGCTGGAGGCTAATTTTATTTTATGCAACCACATAAATAATTGTGTCAGTGTGTAAACATCACTGCAAAAATAACTTAGAAATCTGTTTCTCCAAATTTACTAGTGATCAGGTTTGAAAATTAAGAGTACTTTGCTACCTTTATATCCCATTTTCTGCAGAATGTATGTAGGAGGATATACAAATCAGCTTGGGGATCTTATTAATTCTTTCATACATTCACATTTCTAGAATACGATGGGAGTTTTCTTCTGAACAGATCTAGATCTGACAAGTAGAGCTGTAGCTTAACAGGTGCTACGTTTCTCCGTCCACATACCCTTACTGCTAATGGGGAAATGCCTCAACTGTTTGTGCAACAGCACTAAAAGTAACTTGACCTTCTGCACACTATTTTCTTACAAGAAGACTTGTACTACATTCCAAATCTTTAGGCGTACGACAAAGGTAAATTGTAGTGAAGTTATCTTTAACACAAGCATGTTTCAGTGTGATTTTTTTCTCTCTCCAGAGTTTCCATGCATAATAAACATAGTCTTATGTAAAATGCTAGATCCTATCCATTTATGACATTTAAACAACATGTTTAATGAATATGAAGTAACATTATTACTACAGGAACTGTTGGGGAAGAGTCATTGACATCAAATGAAAGGAAATTTGTGGCAATATTGATTCAGTTACCAGTTGTACCAGTTCTTTCCCAGTTTGTAAAATAGTCTTTTCTGTAGGTTTTCTTCAGATAAATAACTTCACCAGTGGGATACCTCCATTGTGGTTTAGTTTTCAGTGGAATAAAGATGTGAAAATTCTAAAAGGACATGAGACTATTATTGCAGCTACAAAGCATAGCACAAATACATTGTTTTAATTGAATGCTTAAGTTGAAAGTTAAAGGACTCAGGAAAGAAAACCTGATTTTTTTTCCATTTTTTTAAAAAAACAAACAAACATTGAAAGTGATGTGAACCCTAGTCAGATTCATGCGTTACTTTTTAAAAGTGAAGATTTGCTACTCTTACCCATCTTTCTCAAATTACTTGTACTCACGCTAAGTTAAGTGCAATTTCAAATGAGTTCTTAGTGTGCCTTTTTCCTCATTTTTAATTTGGAAAGCCTGGGAAAAAGAGAGCCCTAGTTTACATTGAATCAGACCCTTAGTCCTTTCGTCACACTAATGCCTAACCTGATTTTCCCCAAGCTTTCTACTTAAAGATAGCATCTTTCCAAGCCCCACAGGAATATTAAAACACATATAGTACAGAGTTGTGACACCACTCTCATCTTATTGGTAGCTTGAAGGTACATGCATATTGCTATTTAGGCGTAATAATTGCATCATTTTGGCAGCAAAAATGCGATACAAAAATATTGCAGGCTGTTTTATGCACACAAGGAGCCTCAGCACTGAAGGTGGTCATATATGACATTTAGAGAAAATTATTGTGTTCCCACCTCTGTGCTAGAGGCCACAGTCGTGTCCCCCCCTCCCCAAACCGGTCAATGGTCAGTTGGATTGATAGTTCTCACAGATTTAGACTTAAAATTAGAGCTCTGATTGTAAAATGAATAGTGACTTCATTCATTAATACATTATAAAACTTTGTGCATGGTATGAACTATGAGTGGGAAAACAGATAATCCAGGTCTAGTTCTCAAATTTTATTCTGAAACATTTGACAGAATTCATTGGCCATCTTTATGCTCTTGTTAAGAATTAATTTATCAAGAGAATGATTGAAACTTGATTCTTCATATGCAAATTTTAAATTTGTATCAGAAATGTTTTCTTTGTGAAGAAACACACATCACAACTGCCCTTTGTCTTCTTTTGTGGTGATACAAGGCTAAATGTCATTCTGAATATTTTTACTCAATTCATTGTTGCTCATTAGACTAGGTTTTTATTTGGCTACACATTTATTAAGGATAAATCAGAGTTACTTTGATATTTTTTAAAAAGATCATTGCTTGTTCACAGTAAATATTTTATGAAACACCATGGGTTCATTCGTTGGCAATCATCATATTTTGTAATATATTGAATTCCACAGTGTATTTTAATAATCCTTTTGTCTTTGATCTTACGCAGCTTTAATGAGTGGCACCAGGTTTTAATATAATAAGAGTGAAGAAAGCTTATTTCTGTTTATTATTTCCATACCATACCATTTCCCCCTAAATTAAACATCCTCAAGCATTGTAAGTCTTCCTCACAGTTGTTCTAGTCTACTAATTATTTGGTTTCCACTGCCTTAACTTTTTCAGATTTTGCAATATTATTTACAGTATTATTTGAGATTCCAACAGATGTTACACCTACAGACACTTACTGATAAAACAGAACATCTGGACTTTAAAACCATTAGAAGAGTTAAGGCAGACAGGTAACAACCTATCGTGGTATCAATATAGACAGATAATTGATAGTTATAAGGAAGATCAGAAATACAATTTTATTTCAAAAGAATCAATTTGGGACATAATTATGACAAGGGAGAAAAAAATAATACGGATATTATATCAAAAACTTTTAGAGTGGAACACAGAAATGAAACTAATAAAAGAAAACATGATTAAATGGGCGAAGGATATCGGTTACTCCATTCTATTAGATGATTGGGAGAATGTATAGAATACCAAAATAAAATATTCAAATTCTATAAATGTAAAAGAAAATTGGTATAAGATGTTTTTTCAATGGCATCTAACATCCCAGCAATTAGCAAGATTCTATAAAAATCAGAAAAATAAATGATGGAAATGTGAGGAAGAAGTGAGGACTTTTTTTTTTCCACTCCTGGTGGTCCTGCAAAGAAATTTAAAAATACTGGAAAAAATACATGATCACTCCCAAAAAATATTAAAACTAAATGTATTGCTGAACCTACAACAGCCCTATTAAAACTAAAGTTTTGTGTAAGGCCCAAATATTACCTACTAAACATGACAGATTTTGAGATAGGGAGGAAAAAAGACAAAATATACTTTTATCTGACTACGGCAGCAAGAACTCTTCTAGCTCAGAAATGGTGTTTGAAAGAAATTCCAACGGTGGACTCTTGGATTATAAACTTATGGACTACATGGATATGGACTCCCTAACCTTCTTAATGCAAGATCAGAAAGAGAGGCATAAGACTGGTTGGGCACCATTCAAAGGATACCTTCAGGAAAGGAAGCTTGCTTACTCTGTTCAGTTAGAGTAGCTTATGAAAGAGATCTGACAGGAAAAGGATGGGGGAACACTTTTTTGCTCACAGACTCGCAAACCTCATTAGACGCACTTTAAACTAGGTCCACCGGGGGAGGGGGACAACAGCCTTGCGAACACTACTTTACCCATAATGTCTGGGAATCGCCAGAAGGCTAAACGGAGGGCTGCACAAACACAACAAGGACCACGTACCAAAAACACAATAATACCAATTAAACAGCTCAAGGGAAGATCCCAGGGGCTCACATGTCTTTACACTAATGCACAGAGCATGGGAAATAAACAAGACGAACTCCAACTTCTAGCACAACACCACAAATATGATATCATAGCCATCACTGAAACCTGGTGGGATGACTCCTATCGCTGGAATGTAGATATCGAGGGGTATAACCTCTTTCACAGAAACCGAACAAAGGGGAGAGGAGGCGGAGTAGCCTTATATGTCAAAAACTCTTATGCTGCACAAGAAATTCAAGACAGCAATCTGGGAAACCAGCTTGAAATCATCTGGATAAGAATCAAGGGAACTGGGACTCAAAAAGATGTCGTTGTAGGCGTCTACTACAGACCCCCAAGCCAGGAGGAAGATCGTGATGAAGTCTTCTGCCAACAGTTGACCAAACAGGCACAGAAAAGAGATGTAGTAGTCATGGGCGATTTCAACTATCCCGATATTTGCTGGAAAACAAACTCGGCCAAGAGTACAAGGTCCAACAAATTCCTCGCTTGCCTTGCAGACAATTTCATGGTCCAGAAGGTAGAAGAGGCAACAAGGGGATTGGCTACTCTTGATCTCATCCTAACAAATGCGGAGGACCTGATCGATGCGGTCGAAGTGGTAGGATCCTTAGGGGCAAGTGACCATGTGCTCCTGCAATTTGAGGTACAAAGGAAGGCCGAAACTAAGACAAGTCAAACCCGCATTTTGGACTTTAGGAGAGCTGATTTCCAAAAAATGAAGGAAACGCTGAGCAGCATTCCGTGGACACAGATACTAAAAGACAAGGGAGCTACAGATGGATGGGAATTTCTCAAGAGTGAAATACTCAAGGCGCAATTGCAAACCGTGCCAACAAAGAGAAAAAATAGGACAAGTGCAAAGAAGCCAGAATGGATGTCCAAAGAACTTCTAACTGTGCTGAGACACAAAAGAGACATGCACAAGAAGCGGAAAAAGGGAGAAATCACCAAAGAAGAATTCAAACAAATAGCCAACACCTGTAGGGAAAAGGTCCGCAAGGCTAAAGCAAAAAACGAGCTCAGACTTGCCAGGGACATTAAAAACAATAAAAAGGGCTTCTATTCTTATGTCAGTAGAAAAAGGAAAAACAAGGAGGCGATAGGACCTCTTCGAGGAGAAGATGGGGCAATGCTGACAGGGGATAGGGAAAAGGCAGAACTACTTAATGCCTTCTTTGCCTCGGTCTTCTCACAAAAAGAGAGTCTTCAACCTCAGCAAGATGGAGTGGATGAGGGATTGGAGGACATCCAACCCCAAATTGGGAAAGAAGTCGTCCAGGAATACCTGGCCGCTCTTAATGAGTTCAAGTCCCCAGGGCCAGATCGACTACACCCCAGAGTGTTGAAGGAACTAGCGGAAGTCATTTCGGAACCATTGGCAGCCATCTTTGAGAGTTCTTGGAGAACGGGAGAAGTTCCAGCGGATTGGAGGAGGGCCAATGTGGTCCCAATCTTCAAGAAGGGAAAAAAGGACGACCCAAACAACTACCGTCCGGTCAGCCTCACGTCGATACCGGGCAAGATTCTGGAAAAGATTGTTAAGGAAGTGGTCTGCAAACACTTAGAAACCAATGCAGTCATCGCTAATAGTCAACATGGATTTATCAAAAACAAGTCATGCCAGACTAATCTGATCTCTTTCTTCGATAGAGCTACAAGCTGGGTAGATGCGGGGAATGCCGTGGATGTAGCGTACCTGGATTTCAGTAAGGCCTTCGACAAGGTCCCCCATGACCTTCTGGCAAGGAAACTAGTCCAATGTGGGCTAGGCAAAACTACGGTGAGGTGGATCTGTAATTGGTTAAGTGGACGAACACAGAGAGTGCTCACTAATGCTTCCTCTTCATCTTGGAAAGAAGTGACGAGCGGAGTGCCGCAGGGCTCCGTCCTGGGCCCGGTCCTGTTCAACATCTTTATTAATGACTTAGATGAAGGGCTAGAAGGCATGATCATCAAGTTTGCAGACGACACCAAATTGGGAGGGATAGCCAATAGTCCAGAGGACAGGAGCAGAATTCAAAACGATCTTGACAGATTAGAGAGATGGGCCAAAACTAACAAAATGAAGTTCAACAGTGACAAATGCAAGATACTCCACTTTGGCAGAAAAAATGAAATGCAAAGATACAGAATGGGGGACGCCTGGCTCGAGAGCAGTACGTGTGAAAAAGATCTTGGAGTCCTCGTGGACAACAAGTTAAACATGAGCCAACAATGTGATGTGGCGGCAAAAAAAGCCAATGGGATTTTGGCCTGCATCAATAGAAGCATAGTGTCTAGATCTAAGGAAGTAATGCTGCCCCTCTATTCTGCTTTGGTTAGACCACATCTGGAATATTGTGTCCAATTCTGGGCACCACAATTCAAGAGAGATGTTGACAAGCTGGAAAGTGTCCAGAGGAGGGCGACTAAAATGATCAAGGGTCTGGAGAACAAGCCCTATGAGGAGCGGCTTAGGGAACTGGGCATGTTTAGCCTGAAGAAGAGAAGAGTGAGAGGAGATATGATAGCCATGTATAAATATGTGAGAGGAAGCCACAGGGAGGAGGGAGCAAGCTTGTTTTCTGCTTCCTTGGAGACTGGGACGCGGAACAATGGCTTCAAACTACAAGAGAGGAGATTCCATCTGAACATTAGGAAGAACTTCCTGACTGTGAGAGCCGTTCAGCAGTGGAACTCTCTGCCCCGGAGTGTGGTGGAGGCTCCTTCTTTGGAAGCTTTTAAGCAGAGGCTGGATGGCCATTTGTCAGGGGTGATTTGAATGCAATATTCCTGCTTCTTGGCAGGGGGTTGGACTGGATGGCCCATGAGGTCTCTTCCAACTCTATGATTCTATGATTCTATGAAGAAGAGAGAGAAGAAAACAGGTGAAAAGCTGTGAAAATATGATGAGGGAAACAAAACGGAAAAAAATAGGGAAACATGAAACAAACTCCCTGTGGAATGGACCAGAAGATAAACGACCCCTTCACCCGCTCTCCGTTGTATTCTCCCCCTCCCCTAATCCGTTTTATTCTGATATATATATATACATATATACACACACACGTACACACACACATTTTTCTTTTTCTTTTGGTTTGTTTTTGTTCTCTTCCCATTATCGTTTTGCTCCTGAACTTTTATGTATTTCTATCAAAAATGTATGCAATGAAATGAATAAAAACGCAATATTATTTGCAGATACCATGCCCAAAACGTATAAAACATCCCTACTCTATGAATTTGCGTGGGTCCTAATGGGATAGTGAGATACTAGTGCTCACATTCTTCTCCCCGCACTGGGAAGAATGGTCATTTGTTCTCTATTACCTATTCTGTAATATGTTTTCAGAGTGATCAAGTAAGTTAATCAGGGAGCCAACACTTCTATTCAATCCAACACAGAGAGAATCAAAGGGTGATGCCTGGCTCAACAAAGTCCATGTGAAAAAGGTCTTGGAGTCTTAGTGAATAAAAGTTAAACATAATCCAACAGTGTGATGCAGCAGCTTAAAAAGTCAATGGAGTTTTAGGCTGCATCAAAGGGAGTATGGTATCAATCAAGGGAAATCATGGCGCCCATCTATCCTTCTTTGGTTAGATCTCACCTGAAATACTGCTTTCATTTCTGGGCACCACAATTTAAGAGAGATATAGACAAGCGACTAAAATGATGGAAGGTCTGGAGACCATGTCTTATGAGGAGTGGCTTAAAGCTGGGTATGTTTAGTCTGCAGAAGAGAAGGATAAGAGGAGACATGTTCACCATGCTTAAATATTTGAAAGGTGGTCATAAGGAAGAGAGCAGGCTTGTTTTCTGCTGCCCTAGAGACTAGGACTCCAGAGCAATGGGTTCAAATGACAGGAAAGGAGATTCCACCTGGAAAGGAGATTCCATTAGGAAGAACTTCCTGACCATACAAGCTGTTCACCAGTGGAACACTCTGCCTCGAAATCTGGTGGAAGTGCCTTACTTGGAGGCTTTTAAACAGAGATGGCCATCTGTCAGGGTGCTTTGATTGTGCTTTTCCTGCATGGCAGGGGGTTGGACTGGATAGTCCATGTGGTCTCTTCCAACTCTATGATTCTATTTTACTAAACTCCTTGGAACGCCCTTCCTACGGACATAAGACTAGCACCATCTCTAATGGTATTCCGCAAAAAGGTGAAGACCTGGATGTTTGTGCAGGCGTTTGAGTAATTTAGTGCAATCTGGTAATGGAACATAGGAATGGAACAATGGACGACGAACCTGGACTACGTTTGGATGATGAGAAGATTGCTTATTGGTAATTTATGGATAATGTGTTAAGTCAATTGTTATATGTTGTATGGAACCACTGCTGTTTCTAGTGTTTTTACTGTTTGTGAACCGCCGTGAGTCGCCTTCGGGCTTGAGATACAGCGGTATATAAGCAAAGTAAATAAATAAATAAGACCACAGCAGCACAATTACATCACTGAGCAGAAAACAAAAGGATTTAATATGGATAACTTTAATACGTGTTTTTAAGACCAGTGTTGGGAGTTGTGCAGTCCTCAAATGTTGATCTTCAGCCGACACAAGATTTGGAGGGCCCACAATTTCTAAGCTTTACACTAAGAGGCTAGTTTCTATTTGGGGACTGAGAGGAGCAGATCTGCAGAACTGGAAATTGGGTTGTTCCAGATGACATTTAGATTTGCCTTCCTTGAGGTTCCTTTGTGGAATTGTTGTAAGTGGGAATTGATATAGAAAACAAAAAGAGTTAACTGAAATAAAGAAAAAACCCCACCAACAATGCATATTTATGATCAAATGAAGCGTTTTCACTCTGCTAACTTAAGGGCTCCTAAGATCATTTTCGTGTAACAAGTATTGTCCTTTAAGATACTGAAGACTATTTTTGCTGCAACCCAGTGGAACTAGAAATGAAAACATCTCAATTCAACAAACCTTTTCTTAAACCAGACTATATTTCAGTGGAATAAATGGGCAAACCATCTGGGTATGGTGGAATTCATGAGGTTTCCATTAAGTCAACAGGTGACTTGAAGATTCATACACCTTAAGAAAGCAAACATGTAGAGAAACAACAAAACAGAAGTGGAAAGGAAGGGTGATAAGACTGCAAGGGGACTAAAGAAAACCCTTTCACATCAGTATTTTTAGGGCTTGCCAACCAACCTGTTCTTCTATCCATTTCTCTGATTTCTGCTCCTACATTATTTATTTATTTTTTTGGGGGGGGGGGGGGAGTGACTGAGCTTTACAAGCATGTAATTGTCATCCCTCAAGGCAATAATGCACCCAGAGGGTAATAAATTTCAAAGTCCATCTTGTAATCCCTTCCGTCTATTTGGTTTTTTTTAAATCTGCCTGATGAAATTTCAAAAGTTGCCACCAAGTTTGTTCCCCACCTTTTCAATTGCTTTTGGAAAGGTAATGCCCACTTCATGGACTGTAGAACTTGGGTTGGCTTTGTCCAGCATCATAATCCCCTTGCAAGTTGTATCCAACAGCAGAGGAAATAAAAAGGTGGACTTGATCCAAACAACCCCTACCTCATCTATTGATGTGTTTTGCATAACTCAACTGAGCCCGTTGCTGAAGACACAAGATGAAATGCAAGTCAACAGCAGAAGGCAGGGGAGGTCTGGACCATTAGAAAAAGTTGGCATGCCATAAGAGACCCAGACCTGCATGTAAGTCAACATCCCCAAGTGGTTAAAATGGGAGCTCAGGGAGGCATTGGTGGACTGATGGAGGAAAGAAGGCAGAGAAGGATGTGCATACAGAACCCAGGTGGCCCCTCTTCCGTCTTATTGTTGATTTCTATTTAATGCCAAATAAATGCACGCAAGAAAGCCAGTATAGTTTGAGCATTGAACTACAACTCTGGAGCCCACGTTCCTTCTCAGCCATGGAACTCAGTGAGTGGGTGATCTTGGGAAAGTTACACACACTTAGCCACATAAATCCTTTGATTAGGGTCAAGTTGGAAGCTTGAAAGCACACAATAGCACTAAACATTCACAGGCTAAGTCTGTGTGCCAGGCATTGGAGAGGTCCTAACATGCAATGGCTGAAGAGCAAAGCAAGAGGAGGAGGAATCTTAGGGAATAAACGGGACGTGATCCCCATGTCTCTGTCTTAGCGCAAGGAAGGGATCTGGCCTTTGTACCTGAACAATACTTTTCCCTGGTACTTGGTGCCACAGTGCAGAACTAGAACCAAGAGGGAACTCAAATACAAACATTTCTCCATGGATTTGTTTTTTAAAGGTTCTAGATCCCTCATGACATTTTATGGTTATCCAGTCCTGCTGTAGGATATAGAGATTTCTAGAGAACATCTCTCCAGGTCCTCTGATGGAGTCTATGGTCAGCTTTCAGCAGAAGAGCTGTGCTGGAAAACCTAGACATTCCTAGAGAAATGTTCTCTTAGCCAAATCCCCCCTCCCCCCCAAACCCTAGCAATGTCTTGATATGAAGTTTTTTACTTTTGCAGGGGTCCTGCTCCCCTAACCACAGAGAATGTAGAAGGCTGACTGTACTTGTATTCTCAGCAGCATCCTCCCACCATGCCAGCAATCCTTGCATGTATTTGTTTCTGATCCCCGCCACGCCCCACCCCGCCCCCAAATCTATGGTCACCTACTCCAGCCGTGTGCTCCTGAAGTCCTGAACATCACTTCCAATGCCTGCCATTGATGCGAACCACCAGGAGAGAATGCTTCTGAACATGGCCATACATACTCACCCATACTGTGCTTCAGTAGTTATATTTATATTTTTAATGTACCAAACATACCATGTTTGTATGAAAATGTGACTATTTCCTGTGCTGGTCAATGACCGAAATAAATGATTTGATGGCCATACAGCCAACACACAACAACCCAGTCACTTACAATAGCTTTCGCAATGTTTCTCAAATTCTGAGCCTCCAGGTGTTTTGGACTTCACATCGTAGAAATCCCAGGCAGTTTGACATCTGTTAGGAATTGTGAGAACTGAAGTCCAAAACATCTAGAGGAGCAGAGTTTGAGAAACATGGGCAAAGGAATCTTCTAGCGCCATTGAGACTAAGGCTACACCTACACTGTCGAATCGATGCAGTTTGACACCTCTTTGCCATGGCTCAAGTGCTATGGGAGCTGCAGTTTTACAAAGTTTTTAACCTTCTCTGCCAAAGAGTGTTGGTGCCTCAACAAAATTCAATTCCCAGGATTCCATCGCATTGGGCTCTTGGCAGTTAAAGTGCTGTTATGCTGCATTATTTTTACCCCTTTGAATTTCGTAGACTTAAACCTACTCTCTCAGATGTTTACTCATTGTAGCACAGGCAAGCCTGGGCCCTCCAGGTGTTTTGGACTTCAACTCCCACAATTGTGGGAGTTGAAGTCCAAAACACCTGGAGGCCCCAAGTTTGTCCTTGGCTAGTGTAGCAGGTGAGGTAGTCTGTAAAGACCACAAAAGCGCGTAGAACAATACATATTTCTAAAAGCACTTTAAAGGTGGCATGCTCATAAGCACAGATTTCCCGCACGCATGCGTACTGAATCCCGTGTACCCTCCCTTCCCCGGCACACGCACCATCCTTCGCTTTCGCGCTGTGGGATTGGCTACGGCGCGCCCCTACGTCACTCCTGTTCCTCCAATCAAAAGAAAGAGTGGCAGGGTTTGATTGCGCCCGTTGGAAGGGCTCACTCCGGAAGCTGAGGCTGCTCCCGAGCGGTAAGTGAAGTCTTTCCAGTCAAATCTAACGGCGGGAGGGGGCAGTTGAGGGTCGTTGGCCTTTCTCCTGCGCCTATGAAGGGCCCGCTCGCTCCCTCTCTCCCTTTTCTACCTCACCACCCAACAGGAAGCCGGGCATCAGGGCCTTAAAGCCCGATCTACAACGAACGGTGATTTTGTTTGCCCGCCGCCCGCTTATTATTTATAGTAAGTAAAGGTAAAGGTTGTTCCCTGACATTATGTCCAATCATGTCTGGCTCTGGGGGTTGGTGCTCATCTATAGCCGAAGAGCCGGCGTTGTCCATGCAGTCATGTGGCCGGCATGACTGCATGGAGCGCCGCAGGGGTGGTCCTAGGTAATTTTCTATGGTAAGCAAACATTATTTTGGCGCCCCCCCCCCCAACCAATCACATATTTTCTGTTCATCGTGGGAGTTCTGTGTGCCATATTTGGTTCAATTCCATCATTGGTGGAGTTCAGAATGCTCTTTGATTGTAGGTGAACTATACATCTCAGTAACTACAACTTCCATATGTCAAGGTCTATTTTCCCCCAAGAGCGTCTCAAGAGTGCCCCTGGGCAAAATCAACTATACTGCAAATGCTTACTTTGTGTAATGGGTTGAGCCGCCCCTAGAGAGCTGTTACCTTCCCGCCGGAGCGGTACCTATTGATCTACTCACATTTGCTTGCTTTCGAACTGCTAGGTTGGCAGAAGCTGGGACTGACAGCGGGAGCTCATCCCACTCCCCGGATTCGAACTTTTGGCCTTTCAGTCAACAAGCTGGGCAGCTCAGCGGTTTAACCCACTGCACCACCGGGGGCTCCCTCTTTTTATTTATTATTATTTGTATTAATATTAATTATTATTTATATTATTATTTTTTTGTGAATTTCGAACATTTTTACCGTGCCCTTCTCAACCCCTAGGGGGACTCAGGGCAGTTTTCAATTGGCAACAATTCGATGCCGCATCATAAAATACAAAACAGCAATTATAACACTTAAAAACATAAACATTACGACATAAAATTAAAACAGTATACTTACAAACCATTGAGCTATTTCCAGTCTGGTGGCTATTTATCTAGCCATATACTATTGAGTACTCCGCTTAATTTATCCAAATCCACTTCCAAGCCATAGTCAAACATTATCAATTGTCCTTTAACCTAGTTGCCTGAAGGCGTGGTCCCACATCCACATTTTTACCTTCTTTCTAAAGGTGAGGAGGGATGATGATGTCCTAATTTCCCTGGGAAGTGAATTCCACAGGCGTGGGGCCACCACTGAGAAGGCCCTGTCCCTCGTCCCAGCCAACCGTGTTTGAGACAGAGAGCAAGGCCTCCCGGGAAGATCTTAAACTCCGAGGTGGGACGTAGAAGGAGATACATTATTATTAATGCTGTAGGTTCGTGCGAGTGCTGGTGCCTTCTCAAACTACACAACCCAGCACTCCATAGCATTGAACCAGATCAGCAGTAATAGTATCAAACTATTAATTCAACATTGCAGATGCATCCTGGGTCTTTGGACTTCAGCTCCCAGAATCTGCTTGTGAATGAGGTTGGGAATTGCTATTCTAAAATGGTTGCCGCTACAAATGTACCAGGTGACATTTGCTGGCAAGGTACTTGGATCATTGTACCATGCTTCACAATAGAATTCCTTATCTGGGACATTCATGCAGTCCTATTACACAGACCGCAAGCCACCTACTACAATGCAACTTTAAGAAATGGGGTCACAAAGTGGAGTCCACAATATGAGAGTGTGGAGAAGAGCAAACCACAGACCACCTCTTACAATGCAGTCTGAGTCCTGCCACATGCACAATGGAGGACCTCCTTATAGCAACACCAGATGCACTCCAAGTGGCCAGATACTGGTCAAAGGAGATCTAATATAATACCAAGTTTTTAAACTTTGTGCTTTTCTAATGCATTACAACTGTACCCTCGGTTCGCTACTGATACGATAAATAAATAGACAGTCCTGTAAAATTGTCATTAAAATAAAAACTGCCTTTTAATTCGTGCCTACCTTTGTAAACTGAAACAAAACCCCATGGGGGGGATTGCACTGTTGTTAACTCCTGGCAGGAAATACAACAGTCTTGTGGAATGTTAATCGTTGAGAAGTGTTATTGGTTTACATTTTGTGAACTGTATTTCAGTAAGCCTGTACTGTGATGCTTACCTCAATGAAGTCTGTGTTGCTTACCTTAATGAGAGGGAGAGGTTAACCTTTTCCAAGCTTGCTGCAACACTGAAAAGAGTCCTCCTCTCTGGAGACCTGTCCCCAGCAGCAGCTGAGCCAGGCCAGACAAACTGCTGGCACCACTTTAACTGCCGTAGTTCAATGCTATGAAATCCTGGGAGTTGTAGTTTAATGAAGCACCAGTCCTCTTTGGCAGAGAAAGCTCAAGACCTTGTAAAACTGTAACTTCTGGAATTCGGTTTCTGACTGTATGTATGTTTGTATATATATGCACACACACACACACACACCCAGAGCCTCCCGGTGGCACAGCTGAAAGGTTGGCAGTTAAAATCTTTTAGCCCCAGTTTTTGTCAACCTAGCAGTGCAAAAACATGCAAATGTGAGTAGATTAATAGGTGCCATTCTGGCAGGAAGGCAACGGCACTCCATGCAGTTATGCTGGCCACATGACCTTGGAGGTGTCTAAAGACAACGCCAGCTCTTCAGCTTAGAAATGGAGATGAGCACCACCCCCCAGAATCAGACACGACTAGACATAATGTCAAGGGGAAACCTTTACCGTTAGTTACTTCTGATGAAAGAGCAGTCTTTGAATGCTTAAGGCCAGAGGTTCTCGAACTAAGGCCCGGGGGCCAGATACGGCCCTCCAAGGTCATTTACTCGGCCCTCGCTTTGGGTCAACTTAAGTCTAAAATGATCTGAAAGCACACAACAACAACAACAATAACAACAACAATCCTATCTCATTAGCCAAAAGGAGGCCTACATTTTCCCATTGAAATACTAATAAGTTTATAGTTGTTAAAATAGTTCTTCATTTTAATTATTGTATTGTTTTAAGTGTTTTTTTGCACTACAGATAAGATATGTGCAGTGCACATAGGATTTTTTTCATGTTTTTTTCAAATTATAATCCGGCCCTCCAACAGTTTGAGGAACTGTGACCTGGCCCTCTGTTTAAAAAGTTTGAGGATCCCTGCTTAAGGTAATAAAATTTCAAAGGCATAGCTTTGTTAGCCTGAAATACCACTGATCCTTTAGCACCTTTAGAGACAGAGAGAAAAAAGTTGCATAAACTTTTGTAAACTAAGATTAGATGTTTGAGGAAGTAGACTTAGCATGCATCTACACTGTTGACCTAACTGAAATTGACACCACTTTAACTGCCATGGTTTAATGCTATGGAATTGTTGGGTTTGTTGTTTCCTTTTGTGTGTGTGAGGAACGACTTGAGAAACTGCAAGTCGCTTCTGGTGTGAGATAATTGGCCGTCTGCAAGGACGTTGCCTAGGGGACGCCCAGATGTGTTATCATCCTGTGGGGGGCTTCTCTCATATCCCTGCATAAGAAGCTGGAGCTGACAGATGGGAGCTCACCCCACTCCCCGGATTTGCACTGCCAACCTTTCAGTCAGCAGTGCTATCAGCACAAGAGTTTAACCCATTGCACCACCAGGGGCTTCTTACGTCATTTCCTGAAGGGCAGGCACTCTTAGGCAGAGAAGGTTAAACTCTCTCAGTTTCAGAGTCACTGCAAGATCCCTTTGTATATCAATGTAAACTTCTTGTTCTGATATGCTATTTTTGTTACTAATTGTGAGAGAATGAGTGGTTGTTTTTAAAGGAGGGGTTGACAAAAGCATTTGTTTCAACCAAGTATTACTTTTGCTACTTGGTTGAAACACTGTTTTGTTCTCAGAGGGGCATATAAATGTTGAAGCTGATGGCTACTCTGTAGCAAATTTTGTCACTTTTCTACTCAACATAGCCTTCTTGACTAAAGCATTCCTCCTGCTATCACCAAATATTTCAAAGTACATGGAATCCTAAACTTCAGATTTCTAAAAAGGTGATTATTATTATGTGCCATCACATTGGTTTCAAAATATGGAGAACCTATGAAGAAATCCCTGTTTGACCATGGAAACTCATAGCATGGTCATGGGCAAGTCATGCTCTTTCAGCTTTGTGGAAAGGAAAAGGCAATCCATCCTTTAATTTGCCTGTGATAGGTATAACACTAGTGTTGCTATAAGTTGGAAGCAATGTGAAGGCACATAACACAACAATGTATGAGTAACCCCAAGACATCTTTTATTCAACAGCTCTGCTCAGGGCTTGCAAACTCAGGGCTGTGACTTCCATTTTCCTCTTTCTCTACGCTTTACCAAACATTGTTTTTTCCCATCAGTCATGTTGATTCATGATGTTTCCAGAGTATTGAATCGTCTTGTTTAGTCTTACATTTGCTTCTAGTGAGAGTTCAGGCTTGACAAGCTCAATGGCCCATTTATTGCCCCCCCCCCTTTTTTTTTTTACTGTTCCTGGTATCTGTGGAACTCTCCATCAGCACCACCACTTTCTTAGTTTTATTAATTCATTTAAAAATATTTGTATTAAATTCAGATTTTATTTTAGAACAGATTGATTTTTAAAAGCCATATTGGCATCATGTACACATTCATAGAGAAATTGTTACTTTAGGATCATAAAATGTGTGATGTATAATTGGTTTAGCATAAAACTATCATGTTGGTTATTACTAATTAGATTTACTATTTTAGTTGGGAATGGAGTCACACAATCCTGAACTATAAAGAACTTGTAAACTATATGGGAAATCTTGTGTTTTCTGTTTATTAAAAGCAGGCAACAACAATAAAACAGAATTAACTGCATCCTCTAGTTTGCCATAATGTCTAGCAGACATAACCCACCCATTGCCATCAAAAAGAACTGAGAAACAGAAACCTAAACAGAAAAACAAAAAGAATACCAGTGGATATTACAACATTATCCCATGTATTATTATTTTTTTCTTCTCATGTCATTTTAGTACAATTTGGGGAATAAATACATGAAGACCTTGTTTTAGTCAATACATTCAACATTCTTAGTATCTTTGAATGTAAAAAAAAATCTGAGGAAAAATGCTTTGGAAAAAAACAGGGAAAAGTATTTTTTTTTTCCCTCAACTTTACTCCCAGGTCTTTGCATCTCTAAGATGTAGCAGAGTCCTTTGTCTGACTCATAGTACAGATATTTGCTTCCCATGAATGCCACTAGTATTCATATCATGTTATTTCTTAGTCCTCTAGGCAATGCATTGTCATAGTAGAAATAAGATCAGGACAGAGTGCCAAGTCTAAAGACTTAAATTATTGAGGTGTTCAAGTACACAACCATCCCATAAAGTTTAAACCACACTGTATTTGTATATTATTGCCTCAGTTGTTTCTAATACACTATTGTGAGGCATTATGTTTCTCTTACTAACAGTGCTTTTATATTGAGATTTTTTTTCTTTAAGACTGATTTAGTTTATATTTTCTTTCTCATCATCAAACCAACTTTTTCCTGCAGTTATGCTTACTGAAGTGCCTTGAAATAATACATTGCTTTGTAAATGTCTCTGCTGCTGAATCTCTTAAGACAATTGCTGGAATACTATGGAGTGCCACCAGATCTGGTAAGTATATAGTGTAATATTCTCAAACCTGGAAACTATGTTTGTATTAAAGTGGGAGCAAAACTATAGAAGTCCTACAAATGTTCACAATCCCATATTTGTGCCATAATGAGAGGCATATTAACCCCGGGAAGCTGTATTCCCCAGCTTGGCATTCTGCATTTGTTGTTGTGTTATGCTCAGAAGTTGTATTTCCATTTTTTTAAACACTTTTGATAATTGCATCCTCTTGCAGTAAAATGTAAATACTTGTAAAATACTTGTGAAAGTCAAGGGAGGAAGTAAGAACTTCTTCTCCAGCTTTACAAGAAGCCCGTTGTGTTCATACTTCATTTAGAAGCAGGAGCCTCTGGGCCTGTGCTGTAAATAATTGTATGTTTTATTCGTTTATTTTCATTGCAATCTCAGGGATGGTGAAGATTCATTTATTCCTCCTCAATGAAGACATTTTAGTTCCATTTTAGTTCCAGAGAAATTAAAAGGAATATGTATTCTTGTGTAAGACTTAATTTCACAAGCACTTGTGTTCTGATATTTCACAAAAGTTATTTAATGTGTTCCCTTATGGCAGGATTATTCATGATGTTACTGTGCTTTGTTTTAAGAATCTTCTCAAATTCAGTGATGTCATTTTTCTGATAAGTACCTGACATTTGTTCAGTATTTCTGTTGGAGAGAGAGAGCAGTTTCAGATAGGAAACAAATCTCATCATTAATTAAAGCTTTGTATTTAGTTTACCTAATGTCTTTGGAGGTGTTTACTTGTACCACATGCAAATTTAAACTGAGGGGGTGACAAGGGTATGCACACAAACACTGCTTTCCACAAGCGGAATTATCTTATGGATCCCCGTAAATGTACAGCAGGAATGGGAATCATGGTGTCCTCCAGATTTTGAACTGCAAGTCCAAGCATTCAAAATTAGCATAATACATAGTAAAGTGTGCTAGGAGTCACAGACCAATAATATCTGGAAAGACACATGATGCCTACCCTTGATTTACGATGGAGATTCAAAAAAGATTGCCCACATGCTGTGGCTAAACATGCTCACAATTTATTTATTTATTTATTTACAGTATTTATATTCTGCCTTTCTCACCCCTCAGGGGACTCAGAGCGGATTACAGTGTACACATTAATGGCAAACATCCAATGCCAAAGACACACAACAGATATAGACAGACAGTCAGAGGCTATTTAACTTTTCTGGCCTCGAGGGGAGCTGTTGCTTTCATCGTCCATCTGCGACACTGATGAAGTACTTCCGCATTCCTCACATGCTTTGCTGGAGTGCTTTGCTGGAGTCTTTTTTATGGCCTTGTAAATTAGTTAAATTAGCCTCCCCACACATAGGTGGTACCTAATTTTCCTACTTTACAGATGCAACTGTCTTTCGGGTTGCAAAGGTCGACAACAAGCTACACAATTGGTTGGAAGCTCACTCCGACCCAGGCTGGCTTTGAACACATGACCTTTTGGTCAGAGGTGATCTTAATGCAGCTGACACTCAGAAAGCTGTGCCACAGTCCCGGTGCAAAACTCCTGCAAGCAGGAGTCCTTCTGAAAGACAAGGACAAGTTTGGGAAAAGGTGATGAAGCAGCACACACAAACAAAGCTCAATACAATTTTATATCCTCATTTCCACAGCGGCCAGTCCCTACTTTCCTAGAAACAGTTGCCTAAACTAATTCCCTAAAACAAGCTTTTTTTTCCCAAATGCCAAACATATTTTTATCAAAGTTACAACAAAGTACATCTATCAATAGGCAAGTAGGGAATTTGATCAAAGTTACAGTAAGGAAGTATGTCTATTAACAAAGTAAGGTGTATATGTCTGCACCTGTGAAGGGAAACATTTCTACTTTAAAGGTATAGCAAGACCATATTTTCAAGATTCATCCTCATTTGTGAAAAGCAACATTCTATCATCTCTAAAAATAGAAATTTTATTTCTAACAATGCCAAACAGGTATGAAACATTTCTATACCAAGTGTCTCCTCACTACATATTTGTAAAAACATACATTTCTACATCAACACTTTTCTTAAAATAGTGGGATCTTCTGTTGTTGGAAATAGGGAATCTTCTCAAGCCTCCTCTCTTTAATGATTTGTCTGTACACAATATGATGTTTTATTTACTGAAGTGTATATGTGTTCTTTTGTATGCAGTTTTTCCTAAATATGTTCTTGAGGTTGTGGGAGGGACTGTAAACTATGTGACCAGATCAGGGACTGTTTAGAACACAGTTTAAAAGTTAACAGTTGAGGAAAGACGGTTAAAGATGGCAGTTGAAAGTAGTTATAAAAGAGAGTTGTCCGGAACTGTATGGTATTGAAGAGACTGATGAAGTTTTCAAGATAAAGACACAACCAAAATGTTTTAAAGTTTAAACTAACAAGAAATGTACCTGCATATTTAAATGCATGTGAATAAAACAAACAAGTTATTTTTAAAAGAAGTCTACTTGAATTTTGTCTTCTGAGAGCATGAAATACAAACAAGATATTTATGGGAGAGTACATGTGTTTTGAACACTAAACAACACTTCTGAAGATCTTAGATAGATAGATAGATAGATAGATAGATAGTATATTGGCATATTCTCTGTTCCTAATAGTTCAGAGTCACCAGCTGAAAACCAATTGCCAAGCATAAATAAGTATGGATATCATTTATTTTCTTAAAAGGTATAAAGATTAAGATTTTCCCAATTGTTCATAATCCAGTAGGTTATGATCCTAATAGGTCATAATCCTCCTTTTGGTTATGTGACCAGTGATTATCCAATATCAAATATCAGTGAACATGCATTATTATACAGAGCCTGTCTATTATACTATTTCTTTAAATGTCTTTAAAAATAATTTGTATTCTAAATGCCTCTTTATAAACATTCCTGGAAAAGTAATATGTTTTAACTCCTAACATTTCCTTGTCAGGAATCACCACATCAGGAGTTATGCCAGCATGTCCCACCAAACAAACATACCATCTTTCCCAGATCTTGACCTTAAGTGTACCAAGATCTATAAAACAGATGGCTGTGCACAGTTTTGGGTGGTGATACTTCTGTTCATGTCCACATCCACTCCCTAGTTCAGTTCTCCTTGGTTTTCTAGGGAATGTCTGAATAGGCATATAGGTATACCTGTTTTCTGTGACAACTGTATCTTTTTACAGCTCCTGCAAAGGTGCCAAGTCTGTCTTGGTCGTATTGCTTATGTGATTGGATCCCATCTTTCCTCTTCCACTGCCTCAAGAACAAACATCCAACAACTATGTGACATCTCAAGGAGATGTTTGGTAAGATTGTCAGTAGTGCTTTGTAAACATATGGGTATTGGTCAGGTTGACTGCATTTCCACATTGTTATTTTTCATGCCAATTCCCTATTGTGTTCCACTGTTTTTGTTTTAGAAAAAGTCTTCCCCAGACATAATAGATCAGGTAGAATTGAAAATGCTAACCTATTCTCAGTAGAGCATTTTACAGTAAACAACATTGGAGGATGTCAAGGCAGTGGTTGGATCTAATTCTTTAAAGAATCATATTTGCCTTTGCTAAAATCAGTGGGTATTTGCTTAATTTCCTACACATCTGTCTTTTGTTTACTTTTTCAGAACCTTTTAGCATAGTTTTCATAATTTCTCACAATTGGCTGTCCTGCTACAAATGGTGGCAGTTTTAGAACAAATATGCCAGGGTGTATCAATTACTCACCTCTGTTCTACCCCAAGAAGAGTGTTGTGGGCAATTTTTCTATACTGTATTATATTTTTCAATTTTAGAATGTATTCTTTCTTAAAATTAATAAACTAAAACATATCCAGTTAAGAAATACATGTTGTTACTTAAGAAGGCAGCTAATTTGTGTAGATTTCCAATTTTTTAAATATATGTTTATATACTTGTCCCAAACTTAGTTATATAGTTTGAGGATACTTTTCAAGCTGACTTACAGGTGATGTCAGCAGCTGAGAGTGCATTTTACCTATTTGGCTAGTTTGCTAGTTGTGATTTTTTTTTTAAATGAGCCTGGCTTCAGATATATACACACACACATTGGGCACATCCAGTGTGCTCTGTGCATGATGTTCTTCACAGGAGACTTCCACTGAAAAACTTTTTTTGCCTTCTTCATCACAGAAGAAAGATATCATAATTGAGATTTTAGCAATAAGCACAGTAATTTAGATTAGATTCAAGTTAAATTCTAATTAAAGCTTATTAGTTGACTGACAGCTTTATTTCAAATGTTTTCATTTAACTTGAAATAATCTTCTTGCCTCTTAGATGTCCTTGGCTTGGGAACGAAAAAATTATGGATCTACCCGGAGTTTTGTTCGCAGATTGGGGAAACATCTTTTGTTAACTCCTTGTCCAAGGCCTCACTTACAGGTATGTGTAGATTAATGCTAAATTTAAGATATATATCTTGTCAACAAATGTCTTTTCATGAATGTGCTTGTCTTGAACAATGGGGAGAGTAAAATAACCTTAAATGAGCTGTACTATACTATTTATGGTTTTCAAAATCAACTATGGAAGTTGAAGTGTAAAAAAAATATTTTGGACAGATATTGTGGCCATCTCGATAGTCAAGTGTGGCCCTTAAAAAATAATAATGGAGGGTGTACAAAGTACAAAATACACTTCCACCATAAATATAGAAAACAGTTGAAATCAATAGTTTGAGGGACAGTGGCACCATAACTGCAAAATAATAGTTGAATAACATTGTGAATTTGGAACAATATTTAATAAATGTTCAAGTATTTTGTTTTCATGTTGCCAGCTATTTTAATTCACTTAACATATTAGGTAGTTCTCCTAAAAATTGAGATAGTGTACTTAAGTATTGAGTTTGGGCAGACTCACAAGGGTTCAGGTGGCAATACTCTTAACACCTCTTGAAGTTGTACCTGTAACCAGGGCCATAGCCAGAAAAAAAATTCGGGGGGGGGGTTAAATTTCAGGGGGGGGGGGTTGAAACCTGCCTCTTTGCTTCATGCTTCATGCTGAAGCAAAGAGCACAGCAGGGGGCAGAGCAGCCTTCAATAGCCTGCGGCTCTGCACCTGTCAACCACCTCCACCAAGTCTGGCCTCCTTAATGAGAGCATTCAACACTCCCCCACCCCCCACCCCACTTGGTTGCTTCACTACATCGGCTATTACTGCAAGTAATGACAGTGTGAATAAATTGTCAATATTTGCTTGAGATAGTGCTTGCAGTTCTGGAGGGATTTTTTTGCATCTCATAGACTTAGCATGGGGATTTGGTTAACCAACTAAAATTCACGAGTAAATAAGGGTTTTTTTTAACATGAAAATTTGGGGGGGGGGGGTGTTGAACCCCTAACCACCCCCCACCACCCCCCGGCTACAGGCCTGCCTGTAACCTTATTGTATACAGTTCTGGTTTACTTCCTCTTAGTCACATTTTTTTTGCAAGCACTGTCTAAATCAGTTGCTAGTCCCAGTGAATTAGATCCATTGAATCAATGGGAACTTGATATATTACACTTAGTTCAATTGGGTGTACTGTAAATGTGTCCAACAATTATATATAGCTGAGGGGTATAAAGTTGTTGGCAAAATATTGCTTCCAAACAAGGCCAAAGAACTGCCACTATTTGGTGGCTCTTCTCATTGACATGCAGTGGAGATTCTGTGATATTTTCCACCTCACTACAAACCATTCCTTTTGTCTTTTTAAGTTTCAGCTACATGATGAACTTGTCCCTAAAACAGTTAGCCAGTTAAAGGTCACCCTTTTGAGGATTGCAGTATCTGTGTATTGGTTGTTTTGTTTGCACTGGTTTGCTCATTCCCTCTTTCAAGGGGGAATGTGAGAACTAGTATTCCTATGCAGCCCAGAAAACAACATTGCAGAGCTAATGGGAAAAGCTCTATGGTAGTGCTATGTAGATAAGTATTATAGATATTTAATAGAGTTTTTTTTTTACTTTAGTTGGTTGCAAGTATGGATTCTTTAGAGTCTGAACAAAGAAACAGTGTTAGCTCTCTTACACCATCCCTCGCTGATGTCTTGTGGATGCCATACGATGACAGAGACTCATATACTAAATACAGGCAAGTAAAACTAATTTGATTTTCACGGATGTTTAGATATTTTATAACAGAATTGGTCAAATTCAGCTTATATCTCACTTCAAGAATGTTCTCTTTTTTCTTTGATTATATAAATATACAGTATATGATTCCATTACCTTTACACCCCAACTGGAGAGTAGATGGCATGTGGGGGAGGGGACACAGTTCCTGATTTTATCAGCTTTTGTCTGCCTTACACATTCCTTAATTTGGAGGGCAAACTCAGTATGCAGCTCTGTTTTTAAAAAAAGATCTTCAAGTTGGACCATCAAAATGGCAATCATAAAAAAAATGGAGGCTGGTGTAAGAAAATGCATGATGGAAAAGCCTAACGATGATTTATTATTATTTATTTATTTATTATTTGCACTTGTTAACCGCCACTCTCAGCCCGGGGGCGACTCGTGGCGGTGTACAGAACATAGAAAGACAACAATTTACAATAGGTCAAGACCATAACACAACATCTTACTAATACAACAACTAATTAAACTAAAAATCCGCTTCGTCTTGTTGGGGTCATAATCAATCTCATAATCATAGTCCATTCCGGTGGTCATTCCAAAAGCATAGCACTTAGTTGAAGGCCTTTTCGAAGAGCCAGGTTTTCAGGCCCTTACGGAAGGCCATGAGGGAAGGCGCCTGTCTGATTTCAGCAGGGAGGGAGTTCCATAGCCGGGGGGCCACCACCGAGAAGGCCCACTCTCTTGTCCCCGCCAGGCGTGCCTGTGAGGCTGGCGGGACCGAGAGAAGGGCCTCCCCAGATGATCTCAAGGTCCTCGTGGGCTCGTAGGCCGAGATGCGGTTCGCAAGGTATTTTGGGCCGGAACCGTTTAGGGCTTTGTAGGATAACACCAGCACCTTAAATTGGGCCCGGTAGCAAATCGGCAGCCAGTGGAGCTGGGACAGCAAGGGCGTTGTGTGCTCCCTGCGTCCCGCTCCAGTTAACAACATGGCTGCCGCGCGCTGGACTAGCTGGAGCTTCCGGGCCGTCTTCAAGGGCAGCCCCACGTAGAGAGCGTTGCAGTAGTCGAGGCGGGATGTGACCAAAGCGTGTACCACCGTGGTCAAGTCAGACTTCCCAAGATACGGGCGCAGCTGGCGCACGAGCCGAAGCTGTGCAAATGCTCCCCTGGTCACCGCTGAAACCTGGGGATCCAGGCTCAGCGAAGAATCCAGGGTCACACCCAAGCTGCGAACCTGCGCCTTCAAGGGGAGTGCGACCCCGTCCAGCACAGGCTGTAACCCTATACCCTGCTCGGCCTTGCGACTGACCAGGAGTACCTCTGTCTTGTCTGGATTTAATTTCAGTTTGTTCGCCCTCATCCAGACCGTTACAGCGGCCAGGCACCGGTTCAGGACTTCGACAGCCTCCTTAGTAGCAGGTGGGAAGGAGTGACAGAGTTGGACGTCATCTGCGTACAGGTGACACCGCACCCCGAAACTCCGGATGATCTCACCCAGCGGCTTCATGTAGATGTTAAACAGCATGGGGGACAGTATGGAGCCCTGAGGAACACCACAGGTCAAAGGCTGTGGTGTTGAACAGGAGTCCCCCAATAACACCTTCTGGGTACGACCCTCCAGAAATGACTGGAGCCACCGCAGAGCGGTGCCCCCAAGGCCCATCTCTGCAAGGCGTCCCAGAAGAATACCGTGGTCGACGGTATCGAAGGCCGCTGAGAGGTCCAGGAGCACCAACAGGGACACACTCCCCCTGTCTAGCTCCCGGCGGAGATCATCCACTAAGGCGACCAAGACCGTCTCGGTACCATGTCCCGGTCTGAAACCAGACTGTGCCGGATCCAGATAATCCGTGTCTCTCAAGAATACCTGGAGTTGTGAGGCCACCACGCTTTCCATGACTTTGCCCAAGAAGGGAAGATTGGAAACAGGCCGAAAGTTGTCAAATTTGGTGGGGTCCAGTGATGGTTTCTTCAACAGCGGCTTTATAATAGCCTGTTTTAGGCTCGCTGGAATCTTGCCTTCCCGAAGGGAGGCATTAACCACCACCGTTACCCACTCAGCCAATCCCCCTCTGGCCTCTTTCAGAAGCCAGGATGGGCAGGGGTCTAGGATGGACGTGGTAGGCCTCATTCCTCCAAGTATCTTGTCCACATCCTCGGGCTTCACAAACTGAAAAGAATCCAACAAAATAGGACAAGCAGGTGCTTGTGTCACATCCACGGAGACTGCATTTAATGTGGCGCCCAGCCCAGAACGGATCAAAGCGACTTTGTCTGCAAAGAACCGAGCAAATGCTTCACAGCGCGTGGCCGAGTTGTCAGGGCTCCCGCCTGAGGTAGGGGGAGTTAAAAGACCTCTGACAATCCGAAACAACTCCGCCGGACGGTTTTTTGCAGACGCAATAGTGGCCGCGAAGAAAGTTTTCTTTGCGGCTTTTATTGCCGCGGCATATGCCCTTAGAAAGGACACAAACTGTGCTCGATTTGGCTCGCTTGGGTCCGAGCGCCACACGCTCTCTAGTTCCCTCTTCCTTCGCTTCATCGCTGCCAGCTCCTCAGTGAACCAAGGAGCTGGTTTAGCTCGGTTACTTGAGAGAGGACGTTCCGGAGCGATCCTGTCAATTGCCCTGGTCATCTCCCCATTCCAGAGAGCGACCAAGGCCTCGACATGGTCACCTACCGAGGTAGCGGGGAAATCCCCAAGAGCCGTCAGGAATCCATTCGGATCCATAAGCCTCCTGGGGCGGACCCTACATGGTTCAGATTTTCTTTGGTTGTTTGTTTTTTTCACACATATATATTGTTAGTTTTGAATAAAATTTATTTATTTATTTACAGCATTTCTACTCCACTCTTCTCACCCCCTCAGAGGGACTCAGAGCGGCTAACGAAGGCAATGATTCAATGCTGCAATAATACAATACAATACAATACAATACAATACAATAAAACAGTATTAGTTATCCAACCATAAAGGCTTAAACATTTGAACTGCTCTTTTTGTGTTTTATGAAACTATATCTGTTCTTTTCAAATTATTTCTACCTTTGGTACTAAGCTTTATGTTAAAAAGTAATGTCCAGGAATATATGAACTTCATTAACTGAACCATACCTGAGAGATGCTCAGATGAATTCACTTGCCTGTTAAACAGGCGTTCAGTAAATCTTGAATGTTTATTTCTATTTACTTACAAAGATTTTTGTTGGTATTTTTCAGATCCGATCAATGGAGAGAGGCTGTGGCCCCATCTATACGTCCTGTGTCGTCATCAGCATCGCAAAAAGCAACTGTTGTGGATGAAGATACATGTAGAAAAATTTCTACTCTTGAGAACGAGTTAGCCTTCCTTCGGAAACAGATTGCTGCACTTGTGACAGTGCAAAGGGCAGAAAATGATTTATCTTGTAAGTCTGTTTATGTGGATTCTGCTAAATGTGTCTGTGTAGTTTCTTGTATTGTAAGATTTGTAAAGAATGTGCTTTTGCTACTGCTTCATCTCTTAACTTTTATTTCTGTAGTTGCAGAAGTAGGAAAAAATGAGGTTCCCCATTTTCATGGCTTTAACTTTAGTGAATTTGATTATTTGTGAATTATTTGCTGCCCCTTTTGCTGCTGTCTACACCTGCAAAAATCTAGAAAATACTGAAAATAAAAATTAAATTGAAACCAGAATATTTTCTTCTGGGCATGATGGACTTGGAACTGGAAAACATAGAGACATTTTGTTTAATTACTTTGTGGCAGTAGCTAGAATAATCTATGCAAAAATTGGAGAATCAAAGAAGTTCCATCAATAGAAGAATGTCTATTGAGCATAGCTGATACAATGAGTATGGACAACTTGACCCAATTATTAACCAACCACCAAAGTGGTTCAAAAAAAAATAACGGATTGGTCATTATTTAAAGACTATTTGAAATGAGAGAAAATGCAAATGACAATATAATACAAGGAAGATACACAGAAAAACTGTTCACATCTGAAGAAAGGTTGAATGGGAGAAGCACAAATCAACAAGAGATTAAATAGACTTTTTAACCATGATGAAAAAGATTGGAGGTCAACATAATCCCCTTTTCTGTTCCTCCCGACATTTTTTCTATCCCATGACCATTATTTATTTATTCTTCTTTCCCCCCTCTTTTTTCTCTTTTCCTCCCCCTTAGGTGATAGCGATCCCAATTTTTATCTTTCTTCCCCTCTACTTGTCCCTGCTATCCCAGTTTTATAACATTGTAATAAATACTTCTATTAATAAAAATTATTAAAATATTATGAACATGCAACCAGGCTTGCAAATCACTGAAAAATGGCATGTTGAGAAAGAGGGGGGGGGGGGGGTGCATACTGAGGCATGGAAGAAGCTAAAGCACATGGCAAAACAGAGACCCATGCAATGCACAGCAGCGGCCATTCTACCAGGGACTCTTCTTTGCGAGGAGTTGCCCATGTTGTGCTTCCACTGTCCCCATTATCCTTTTCTCCACCAACCCAGCTGATGGCTGTTCTCTTCTTTGCTGCTTGCCCTTTTCTGCCCACTTGCTTGTTTCCTGCTTTTCTCTGCTTGCCTGGGTGCTCCCTGCTTTCTTTGCATGCTAGTTAAGTGGAGGAGCAGGGCATGAGTTTGGGGACCAGAGATAAGGCATTGGTGGCATTCCTCCCCTTCCTGTTCTTTTACTATTGAGTTTACATTAATGGTATGGCTATATTTTATCATAAGAACTACGAGGAAGCCTAGGTTAAGTGAGACAATAGCCCATAATTTTTTTAGCAATCTTTAACCTCTGGTTCTGTTGGAGCCAGTTACGATGTAGATGTTAAAAACAGCAGCATTTACTGTGCTCAGAGACCAAATTTGATGTGTTCCTGATTGTGTTCTAGATCTGTTGATCCCATCTTGTGTTTAGACTAAGCAATATGACCTACCTGTAATTCATATTTAAATATTGACTGTTCAAGTTTATATTTTCCTTATCTTGTTTCTCAATTGTTTAACAGGCTCAGATGTGGTGCATTCATCAAACACGTGTTCTAGTGGTTTCTTCAAGACAACAACTTCTACACCAGCACCTGTCTCTCTTTGCAATGACGTGCCTCCCCCACCTCCTGTACTGCAGTCTAATGTTGATTCCAGTAATTCAGCAATTGAGCTTATTAAACAACGACGGGCTGCAAATAAGACCAGAAATATTGCAAACAATAGTGGATGTCAGGAAGTGAAGGCTGTTCCTACCATGATGGATGTTCTGAAGGATATAAACAAGGTTAAATTAAGAGCTGTCGAGAGGTAAGTTGATCAGGGTGTGAATTCTGGAACCTAAAAAGCAAAGATTTACATCCTCAGTATAAACTATTTAGGCATTCCCAGTCTTTAATTTGAATGAGGACTTACTGGGAGTTATTTGGAGTGACTAAAGACTTCAAAGACTGTCAAACCCCTGATACCATTCTACTACAGGATTGTACAATATGTATAGTATAGATAGTTGCAAAATAGTGTATAATATTTGGTGGAAATTCACAAAAAAATCGAAGATTTTTGTAGAAAACAAAATGTTGAAAGTAGAAGAATGAAAATACTTTAGAATTACAAGTGTTAGTTTTGTCAAAGTGTTAACAAATACTATTGTACAGGTATAGTAGTGCCTAAACACAGGAAAGATTCTCCTTCCTCTCTTCAGATCCCCTGGAGGAACCCCACTGCCCAAAACAAAGAAGAAAATGCTGTCACAGTGGGATCCAGCAGCTATAATAGCAGAAGCTCTTAAAGAGAAATTTGCATCCCGGAGCAATGATGATGATTCATTTGATAAAGAAAACAGATCCTATGGTGCATCTCCGTTTTCCAGTCCAGACACTCCAATGGTATGTATATGATTTTAAAGATTTCATTTGGTCATTTGCATCAGAATGCATTTTGACAGGTGCAAAATTAGGATAAATGTGATGGAGACACAGAGTGTGTGCACAAGAGATCAGAGGGCTTTTGCTTTGCAGAAAGGACTTGAATATCACAGATGACTACAGGCAATCTCCAAATTACAAATGTATGATTTAAGAATGGGGTCAAGACAACATGAAGTGAGAGGAAATATGCCCCTAAAAAGGAAAATTCACTTCTGTAAGAGTTATCATGGGGAAAAAGGTGTCTCCACTGACGCTTTAACACCAGTTCTTGTTTCCATAACAACTCCAAAATTTTAAAATCCAATTGTCACAGCGGAAAGAATCAAATAAAATCTCCTGAAAGGGCACTGATGGCAAAACAAACATTACAGGGGTGTTAACCCTTCCCTGTGCTAAAAAAATGAATTCCATTTTAAAATGTACTTTTCTGACTTGCATACAAATTCAACTTAAGAACAAATCTACAGAACCTTGTCTGTAACTCGAGGACTGATTGTATTGAAATTTTGCTCCTATAATTCTTATCTCCATAAAATGTTGTTAAATTCACGGGACCAAACTGTGGGCTTGCCATCATCACACCTGGAAACTACAGACCTAATCTTTTCTGGGACTGCAATGCCATTCAGAATAGTGTAACTATTGTTCTTGCCTGGAACAAATTATTGGCCTTTATATAACGTATTATCCTGCTTCAACACTGATTTAAGATTTCAGTTGCTTCACCTATATTAGAAGAAAAGTAGGGCTAAAGGTTTAGTTTCAAACTGACTGTTTGCTTAAATGTCTTTTTATTTAATATATAATAAAACTTTTGTCTATATGGTTAAAAAGTGAGTAATAAACAACTTTCTAAATGAAAAGTGTTTTTGATTTCAGGTTGACTGTCATATTTCAAAAACATGTATGAAGCAGACACTCACTAGAACTGAGGAATTGATATATACATCAACTACCAAGGCAGTAATTCATCTTTAGCCATGCTTGGGATCTCTGGAAAAAGCCATGCTATCTGCCATCGCTTGGACTACTTTTAAACTTGTTTTATGTGCTTTCTGTGATATAAGGCAACACCTATTGTAGGGGATTTTTTTTAAAAAAAACATGCACACATGGAATTTGCTTTTATAAAATATTTTAATTTAAATTCAATGAACTGTAATATCTGTTTTATAGCTTATGTTATGGTTTGGGATTGAGGTTTTAGATAAGTAAATTTAAGAAAGAAAAGTAAAATGAAAAATATAAATAGCTGCACATGTTAAGTTTATTTGGTTAAGGTGCTGATGTTTGAATAAGAAGTATGTTAGCTTTAAAAAAGAATGTATAAAGGCAGCAAAAGGTTGCAAAGAAACCAGGGGACATATGGGTGTATTTGAAATTCTTTATCCAATATCTTTATTGCCCATTTTCTACCCAGTGTATTCAGTTTTAAAATAAATTCTTTTATATGTGGACTGTGATCTTTCTCCATGATGTTAATATTTTAGATTTCACAATTCTTCCATCAAGAATCATAAGGTATCTTTTTCTTTACAATGCACAGTTGGAATGTTATGAAAATAATTATAGTATATATATCTCTTCTATAGCTATGTCCTGGCAAGCCTATCATAGGGAAAATTGTGTTTGGCAGATTCTGCTAAATTTTGCTAACCTTCTGACAATCTGTTGCATGTTTCTTAGTACATTTCCAAAAGAGTAAATTGGCCAACTCATAGAACATTATACCTAATAGTGATTGCTTTGGGTGAAAATCTTTAAGGTGTCAGGAAAAAGAAGGCAGGGGGGAATCAACTCAGAATATGTGTTTTCTTGACAAAGATTTAAAGTGTTTGTTTGTCCTAATTTGTTTCTTGGTGTTTAATGGTCCTATTACCATCTCTACATACTCCTTTCTCACAATGGAAACAATTGTTTGTTCCACATTTACATTTACAAAGAGATACTATGAAAGTTTAGGAATATGTTAGCAATAAATGTTGAATGGGGTTTATATATCTATATAATCTCCAAGGTGGGTGAAAGAACTCTACTCTGCTTGAGGCAAGTGTGAATGTTGCAATTGGCCACCTTGATTTGCATTCAATGGCCTTGCAGCTTCAAAGCCTGACTGCTTCCTGCTGGGGGAAATCCTTTGTTGGGAAGTATTATCTGGCCCTGATTGTTTTCTGTCAGACCTCACACTTGCCTTCAACAGAAAAGCGTTCTTTCTCCCACCTTGGACATTCCACTTACCTAGTTTCCAACAGACCTAACAACCTCTAAGGATGCCTGCCATAGATGTGGATGAAATGCCAGTAGAGAATGCTTCTGGAAGATGGCCATACAGCCCAGAAAACACAGCAACCCAATAAATGTAGAGCTTGTAGTCTGGACTTTGAATGTGTCTGCATGGCTGTCTGATGATCTGAAAAATGTGCCACTCTTCAGAAAGCTATGTTAATACCATTATATGCCTCTGTTAGTGGTTTATCTTGTATTCGTATCTAATTTATAGTGTGCTGTAAGCATTTAAAATTTAAAGTAGAATATGCAGAAAATGCCAAACATGTACTGAATCTGGCAATTTGCAATGAAAGCACGTCTAATGCCAGAGCAAGGTTGCAGAAATCTGGTTTACCACGACCGAGTAGATTTAACAGTTAGTGAGCAACACGTTACAAACACAGATTTTGATCCAGAATCTGTTGGCTCAGTTGTTTGGATTTTGGGGCTACATCATTACTTTACCACATCAGAAGACATTGCTGTATAGGGATATGTGATACTGCAGATACCAGAAAAGCCGGCCACCATTTCACAGATCATCAGGTTCTCTACGGCACTTGTTTGAGTTCATGATTTTATAGAAGGGATGCCATTCTGTATAATGAGACTTTAAGTTTCCAGAGATGTTGGCCTCCACAAACTCCTGAGCCAAGCAGACACCAAAGGCCCACTGTATTATTTTGGCCTCTGTACATCAGCTACTGAATCTATCAGTCTATCAGTTTTACTCTAATTTTTGAGTAAGGTGACCATTCTTGTTTCCTGACATCCATTATATTACAGATGCATCTGCAGTATATATTGGGACTTTAAGGGCACTTCTTGTCCATTTCTAGGAGTGATTTAACACATGCAACTAACCACCAGAGGGCAATCGAATACCACTTGCAAAAGTAGCTTTAGTTTTCTTGTACAATATGTTGTTGTTCAATAGACTGACACTTCCTCTCAGCTGAACAACCAAATGTCCTGTTCTTTTGTTTGTAGATTTGTTGAGATGTACAAGAAGTGTACTAAAATATTTAAATCAACAGAGCTATACAGAGAATTTGCAAATGTGAGACCATTAGTGTCCTTTCTGTAAGGCTGCATATTACCAACCTCATATCCATACAACTCCTCTCTTCACTGCACATTACCAATCTCATATCCACACAACTCCTTTCTCCACTGCTACTTTTTTTAGTTTGCTCATTTCTACTGTTATCCTAGCCATTTTACAATTTGAGATTTTTTACCCCCATTCACTTGTAAAATAAGTAAAATTCATTGTTGGACTTTATCTTTAATAAAAAAGATAGAAAATTCTCTGTTTATGCAGAAACATTGTGGTCTGGTATTACTTTACTTCCAAACTGATTGCTGTAAGGTTTTGTTCCCATGCAGTAGCTTCATTTGTAATCTGGCACAGAAAGGTGAATATGAATGTGAAAACATTCATAGTGGGCTGCAGCCCACTATGAATATACTTCATATACAGCCTAGCTTTCTCTCAAACTGGTACTCAATTAAAATAAAGGTGACTGGTACATGAGTGATTGAAACAGTGAAACAATTGTTTTCAATGTGCACAAACTTGGGTTCAGGCACATAATTTAAAATATTATATAAAATTGCCTTTAGAGGATGCATATCAAATTGTTGTTGTTGTTGTGCTTTTCCCTCCTTGATCAAGACCCAAAGCATATATGAAACTTAAATGAATTTTTGTGCTTAGACTTGGGTCCCATCTCCAAGGTAGTATATATGTATGTATTTGGAATACAAATACTGTATTCCAAAATCCGAAAAGATCCTAAATACTTCTGGTTCCAAGTGTTTCAAATAATGAATATTTAACCTGTTCAGAAAAAAAGATATTTTTGATTTTAAAAAAAAGGGAACCAGTGGCATTTTATCCATTGCAAAAGCTGTTGAAAAGATCATACACAAAGATAGGCAGTGGTTGGTTTTAAGAAACTCACATCCACACTGCCTAGAAATCTGAAACTTGGTCAATTATGCTGTGCAGAAGGTCTTAACTACTAGAAAAGCCTGAAACTGGGCTGTAGATGCACCTATCAATTAAAACTGAAGACATAATCTCATATTGAGTGCTAGGACAAAGCAAACTTACACATAAATTCGATAGCATGCATTGTGTATTCACACATATGGAGTTGGCAGCTTGGAAAAGTTGTCTTTTACATTACAGCTCTTACAATTCTTAAGCAGCATTTCCAGGGTGATTCTAGTACTTGAAATTCCAACAAAATACTCTCCCTGAATGATGTAGAATCAATCCCAGCATTATGGGTATAGTTCTGCTTTCTTTAAAGTTAATTGAAACAGAGATCCATTGTTATTAGAGTAATTCTATGGCACTAGAAGGGGTTGGCAAGATACCTTGATTATTGGAAAGGGTTTTTTAAAATTCACATCTAATGTTGAAAGCTTGATACAAAAGTGTCATTCTGTCATTTGCATGACTTGCTTCCTTAGCATTCAGGTCCAAATTTTATACATGACACGATGTGTCTTTTCCCCTGCACAGATCTTAATAGTTTCCCATTCTGGGGACTGTTACTACTGACAATCTGTTGCAAGTTCTTATGCCTAAAATGCATTTTTTTTATCTCGCACAAAGAAAATGCTTTACCACATTAGCTAAAATGTGAACTATTTATGTGCACATAAATCTATATATAATCTTTTCTTTATATATTTTATTATATCAGAGGTTATGTTTTCGCACAAGTAGTTGATGAAAAAGATACTGCTGTTTTTTCAGTTTTGCCATCTGTGCAGCAATCCCAACTTTTCACATCTGAATGGTTTGCTTATATATTCAACCTGCCTTGGCCAGCTTCTGAATGTATGTGTTATGATTAACAAAACAATATAAAATTACGTTTTGAAATTAGCTTGTGAATCTCAGCGTGCCTTTATATCTGGACCTACGATCTTGACTCAATTTCAGTGTTCACCAAAACACTTTGCTGAGCTAAAGAGACAGCAATCCAACCTACTTATTCAGTGCAGAGGTCTTAAAACAACCTGGGGTTTGCCCTCTTTCCTTATTAGGCACTTGTATATAGGCCTATTTCTCTGTAGCTCATTAACTAGAAGCCCCCTCCAGCCTGCTTAGTAAGTATTTCAGTAACCGGGAATCTCCAGTGGTGCAAAGGATTAAACTCTTGTGCCAGCAGGACTGCTGACTGATAAGTTGGCGATTCAAATCCATGGAGTGGTGTGAGATCCCAGCTCAGCTTTAGCTTCCTGTACTTCTCATGGGGGGACATGAGAGAAGCCTCCCACAGCTTGGTAAAACATCTGGGCATCCCTAGGCAACGTCCTTGCAGACAGCCAATTTTCTCACACCAGAAGCGACTTACTCAAATCACTCCTGACACAAAAAGAAAAAGCTTATTAAGATTTAAAACCAACAAATTTAGGCTACCAAAGAGAAGCATAGTATCAACCTTTTCTTCTCACACTTAAGTACACAAGTCAATTCTTGTGAATTGTTAGCAACAACACATCTTGATAGACAAGAGTTACCCTCTGCCAGTATTGTTGCTTCTGTTGCTTCTGTTGGCAGCATGGATTTGTAGCAGTGGACACCGTGTAGCTGTTGTGCAAGAGAGCAGGTTCTTTAATGACTTGTGAATTTCCTTGAGGATATCAAAGGAGATCTCCTTATTATATGGTGCAACAAAAGAATAGCTCATTAAAAAATTGAGTTTGTGTGTCTTCAGTTGTTTTGTCATGGCTGTTGTGAAATTATAAATTAAGGTGTTCATCAGTTTCTTTATGGTAAAATTTTGACCATCTTACAATATGACCAACATATACTTGAAAGAAGAGTGTCCCTGGTCAGACACACAACTTTCTGTTTGGTTCTGTGGGTCCTCAAAATCATTAAGGAAGCCATTAGTTTCTGTCCAGCAGAACTGATCATTCATAGCTGCTTGGGCATTGGGACAGTCACTATGGCAATTGCTGCCGTCTTCTGGAAGAGGAGAGTGTGTATTTCTTCTGTTAAGCTGCTGTCTTTCTCTTCCTCCCTGGGGTGGAAGATTCTGGAGTTCCTTGTCATTATAGCACAGGAAATGTATCATGTCATCAATAATGGAAATAGGCTGATAAGCCTTTACAAAATGAAGTGAAATATTAAGAAATTGGGTTATTTCTACCTCCTCTTTTTGTTGTTTCTGTGGTTATCAGTTTGGTTGACTTGAATCTTCACCAAGCCATGGGGACACTAAGTGAGCAGGCTAAAACTTTGGTGCCTTATGGAATTTTAGCAGTTTAATGCTTTCTCTGTTTTCCCCTTCACACTACGTTAAATGAAAATCATAGGCTCTCTCTGCTATGGTTTTGGCATGGTAAACCTACTACATATAGCTCCTTTCTCTATAATCTGAAATAGCTCTTTGAGCATTGGTTAATCAAGTATTTGTCTAGCAATCAAATGATTTCAGTTTTCTCAGTCTAAACTCACTTTCCAGCCTTGAGGCTCACTATGGCCTACATTACTTTGGCTTGAATAGTCTGTAGCTCCTGCTGTGTGTGTTTTTAGTAAGTCTGAGTTTTTACAGATCGCTCATTGGCTTTCTAATCACTTGCTTCTACTCTATACTTTTTACACTGGTGAATAGAGATAGATATTATCTGAATTCACATGGCCAAGTTTCTCCTTTCTTATCTTTCATGCTGGTAGAGCTCATTGATTTAGAGCCTCTGTACCTCTCTGTGTTAATCGTAGAACCTAAAAACTATGATTACACTCACTATATGGAGATTGGTTCTAAATACCCGTCACATGTCAAATTGACATAACGAAGGCTTGGGTGATTAGTATATATATATATATATATATATATATATATATATATATATGATCTTTAGAGAAAGTTTTTTTTTTATTGGAGCTCTAATAGAACTGTATAACAGTATCTATTCAGAACTCTGGAGTACTATACTATTATGAATTAATTCCAGTCCAATGTAGCCAAAAGGATGCTGTGTGTGAAGCTCTGTGTATTAAGTGGGAACTGGACAGTCCTCCAGATGTTATTTCTTCATCAGCATTGACTAGGGTGGCTGGGAGCTGTAGCTCAGCCTGTGGAGGGCTGTACAATTCCCACTCTGATGCTTTTACCCAATATACTTTATATCCAATATATTCAACTTGGAGGGGTTGAATTGACTCCGTATCACATTCACTGATTATTTCCCAGTTTTACATGAGTTTTCCCTCCATTCTAAAGGACTCAACTGCCTCACTTGAGGCAATAAGAGCTTTAAAACCGAAACATCAGATATTTTAATGAAAAAGATATAGAAAAATAAATTCCCAGTAACCACTAATTATGATAAATTCTAAGTGTTACAGAGAATAATTAACCAGATAGTAGGCACATGTATTCCCAAAGAGATGTTTCCTTCAGAATGTTTAGCAGTGTGCAAGGAGACATGTTCCAAGTTCAAGAATGCTGCTAGCACTCTGTTTGTCAGTAAAGTACTTCAAGGATGTCTTCTCATTACTATCGGACTGATGTAAGAGCAATTATTTTCTGTTCAAAACCTTAGCATTCAAAAACATGGAATTTTGTTGTATGCAAAGAGAACTTATAGCACCTTTGCTTTGAATGAAGTAGACCTGGGTCTAAGAGCTTCATCAGATGGAGCAGGGGGAAACTGGAGGGAACCGTTTTACCGCTTTCCCTCCCATCTTTCTCTGTCTTATGGGATGGCTCCCCATCCCATGTGCTTACTTGCCTTTCCACCACTTTCTCCCACTTGTAGTCAAATAACACCTGACTCCTGAAGATGATGGCTAGGCTCTGTTTCCATGCGCTGCAGACACAGAGTCCCACTGAAAGTATTCATTCCCTTGCTATTTGATTTTTTCTTGTTCACCATTGATAACATTCTAGTGCAATAGCCTGTGTTGTATATTTGCGGATTCTTATTTATTGCATTAAAAAGTCTGGTAAAATAGTACTGTGGGAGTATGAATTACTGAAACTACTTCACTTAGTCATGCTACTACATTTAACTCACTTACTTATGTGTTTTGATAACAGAGACCTTTTATGCTCTATTTTATTGTCAGCCATCCTGTACATCATATGTGAAAGAAAAGTAGAATATAAATTTAATAAATGACTATGGACACTGAAACTTTCCTAGATGGTTGATCAACTGCTGTCATATTTCTCTTGATTTTGGTATGCGGGCAGATTTAATAGACATTTTCAGAGCGGTACATGACCTTGGAGGTGTCTACGGACAACGGCAGCTCTTCGGCTTAGAAATTGAGACTTGCACCACCCTCCAGAGTTGGACATGACTAGACTTAGGGGGAAACCTTTACCTTTACCTATAGCTATTATCATTATACATATGAATAATAAAATACTTCTTTAAAACTTCAGCAAAATCCATGACTATGGAATAACCCTCATTTATTGATTTGGCATAGAAAAATCCAATATCTAACTTGGTATCAGTCTCCCAATTTGATTTGGCTTCTGTTTGCTGTAGCTTTTCAATATAAAGTAAGATCTTGTGAATTTTTTGAATGCATTTACTTGAATTGGAGAATGGCAAGAGCTGGTTTGAGCTGCATCTGTTTGATCTGTAGAATACTATGGGTTTATATGAACCTTTAAAGAAAAATAATAATGATCTGATGGCTAGAACTTCTATGTGACCTTTGGCTTGACAAATGAAAACAGACTATGATGAATTGATAAGATTCTTAGTAGCCAACGGAAAGTTAAGGATGATAGAGTTAAGGCCTTTATCTGCAAACAAGAGTGTATTAATAGACTATAACATATTTACAAATGCTTCCATACTAAAACTAACAGTATTTTGTTCACAGTGCCATTGTTTATACAGGTAGCTTTCCCATAATACTTGGGTATTTTGATATGGGAATCAGTAGCACTTTATATATACAGGAGACATTACATGTGCGAATATAAACAGGTCACGGATACAGTCATCAAAAGAGACATCTGGAAACATTTAAACTATACAACTCTTCCCTTTTGATTTGATAAGAAATACTGTTCTTGCAGTGAGAAGAATGTCAGGGTTTTTTGAAATCTAAAGTGGCATAAAATGATTAATGGGCACCAAGATGGAAAAGCTTTGTGCACACAGAATAACCTTACTTCAAGGTTTTCAAAGATTCCTTTTCCAATGCACCAAATACAAAAAAATTAAAAACGGCTTTGTTTATTTAAAATGAGATATATATATATTTTCTCTTGTGTAGCCAGATGCCCTCTGAGTTCTGACAGTGCTGGTGATGGTTTTGGATGTGCAGTCCAGCTGCCAGACTGAAGACTGTACATTGCTCCAAGCTTTTTGTTGAGAAATATATGTCATAGTATGACCCAAAGTGAATGGAAATGATCACCAAGAATGTACTGCTTTGGGCTGTGCCCTTGAATCTTCCTGTTAGTTGGCACCGGCTCACCAACCCAGCTTCAGCATGACCAAAAGAAGCTTCTCATTCAAGCAATTTGTGATGAGAAGCGATGAATGGCTTCGTATAAGATGAGGAAGTGAGATCTGGCGGAGCTTTAGGACACAGGTTCTACTCAGGACACTTGTAGCTTCAGCTTCCCCCCTTGCTTTCTTGTTTTCTGCAATGGTCCGATAGACCCTTAAGATTTTATTCACTATTGTGAAAGGTACAATTGCACAGCAGTATAGAGAGCTGAGTTGCCCAGTACTACAGGGTTCCTCCTTCATTTAAAGTCTGTTCTTCATGTTCAGTCTTTTGAACTGAGTGGTCAGCGCTTCTGCTGCTGCTGCTGCTGCTACTATGTTGCTTATGAAGCAAATTCCGCCACTTGGTCTTGTTCCTTCTCAGATGGTTTAACATGTTTTCAGATAAGGGAGTGTTCCCAGTAAAGTTGGCCCATTCTTCAAAGAGTGGTTCCACAATGTAGGTCATGAAGCCTGGAGGAAAACATGAGGCACAGCATATCATCACCTAAATTATTTTCCAAACACCTGATCTTGTTAAGACAGCATCCTAGTATGGAACCTGAAATGGCAATCCTGATGATCATGTTTTCCTCAGTAGGGCTTTCAGTATTTCTCTACCAGTATATCATTGCAGGAATAAAAATATCACATTCTCTTTCCCACACATAATTTCCTCTTTCCCCTACCTCTCGTATATAGAGCAATGGAACTCTTCAAATATTTATGGTAGTTATTATTGATTTGAAGGCAACAAGAGGTATTGGGGTACTATACAGAAGTATGAAGAGGCTATTTATGCCACAATTTTGATTTTAGTCCAACTGCTTCTTAATAAATTTGTACAGTTGTACTAGCACAACTACAACCATCCTTGTTGTACAGTAAGAGCTTATTCTTTGGGTTACCTCACATATTTGAGAAAAGACCGTTTTACTATGTGTTTTCATGATAACTATTGGAATGAAAACCTGAATCTAAGAACTCTGAATAAACATAAAGAATTTAGTTGACCAAGACTCTTGGGTCAAAAACTTCTTTTTTGGATGTGTCTTGCCACATGATGGATGAAGTAATCTTTAATTAACATCATACGCAACCAATAGAAATGGTCCTCTTGGGTTAAATAAGTTCACTGTATGTGAAGCTAATTGTATTAATGCTTATATAACAGAAGAGATGCAATTGTTTCAATTTCATTTCAAATATAAACTCAACTTTAATTGCCCAAAGCGGGGAGGCAACCAGAACAACCTCCTCTCTCACTGCTGTTATTGTAGATGGCCAAATTTACATGCCCTCAAGGTACAGAGGAAAGGAGAGCTACTTCGTTGAAAGAATGAATTCTTAATTATCAGCAGTGGACATAACATTGAAAGGTTACTGTTATCCTTCTTACTTGGCAAGCACATAATGGGAATACAAATTATTTATTGCTGAACAACAAACATACATTGGATTTTTAACCTGACCTACAGGCACCAAAGTTACAGTCTGGATCTCTAGACTTAACAAAAGAGCGCAAATATTCTAATCTGCTTTTGGGCAAAACCGGAAACTTCTGTCATTGTAGTAACTACAGATTAGAGATTTGAAGAAGTTAAGAGTTGCTTTTCTCAGTATGACAAGACAGTACCTTGACAATTAATGTGCCTGTTTTTGCCTTCTTGGCTTGAGCATGAGACTGAAATGCGAAATACTTCCTACAAGTTGCATTTTTAACAATTCCACAAAATATAATTTGCATAAAATTCTTCCCCCTACATAGAACTAGTAGTTTCTTTCCTATTTATTTTATCTTGCCAATTTTGTGTAGTATTAACACATTTTTCTCAATATGAGAAACAAAATGGTTTATAACATACACTAAAATAAATTAGCTAAAACAATAATTGTTACACAAATTTTAAAAGCATTAAATAATCTATATGAAGATAAACGCATGCATGCACACAAACAGTACAAAGACACAAACAACCTGCTCAATGCAACTACCTTTACCACTTCATGTAAGAAGACAACCGTTCTCAGATAACTATAACCCTAACCCACCCCTTATTTGGAATATCTAGTGTCGTTCTTAGAAAGCATCCTTATCTTCCTTTTCATTAAATTTTGCATTTGGTTAGGCTTTCAAAGCAGATGTAACCAACCAGCAATGGCAAAATGTAGGTATGAATGGATACCTAAACTGTGGAATTTAGTGCTGTAGAATGGTTACTAATTAGGAATACTTAACAAGGGGGTGAACAAAACTTAACTTAATCCTTAACAAGGGGATAACTTGCAAAAATACCCAGTTGTTGACCACCTTTGCTGACTTCCCAACATAGTTTTTTATTTATTTTGCTTCCTAATTAAATGCTTATGGGCCTGTTACAGAAGACTGCTTGTCCAGAACTGAAAGACGTTCTGAAGCACACTTTTTGACTTAGATGTATTCAGACAAATGTGCTAGTGCTTTTAAATAAGATGTACCACACACCATGGTCTACATTTGTCAGAAGACACATGATGATTTGAGGTGTTACGAACAGTTAGCAAATAGTCATTTGGTATAGAAAACATATATACTTTGGATATTATATATTTTGGCTAACATCAAGAAGCAAAGTCCTTTGGGACTGGGGGCCCTTCCACCCAGCTGAATAAATTCCTCATTATCTGCTTTAAACTGGAATATTTGGCAGTTTGGATTCAGATAACCCAGTTCAAAGTAGATATTGTGGGTTATTCTGTTTTGATATTCTGGTTTATATGGCTGTATGGAAGGCCCTGACTCTGACATTTATCTTATGCTTCCTTCTGGTGTTTTCTCCCTCATCCTAGTATAGTGAAGTGGGTTAAACTACTAGCTGCAGGAAATCTGCTGACCGGAGGGTTAGCAGTTTGAAGCCATGAGTTGGGGTGAGCTCCTGGCAGTCAGCCCTAGCTTCTGCCTATCTAGCATTTCAAAAGCATGAAATGCAAGTAGATCAATTGGTGCCACCTTGGAGGAAAGGTAAAATGGAGCCCCATGTGGTCATGCTGGCAACATGATCAGAGATGTCTATGGACAACAGGCTCCTCAGCATGGGAAAAATGGAACAACAGTGCCTCCCCATGGGCAGAATTGAGCATTGCCTCCAGGCACTGGAAATGGAAGGGAAAGGACTTTGCCTCTGTCTATGTATTGTATGCTATCGTTTACTGTTTAAAAAGGCATTGAATGTTTGCCTTATATATGTAAAACTGTAATCCACTCAGACCCTCCGGGGAGATAAAGCAGAATATAAATAAAGTGTATTATTATTATTATTATTATTATTATTATTATTATTATTTCAAAAAAATTAAAGTAGAATGGTCTATTTTTTAATTGTTAAAAACAGAACTATGACAGAAGAAAGTATGGAAAGCAAAGCTTCCCCCCTAACTTTCAACTCTCAAATGGTTGTCTGTTTTTGCTTGCAGAAAGATCTGAGGTTTCATTGTCATTGATATCTTTACCTACCTACTCCACCCAAAATTTCACTGGTCTGATGTAGTATCAAATGATGGGAGTAAAAAGAAAACTCAAAAACTGATCTGGCTTTACATTATTTTCTCTAACATGCTGATTAAATCACTGCAATCTTATGGGTTGTTTATAAAACTGATCCGACTATGTCAGTCATCCTTGGAGAACATTTTGAACCAATTTACTTGTGCCTCATGTTATGACATCTGGCAGAAGTTTCTGTCAATGGTGTAAAGTTACACTCACCAATTTGTATACTAGGTATTGTATCTTTCTGCTGATTACAAAGAGGGCTTATTTCCATGTCGAATTTCTGCTCCAGGTCACCTACCAGAAAGAGGGAGCAACTTTAGAAGGCAAATCTGGTTCTTGTGCATATGTTATACATAAATCACAGTCTGACAGACCCGGCAAGAGAATAGAAGCCTCATTTAGATATGCTAACTCTTCCAAACATATAGAAAATGAAAAAAAAACTTAGCTTCTCCTAGTCATGCACCACTTTCTAAAGAAAACATAAAGTACTATTACAAAATAACGTATGTTTAACCCTTACAGTAGCAGATTTTAGCCCCAAGAACTATATTTTTTGTGGGCATCACACAGAATGGACCCTACAAATGTCCCCTAAGCTTCAGATGCCTGCTATGCACATTATTTTTTTTATATTAAAAACTCCAGCTAAAACAAAAAAAAAATCATGTTAACAACTCTATAACACATGTGACTTTTATATTTTGGCAAGCAAAGAGGACTGACAGGAACTCAAAATAGATGTCCTATTTCATACCCAGACATTTTTGTATGGTCCAATACATTGGAATTCCCATTGGGATCAGAAAATACCCCTGATTAAGCTACCGTTTTTTTTAATCTGCTGGAAGAAAAAATAGAACTCTCTGCCTGCACCAACATTTAGTGCCAATTGGTGTCATTCAGCTGCTATGCTGGTGTCTTGGATTGTTCATAATAAATCTAAAGTGTTTAAATTGTAAAACTGTATTACTTCCTGCTAAAAGGAAGTCTTCAGAACCCCCAGTTTTTGAGGGCTGTTTTGTACAAAATGCTGTACAAAATTTGCACAAGGTTTGCCTTTTGTACACAATTTGCGCAGGGTTTTTGTTGTGTAGAAAGGAGCATTTTCTCTGCATAGCACAGCATTTCCTGCATGAAACAAATGTTTCTACACTGAAATACTCTTTTCCACACACAAAAAAATGTTTCTGTCTGTGCAAAACAATTATCTACAACATTTGCACAGAGTAAGTTTTGAATTGCAAAGATTCTCATCAGTCTAGGATTCTTCCCATCTCGGTTTCTCGATTCTTGAAAACCTTTTTTGAAAAAATTATTTTTGAGTACTCTTTTTATCTCAAGATAGAAAGAGCCATGGTGGTGCAATGGGTTAAACCCCTGAAGGTCAGCAGTTCAAATCCACAAAACAGTGTGAGCTCCCATCTATCAGCCCCAGCTTCCCATGTGGGGACATGAGAGAAGCCTCCCACTGGATAGTAACACATCCAGGTGTGCCCTGGGCAATGTCTCTGTAGATGGCCGAATCACTCACACAGAAGTGACTTGAAGTATATTCTCAATTTGCTTCTGACACGATTAAAAAAAATTCTCAAGATGACGCTTCACTTCATTTGAAAGCCAGTGGATATTGACAGGGCTTTCAGATGGGATTTTATTGTTATTAAATAGCATAGTAGTAACTTAAGCAATATTGTAGCAATGGACAATACTGTGGTTCAAGATCCTCCCAGCTTTCACTGAGATCTTTGTCACTGGAGTGGTTATAGCGAGGCTGATCCTGATAGAGTTCTATGTGTCCTGTTTGTCCTTTTAATGAGATTCGCATATATCTGTGGGCAATTTCAAATGAACATGCAAAGTCGTCTAGCTGGGAAACTGCCACTTTCGATTAATAAAATTCTGATTTATGGCTGAGAGCGCCAGGTAAGAAGTCTTTCAGGATGCTGACCTTGCCTGTAGAATTCCTCACACACTCGTTCACCCCACTGTTTACTCATTTCCCAAAGCCGGCAAGGATTGCAGATATCTGCACACTTCAACGCAATCTGAAAACAGAGGACAATATGTCAAGAAAGATGTAGCAAGCATACCATTTCCCATAAGTTCTTTCAAATTTAGCTTTTTTGCAAGATTATTTTTATACTAATCTTGTAAGTCATAATAAGAGGAGGAAATGAGAATTATTCATAAGAAAGTCATAATAAGAGGAGGAAATGAGAATTATTCCGTATAGTAAGAAAACATATAATTTATTTCTTGTTATTAGATATGGTTCATATAAGCAAAATCTGTGTCTCCAGGAGTTGCATCCAGGAGTACCGTGTTCCCGGTTCGCTTATCACTTACTCGCTGTTTCACTAGTTTTTCCTCAGTTCTCACTTCCTCTCTCCAGCCTGTCTCCATTCCTTTTACTGTCTCCATTGAGACCTGTCTCCATTCCCTCCGGCCTGTCTCCATTTCTTTTACTGTGTCCATTGAGACTTGTCTCCATTCCTTTTCAGTTGAGACCTGTCTCCATACCTTTTACTGGCCCTCTCCATTCTTTTTACTGGCAGCACTCTAACTCTGCTCTGTCCACTTTGTTTGCCATGGCCGTTCTCCCTCCCTCCGTCCCGGTGCTGGGCTCCTCCTCGCGGGCCCCTCTGGCTCTGTCTCCGCTTCTGTCACCAGCTTGGCCTCTTTGCTGCTGCTTCCTCCTCCTCCTCCTCCTCAAGCCCAACCAGCAAGAGCTGCAGCAAGTGCTCCATCAAGGCCACCACGTCTGCCGGCTCCTGGTGAATGCCAGGAAGGGAGGGAGGGAGAGTCCAGTGGGGCCATGTTTCGAGAAGGAAGATGACTAGGCATGCAACAAGGAAGCACTCTGCACATGCTCAGGAAACCTTGGCACCACTTGAACTGAGGGAGAGAGGAGTGAGCGGATTTTCACTTATTGTGGGTGGTCCTGGAATGTGACATCCATGATAAGTGAGGGAATACTGTACACCCAAGCTAGGTAATGCATCACTTTCCTCTGAGCAATAAAATCTACCAAAATGGTATTCCTAACTCTTTGAAAAACTTCTAGCTCTGTCATTAACTTTGGTAATCAGCCATGAAATATTCCAGATTCAGCTCCAGTGTCTATACCGGGTATTTCTTCATAATGGGACAAAGCATTACATGTTTGCTACAAAGTCCAGCCCACTCCAGAAGATGAGCAGACATTATGATTTGAATCCTTGGTCCCATTCTGTCAAATTATATAGACCCTGAAGAAATGTATTTGCCATTGGCTGTTCCCCAGACTCTGTGATAAGACTAAAATGGCTGCTGAGAAATTAAAGCCACCTGAGCCTGAAGAATAACCCAAAGTGCCAGTACTCAAAGCAATTTGTAGAGTTATTGCTTAATGAGAGGTCTCTCAATGCCTTCCACCCATTTTATACTGCATCTTTCCTCTTCTCAGCTAGCAGGATTTCAAATTGCTTTTCTTTCCAAATAATACTCTTGAGGGTAAGGCGCTACAATTTTCCTTCCTATCTTGTACATTTCTAAGTTGTTTTTTTAGTTATACAACACATCTTATTAAACCACTCAGAAGCACTTTTCTTATAAAGCATTTCTTGGATGATTTGTTTCAGACATAAAACAAGTTTCAATGTCTTTGTAATTTAATTAAATTATTGCAGCCCCATAAGAGTAAAAGTTTCACCCACAGAACTAGTTGAAAATCTAGCAATCCTAATATTTGCCTCTTCTGACGACTATAGTCACTTCAATTGCATTACGCTAAATCTCGACTATGTACAAGAATAGACATCATGGGTGAGATTAAAAAATAGGTGGCTGCTTTCAAGCCTATTTCCTATAGAAAAAGTCCATAAACTGCCTAGGCATGGGACATTATTACATAATTAAAAACAAAAACCAAATTCTGCTCATCAAAACAACAATTTTCATTCATAACTGCCAGGCAAATAGTCCCTGTATGTGTCAGACATACACTGCTAAAAGTCACTGCATCATTTAAACTCTTGCAACTAAGAACATGAATGTCAAAACCTTTGTGCTGCCTGAACTGCTGATGCTGACAGAGTGAGCTCCCATGTGTCAGCTCCAGCTTCCCATGTACGGACATGAGAGAAGCCTCCCACGGGATTATAATACATCTGCGCATCCCCTGGGCAACATCTCTGCAGATGGCCAATTCTCTCATACCAGAAATGACTTGAAGTTTCTCAAGTCGCTTCTGACACGATTATATATATATATATATATATATATATATATAGACATGACTACTATTACTAAAAAATATCTCTCACCAGCATTACATTAGTTTTAAGAAATTTAGATTTCCAATCTACTATATAGAATCATAGAGTTGGAAGAGACCTCATGGGCCATCCATTTTTTCCAAAAAGCAGGAAAATCACATTCAAAGCACCCCTGAGAGATGGCCATCCAACCTCTGTTTAGAAGCCTCCAAAGAAGGAGTCTCCACCATACTCCAGGGCAGAGAGTTCCACAGCTGAACAGTTCTCACAGTTAGGAAGTACTTTCTCATGTTCAGGTGGAATCTCCTTTCATGTAGTTTGAAGCCATTGTTCCAAACTCTAGTCTCCAGGGGAGCAGAAAACAAGCCTCTTCCCTCCTCCCTATGACTTCCCATCACATATTGATACATGGCTATCATGTCTCCTCTCAACTAGTTGCTTTATAAAATTTTAAAAGCCTCGTGGTATTTTTGCTTGAATACCTACCTTCTTTATTCCATGTAATGACCTTCAAGAACTTTCTTCCTGCCTAGTTTATCCCAAAACTTAGTTGTGAGAGGAAAGTTACCTATCCCAATTAGATGTTCATTTCCATAAATAACTTCACAGTCCAATTCAACAGCCTGATCCAGATTTCCCCTTTTATCTATTAAAAAAAGATCAATTTTCTTTCTGGGTCAAGATATCTTCTTTGCAGCCATTCTATGCAGGTCATTGCATCCCTTGAAATTTACATCCTAATTTGAGACAAGAAGGCATTTCTTTTTTGTTCTATTGTCTAATTTTGGGATTGAATGGCCTTCTCTCTTTCCCCTTGTTCTATTCTCACTTGTCCATTTTCTCTATGTTCATTTCCTGGGTTGTTACAACTTTGAATAAAGGTGTTGCACAAAGAAGATATTCTATCAATAATTTCATCCTGTGATAGGTAAGATGAAGCTAAAGAAAGTTTTGGAGCATTTCTTATCTTCCAAAGCATAGAAATATCTTGGCTCATTTAAGAAATAGGGTGCCTCTTTTTGCTGTGCTGTTTTCATTTATTACAGTAATTGTAAGTGTGAAAATCTGCCAGGTTACTAACAATACCATTCTCATTAAGTTTATATCCAGATTTTAGATAATGAAGGAATGAGGCTGTACTCATAGTGTTCTCAAATCTGGTCACATTGGGTCCCATTCAGAAATGTAATCATTTTGCCATATTGAAACTGACATGATTCCCAAACTGTCACTTTAAACTGAGGGATTTGGGGTACTTTGCCACTTATCAAATGTATCTGTTTGGAGGTTTATTTATTATTATTTATTTAGAACTTTAATATCCCGTTCTTCTCTACCCGGATGGAGGGACTCAGAACGGCTAACAGCAAGAATTCAATGCAAGACAATAAATATCAGTTTAAAACAACATACAAATACAATAAGTTAAATACATATAAGTTAAAAAAACATATGTAAACCAATTCGCCAAGTTAAAACATCATCCAATTCAGTCCGCCCGTTGTGGTCCAATAGCTTTTAGTCTTTACCGGTATCCGCAATCACTCTGCGAATGATTCCAAAGGACAGGAGAGAGGGGGCGGACCTAACCTCATTTGGGAGATAGTTCCACAGCCGGGGGACCACCACAGAGAAGGCCCTGTCTCTCATTCCCACCAGACGTGACTGCGAAGGTGGCGGGACCGAAAGCAGGGCCTCTCTGGAAGATCTTAAAGCTCTTGATGGTTTACAGGGAAGAATACATTCAGACAGGTATTTTAGATAATGAAGGAATGAGGCTGTACTCATAGTGTTCTCAAAAACAACTCCTGTCACCTTCTGGTCACTTGGGTCTCCAACTGATCACATTAAAGTCCAAACAGCAGAGTTAACATCAGCACTCAACTTAAGCATTCTTAAAAGTCTTAGAATCTCAGGTTACTTATAGGGAAAATTGAGCAAGATCTCAGTTACTTATATTTAAAAAGTCAAATATATGCATCCTTTATGGAAGAACATAGACTTTTCAATGTCTAGACATACTGCATACATTACATCACGTTAAATGTAAGCCATTACATTTTCATTAGGACTGAACTATTAAATTTATTTTTCCCTTAGCAGGCATTTCTATATTTAACATAAAGAGAAAATTAACATCATCAATTTAACTTTGTGGATAGACTCACATGTATCCAAGGGAGATAATAATCTTTCCTTGGTATTGCCATATACATAGCAGAAGCCAACACAAGCATAATAGGAAAGATATCCTCATCATAGCCTAGACCTTACCAATATTCCTGCTTTTTATCAGCTAGGAACAATAGCATCACTGTGGATGGTGTAAACAGCCATATCTGCATGGCCTACGTCTCTAATGCTAGAGTAAGCTTTAAAGCAGAAATCCTAATAGTTGATAAACCTGCTATTAGGATTTTGGGGAGCTGAAGGCTAAAACATCTGCTGACCCACAGGTTGAGAACCACTGTTTTAAAGTAAAAACTCTTTAGGCAAGAATGAATAAATAATTGAATAACAATATAGCAATATAATTCAAATTGGTTTGTGATTCCTAGGCCTCATTACCTGAAAAATACTCTTTTCCCTGCATAGACACCAGACATGTACATTCGGGGTAAACCTTGCCCCATTTCATGTCCCAGCTTTAGTTGGGGTCCCTGATCAATTTTTTGTGAGCCTCCTGAAATCAGGAGGGTTGTCTTCAGTTCTTTTGTTCGGACCCCCCCCCCCCCATAATCAGACCATTGTTGGGGGGGGGGTGGCTTTCCACCCACTGGCTCCCTTTCCTGGCATGCATTCTTCTTACTTGGAACCTGCTTTTTCTACTCTAGAGTAAGAAGCGCTCAGTTGTAGACACTGGCAGGTGCGCACACTTTCCGGGCCTGCCTGCACACCCTGCCATACACACTCTCTCCTTGGAAAGTGTGTGTGTGTGTGTAGTGGGGTGTGCAGGCAGGCCCTGAAAGTGCACACACCTGCCAGTGCCTGAAGCCGAGCACCTCTTACTCTAGAATAAGAGGCGCACAGCTGCAGATGCCCTCCAGACCAGCCTGCACACCCTGCCACACATACACTCTCTTTCCAAGGCAAGGAGACTAGTTCGGATGCTTTTATGTCAAGCAGATTTTCATGTAGGGAGAGGGCTTCCTGTTTCGTGCTTCAAAAGAAATGGAAGACACGGTAGGAATGAATTCTGCACACATCTCTAATAGATCCTGCTTACTGACAGAGCTGAGCTAAGGTGTTCTGCTGCCTAAAATCAGTGTAAAATAGTGCCATATTCTCTTTTATAAATGGCTGCCACTTTTGCTTTACTTGAGGACAGATGACTACCTTGCAGAGTGCACAGTAGACAGTCTTTCTGCAGCTCTCTACCATGTGCAGTCTTCCAGGATCTGCCCCTGCCCTCCGCCTCTACAGCATGTAAATCTGTGCTCCTAGAAGTTGCTCCTTTTTATGGTAAATGATTTCTCGTAGAAAGCTTGTCTTGATCAAAGACCAGCATTAGGTACAGGGTGTGCTATAATTATTTTTCTGAAGTGGGAGTATCTACTTTGTCATCATCTTTTCTTCTCTTCTCTTCTTCCTTCAAGAAGTAACAAATATGTTAAGTAATGTCCTTTCCATTCAAAATGGAATTATTATCTTTGCTAAAAGCTATGTAGAGGTGTCAGCCCCAAAGCATTTTCTAATTGCATTACGTAGTCAATGAAAGATACTTTTAAGTTTAATCACAATGATTTTGGTGGCTGTATTCTAAGGTGTCCATTAACTACTCCATTATGGGAGCGGGAGGGTGGGAAGAGTTTGAGGCCCTTTGAAAAACAACCAGGCAAAGAAGGAGTTTAGTGGCATCTGCCCTCTCTGTAGTTAAAAATGTAGCAGTATTAAAATTATTTGGAGATGTATTGTACTTCTTTCTAATAAAATGAGGAGAAGCATTTCTTGGTTCTAAACGCAGGGTAGACAATCATCTTGTTTTCATTTCTCAGAATTCTACCCGCATTCTTGATTTGTCTCAGGCTCATTGCTTCCTGTGCAGAAATTAATTTAATCACTTTTTCTTCACATTTTGTCCACTGACTGAACTCTAGATTAAGGAATGGAGGGATTCCTGCTCTCCAACCCATACCAGGAATTATTAAATTCCTTTCTATAAAGAGGTCCTGCACAATCTATGTTTGGTTTCATTTCAATCTATATAAATAAAAATATAATGTTCGTTTGTGGGATTAACATAACTCGAAAAACACTGGACGAATGGACACCAAATTTGGACACAATACACCTATCAGACCAACAAGTGACCATCACTTATAAAAACACTGAAAAACACAGCAGAAGTTACTTGAAAAGTAAAAAAACAAAACAAAAAATACATTACAATGCATGCACAAAACATATATACACAAAACACATATATACACAAAACACATATATACACACAAAACAGATATACACAGACTGGGCCACAGCAACACATGGCAGGGGACGGCTAGTGCAATATATATCTGAATGGTATATTGCAATTGTGAGGAATGATTTGGAGAAGAAGTTAAGACTGGCTCTCCCTAAAAGGGATATGAAATACTTCCATGATGCTTGCAGTCAGACCCTAGTTCAAGAGAACCACATAAAGTTTAGAGAACAGCTAGATCTTGACTCAGCAATACAGAAACTCACACACATGGGGACTAAATTGAATCTTTTAGCAACTTATGATAATCCGAGATGATGAAATTTATATGAGAACTGTATGTTTCTCCTCAGCAGGATTTCGGATTCCTGTGGAGCCCAGTTCCTTCATTTTTGGCTCATAAAATCTCTCAAAAAGTTTTTACACAAGTTTTCTGAAAATGCCTCTGGAAAGCAATCAATGAATGCAAAATATTGACACTGGATGAATCTCAGGAAAAGAGAAAAGTAGGAAATGGTTAGAGGAGGAGAAGAGAAAGATGAGAAAAACACTGTACTAAACAGAATAGGTTGGAGAACCCTCACTATCATTAATAATGTGTTGAAGATTGATTAATTTTTTTCTGAAAGTACCAGAAATTATGAATAGGCTTTTCATTAGGATAATTAAAGTAAATCTCAGTAGTCTGGGATCCAAGACAACATGACTTCGCATTAATCCTTTCCCTCCATCACACCACTCTGAGCAAACCTGGTTTGTTTTATTTTGGAAGCTAAAATGGATTAAGCCTGATTAGTACATTAATGGAAGATCCCCAAGAAAACCCCCATGGTCTTTCACACTACACGATTATAGTGCTATGACTTCGCTTTAAGTACCATAGCAACAACTGATAATACTGGACTAGATGGACTAATAAGCATACTTGGTATCAGGCAGCTTCCTACTTTTTGAACAGCTTAAGATATGTATGTTATTTTAAACCAGTGGTTCCCAACCCGTGGTCCGTGGAACACCAGTGATCTGTAAGAACGAAAATATGGTCCATGGTCTCTCCGTTACTACACGGTTGCAATAAGAGTGACTGGTCTTGCGAAACCCCCCTGTTGTGCTGAGGCTTATTAAATATGGGTTTCTATGGGTGAGCAGTTGGCGACTACTAGATAGTAGGGCTGGGCGGTTTCGTTTCGTTAATTCGTAATTCGTTAAAAATTCGTTATTTTTTTTGTTAACGAAGCGATAACGAACCATTCTGGAGCAGCTTAAAAATGAAATGAATTTTTCAATTAGTTTCGTAAATGCTTCGTCTTTCGTTATGTATTCGTTTCGTTATTGGTTTGAGGTCGTTTCGTTATTATTTCCGCATGTCTGGGGCAAGTTTTATAGTTGTTTTTTGTTTAATTAGTGAAAAAAAATATAATATCACACCAACAGTCAACAACAGAGGGAGAGGGAAGCTTCAGAAGTTCCCCCTGTCCCATTTGGAGGTTTTTTAGCGTATTGCGCGGTCGCGTCTGCCATTAACGAATCGATTCGTTATTGTTTCGTTATTGTTTTGTAATTTTTTTACCATTTACGAAATTTCGTAAATATCGAACTTTTTTTAAAAAAAAATCGGAATTCTTTTAAATATTGAAACGCAAAAAACCCCAAAAAACGAATCGATTTTAGAAACAAATTTTTCCGTTGTTACCCAGGCCTACTAGATAGCATATGGCCTGTCTCAGAAACTAGAGCTGATGTGGTCTATCCAATGCAAATTTCTGAATCAGCACCCCAAATGACCAAACCGAATCTAAAGTTGACCAAAAACTGATTTGTAACCCTTTTGGTACTAATGTTGGAGAGTGGCTCCTGGTCAAAGTGGTCCCTGGTCAAAAAAGATTGGGAACCATTGTTTTAAACAATATTACTTAAAGCCTTAGGTTTCAATAGTTTTAACTCATAATGAAGGGAAGTGTATGCATACAATATATTCATACATGACAAAAGCACTGAGCACAGAACTTTGTCTCCCTTTTTCCCAAACTCTGACAGGCCAATGATAAGCTATCAGTGCTTTTTGTCTAACTACATTGTTAGTCATGAAAAGAAAAATGCCTTGAAAATAACTATTATTATAATGATGGGAGAAACCATCACCATTTACCTGAAGCATAAAATGCCTGTCTGGAGCATCCTCTAATTTCAAATCCTGATTTTTGAGATGAGTTTTCAACCGGGTCAGAAATTCATTCTGCCTGTTGATGTCTGTCGCCAAGATCAGGGAGCCCAGCTGTTGTTCAATATCTTGCCTGTAATTTCAAAAAGAAAAAAAAATGCTATCTTTTGTGAAAGAATTGTTTAATACTTTTTGCCCTTTTTGAGATATCAGCGGAGTATTGCTACAGGGGTGGGTGACAAAACGGGGGTAATGTCTGATCAAATAAAAATCCTGTCAGCCTCCAAATTGAATTTTTCTCTGGTCCCCAAATGTCTAGCATTGTAGAGAGCTAGGTTGTTGTGGGTTTTTTTGGCTGTATGACCATGTTCTAGAAGCATTCTCTCCTGACATTTCGCCTGCATCTGTGGCAAGCATCCTCAGAGGTTGTGAGGATGCTTGCCACAGATGCAGGTGAAATGTCTGGAGAGAATGCTTCTAGAACATGGACATACAGCCCGAAAAACCTACAACAACCCAGTGATTCCAGCCATGAATACACTGTAGAGAGAGATGCAGTGAAGATCCTCTACACATAAAACTCTTATGTTTTCTGTGTTCATATTCCCTTGGAAACTTTGCTTGACGTCTTCTTTAGATGGCCAAACTATTTCTAAATGCTCAATTGAAGTTTTAAGTTACTGCAATATTAGAAATTTGCAATGCACTGACAGTAAAATTAATGGTGGAGGAAGAATTGTTATGGGGAATAATGTCCCCATTTTGCTCCCCTGATCCCATAGCTCCATGTCTGACACCAAGTAATACACCACAATTTTGTACAAGAACTAGTACCAATGTATCCCTCATGATACACCCTCTCAGAGTTTCCCACTACCACCATGGAGATTTTATGTCCTTTAGAAGAAAATAGAGTTTTTATGACCTCTTTGGAAGCAGGGGATTTTGGGGCTGGTAGGGAGACTGGCATGGTCAAACATGACTCTGAAAAAGATTGTGATTGAGGTACTGGTTTTTTTTGGGGGGGGGGGGAATTTGCTCATTAAATGAAGTGTCATTCATATCAACCAAAAGGAGCAGCTGTAGCTCTCTAGGTATTTGGACTGCAGATCCTACCCTTCCTGTCCACTTGTTATGCTGGCAGTACCTGCAAAGGGGTGTATGATAATACCCTCACCCTTCCATATCTGGTGCTTTGTTTCTAAATCTAGAATAGTTAACATTTCTGATGTTGGTTGAGGGGAGTATTAGGGGAAAATATAAGCAGAGCAAGGGGAAGAAGAGAGTCCCCCCTTTCTCTCATGACTGTTGCCACCACTGCTGCACCTTTCACTTAAAAGGCAGTGGGAGGAGAAGGGATATGAATGTGGTCTGATGATTGGGGTGATACAAATGGTTACTTGGTATCTTCTTGCAAGTATTCAGATTTTTGGATGCTTAGAAATTTGAAGACTAGCATCTAATTTGGATGTGGGGCCTTCAGCCTGCCTAACTTTCAGTCTGTCATATTTGGATGTTGTGCCATAGTCCAACTGGGATACTATTCACAGTGTATAATTGCAGCATTGTAATTCCACTTTAACTGCATTGGATCTATCCTATGGAATCCTAGGATTTCCAGTTTGTGGACAGATGTTTGGAATTCTCTGCCAAGGAAAATATCTAGGTTCTTAGCAAACTACAAACCCCAGGATTCCACAGGACCCTCCTCCCAACTTGGCATTACCTTCCCGCAAAGCACTGACATGGCATTCCCATTTCCTCTGTTTACATAGTGGGTAGCACAACTGAATGGTAGTGATGGGGTAACTAGACTTAGTCCTAGAATGGATACTAGGGTTGGATAGGTTCACTCAGATGTGGCGTAATTAGGAAAAAAAATGGATGTTTTGCCTTCCAAAGGGACTTCCGCCACGTTTCCGTGAGGCTGTAGTCCCCTATAGTTTCAACTCGACTTGAGCAATTGATTTCAGGGATGCGGAAGTGAGTCGGAACTATGATGAAGCATTTTAATGCAACTAAGCCTGCTTGCCTTCCAGCCAATCATGGATTACATTTTGGGGAGGGAAGGGATTTGCAGCGTCCAGCAGCCATTGCTGGATATAAACCCAAGCACATGGCTGGAAGGCTCATTGGCAGCCAGAGAAGGGAGAGGGGAGGTTGGACTGTTGTTGCTGCTGCTGCTTGTTGCTGTTGGGTGTGGGGTCGAAGAAAGAGTCTGGAACCAGAAGAAAGGAGTTTTTGATAACAGAGGAAGGAAAGGCAGAAGGAAAAATTTTGAGAAAGGAAGGGTTTGGAGCCAGAGAAGAGAGAGAAAGAAGGAAATGTTTGTTTGGGAGGCAGGGAGAGGATGAAATTAATAAAGGCATTTCTGGAAACTTCTTTTTTGCTCACCACTAAAGCTTTGCTATTTTTATTGGGGCCTCTCCTTTTTTTCTGGGGTCTGTTTTGGGCACTTGATGCTACATTTCCCAACATTTCTGGGCCTTAGTTGTACAAACGGTGACTTCCAACAGTATGAATGTGTCTGAAAGTTGGGGGGATCCCCTATAACCTTTTGTCATTTCCTTAAAAATTCAAGGAGGTGGCTCTTTTATTTTAATTTTAATAAATTATTTCTAAAATTGTTTTAAAAAACTCTTTAAAATCGGTGGATTGTCTGAACATGTTGAAATTTGGTATGCTAACAGAGGAGGATGTGTTGTAGCAGTATATCAAGTTTCATCAAGATTGGTGTAAAAATGAGGGAGGGAGAAGACCCTGGAGTTTCCCCAGTGTCAGTGCTATTTTCTGCATATTGCGCAATCGCATCCACCATTAACAAATTGATTTGGAAGTTTTGGAAAGTTTAGACCTTTTTCAGAAATAATGGAAGTGACTTTAGAATTTAACCACCAGCACCCCCTAGATCTGAAACAAGTTTTGAACTTTTTGTTTTGGATCAACCAATCCTAATGGATACCATACTACCTGAATTGTGTGCTTTCAAGACCCTATTTTTTTCTCAGTACTTTTGCTATAAAGGGTACGCAGACTCAGTTTCTTTCTTGGACACTAACCTGTTCATCTAATAAAACTCTGTAAATCTGGCCAATTCATAGTGTTTTGGATAACCCACATTAATTGGGCATACCATCTTAGTCCTTTTCTCAGACTGTAGTGCTACTGCTTACCTTTCTTCCTTTGGCAAATGTGCAAGCAGCCTTGATTCCCGGAGCATGCCTATCGTAGACCTCCAGTGATGGTTTTCTAGTACAGAGACATTCTGGAGAAAGAGCAAGGAAAAATACACTCAAAAATTGCTATGGTGAAGCAAGAGATGCTATATGTATAAAGCTGCAGGCCTCTGTGCACAGATCCCTAATTGGTTGGGAAATTGCTGAAACTAATTTCCTCGCCCTCTTTCCAAACCAGAGTTATGCATACAAAGCTCCAGTAGATACTTGGAATGCTGCCCAGCAGCTGTTTGAAACAGATTGGGAATCAAGGCTTCCTCATTAGCTGTATCAATGTAACAGCATTAGATGCCCTCAAGTAGGCGACATAATGCTGTTAAGCACATGCCAATTTGGCATGTTAGGTTTGGTGTTAATACTATGATTAACACTGATGATTACTGGTGAGTTTGCAAGGTCAAGACAGGAAAGCAGGAGGGGAATATGTTTTCCTTTTCAACTGCCTATGAAAAATAGAGACAAAGTCTGCATAAGATAAGAAGGCATTTTTCACAGCTGGAGCCATGATCCCAGGTCCTTGTCATCATTGCTGAAGGCTCCTCTGCTGTCCTTGTGGAGTTAAAAGCTCAGATCAGACCTTTGGACATTGGGAGGGAAATGATGGAGCCTGGAACATGATGTTCCCATCTGGAAGACAGCTGAAATCTACAGGAGTGACAGAAAGGATAAGAGAAAACACACTGGGAGGGATCCAGCTAGGCCTTTCTACCAAGGATTGAGATTTGCTGATGGGACCCTTTTCTGTGACTCACCAATGAAACCACTATTATTAAATTATTAATTAAGTTATAGACAATTATTGTGATGGTTTAGTAAATACCAAGGCTGAAATATTTTAAATTAGCATGAGTTAAGGGCAGTTTCAAAGGTGGGTGATCTTCTTTGCAATCAGATATTATTTCTGCCTGCACATTGCATAGGGCACAAGTAGGGCACTGCCAAAAAGGTGCTCCAGCCTTTCATTCATGCCCACTTTGTACAGAGGCTTCTCATGAGTCCCAGGAGACTGAATTCTGAAGAGCTGAAACTTGGGACATTTGTTGGGGTCGACATGGGAATTACTAATAAATCAGTCATAATCATGGATAGTATTTCTCAGCTTCATTCTGGTTAGCCTTTTTGTTCAGACATTTAACATTTCATTTATATAGCAATTTATTATAAACATTTTGGTGGACATCCTGTTTGTGATATTCATGCCGACATCATGCTACACATATGGCCAAATTATTTATCATAGTGCAATAGTTGCATTTTGCTGACTGTGGCAGAAGCAAAGTTACACATACACTGACATTATACATTGTGATTTTGCACTGCACACTGCGCATTGTACAAGAGCATCCAGCCATTGACAAATGTTATACAGTCTTGCTATTTTGCATGCATAGTTCTGGTGTATTATCTCTCCACATGCAGATATTTACACCGAGAAGATGTTGGATTGCAGCCAATAGTTAATTTTTCTCCTTACAAAAATGCAGTTGTAACCATTAATTAAATGCATCAACCCTTTTGCTTCTAACTTTGTTATGTCTGGTCTTACATTTGTCTATGGCTTGTCAAAAGCAACAGAGGGAACTGAGCCAGTTGCAGAGTATCTCAGAATCCCTCTGTACTAGCCTTGGCTCGCATGGCCCTGCCCGTTCCTTTATCTTAGGGTGGAAGGACAGTCTGGACTGTTATACAACTGAAATCCCTAGAAGAAAAACACACAACTAGGGAGGAAGGCTTTCCAAGAAAGGACCCCTTTCTTATTTTTACCAGTTAGATTAACCATAAAATCAAAGTTCTGCTAGGAATCTACACATGAATAACTTCCCATCTAGTTCCACTAAAGAAAGGGTTCCCAACCTGTGGGCTGTGGACCACCAGTAGTCCCAAGAACTAAAATATGGTCCGTGGCCTCACCATTACACACCATTGCAATGAGAGTGGCTGGTCTTGCAAAGCCCTCTTATAGTGCCAAGGCAACAGGGATGTCAGAAGGAGAGAGGCTGACTATCCACGAAAGGTGTGACAACAAGCCTCCTGACTGCTCCTCCTCCTCCCTCCCTTCCTCCCCCTGAGCAGAGCTGTTCCATGTGGCACATGGAAGCAGGGGTGCCTTGGTGCCTTCATTTTTAGGCCTGTTCCTGGAGTTATTTGGGGCGCTGATTCAGAAAATTGCACTGGATAGACCACATCAGCTTTAGATTATTAAATATGGCTTTCTGTGGGCGAGCAGATGGCAACTACTGGGTGGCATATATTCTGTATTATAAATTAGAGCATAGGTAGTCCATCCAATGGAAATTTCTGAATCAGCACCCCAAATAACCAAACTGAACCTAAAGTTGATCAAAAACTGATTTGGACTAATGTTGGAGAGTGGTCAAAGTGGTCCCTGGTCAAGTGGTCCCTGATCAAAAACAGGTTGGGAACCACTGAACTAAAGTGTGAAGTATCACAGCTTGGAAATGCTACTCTAAAAATTATCCAACTGGCATAGCCCTTGCCAAAATTTCTGCATGATAAGGGCCATGCCAATGGGAGAACTGCTGGGTTGCATTCTCTAAGTTGTATAACAAAAGTAGTAACCATTCCTGGTACATGACTCCAAGAGGCCAGTGAAATACATAGAAATTGCACGCCACTGTAAGATAACAGCTATAATATTTAATAGCCATAAAGTAAAACCTAATGGGTCAGCTGCTCTTTTTATATTGATTTAATTTTAATAGGTATTGTTGAACAAGCCATCAGGTAATATATACTTTAATCTGCACTCTTGTTACACATCCCCAGGGTGCTTTGAATTAAGTGAAACTCTCTGAATTCAAAGGTAATACCGCTTAGTTACTACAGGGAATTTTGTACATAGATTTTGAAAGAATGGATACAGTTTCAAATTTCAAAGGCCATCTGATTATTGAAGAGAAATAATTTAAACTGCTCTGGAAATATCTGCATATTCTTCTTGATTCTCTTCTCCAATTCTGACATCCCAGATCAGGAATAGCACTATCCAGGGCTTCATATGTTTTTCTCCCCCTTTTCTTTTTTTCAAAGAGAAAACTTTTGCAGCCATTTAAATATGTTGACTAGAAAATATGAAACTTGTGGCTTGTAAAAAATTTGCAATTTGATATAATCCAGAGCTTCAAAGTGTCATTTTCCTAGCTATGCTGGCTGGTGGAATCTGGGAGGAGGAGTCCAAAACAAACAATATTCACAAGCTCTCATTTTGCATACAACACCCTAATTTTGTTAACTGTGAGGAGCACAGAGGAGTAGGACACTGAGAATTTTTTCAACACATTTTCAAGTAAAATCTTGTTTTCACATCAAAAACACAATCTCTACATCATCATACTCTGTGCCCTTTTCTGCATTTGTCTGAACTACACATACATCTAGTGATATTCCATGAGAATTAGTTGTGCCTGTAAGTACACCCCCCGCCCCCATTTTATATACATCCAATGCTTTCAACTAGCTACTTCCTTCTGACTTTTGATATACTGGACAAGTACACCTCTCCCATCTCCACTGATTTGGCAGGGACAGCCTTGATCTCATCTGGTCCACCTTTTCAATTAATTTTAAAACACCCCCTCCTTTGTCTTCAACTTACTTCAGTTTCTGCAAACTGAGTCTGAGGTGCAAGAGTAGTTTGGAATTGACTAACTCACCATGGGGAGAAGATATGAGGGAGTGGGATGTTGTGTTTTGCCCTTCCCAGTAGGCTCAGGTAAGCAAAGTGTGGCATTCTTTCATAGCTTATGTGATCTTCCTCATTAACACTTTTGATATTTTCACTAATCTGATGTTATTTGGCCACACGTGACCTAGTTATTTTCTGTGAAATGTTGGAGGGTATGCAAACAGTCTGAACTGGTTTGACACTGACTGCTAATGACCACCATGCTGTAGGCCCTTGGCTTCATGTACAATTGGGAGAGCTCCATGGATTGAGACAATGATGGGAATAGAGACAGTGGTGGTCAGGAGAAGCAGAAAGACCATTGAAAAATACAGTCATGAACAATGGCTTTGATTAAGATGTATGAGTTGTTATTGTTTTTTAACACAGCATGACAAGCATCATTCTTACCTGGTATAAACTGGCAAGGTAGTGTTTGGTGTTTATCAAAAATGGCTGGTTGACTCCTGGATGATCTACATCATGAGCTGCAGCAGCCAGTAGTCCAAGCATAATGTCCAGAGGAGTGAGGAAGTCAGCTAGCTGCACCATGAAGAAAACAAACACAAGATTAAATAAAGCACAGTACTGCTTTTCTTACCACACACAGTGAAATGAACTCACACTTATACAAACCACCCAACTTAATGTACTTCTTTTTGAAATAACCTTTAAGTTGTGTGTGTGTGTGGCAGGGGGATGACCACTTGCAGTGCCCAATATTAAAACAAGGCTTAAATCTTTAAACAATATACAGGATTGGTAGGTATAGTCTAAAATTCTACTGCGAAAAGCTGAAATACAAAGGATACCTCCCTAACATTATCAAGCACTTCAATTCCGCTACAGTGACAGATACTAGTGTTGTTGGATTATTTACTATCTATATCAAGCAGAGTGCAGCATAGCCGGTGTAGTATGAGCATGTGGAAGAAAACAGGAGAAAATACTCAAGATGCTCTTGTAAGGTTAAAAAAAAGAAAAACTTACATTTAGTGTTTCAAGAAATCCATCTTGGGATAGGAAGGGAGATAGACAAAAGAAGATTACCTAAATTTCAGTAGAAGAGCCCATAAAAGCTGGCTCTCATGTGTGGATGTAAGCTATCCTGGGGCAGGCACCTCCCTTTGCAGACAAAGAACTAACTATTTTTTGGGACAAAGGGGAAGTGACCTCTGCAGACAGGCAGGAAGCAAAAGGCCTTAAATACATACATCAAAGAAAGAAACACAGAGGTGAAACAAAAGGGCAGGCATGCTCTCTTGAAGGCCCTCTCCTAAATCATTTTATAGATGTGTTGATGCCTCTTTGCTTCCAACAAGTGTGCAGTTGTTGTTTTTGAAAAACATCATGTTAGCCAGGGTTGCCAGGTGCTGAAGGTGAAACTAAGGGACAGGCGCAGAACGAAACTGGAAGTTGGAACTGCAAACATCCAAGGTCCGAGGTGAAGTTTGAAGGGCAGCCGCCCTATGGCCTCTGTTTGGGCAGAGCTGATTCAGAGGGTGAGTGGCAAGTCTGAGCTGCGGCCTCTTCTCCAAGGGGGCTCTGGCCCTTATTAAAGGGACTCCTAAACATGTGGCTACTGCTGTTGCCACCTTTTCCACTCTAGGAAGGGAGGGAGGGAAGAGGAAAGGCTGATGGAAATAGGGGACAACTGACATCCTGTGAAAAATGTAACAGGATGTGGGAGATTTCATTCAAATATGGAACTGCCCCTTAAAATCTGGGACGTCCGACAGCCCTGATGTTAGCCAATTTTAAAAACCAGCATTTTTGACCAAGATTTTTTCCCCCTTGAAGCAAGGAACTTAAAAAATGGTATCTCTTGAGCCAGTGCTGAAAGATAGCATCAACCCCATTGTACCAAGATATATGTAATAACTGGCCATGCAAAGGTCAAGCATTGCTCTGAAATTCCATATCATCATATTTATTTATTTACTGCATTTATAGCCCACCTTTCTCAGCCCTAAGGCGACTCAGGGCGGGTTAAAAATTGGCAACAATTTGATGCCATACATTCATAAAAATACAATTAAAACATTCAACATAGCAATATAAAACATATAAAAACAAAAATAATCATTAGTGTCATCCTGTTAAAGTCATTTCCCAGTAGCATTGTCTGGCCATTCCATGTTCATTATTCAAAGTTTCATATTTCTCTATTCCTCTGCAATTCCAAAAAGCTTGCTTGAAGAGCCAAGTTTTTACTTCTTTTCAAAAAGTCAGGTGGAAGGGGGCCGATCTAATATCCCTGGCGATATTAAAACATATAAATGGGCCCATCTATCAAGGGAGTGGACTAGACTGAAACCAAGTCTGGTTGGGATAATATTTAAGCCATACTTTTGATCCAGTGCACAAGAATTAAATATCTACTGTGTTTAATTCGAGTTTACAGCAGGAATGGAGTGTAAACCCAAGGCAATAAGAGGCCTCCCAAGCTGGGTTTGTGGTCCTAGATTACTCTTTTTTTGTAATTATTTTTCTTTTTGTTTTTAATGTCAGGAATGACTTGAGAAACTGCAAGTCACTTCTGGTGTGAGAGAACTGGCCGTCTGCAAGGATGTTGCCTAGGGGACCCCCGGATGTTTTGATGTTTTATCATCCTTGTGGCAGGCTTCTCTCGGGTCCGGGCATGACTATATCTATAAAAGGTTGATTGTCTCTTCTGGAAGCCTATAAAGGTTTGGTTAAGATATTCATTAAGTGACAGATCCCTCTGGAGTGTGTACTATCTTTTTTTTTAAAAAAAATAATAATAATTCAAAACAAGAAATGACCTTCTAGCCCCTTCTGTAGGTGTATTAACATTTTTGATAGACCATAAAGTCTCTATCTTGTCCTAAGGACAGAAAAATAGCCGGCTTTGTGTTTATGGATTTTTAAAATAAAACCATATATGTTTTTTCTTAAATTCTTACATCTAGATTAATAAAAACATATGTATATTTTAATATTTCATATTTACTATGCAATGGCTTTAATGTACAATCAGTATACACTAAACTTGCCACTAATTTATAAATTTTCCATAATATATGGTAAACAATGTCATTTAGTGAATGAAATAATCATTAGCTTTTTTTAAAAAAAGCGCCTAACCCAGGTTTTAGGAATTTTGGAGAGTAGGTCCACCAAGCCATGAAACTCATCAGACGTCCTTGAAGGGGGTTATTGGGAGATGAAAAGCCATGAACACCACCTTTAGCTCATTAGAGCAAAGGTGGGGTATAATTGTAGTTCACAGATATTTTATCTGCCATCTTGAGCAGTTCGCTTGTCTTCATTTAGTCCAACACTAGCAAAAGCCAGCCAGTTTCCCCTAGCAGCAAAACAAATAATTAGGAATGGTGGAAGTTGTAGTTCAACAACTTCTGGATGGTCAGGCTTATCCTATCCTTGCAATTTTAAAGTATTGAGAGTAGGGAAAAAACGATTAGGCAAGAAGAAGGGAAATTTAATTAGTTAATCAATGAATTCTCCCCTGTAAATGCCTCTGCACTGAAACTACATTCACCCACTGAACTCACTAACTTCATACAGTTGCTTAAAAACTAATTTGCTGCCTGACTCTAGAATATTAATAACCATCTATTATGCCTTGGTACAACTAGGACTGATGCTGATTTTAGTCCTGGTCCAAAAGCTGCCAGTTTTAAAACCCTTAAATTCTTTACCACCGAAACAGTCGAACCAATATGTGCCAGGACGCTTTAATACCTCTAGTGCAATAGAAAGTAGATTTTGAGAAGTGTAACCAATTTACAGTAGGAAAATGGAGAGACACTGCTCACGGGAAAAGCAGGATTTTTACCTTGGGCTCCTTAAGGTAGCAGTGCATGGCTTGGGTAACATCAGCAGCGTGGACAGCATTGTGGTATGGATTTTGGCTATGGTAATCTTCTTGCACCATAACTAGAAGCAAAAGAATGAGGGAAATATCCTATTAGTTTCACTTGACCAGGAGTTCCTTCTTAAAAAAAAAAAAAAAAAGCTTAGTGGCCTTGTATGAGGCTCTCCTTGGGTGGCACAAAAACCTCAGCTGTATTATAGAAAAGATTTGTCAAACCATTAAAGAACTCAGACGTACTTTATAAATCACCCTTTTATTGCTTTTAATGAAAGCACTGTTTCTGAAGAAAAATAAATCGCGTTTTAGGGAAGGAAAGAGAGAATATATGATGGGTAATGACTGCAGACTATTTTCATACATGGATCAAGGAAGGGAGGCTGAACCTTCTAAAGCAACAACAGGAAAGGGGCCCTTAATCCCAGACATGGAGCTTAGAAAAATTACTTTTTGCGACTACCAATTCCTTGAATTGCCCAGTATCCATATTGACTTGAGGATTTCTGGAAGTTGTCATTCAAAACTATAACCATCCCAATCTGTTCCCTGTTTGCCCTCACTTTACTTACTTTAATCTGAAATGAAATGGACCTTATCCATTTGAATATTGCAACTAAATTAGACATGTATTCTGTGGAAGCTCTTCATGCCCCCTTCCATATTTTTACTGTATAGAGCAACCTAGGGAAAGCCTTATGGGAATAGAGATGAAGCAGAGGATTATATATATATTTCTTGCTGAAGTTCCAAGAAAAGTACTTGCTCTCTCTGAAGTTGCTATTTGCATTTCCAGGAAAGCTTTTCTTGTTGTGGATGGCAACTCTGGAGAGGCAAGATTAGCCAGGACTGTTGTAGGTCCTGACAAACTGCCTGTCCTCATGGGATTGCTATTTGGCTGCTATTTAAATACAGTAGAGTAGCGCTTATCCAACATAAATGGGCTGAACATTGGATAAACAAAAATGTTGCATAATAAGGAGGGAATAAGGAAAAGCCTATTGAACATCAAATTATGTTATGATTTTACAAATTAAGCACCAAAACATCATTTTTTACAACAAATTGACAGAAAAAGCAGTTCAATACACGGTAAAATTATGTAGTAATTTCTGTATTTACAAATTTAGCACCAAAACATCACAATGTACTGAAACAGTTGTGGATCCCGGGGGGTGGGGGGAGACTGGGTTGGATAATACAGAACATTGGATTAGCGAAGATTAGATAAGCGAGACTCTACTGTAACAGAAATGTGCCTGTGAGTTGCAGCAATATAATATATTTGCACTGCAGAAGATTATCAAACTTTACCCAGTGCAGCCAATGCTCACTATATCACCTAGCATTCAATGCTAAGAGAAGTACTCAACTTTTTCCAAGAACTTCCTTACACTTTGAATTCAGAAGTCCTTTCATGCTACAAAATTATGGTGCTATGGCTCAACTGTAATTGACATGACAACATTCTGTGGAATCTTGGAATGTGAAGTTTGGAGATGCTCTAGATCAGTGGTCTCCCAGCTAATGTGACTATCAGGCAATGATCCTCCCATCTTCCAGATAGTTTGCCGGTATGGCCAGTACGCAAGATTTCCAACAGCCAAAGCCCAGCCAGATACTGAGAGCACCAAAGACTGAGAACCTCTGCATCAGGCACAGATGAAAATTCAACATTGTCTGAAAATTCCAGACAAGAAAAGTTTGAATAATTGTGCTATAATTTTTTTTCATGTTAGGAGCGACTTGCGAAACTACAAGTCACTTCTGCTGTGAGAGAATTGGCCATCTGCAAGGACGTTGCCCAGGGGACACCTGGATGTTTTACCATCCTGTGGGAGGCTTCTCTCATGTTCCCACATGAGAAGCTGGAGCTGACCAACGGGAGATCTCCCCGCTCCTCCAATTCGAACCACTGACTTTTTGGTCAGCAGTCCTGCCGGCACAAGGGTTTGATCCATTGAGCCACCAGGGGTGCTGTAATTGTGTGATGTGAAAGGAGGCCTGATCTAATATGCAGAATGCATATGTATAGTCCAGTGAATACATGTGACTCCATGAAAAGTGATTTTTTTAAGTGAGAGGATTCCACATTCTTTAAGAAAATGGCTCACAACATCTTCATTAGACATATGGGAGAGGGATTAATTGGGTTTTTTTTAACTATAATTCCCAGAAACTTTTGGCATTACTACATTCACTGATCATGCTGACATGAGGATTTGGGGAACTGGTCTCTACAAATTAACTTTCCCTAAATTCTGCACTATACTGAAACAAACATATTCTCAGTCCTCTGTGAGTTTTATCACTTTTTAAAAACTGGCATGTTAAAACTCCCCAGTTAACTGTACTTTCTAGTTCTAGACTAGCTCATTTCATCTGGAAAATTGGCAGAGAAGTTGACAACTTTCTGCTCCTCATAGCATAAAAAGTGAGAAATCTTCCATGCAGACGCCCAATTTCAATTCACAGAGAACTGGTAGAAAAATGTCACACTAACTCTACACTCAGAAAGAATGTAAGACAGAATGGGACATTTTCCGTTGTTATAAAAAGGGCAGGGCTATTCTGAAGAGTTAATAGGAACATCAGCTCATAATTCAATCTTGCCATGACCACACTGGCAATGCATTCATTGAAGATGTAAAGTAAAACATCATATTCTCCCGAGTCTTCCTTAAGAACCTTTCTCCTCTGGTCAGGCAAGTTCAGAAAAAAATAGGTATGGCTGATAATGTTGTTCAATTCCTTCTTTAATAAGAATTTCACATTATTTGCAATAATTAAACTAGAAAGTTTTTTTAAAAAAAAGATCAAATGTGGATGAAAGCAAAACCAACTGTTAGTTCCATCTGTCCAAAGCAATGTGACTTCTTGCCTCTTAAACAATCTGGATTTGAGTGCATGTGTAGCCACCCTAGTTTGCTGTGCTGAATTAGGTTTGCCACCACTTTTTATATTAGAGGGTTTTAATCTTGAACAGAAACATCGAAGGCAGGCATAAACGAATTCTTTCTGTGCTGAGCATAACTGTGTGTATGTATGTATGGGTATGTATACACATATATAAATACACACACACGTATGCATGTACCTTCTTCACGTGTTGAAAAATAATAATAATAATAATAATGATTAATAATAATACTGACAGAGTTTTGGAGCACAATACTCCTGACCTCATGATCATGTTAAAAAACAAAGTAGGGATCGTCCATATTGCAATCCCAGGCAATAGCAGGATTGAAGAGAAACAACTGGAAAAGCTGACACGATATGATTTAAAGACTGAACTGCAAAGACTCTGGGTCAAGCCAGTAAAGGTGGTCCCAGTGGTGATCGGCACTCTAGGTGAAGTGCCTAAAGACCTTGGCCTGCACTAAAACATAATCAGAGCTGACAAAATTACCATCTGCCAGCTTCAAAAGGCCACCTTACTGGGATGTGCATGCATTATTCGCCGATACATCACACAGTCCTAGACACTTGGGAATTGTCCGACGTGTGATCCAATACAACAGCTGGCAGAGTGATCTTGTCTGCTGTGGACTCATCTTGTTGTGTTTATAATGATGATGATGATGATGATAATAATAACAACTTTATTTGTACCCCACCACCATCTCCCCGAAGAGAATACACAATTTGACTGGATACAAACAATGGACAACCTCTTAGATAAGAAATACTCAAAGGTTTTGCCAGCTCTTTCCCTGAAATATAGTGTAAAGCACCTGGTTTTTGTTGGTTATCTCCCATCTAGACCAGTGGTTCTCAACCTGTAGGTTCCCAGATGTTTTGACTTTCAACTCCTAGAAATCCTAAACTGGCTGGCATTTCTGGGAGTTGAAGGCCAAAACATCTGGGGATCCACAGGTGACCCGTTAAACTTCCAAAATCAGGGAGGATCTAGTTCTTTTAGAGTATATACAATTGAAAATAGCCATACCTTATTAAATCTCAATTTTGTTTAATCAAATTAATTAAAATCTTAGAAAATTAAGGTAAATTGTTACTTTAAAAAATACTGACAACACTATTGCTAATCTACAGTAGCAAAATTAAAGAGAATAACTGTATCACTTTAATTTTTCTGGTGTAGATTGGAAACAATCTTCTGTTTGTTTAAAGAAGCACTTTATCAACATTCTCAAAATGTTTCATGAATTTGATAAAACAACATAATTTATTTAAGAAATGCAAATTGAGAAGTGTTTCTTATTGAGTAAATGAGATACTTTATAAGTCTATCTATCTCTATCACTAGTCTGTGGTGTTTTGGACTGAACCAACCCAAAATTTGCATTTGTCAGTAATAATCTCTCAATGCAGAAGAGCACAATTCTTTTCTTCCTGCTTGTCAGAATAGTCTTTGAAAAAGTTTCACTCTTTTAGAAATGAATTTTTGAGTGTGCAGTTTGTCTCACTGACCAGCAGATGCCGCAATGAAAAAAAAGACAAATGGACATACATGCGATGTTCTCCTTGAAAGATTAAAAACCAGAAAAATTTACCAGGCAAAATAGTTAATGCCATTTTTTTTAGCTCTGTTTACCTTCTTGCCGTGTTGAAAAATTCTGAAGAATGTGAAAATTTACACTGAATGTTGGTCTAATAAAAACCAAAATAACTGTGTTATTGTGAACTCCTGACTTAGATTTGTGATGATTCTATAAATGAGAGACCGCCTAGACATCCTATCAACAATGTCCTTTGGCTGGACATATTCATCTGTAATGTGGTTCTCTTTCTTTCCAATGCCTTCTGTCTTATCTAACATTATTCTCTTTTCTAATGAGTCACACTGGGCCCTTCCACACAGCCCTATATCCCAGAATAACAAGGCTGAAAATCCCACATTATCTGAGTGTGGACTCTGATAATCCAGTTCAAAGCAGATATTGTGGGATTTTCTGCCTTGATATTCTGGGATATAGGGCTGTGCGGAAGGGCCCATCTTCTCATGCTATGTCCATAGCATGATAGTCTTAATCTGGTCATCTATAGTTCTAGGGAGATATTAGTTAGAACGAGAGTAGTTTCCACCTCTGTAGATTGAAGTAGATCTGTTGGTATGCCATTTGTTCCTTGTGAATTATTTCTTCCAAGGGCTCTGAGGGCCCTTCCGCACAGCCATACAATCCCACAATATCTGCTTTGAGCTGGTTTATCTGAGCCCACCCTCACATAATATGGGATTTCCTGCCTTGATATCCTGGGATATAGGGCTGTAAGGAAGGGCCCTGAATTCACCTCCTGCTTTACTTTCTAAAATTAGAAGTTCATGTTTAAACGGGTCTTCCTTGAATGGATTTGTCATTCTTTCATATTATTTATACAGCTCTTCAGTGCACTGTTTTCCTCATCTTTTTATTTCCATTTGGGTAATGTGTCCTCCTGGGGTCATAGGCACCCCCACTCTTGGTATAAATTTCCTTTTGATTTATTTGATCTTGTGGAAGAGTCCTCTTGTTAATCCTTCTATGTTATCCTCCTCTATGTCTCCTCATTGATTATAATAATAGTTATCCTCATCTCTGAGCACAGTTTATTGAGCAGTTGCAGATTTGATTTCTACAGTGTCAATCTGTACTGTTGCCTCTTTGGTAGCTTTAAAAATGTATTTGTGATTAACAAACTGTTGGCCTTGCAAAATTCAATTAAGTCTCTCTATGGCTTCATTTCTTGGTCATAGGGAAAATTTCCAGAAGTACATAAATTCAGTAGGTGAACTTAAAAAAAACTGTGTAGAAAAATGAAGATACAGTTGCAATCCATTGCCATGAAGATATGAAACATACAGAAACTGATGCTGGTGGGAGAGAGGAGAATGAAAGCCAGCCCTCATGAAACAAAGGATTTTGTTGTGTAAGAATGTTTTTTTTTTTTGCATGAGGCCATGCTTTTGCTTGTGCAATATGTCTCTGGTTTCATTAATAGGAAAACCCGCTACGCTGTGGGACATATTGCATTCTGGACAGCAGAAACTTTTCCCTTCATTTCCCTTTCAGATCCTTTGTCCTTTTGGATCAAAGTTGAAAAGATTAGGATTTTATCGGAACTTCTAGTGGTGGGAAGGGGAATATCCTGGACCTAACTTTTACAAGTCCAGCACAGAAGTTCTAAATGGCAAAGGTTACTTCATGTCTAGGGGCATGACTATTTTGGGGCATAACAAGATGTGGTAGAGCGTTGCCTTGTCTTGTTGGAGAGATGCAACCACAACAAGCCCATTGGCTCCAGGGACAGCACCAAAAATTTAGGATGTATCACAAGCAGATTGTATGCCACAACTTCCTCCCCTCCCCTAAGAGAGAGAATGAATTAGATGAAATGCCTGCAATGCTAACTAGTAACAAGTCCTTGTTTTCTGAATGCCTACATGGATTGACCTGAAATACTTAAAGATCTCAGTAATCAATTATTATAAGACTAGGAGCATTGGTAGAGCCTTTCGCATACCTTAACTGTGATCATGACAGTGAAACTTGAAATAAAAACCATCAAGTGGTTGAGCTTTGCCAAGAGTCTAGATCTGGCATGGCCAAAATTTGGCACTCCAGGTGTTTTGTACTTCAACTCCCACAATTCTTAGGAGTTGAAGTTCAAAACACCTGGAGAACTGAAGTCTGGCAATGCCTAGTCTAGTCTCTTGGGAAAGTTGTCCAAGGCCTACTACTCAGAGTTAAGAAACCAGAGTAAGACGAGTCCATCCTCTTCAGGGATCAATGGCTGCATCAGCAAAAGAGAATGGATGGCTCCAATGGTGAAACAGTGGTGAAGCTATTGAAAGGTGAAGCTACTGGGCACCAGCAGTAAAAGGGGGTGACATTGGGAGAGGATAACCAACCTTGCAACTGCTCTGGCTGCTTTAACTATTTGGCTTTAAATTGTTTTTAAGACATACTTGAAGTTTGTTTTTAAAAGTTTTCATCTATGTGTTGTTTTAATGCTTTGTATTAACTGTGCATTGCCTCGGGGGCCCTGAAGGCCTTTGAGGCAATGCATGAAGGCCATAGACAAACAGTAAAAAAAAAAAAATACAGGCAAATGGGCCTGAAAGCAAATTAGGCTTGAATTCTCCATAAAAGTCAAAACAGCTAAACGGAGGTTGACTTACTTTAGAAATTACATGATACAAATAATGATACAAATAAATAATTGGAAAAGGTGATAATGGTAGGTGAATTGGAGAGTAACAGGGAAAGAGGAAGATGGCATTGCAGGAAGATGGATTTCATCAAGGAAGGTTGCTGTCTCTTAGAGGTCTCTCATTCACAACATGACTGCAAATTGAAGCTGGTCTGACTGTAAACTACAACAGCAGCAAGGACAACATGAATATGGGTAGAGTTGGAGATGAGCATACTTTGCATAAGGCTAATGGGGATGAAAGAAGAAAGCCTTCATTGTGGAACACATTGCTAACTGCCAATACTGACAGAATGATTTATTAAACAAGTGAATAAATATTCCTAATAAAATCTTTTCTGCTTCAAATTTTGAGGTGATATTTTACTTGGATCCAAATGACATTTTGCTCAGAAAGGCAAACAATATATTCTTTCTAGTGGAAGAAACCTCATAAAACTGTAAGTACAGTATGATCACGTACCAGTACCCACAGTTTTACCTGCCAGCACCAGACAAAATAGGCTGTCTCTAGAGATTTCCTAGGTCCTCCAAGATTCTCCGGTGTGCCTCCACCAGAAATTCCCCAGTGGTGCAATAGGTTAAACCCTTGTGCTTGCAGGACTGCTGACTGAAAGGTTTGGCAGTTCAAATCCAGGGAGTGGAGTGAGCTCCTGTCTGTTAGCTCCAGCTTCTCACATGGGGACATGAGAGAAGTCTTCCACAGGATGGTAAAGCATCTGGGAGTTCCCTGGGCAACATCCTTGCAGACGGCCAATTGTCTCACACTAGAAGCAACTTGCAGTTTCTCAAGTCGCTTCTGATATGAAAAACGAAAACAAAAACAGAAATTACCATGAAATCCTCCTCAAGGTAAATGAAACTATTGGTACTGGTACAGAGAGACACCTTATTAGCAATTGTCTACTTTCTCCAGCATGACTCTATAGCAGGCAGTAGGTAGTTGAAGTCCAAAACACCTGGTGGGCTAAAGTTTGCCCATGCCTGTTCTATGGTAACCTTGGGCAACATTTGATCACTTCAACAGGGTTTGCTATTTTCCATTTTAAGTTCAGAAATATGTCTTTTGTGGATATTGGAGCCATACTAAATGAAAGGAAATAAGAAAGGGGGTGCCGCTTACCCCTTTTCCTGATAGCCCTTTTCCTGCTTATAAATCCTTCCCCCTCCACTTTTACCCCTCAGAAAGATCAGTGTTTATGAAAGTAAATTCTGAAGTATCTCAGCTCAGAAAGCATAGTGCAAATTTTCGAAAGTAAGTGTTTTTTATTAATAAGAAAAAAAAAACTTGAATCTCTATAACAGGCATGGGCAAACCTTGGCCCTTAAAAATTGTGGAATAGACACTGAAAACTGGGAGGCCCTGGCCCTTGAGCATCTTACTGGAGGTCAGCTGTGACCAGCAGTGCTGCAGAATTAGAAGAGGCACACATGGAGGGCGAAAGAGAGAAATGTGCCAAGAGGAAGGTGCATCAAGCCAACCCTGACTGGGACCGCCTTCCATTGGGAAACCAATGTCCTCACTGCAGGAGAACATGCGGATCAAGTATAGGGCTCCACAGCCACCTACAGACCCACCGCCAAGACACCACATCTGGAAGACAATCATTCTCAAGCTATGAGGGATTGCCTAAGTAAGTGTTAGGAATTGTGGGAGTTGAAATCCAAAACACCCGGAGGGCCGAAGTTTGCCCATGCCTGCTCTATAACATACATATCTGTAACACTTACTTGGATTATTTGTTTATATCTAAGAGAGCAAAAAGAAGAAGAACCAGAGTGGGTGTATCTAAAGTGTTATTTGCCACAGAATTAAGGTGGGGAATACTGCAAAACAAAAAAGAAAATCTGTTGGAAGACTGGAACTCCTTTAATCCCTTTATAGGCCATGTTCTCTGGCACTTTCAAAATATTTGAAGGGACCCTTTACATCTGTCAACACTAATAAAGAGATGAAGAAAGTACTTACCTAAGAACCTGTGTAACGTAACCATGTCTAATTGGAAATGGTGGATAAGCCCATGTACATTGAAGAGGTGGCACAGTAAAGTTACCAGGCTGTTTCCTGAAAGAATACAAAGGCTCATATTAAATTGAAAAAACAGCTCAGAACACTAGTCATGGCAGCAACCAATTCTTTAATTAGCCACCTTGTAATTTCTACAACTGTTTTGTCCCACTAGCACTGTCCTTGGTTGAACTCCAGGAGTGGCTTTAATGGAATGCAAAGTTGTATTGTTATGGCTTGAGAACACGACAAGCTTCCAGGCACCATCACCCTGAAAATCTTTTTATTTCCATGGTAAAATAAAACCAGAATTGTATGAAACTCTGTTGCTATGAGCAGTCTTCCAGCAGTCTTCCAGGAAGGGTAAGCAACCCCCCCCCCACCCCAAAGGATTGCCATCAAAAAGCAGATACAGAAACAGCTAGACAGTGAAAGATGCAGGAATGGAATCCCACAGCATCTGTTAGTTCCAAAGGCAGTGGGTTTGGGAAGGAGACTTGATCTAAGACTAGGGAGCTACTGTCAAAAGTAATACACTTGTCTATCTATTTATCTCGTACTGAAACCCAAGAGTGTAGTTGCAGGGGGAGGGAAGCAGGGCAGTGCCACTCCAAATAAAATGCAATTTTTCATCAGTCCCCAAATTGTTAACATTACAGAGAGTGATGAAGTGAAAACAGTTCACAACTAGAACTTTTAGATTTGCATATGGTCAATATACCTGCTCCATTTCATTTAATGCATAAACTCTATTTCTAGTAGGTTTCTCTGGATAAGCAGGAGTTCAAGTCCTGGCCTCACTCAGTCCTAGTCCAACACTAAAACCACTGGCACAAAATTTCTTCATCCCACCCCAAATATTCTACCTCTTCTAAGACACAATCAGTTTCTTATTGTTTTATTTGGGGATAGGTGGGGAAATTGTTACTCTTTCCTTCTTTCCTTCCTTCCTTCCTTCCTTCCTTCCTTCCTTCCCTCCTTCTTCCCCTGTGTCAATGGTAAGATCGTGAGGTAGCCAATGGTTTTCCCATTCTCACCCATCCATGCTTCTTAATTATTATTTTTTGTAAAGAACCCACTTTGCTCAAGAAGTGGACCAAATCTCTCTTCAGGTTCCTAAAATGCATTTGAAGAGATAGAACTAGATGGCACATCACTCCCAAAATATCTGGGAATTGTGGCTGATAGGAAGCTATGAAGAAAGACTCGCACCTTTCTGTACCAGCCACCTTTCCAGAACAGTATAGGAGCAGCATATTGTGATATGGTATTACTCCCAGGATATGCAATGTAGGGCACACAGCAGAAAGCCAAATTTATTTATTTATTTATTTAAAACATTTATATTCTGCCATTCTCACCCCAAAGGGGACTCAGGGCAAAGCACAACATACAATGTCAAACATTCAATGCTGGGACATAAATAGATTATACACATGCCTAAACATTAAAATCATTTATTTCAACATTATAACCACTGTTTAAAACCATCTCAATTATTGGTTGGCATGGTAAGGTTTCCTGTTGCTGCCTTATTGCACTGTTTCAAAGGCTTGGTTCCACAGTCAAGGTTTTACCATCCTTCTGAAGGAGAGGAGGGAGGGGGCTGATCTAATCTCACCAGGAAAGGAGTTCCATAGCTGAAGGGCAATCACTGAGAAGGTCCTCTCTCTCATCCCCGCCTATTGCGCCTGTAACATTGGTGGGACAGAGAGCACGGCGTCACCAGAGGATCTTAATCTCCATGATTGTTGATAGAGGGAGATGGGTTCGGCAAGTAAATTGGACCGGGGCCATTTAGGGCTTTATAGGCCAAAGCCTTCTTCTGGTATGAGTCATTTGGGGCTTTAAGTGATGACCCATATTCCATATCACCTACTTAGTTTCCTTGTGTAGCTATATGTCCCCTCTTTCAACCCCCCATGTCATCAAATCTACTTCATCAGACAGCAGTGGCACCAAAGGAGGTAGGTCTGTTCAGCTGGCAGCTGGGGTCTAGGAGAATGACGTTTCCACCCCGTCTTTCTAATGAGTGAGTCTTGCAAATAAGAAATTGGCAGAAGAGACATTGAAATGTTATCCTGTCAGTGTGGCTGTGGCCTAGTAAAGTAAGTTTGGGAAGGCATTTATGATTGTGGCAATAGTGGTACAATCATGACAGTTTCAGGCATGTAATTAGCAAACATGGAGCAATTACATTCCTGTAACTGTAGGTTATTCATCTATATCTGCAATGAGGAAATCATCTGACTTTTTTAAAACTCTAGAAAAAACCCTAGAAAATCCTTGGCACCCTAGGGAACCCAGCCAGAAATTTCAGAGAAATTACCCCTCCCAATGGCCTTGGCGAGAGGATCACTTTGACCTCACTCAAGGAATGATTAAAAATAAAGCTCCAATCTACCCTTATTCATGTCATCACCATCTGAAGATTAGTGAGTTTTATAACCGGCTGACCAGCTGACTTTAACTGCATCCAATGTCAAACAAATTATTACAAAGTAGATGAATAATGCATTGTTTCATCAAGTACAGTAAATGCCAATTAAATTTCACAGTTTCTTAAAATGTCCCATTTACCACTGAAAGCAGGGTACTTACATATTTGGCCTGTGGGATAAATACCATTTAGTGTAAATAGTCTTTTGAGCTATTAACATGAGAGATCATGCTTCCCACAATATTTGGGCTGGATGTTGCACTGATTATTTGTCCTTTTAATTTTCAGAAAAGGCACCATTGCATCAAAAACAGACCAATTTAGATCCAGAATTTGGATTCCTTAGAGAATTAAAATCCTATACATTTTGGGAATATACAATACAACTTCCATATTATCCCACCTATGGGGTTGGTTTCCTGGTTTAGGAACATTACCAGCATAGATACAGGAACCCTACTTTACACAGTATTGATTATTGGATTCTTAACTCATTGAAGCTCAATAATTATATATAGATAAGTATTTCTTTTTAAAATATGCTTCCTAGTTTGCTTTGGTTTTATGTCTAAAGCAAGCATCTGAGTTTATAGAAGGAGATGGCCAAAGTAAGATAGACAGACATATGATGAACCACAGGGAGGAAAATGGGAATCCTCAGAGGTGCAGAATGGGAGAGCAAAATGGGATACTAATCTTTCCTAAGAATTCTGCCCCCAGAATGAGATTTTACTTCATTCTGAAATTGTATAGCATTGCAGAGAGCGAAACACTTAAAAGCATTCAATCTATAAATTTTATTTTTGCTGTGTTTACATTTGCCTTGTACTTTCGCCTGTCACTTTTCTATTGGCCCCTAAACTGTATCTCTAAATGCTCAACTAAAGTTTAAGTTACTGCAATGCTGGAAATTTGGGATCTCAAGGCACATTTCATTTGTGCTGGAAAAAGTCTTGATAGGGGAGCAATGCTCTTGTTTTGCCTTATCCCTCAACCCCCAGAACCACAACCCTGAGAACCATGTCTTCTAGTCTAGCATCTCTTCCCACTAAGGCCAACAACACCCATCCAGGAAAGCACAACATTGCAACAGTGTAACACTTGTGCAAGTAAGATACAGTAACATCAACTGCTTTGAGTCTCTTTTGTGGATAGAAAAAGTAGGGTGTAAACAAACACAATATAATAAATAAATAATCCAAGGCATATTGTCTCTGATACTGAAGCTAACACTTATTCGCCATGATCAGTAATTATTATTGCTGGACTTTTCTTCCATAAGAGCATCTAGTCTTCCTGTAAAGTCCCAAGTTGGTGGCTACCGCTGTGATAATGAAGTCATACACTGAACGTATTGCACAACCATACACATTCTGTTGCCTAAATAAAGGTTTTCTTCAGTCACCAAATTCGTTTTAGAGGAATAATGCCTTCATTTGCCTTCCAATGCCAGGTTAAAATTTTGTGTTAATATGTTGTCGAAGGCTTTCATGGCTGGATTCACTGGGTTGCTGTAAGTTTTTTCGGCTGTATGGCCATGTTCCAGAAGCATTGTCTTCTGACATTTCATCTGCATCTATGGTAGGCATCCTCAGAGGTTGTGAGGTCACAACCTCTGAGGATGACTGCCATAGATGCACGCGAAACATCAGGAGAGAATGCTTCTGGAACATGACCACACAGCCTGAAAACTTACAGCAACCCAGTATTTTCTTGTTATCTTTTCTGACTATCCTAACTCCTCCAGAATGGCCCCTGCTCTTCTTCTGGCCAATATTTTTTGTGCCAGTCGGGCTTTTACAAACTGAGTAGAGGCAGGTGGAAATTGACAAGCATCGGGGGGGGGGGGGGGGGGACGAAAATAAGTGTCAGCAGCTATGAAAAACAAGAGGCTCCTTTTGCAGCCCAATAATGTCTGACAATGGCAAATTTTACAAATTTGTTCAAGCATTTGTAGCCACCAAAATGCTCCTAACAATACAAAGAATGAAGCTGTCTCAAGAAAGTCTTATTCCTGAGCCTCTGCAGATTTTATCAAACTGTTTGCACCCCACTGCTTATTATGTTCCCTAAATCTGGCCTGCTGGCCTAGCTGTGATGGCGTATGCTGTTCTATTGCCAGTAGCCCACTTTAGTTGACTTCTGTATATGACAAGAGGAAGGGCATTGTCTATCAGCTTGGACAGGAAAACACTAGAGATTTTCATCAATTTCCTCCAAATTTTGGGAACTGGGACCTATGAGTCAAAATCGGTCAAGATTTTTTGGAACATATGAGACAGATTCCATGGCACACACTTGTGCTGTTCCAGCAATGCATATTTTTGACACCCCACCTCCTCCCGTGTTCCTCCGAACTCCACTGTTTGCAAGGGATAAATCTCTACCAATAAAGAAAAATCAAGGTTGATGAGCCAATTAGTAATAAACAATAGCATCACTATTGGAAAGAGATTTCATAATGTGGTTTGCTTTATAAAAAAGAACTTACCATTTGTCAAGCGGTCAAATAGGAAAATGTCAAAATCCCACAATCCCACTTTAGACAACATGTGCTGGAAATATAAATGAAAAAGGATAGTCATGGTTACAATCCAAAATAAAAAATAATGTTATATTAACATGTTGTTGAAGGCTTTCATGGCCGGAATCATTGGGTTGATGTGAGTTTTCCGGGCTGTATAACCATGTTCTAGAAGCAACATTCAAAAAACATGGGCAACACTAAAAAACAGGGGAATTCCAGACAGGAAATAATCAGAGTCAGTTATCACCTCCCAGGAAGCAGCCAGGCTTTGAAGGTGCAAGGCCATCAAATGCTAGTCATGGTGGCCAATTGCAACATTCACACTTGCCTCAAGCAGACCAGAGTTCTTTCTCCCACCCTGGATGTTCCACAGATATGTAAACCTCACTTGCCTAGTTTCCAAGAGACCTCTCAACCTCTGAGGATGCCTCCTGGAACATGGCCGTACAGCCCGGAAAACTCACAGCTACCCAATGGTATGTTACTTTATCATTTTGTGGGGAAATAAACATCCAACAAGTGGCCAATCAATAACAATTTAAGAACATGATATAACCTTCTAATTTTAGAACATTATATCATTTATTCCATGCCATTTGTTATCCTTTAGTTTATTTATGAAATGTGAAAGGACTGTACTACTAATCATTACAAATCTATTCATTATTTAATCCCGAGACATCAGTCCCTTTACCTTTGATCTTCGACTTAGCCCTCTTGAAATGACTGAAGAACTACATATAGGATTGCCCCATAAACAACATAATTGCTGCTTGGTTTTTGCCAGCATGCAAGAGAATATCAGATGGCAAAAATACGTCACAATTTATTTGCTTAATAAAATGTATTTCCAAGAGTAATAGCTTCTAAAATGCTACTTTGACCTTCATGGATATTTAAAAAATGAATATGGTAACTAAACACACCTGTAAATCACTCAAAAATATTACAGGTTAAGAGAGAGACTCGTTTGTAAGTAATTCTGTTTCAACCCCTGCTTTAGTTACATACATGGATGAAATCCTCTCCTGAATTTGACTTTTGGGGGAGGGGGGCATGGATTTACACTGCGATATCTTATCTTGGAATTCAGATCCTGCAACTAACATTTGAATTCTTCATCACACTAGAGAATGAATCAACTTAAAATCCGATTGCTGATGGCTCATATCTCATTGGTGATCCGATGTCTGCAGATCCACTTTAAAAGGACATTCAAAGCTGCTGAACCTACTCTGGGTATAGGAATCAGTACTTTGGCTATTCTATTAAAGCCTGGAGTTGATTCATTGCTCCATTTACATTGAAGCCATTGGATCAGTGGTCCTCAACCTGTGGGTTCCCAGATGTTTTGACCTCCAACTCCCAGAAATCCTAACAGCTGGTGAACTGGCTGGGATTTCTGGGAGGTGCAGGTCAAAACACCTGGGGACCCTAGAGAATAAATCCATTTTAAATCTGGCTTCTGCCTCCTGCAGAATTCTGGGGTTTGTAGTTAGGGAGGAGCTTTTAACAGATTGAAAATGGATTCATTCTCTAGAGAAGTGAGTCTCAACCTGTGGGTCCCCAGGTGTTTTGGCCTACAACTCCCAGAAATCCCAGCCAGTTTACCAGCTGTTAGGCTTTTTGGGTGTTGAAGGCCAAAACATCTGGACACCCACCGGTTGAGAACTACTGCTCCAGTTTGATTAAGTACCAGGTATTAAATTCAAAGAAATATCCTTTGCTATGTTTCATGCATTTGCTATATGCCATCAGTAGCCACTGGTCCAATTCAGATTATCTTTCCTGTTTTAACATCAGTTTATGATCTCTGTGCTCCTGCAAACATCTCCTTTTCCAAAAACAATTAAAAGAATCTAGAAACTTCTCTCAAGCGTAGTTTTTTCATTACTCCCACAGCAGGATATTTGTGCTTATCCTGGCTTAAGGATTTGATTGCTTGCATTTGGCTTGTCTATAAGGACTGAATTTTTCAGAGATGCATCTTACCCTTGCTTGACCAAGGTAGTCTTCATCCAGCAAATACAGTGAGGTTTGTGGTACGATTCCACGTAATAACCTGGATGCATGGAAATATCTCTGAAAGCTTAACAGTCTTTTTAACTTTTTCTTTGTTCCAATTTCCCCTGAGTAAATGGTATCTGTGGAAAAACAATTGGTACAAAGGTCTTCACTAAATCAGCAACCTATAACGCAACAAAGAGCAAATCTTGTTTGTCCGTTTTAAAAATGCATAACTATGTTTGTTCCTAACCCACAATAAATTAGGATGTATTTCTAACACCGCATACTCTTCTCCCAAGGGCAACACAGAGACAAATGTTAACCTCTCAGAGATATAGAGCATCAAAGCATGGTTGCTTGAACATTGTCTACTGCTGAAACAAACTCTGAGCATAAAGAGAATTATTTAAGTTTATCCTCATGATATTTCAGTGAAAAATAAAAACAGAAGAGATGGGGAACATCAGCGTGATCCACAACACATTTTTTCTGTAACCAGCATTAATATTTTAAAGAATAATGAATTAGGGAATGTTAGATAAACCTCCATGCCATCTACACACTGGGGAAAGTGCTGTTTTTTTTAGCATAACAAAACTTATTTTGCAGCTATACCTATGCAAACAAGAGAAATTTGCACAATACCCTTAACGTGAACATTTGTTTTCCTCAAGCTGATGCTTCTCTTGGTTTGTATCAGTCACATAAATGTCCAGTTTATTTGAGTGGATCCAAACCTAAGACCTCTTACTGTGGTCCTCACTCTTTTTAGTAATTTACTTAATTTGTACTCTTAACTGTTCTGCTTGGATATACAGTAGAGTCTCGCTTATCCAACATAAACGGGCTGGCAGAACGTTGGATAAGCAAAGATGTTGGACAATAAGGAGGGATTATGGAAAAGCTTATTAAATGTTAAATTACATTATGATTTTACAAATTAAGCACAAAAACATTTATTTACATCATTTTTACCCTGCCCATATCAGCCCAAAGGTGGCATCATGTTTTACAACAAATTAACAGAAAAAGCAGTTCACGAGACAGTAATGTTATGTTGTAACTACTGTATTTACGAATTTAGCACCAAAACATTACAATGTATTGAAACAGCTGTATATCTGGGTGGGGTGGTGTGGGGAGGGCAGACTGTGTTGGATAATACAGAAAGTTGGATGAGCGAAGGTTGGATAAGCGAGACTCTACTGCACTTACAATATATGGGCAGGTTAGGAAATATCAGAGACAAAATTGGCTTAAGGTGGTGCCCTAAATAGACCTTTTAATGGCAGGTAATGATTGGAGAGGGAGGGATTTTGTTGGTATACACCTTCTTGTGTGGAGAGTGGGAAGCTGGGAAAGAGATCACCTTTGGGGTTAGCTTAGGGGAAACTTTCCCTTATAAAATCTCTGAGGCTACTCTTCCGGATACGATTGGCTGATAAGGACAGCCCACGATATACGACTGTCCCTTGGGGTTAGGCATTTTCACCTAAAGGTGGGCTGAAAAGGTGGTCACGGGGCAGATACCCACATCAGTTTTCTCTCCCTCCTTATAAAATAGCCCTGAGAACAAAATAATCGAAATAATTTTAGATCCATAAAATTGCCTTCAAACTCATATGTCTAATCTTGTTATTTTATGGTTGGTATTCAGTTGGCTTTTTCAGACGTTAAACTGCTCCTGAGTTTAGTTTCGAAATAAGCATTGTTTTCACAGCTTCCAATTCAATTCAGTAGTCTCACTGAAAATTACACAAATAAATAAACCACTGCCAAATAAAAACGACAGTGTTTCCAACTGACCAATTAACAGGAATTTGCTCTACTGAGTGCCTTATAAAACCCCCAAATTTAGTTTGGAAACCACTCAAATTAACAAAGTTGCACTGGGCAGATTGGTTCAAAGCAAGCAATAATGGGAGTTCATCTGCCTGGGTTTTATCAGAGCTAAGAAAAGTTACTTTTTGGACTAGAGGTCTCAGAATTCCCCAGCCAGTATAACTAAAATTTTACTTATTGTTGTGTTTATTAAAGCGATATCCTATTTTTCTCCCATGATGTGATTCAAGGCAGCTTAAAAGAATTTTAATATTTTTCTTCTAAACTCTCCACACAACTCCAATGTGTTGCAGTTACAATAATACAATGATTAACTATGTAATAGACCATAAGACTGAGTGCAGTTAGTTATTTCTTGTCTGAAGCATTATATTTGGAAAGATTTTAGAGTGTAAACACATGGCGGATTACAGAATAAGTAAAAAGAAATAGCCCTTCTTTCCCTTTAAGGAAAATGAACATAACCTGTAATAACAGAAAATCCTGTTTTTCATTTATCATCTTAATGGCCCTTTCAATTTTCCCCCTTTTTCTTTGTGGCTGTATAAAAAACCTCAGAGTTAACACCAGAACATCCTTTTCCTTGGAACAGAAGGTCAAGAACAAATTAAACAACTCACCACTTGCTTTAAAAGGAATATGTGTATATAAAATATACATTGCAAAGAATCTAGTAGCCATTCAGATCCCCAAGGAAGCAATGTTCCCAAAATTGAAAGCATTTTTCTCAGATTAAAAAAAATCAATCCTTTACTATATTTACACACTAATAGCAGGATGCTATTTTAGTGATTAGAGATGTCTATAAATTGGTCTCAAGTCTGTGTTCAGTTTCAAGTGTTCACATGATGGTGAAAGTTTGGAAAATGAAGGTACATTTTTAAAGAGAAATACACCAAAATACCAAGTACTATTCCATGATATTTTAATTCCCCTACTTATCTTTTATCCAAAATATTACACGCACCAAACAAATTAAAATTTGGTTATTGTTCGGTTTGAATATGAATACTGTTTGATTCATATTTACCTGAGCGTACCAAGAAATGAGAATGTGAAGTCTAATAATATGTGCTTGAATTTATTTATTTATTTATTTGTAGTATTTATACCCCGCCCTTCTCACTCTGAAGGGGAATCAGAGTGGCTCATAAAACATACATACGGCAAACATTCAATGATGCCAATAGAATTAACAAGGACAGACAACACAAACAGAGGTAAAGGTAGTTTTTCCCATCTTATTTCTGGCATCTTGGAGGCTGTGCTTAACTCTGGCCACAAGGGGGTGCCCCATCTTCTATGCCGAGGAGCTTTCCTCTAATTGATGTCCTTAAGGGCACCTTTATTACCTCCCCACTAAAAGTGGTATCTATCTACTCGCGTTTCTGCTTTAGACCTTCTTGGTGGGCAGGGAGCTGGGGCTCACGGCGGGTGGTCACCCCAGACCCGGGCTCTAACTGGCAACCTTTTGATTGGCAGGATTTTTCTGCATCACAGCAGTTTAGCCTACTGTGCTAAGAATTACATTCATGCCTATTGTGAGTGAGTTTTTATCTATCTATCAAAGATCAAATTTTGTATTTATTTCATTCTTACATGGAGAAAAAAAATAAGAGCAAAAGTTTTCTTAGCAATGGATGACAGTTTTGTCATGCCTTGAGATTTCTTAACAAAATATTTGATTGCAAAACGGAAAAACATACCATTTTTGCATAAAGCACATTTTATGTCAAACATTGTCTTTGACACCCTTTTTGCTCAAATACTAGCCGCTGCACAAAAATGCTTGTTTTTGCACAAAACAAAGTCACCAAATTTGGAAGGTCTTTCTTGATATGTCTAAAAATACATCTGTTCTTTCAATGTTTAATGTTTATGTATTGTATGTGAATTTGTGTCCTGGCATTGAATGTTTGCCGTATATATGCTGTGCTCCGCTCTGAGTCCCCTTCGGGGTGAGAAGGGTGGAATATAAATGTTTTAAATAAATAAAATAAATAAATAATAGAATGCTGGAATGCATTGCTTGGTGTTGAATTATGTTTCAATATCTGATTTTAAACAAAAAGCCAAGTTTTTAACTTGGCACTGGAATAAAATCAGTATCTGCTGCAATTGACATCTCCATCACTAGGGTTGCCAGAGTGAAAACTGGAAAGGGCTCCTGTATCTTTAATAGTTGTGCAAAAGAAGGCATTTCAGTGTTTCTTGATACTTGTTAGAGTGGCAAGCACCACCTGCTGAAACTTCCTCTGCTACACAACCATTGAAGATGCAGGAGCCAGTGGCATCATTAGGTTAGCTGCCACCCAGTGTGGTAATTCTTTTCCCGTGGATTTCTTCTCATCCCATATCTAAAATACCAGAAAAATTGACAAAATAAGCAACTATAAAAAAACCAGCAGCAACTAAGACAACTGTGTGTCCTTGTACCACATGAATTAAAGCATAACAATTCATGTATATTGACAGCTATCACCAGATTGCATGCACATTAGAAAGTTCAAAAATACATTAGCAAAAGTACATTCTCAACATTGTTCGTATTCTTATAGTCGAGTATATAATGTTCCTGAATTTAAGTTCTTTGTTGGACATCTGCTTTTGCTACCCAGTAACCAGTTCTCATTTTGCAACATTCATGACAGAGAGCTCTCCCAGTTCTCTGCAAGCTGTGATATAACTCGCCAGTACCACTGCGACTCTGCTGTATGGAATCCCCTCTTGTTCTTAATTAAACCAATTAAGGAGGATGCTGCATCGCTTACTGACAGAGAACATCATATGATAATGACAGCTAATTTTAATCACCACACATGAATCATTGGAAGGATCTGCTTCACTGATTCACTGAACAATTTAGTCAATGAGAAAATTGAATTTCTGCTGCCTTCCCAGGAAAATCCTTTCTGAAAGCCAATCCAGGCTACATTCCAGGAAAAGGAGAAATGAATGAAGTGTGAATGTTTGCAACAGAAGCAATCCAGGTTTGTGCTTTGCTCTTCATGTCGCACACATGATCTGTTCATCTGCAGATGGCATTGTGTTTATACACATGTCACATCTATTACTCTGAAAGAACAGATATTTTTATCTGTCTCTAATTGTATACTGTTTGACATGATAAAATGCCTTGGAATTTTACATTAAAACATATAAACAGTTTAGATCAAAACATATTGCAAGATATTGTTCATATATACCCAGCTCTTAAATCATCATTAAGTCACCTATAGGTGCAATCTAGAGAGCCAGAATGATGTAGTAGTTTGAGCTTTCAATTCTCCACTCAGCCATGGGTGCCTTTGGGCAAGTCCCACACGCTTGGCTCCAGAAAGCCCTGAGACAGGATCACCTTAGAGGTGCCATAACTTGGAAATGACTGGAAGCATACAGCACAATCTAGACATGATACTTATTGTTACCTGTTGAACAAACAAATGAATGCATGTGGGAAAGACACCTAGAAGAGACTTGATTAGGATTGCCATATGTCAAGACCTGGCCCTGAGTCTCTAGTTTTTTGTGGGTAAATCCCAAACAGGAGACAAAGAAACCAATCCTCTTGTTTTAGTGGGCTTACCCCTGGGCAAAGGGAAAGGACTATGTGCAAGTCTCCACAAGAAAGAATAATCCCTTCATTTCATCTTAATTTGGGAACAGCCCTATTGCTAAGATTTCTGTCTAAATAGCAAAATATCCTCTGTTTATTTGCATGTGTGTATGGTTAAAATTAATATATGGCATCACAAGGGTTCATTTCTAGGTATCAGGTTTTTGCCTGGAATCTTTACAGTTTTTGGTGATCCTGAACTGGCAGTTTTAGACTAAAGAGTCCCATGTATGTGTTGCTGAAGCTTTCATAGCCAGAATCACTGGGTTGCTGTAATTTTTTGGGGCTGTATGGCCATGTTCCAGAAGCATTCTCTCATGACGTTTCACCTGCATCTATGGCAGGCGTCCTCAGAGGTTGTGACCTCACAACCTCTGAGGATGACTGCCATAGATATAGGTAAAACATCAGGAGAGAATGCTTCTGGAACATGGCCATACAGCCCCAAAAAATTACAGCAACCCAATCTCAAGTAAGTTTGCTAGGGAAATTTTCTGGCTACCAGTCATGAACAGAAGAGTCTGCTATTTATACAGGCTACCTTTTCCCTATCTGGCACCTTCCAGATGTTTTAGATTGGAAGTCCCATCATCACTAGCCAATAACTATATTGTCTGGAGTTCATTAAAATAATAGACCAAAATGCTTGGAGAGTATTAGATTAGGAAGTAATGATGTAGAGAAAAATTAAACCGTCTTTCAAATTTGAAAGATTTCTCACTCACTTTGCCTGAAAGGCTGCTATTCAATTAACTGGAAGCTTGAGCTAAAGAGAAATAAACAGATTTACCAGGGTGCATTTCATCACAATTGTATACTTTTATTAATAGTTCACTACAAAATGTGGATGCGGGAAATAGATATGTACTAGACCAGTGCCTCTCACACTATCTGATTTGAAGTACTGGCAATTATTTTTCTGGAGAGCAGCCCCATATTTGTGCCCACAGGAAGATCACTAGGGACCACTAGCCAATGGTGAGAGGAGCAGTGCTGGTCCAGGGACCACCACTTTGAGTGTTGTTGCTGCTGTATGTGATTATGTATGTCATTTCCAACTAATCCCAAGAAACCCTATCACAGAGTTTTCTGGCAAGATTTGTTCAAAGGGCTTTGCCTTCCTCTGAGGGTGAGAGAGTATGGCTTGCTCACAGTCACTTAGTGGTTTTCCATGGCTAAGTGGGGATTAAGACCCTGATTTCTAGTGGACTTGAATCTTAGGGCCCTTCCAGACAGGTTCTATAGCACAGGATTTGATCCCAGGCTTTCTGTTTATCCCAGATTATCTGGTAGTATGAATTCATATAATCCAGTTTAAAGCAGAAAACAGATCCTGGAATATAGGGCCTGTCCGGAAGGGCCCTCAGTTTAGTCTGATAAAGTATGTTTTGTCCAAGCCCCTCAGTGGGTTTCCATGGCTGAATGGGGATTCAGAACCTGGTTTCTAGTGGATTTGAATCTCAGTTTAGTCTGAGAAAGTATGTTTTGTCCAAGGCCACTCAGTGGGTTTCCATAGCCTAGCCCTGTAATGGACAACAAAATAGGAAACCCCAAAGGGCTTAATACTCAGAAAAGGTATTCTTGACTTGTCATAGCCAGTTTGGGGGAAAAAGAGAGATATAATCAGTTAAATAAAACAATCATTCAAATCTATCCAAATCCCTCCAATGACTTCAGTAAAGACTTGGCACAACCTGTATTCCTTGGCTTGAATTCTATTGGTAATTTCATCTTTTGAATAAATTGTGGGAAAACAAATCAACTTGTATGTAAGTCTCACTGACCCAACTGTCCTACATAAAATGCGATTGCTGGTAGTATTTAGGCCTACACTCCTGACAAAAACCAAGCATATATGCATTTGCACATATTCTTCTCTCATTACCATTGTTTCTATTGTGTACGTACTTGTTAGGATGTAATTGTAAGTTCTTTGTGACCCCTCTGGTGGTTTATATAACTCTGTAAAATCAAGTCTTTCTCTGTGGAATAGTCTCCCCTGGGGGCAAAATATATTTATCTATTTCACTTGTCTCCTTTCACACACAGAAGCCTTTATATTGTGAACAAGGCTCTTCTATTGCCAATTACTGCAGCTTACTTTAATATCTTTAAAAGAAACTTTAGTTCATTTTGTTATAAAATGAAGATCACTCTGATAAGACTTGCACAGAAGTGTAGAACATAAATATTACTAATTTGAATGCTTTTGTCATGAATAGTGCATGGATAATACCACAACATTTTGCAACCAATATGAATTGTAGTCAAGGGGCCATATTCTGTGACAATGGGCATTCCTATGGTGGTGTGCACAGAGCATTATTAAAAAGGACATTTGAATTTCTAGAAACATTTTTAGGTTTCATATATATCACAGACAAAGCAAACAATGTTAACTTGTTCCACTGTTCATGCAGATGTTTAGAAAACTTGAAATTGAAAAAAGCAGTTGTATTCCAAAAAGAACACTTTCCCAAGCTCTGGAAGCACTCAATATTAAAATAATTCCATGTACATTTTCTCCATAAAGATTCAAATGTTTCTTTAATTAACCATACGCCAGTTTCTTAATAAGTGTTGTACTTACTGTTGAGAAGACGGAAGTCTATAAACGGGTAGGAACCACGTCGCTCAGAAAGAACCCCAGTCTGACCTCTCAGCCGTGCATCTCCTGCAAAACAGGACCACCCACCCAAGGTTAGAGGCACATTTCCTTCACGGGAGAAGTAGGCAAACCTTAATGAGAAGCAAGGTCAATTACAGCAGTGTTATCTGGCTCAGAAAATAAAGTTTCATCTGTTTAAATTATGTCCTGCTAAAAGGCAAAAAAAAAAAAAAAATATGGCTAGGGAGATTCAAGAATTCTGAAGTAAGATATTGTTTAAATGTCCAGCAAATGTGAAACCCAGAATGTGTTATGTAATTTATGATCTTATGACTGTAAATTGTTAACAGCAAGAACTTACAGAATATTTTTATCTGGAGCCTAGTGCCCTTTTTGTGGGATTTATTGTTGTCATTCTGCTGTCAGAACATTTGCTGCAGTTACCCATTATAGATTTTAGTGATTCACAGTTTATACTGTACATTGAGTATCCCTTTCAGTTTACAGAGGTGAGATGATCAAAAGGGGTCAGATTGAAAGTGTGTGAGTAAATGACTTTTACTGGCTCAGAAACATAGATGCCAGTGAGTGGGCATATACTAACTGAAGATAATTTGTGAAATAGTAGAAAGTGGGCAATCCAAATTTTTCTATTTTTTAAATTTATCTGACACTTTTCTCCTGGAGTGGGATCCAAGGTGGCTGGCATAAAGCAAAAAATAAAATAGAAATAAAAACATTTTAAAATAATCATGTTAAAGCAGTAGATACAGTGAAAACATCTACCTTTGCGTTTTGTTACTCTGCTGCAGAGTACGCATGTCCAGTGTGGAACACATCTCACCATGCTAAAACAGTGGATGTGGCTCTTAATGAGTCATGCCACATTATCACAGGATGGGCCCTAAGATCTACAGAGATACTCGCAGGAACACCTCAGCAAGCGAGAGTCCAAAAATGGCAGGCTAAAACCCAGAACCTCAATGAGTGGCTGATACCAAATGAGAGACTCCACCCTGGGCACACAGAAGACTGGGCAACTTGGAAGGGGCTGAACAAACTGTGCTCTGGCACCACGAGATGCATGGCCAACCTTAAGAAATGGGGACACAAAGTAGAGCCCACAACATACAAATGTGGAGAAGAGCAAACCACAGACCACCTATTACAATGCAGTCTGAGCTCTGCCACATGCATAATGGAGGACCTTCATAAGAAGAAGCAACACCACAGGCACTCCAAGTGGCCAGCTACTGGTCAAAGGACATTTAATATAATGCCAAGTTTTTAAACTTTGTACTTCTTTAAATACATTACAACTGTATTCTTGGTTCACTTCTGATACGATAAATAAAATAAGCAGTATAAAATCACTGAAAAGGCATACAAAAGTTACAAGTCAATAAAGAAACACACACCCCAATGAGGAGCTTGCCTGTATGCACACTAAAAGCCTGCTTAAACAAAACAATTAGTGGAAGCTCTTCAGCTGATGCAGACAGACAGAGAAATCATCTGAAAGTGATACTTGACATTAAAGAGAAGCATGTATTCCCCCGGATTTGCACATTTTCCCCATGAGCAACAGGATCTTTTTAGAAATGCATGTCTTGGCAATTGCACTTAAGCCTCTGTTTACCTTCAACTGCAACGCAAAGTATGCTTATGTAGATGAGGAAAAGCCTGAGCTATGACATAGAGGTTCTTTTACCACTTCAAAGGGCAGCTCACCTAAGTACATTTCAAGCATATTATCTAATTTTTATCTGAGAAAAACAACAACTACAACAGTGAAGCAGCAAGAAAGCCTAGTCAAGAAGCTGAAGACAACGATGGATTAGAATAATTAAAGCAGAAATAGGTAGAACTAGGAAGGAGAGGAAATTTCCAAAGACTGGTCTCCAGGAAGGCTTCTGGCCAGATTCACAGCTGAAGATCATTGGTCTCATGAAGGAAGACAACTATTTAGTGACCAATGTCATCTAGTGGTTTGAGTGTTGGACTACAACTCTGGAGATCAGGCTTTGAATCCCTGCTCAGGCATGGAAATCCATCAGGTGAACTTGGCCAAGTCATACTCTCTCGGCCTCAAAGGAAGGCAATGCCAAACCTTCTGAACAAATCTTTTCATGAAAATCCCTTTATAGATTCGCCTGTCAATCACTGTAAGCTGGAAGTGGTTTGAAGGCACAGAACAATAAATATTATTTATTCCTCTGTATAGTTTAATGACAGAGTGGAAGAAATAATCCTCTCCCCTTTCTTGACAAAGTTTTCTGAAAGCAAACAAATTCAGAATTTTTTGTTCATATGGATAAACAAACCTGTTGTTCCAACTGTGGAACCACCCAAACACTATTGTATTAGCAGCACTGATCATGTAATACAGAGACAGAAAAGGCCATGAAAAATAGCCTTGTCTCCAAGATCAAAAAGAAACAAAGCCATACTAAATTTTTGGGGGATGATCACAACAAAATATTCCTTTGCAAGACTTATATCTGGCAACAGGCATATGGAACAGCTAATTGACAGTACAGTGAGAGAGAGAATCCAAGATTTTTTAGTCATTTTCCCCTTAAGGAGCAATTTGCCAATTCCATATCCTGGAAATCCATGTCTGCATCTGTATCTGATTAGTAAAAAGCGCATACTGGAATGGATTTGAATGCCTCTTTCTTATGGTCCTTGACTCTTGCCCATTCTTCATTTCCTTGTGAACAGTGCTTTTGTACACCGAGAACAGTTGCTACCATGTATCTCTTAGTCTGATTGTAAAAATGCCCAATTTTTATTCCATGAACAATTACATCCACTTTGGGAATCTATAAGCAGAAATTTGTATCCCTTCTTTCTTTAGTCAAGGACTTTTACTGAAAAGTTAACAGGCATTTAGCTTTCCAGCATTAACATTTTCTCAGACATTAAAAAATGTTTTGCCAAGAAAAAACATTAGGCTTCAATGGCCTCATCCAACTATAGTTACTTGTGACAAATTGTTTCATAAATAACAGCCTCTCAACCAAATCTGGCTAACAAGATCTTACATGCAATAACAGATCTCCATATAAATGTTGCTCGACAAATCCATAATAACAGGCATAAATCAAACACACACCAAAGTGTATATCAAGTATTGCTTTTGCTGATATATTATATTGCATTATTTTTATTGGAATGTGGGTTTGAATGTTCAAACATTTCGTCATGCCTGTGCATCCAGTCACATGTAACAATTCTTATTTCATGTCTTTCTGTCATTTCTCTCAGTCAAGCTGAATAACTTTTATTCTGCCCCTCCTCCAGGACTGGAACCCAAGGCAGCTCCAACATGATTTAAAACCAAATACAACAAAAGCACCATAAGATATACGTACAGTTGGGCTTCTACATTTATAGGTTTGATTATTCAATTCTGTTGTCAGCGTTATCCAGTCATTTGAGAGTCTTATAGAGAATACCTCTCTAGGAATTTCTGGATCTTCCATTTAGATCCTATCCAGTGGAAGTTGACCATAACTTTGTACTGGAGGACCTAGAAATTCCTAGTAAGATTTTTTTTCTCAGATAAAAAACATAGCAATTTCTTTGTTTGTGGTTTTTCACTTTCATGGGTGTCCAGTGCCCCTAAGACTTGATAAGATGGAAGGAATCTGATGTTTGATATGTAAAGTTATGGACAGCTCATTACTAACTGTGTCACTGGAATATGCCTGACCCTTTGCTTTAATTCACTCAATGACTAAATATGAGAAACCATTAAATCAGGTGGGAAAGTGCAGCCCAATCTTTTTTGTGCCCCCAACACTTCCAGACACTTGATTATACTTTGGGGGAAAAATAAATCCAATACGTCCCCTAAAGGGAAAGACAAAAATACTTAAAGTATACATTAACTCCCCAAACCTATAAAATAATCCCAAAATTTGAGAAATTCAAAATTAAAATACATGTTTAATCACTCCTAGGACTAATTTTCCACTGATGTTTGGCTGTAAAACCTGAGGTTTGGTCCGTTGGTCTGAAAATTAACTTGTGTCCCTGCAGCAGTCACCTATCTGGATATAGATATCCAGCAGTACTGGGAACACTATATACCCTGAGGTATATACACACCCATCCAAATCACAACTCTTGCAACAGTCAGAAGTTCACACAGTACCTTGTGTCTGACTGGAAGCAACAGTGGCTACAACAATTCAATGACCCACTCCCTTTTTCCTGTACTGATGAGTGGAGGAATAAGTGATTATGCTGATGTCCCATCTTGGCAGTGGACCTGTCCAAATCAGACTTGATCCAGCTGTCCACACTGCACTGAAGCCATGATGCAATCCAGAGTTTCCACCAAACTCCAGAATGTTCCCCAACTTTGCTTTAAGTAGGACAAATCCAGTTTAACCCAAGAAAACTTGTGAAGCTCACTAGTTATAGTATTATGCCATGATGAAGTCAATTCAGGTTTCTTGTCCATGTAGACTTGCCCTAAGGCTTGGTTTCCAGACCGTTGCTCATTTTAGTTGCTCTTCTCTGGACACATTCCATTTTGTCAATATCCATCTTGAACTACTGTGCCCAGAGAGGGACAATATTCCAGATCAGGACTGACCAAAGCAGAATAGAGCAGGACTGCTACTTCCCTTGATCTAGACACTTATTCAATGAAAGCAGTGGGTCTCAATTTTGTTTGATTAATTTAGAGTCATAGATTCAACTCCTGCTACGAACTCTAGTTCTAACCATTTAAGTTTAGAATGAGTACTCTTGCTAAACCAGTGGTTCCCAACCTTTTTTTGACCAGGGAGCATAGACCAGGGACCTCTTTGACCAGGGGTCACTCTCCAACATTAGTACCAAAAGGGTTGCAAATCAGTTTTTGGTCAACTTTAAATTCGGTTTGGTTATTTGGGGTGCTAATTCAGAAAACTGCATTGGATAGACCACATCAGCTCTAGTTTCTTATATAGAACATATGGTATCCAGTAGTTGCCATCTGCTCACCCACAGAAAACCATATTTAATAATCTAGAGTTGATGTGGTAGTAGTAATCTTTTGTGAGTAGTCAGCCTCTCCCCTCCTGACATCCCCATTACCTCGGCACTATAAGAGGATTTCACAAGACCAGTCACTCTCAATACCATGTGGTTTCGAGGCAATGTTGTGGTAATGGTGAGGCCGTGGACCATATTTTCATACTTGTGGACCACTGGTGGTCCATGGACCATAGTTTGGGAACCACTGCTCTAAACTGAAAAGATTTCCTCTTTCCCTTGTAGCTTATGAATACCTTTGCTCTGTTCCAAAGTACTGGGGACCCTCTGGAACAGATTTGAGGGACAGGAGGAAGAAGGTGGAGGAGAACAAAGAAAAGCTCCATTAATCTAGTGAAAAGCCATTCACAAAGAAAAATACAATAAGAAAAAAAGGAAAGTCCAACTATATTGGTATTCACAACAATGGGCAGAACTGTGTGTATTTCATACAAGGGCAGAATTTTGCATCCTGACAATGCCCTATTATATTTTTTTCTAAAACATTTTAAAAGCTCGAGTAACAGAGAGTGCTTTTTAGTATCACTGAAAGGAGAGAAATTCTTACACAGCGTAAATCTTCCATTTGAAACAAATGAATGAGAATTTAAAGAGCTTCAAGTTGGCTGGGCAGAATCCCAACATTCTCACTCTTATGGTTGTACGAATGTGTGAGAATGTGGCAATAACTGGTTGAAATTCCAGCAGTAAATTGTAATTGGAAGTCTATGGTGGAGGTATAACAGAGCTCGTTGCTGCAGTACACTACATCACCCCCCCCCAATTAACCAGTGATTAACAGAAGAAAGATAAAGGATGTGGAAAATACATAGAATTAAACATCTGAGGACAAACGAATCCTGAACACTTTTAATTGCCTGCCGTCTGGTAAAACTAAATTGCTCACTTAGCAACAGATAATGCATCGTGTTTCTATGGCAACACTGCAGCCAGAGACTTCATTAGTAATGTTTCATTACTATAATGCACTTTATTAATTATTTAAGTACTGCTTGGTTTCTCTTTATCTGTTGTGCAAAATCACTTTCACGAGAAGAACAGCATTCAGCTCTGCTGGTACAGTGAAGAGTACAGAGGAAACAAATTCGCACCCTATTATTCATGGATTCAAAATGCATGCAGATACGCATACTTTCAAAACACACACATGCATGACACATCATTTTGAAATACAGGCAGCAACAGGGTTAGATCCAACACCTGACTCTGGATTCAGACTCTGTACCAGTTCGCTGTTGGAATTATCCTATTAACCCCCTAAAATTCAATGAACACTGTGTACAACTTGTTGCAAGATTGATGCAATTATTTGCATTATGTCATTCTTTTCTCCCTTGAACATAGATAATTATCACTAGATAATTAAATAACAGATGCAATATATAAGGCCTATTAAAAGCCAATTTAAACTAATCATAATATTAAAATAACTATCTTATTAACATCTTTTCCCAAGACTTGGCCACTGTAATCCACACTATGTGGGGCTGCCTTTGAAGATTGTTCAGAAGCTTCAATTGATCCAATAGGCAGCAGCCAGATTACTCACCAGAGCGGGATACAAGGAGCATACAACCCCCTATTATGCCAGCTCCACTGACTGCCAGTCTGCTACCAAGTGCTGGCTTTAGCCTATAAAGCCCTAAACTATTCTGGCTCAGCTTACCTATCTGACCGTATCTCCCTCTATGAACCATCACAGAGGTTAAGATCATCTGAGGAAGACCTGCTCTCAGTCCCACCTCCGTTGCAAGTGCAGTTGGCGGGGACGAGAGACAGGGCCTTCTCAGTGGTGGCTCCTTGGCTCTGGAACTCCCTCCCCAGTGAGGTTAGATCAGCGCCCTCCCTCTTGGCCTTTAGAAAGAGAACAAAGACATGGTTGTGGGATCAAGCCTTTGGTTAATAAATAATGCAGTACAAATAATAATTAAGGAACATGTGCAATGACAATTCAGAATGGCTATGGTATACGATTTCTGGATCATGGGATTTTAATATTTATACTAGGATGATTTATGCTTGTCTGAATGTTTACATTTTATGTAAGTCTTATGTTTAATGGTTTTAATTGATTTTAAGTTCATAGTTATATGTAGTAATTAGTTATTATGATTTCTTTGTGTACTGTATTTTGGCATTAAAATTTTGTCATTAGTATGTTGTAAACCATCTTGAGTACCCCCAGGGGTGAGAAAGGCGGTATATAAATACAGTAAGTAAGTAAGTAAGTAAATATTTTTCCTTATTTTTTTACAATAAAACACAATAAAAAGAAAAACAACAATTCTTATGAGTACATAAACAGAGGTATATGTAGATAAATGTAATTTAACCAACATGCATCTCTACTTATAACTCTAAAACTAGTGCAAACACCTACTACATATTATCTCCGGACCTGATTCCCAGAACTTGCCAATACCCAGCAGCTACATGGAGCAATGGAGCAATGGAGGTCTGGTTTGCTGGCAATCAGGATGTTGTTCTCAGCCTTCTCCCGCCAACAATCTGCAGTGGTGCTGAAAAGTTCCTTCATTGTGATAATATGCTTCTGATTATCACACTAAAAGTTGCTGGTGGGAAAGGGCTGATCATCAATAGAAAATACATTAACTGCTCAGTGAAGCTGCTGGCTGTTAAGGTAGGTCTAGGGGAACATTTGTGGTCATGCCAATAATGCCATAGCCATAAGGCGTAATACCAAACCGTTATGAATACGTAAGTCTAGTTTATACATTGATAACTGCTCAAGAGAATGGCAGCTCTCATCTATTAAGTGAAATGCTGGCTGGTGTGTGTGTATGTGTATGTGTGTATGTGTGTGTGGGGGGGGGGGGTGTATAGCAAAATGGATGGAGAGATTGTTTTGTTAGAGCTGGTCAATCCTTGATCAAAAATGAAGTGGTACACTATATCACTTCAGAATGAATATATAAGCTCATACTCCTTAATTCACTCTTGTATTAAAAACAAAATCTTTCCCACAAGTGTTGACATTTACATGCTAGCTCTTCTACTTTTAAGATGGACACCTTCCAGCATCAGTATAAACCGCATACAGTCCAATAAACTGCTTTCTTCTACTGCATATATAGATTAGGCTATTTTCACCAATCTATTGCCAAACGTTGATGCAACACTGGTACAACAACTGCTTGAAGCATGGCAATAGTTCACCAGCTGGTGTGCACTGTTCCAAGAACTTGTTTGCAACATAGTTAGACAGACCCAAACTGTTAATACTTGATCATGTAGGGAAATGTACCTTTCCCAGTTCCCTCAAATATCTGTTAATTATCTCTTGCAAATGATGAACATATGTCTAATTAAGAACTTTTGTAGAGATCATTCATAACTTGTGGCAAATATGTGCTCTTTTTTAATGGATTTTGAGTCACACTGCATGAATTTTGTTCTCTGGTCGTGCAATTGACGTCACATGTACATCATGATTTGCAAGTTTTCTTATTAAGGATACAACCAGCCAATTTCTCTTAAAGAGAGGTAATTATCTCATTTTTCAAACACAAGCCTGGGCCAGCATTACACTTGTCTCTTAACTGCTTCATTGCTCACTTAGGAATCTATTCAGTTAATGTATTTTTCCAGTTTCAAATGTCACCACACACCATCCAACTGTCTTGGAAAAGTCAGTCAGTTGACTACTATAGATGACAGACCATATTGCTTTGTGATTGAACACTGCTGGAGTCCCATTTCACCATATTTACTAACATAATTAGCCCTCTATATCAATAGATTCTGCATCCACAGATTCCACTATCCATGGCTTGAAGGGTTTTTTTTAATCCTTAAAGTAAACTTTGATTTTGGCATTGCATGTGTGTATGTGTATGTAATGGTGCATGCATGGATTTGGGAATCTTGGAACCTAACCCCAGCAGATACAAGGGCCCACTACACTCACCTGTAACCCCTATTTGTAAACTGACTGCTTATCCTTTCCTCTTTGCTTCAAGACTCCAAGATCTAGTTTCTTGTTGAAGCTAACAAAGAGTTGAGGAAGACTTTTTCACTTTCAAAAGCCCTGATTTGAGAAACTGAAAGCTTTGTTAATTTCACTGATTTGCCAGTTGCCATTAACTATAATTTAAAATTACCCATTATAAATGTATTATTTTTATTTTAAACTCTTTAGGGACAGTAGTGCCAGGATACACAGAAGTCCTTTTGGGGCAGGAGCATCAGATTAATGGAACTGACTTAGAGATTTTCCAAAAAGATTTTAGTGTCACTGGGGACTACTTATCTGAAGATGACTATGATGAAAATAGGTCTTTTTTCAGAAAAAAATTAAAACATTTGTGCTAAAATAGGGTCACCTGTTGTTATTTTAAAAATCCTGCAACAAGCATTTTAAAAACTGAATTCTGTGTTTCATACATATACAGTAGGGCTGGGCGGTTTCATTCGTTAATTTCGTAATTCGTTATTAATTCGTATTTAAATTAGCTTACGATCCGATATTGAGCCATGCAGGACTACTGTGAGGAGTAATTAAAAATCGAAACATTTTTTCCAATTTATTTCGTATTGTTTCGTAATTGGTTCAAAATTGTTTCGAAATTGTTTCGAAATTGTTTCGTAATTATTTCCGTATGTCTGGTGCAAGTTTTATAGTTGTTGTTTGTTTTATCAGTGATAAAAAATAAATTATCACACCAACAGTCAACAACAGAGGGAGAGGGAAGCTTCAGAAGTTCCCCCTGTCCCATTTGGAGGTTTTTTAGCATATTGCGCAATCGCGTCCGCCATTAACGAATCGATTCGAAATTAACGAATTTTTGTAAACAACGAAATTTTTAAATCTCAAAATTTCGGAAGTATTTAGAATTTGGAAACGCTAGCGCCCCCTGGAAACGAATCGAGTTTAGAAACAAATTTTTCTGTGGTTACCCAGCCCTAATATACAGTACACCAATAGTGGGAGAGAGGCTCGAAATAACTAACATCATGTATGAAATTTGCCTTATTACAGCCATAGTGCAGAATGTTACTTTTCAAAAAGGAACTGGTTATGTTGCTCATTATTCTGATCTGCCAACAGATCATTTAGCTGTTACTGTTACCATGGTCAAGAAAATCAGTTGCTGGAATACTTGTCACTGTCACATTATAGTTCCTGTTTCTATTGTGCCATTGAAAAATCCAGGAAGCACTCACTGGTTTCACCCGTCTCTGAGTACCATCATTTGAAGTGGAGTAGCCTGCCTGGACTTCTCAATCCACTCACTCATAAGGCATAGGGGGACAGGCTCTGTTTCACAGCTCATGTCATACTGGCCAATTCAAGCATATGTTTTGAGCCACTATGTGCAGCAGCCCACAGTTTTGATTTTTGCAGATTTAGAAGATGGCCAAAGAATCATACTAGAACACCTGGAAATTCCTAGAGAAGTGTTCTCTCAAACAAACAAAAAGTAGCAATACTCTCTGTCTACACACATACACACATATATAGGTTTATATGACAAAATAGAAGGATTTCCCACAACTTTGGAAGCTGTTGTGTACTGCCTCTTACTATACTATCCTGAACACACCTGAGTGCTGAAGCTGAGCAGAACAGAACTGGTAGAAGTTTAATAGCACCGGGACTGTGGCACAGCTAGCTGGGAGTCAGCTGCATTAGATCACTACTGACCGAAAGGTCATGAGTTCAAAGCCAGTTCGGGTTGGAGTGAGCTTCCGACCATTGTGTAGCTTGCTGTCAATCTTTGCAGCCCGAAAGACAGTTGCATGTCAAGTAGGAAATTTAGGTACCACTTATGCAGGGAGGCTAATTTAACTAATTTATGACACCATAAAAATCTCCAGCAAGTATGCAAAGAATGAGGAAGTACTCATTCTTTGGAATGTTAAATTGCCTCTGTGTCTGTCTATATATGTTGTGTGTCTATGCATTGAGTGTTTGCTCTGTATATGTACATTGTAATCCACCCTCAGTCCCCTTCCGGGTGAGAAGGGCGGAATATAAATACTATAAATAATAAATAATAAATAGAAGTTTGGATAGAAGACTGCAAGAAAATATTGGGAATTTTCAAGTAGGATTAATTAATTAATTAATTAAAACATTTATATTCCACCCTTCTCACCCGGAAGGGGACTCAGGGCAGAGCACAGCATATCTATGGCAAACATTCAATGCCAGGAAACAAATTCAGATACACATACATTAAGGATACATCTACATTATAGAATGAATGCAATTTGACACTTTAATGCCTAAAGTTCAATATTATGGATTCATGGGAGTTGTTGTTTTATAGCATCTCTAGTCTTCTCTACCAAAGAGTGTTGGTACTTCCCTACAATTCCTATGATTCCATAACATCAAGCCATAGCAGTTAAAATTATATCAAAACTTCATCCATTCTACAATGTAGATGCACCCTCAGAAAGAATCCTAACTCAAACCCCAGAGAGTTTCTGCATCCAATCTGATGGAGAAGTAGATTTTGTTCCTATTCTTTGTTCCTGGGGCTGGTAGAAAAAAGTCTTTGGTTTTGTTGGGATCTGGCAGAACGTATTTTGGGATAAACAAACCATGTATAGATTTCAAAAATGAAATAAGAAAGAACAGAAACAAAATCTGGTCTGTTTATTCAGTATTGGATTTGCTCTCAGAATTGGCAATATTAGGATAGATAGACCAACAGAGTGGCTGAATATGCAGAAGCTTTCTTTGTTCTTCTTTAAGTGGCAAGCTCAGGAGGCCTCAATACTATCAGGCCTCGAGGCACCAAAGGGAATGTTTTCAGTCTGAATAAGAATCCAGAGAAGCAATTAGTCTGCACATTTCCTCCTCAAATACCAGGGCAACCCCGGGCCTCTTCCAATTAAGTTTTATGGTCCTAAAAGTTGTATGTTGCTTTGTGTTCCAAGAGAGTTGAATAAATGATGATATTTCTATGCAGTGTGGTTTCAATATTATTATTTTTAAACCTGCACTTTTATTTCTACAGCCCTTCGCAAGCTTCTATTCACAGAGGAAAGAAACCTCTTTTAGCTTTCCTCTTTTTTCAAATAGCAGCAGCTGTGAATGGCAAAGAATGCATCTACACTGTAGTTTTACACCACTATCACTGCCATGGCTCAATGCTATGGAAACCTGGGATTTGTAGTTTGGATTTTTTTTATCATGTCAGGAGCACATTGCTTCTGGTGTGAGAGAATTGGCCGTCTGCAAGGACGTTGCCCAGGGGATGCCTGGATGATTTGATGTTTTTATCATTCTTGTGGGAGGCTTCTCTCATGTCCCCGCATGAGGAGCTGGAGCTGATAGAGGGAGCTCATCCACCTCTCCCTAATCAGCCTTCAGAGCAGCAAGAATCCATTATTTGAATAGCTGTCAAGTCTCTATAAATGTCTCTCTATATATCCATGCTTTTTTGTCTGATTTGAGAATGCTGTCTCTCCAACATCCACTTTTGGCTGAAATGAATAAAGCCTCTGATCTTTGCCTTCAACCTGTCTGTGCCTGATTTGATCCTTCGGACCCTAGGCATGCCAGGGCTCTGAACCTGTGGTTCTTGCAGAACTGAAATCACATATCAGATGTATCCTAGGGTTTGTGATGATGTCAGGGAGCACGTGCTATAATATCCCTTCCTATGCCTTTAGGCTTCCTTGCAACAACTCTTCATATCCTTAATAATTAATCATATATATTGCATTTGGACTTAAATGTTGGTGCCTTTTAATAAGATAAAAGTACTGAACTGTTGTGGAATATGTTATTCTCAACTTACTTTCCTTCTGCTAAAGAAACATCAAAATTAATCCAATCACATTTAAACTTTTGATACATATTTAATACTTTATGGTTCTATCATTTTTAATGATGTTTCAATAATGCCTTCACATATCAGAAAAAATGTAGATGCTGAAGACATAATATTTCCATTTTTATTTTTTCCAGAGCTTTGGGCCATTAAGTCATGAATCTGATATGAACTTAATAGCTGTGCTTAAACATTAATTCAACAGACTGCAGCATCTACTTCCTAAACCTCTACTTCAAATTGTATTTGGAAACACAAAAGAGCAGGATGTGTAAGGGACTGGGATAAGTGATGAAGGTTCACTTCTGCATTAAAAACAAAACAGAGCAAAACAAAAACTCTTTGAATTCCAAAACAGAGTCAGCCCAGGATAAGCCTCTTCTGGCACGTTTGTGCAAAGATAACTATAAAATGCAGTCCTTGACTCATCATATCCTCCTTCTATTGGTTCAAAACAAAGTGCCCTCCCCACTTGGTTGCCCTCACTGCTTCATAAGGTGAAAAAAAGCCCAGTGAGGATATTTATGTTGGCAGCAAAGTCCTGCAATTATGTCTCTGTTTTATTCCATTCCAGGCAGTAGGTCGTCTTGTGAACATGTGCTTCCCATTCCCCCCTCCTCCAAATCTGGACGCTCATGCAAAACAGATGGAGAGTCTAAAACTTACAGATGAAAACATTTTGCAAATCTTGAAATAATATAACCAACAGTTGCTCCTGTGCTAGATCTCTCAAACTGTGATCTTGAATCCGTAAATAATTACTTGGGAGCCAGCCAGCCTACAGTTCAAGGGTATGAAAGCAGGGATTATGCAAAGAGTCTGTGCAACCATGTTGCTGCTCTAGGTAGTCTGTGTGAGCTTGTGGAAACTTGTCTGAAATATTGCATACATTTAGGTGTATGTGATCGCTTTTCTGAATATTTTTCTCTCTTTTTGACTGGTTTTTGATCTGTGAGTGTGCAACTGGGCTGACAACTCCTTCTCGCCATAGAAGTCACTCCACTGCCCAGATATACAATAGAGATGTTGTGGTGCTGAATGGATGAGCTGCTGTGCAGAGAAGTCCCTGAAAATGAAGTAGAGGTGCCTTACAAGAGTGGAACTGGCAGCCTAATGCCATTTTGTATCACGGATGGGAGGGAGAACTTAGAAGTTGACTATAAAGTCACAATGGAGGACCTAGAGATTTCTAGAGGGAACATTTAAGTCAAATCCATGAGTAATGAAATCTGCAAATGTGGAGGGCTGGCTATATGTTTATATATGTATATATATGTTTATGATATTTCTCCGATTGCCATGGACTTGAAGAAAATTCAAAACAGATAAAAACCAAAGTAAACATTATTTGAAAGCAAATCAAAACAATGGTTGAGATCCTGAATTGGGAGACAGAGCTACAGAAACACACCTACGATGTCATCCAATGCTACTCTCCAAAATCCTACCATTGAAGCCTCATTTGAAGGCTCCACATGACAGGCACTAGACAGCATGGTGGCAAGTAAAAATGTGTCCAGCCCTCTACACAATGCAGGGTGGAGAAACTAGAAAAACTTAAAACATGAGATTTACTGTAGGATGTCGGCAAACTTTTAAAACCAAATTTTAAACACACACACAGAGTCCCAAATCTAACTTTGGATTTAGGAACCAAGCTCCATCTAGAACAGTCCCAGCCCACTGGAAGCTCAGTAGGAGTGAGGCCAGTTTAATTTCCTTTGAAAGGAGTTTCTCAACCAAGGTGCTGCAACTGAAAAAGCCCTGCCTTGGGTACCCATCAATTTAACCTTTATCATAGATTTGTCCACTTTTAAAAATAATACATGTTATTCAACAAAAAACATACATAGAGATTAAGGCCTCTTCCACTTGGCTTCTCCTAGTACTACAAATCAAAAGGCATTTCTTGGCATATACACTTTCCTCAACAATTTGTGTGTGATAAGAAAAAGTAGAGGGTAGAATATAGTTCGATTACAAAGGGAAGACAAATATGTCTTTATCCCATGAATAATGCAGTACATCTTCAAAATAAAAGCCTTATCTGGAAAGCATCCTAAATGAACAACACATTTTAAAGTTGTTGTAAGTAATAGTCATAAACTTACTGGCATGGGATGTGGCCATTGGTAAGGAATAGGGGATGTGGTAATGGTCAACGGGAAAGCTAAATTCAGAATAGAAATAGCTGGAATTAATAACTAACAACAATGGTCTTTTGCTCAAAAGGTCAGCTGAAAGTGAATAATATATTCCACTAGAGACTTGGATTGTTATATAATGGAAGAACAAAAACAAGGAAAAGATGCATCACCCAAGATTCTTCAACAGCATCGTAAGAATTCTTTCTAAAGCAGTTTCCTTTGATGACAGACATCTGAATGAAGATTCCTTCAATTTGCTGGCATATCAACTGGATAACTCTGGGAGTGGTAGTCCAAAAAAGTAACTTTTCCATGTTTTACATTTAAACAATTTTTACTCAGATGCAAAGATCTGAAGGCACATCATTTCCGTATCAATGTTGTTTCATATATGTTGCCTTGGATTTCTTGAAAGTCTTAAAAATCAGCACTATAACTAAACTGAGAACCCTGACACATTCACAACATGTCGGCCATTTTTATTTTGATCCACAAAAAATAGACAACAACTTGTCTAGGTGCTCTATTAAATTTGGCTTTATAAGTGGTGAAAACCAAATAATGTTAAGGCTGCTCACTTCTTAAGGCTATGCTTGGTTGCCATTGCCATCCATAATGAAGTTTTGTAACTTTTCAACTAAGCTGCAGTTTTCTCAATACCAACTTGCTCTTAATCAAGCAACTGAGCTGATCAGCAGGTAGCTGAAATGAAGCTAGGAGGGGAAAAGAGATTTTCAGAAATAAAGAGTAGACATGTCACAACATGTGGGAGCTTAGCTTTCCCCCCCTTTTAATTAGTCAAGTAATTTATTTAGCATCCCTTTATTTTTGTACAGTTTAGTCAGAATGTCTTCAGGCATGTTGCATGAAAATTATGGAAGGGGGGCATGTTTTCATCCAATCTGTCATCAATGAACTTCACTCCAAGTGTCTTTTCACACAAGATGAAGATTAGGGAAGATTAAACACCATGGATAATAACAAATGCCCTGGTCAAACTGCTATAAATGTCACAAAATGCGTTTCTGTGCAAGTTTGTAGCAGGTTTGGCCTAACCATTAATCCAGGGAATGGAAATGTGTGGTTCTCCATTTGGTTGTTCCTGTTATATTCCACATTTGGTTATACTGGCTGGGCCAAGCCAGCGTCATCTGATGGCACTCGGCAGATCCCATCCCTTAGAGGGAAAAGGGGCCATAAAACCCCGTGTAGAGAGGTCCCTAGAGAGTCTGAGAGAGGTGTTCTCTCTAGAAATCGCTAGACCAAAGCTTTCTAAACATTTCATGTTGGAGACACACTTTTTAGACATGCATCACTTCATGACACAATACTTCAGTTTTACAGGACACAACATAACTCATTATTTAAAATATATGATTTGTAACCTAATAAAACACATTTCCAAGATTTTTGTCATTTCTCCTTACATTCACATGACACATCTACACACTGCAGTTGTCACAACACACAGTTTGGAAAGCTCTGTTTTAGGTCTTCCAGTACGCCTGGAGGAAGTTGACCATAGAGTCACACTGGAGATCCTAGAGATTCCCAGAGAGAGCATTTTTAATCAAATCTGGAAAAACCAAAACTACAAATGCATAGTGTTGACTATAATGGTTGTGTAGAAGGGGGAACTTCAACAGTTGTTGCTTTTTACCCGGTTGTTCAGCAAGCAACACCTGCTGAAATTCCCTCTTCTGCACAATCATTAATGATAAAAGAAATTCATGAGATTTCAGCTCCAGTAAAATCATGGGTTTGGGGCTTGGAATGCCAAGCTTCCAGAGGACCACAATAAGACAAAATCAGAAGTTTTATTCTCAGTGGCCAGAGAGGATGTCAGCAGAGGCAGTACTCCAAAGAAGTGTCATACTGCAACTAAGCACACATGGGTTTACTTATAGTACATTTGACAGAAAGGTAGAACAGTACAGAACAATTGAAAATTACTGCACTGGTCTTGTCAGGTGCCGGCTAGGATCAGCAGCCTCATTCGAGGAGATGCAAGTCTGCTTCTGCCTTTGAGCCAATCAGAGAGGAGATGGGAAATTTAGTAAACTGTAATTTGTGGATTTGGTGTCTTCTGTCTATTTGTGAGACCTTCCCAGAAACGGGATGTATCGGGAAGGAATGCAGTTTGATGAGTAGTTGATGGGTCCTGATGGTCCAATGCCAACTTAGACAAAGAAGCTGCCGGCTAATAGTCAAAAAGTGTTCAAGGCATAGTTTACATGCAATGGTGACTTCACAGCAGGGGTTCCGATAGGTGCTATGGATGAGGAAACATGCCCAGGATAAAGTTTTAGATACAACCAGATAAAGATGGGAAGCCTTTGTGTCATTTCATGAGAAAAACCCATTATGTGTCCTGAGATTTTCCATTGTGAGGAGATTATGATAATTATGAATCCACCCTTAACTCCTAAGGTGTGGTGGGAAACATAATAAAACATCCCAAGAGTGGGAAATTCATGAAAGAAAGGTTGGTAGTTAGCTCGGGAGAAGTCCCATGTGCTTGCTGTATATCCCAATGGAGTTGCAGATAAAAAATCATAATTTTGGGGTTTCATTGTTAATAACAAAACTAATGACACCAGATGGGAATAGTGCAGTGACAGATATAAAAAGGGCCAAGGCACAAAAGAAACCATGGGAGTCCAAGAGATGAAATTAACTTCCATAGCAGCTGGGCCAAAGCTAGAGAAATAAATTATAAATAAATTATAAAGAATTTATTTGGTATTAAAGAAAGTCAAGGTCAGTACTCACAGCAGAACTGTGTTACCATCACATTTATAGAAATGCATTTTAATATGTATCTGTTATGGAAATACATTTTAATATATGTATTTATAGTATTTTAACAATGTTTATGTGTTTTAATTATTCTGTAACATGCCTCAAGTCACAAGGGGAGATGGGTAATTTATTATTATTATTTATTTATTTGCAGCATTTATATACCACTTTTCTCACCCCTAGGGGGACTCAAAGTGGTTTACACATAGATAATGGCAAAAATTCAATGCCTTGCAACTACAATATTAAAACCATACTTTAAACATAAAGAGCTTTATGGGTCAAAACCAGAACTTTGAATTGGGCTCGGAGATGGGTAAGAAATAAAAATGTTGTTGTTCTATGTGGCAAGTAAAAAGAAGAGTAGATATAATTCATAGATGTGATGTATGTTTACTTGAGGACCTCCTGATTTGCCGTAAATAACCACACTGGGTGGGAATGGTCCAGTGACAGATATTTGAGCCAAGGTAACCAAAAGTACACCTAACTTGTAAAATTAATGTTGTCTATCACTACTTTAACTCATCGTGGCTCTGTGCCATGGAATCCTAGAATTTCTAGTTTGGTAAGGTATCAGCACTCTTTGACAGTTACTTGATTGATTCTGCTTAATTCTGACAAGAGTGTCAGCCTCAGGGTTGATGATGGGGTGTATTTTCCCTTTTGTAATTCCCCATGATGTATCTTTTTGTTGTGCTTCTGAAGCAACAGGAAAAGGAATCCCTGTTGTTTCAGAACTAGAAACATTTATTAGTTCTTTTTAAATCTCCTGTACTGTTCCCAAGAATGAAAAACAAAATCATCACTTTTAGTTTTGAAAGCAGGAGGGGGTGAACTCTTGAAAAATAACATTTGTGTTGAGTTAAATAATACATAGCATGTGAAGAGGCCTATGGAAATGAGTCAAGAGTCAATAAATAAATAAATAAATAAAGAGTTGTGAATATATTATTGCTCAATTTATTCAGCACTATTGGTGTCCATGATGCTTTATAGAAGGAGTGGACAACATGTGATTTCATGACTCACACACCCTTCAAATGTTTATTTATTTATTTATTATTCAACTTATATGCCACCACTCCCCTAGGGCTCAGAGCGGCTTACAAGAAACAAACTCGAAATGTTGGAAAACAATGCTTTGGGGTTGGAGAGATTAGCTGTTTACAAGAAAAGTTGTCCGACTGTACTTACTGAGTCTTCGAGGAGGCTCTTTCTGTGTACCCCCAAACTATCCAGACCCTTCTAGAAAACTTCATTTTCTATGTGGAGTTTCAAGGCAGGAAAAGTAGATGGAGGAGGCAAAAGAATGGTTTACCTCAAAGCAGCGCTCTTTCACAGACCTTGTTTAACATCTTTACTAATTATCAGCCACAGCCACCACTCAATATGCTGATGGCCTTGGCCTAAAAACACAAGCCAAAGACTGAAACAGTCAAAAACTAATGTACTAATACCCTGAAAGCTCTCTCCAGCTACTACAAAGATAACTGACTGAAGCCTAACCCTGCCAAGACACAAGTGTGTACTTTCCATCTATATAACCATAAATCCAACAGGAAATTGCAAGTTACCTGGGAAGGCCAAGAGCTTGAACAGTGTTCCCATTCTAATACCTCAGCACCACCTTAGATCAAATACTAACATTTAGGAAACACTGTATGAGCACCAAGCACAAAGTAGCTGAATGCAATGACATCCTGCAGAAATTTATTGGCAGTGTATGGTGTGCAGACCCAAAATTAATAAGAACATCAGCCCCAGCCTTGTCTTAGTCAACTCCTGAGTAAGCCTGCCTTTTTTGGCACAAGCCTGCTGACATGAAGCAGGTGAATATAGCACTGAACAAAACATGTAGAATAATCACAGGATGTCTCAAACCTACACCTGCTGATAGACTCTATAACATAGCTGACATTGCTCCCCCCCCTCCGATGTGCAACAAGAAGTTGCTGCCAACTGTGAGAGAAATAAGATTGAACACTGTGAAAGCCATCCATTGTATGACTATCAGCCTCCTCCCAGTAGACTTAAATCAATGACAAGTTTCATGAGAACCACCACTCCTCTTAATGTTCTCCTAGCAATGATTAAATCTGTAAATCCCAAATGGATGGCCCCCATGACAGTCTTCCTCCAGAGGCAAACCAAGAACGGGCAACTTGGAAGTCCCTGAACAGACTCAAAAGTGGTGTTGGGAGATCAAAAGACAACCTGGCAAATGGCACTACCTAGAAAAATCCTCCATCTTGTGCAAGTGTGGAGCAGAAAAAACAACTTAGCTTCTGCATGCTTGCTCACAATGCCCTGCCTCATGCACAGAGGAAGAACTATCTAAAGCTAAAGACAATGCAATCACTGTTGCCTGTTTTTGGTCTATAATGATTAAGCCACTTATATTCTCACTATTTCATCAGTTTTATACTTGTTTATTTATGCAATGCTTTTGACACGAAATAGATAAACCCTTCAAATGATGACAAACTGGCCTATATGGTTGCAAGCCATGCCTGAAGATATAGTGAAAACTACATCTTCAGAACAGTGAGCTGTGCTCTTGTTTTATTTCTTCACCAGTATCATATGTTCTGCTCTATGGTCTCATTGGTCTCTATGAGACTGGAAGGCATTCTGGTAGCCTCCTAAGCCACAAGTCTGTTGCAGTTATGGCTGAGTTGCAGAAGCAGCATCAGCAGCAGAAATTGAAGCCACACTAGTGGGAATTGGCACATCCAATGTTGAAGCCCATAATTTGATGCCCATCCTGGCTTTACAAAGTAACATTAAGATCTACAGATGTAACACCAAAGAGGCCATTCTCCAAAGTCAGAGAACATTGTGCTCCTTCTTTCATTAAATAATTTCCGATTTTAAGTACATAACATATTAACACAATAGTTCTTCATAACCTTCCCTGTACATAACGTTTCCATTTAGTGCTTACAAAATCCCCAATCCTTTCCTTTTACTTTGTAATGAGTTCTGAGAATTAGTTATATCCAAGGAAAATGTGAATTAAATTACTTTTGAAAGGTTGTGATTCTTATCCCATGATAACACAAAATTGCAAATATAAATATGTTTTTATCCTGCTTAAAAAAACTGAAAAGCATACAAAGCTAAGATTTAAAAGAAATGTGAACAAGAAATGGAAAAGGGGGGGATAATTAAAGAGGAATTCAAACAAATAACCAACATATGTAGGGAAAAGGTTCATAAGGCTAAGGCACAAAATGAACTCAGGCTTCCTAGAGAGATTAAAACCAATTAAAAGGGGTTCTTTGGTTATATCAGTAGAAAAAGGAAGAAAAAAGGAAACAGTAGGGCCTCTTATAAGAAGAAGGTAGTGAAATGCTAATGGGATAGAGAAAAGGCAGAGCTGATCAAAACCTTCTTTGCCTCAGTCTTCTCCTGAGCAATATGAAGTGGACGAGGTAATAGGAGTAATGCAACCCAAAATAAATAAAGAAGTAGACCAGGAATACCTGACAACTCCAAATGAATTCAAGTCTCCAGGGCCAGATGAACTACATCCAAGAATATTGAAGGAACTAGCAGAAATAATTTCAGAACCACTGATAATAATCTTTGAGAATTCTCGGAGAACAGGAGAAGTCCCAGCAGACTTGAGGAGGGCAAATGTTGCCCCTATCTTCAAGAAGGTAAAAAGAGAGGACCCAAACATTTATTTATTTGTTTGTTTGTTTATTTCAGATGTTTATATCCCGTCCTTCTCACCCCCAGAGGGGGATTCAGATCGACTTACAGGGTGGCCTGACATCAATACCAGGAAAGATTCTGAAGCAGATCATTAAGGAGGCAGCCTGCAATCACTTAGAAAGGAATGTTGTGATTACTAAAAGTCACCATGGATTTCTGAAAAACAAGTCATGTCGCACTAATCAGATCTCTTTTTTCGAAAGAGTTACAAGCTTGGTAGATGCAGGGAATGCTGTGGATGTAGCATATCTTGATTTCAGTAAGACCTTCGACAAAGTCTCCCATGACCTTCTTGCAAGCAAACTAGTCAAATGTGGCCTAGGCAATGATAGCACTAGGTGGATCTGTAATTGGTTAAGCAACCAAACCCAAAGGGTGCTCACCAATGTTTCCATTTCATCCTGGAAAGAAGTGACCCAAACAACTACTGTCCGGTCAGCCTCACGTCGATACCAGGCAAGATTCTGGAAAAGATTGTTAAGGAAGTGGTCTGCAAACACTTAGAAACAAATGCAGTCATCGCTAATAGTCAACATGGATTTATCAAAAACAAGTCATGCCAGACTAATCTGATGTCTTTTTCCGATAGAGTTACAAGCTGGGTAGATGCGGGGAATGCCGTGGATGTAGCGTACCTGGATTTCAGTAAGGCCTTCGACAAGGTCCCCCATGACCTGCTGGCAAGGAAACTAGTCCAATGTGGGCTAGGCAAAACTACGGTGAGGTGGATCTGTAATTGGTTAAATGGACGAACCCAGAGGGTGCTCACTAATGCTTCCTCTTCATCCTGGAAAGAAGTGACGAGCGGAGTGCCGCAGGGTTCCGTCCTGGGCCCGGTCCTGTTCAACATCTTTATTAATGACTTAGATGAAGGGTTAGAAGGCAGGATCATCAAGTTTGCAGACGACAGCAAATTGGGAGGGATAGCCAATACTCCAGAGGACAGGAGCAGGATTCAAAACGATCTTGACAGATTAGAGAGATGGGCCAAAACTAACAAAATGAAGTTCAACAGGGACAAATGCAAGATACTCCACTTTGGCAGAAAAAACGAAATGCAAAGATACAGAATGGGGGACGCCTGGCTCGAGAGCAGTACGTGTGAAAAAGATCTTGGAGTCCTCGTGGACAACAAATTAAACATGAGCTAACAATGTGATGTGGCGGCAAAAAAAGCCAATGGGATTTTGGCCTGCATCAATAGGAGCATAGTGTCTAGGTCCAGGGAAGTAATGCTACCCCTCTATTCTGCTTTGGTTAGACCACACCTGGAATATTGTGTCCAATTCTGGGCACCACAGTTCAAGAGAGATATTGACAAGCTGGAATGAGTCCAGAGGAGAGCGACTAAAATGATAAAGGGTCTGGAGAACAAGCCCTATGAGGAGTGGCTTAAGGAGCTGGGCATGTTTAGCCTGAAGAAGAGAAGGCTGAGAGGAGACATGATAGCCATGTATAAATATGTGAGAGGAAGCCACAGGGAGGAGGGAGCAAGCTTGTTTTCTGCTTCCTTGGAGACTAGGACGCGGAACAATGGCTTCAAACTACAAGAGAGGAGATTCCATCTGAACATTAGGAAGAACTTCCTGACTGTGAGAGCCGTTCAGCAGTGGAACTCTCTGCCCCAGAGTGTGGTGGAGGCTCCTTCTTTGGAAGCTTTTAAACAGAGGCTGGATGGCCATCTGTCAGGGATGATTTGAATGCAATATTCCTGCTTCTTGGCAGGGGGTTGGACTGGATGGCCCATGAGGTCTCTTCCAACTCTTTGATTCTATTATTCTATGACTAGTGGAGTGCCGCAGGGATCAATCCTGGGCCCAGTTCTGTTCAACATCTTTATTAATGACTTGGATGAAGCTTTAGAGGGCATGCTTATCAAGTTAGCAGATGACACCAAATTCGGAATGATAGTTAATATTCCAGAGGACAGGATCAAAATTCAAAATTACCTTAACAGATTAGAGAGCTGGGCCAAATCTAACAAAATGAATTTCATCAAGGACAAATGTAAGATACTATACTAAGGCAGAAAAAATGAAATGCAAAGATACAAAATGGGTGATGCCTGGCTCGACAACAGTCCATGTGAGAAAGATCTTAAAGTCTTTGTGGACAAGTTGAACATGAGCCAATAGTGTGATGCAAAAGGTCAATCAAAATGATTGTGGTTTCTAGATAGAGAGAAGTCATGGTGCCTTTGTATTCTGCTTTAGTTAGACCTCACTTGTAACACTGTGTCCAATTCTGGGCACCACAGTTCAAAAGAGATATTGACAAACTGGAAGGTATCAAGAGAAAGGTGACTAAAATGATCAAAAGTCTGGAGACCATGCCTTATGTGGAGCGTTTTAAAGAACTGGGTATGTTTAGCCTGCAGAAGAGAAGGTTGAGAGAAAACATGATAGCCATGTATACATATGTGAAAGGGTGTCATAAGGAAGAGAGAGCAGACTTCTTTTCTGCTGCCCTTGTAACTAGGACTAAGATCAATGGGTTCAAATTACTGGAAAGGAAACTCCACCTGAACATTAGGAACAACTTCCTGGCCATACAAGCTGTCAAACTGTGGAATTCTCTGCCTTGGAGTTTGATGGAAGTGCCTTCCTTGGAAACTTTTAAACAGAGACTAGATGGTCATCTGTCAGGAATACTTTGATTGTGTTTTTCCTGCATGGCAGGGGGTTGGACTAGATGGCCCATGAGGTCTTCTCCAACTCTATTATTCAATGATTCTATGAAAGCAGCTTGCAACATTAAAATTCTCAAACAACCCAAGAAATGACTGTTCTAGTAATCTCAAGCTTTTCCAGTGCAACCCTGTGGTCTCAATTCATAGTCCAATGCTCAAACTACTACTGGTTCTCTCTCTTCCCAGTAGGCTCATATGAAAATTAACTGCTGCAGTCTCTCATAGTTTTCACATTCTTCCTCATTATTAACTTTTGATATCTCGAACACACTCTACTGTTGATTGACTAAACATCTCCCAGTTTGCATTTATTTATTTATTTATTTATTTATTTATTTACTTCATTTGTTGACCGCCGTTCTCAGCCCTAGGGCGACTCACGGCGGTGTACAACATATAAAAACACAGTTTACAATAGAGCAATAGCACAACAAAATATCAGCAACTATCAATAATACAACAATCAAATAATTACACTAAATCATCCGCGCCGTCTCTTCATAGAATCATAAACCCATCTCGTAGTCCATATTCCGTTCCAGTCGTCATTACCAATTGTTTTAGCACTTAGTTAAACGCCTTCTCAAATAGCCAAGTCTTTAGGCTCCTGCGGAATGACATAAGGAAGGGCGCCTGTCTGATGTCTACAGGGAGAGTGCTCCACAGCCGGGGGGCCACCACTGAGAAGGCCCTATCAGGAGGTTATGCAGTGCTAATTAGCAATTACATCTTTTTCCCCCATATCTTACAGCTCTTCCCATTCCTTCTACATCAGTTCAGGAGCTGGCAACCTTCAGACAAATTTCCTTGAGAAAGGCATATATCCATCTGTCATATTGGTAGTCTACCCGTTTTTGCCTCTAGCTCTACCCACTTAGTGGTGCTGCTGCCTCCAACAGATTATCCCGGAGGGAATGAGGTCCTCAGCAGTCGGAGAAAAGTTTCCTTTTCTTTTTCAAGAGTGGAAAAAGTTGCAGCTCAAGGAACTGTGTGTGAAGTGTTGTTACCCCAGGAAAGTAACATACGGTGGTCTCATCAAGATAATTTGGTTTATTGTAGCAATGGCATGTTTGCAATAATGGTGTTGAAGTACACACAAAACAACATTCAAGAATGTTGTGCCTGTTCAGAGAACAGGTATAGTAAGCAAAATATATTTGTTGCTTTGTAGCTTCATGCCATTCCAACATACCACAAGCCAAAGAAAATTTATCACTGGGTTTGTCATTACCTTTCTTTGAAAATGAGAGAATGTGACTTGCTCAGTGAAATTTGAACCTTGCTCTCCCATAATTGCAGCCTGACACTTAAACAAAAAAAGACAGACAGGTTATAAAAGTGGCAGTGTGTTATAGAAGAGGGAAGGAAGGAGGGAGATTGAGATTCAAATCATGCTGCTTGGAACATGCTGTTCCTTCACATATCATGTTTATTGTACTTTAAAACATTTCACTTCTTACATACAAAAGATAATCCATAATCAGATGTTCTAGAACTACTGGTATATAATCAGTTTAACACCTCTCCTTTATTTAAATGGAAAATATTTTAGTGGGTGGTGTGTCTGTGCATATGCGCATGTTTGCATGCAGGCATGAAGCATTGCTTCCTGAACACTTTATACTTTCTCTCCCTCAATAGTAATTTACATAAGATTGCATCTACTTCAATGCTGAGACTTTTATTCTATTCTTTCTCCTGCTCACTTTCCTCTGGGAATTTTCTCAATAACTTTTATTTGAGTGGATCACATTTTATAAACTTTGTTTTTGTTTAAGGCAAGAGACTAAGGATGAAAAGTGGGAAGGATCACACCACTGAGGACTGGCTGTGTAGTAGTCAAGTTTTGCTTTGTCCTTTGCAAACTGCCACAACTGTAGAGTAGTCTTCCCTAACCTGCATTTGCTCAGATGTATAGCACTGAAACTTTCTTATCCTGCACAGTATGCATAAAGGCTATTCTGTAGTAGGCCTGTGCCATCAATGAAAAAATGGTTCAATACTCATTAATAAATTGGGGGGGGGGGGGTTAATTATTTCTAAAATGTTTCTAAAAAATCATAAGAGGTCCATATCATAACTATAATGATATAACAATATGTTTGCTACTTTTTCACTATGTAATTACACAAGTTGGGGAGCTTCTGGGGCTTCTTTCTCTCTTCTTTCTAGAGTTACTTCTTCTCAACTTTGCCTACTAGACAGGGTTGATTCAACTCCCAACAATCCCCTTGAAATCAGTTTAGAGAATGAACACCAAAACTTTCGTGGAGGAGGTAAGCTGAATTCCGGGAAATGTAGTTTGGAAAGGCCAGGACTCCTGTGGCAGAGAATTCAAAAGGCCCCACCATAAACTACATTTCCTAGAATTCTGCTCACTTTTTGTGTTAAAGCCTCAATGTGATGGTCCCTGCCTGTCTCTTCCTGGGCCAACCATGTGCCGGAGGAGCTTCTTCCTTTCCTGGCCATCCAGCCAGATATTCCCTCCCAACCGCCAGCCCTGCTCCTCTCCCTCGCCATCCCCTTTGGAGAAAGAGCAGGCCTTCTCCCTCCACTCCAGCCTCATTCTTTTCAGGGCCCTTTAAGGGAACCAAACCCAGCCTTTTTGGGGGAGAAGCAGAGACTGCGACAGAGACTTGGAGCCATTTATTTGACTTACATAACTCTTCTGAAAGTCAAAGGTCAGTGTTTTGCATCTTAATTTTTTTTTTTTGCGTGGGCACCCCTCACTTTTCTTAACATTGAGTCGTATGTACAAATCTTATGAAATAGATATGAAAAACAAGGCTCAAATGAAATTTTGCATAGCCTTGTTCTGTAGTCGGTCATGCTGTAGCCATCTCATCTGGAGAAAACCACAGGTTTAGGTTGAGAAGTCCATAATCCTTTTGTCTTTGAGTGGATGAGAAGCCCATAATCCTGTTCAAAACTGGTGCCAGAATAGTTGGCTGGTGAATTTGGGGAGTTATTGTCTAATAAATTTAAATCCTTTAAGACAGGGATGGGAGACCATTTTGAAGAGTAAAAAGAGAAACAGCTCTCACACAAGGAAGCATTAATTCCATCACTCCTTCATTTATTATACTTTTTATATCTCATCTTATATGAAAATATGTCAGTCCATTGTACAATTAAAATTACATCAACATCTTAAAGAAATTTAAAACAAAAAACCCTAAAAGTTTAAAAACTCTGATTAATTTTTGATACGAATTTCTTACAAAGGCATATCCAGAAACTCTCATATTCTACTATACAAAGCATTTAGTCAAGATACAGCACTGGCTCCTACAGTTTGAAAGATTCACATTTGTTCCCCAATTTATTTATAATTATTTTTACCAAAAATATATTCTCAAACCACATCTAATAAGAATAATTTGAGGCTACATCTGTGATGGAAAATTGGTCCATCTTGAAACTATTTTGGACAGGAAGATAGCAAAACAGCAACCCATTTGAACACTGGTTCATAAGAAAAAAAATGGTTAAGGAGGCTGGGTGGTCTTTAGGAGACTCATTTCAGCAAATTGCACACCAAAATAACTGTTAATAATGACAGAAGATCTGCCTATGGATGATTAAGGCCTCTCTGAAGTGAGATATCTTTATTTAAGCAGGAGAAGACAGTGGAGAAAAGTAGACCCAGTCTGCTATTAGATCTAACAGCAGGATTCCCTACTGCTTATCAAGTCTTCATTTTTTAAAAAATCTTCTTGACACATACCAGTTTATTTCAGATATATACAAAACCTACAGGGAACTGAACCTCCCAAGATTCTCCTTCCAGCTCTCTGAGATAAGTAACCCGGGCCTCTTTTTCAAGATAACAAAAATAGGAATATGTGTATGATGTGAATCCATTTCTGTCCAGCACAATAACCTATTTGATTTAACAAAGTTGCTACAAAAAACAACACACTGATTTAACTCTCTGCAAGGACATTTACCACATGAGGCAATTCTTGTTGGCAAACACAGCTTTCAGTTCTATCTAAATAGCATTTGGTTTACAGTCTGTTTGTTCTCTCCTAAGAGCTTTTAATTTGTGTCTGACTCAAGAGAGAATCACAGTCTGGAAAGCTGAAAGAAACAGTGTTTTATCAATCTGAAACATCCAGCTCTCTGTTGCATCGTGCAACATAAATGCTGCCATTTTATAAAGAGTGCTGGTTTGGCCACTTAACTCTTTTTAATCCTAAATACTGCCGTGTGGAATTACAGAATAACAAAAAGTACCAATGTTACTGGAGTATTCAATATTATTTATGTATTTATTACATTTACATACAGGCACACAGCCAGAAAAAAATTTCGGGAGGGGTTGAAATTTGGGGAGGGGGGTTGAATTTTTTTTGGGGGGGTTGAAACCTGCCTCCTAGTTCACGCTGAAGCAAAGAGCATAGCAGGGGGCAAAGCAGCCTTCAATAGCCTGCAGCTCCGCCCCTGTCAACCACCTTCACCAAGTCTGGCCTCCTTAATGAGAGCATTCAACACACATACCCCAACTTGGTTGCCTCACTACATCGGCTATTGCTGCAAGTAATGACATAAATTGTCAATATTTGCTTGAGACAGTGCTTGCAGTTCTGGAGGGACTCTTAATTTTTTTGCATCTCATAGACTTAGCATGGGGATTTGGTTAACCAGTTAAAATTCATGAATAAACCAGTTTTTTTTAAAAAAAAATCTAAAACATTTCGGGGGGGGGGGGTTGAACCTCTAACCCCCCCCCCCCCTTGCTACAGGCCTGTTTACATACCACTTTTCTCCCCCTAAGGGAACTCAAAGCAGTTTCCATACTATACATTAACCTAATCAAATTAAAACATAAAAGAACATTTAGACATAAAAAATAAAATATTAAACATCGATAATATAATAACACTAGCTGTGCCCCGACACACGTTGCTGTGGCCTATAGCAACACATTTTAAAAACAATGTATTCCGGAACCAGTAATTTTTGGAATACTTATAATTGTTTTTGTTAAAGAGAGTTCTAATGCTGTAATATTGTCCTTGAAGGCTGAAGTTATATCTAAAAGCTTTCTTCAAAAAATACGTACACATGCAAAAGTTGACTCTCAGGCTGGATCAACACTGCCCTATATCCCAGGATCATATAATCCAATAGGCTTGTGCATTTCAGCTGAACCTTGATCCATTTTTGCTGGCTGGATACCCGTAGACCCCAGTATCCATTTTTGTGTGCCTCCCGAAAATGGGCAGGTAGCAGGATAGCTTTTTTTTTGGTCCACACCCCCAAAATATGGCTAGATCAGGCCCACTGATGACAATGGGGAATGTATGAGGCTCCCCATTCCATTCCTGGGATTCTTTCCTTTCTTTCCTTCAAGGGAGCCTGGGTTTCAGCAATGGGGTTAAGGAAGCACCCTATCCAGCTCATTGTGGAGTGGAGGGACTTCCCAGGCTCCCCTTTCCATCATTTTAGGCATTGTTTGTCCTTATATCCTTCATTTAGTCCTGGATTAAAAAAACTCTGCATTTTAACCCCCCCCCCCCCTCCACTGTTTTACCCATTTTGCTCTCCATCTCTGGAGTCCTTTTGTTCTTTATGATCCTACTAGAACCTCATTTCTTCTTGTAGGGGGTTTCTTCTGAGTTAAGATACTATTCTTTTTGCATTCTTTCCCCTTCTGTCGGTAGAGGAAGTATTTTCTGATGGAGAGGAAGGGAAAGAGGAAAAGCTAAAACTCTCCAAGCCTCCAAACGCATGCACGCGTACCCCACCCACCCATCCTGCACATCTCCAACTCCCAGTTAGTCCCACTAAATAAAAAGAATCAAGAAAACAAGGAAAATCAAAAAGATTCAACCGTGATGCCGAATAGGGGAGGAGGAGCAGTGATAGGCTGCTGCATGGTCCCATTATGGATGGGAAACCATGATGACTGGGCTCTTGCCATTGAGGCCACCTGACTCAGCCAAAGAAGTCATTTTGTCTGAAGGAAATGCCTAAAAATGGAATCATAGAATCATAGAATCAAAGAGTTGGAAGAGACCTCATGGGCTATCCAGTCCAACCCCCTGCCAAGAAGCAGGAATATTGCATTCAAATCACCCCTGACAGATGGACATCCAGCCTCTGCTTAAAAGCTTCCAAAGAAGGAGCCTCCACCACACTCCGGGGCAGAGAGTTCCACTGCTGAACGGCTCTCACAGTCAGGAAGTTCTTCCTAATGTTCAGATGGAATCTCCTCTCTTGTAGTTTGAAGCCATTGTTCCGCGTCCTAGTCTCCAAGGAAGCAGAAAACAAGCTTGCTCCCTCCTCCCTGTGGCTTCCTCTCACATATTTATACATGGCTATCATGTCTCCTCTCAGCCTTCTCTTCTTCAGGCTAAACATGCCCAGTTCCCTAAGCCGTTCCTCATAGGGCTTGTTCTCTAGACCCTTGATCATTTTAGTCGCCCTCCTCTGGACACATTCCAGCTTGTCAATATCTCTCTTGAATTGTGGTGCCCAGAATTGGACACAATATTCCAGATGTGGTCTAACCAAAGCAGAATAGAGGGGTAGCATTACTTCCTTAGATCTAGACACTATGCTCCTATTGATGCAGACCAAAATCCCATTGGCTTTTTTTGCCGCCACATCACATTGTTGGCTCATGTTTAACTTGTTGTCCACGAGGACTCCAAGATCTTTTTCACACGTACTGCTCTCGAGCCAGGCGTCACCCATTCTGTATCTTTGCATTTCATTTTTTCTGCCAAAGTGGAGTATCTTGCATTTGTCACTGTTGAACTTCATTTTGTTAGTTTTGGCCCATCTCTCTAATCTGTCAAGATCGTTTTGAATTCTGCTCCTGTCCTCTGGACTATTGGCTATCCCTCCCAATTTGGTGTCGTCTGCAAACTTGATGATCATGCCTTCTAGCCCTTCCTCTAAGTCATTAATAAAGATGTTGAACAGGACCGGGCCCAGGACGGAACCCTGCGGCACTCCACTTGTCACTTCTTTCCAAGATGAAGAGGAAGCATTAGTGAGCACTCTCTGTGTTCGTCCACTTAACCAATTACAGATCCACCTCACCGTAGTTTTGCCTAGCCCACATTGGACTAGTTTCCTTGCCAGAAGGTCATGGGGGACCTTGTCGAAGGCCTTACTGAAATCCAGGTACGCTACATCCACGGCATTCCCCGCATCTACCCAGCTTGTAGCTCTATCGAAGAAAGAGATCAGATTAGTCTGGCATGACTTGTTTTTGATAAATCCATGTTGACTATTAGCGATGACTGCATTTGTTTCTAAGTGTTTGCAGACCACTTCCTTAACAATCTTTTCCAGAATCTTGCCCGGTATCGACGTGAGGCTGACCGGACGGTAGTTGTTTGGGTCATCCTTTTTTCCCTTCTTGAAGATTGGGACCACATTGGCCCTCCTCCAATCTGCTGGAACTTCTCCCGTTCTCCAAGAACTCTCAAAGATGGTTGCCAATGGTTCCGAAATGACTTCCGCTAGTTCCTTCAATACTCTGGGGTGTAGTTGATCTGGCCCTGGGGACTTGAACTCATTAAGAGCGGCCAGGTATTCCTGGACGACTTCTTTCCCAATTTGGGGTTGGATGTCCTCCAATCCCTCATCCACTCCATCTTGCTGAGGTTGAAGACTCTCTTTTTGTGAGAAGACCGAGGCAAAGAAGGCATTAAGTAGTTCTGCCAACACCCTTCTGCCATGCAGGAAAAAAACAATGAAAGCACTCCCTGAGCAGTGGGAAGAAAATAGGGGTTTGGAAGCAAAGAAAGCTCCTGGGAGAGTGGGTGACAAGAAAGAGAGTCTGGGCACTGAGGGATGCAGGAGGAAAAAGGTCTGTACCTGGGAGGATACTGCTGCTGCTGTTTCTGGCAGCTCAAAACTTTAATTTCCCTGCATTTCTCAGGAGGAGGAAAGAGGAGGCAGCAGGAAGCAGCATGGTGCCATGGAGCCCATCACTATCATTTGTGGAGTCCCAAGGGCGCCATGGAGCACAGTTTGAGAACCCCTGGGGTAAGGAGTCAGTTGATCTTTCAGAAAATGTTTGATAGTATTCCAAGGATTTATTTCCAACAAGTATGATGCATGTCTGTAGGTTAATTGCTTATTACTAATAGAACTCATATTAACTACTCTATTTTGATTTTGGTATTATTGGGAGACTACAAAGCAAAGAACTTTAAATGTTAAGTTTGAACCACCCTGAGTCCCCTTCGGGGTTGAGAAGAGTGGTATACAAATATGGCAAATAAATAATAAATAACTAAATAAAATAGGTTTCTTCTGAGATTTAATGGAATTTATTTCAATCTAGGTTGGTAACAGTTTTTATTAAATGTTAAAGAATTTTAGTCATGAGATGAAACTTAGAGTTATTTGTGCCAGAATGTAATTTTTGGAAAACCTACATTCTCTAGTGCACTTAAAAGATCTACAGGAAAAGGGAGAGGCTACTGAGACTTCCTGAAGGCATCTGAAAAATAAAGTAGCAAGTACACGCTTCTGTATCCTTATTGTATGGAACAGCATTTGAAGTGACTGTGTGTCTCCCTCTCATTTTCAACACAGAAAGGTGCCAAGTCATGCCATAAAAGCAGGAAAGAAGAGAGACAGAGAGAGGGAGGGAGCCACTTCTGAATGAAGGCAAAGAGACACAGGAGATGGTTGCTGTCGTATAGAATGCATTTGCCAGACAAATAATTCAACATGTTCTGTATTGAAGAACACAGAAATAAAAGCTCCTTTGTTATACTGGGATTTAGCCAATGAAATTCTGCTTTACAGGATCACTGGAGCATTTCCCCATTGTTGTATGTAACAGTTTTGGATCTTTTATTTGATATGTACAGTATTTGGAGAATTGTTATGATGCCTAGGGTTTGCAACACCACATCCCAGATCATTGACGTACGTTAAGTGTGATCTAAGAGCATGATTTTTTTTTCTTCCTGTGGATATCCTGCCATGCAATTTTTCAAAAGCCTATGACTTTTCTCCACCCTGTCATACCTTTTTCTAGAAAAGGAAGTCTGTGGATCAATTGCTCCTTCATTAGAAGACCTTTGATCAGAATTCTTAGTTTTATCCTTGCCTGGTTCACTATTAAACATAATGGCCAATCAAGTTTTATTGCTGGACAAGACCATCTTTCAGATGTTGGAAAACAGTGTTTTTCAGTTTTCATTGGTCCACAGATCTGAAGAGATGAGATTTCTGAAATCAATTGGAACCTGTTAATTATGCACACCCTTCTGTTTAAATGTGGTCTTTCCAAATAACACAGTATGTATCCTTTCTATATGGATACACATATGTCGCCAACATATGCGAGGTTCTAGAGTGAACCATATTTTACTGAATTCACAGGACCAGCTGTTTTCTAGTTGTGACAAATAGATGGCAATATTATTTTTACTGTGCCAGCAGCTTTTCTAATACTTTCCAATACCACTTGCCCACAAAATGTGGTTGATGAAGAATTAGCTCATGTCTCTCTCAAAGAGATCCATTCTCCTCAACATTCATCTGATAATTGCCCCACAAAACTTCAAAATGCTGTGCAATTTTCCCTTTCCTCCTCCTAGGCAAATGATTTTAGAAATCATACACAGCTTGGTCCTTTACCCAAAATAACCTCTTTGGAAACACTTCTACTTGAAAGTCATTCGAATACAAATTGCTTCCAGGCTGCAAAGTCAAGGATATAGTCCTGAGTCTCTGACGGCTGACATTAGTCCTTCTTTTATCATCCCTACTTTATTAAACAAAGTTAAACACAATATTTAATCCCTCCCCATGGGTTGATTATTAATGCCAAAGCAGCACAGCTGCTTGGCAGCAGCTACCTAGCTAGTCAATCTCTCCTCATTCACCAAAGTGTCATATGGAGCAGAAGCAATTTTTCCAAAATTAATATAGAAAACTCCTTGACTCACCCTGGACCCTCCATAGATAGATTTTTCTCAATGATTCAAAATGGCAGCATATCATTATTTTGGTTTGCTCCTGACACAATAAATAAATAATTTTGACGTATGACTGGTCACTTACACTAGTATTTTGCCAAGCACATCCTACCCAAGATCTCTCTTTTGAGACCAAAACACTGTGGAGTAGCCAATGTGGCATCTCCATACCATAACCTTTTGTTGGCTATAGCATCTATTATATCATCGTGGGGGAGGGAGAGAGTGGGTGGAAGAAGTTACTGCTGTTATTTATTTCTCTGAACTGCCACAAGATAGTAATGTTCTTGCTCTCTCTGGTTGGTAAAAATGAAAAAAAAGGAAAAAAAAGAAAAGAAAAGAAAAGAAAAGAAAAGAGGGCATGCTGGGGAGCAAAGAGGGAGGATTCTTGGGGTGCAACTTTATGTGGTAGTGGTAAAATGAGGACAGGAAATCAGACTCTCTCTCTTTCTTTCAGTCCCCAAACTTCTAGCATTGGAGAGAGTGACATAGAAAATAATTCAAACCTAGAAGGTCAATATTTGCTGTTTTGCATCGCTTATGTAATTTTGCCTTCCTCTTTTCTTTGGATGACCATACTGCATTTCTAAATGAAGTTTTAAGTTACTGTATTGCTGGAAAATTGGGGACTGAAGGAAAATTTCATTTGTGTGTGACAGAACTCAAATGAGAATTCAAATGAGGAGCTCACATTCTTATTTTGAAGCCCTTTCCATCCACCTCCCACCCTTGGAGGAACCAATAATATATTTACATATTAGAACATCCTCAAATAGCTTGTTGGGAATCAGAATATGAGATTTTTTAAAACTTCAAAATCTTAATGTTGTCAAAAATCCTCATGTTGTCATGAGAATGTAGCAATTTTGGCATTTCCTCAGTTAATTCACAAACAAAAACAATTATTCCTTAGTGTTCATACTTCTTTGATCTTTGTAATGCAATTTAACAATTAAAATATGCATGTACGTATTTGTGAGAACTGCATAAAATATATATTGCAGAAAATGTCCTGTTTTTCCTCCTCTCCCCTTTTGCTGTATACATTGAAACTTTTTAAGGAAAAAAATGTGCTCAAAATATGCACATTAGACAACATAACAGAAAAAATAAGTATAATGAGGAACAGTGATTTGAAAATGCAATTAACTTTGGGGCAGGTTTTTTATTTAGTTGCATATGGATGACACAAAATTTATATCTAGAAAGAAATGCTGTATATTTTCTTAATTGCCAATATACTGTATTTACTCAAGTATAAGCTGAGGCACCTAATTTTACCATAAAAACTGGGAAAATGTATTATCTCAAGTATAAGCCAAGGGTGTGAAATACAGCAGCTACTGGTAAATTTCAAAATAAAAACAGATACCAATAAAATTACATTAATTGAGACATCAGTAGGTTAAATGTTTTTGAATATTTAGATAAAATTATAATTTAAGATAAGACTGTCCAACTCTAATTAAACCATTATTCTAACCTTCTTCAGTGTAAATATGCTTATATATCCTTCCAATAATAAATGTAATAAAAATAACACAGTAAAATAATTGAATTGTAATAATAACAGTAATAATAGAGTAAAATAACTAATAATAATAAATAAAGTAAAATAATAAATGTAATGATAATAATAATAATAATAATAACAGAGTAAAATAATTTTGACTCGCGTATAAGCTGGGGGGGGGGGGCTTTTTCAACCTAAAAAGGGGCTGAAAAACTTGGCTTATACTTGAGTATATACAGTAATCAATTTAAAACAGTTCAAGTGGCCAAATTTTCACATCATCAAAAATTATCAGTAAAGTATTTCAGTCACGTTAGTAGGGCTACATTGTCTGAATAACACTAGTTTTTGTCTTTTTAAATATCTATTTATAAATATATAGACATCCAAAGGAGTATACAACATTATGTTATGATTTGTTTCTAATTTATTTGTGTCTTGATGTTGTCTGCTGGTGACCTTATGCATTTCACAGGATTTTCCTTTGACTAAAAGATACACACAGGTGGGAAAACACATTCAACATGTTTGCAAAAAAGAGTAACATCTCTCTCTCTTTTGCACTAAAAGTAACATATCCAGAAATGCAGAAGAACTCAACGTATCTATTTCCAAAATAAAACAAGCCCTCAAACCAGAAAGCATGTGATTCTGAAGTCTGAAGTATTTATTTTGACTTTCATACCTCCCTACTCCTTTAATTTTTTTAATGAAAAAATACTTTAAAAGAAAAGAAGTGATACTATTATAAATAAAGTTGATCACTTTCAACTTCTGATTTCAACAGAAACATAGGAAGCATGTACCTATCTCTTATTGAAGCTGGTGGGTTTGGTTGATCTTTCATAAAGACTGTACTGTGCCTTTAATATTTAAAATCAGTTTTTTCACTGCACATTTACCCTTCTTTGATGGCAGAACATTTTATAGGAGACTGGAAGAATCACAGCCTTTCAAAGCTGTTGAATAATAATCCGAATGGCCTCGCAACATATCCTCACCCTGAGGTCCTGTGGGTATATATGAAGGTCAAGACAGAACATTCTCTCTTGACTCTGAAACTATTATCCAAAACCTCACAGATTATTTCAAAGTATATAATTTATCGTATAATCCCACAAGAAACTCTTATTAACTTTTGTAAAGTTTACTCCTAGGAAAGTCACCAAACATTTGCAGCTTAATGATACATGAAAAACTTTTTGATTTTTCAAAAATAATAGACATTTCAAATGTATTTATTTCTTTTATGATTTACTGTATTTATATACCACTTTTCTCACATTTGGCGGGACTCAAGGAAGTTTACAACATACCAATGGCAACAATTCAATGCCAACATACAGTACACAAAGAAATCATAATAACAAATTACTACTGTACATATCACTATGAACTTAAAATCAATTAAAACCATTAAACAAAGGACATACATAAAATTTAAACATTCAGCATAAAATCATCCTAGCATAAACATTAAAATCCCATGATCCATGATCAAAGAAGAACTCCAGAACAGTGCTTCAAATTTTAAAAGGAAACTGTCAAGTTGATCCTGCATTACAACTCCAAAATACCTAAAATTTCCTAATCTCACAAGAGGCAAAGAACTTATGTACTATTCATAGCCATGCTTCCTTGGTTCAGGAAATATGTTATTGCCTTGTTTGCTTTTCAAGAGGATTAGAAATGCACTCACACAACCTACACATTTTTAATTTACCTGGTAAAATATTTGGACCGCTGCCACTTTCCAGAAGGCTCTTCTGCTTTGTCTCTTGGAGCTCACTTTTGGATTTCCAAATGAGCTTCACCATCCTGAACATCTTGGGCAACTCCCAAGCCAGGGTCCCCCGATGCCAGGCAGGGCGGTTGCCCGGGGACAAGGGCACCAGGTCTTCCTCAACCCCCCAACGCCTTCCCATGTCTGACAGGCTGAAAAACCTCTCCAGCACAGGCATCCTCCACAAGACTGCTGCCAGGGCTGGAGAGGAAAACTCCTCAGACTCCAGGAAGAATAAAAGCCACACACATCATTGTTCTGGCATACGGAGGAGGTTTCGTCTTGCTTCAGCGTGAAACAGCTTTGCAACTTCTGACCTCAGATTGACAAACTCCATGGAGAAATGTACCTTTCAAAGCCTCCCATCCTGGATGTTCTCAAACTGTTCTTTCTCACACACATGCAAACACTCTCCTGCTTCCCCCCTCCTCTTGCAGGTTTCAAGTTAACAGCACTTGATTAATCCCAGGCTACAGCTTGAACCAAAGAAGAAGGAGAAGAAGATGAGGAGGAGGAAGAGGGGGAGATTTCTTTTCTTTTGATTTTTAACCCACATTTCTCTTGGCTAAGACCAGTAAACTAATGCAAAGGCACAAGGATATTAGTTTTTATTTAATGTAGCCAGGACAAACAGGCACTGCGTGTGAACAGCTGCTAGTTTTGAACACAGAGTCTACAAATGTCCTGATATTATTGTCTATTGATATTATTACTTGGGAGTTTTAATCCAATAATCTTGGAAATCTCTCTCCTATCATTAGATAATGTAGTGTGTTCTAAGCACTTCATTTTTGTAATGTTATTGTGATGTTTCTATGACTGTTTCATGCTGATGTTTTGTCAGTCCAGTTGTTTTCCTTTCTCAAAGTCATTGGGATTACTACTAGTAGTAATAAGTACAGGTTGAGCATCCTTTATCCAAAATTCTGAAATACTTCAAAATCACACGTGTGACTGAGAACAGTGACACTTTTGCTTTCTGTGGCTTTAATGTACACAAATTTTGTTTCATGCACAAAATCATTCAAAATGTTGTATAAAATTAACTTCAGGCTATGTGTTTATGGGGAGGCCTCGGTGGAGCAGTTGGTTAAACTGCTGAGCTGCTGAACTTACTGTCTGAAAGGTTGGCAGTTCAAATATGAGGAGCAAGGTGAACTCCCACTGTTAGCCCCAGCTTCTGCCAACCTACCAGTTCGAAAACAGGCAAATGTGAGTAGATCAATAGGTACCACTTCAGCGGGAAGATAACGGTGCTGGCCATGTGACCTTGAAGGAGTCTATGGACAACACCAGCTCTTCAGCTTAGAAATGGAGATGAGCACCACCTCCCACAATTAGACATGACTAGACTTAATGTCAGGGGTGGGTGGGGAAACCTTTACCTATTACCTATCTGTATATGAGTCAAAAATCAATTACATGCCTAGAGCTGGGTTCCATCTCTAAATGTACATATATGCAAATACAGATATTCCAAAAATTTTCTGCTCCAAAGCATTTTGAACAAGGGAGATTCAGTCTTTATTGTTCATGAAGGTGGAAGAAAGCGGCAAAAATAACTGAAATTTACCCCATTCTGAGTATTTGAGCTCTATGTTCATGACTCTGCTAATGACTGTCTTATGATGAGGATATTGGAGGAGTTGCATTTGCGTTTGTGTGCAAAGAAATGTGACGAGGGGGAACCCTCCCTCCCATCCTAGTTTCCTCTTCCCAGTTGTTTGGCACTCAATTGCAAAAAATCTGAAGTGCAGCCTATTAATCAAGGCACTTTTGTAACCTCAGCTGCCCTCCAGCTGGACAGGAAATAACATTGCTTCAAATTCCAGAATGAACTGTGAATGAAATGAATCAGGAAAGGAGTAAGGTCCAGAGGTGGTGGTGTCATATCTAACAAACAGCTCTGGATTTGTCTGGGATTTAAATTTCCATTTTAAAAAGAAGGACTGGGGGGGGGGGGTGCACTATTGAGAAGCTGGGAAAAGGTTTCTCGGTTGACTGAAAGTTGAAAAACAGGCTCTTGAAATCCCACTCTCTCTCAGAGCCATTGTGAACTCATTTAAAAGAATGGTACTCTCACGGTTCTCTTCACCTGACTGAAGAAGTGAGTTCATGTCAGGACATCTATTGGATGGGCAAGAAGACCAGGCAAAGGACTTAAAGGGATTCACATTATTCACCTTGCAAAACAAAACCAGACCTATTCACTGCCCTGTGGACATTTGTGTTCCGCAGAAATGGACTACATTGAGCATTTGAGTGTTTTCACTAACAAAAAGACTTGTTTTGAAACATATATCATAGAATTATAGAGTTGGGAGAGACCTCATGGGCCATCCAGTCCAACCCCTGCCAAGAAGCAGGAAAATTGCATTCAAAACATCTCCAACATGTGGCCATCCAACCTTTGTCTAAAAGCTTCTAAAGAAGGAGCCTCCACTACACTCCAGAGCAGAGAGTTCCACTCCTGAACAGCTCTCACACTTAGGAAGTTCTTCCTATTTTTCAGTGGAATCTTCTTTCATGTAGTTTGAAGCCATTATTCTGTGCTCTAGTTTCCAGAACAGCATAAAACAAGCTTGCTCTCTCCTCCCTATGACTTCCCCTCACACATTTATACATGGTTATAATGTCTCCTCTCAGCCTTCTCTTCTGCATGTTAAACATGCCTAGCTGTTTAAGCTGTTTAAGCTGCTCCTCATAGGGCTTCTTCTCCAGGCCCTTGATCATTTTAGTTTCCCTTCTCTGGACTCATTCCAGCTTGTTAACATCTCCTGTCAATTCCAGTGACTTCCCTGGATCTCTAGACACTATACTCCTATTTATGCAGGCCAAAAACACATTGAATTTTCCATATATATAAAATACTATTTATTCCATTGCATGGTACAAAATCCTGTCTGGCTCTTGATCATTCATTTCTATTTATCTTTTTTCCATGCACTTAATTTTAGAAAAAAACAAAACAAAACAAAGAAAGCAGTGGGAAAAAACAACCCATGCATCAGATAGTGCGTTAAATGATACTGATACACATACACATGCACACACAGTGGCATAAAACTCATGTGGAACACATCCCACAAAGTGGCGTTTGTTAAACCTGGCTAGTCTCCTGACATGCTGACAGTATGGTACTGTAAAACCTTCTATCACATGTAAAACCTTCTATCACACCTTCTATCAAAGTAACCTACCAATGACCACTGGTTGCTTTTGACCCCATGTACAATGCAATTAAACTGCATTATATGACTCTACACTGCCTATATAATGCAGTTTCAAACTGCAATATATAGCAGTGTAGATGGGGCCTGAATTTTTGGTATGACATCTTCCACATGGTCTGTTTAAAATACTGGAAATCAAAGTGTAAAACAAATAAAATCTTAAATATCAATACTAAAATATTAAAATATTCATATTTGGTTTAAAATCGATATAACGGAAAAGGACTTTTAGTGGAGTTGTGTTTTTCATTGCTTTATTACAATTCATGATTTTACATTTACTTCTGCTTTTAATTGAACTTATGATTTCATTTAATCTTTTGCATAAATCTTGTTTTAACTGTATTCTGTTTTTTAAAATGTTGTAGGCTGCTTTAGGCCCCTTGGTGCAGTGGGTTAAACCGCTGTGCTGCTGAACTTGCTGACCGAAAGGTTGGTGGTTTGAATCCAGGGAGCAGGGTGGGCTCCCACTGTTACCCACAGCTTCTGCCAACTTAGCACTTCGAAAACATGCAAATGTGAGTAGATCAATAGGTACTGCTTCTGCAGGAAGGTAATGGCGCTCCATGTGGTCATGCCAGCCACATGTCCTTGTCTACGGACAACGCTAACTCTTCGGCTTAGAAGTAGAGATGAGCACCATCCTCCAGAATCTGACACGATTAAACTTAATATCAGGAGAAACCTTTACCTTTACTTTTTACTAGGCTGCCTTGGATTCCGCATAGAAAGAAGGCAGGATAAAAGTAAATAAATAAAATAGAATATATTGATAATTATATTCACAGGGGCAATACAGCACTGTTCCATTAAATTCCACTCAACTCAATGAAGTTTAAATTAGCCACATGAACATTCGTAAGACTTCTTCATGAGGCAGAGGGTTTTTGCCTCCCTAAAATCCTTTTGTTATTGCTATTCAACCACAGATCAACACCATTTCAATAGATGGGAACTTTTCCTAACCCAGATGTTTTGGACTACAGTTCTGCAACCCCATGCTGGGTGGGGCTAATAAGTGTGGAGGCCAAAACATGCAGAAGACCTAAAGTTCCCTACCTTTGTTCTAGGAAAAAGATAAAACAGATCCAGTACTAACTCAGCAGGGGCTGCGAGAGGAAACAACAGTCAGCAAATATACCAGAAGATGCTTAATAGCTGAATCTGGACTGACATGTCCACTGTTTCATTTTTCAAAATGTTTCATTTCCTTGCAATTTATTTTTGTTATGAAGAGTTCCATGTGTTTCATTACTCATTTCTTAGAATTATATTTGTTTCACTAGCAATCAGGGAGTCATTAATTTGTTTCAGTTACCCTTATTCGTTTTCATTTCCATTATCTGGCAAGTGAAATTTGGCACATCTAAGGGCCTGGGGGAATAACAAGCCCAAAAACATGTTGTTCAATTTTAAAGAAAATGCAAAAAGTTATACCCATTAAAAAGTGACTGATTCTCCCTTTGAAATCAGTGGGACATTGAAGGAAGCTGTTTCCAAAATAGTGCCTGGGTTCAAGTGTGGCTATAGCAGGCATGAGCAAACTTGGGCCCTCTAGGTGTTTGGGACTTCAACTCCCACAATTCCTAACAGTTCCAAGCCCCTTCCTTTCCCCCTCAGCCACTTAAGCGGCTGAGGGGGAAAAGGAAAGGGCTTGGGACTGTTAGGAATTATGGGAGTTGAAGTCCAAAACACCTAGAGAGCCAAAGTTTTCCCATGCCTGGGCTATAGTATGGTCAAAGGGGTTTGTGTCTGTATTTCATTATACTCTCTCTGTATCTTCAATAGTAGTAGAATTCTGGGACATTCCCTGAAGCAAAACAGTAGAAGAGCCAGAACAAGTCCTAGTTAAACTGCAATTCAGTGCCACCTCTGATATTGACGGGATATATATAAATTGCTAGGGAATGTGAGATGGAAGATTGAGTTGTGTTTATGTCTTGGTGCTAGACCTCTTTTGGATCAATTATTAACTGGTTAGATGGCTGGTTGAATTTATATCCTGCCCTTTTCCCTCTATGGGACCCAAAATTACTCTTTTAAGATTCAAGTTATCAATAAGTCTCTTGGGGTGCATCTACACTGTAGAAGTAATGTAGTTTGATGCCACTTTAAATGACATGGCCCAGTGCTAGGAGATTCTGAGACTGTAATTTGGTGGGGCACCAGCCCTCTTTGAACTAAAGGCCTTGAAAAACTGTATCTCTCAGGATTCCATAGCATTGAGCCATGGCAGTTAAAGTGGTGCTGAACTGCATTAATTCTACAGTGTAGATGCTTCTTCAGTTCATCTTAGGCAATAAACTATCGCTGCTGCTTGATACGTCTGTTATGAAAATGAATCCATGAACATGCCCTTGAGTATCTTATATGAAGTGGTGAGGGGAAGGAAGGAATCAAATGTGTTAATAAGGTTGAATAAGACTTCAAAAAACCTAGCAGGGAGCAGAATTTAGAAAAGTTACATTTTGGGACAACTGGGTTCTGGAATTTTTAGTTCAAATGCATTAACACCCCATTGTGGAGAGGAATTCATCTCTAGGTGCATATATAGATGATAGGCCTGGGTAACAACAAAAAAATTGTTTCTAATATCGTTTCGTTTTTAGGGTGCCTCAGCGTTTTGTATTTAAAAATATATCCGAAATTTTCCATAAAAAAAGGTTTGGTATTTACGAAATTTCGTTAATATTTACAAAACGTTTTGTAAAGATGGCGCCCGCGGTTGCGCATGCGCAAAGCATCAATGAAATGTTTTTCCAATATTTTTTCAATATTTTTAATTTAATTTTTTTTTAATAATAAAAAAAATATTTGGCAGAAAATGCTTGCCAAAAAGAGCCACAAGGCAAACAGACTGAGCCTCCCCGCTGCTCCCAGCTCCGTCCCACCCTCCTGAGTCCTGCGGGCTCTCTCTCTCTCTCTCCACCAAGAGGAGGGAAAGGAGAAGAAAGAAAAGAGGAAGGGAAAGGAGGGAAGGCAGGCACTCACTCTGGCGGGCCCTCAAGCGCTGCCGCCGAGTCGGGCCCGGCTCCTCCGAAGCACACCCACCGCAAAGGTGAGGAAGGAGGGACGGGGCCGCCTTCCTGCTGAGGGTCGCTCGCCCTCTCACTCGCTTGCTCAGCCGGCGCCTTCCCCGCCCTCTCCTCCTCCTCCTCCTCTTTCAGGCTCTGACTGGCTAAGGAGAGGAGAGAGAGGAGAGCTCCCAGCAAGCATCTTACGTATTTCCAAAATGGATGGAAATACAAAAATATTTGGCGCATGCTGTTTCGATTTTGAAAATACACTTCCGGGTTTGGAAAAAAGTTTGATATCGTTTCGTATATGGGAAATTAAAGGAAAAAAAACGATATACAAAATTAATGAACGAAACCGCCCAGCCCTAATAGATGACTTTAAAACCATGTAAAGCTAGTCTTACAACCATAGACATGTCTGCAGAACATATTTGCTTGAACTTAAAGTGGAATGAGTGCAAATATCATTTTCAGCACTCTGGGAAAAGTAAGTAAATAAAATAAAATATTCCCCTCTATGTTTAGATATAAAATTATATATATGAAAAAATATAGGATTAATATCTTGGATTTTAATGTCATTCTCCCATGCTTTAAGGTTTTAATATTTATTTTCTTTCTAGGCTAAAATTAAACATATTGTCCTTTTCTAGAAAGAAAAATACACTTGGAAATAAACAGGATCTTCATTCATAGAGGAAGGAGGAAAAACAGAGTGTATTGAATTTTAACATCCTCAGATTTCAAAAAACAGAACATACAAGTTTATCCTGCTGGTGCCAAAATCATCAGAAACAGCAGCATGATACTTCCACTGTCCAAGCAACCTTAGTGTTGCCACCTCAAACAGACGAAGGCCGTATTCCTGAGAGTTTTTCAAATGTTCATTAATGTGTCCTGTTGTTAAATTGCATCTTGAAAATATTCTTGTTTTAACCAGCTCTCTAATGTTGAAGGCCTATGAAAAATGAAGTTCTTAAGTATTATACCATTGTTGTTGCAATTATTCAGTTTTCCAGCAGTGGTTAGTATCAGGATATCCTGACCCTTAGAACAAAGGGGTTAAGAGGAAAGAAAACAACAATATTCTGCAGCATTCCAGGTGCAGTGATCCATTCATAAAACACATGGCTGCAAGCCTGCTGTCTCCCAGATTGGCGCAACTGCAATTACTTTCTGAAACATTGGATAGTATTGGCAGTTCTGTCAAGGCTCTTTCTGGAATCCATCAGGAAGGTTGAGTACTGATTGCAAGGCCATCTCTACTATTAGATAGAGTGCGGAAACTGCTTTAGGCAGCATCAGGAAACAGCAACAACTTGTCAGATACTGAATTTAATGCCATGATACTTTCACTGCAAGGCATTTGAATTGTTGTCTGAAAATGACAGTAGAGAATAAGCACCCAATTGAAAATGAAAATTTGTTTTAAAACTTGTTATTCATGGGGGTTTGGCTCAAGGGCTGCCCCATGGATACTGAAATCTGTGGATGATCAGATTCCATTGTATACAATTGCATAGTAAAATGATGGTGCCTTTATATAAAATGGCAAATTCAAAGTTTGCTCTTTGGAATGTATTTGTTTTAAGTGGGAAATTTCTGAAGTTGTGGATGGTTGAATCCATGGATACAGAATCTGTGGATAAGGAGGGCTGAGTGTATAAGGTGTATTGGGTGTAACTTTATCATTTTCTTTTAGGAAATGTCAGTCTCCATAACCTTTTGGAAAATTGTGTTCAGTACCTTTTTGGAACACCAGGAATCTTTCTGAAAACTCACTTGAGTCAACCTTCTTTTTGGTGGTAAATATCCACTAGTATTCATGCAACACAATTAGGTTTCTCAGATGTTAAACTGATATGCCTAGATATCTCTTTGAACTGTTAGGAACAAACATATATAGTAGAGTTTTAGAAGTGTTATTTTTTTCAGGTACCCAAACATCTTCTCTACTTTAAAACATCTTGCTTTTAAATTATGTTCTCAAGAGACCAAAAATAAGTAGTCTTCATTAAAATAACATAGTTGGTGTACTCACAAACTTCAAGTATTCAGCATACAGGTACTTTTGCTTATCAATCCAGTTACAGATAGGATTTGAAGTAGTTTCTCTGTGCAGATAACACAGGGTATCTTTCTTAGAATCTTAACAGTCCAAAGTCTAAAGCATCTCTCTGTTCTGAGAGTCTAATAGAGTCTCTGTTCTCTAAAGCATTCTGTTTCTACTGACTTCTAAAATGGAGTATGAGATCTGAATAGTCCTAAATCTAATCACATGGTCTGCAACCCCTCCCACAACATAGAGTTAAGGAAAACTGCATATCAATGCATACATATACAACACTGTAAGCAATCTGAATTATACACGTAGTAAATAACTAGTATAGGAGGCTTGTAGAAGTTTGCTATTTCCAACGTTTTCATCTAGAAGGAAAGATTATAAGTGAAATTACAATTTCTCCCTTGTCAAGGGATGAGGGGACTTGGAACCATTTGACTCCCATTATCCCACATCATTGGCTTTATTACCTACATCTGATGGTTATTACTCTTCAAAAATGTGTGGAAATTTGCACATTGCCTAAAAATTTGATTAGAAGCTCAGATATGTCTCTTGAGTTTCAGTGCTTGATGCATCAGCATAAACAAAATAAGTGTGAATATTTGTGCCTTCAAATCGCCTGTTGACTCATGGAGACCCCATGACTTTTGCAGGGTTTTCTTAGGCAAGGGATACTCAGAAGCGATTTTGCTAGCTCTTTCCTCTGAATTATAGCCTATAGCACCTGATACACATTGGTGATCTCTAATTCAAACACTAATTAGAGCTGATCATGCATTGCTTCCAAGACCAGATAGGATCTGGTGCCTTTGGTACAGAGATCGGCTTTTTCACTTGACAAAATAAATTTGTTTTTTGTCCTCTAGTTTACTGAGTCTCATGGGAAGTATTTCTGTTCTGCTGAATTTCTTTTTCAAAACCAATGCTAACAAAAACCTGCAACGAATGAGACAATTACATGGTTATAAAACTTTCAGACTCATCCCAACAATACAACTGTTTCAATTAACAGCTTTGAATTGAGGTGAACAACTACTTGCTGCAGCAAGTACTTCTGCCATAGTTCACGCTGAGAAAGAAGGTTTAAAGAGAGTCTGAAGAGGAAAGGTGATAAAATGAGGAAAGCAGCTATTTTTCACTGCTTCTGTTCCAAAAAGGCTAAATCTCAAAAAACATTTTATGTTTGCAGTTTCACTTTGATTGAGTCTGTACAGCAATTTTGAATTTATGCAACTCATGAGAAACATCTGCACTATTGTGTGTCTTTTGACAAAATAAATGCCCACTCTGTGTGTTCTGGCATTTGTTGCAGCCCACAGCGCCATTATTAATTTAACATACCACTTTTCATGGTAGTTTTTATCCCCAGTTTTAAGTTCTCTTGGCTCCCAGCTCTCTTGGCCTCCTGCCTCCAACAACCTTTCCACAACTAATTAGTCAGGATCCACGAGTGCTATAAAATATTGTTTGCCTTCCTTTCTCCAGACATGTCTGATTCCACTGTCTATTCTCCAGTGATAACATTATGCACCACCAGTTTAAACTGGGCAGGACAGTACTGGCCCTCCAGATCCCCCCTTTCTTTCAAAGGTCCCTAGTGCAGTCTAGTATAAGGAAAAGAACAAGAAGCCAACCAGGTTTTATATTTTCTCTACCAACACTGGGTCTGTAGTTTTCCAGCACTGGAAAGCTGTTGGATCTCACTGCAGAATGTCAGAACATGCGGCAAAAATATGGCAGTGAATGGTCAGCTGGAAGAAAGAGGATACTATTACTGAGGGTTCCCAGGACTTCCTGGCAGTTTGTTCCACCTCTTTAAATGGGGCAGATTCTTCTACCTCAACATATTAAAATTGCTTTCCTCTGCATTGCTTAGACTCACTTTTTTAGGACCTTGTTTGTCCAGATGCTTAAATCTGCAAAGGCTTTTCCTGTTTTGGGCCTTCAGATCTTGAGGTTACACTATAAGAGGTCTGCATAAACTACCCAGTTCAAACCTTTCAGTAAAATATGACATTTCAAAGAGTCTTTGATAAACTGTGTCCCGTGGTTCTAGTCTCTTTCAATATTTAAGAAAGCAAGACACATGTTTATTATTTATTTACGTCACTTATATCCCGCCCATATCAGCCCGCAGGCGACTCATGTAGATAGAGAGGGCTTAACCGGGGATCATCTATTTATTTTATTTAGTTTTGATTTGGCAACAAACCTGATTAATCCTTTTTCATTCCATCTTTTTGGTTGCTTTTAAAACATCTTAGTTTTATCTCCTCTGCTTGCTCTGCTTATTTGTCCACAGCTTACTTCGGTTGCAACTGGATTCAAAGCACAAAATTAGTTTCACTCAATGCAGCTGGGGGCAGGGAGCTGACAAGGGGCAGACCGCCTTTCCTATAGACTTAGGCAAAAGCAAACTGCTGCAGCCTCTTCTAGTTTGTGTGATCTTCATTCATCACAGGTTAAATCATTCTTATACAAAATGCTTGGAGGTTGAAGTGTTTATCATTTTTTTAAAAAAAAATAGGATTACAAATAATGGAATACATTGTGTGTTTGCAAGACAGGGGAGGCAAAAAGGCTGAAGAGGCATGGATTCATGTACAACACTATGCTTGAATTCCCACCTTTTCACAGTTTCTCAGTCTCACTCCAAACTTGAATCTCAGACAGCACAAGTAGTGAATGAACAAGATTCAAGGCTGCAAAGGCACAATAATCTGTAAAATGGTAGGAATCCAAGCTTCCCACAGTTTCACAGATCATTGTGTCTGTTGCATGACGGCATCTCATTTGTTTGCTACTTGTTTTGGGCATGAGATACAAGGATAGAAAGAGACTGAGGATTAGAGAGGCTGAAAAAAGTAATTATCTGTTCTGTACAGATCTCCAAGGAGCTCACGAGCCACCCATTTCCACAATGTGAGCTAAATGCAGGATGCTGCAGCAGTTGTCTCCAATGCAGAAGCAAGTGGCTGGAGCAAACGTTTCAGATTTTGAATGGTTTCAGATTTTAGATTTGTGTGTAAGGGAGGTCCCCACTGCAAGACTTTTAACCTCCTTGACCATGCTGTGATTTTGATTGGCTAAAATACTGGGACTGTCCTTGGTTACTATACACCTTGGCTTTGGGAGTAGGAACAGGCACCATGGAAGAAGCCAAATATATGGAGCCAGTTCTGGTAACAAAAGAATTACGTGTGAGGGTGCTAACTGGCTGCTCAGCAGGAAAACAAGAGCACAAGCGTGCTTTATCTTTACCAGGTGATGCTTATGAAAGAAATTGCATATGAAAGAAGTGCAATGACTATGGACTACGGTTATGGATGGCATGATTTTAATATGGAATGGAATGTTTTAAAATGCTTAATGTTTATTAATTTAATATTGATTTTAACGTTATCGGAATTGTATGTGTTTTCTATACATAAGCCGCCTTGAGTCCTCTTCGGGATAGAGAAAGGCAGAGTATAAATAGGGTAAATAAATAAATAAGTTAAAAATATAATCATCCATTGACATTTGCAATTTTGACAATTACAGATTTGATAACGCAAGGATTTGATTAAAATGTTATCTTTAGGAATTTCCAGGTCTTCCAGTGTGACTCTAAGATCAAATTCTTTCGATCATGCTGGAGGACCTAGAGATTTCTAGAGAGGACACTTCTTTAGAAATCTCTATGTACTCCAGTGCAATTCCCTGGTCAGCTTCCAGTGGACATTAACCACAGAGTCGTGCTGGAAAACTTAACAATTCTTAGAGAGTTGTTCTCACAGGTAAAAATTGTAACAATTTTATTATTCATGGTTTTTCACTTCTACAGAGGACCTGTGCTCTTGACTCAAGCTAATATGGAAAGCTGACTGTATAGCTTTCTTTTTGTTTGTTTTTTCAGGCTAAAGAAAAGGAAGAGTCCAATTGCTTATTAGTTGTGCGTGTTCTTGCTAGGCTCCTTTTTTCATCCTGAGTAACAACGAAGAAAGAGGCACATGAAGAATATGCCTTTTAGGACCCATTTTTGTGCCACAGCAGAGCGTGAGATATCAGCTAAACTTAAAGGAGATATCTGCATTATTTCATATGGGATGACAAACGCTTTGCCTCTAGCATTTTGGCACATGATGTGAATTTTGGTTTAACATTTTTTTCCTCGAAAGCACTTTGCAGCAAGAGTAAATGGGGCATAAATATTGTAATAGCCAAAGGAAAGCTAGAAATGTTGTGTGCTCATGTGCTTGGAAACAAGATAAGAAGTTACCAAGATATGATCTCTTCATTATACTTTCTACTTTTGAGGGCGGAATGAAGTGACACAATTGCCTTCTTGGCAATGAAAAAACCTACCTGCTTCTGTTGAAAATAATAAAAATTTAGGGAAACTAAAATCACTAAATTGAGGAGTAAGCCAACTACTTTATCATCTTTCAGTGCATATTTAGAACATATTTGAGAAGCTCCCTTACTCTTGTTGTTTGCCTATCATGGAGCCCAACCAAATAGGTAGCTCAGAGCCAGATCTTGTTTTGTATCAGAACATAATATCCCATGAAAGCTCATTGCTACAAAAATACCTCTCCTACGTAAGCAGGCCTAATCATTCAGGAAGTTAATCTTCAAAACCAAATGGTTTCTGAGGAATCCTAAAAGTAGCTTGGAATCTGCTGCTACATTTTATAACATAATCTGAGTGATGTCATAACTATGGCAGTACAGGTCCATTGTCATAGTTATAGCTGGGAATCCCCCGCACACATCCCAACAAAAGTTTTTCTGAAGCACTGGAGATCAAGCACTGAGAGATGATGTCCACAGCATGTTTCCCATTGAGAACACCGAGTTGGAAGGTCACTGGTTCCAAGGCATCGCCTAACATCATCTCTCTGTAGTCTATATTGCAGTGCCGTGAAGGTAGATTTGTGGGTCATATTCATCAATCATGATCGTAAGTGTAAATTCCCCAGCAGCCCAGCTTATGATAGCATAACTGCTGAACAGCCTGGCAGCTATCATTTTTCATCATTTAAAAAACTTACTCAAAATGCTACAAGCCATTTATGGTAATGCAAACCATAACTAAGTAGTGATATCAATCTGATTAGTTAGACAAAATTCTACAAAATATAGTGGCATATCCAAAACACAAAATGCCAAGCACAAATAAAAATATAAATTATAAACAAAATATTTACAATATACAAATTATACAATAAAATATATAACAGAAATAGAAATAAGCATCCTTACTTGATTGCTCCCTGCTCCTGAATCTAAGAAGTGAGGACATAATAAAGAACAAGATATGGTTCCTCAATCCTGCCAGAGGGCTTTTGTGTCTCCAAAACTGCACTAGAGACTAGATCAGGAAATGTATGAAAGGATGTGCAATTGTCCCAGTAATCAGCTACAACATGGCAAAGGCTTGCACACATCCTTACTGCCTTAGGCTATAGTTGAGTTCTCATAATGTAACAAAGCATCAGATATCTCAACAGTGTGGTGCAATGAATCTGAGACCTTGGCCTTTTGTAAATAAAATCAGAATGTCAACACCCATCTTAGTTAAATTCTGTCAGATATAACTTTGAAGGAGGATTTTTGAGAGCAGGTAAAAGCATGTCTATTCCATGTATATGCTATTTCATAGCATGGTGATACCCTGTTGGCAGTCATTTCTTATCTCCTTTGATACCCTTTCAACCATGGTCACTTTCACAAACTAAGGGCACATCTACACTGACACTTATCTATCCTCCACACCACCTGCATTATGGTGGTGTCTGGTGGTGAATGGGACCTACTTATTCCTTGTCCCTTGCCGCAACATCATCTAGAATGATAGGGCACCGAGGAAGGGGGAAATGCCAAATCCCCTCTTCTTTCCATCTCCCTTTCCAGCACTCTCTGTTGCCCCCAGCTGACATCATTGCAAGCAGTGGGAACAGGGCTGTGGAATGGGAAATGATAGGAAAGAACTTCTGTCCTATGTTCACCAAAACCCAGGAACATGGGGTGGCAGCAGGGAGAGATGCATCTGGTTCCATTTGGGAAGTAGCCCCACTGTACACGCAGGCCCTAAGTCAGGAGAAAGTCCAAATTTACTTCTCCTACTTGAGCTGCATGTGTTAAATGGACACATTATGTGTGTGGACTTAGTTCTCACTTACTTTTTTTACACAGGGACAAATAATATTGTAAAGTGGTCTTGCTGTCATTGCTGTTTTCAAATATAGATTTGATTTACACAGCAATGTAGTTCTTTCTGTGGAAAAGAAACAGATCACCCTCTGCACTGGAACCTAGCCACCGACAAGTATGGGATTATTGCAGTATACTGAAATACCCAATGATTAGATTTAAAAACAACACAGCATTAAACTGTCCATCAAGGGTAAGCAAAGTCAAGGCCTCTGAAACAAGGACACTATGTTCTACTAGAAAAACTCAAAGTTAATACTCAGATGCTTTTCATTATCCTATGTCAAAGCATTTAATTTGATCTAGGACTCATTCTGTTTAATCACTTTTGCTTAGCAATAGGGTCTTTGTTTTGTCATTTGGGTTGGAAACAGATGATAGCGCTCCTTTTCTTCAAGAGCTGAAGGAAGCTTGGATGAGAATTTGCCAGCTCACATAAAGTGGGACCAATTAAAGCATTTTTGTTCAGCAAATCATCCTTGAAACCAAGTGCATTATACCCAATGTTCAAATTGGCCAAATCAACCGAAAAATGCAACATTATCATTTTTTTTTGTTTTACACTTCTTAGGAATACATACATTTTGTTAACTTTCAGAAAAAATTTGCCCAGACCTTGCCGTCCAATGGCAAATTTGTCAAAAACAGGAATCCCAATTTAATATTTTAATTGGTAAGAAGACAAAGACAGTTATTTGATGTCATTTTCAATAGAACTGAACAAACAGCCTTTACACCTCTCCTCCTCTTGCTGCTTCTTTTCATAGTTTTGTAAAAAAAGATTAAGCCAGATTGCCACAATTTGGGGGGGGGGGGGACCAATTTTCTGTAGTGAAGCTGTTATGTGATGGAATGAGAAGGGAAGAGTTCACTGGAGGAATGTTCAAATGTGACTGTTTATATGTATGCCTTTGGGTGGTGTGGTTTTTAATGTAATTGGTTTTAAGATTATGATGTCTTAGTTATTGATTTTAATGTATATGTTTTGATTTATCCTATGTATGTATATGTGGCATAAAATTGTGCCTTTTTTGTGAGCTGCCCTGAATCCCCTTTGGAGTGAGAAGGGTGAGATATAAATGTAGTAAATAAATAAATAAATACATTTCACTAGTATGCAAATTTGCTTCTGTCTCTAATAAATGGTAAAATGATATGTATACTAAAGAATTGTTTAAAAATAAATTCCTTTACTTTTTTCCCCATAAATGTTTGGTTTGTGAACCTATTTCATATACCTATACATCTGGGATCATAAACATTTCTCAGGCAAAAAGGGGTTGTGAGTGAAAAAGGTTTAAGAAGCCCTGGACCATATACCAAAGTTTCATTTGCACTGGACCACAACATCCAAGCATAATTGGAGCAAAAAGCATTTTAGTAATCTGTCAATGTGACTCTAGAAGTTTTTCTGGTAATCCAAAATGAAAAATCCAAATGTCATATTAATCCCCAATCTCCATTTATCCTGCACTACTCATGTAGGCTCACCTATGCTTTGAAACTAAGAAGTACAATCATTCTTCAGAAAAAGAGCCAAATGTCTTCTCCAGTTCTACGTATTTCCTGGTTATAATTTTTGTGGGGTTTTTGCCCCCAGATCAAGTATTACTTTCTGCTTTTGGGCTAAAAAAATGAATAGGCAGATCCCACCATTGAATAAAATGATAAGCATTCCTCAGCAGCAAGTCCGGGGGGGGGGGGGGGGGGGAAGGCATTGCAGAATGGTGCACAGAGCTGTGTGAACCACATGGCTTAGTATGAGACTCCCAAGCTAGGATGGTGCTATCAGTGCAGGGCCAAAATGATGTTTTTCTGCACTGTTCAATTAAAATTTAACACCTGAATTGTAAGTATTTTTAGCTTTGGTACATTATATGAGAAAGAGGGGCAAAATATGTGTGGGTCTGCTCTTGAAGCCGAAGCAACAGTGTGATCATTGCTCATACATGTAACTTTTATAAGCTGGTTTACAAAAAAAAATTATGTCAAGAGACTCAAGTCCTTGGCCTTTAGGGTTTTTTAAAACTGTGGAAGCGCAGCACAATATTAGACAATTTGGATGACATAACATATTTTAATGAGGCACAGCAATTATTTCTGGAAAGAGGAAAGAAGCACTATAGATAGCCAAATTACCTTTTCCTACCTATGTTGTACTTAGAAGTCAAATCAAGGTTATTGTTCTTCGGGTTTTGGTGTAAACTTTCCATTCTCCCTGGGCTACGCTTCTTCATTAAGAAAATTCTTGGTATTAATCTTTACCACAGTAGTCCCCAACCTTTTTTTTTTTTTGAGCAGGGATCACTTTGACCAGGGACCACTCTCCAACATTAGTACCAAAAGGGTTACAAATCAGTTTTTGGACAACTTTAGATTTATTGTCGAAGGTTTTCATGGCCGGAATCACTGGGTTCTTGTAAATTTTTTGAGCTGTATGTCATGTTCCAGAAGCATTCTTTCCTGGCGAAACGTCAGGAGAGAATGCTTCTGTAACATGGCCATACATCCTGAAAAACATACAACAACCCAACTTTAGATTTGAACATTGCATTGGATAGACCACATCAGCTCTACTTTCTGATACAAAAAATATGCCATAGTCAGTGACAGGGAAGAAGTGGCAGGTGGCACGAAAGGAGCAGAAATAAAATAAAATAAAATAAAGAGAAAGGAGGTTTTTGTCCTCGCGGCCCACTGGCAGTCTGTGACCCACAGGTTAAGAACCACTGCTTTGCCATCTAATACATCATGTTTTAGATTTAAAAATTCCAAGTTTCAAAAAAATGTATATTTAAATATAATTTGAATTAGATTGAGACTGGAATTAAAGGCTCTTTAGCATTACAAAATATTTTGCTAGAATAAAAATAGCCCGAACAATTACAACTGCCCCATTCAAGGTTAGGGACATTGCAGAATGATTTGTGTGTGTGTTGAGAAAGTAATATAAGGGATGTGTTCCTGTCATTGAGAGTTAAGTAATAACTTCCATATCTGTGCAGCATGTAGGTATTGTTTCAGTCCCAATTTCTAATTGGTTGGTTTTGGAACTATTTTAAGGAAGTAGCACAGGGGACATTGATGTGCCATTTTCGGGTTGTCTATGTTTCTCCCACCCATTCCTCCCAGGTTAAGTGGGCACTGGCTATGGAGGCTAATCATCAATACAGTGCTGCCATCTTTGTTACTTTTTGCCACACTTGCCCTTGGTGCTACATAGGAATAATCACTTCTAGGAATCCTGAGCCTGAATCCACTACTGTTGTCAGCCACGATATTGGTTATGATGTTTGTTTGATTATAATGTTTTAGATGTTGACTATATTTTTGTGCTTGTTTTTAAGCTGTATTTGCTGGGCATGTCCTTTGTGAGCCACCCCGAGTCCCTTGGGGGAGATGGAGGCGGGGTATATAAATAAATCTCACCCAGAATATTTTGCCCACTTTTGGGCATTGCAGTCCAAGAAGGATATTGAAACACTCAAGTGGGTCCAGAGGAGGGCAGCCAAAATGATCAAAGCTCTAAAAACAAACCCTTATGAGGAATGAGTCGGGGAACTGGGTATGTATAATTTAGGGATGAGACTATAGAGATATGGTGTGCTAAGAATATTTAAATACATGAATGTAATAGATGTGTATGTAAGAGATGGGGAAAGCTCATTTTTTGTTGTTCCAAAGATGAGAGCATGAAACAATAGATTCAAATTACAAGGAAAAAAAGATCCACCAAAAATTAGGATTTTTTTCCATGACAATAAAAGCAGATCATTGGTGGGATAGACGGCCTCAGGGCATGGTGGCCTCTTTATTAGATGGAGTTTGGATGTCTACCTTTCAGAAGTGCTTCTAGCTATTTATCTTTTCTTCCCCAGCATAGCCAGGGGAGGGAAGAGGTTTGCCTCCTCCCCCGAGGAGGAGACAAGACAAAGTAGTTCCAGTCGGAACTACTTTGTGGGTGGACCAGCTGGCCCCTTCCAGCTCAGTATTCACTGGAGTGTCGACCCACCACACCCGCCTGTCAAAAATATAATTATTTGGTTGCTTGGGGGGGGGGGGGGGGGGGCAGGTAGGAATTCTTTTCTCCCTCTTACATTCTAGGTTTTTTTTGTCTACCCTATCCTGTTGCCAGAGGGCAAATTGGGTTGTGGTGCAGTATTAAAACAGGAAACTTAAAATTTTGGTGTACACCCAAGGTACCCTCCATTGGGGTGAAGGGCATTAACCCATTGCTCAATTAGCCAAGGTGAGAGAAAAGATAAATGGCCTAGGAGTGGGGAGAGTCTGGCCTCAACATCCTTGGGGAAGATTTCTCCGACACATTTCCTTTCAAGTTTGCCTGGGTTAGGTCACCAGGGGACCCAGGTGTTTTCGCCCTAAGTAGCTGAGGGGTAGGCTGGACAGGACATTACCTCGGCTTTTATTCACACCAAGTTAAGACCACCCTTAGAAAGATAATACAGTTTACAGATTTAATTAGGTAACAGTTAATAAAAGTTGTCCATATTTCAACCCATAACTGTTGTGTGGTCTCTTCATTTCGGGGGTCGGCAGGCAAACATTTCTGTACTGTCTGAGAGTTGAAGTCCAACTCTTGATTCTGTTATTCTATTCACACATACACAATTTGTATATTGCGTTGTCTGTCCCAAACAATCTCTTTAAGGGGTTTTATCTGTACATCAAAAATCTCCTGGATATCAAGAATTATTCCTACCGAATCTATTTTTCACACAACTTTATGCTTGATTTTAATAGTATGCATTTTAAGTAGTTCTAGAAACTAAAGTGACTGTTCATTTGTAGAACATAGATCCCATTGTAGCTACTTTTTCAAATATATAGATCTCATGTGAAAACTGGAATGAAATAAAATAGAAGTTTCCAGCAGCAATACTTTCTGTCCAAACTCTTCTGAGAATAATTACTATGTGATTTTTCCATAACAGATAATGTGTAGGCTTCAAAGCCCTATAGTTTGTTTTCCTAAAGATGACAGCAAATGAGATTAGACAACCAGATTTATGCTCCTGCAACTCTCCCTTTCCTTTAAAAACTGAAAATATGCTAGCAATTAAAATCCCATGTGTTTTAGTTCCTCTGGCTCATAGATAATAGGAGTATGTATTGACAAAGCCTAAATCCAGAAGTGAAACAGTCTGCTTTGGGGTAATTTGGATTTTCTCCAAGGCAAAGTGGCCCAAGGTGATCCAGTTTCCTGCCAAAACCTCAGGGACTTATTCAGAAAGGCACAAATGTCTCTGACAAGTTAGTTTGAAATGTATTCTCTTATTGCCTTCTATAGAGGAGTAGAATAACAGAGCTCTCTGGACATCCAAAGGACTCAATTTCCCCCCTCTGGATTTAGGCTTGAAAGAAAGTGTGAGTGTACCAAAAGAAAGATTCAAATTGTGAGAGAACACAATTTGTGAGCTCACTCAACATTTTATTGTGCATGGGGTTATGGCTCTAGAGCAGTGGTTCCCAACTTCTTCTTTTTTTTACCAGGGACCACTTGACTAGGGACCATTTTGACTATGGACCACTCTCCAACATTAGTACCAAAAGAGTTGCGAATCGGATTTTTGGTCAAATTTAGATTTGGTTTGGTTATTTGGAGTACTGATTCAGAAAATTGCATTGGATAGACCACATCAGCTCTAGTTTCTGATACATAACATATGCCATACAGTAGCCACCATGTGCTCGCCCACAGAAAAACATATTTAATAATTTAGAGTCACGGACCTTATTTTAGGTCTTGCAGCCCACCAGTGGGCTGTGGCCCACAGGTTGGGAACCACTGCTCTAGAGACATTAGTTAACTAAAGTTTCAGTGAAAGAGTTTAAATCAAAATGAAATAGCCCTAACTAAGTAGGAGTCTAATTATATTGAACTTATAGTGAAATAGAAATATGTCATTACAGAGCATTTAAACATCTCAAAGAGTTATCCAATCTTAGGCTAGCTGTGTCAGGTTGGGGTAAGGTAGATAAAACTTTCACCAATAGGAATGGTGCCTTACAAATATGAATAAAGCACCAGTAGTTCTCATGGAAATGTTACAGAACATAAAGATCAGTTTTCACAACTGGGCTGAACCTATAACGGCTTTTTCCAGATCAATTTGAACACTGATAAAACTGTAGATCATGGGTGTCAAGTTTTTTGTTTTTTTAAAAAATAGAACTTTGAAACTTACAGCAGTGGCATCTCCCTCCCTCTTTTGTAACTCTCCACAACTAAGGGAAATTAATTTAATTTGCAAACTTAAATTTAGTGGTAAATTAGAAGGGGCCAATTTGCATCCTCTTTTTGGTATGTGCATCCCCCCATTATTTGTTTGTTTGTTTGTTTGTTTGTTTATTTACTACATTTGAATACCACTCTTCTCAGCCCTCGGGTGACTCAAAGTGGTCCACAATAGCAAAATTCAATGCTTAAGACATCATAAAACAATTAAAAACAATTAAAACAATAACATTATAACAATCCATTAAACATCATATAACATCTCATTATCGTCTCATAATTAAAATCAAGATCCAGTCTAGTTGTAGTAGAGTCGTAGTGCATCAGTGGCCACCATCTTCCAAATGTCCTATAGTCAGGTTGACAAAAAATCAACTGAAATTATTGGCAACTGTGAACTCGGCATTCATTGTGCCTGAGAGGGGCATTGTCCTGCTTTTCACAAGCTGTTGCTGTAATTCAACAGCACAATCCAATTTCTGTGCCAAAGCAGCCTTTAAAGTAGTGTGTGGCATACTGTAGATTCTAACAATTTAGCAGAAAGAGAAGCCATGGAATCTGTCCAGTGCTAAATGGTTTGCACCTGGAATACAAAAAACCCAATAACCCCAAACTCATAAGCCTTCCAGGTGTGGAAGGCATTTTTCATGTCTGTCTAGTTTTTCATAATTTGCATTATCATCTGTTAAAATAACAACACTCAAATACAATTCATCTCAGTCCACAGCGTCAGTTCCAATTTGGACTCCTATGCAATGCAATTCCATCCAAGAATATGATAAATTACCCTAAACAAAAAGTACAAATCCCAAGAAAGCCTACAAAATTCCCAGGAAGACATTTTCCCTTTAGAAAAATCTCTGCTTTAAGGAGATTCTATGGAATGCTTTTTTGAGCAGACATTATTTACTATTTGTATTCATTAATTAAAATCATTTGTCCCATTTTCTGTCCTTGTGGAATCTTCAAATTATTAACTATGTTTTAAAGGGATTAATGAGACACAAGAATATGATTTTTTTTAAAAAAGTTAATATCAGTAACAGCTTAACAACTGGATAGAATATAATACCAATGATTAATAAAACAAGAACAACAATGGGAAACCTCTCCAAATCTAAGAAGATGATTTTTCTATCTCTTCCTGTACCTTTGATGACATCAAGCATCTTCAAAGGCCACTTGCTTGCGGTGAAAAAGAGAAAGAGACTGACAAACATTTGGTAAATGGAAAAAAAATCTCTTACTAACCAGATCTTGTCAGAATACTAGATATCCATCCAACTGCACTGCACAATTATATCAATTGCCATAAATGTCATGACACTATCTCACAGAATCCTGGGATTTGTACTTTGGTGCAAAGCAGCTTTGTCACCAATAACTATGGTAGCTGAGAGATTTGGGTATTTTTGTAGTTCAACACATAACGTTTTTCAAGCTGTGAATTAGAAACACTGAAGCAACATGGAAATATTGTACCCATCATTGCCAACCTGTTTGCTTACGAGGGCTAATTTAAAATGTGGATAGGAACATTTAAGATAAACTCTTCCAGAGTAGTTTTGTGCAGGATGTGTCAGGTAGAGAACAGTTTTTAACAATGCACAATAAGTGAAATGGAGAGAGAAATGTGGTTGATTTTAGCTATACATCAGATCCCTAACATAATTACAGGGCTGCTATAAGAATACAAGGATCTTTGTATAATATGTGAAATCCTGGGATTGTAGAATAACATATTTGGAAGAGACCACATGGACCATCCTGTCTAACTACCTTCCATGCAGGAAAAGCACAATCAAAGTACCCCTGACAGATGGCCATCCAGCCTCTGTTTAAAAGCCCACGAAGGAGGAGCTTCCACCACACTGTTGACCAGCTCTCACAGTCCAGAAGTTTTTCCCAATGTTCAGTAGAATCTCCTTTCCTGTTATTTGAACCCATTGCTCCTAGTCCTAGTTTCCAGGGCAGTGGAAAACAAGCCTGCTCCCTCCTCCTGGTGACATCCTTTCAGATATTTATACATGGCTATCGTGTCTCCTCTCAACCTTCTCTTCTGGAGGATAAACATACCCAGCTCTTTCGTTCACTCCTCATAAGGCATGGTCTCCAGACATTTGATAATTTTGGGGTCTGTGTGAAGAATCTGCATTCATTTATAATCTGGGCATATGAGAGAAGTAGCTTGCCCTCCCCTTTCTTTTTCTGTGGTCAAATTGCCCACATCAGTACCAAAAGCAGCCAGACGAGATGAGATAATATAACACAGGATGTCTGTTTGCTCAATGCTTAACAACTGCAATTAATTGGCCTCAATTCAGGAGAAAGAGAAACAGCCCTGCTGTTGCAATACAGCATATCTAGAGGAGAAAGCTTTCATCAGTTTCGAATTCATTTATCCAATATTGGTCTACCTAAGTGTTGTCAAAACAAGATTAATCTTTCTCTGATGATCCAAGGCATATATTGCCACTAAGCAATGCTAGACAGAGCGGCCCAGGCAAACACTGCTACAATGGCAGCAGACTGGTGGAATGCTCTCTTGCTGGCACCGTCTGGTCTCCCATGATTATGATATCAGGAACAGCAACAGAGAAGGAAAGGGAAAAAAGAAGAGGCCACAGAAGCAGGAGACACCATAGAAGTAGGAAGAAGGAATCTTGGAGAAACCTGGAGAAACAAGGAAGGAACCAATTAAATGAGCTTGATAAGGAGCACAGGAAGAAACAGAGAAGAAGGATAAGGAAAGCCAATTAGCTCTTGGAGCTTCAGTGTCCCATCTACCAGAGAAGAGTGCCATTTTGATATTTCACATTTGTGTACCTTAGTCTGTTCACAAAAAGGACCACTTTTAGCAAGAGCTCAGCGGGTTTCTATGATCCTGACAAGCTGAAATATGTCCAGAGAAGGACAACCAAAGTGACAAAAGTTCTGGAAGCGAAGTCCTACAAGGAGTAGTTTAGGTGGCTCCGTTTGTTTAGTTTGGAGAAAAGAAGGTTGAGAGGAGACATGTTTCTAAATGTGATAGGACACTATATTGAGAGAGAAGCAAGCTTGTTGTCTGCTGCTCCAGAGACCAAGACATGGATTCAAACTACTGGTGTGTGAAGTTCCCCTCTGGTTGCCTCTTCTCTTTCTTCTCCTGAGACAGAAAGGAGAGGTCCAGAGTGTCTTCAATTAGCAGGACCTATGCAGGTGAATCTAAATTAGAAATAATCAATTGATGCATCTACACTGTAGAATTACCACAGTTTGATACCACTTTAACTGTCATAGCTCAATACTATAAATCCTAGGATTTATAGTTCGGTGAAGCATCATTATTTTTCAGTGGAGGAGGCTCAAGACCTTGTAAAACTACAGCTCAAATGTTTCCATAATTAAAGTGGAATCAAAAAGTTTTAACTCTACAGTGGGGGATGCATCCTCAGTGCCATCCAAATGGGTGTACTAATACTAGTAAAAATGACAATGCTTTCAATCCAAAGAGAAGTCGAGCAAGGAGCTATGATAATCTGATAGAAGAATAAGCCATCAGAAGCACCAGCAGCAACTTCTTCATTTGACAAACCTGTTGCTATGGCTACCTATCCTACCAAATATTAGAGAGTCTGAGCTGTCTACGAAACACAATTCAGGTGGCAAATGGAGAATATATTTAGTTAGATGGTCGAAAAGGGAATTTTAAACACTGAAATGTTCCATGTGAATGTGTCCTTATGCATGTGTTGGTGTGGCAACTGTAATGCCTATATCTTTCAAAAACACACATTTGGCCCTAACATTAAAGGAAATAGATTCACAGTTTTCAATGTAGATTCAGCCACTATTCCTCCTATGGCTTGTCTGCCACAAAACCTTACCTGCATGACCCATGATATGCGGAGAACCTTTGGGGCCTTTATGCTTGTTTTGGGGGCAATGGAAGGCTCACTATCAATTTGCGGGGAATTTTCTTCCCCCAGATCTTTTACCACTGCTGCCAGGGTTTCCTACAGCAATAAAGCTCACAACACTGTGCCTGGCTCCTTGTCTTGCTCCAAAAAATAAAATATGGACTCAACATCTTTTCCCTGGGTTCTGGTGTGTGTATGTGCACCAACAACACAACATTCCCACAATATCTTTGTGCTGAGCCAACAAGCCCTGCAATATTGGGAAGGTGGGAAAGGAAATGCCTAGCTTTTAAAACCGGCATACGTGCAAAAATCAATTTCCCTCTTAGTCTTCCAGAATTACTCAACCTGAGTTTTCTCTCCTTAGTGCGGGATACAGAAAAGCATAGCAATATCCTCTCTATGTAACATGCCATTGAAAGTACAGAAAAGCCCTAAAACACATCCTGTGTGTGTGTGTAAGCATCACATCAGTGTGGTGTTATATCCTGTAGTGTTAGAAAGCAAATTGTATCATTTCTCAGTACTCATTTCACATTCTTGTTCCTTGTCTTTTCTTATGAAAATAAATAAATAAAATATAAAATCTGGTTTTGGATTTATCACACGAGCGAGTGCAGTTCCCACCATCTTTATGGTTTAACTTTGCGAACAGATTTATTATGCCATTAATTAGAAAAGGAAAACTTTACAATAGGAAGGACAAATAATTTTAGGGTTTGTTATGTCTTCCAGCAGAGTAACAGTATTTCAAAAAGTACATGTTTTTCTTCATAACAAATGTAATTTTCAATTTTGCAATCAATACTTTCACAAACAAAGAAATATGTGGAATTATCATTCTTTCAGATGTAATATTGTAGTGCTTATTGTTGAATTTTTTTGATGGATCACTAACTCTAGTTTTTTTTAAAAAAAAAAAAAGGAAAGGAAAGCAGGAAATGTACAATTTGGAAAGGTTAGAATCAAGAGAAAGCAAAGTAGAGATCTCCTGAAGTAGCAGAATTTCTAATGAATACATTCCCTAGTCATTTTAAAAAAATTTTTTTGCAAGGATCAAATGGCTGGATTTTGGGAGATTACTGGAACATCAAGGCTTTGGAGGACACCGTCCATAGGAATGCCCATTCCCCCACGTCACCTAATCAATTCAATGCTGGCGAATCTGATTTCACCATTCTGTTTTATAGTGATTCCCGAGCTCAGAAGACAATTTTCCCTATCTCCTCTCCTCTCCACCCCCATTTCTTTACACTTTTGAAACAGTTCCCTAAGGAAGCATCAAGGACAACAAAAGGAAGTCTCCCTGCATCATGTGATGGCTCCATTGCACTTTGCCTCCTTAATGCTTTAAAAATGTTTAGAAATGGGGTGTGTGAGGGGCTACTGTGTGGGGTAGCATCCTTATTTATTTATTTATTTACTGTATGTATATATTGCCTTTCTCACCCCTGGGGGACCCAAGGCGGGTTACAACATAGTAATGGCAAAAATTCAATGCCAACATGCAGCAACAAAAAAATCATAATAACTAATCACTACATATAACTGACTTAAAATAATTAAAACCATTAAACATAAGACATAAAAAAAATTTAAACATGCAGACAAAGCATTAAAATTATCCTAGTATAAATATTAAAATCACATGATTCTGAGATCTAGCAACCTATGTTAACCTGAAAGTTACAATTGTTCAACACAGTAATTCAAAAGCCTTCGACAATAAATTCAAAAGACAGGCCCCCAAAATGGTAATTTCTTTCATAAAGAGATCTATGCTTTAATTGAGATGATGTTTCCTGTTCCGCTATAGATGCTAATTAACAAAACAATACCAGAATGTTAGTATTTGTTTTCTATTATTGTTGCTTCAAGTGGTCATTTCTTTTATTCAGATTTTGTCATGGAATTGGCATGAATTGTATACTTTGTATTTAGCCTCACTGTTCAAAATTTCTCCCAACTTATGCCACTATACAATAATTTAGGATAATCATGCTGTGCAGGTACAACTGCACCAGGAGCTCCAATTTTGTTTGCTTTGCATTGAATGTTTGTTGTAGTCCTAAGTTTCAGGGACTCTGCAGATAGGTGGCTTCTTTTGGCTGCAATCATAGGGCAAGCCACCTGTCAATTATAGTTAGGTTCCCTGGTCCCACCCCCTTTTTGGGTTTTTGGAAGGAATAGGAGCCTTTTTGGGTTCAGTCCATACAGAGAAGCGTACAGGACATAATACCAAGAGCTCCTGTAGAAATCTTCGTCTTCTACGGCTTGGCTGGGGAGATACAGCCCCACAGCTTGGCCAGGGAGATACAGCCCCACAGCTTGGCCGGGGTTATACATCCCTACAGCTTGGCTGGGGTTATACAGCCCTACAGCTTGGTCGGGGTTATACAGCCCTACAGCTTGGCTGGGGTTATACAGCCCACAGCTTGGCCGAGGATCATACAGCCTTACAGCTCCTTTGCGGAGGGACTTAAGTCAACCATCACTGAAACCTGAACTCCTTTTTCCCTGGAAGTCTACAAAGCTCTGCTTGGTAAGGGTCTCTCGCGGAAGCCAGAAGCAGTTGGTGTAGGGGCTCCACGCCAACAGAGGCAAAGACAGACTGCCCAGATTAGAAGTTAAGGATTTCCCCATTAGTTACAGTTATGAAGATAGTGCCTGTTCCTTGTGGACAAGATTGAAAGAGCCAACAGACTGTTAAGAAAGCCTTAAAGTACCTGTTTGTTTTCATTAATAAAGAACTTTGTTGAACCTTTAAGCAATCTAAAGACTCTGTTTTAAGGAAATCCAAGGGCCTTTAATCTGAGGCAGTCCCGGCGTCCCGTTGGGCACACGGAATTTATGTCCTGTCTACAATCTTATGCACAGGCCCAGCATGCGACAGCACACATGCCTCTAATTAACTGAAACTAATCCATGTCATGGGTGTAGCTTAGAGAGATGGTAAGCAAATTGGAGGCACTGCCCTATAAATAAGATTTCCGCCCCTCCCAATAAAATTGTCCTTAAGTCCTTATATTTCTAGCATTGTGGTGATTTAAAACTTTAGTTGATTATTTAGAAATAATGAATTTAGGGATTCAAAGTCTCAGGAAAAGATTCCAAAAAATGTGAACACAGCAAATATAGTTCTAGGGACTGATGATTTTCAATGCTAGAAATTTGGGGAATGAAGGATATTTCACTGGATATTTGGGGGAGCAGAACCCTCACCCCCAGTTGCAATGTTGGTTCATTCACATTTTCTGCTGTTGGGTACTTTCAAATAATTCCTGATTCATGGATACATCGAGTGAACCATATCACAGAATTTTCTTGGTAAGATTTTTTCAGAGAGGGTTGTCTTTGAGGGTGAGAGACTCTGATTTGCTCAAGATCACTCAGTGGCTTTCTATGACTAAGTGAGGATTCCGACATGGGTTTCCAATTCATAGTCCAGAGCTCAAATCCCTAAGCCACACTGTCTTCATACAGGTAAAGGTTTCCCCTTGACATTAAGTCTAGTCGTGTCTGACTCTGGGGGGTGGTGCTCATCTCCATTTCTAAGCCAAAGAGCTGGCATTGTCCATAGACGCCTCCTAGGTCATGTGGCCGCCATGACTGCATAGAGCGGCATCCCCTTCCTGCCAAAGTGGTACCTACTGATCTACTCACATTTGCATGTTTTCGAAGTGCTAGGTTGGCAGAAGCTGGGGCTAACAATAGGAGCTCAACCCGTCCCACGGATTTGAACTGCCGACCTTCTGGTCAGCAAGTTCTGCAGCTTAGAGTTTAACCCGCTGCACCACCATGGCCCCATACCTTCATATAATTGCATGGCATAAAAAATTGTGCCTAGGGTACGAAATTCCTTTGGCATTTTTGCTGTTAAACACTATCTGTTTCTTCGTTTATGAAAGTTGCAACTATTACTTCTAGAATTGGTAGAAATCCTGAAAAAATGATTACAAAATGGCTTATTGGTGTTGAATCTCAGTTATTACAAAATTGTTCTCTTCTCTTCTTCTAAATATATACCCTAATTTCCTTCTCAGTCAAATTAACACACACCAGACCACTGCTATAAACATATTCTGGAATCATACTAGTTGTGAAAAAAAGATATTAAAACCAGTACGTTGAGATCCGACATTCTTTAGCCTGCCTATATCTAAAGGAGTTAACTGTGTGTTTCCAGCTATACAGAATTTTACAATAATCGGCATTTATGTTTCATAACCAACAGTCAAAAATCACCCTGTCAACTTTCTACAAGTGAACTGAGGATTCATTATAATAAATTAGTGTTCATATGCATTCAGTATTCATACCAGTTGTACCACAGCCAACTATACATCCAGAAGAATTATGGATACCAACCAACCTCATTTAAATTCAGACTCTGAAAAGAACTACCTCATTAAAATAGTGCATATTTCTCCACATACCAAAGCTCAGATGAAGAGAATGGATGCCACTTACCTAGCATGCGAAAACATTTGGCATTCTGCTCTGGGCTATCAAATGAGATTTCTCCACACCTCTGAAAAAAAGATGGGAACATAATCAATGTAAGAGCCTAAGACAGAGTCATATTTAATGAATTGCTTCATAACCCTGCTTCTATTTTTTATGGTGCCTCTCCCTGACAGACACATTAGAAACTGAAGTCCTTTTTAGGAGCCAAAGTGCAACTGAGTGGCAGTCTTTTGGCTGTGCACGAGGAAGCAGCTTGCACTAAAGAATAATGGAGGAGAAAAAGTCTAGAAAATGAATCTGGCTTTCAAAAAAGGTTAAGTTAGAGTAGGTTCAAGGATGAAACTTGAAGACTGAAGGTCTGCCAGTACTCCCTCTTAAACATATCATAAAATTGGAAGGATGATTTAATGGACTGATAATTGACATTAAGCACAACTCTAATTGCCCCTGAGTCAGGAAAGACTCCAACATTTATCGGTAAATTATAGTAATGAATATATTTCCAAGAATATCTCAGCATCTTGTTAGTAGTTCCAGGTTTTAGTAACTGGTTTTCTGGATGGCGAGACTCGTTGTGTGTGTTTTTGAATCCAAAGGGTGCACCTACGCTGTAGAATTAAGTCGCCTGCGTGCTGAGATGGGTGTTATACAAATATAGTAAATAAATAAATAAATAAATAAATAAATAAATAATACAATTATATTCCGTCCTTCTCACCTTGCAGAGGACTTAGGGTGGATAAAAATGCATGGCATGGTAAACATTTAATGCCATTAGACATACAACATATATAGACAGACAGAGAAAATTTAACATTCCAGCTTTCCAGCTTCACAAGGGTATGCTCGGTTCTGGCCACAGGGGGAACTGCCGCTTCACCATCCACTTGTGACACCGAGTCTTTGATGGAATACTTCCTCATTCTTATGCATGCTGCTGGAAGGTTTTATAGTGTTGTAAATTAGTTAAATTAGCCTCCCCACATAAAGTGGCACCTAAATTTCGACAGCAAGCTAGAATATTAATGGTCAGGAGCTCACTCCAACCCAGGCTGGCTTCGAACTCATGACCTCTTGGTCAGTAGTGATTTAATGCAGCTGGCTACTAACTAGCTGCACCACAGCCCAGTTTGCTCAGTTGCTGGACTTGTCCATGATGGAGCCGTACCTATCTATCCTGTCTTCCCTTTAAAGGTCACAGTAGTAGCAGTTGAGATGAAGGGAGGATGTTTCGTCTGCTTTTGTTTCATCCTTTTTAAGGGCAAAAGCCGCAAAGAAATCTTTCTTTGTGGCCACTATTGCGTCTGCAAAGAACCGTCTGGCTGAACTGTTTCGAGTTGTCAGAGGCCTTTTGAATCCCACTACCCGGAGTGGGAGCCCTGACAATTCGGCTACTCGCTGTGAAGCTTTTGCTCGGTTCTTTGCAGACAAAGTCGCTTTGATCCGTTCTGGTCTCGATACCATGTTAAAGGCAGTCTCTGAGGATGTAACATGAGCACCTGCTTGTCCAGTTTTGATGGATTCATTTCAATTGGTGAAACCTGAGGATGTGGACAAGATACTTGGAGGAATGAGGCCTACCACATGCATCCTAGACCCCTGCCCATCCTGGCTTCTAAAAGAGGCCAGAGGGGGGTTGGCTGAGTGGATTACGGTGGTGGTTAATGCCTCCCTTCGGGAAGGCAAGATTCCAGCGAGCTTAAAACAAGCTATAATAAAACCGCTATTGAAAAAACCATCACTGGACCCCACTAAATTCGACAACTATCGGCCAGTTTCCAATCTCCCCTTTTTGGGCAAAGTCCTGGAACATGTGGTGGCCTCACAACTCCAGGTATTCTTGGACGACACGGATTATCTGGATTCGACTCAGTCTGGTTTCAGGCCGGGACATGGAACTGAGACAGTCTTGGTCGCCTTAGTGGATGATCTGCGCCGGGAGCTCGACAGGGGGAGTGTGTCCCTGTTGGTGCTGCTGGACCTCTCAGTGGCCTTCGATACCGTCGACCACGGTATCCTTCTGGGACCCCTCACAGGAATGGGACTTGGAGGTACTGTTTTGCAGTGGCTCCGGTCATTCCTGGAGGGTCGGTCTCAGAAGGTGTTATTGGGAGACACCTCTTCAACCCCACAACCTTTGCCTTGTGGGGTTCCTCAGGGTTCAATACTGTCTCCCATGCTGTTTAACATCTACATGAAGCCGCTGGGAGAGATCATCCGGAGTTTCGGAGTACGGTGTCATCTCTACGCAGATGATGTCCAACTCTGTCACTCCTTTCCACCTGCTACTAAGGAGGCTGTCGAGGTCCTGAACTGGTGTCTGGCCGCTGTGATGATCTGGATGAGGGCGAACAAATTGAAACTGAATCCAGACAAGACAGAGGTACTCCTGGTCAGTCGCAAGGCCGAACAGGGTATAGGGTTACAGCCTGTGCTGGATGGGGTCGCACTCCCCCTGAAGATGCAGGTTCGCAGCTTGGGTGTGATCCTGGATTCACCACTGAGCCTGGAACCCCAGGTTTCAGCGGTGACCAGGGGAGCATTCGCACAGTTAAAGCTTGTGCGCCAGCTGCGCCCGTACCTTGGGAAGTCTGACTTGGCCACGGTAGTCCACACTCTTGTTACATCCCATTTAGACTACTGCAACGCTCTCTACATGGGGTTGCCATTGAAGACGGCTCGGAAGCTTCAATTGGTCCAGCGTGTGGCAGCCATGATACTAACAGGGGCGGCACACAGGGAGAATACAACCCCTCTGTTGCGCCAGCTCCATTGGCTACCAATTTGCTACCGGGCCCAATTCAAAGTGCTGGCTTTGGCCTATAAAGCCCTAAACGGTTCTGGCCCAAGTTACCTATCCAATCGCATCTCCACCTACGAACCTACTAGGACTTTGAGATCTTCCGGGGAGGCCCTGCTCTCGATCCCGCCTGCAACACAGGCGCGGCTGGCGGGGACGAGAGACAGGGCCTTCTCGGTGGTGGCCCCTCGGCTGTGGAACGACCTTCCCACGGACATCAGATTGCCCCCCTCATTGTTGATATTCTGGAGGAAAGTGAAAACCTGGTTATTTGAACAGGCGTTTGAATAAGCAGTGCAATGAATTTCAGGAAATGGAACTACGACTGACAAGTTTGGATCATGATTCTAGTTATGAGACGCCACTGAATGTTTATTACAGTTAAATTGTTTAATTTGTTTCTGTGTTAACTGTTTTTAAGTACCTTGTTGATGCCGCATTAAATTTTTGCCTTGATTGTTCGCCTTGTTTTTGCTTGTTGTAAACCGCTATGAGTTGCCTTAGGGCTGAGAATGGCGGTATACAAATGAAGTAAATAAATAAATAAATAAATTTTGGGGCTAGGAATGATGCAGCTGAGCCTACCTCTTCTCTCCCTCCATGAGCAGGGCAGTGACAGTTGGGATTGAAGGAGAGCCTTTCATCCACTTAATGATCCACTACTACAAAAAGAAGCAGGCATGATTAAAGCTCTACCTACTTTTTGTCTCTTTCTGTGGCTAGGGAAGTGGCAGATGGGATGCAGGGAAGGTCTTTCATCCATGTAGGCAAGGCTGTAGCAGTTATCTCTCCAGCAACCCACATCACCAAAAGTTGTAGCAGGGAAGCCTTCATATTTATTTATATACATGCTAACACTTGATGCAAGTGGAAATCCTTACACCTGGAGCCTTTGGGTGTATGCATATGGGCACCCCTGTTACAGTATCCATACTGTACATGGAAGTGCAATGGAGCAGTGTTAGAAGTCATGACTTCTTTAAATGATGATGTAATGGTGGCTGTAAAAGACATAGTGAATGGCTTACCAATATTCTTCCTTCCCATTGTCATTAACAAAAAAAAATTATTGGCAGGGACAACTTTCAATGTAGTAGCTACAAATACATTGTAATTGTAATTTTTTTGTGCACACACAAAATAATAAATGCACCCACATAAAATTTCTTGTAGAAAAGACGGAAGAAAGAAGGCTAATATATACACATCCACTTATAATTTCTTGTAGAAAAGAAGGATGAAAGAAGGATAAAAACTGTGAGTCATACACAAATATCACATTAGTGCAACAGTTACGATCCCTTTGTTACCAGTTTTAACTTGGAAAAAATTAAAATAGTGTCACTGTTGTTAAGTTTTCTTGGCTTATTTTTTCAACATCTATTATTAAAAATTCTGTTATTTGAATTGCATTCTGAAATGCAAACTGGAAGTAAGAATAGTCACTCTGGAAAATGTGGAATCCCCCAAGCACTGTGTAACTAAAAAGTGACTTTTAACTGCAGATCAAAACTATGTTTGTTCCAAAAAAACGTTGGAGGTTCCAAAATATTTTATATTGGCCACAGTATAACGTTTACCCAATGAATGGGAGTTTTCCTTTGGATTTTCATGAAAAACGAATTCATCCCTTGAGTCTGTTTTAGGAGCCATGACTGTATCCTGGTGAGCTCATTCAATATTTTCCAAGAAGGCAATACATTTTACTCTGGTTTACCACAGGAGGAAATGGCCTGTACAGTGCAACACTGTTTGGTTAAGAAAATATTTTTTCCTTTCCTCATTTCACAGTGTTTAATAGGTTTCTTCATTCCTACTGATTTTTTCACCTTCTACACTCGAAAATCTCCAGCTTTAAGAGATATTATGGACGTTATTAGTTGTATACAGCTGTGGGTTTCTCTGGTTGATTGTGCTATATGATGGCAGTTTGTTCTTTAGGGGAAAATACTTAATTCTATTCCTATTTTACTTTTTACATCAATTGTAATTAAAATATATGTATTTTCCAACTGCTCCCAAGCAAAGAAAAGCACTAGGAAACTACTTTTTAAAAGTATCCTCTCATGTCGTTTGTTTCAAGGACCCCAGAGTAATTTGGTATCATTAACAACACACAACTCTGATTTTTTAATTACCTGTTATTTTTTCTAATACTTTGAAAGAACAAAATCCATTTAAAATGCAAAAATTATCTATAAATTAAATTGCCCCAGATACTCCAAGACTGCATTTTTTTTCTTTTCCAAAGCATGATAAGAACAAGCACTTAGTAAAGTTTATTCATAACCTAAAAAGTCACTATGATATTGGCAAATGGCTGTTGCTATATCTTTGTTACACTCTTTCCCAAAGCAATCACAATTAATGCGCTACTTTTAATGTGTTATTCCAAGCTTAAACTGAGAGGTACAACTCAAAGAGGTCCCCTCTTTAACTATCACACAAAAAAGTATGGCCTTTCTATCTGATGTTCATGCTGTGTTTTGAATGAACAGGGGCTCCCTTAAACCTGAAATCTTCTCTGTCAATGTGAGTGTAACTCCATATTGGAGTTGATCTTTGAAGTTTAATGGGAGGCAACATCTAACAGTTGCTTACTCCTGCACTCCATGATGTTTTTAACTGCTGTCAAGTCACCTTTGACTTATGGAGACCCTATGAATAAGAGAATTCCAAGTCACCCTCTCATAAACCACGCTGCTCAAGTTTTGCAGGCTGTGGCTTCCTTGATTGAGTCCATCCATCTGGAATGCAACCTTCCATATATTCATTTATTTAATTGCTGAGCCAATTCATATATCACATGCAATGGAATCACCATGCTATGTCTCCTCCCAAAGGGTTGCCAATAGTGGCCCAGAAGCTTGATAAACTACACTTGCAATTGCAAATACCTCACCTCCTTGGTTATTTATTTATTTATTTAATTACCCAGGAGGTATTTATTTATAAATACCAAGGAGGTATTTATAAATAAATACCTCCTTGGTGAACATGCCAATCAACAGATCCTCCTCCAGGTTTTGGAATACCTCCAATTCAAGGAGGTAATGCAATTTCAGGAATGATTCCACACCTACCTAGGCCCCAGTGCTTTACAGGTGCCACCTGTGTTTCAGAAGCACTTCACAATTGAAAGGAGTTCTGGTTAATTTCGCAACCTCAGGACTGAAAACAGAGTAAAGCACCTTACCTTGGGCTCATGTGCCCCTGAGATTCAATGAGGCATTAGGGGTCTGTTCAAAGGGAACCTGCATTTTCAGCTACAGCTAAACATAGTAATCAATTTACTGTTCAACAGTAATCAACAGTAATCAATTTACTGTTGCAGTTAATGTATAAACTGCTGTGTATGTGTTGTAATGTACCTTAATGCTAACAGATGTATGATAATCCTGTTCTTGAATTTTCTTAACAAGATTTATTCAGGAAAGCTGTAAGTTTTTCAGGCTGTATGGCCATGTTCCAGAAGCATTCTCGAACATGGCCATACAGCCCGAAAAACTTACAGCAACCCAGTGATTCTGACCATGAAAGCCTTTGACAATACATTATTCAGGGAAGGTTTGCCATTGCTTTTCTCTGATGTTGAGACAGCAAGACTTGCCCAAAGTCATTCAATATATGTCCACAACCAAAGGGAAATTCTAGCTCTGGTCTCCCAGAATCCTAGTCCAACACTCAAATCCCTATACCATGTTGAGTCCCATTTCCCATAGTGTTGAGTGACAACTCAAATGAGACACACACACACACACACAAACCCCTCAAAACAAAATAAAAAACCACTTTGGTTCCATTTAACACCATCTTTTATATATAGAAACAATGCATAGCCTCAGCAGGAAAACTTGATTGTTATTCCTTCTACAGAGTAGACAGTATAGTACCGCAGATATCCAGTAAAAAAGCAAAGACTCTCACTACAAAAGCCTTCTTAATTTGATGGAAACAGTGAAAGACATGCCATGATCTATGCCCAGTCTAATTTCCAGCCATCTTCTCCTTGGTTTCTATTCTAATTATCCTTACTTTTGGTTATCTGCCAAAGGCCAACAATTTAAAGGAAGGGTACCGACTTCTATAAATAACAAAAACTCAAAACACTGCATACAGTAGCATTTCTAAGAAACCCAGCTCTTCTTTACAAATACCACAATTCAAATATTTGTGGGATGCTTCCACAGCATGTGACCAAATGGGTAATTTACATTGCACAGAAGAGCATTTGTAAAGGGTGCTGCATCCTGAGCCTGAGATGCTCCAGCATGTGAAACTAACAATCAAGTGTTATTTTATTCCTTTCACTTTTCAAAATGGCAAATCGGGCCGTGGAACAAAGTCACTTCAATGAAGGGGAAAATGAACTCCAGAGCTCCAGAATGTAATATGGTCTTAAAAACTCATGTCAGGGTGCAAAAATGGCAAGCAGCATTTTTGTAGTGGGAAAAATGTAAAAGAGAGCTTGCATTTTGGCACTGCTGGCAACAAATATCTGAATGCAATGAAGTGTCTCCCACTACTAGTGGAGCAGATTTTGAATTTTCATGCAGCTCAGACTTTTACACACAAACAAGAAAAGGAGACTTTGCCCCCTTCTACACTGCCCTACATCCCAGAATCTGATCTCAGATTATCTGATTTAAACTGAATTATATGAGTCTCCATTGCCAGATAATCTGGGATAAGCAGATAATCCGGGATCAGATCCTGGGATAGAGGGGCAGTGTGGAAGGGGCCTCAGAAACCATTTGAAGAAAACAAAAGGCAGGACAATGATCTTTCTCAAAAGTTCAGTTATCATTATCTTTATCTCATCTTTTCACACTTTGCCCATGCCTCATCACACTAGAGAAAAAAATCCACTTAAAATCTGATTTCTGCCTCCTGCGGAGTCCTGGGGTTTGTAGTTTAGGAAGGAACCTTTAAAAGTCTTACTAAACTACAAACCTCAGAATCAGAAATCAGATTTTAAGTGGATTTTTTCTCTAGTGTCATGAAATTATGACCACTTCATCAAACTATTGAAAAAAAATAAGCCCAGGTATACATTTGGGGAAAATATTTTTGGTTTGGGCTCTTCAGTTGCTTTGGGAAGACTCCAAAGGATGTCAAAGGCTTTCATGGCCAGAATCATTGGGTTGTTGTAGGCTTTTTGGGCTATACACAACCTCTGAGGATGCCTGCCATAGACGCAGGTGAAATGTCAGGAGAAAATGCTTCTAGAACATGGCCATATAGCCCAGAAAACCTACAACAACCCAGACTCCAAAGCATGTTTTCTGGCATTCTGAAATCTGGAGAAAGCATTTTATCCCTACCTCTTAAATAAGACTCCTCACAAGCTAAAATCCTCACAAGGAAGAAAGGGAGAATGCTTTAAATAGATGTCATGCCACCTACTGTGTCAGCTATAAACTTTGCTTTGCTCAAATAATATTTGTAGTGAAAATGTTATGAGTTTTTTTAAAACACGAGTTGATTTGTAGGTATTTCCAAAGTCTTAGAACAGCAGTTTTGGAATGATTTCAGTCTTGTGGAAAGCATAGGGTCCTAATGAACACATTACTCCTCCCCATACATTCTTGATGTCCAGTATAGCTGCCTATGAGGCTAACTATCTGTGTGCAAATAGTCTCTCTGCACAAGATAATTAACCTTGCCCCTTGATGTATCAGGTCATGCATAATGTGTGCAGACTGAAGGATAAACAGACAGGGTGTAGAGTTCTCAGCTCTCAGGAGTCTCGGATTTTAAACTTTCTTCTCCATCCTCAGGGTGAGGTAGAAGACTCTCAGGGTGAGAGCACTTCCCCCAAATCATCTTTTCATTACACAAAGGTTATTGTTATTGTTACATGGTGCTGTAGGTTATTGTATGCTGAACACATGGAGCATGCCCTTAAAATCCATTGAATGAAAAAGGTGATTGTATACATTTATTTGAATCCCGGCAGTGCAAGGATGGTGCATAGTATCTATGTTTATCACGAGGACAGCTGATCAGAGCCAATTCTGTGCTAAGATGGATCCAGTAGAATCACAAATTTTCAGACAAATAGCATGCCTAGTATGTTCTGTAGCATGTTGTGCTGACTTAAACCTGAAAGTTTTCTGATTAACCTTTTGAAAAGGTCCCTACATAAACCTGATTTTCAAGACAGACTAAAATTTGTAAAAATTCCCTTTTGAACCACCACTCCCAGTATCCCCCAGCAACATGGTTACTGGGGCAGGGAAACAGCTACCCCCAATAAGGAATAGAAGGGGATAGTGCTCATGCTGAGAATGAAAAATTCAATTGACTAAAGCTAATTTATAAACTCTGAATGAAGGATGCAATCCTAAATACAATTTATTCAGGGGAAACCCTACAGGATATAGGAGTACTTATATTTTAAATACATATCTCTACAGTAGTATGACAAAGCAACATTTTCAAACAGCTTACAACTTTCCCACTGTACTGCACCAGGTTTTAATCAAAACACAAAACACTACCAATGGATTTCTTTGTTTAATTGACATAATTTATTTTCAAGATGTTGTTTACAGAAGGATAAACTTGTTCCTGTTCCTTTTGCAGCCAGTAGCCTTTCTATAAAAAGGGCTGTTGGGTTTTCATACACAAAACGTAAGAAATATCTCTTAATCTCTTCTGTTTGGTTAGTTTTACAATATGAAAAAAGAAAGAAAAAAGTGGAACTACTGGTTTTTATCAACCACAGAAAACCTCTGTTAAAAGTGAACGGCGGGGAGACACATCTTTTAGTCCTACTGATATAAGCACAATACACATCTGCAATAGATATAGGGACTGACATGTTTTAACCTTCTAAATCTAAACAGATTAATGCAGAAATGCATAATTCAGAAAACCGAAGAATTTAAATTCTGAGTTTTACATTTCAAAAACATTTTATCTCAGCAGAATCAGGGATACTTGCAGCCCTCTCCATCTGAGAAATATTGGAGTGTTTATTTTTTGATAAATCATTTACTATTAATAATAAGTGCTCTCCATATGTTTCATGAAGCCATGTTAAATGTTAACTTGCTAAATTTAATATTTGTGCTGCGAGCAGGAAAGCAGAATGCTCCAGATCACGAGAATAGACCAAATTAGGAAGAAGTCCTGCCTGGTTTTTTAAACCCAGGGTGCAGCCTCATTAAGTGACTTATCCCGGGTTAAATAGCATCAGCCTGCATGCATATGTGAATGCACCAGGCTGATGTGATACACACACAGATAGTTTAGATGCACCCTTAGTCTGAAATGCTTCCCTGAACCTAGGCAATGGTTTGCATTTTGACAAAGGTAACATTTTATGCATGTGTTTAGAAACTTATTTGTTTTATTTCACCATGAATACATTTAAATAAGTACTGTTTGTTTATTTGAAAGGCAGAAGACCTTCAGCACCTTTGTTTATTTTTCCTAAATCATTAGAATAAATCTAATATGCTTTCATGACTCTGCTTTTCTACAGAACTGATAATCTGTGAGGAACAAAGAATCAAATAGATGATGCCCATAAAGAAAACCACAAGGCTCCAATCCTGTGTGCAGTTCATATAGAATCATATAATCCTACCACCTCATCACATTGTGAGGGGAAAGCATGGCTGACCATCCCTTTAACTACTTCATCACAATAGAGAATGAATCCAATTCAAATCTGGTTTCTGCCTCCTGCAGAATTCTGGGGTTTGTAGTTTATTGAAGCTGTTAAAGGCTCCTCCCTAAACTACAAACCCCAGAATTCTGCAGGAGGCAGAAACTGTATTTAAAGTGGATCCATTCTCTAGTGTGATGAGGTCCTAAGAGTAGAGAATCACCCCTCTTATATCATCAGCAGTCCCGTTTCGAGTTCTATCTCCACATCACACTCACACTCACACATGGAAACCTAAGAACTGGCAAGACATTAATCTTACATTCATCACGTGCACAGTATTATTTTTAAAAAATCAGGAGAAACAGCAATATCTAAAAACGAAGAGATCCTTTGCTCTGCCCAAAGCCCCTTGCATTAAAGGAGACTGACACCAGTCTAAATCCACTTTTTTTTTCTATGTGATCCTATTGTTCTGCCCCAAACCCCATAGGGTACAAGAGACTGCTGATGTTTGGGCAATGAAACAGGATGAGAAACTTTTGATGGTTTCCATCCCACCAGTTTTTCAGTTGCAAACACGGGAGTAAGAGGTAGGAGCTCTGAACGCGATTGCTGGCCCATGTTCAGAGCTCCCTTTTTTCAGGACATTTCTGCCTCTTTTCAACCCTGGAACATGTGATGAACTCTGTGCCTCTTCATGCTTGAAAAGAAGCTGAAGTGTCCTACGACTGGGGAATGTCTCAATGTGATAAAGTGGCCAGAGTTGAACGAGACCTCATGGGGCATCCAGTCCAACCCCCTGCCAACATCTCAATAGGTCAACTTCTCACTGATGGTGTACAGGCTTGCAGTTTAGGATGCTTCTACATTAGAGGTTCAGTGTGGAGGTGCCCTGTTTTCTCTAATCACTTCTAATGGGACATATACAATGTTGTCATACAAGCACTGGCATCCTACATTTCCCCTGCGCTTGACCAATCTATTCTCAGAGTGTAGAAAGTCTGACATTTCCAGAGGAACAGATTGGTACAATCTCCACAGGTGAAGGTGCCCTTTTGCTTTTCTCTTTAATCTTCTTAAAAGAGAAGGACTTTGATGTTGGCAATCACATACTGGGAAAGTAAATCTATCACAGCTCAACACAAATTCAATCTAACCTTTGGGAACAACAAAATAGAGATACATAAAGGTGTGTTGGCCTTGAGTAAAAAAAAAACCCCAGATTTATTGGGTCAAACTGAAATGCAGTAAAATATACAAATATCAGAGTTTCCTAGGAAGTATTAAAAAGAAAAGGAACAGAAAGACAAGATATCAGAGTTCTGGACAGTAGTTGAAAAGCGCAAACATTTGGAGATTATCATGCTATGGACCCATTTATCTATTATGAACTAATATTTTCATTAGTGCTAAAGTGCTATTTTAAGGTTTGATTTAAAAATTATGCATATGTGAAAGGTCAGATAAGCCTTGTATAAGTAAACAAAAACTTTTTGGGCCTCGAAAAGACAAATTCTTCCAAAATATATTCAGGAATTATTTCCCTCTCATTCATCAGTCTCTAGTTTCCTTATAGGAGTCATGATGGCGCAATGGGTTAAATGTGTGTGCCGGCTGAACTGCTGACCTCAATATTGTCAGTTCGAATCTGCGAGAAAGGGTGAGCTCTCATCTGTCAACTCCAACTTCCCATGTGACTTCCACTGTTCAGCAGTGGAACTCCCAGCCCTGGCGTGTGGAGGTGGCTCGTTCTTTGGAGGTTTTTAAACAGAGGCTGGATGGCCATCTGTTGGGGGTGTTTTGAATGCAATTTTCCTACTTCTTGGCAGAATGGGGTTGGATTGGATGGCCCACAAGGTCTTTTCCAATTCTATGATTAAATGCCTTGGCTCAAATGCTATGGAATCACATACAAGGTATTTGGTTTTCTCTGCCAAAGAGTACCAGTTCCTCACCAATCTACAATTCTCACGATTAGAGTCATGGCAGTTAAAGTGGTATCAAATGGCATTAATTCTACAGTATTATTATTATTATTATTATTATTATATTTATTTATTTTTATTCCGCTTTTCTCCCATGGGTGGGATTCAAAGCAGCGTACAATAGTTAAAAACAAAAATTACATAGCATATAAATTCAAACAAAAGATATCATAAAATAAATACACAAATTGCACACTACATAAACCATACATACATTATGATATATACCATTAAAAAAAATCCTGGCCACTGGGGTTATCCATAAAACAAATTGTACTAAGTTCCTAAAAACATCATTTTCATTGGGCCAAGTCCAAAATAGCTTTTGGAGATGGATATTACTAGGAGCATCTGGTGGTTGCCTATTATAAGTTGTCACCAAAGTCCTGGTTCAACAAAAGGGTTTTAATTTGTGAACAAAAGGTCAACAAGGAGGGGGCTAATCACACCTCTCTAGGAAGGGAGTTCCAGAGCCGCAGGGCCACCAACAAGAAGGCCCTCTCTTTCGTTCCCACCAATCGCACTTGTGACAGTGGTGGGACCAAGAGAAGAGCTACTCCTGATGGTCTCAGGGTTTGTGTGGGCTCGTAGGAGGAGATGCAGTCGCTCAAGTATAGATGGACCCTTAGCCCTAGGAAACCAACATTGCACAAATGTTCAGCCCTCATATGGCAGAACTTATATTTCCTTCTTTCTGCAGACTTCTTCCTTCTCATTTTCTCTGACCCAGTTTTTGGTGGTCAGAGGGAGTGGCAATCCCTCCCTCTGTTCTACTGACGGTAAGAGAAGAGTGGCCTTGCATTCTGACCTCAGTATTGCTGGCCCAGTGCTTTCGCCAAACTACACAAAGAGGATAGCATATGAATTGGGTCACTTTGGCTTTTCTCTTGGCTGTACACGACTTGAGTTTATTTCACATATTTGTTCCAATTGTATACATAAGTGAAGGCTTGGGTCCCTACAACAGTTTAGGTATTAATCCCTTCCCCAGCCCATCTCAATAATTATGTAAGCTTGGGGCCAAATTGCAGCCCTTTATCTCCTGAAAAAATAAAAATAGGTTGTAACTTGGTCTTTATAGATGCATCATATGATTTTATTCCACAATTCAAAGCTTCTCAGAAAGATCAGACTTAAAAAAAAAAGGAATCTGTATTTACAGGGGAGAACCCCCACTAAAATTAAGAAACCTCTTACTAAGTCCAGCCTTGCCATCTGGATGTAATGCAATCCAGTGAAAGGATAACAAAGTTATGGTTTGGTTTTATAATGTTTTCTTTAGTGTTTTATGTGGTATTTCACAACCCATCGGGGCCTCCTCAGTTAGTACATTAGGAAACATCCACTGCAATATTAAATTCACTATGTGAAAAATTACAGCTTGCTAGAAATATGATCCCTTTAAAGGAACAACCCTGTTTAACCAATTCATCTTGAATTGTATTTGGAAGGAAATTAACTAACTGAAACAGGCAACCATTTTGATCCCTGAAAATGATTTAAAATGAGCTTACATGTCGAGCATAGCAACTGATGAGTATTAATGTATCCCCAAATCTATGCTATGGTTTATCATTTAAACCCACAAAAAAAAAAAAAACACCGTGCCTATGAAATTACAGATGTGAGGACCTGAAATAGTGAAGCCCATTTGACCATTCTGGTTTTCTGGTATATCAGATCATTAGAATTTGCTGCCCCACTTCTTGGAACTTTGAGAAGCCAATTCTAGTCCTACTCAGACTGTTAAAAACATGTGTTACATAAGAATATTGCACTTGATAATATATGGAATGCAGAAGTGAAACTTTTGTGCTTTTTCTGTACTACTGCCTATGGTCAATGATAGAAAAAGTTAGTGGTTTTCTTTAGTGAGAACAATGGATGCTCACTTTGGAAGCTTTGTTCACAAAAGTAATATTTCAAAATGCTGCCTACATCCAGGTAGACTGGCCCTTCTGTCAAGGTGTTGTAACACTTCTCTTTCTTGCCAGCATCACCAGTCAAATCATTGCTCCAACTTGATTCCCTTGTGTCAGTTTCACATGAGTTACTACTGGGACCGAATTAAAATCCATAGGTGCATTCAGATGGGTAAACCAATGCACACTCCAGGAAAAGTTATATGGTGCAGGTGACGGCTGCAACAAGAAATTAGCAGTTTTAAATTTATTCTCCACATAAATTGCACATGCTATTTTTTGCTGAAAGAAGTGTTTTGTGCACAGAATTAATATTTCTCCACCAAAGAGTTTGTGCATAATAAGTCTTAAACTGTGAAAATTCAAATCTGTCTAGGATTCTCCTTGTCAGGATTCACCTTGACAAAAAGTTGGAAAATGTCTTAAAAAACAACACCAACCAACAACACACACACTTTTAAACATATTTTCTAGTATTCTTTTCCATGTCTTATTTGAATGGTATCTCCATCAACATTTTGCCCTCAAAAGTTTAATTACATCTCCAAGTGGTCAAATGAGCCCACAGAATATATCCCTTCTTTTATAGACACATGTGCCAAAACAAGGGAAGTAGGATTAGAATCACATTCAGACGCACTAGGTTTTGCTGACCCAACATGGTATAGTGATCTGAGTGATGGAACTAGGATTCAAATGTCCACTCAGCCATTCGTGACCTTGAGGAATTTACACACTCTCAGCCCCAGAATGAGGTAATGGCAGACTTCCCTCTGAAGACATCTTGCCAAGAACAGACAAGGGAAATATTGCTATCAGACAGAATTGGCTTGAAAGTATATAACAACTAGTGGTTGATTTTGCTGCTCCAACAAATATCACTAAACACTCTTCTCCCACATTGGCTCAACACTGATAACTCCTATTGACTAAATGAAACAAATATAACCTAGGACCTCATGAGAGGCAGGGTTCCCTCTGTTTCTACATGTTTTTGAAACAGTTTACAGATGGAGTTTAATGGATCCCATCATATGATAGAAAACTACTTCTGCCAGTTGCCCATGAGACTCTGCCTGTAAACTGTTTCAAAAGTGTGCAGAAATAGAGGATCATGGAGTTGGGCAGCAATTGTCTTAAGAGTTCCCGATTTGTGTGGAAAAATCTGAAATTGCTTAATTTAAAGTGTGATGGGATCTGTCAGATTCCCCCATATTAGATTACTTAGTGATATTGAAGAAGGGGCGTTCCTGTGGGAGGTCTCCAAATGAGCATTGGTGTTCCTTTTCTCACCAGCACGACTCTTTTACAGTAACATTACAAAATCAATTTATTGGTCAGGAATTGCACAATTTTGATATTTCACCACTTAACTGTTGCTACATTTTCTCCTTTTTAGACTTGGATTTTGGACTTCTACAATTCCAATATTTCTTCTTTTTTAATTAAAAAGAAAGAAAGGGATATGGGTGGGGATTACACAGCTCAGAACCCAGAGGATTACAGTAGAAATGGAGAAAAGTACATAACATGTGATGGGAATGACTATATTCTCCATTTCCATTATAAATGCAATGGAAAAAATGCTGTGGTAGGAAGATGATTCCCTCCATTCCCCACTGGATTAGGTCCCTACACTGAAAACAGCCTGCATAATGTAGTATAGGTTGCTTGGAGGATTCCAAGGCTACCAGCATTTTTGTGCCAAAGACACCAATCTTTCAGTAAATTCAAGGTTCCATTCATAATGGAGATTAATTATTAAAAAGTTCCCAGCCCTCCACTAAATGGACTAGATGCAGCACTTTAGTCACCAGGATAAATTGCCAAGGCTGTTCACAATGCAACCCCCTTTGAAATGGTGTCAGACATTTAATCCACAGAATCCAGGAGGGTGTCTCAAGTCTGACAACTTAAAACTTGATGTTCCAAAAAGAGAGAAATTTTTTAGAAGTCTGAATGTAAAAACATTTCTTGTCCTTACCTCACCTCATCACAAACTAAATAGAGAAAAGAGTTTCCAAAGTCATGGGAAATCACATCTGAAAGTTAACCCAACTAATTAATTTTCTTTTATGCTGAGCAAATATATATGTTTTTTTCATTTTCAATACCCATGAGAGAAGGGTGCAAGCCCATGACTGGTATCTAAACAATAAAATATGTTGATATTGGGAGCTCAGATCTGTTACAACTTTATTCAAGGAGTATTAGAGGAGTGTTTTTCCTCTTCTTTTACTCTCCCCTGAAGCATTTTTTTCCTTTCACTTGCCTGACAGTATCTGAATTGGTACTCTACTGCATGAAGCCACTACCCCACGGCAATCGTGTGACTGCCAATTGTTGCAATAAACTGAGATATGTACAATCATTGTCACACATGTCTTCATTTTGGCAACTGTGCCAATTCTGCTGTGGTCCCATAACATTACTTCCACATAATTTCGTTACTCTGTCCTCCCACAATTCTGCTGCTTCAGAATTATATACATTTTTAAAAGAATTCCACCATTCCAGCGAATATTATTTAAAGACCTTAAAACTGAAGAATGTCTGCCTTGGGAATAGTGTGTGTGTGTGGGGGGGGGGGGGGTTGTTAGGTGAAAGTAGGACACAAAGCAAATCCTACCCTATGATTCTAAGAATAAGCTCCATCTGGAACTGTGGAAGTGTTGGAAATAGCAACCTTTTCAAACTTCCACTAGTTATTTGTTATGTATATAATTGTTTACTGTATTGTATATGTATATTGGATATTGGTTTGCTATTTTACCTTAACTCTTTGATGTGGGAGGAGCTGCAGACCGTGTGATCAGAACTGAGCTTGATCAGGGCTCAGACTCTATTTTAGAAGTAGTGTGCCTTTAGAAGACAGCAGGAACAGTACAGTTTTGACTTCAGTGAAGGAACTGTGTGCATAGAGAGTAGACAAAGACTCAGAACAGATAGATGTTTTAGACTATGGACTATTGATTCTAAGAAAGATGCCCTGTGTTACTTACACCAAGAAACTACTTAAAATCCTATCGTAACTGGATTCATATGCAAATTACCTGTATGCTGAATACATGAAGTTTGTGAGTAAACCAACTATGTTACTTTTAAAGAAGTCTGCTTATTTTTGTCTCTTGAGAGCATGATTTAAAGGCAAATCTATTTTTAAGGGAGAACAGATCTTTTGGGGCAACTCAAAGGAACATTTCTGAAACTCTGTTCTCTCTCTCTCTCTCTCTCTCTGAGTATTTATATATATACTAATCTGAATGCTGGTGAATGCCATTTTCCCAAAAGGTTATGACTCTTAACAGGTCATGCTTTTTACCAAGAGGTTATGGCATCCATTTTCAAAAGTGTGTGACTTCTAACAAGACCATGACTTTCCAAAGATCATAAAATCTCCAAAAGGTTCTGGAGATTTCAATTTTCCAAAAGGAAGTAACTTCTGAGTAAACTGGATCACGTTGAAAGTAATTTGAATGCTACATTTTAAAACAAAACACCAAATCTTGGACAACGTACTTTCCAGAATCCCCCAGCCAACATGGATGGGGGCCACATTGGCAAAGAGATGTTGGTAATAGTAGTCTGCAAACACAAGTTTTTCAAACTCTGTCTAAGTCAGGTATTTATCTTTAATGCAAGAAATATCTAAGTAAAATTTCAGATTTGTGTCAAAATCTTTCAAGAGATGCACTGCTTGCCATGGTGGATATAAATTTCTTTTCTATTGTAGCTGCTGGTCAAACAGGTTTTGAAAAATCTCACAAAACATGTTTACCAGAGGCAAAATGGAATGAGTCTCACCTACTCAAAGATGCAATCCTTCTTTCAAAACACCTCCAGCTCTGTGAAAAAGCACATCACATATTTGTAGGATACTGTGACCCTGAGGGCCAGATATTTCGATAACCGTTTGCAATGAAATCCATTCAGGCCTCCTTCAGATGGGGCAAATATACGGCAGCAGGTTGCTGTATTTGTTACTGTAGTTGTGGGTTTCTTTGTTCGTTGCTTTAAAAAATATCCAGACAATGTTTTTTTTGTCTTTATTTTCTGGGAATTCAGTAGACCAATTGCTACATTTTATTTCTCCACCCCTTTTCATGGTTTTCTTTCAAATTTCAAAATAAACAACAAAACACCTTTCTCTCTTAAAACAACAGTTTTACTGTATCCATGCATCAGTAAAATGCCATTTTAATTGTATAACAATATAATTTTGGGGGGGGGGGGATTAAGAATTCAATCAGAGGTGAAAAATTGCCATTCAAACTATAGACCACCTGAGGAAACCGCATATGTTTTTAAAAAAAATATAACAGTTTTAAAGACCATTCATACAGATCCAATGAACTGCTCCAAGATAGCCACAGAAAGGCTAAAACATGGAGATGGCAACAACCATCAAAACCCAAACAGCTATGCTGTATACTTCACGCTCTTTTAGACCAATTCGGAAGAGTTAAACTTCCCAGGTGTCTCTGAATACTGACACACATATGTCACTTAACTTCACCTTAAAGGCTTTGTCTTGTTACACAAATGCCACGGGAAGGGAAACGCAAGAAACACCAACAAGCCTAGCAGCCTTTCAGTATGATTAATGAGAGTGTACCACTATGCAAAAATTATGCAAATGACTTTTCCGTGACAATAGCTAGTGCTAGACAGATAATAGATGATGGACTGTGTTTCTTAAATTATTCATTTTTACCCCATCTTTTCTTCAATGAGATCAGAATGCCATTTATGTGATTTTTCCATCTGCATTTTCTATCTTTTCAACAGCGATGTGAGGCATGAGGTCAATAATAATAGCAATAATAATAATAATAATAATAATAACAATATTTATTTGTACCCTTCCATCATCTCCCCAAAGGGACTCAGGATGGCCCACAGAAGCACTCCAAGTGCCACATGCAAACAACAATACACAAACACAGTGACACAAGTACAATCAACAGCACATAAAAATTTCATTGATAAAATCACAAAAATTTGAAAGGGAGTACAACTGGATTCAGTATCATTCAGTAAGTTTTTTTGAAGAAGCAGTATTTTGAACTTGGGTTCCCAACGTACATCCTGTCTTTCTTACACAATAAATAAAGAATAGGATGGCTGTCTTACTGCCTATTCTATGTGTGGTAATCCAAATCTTTATTCTTTGAAAGCAGTAAATACAGATCAGAGTTTTGTAGTTCCAGAAAAGCTAATGCATTTATTTGAACAATATAACTCTCCTATCCATAGGGATACATCTTTGGACACTGCTTGGATGTGCAAAACCATAGATAATACCAAGTCAAATGGAAATGAAGGGCATGTGACCCGTGACTACTATTAAGCTGCACTGGAGGACCTAGGAAATCCCATATTTTGTTGGAATTTGATCAACAAAACCATGGAAACTCATCCGATGGATTAAAGGGTCATGCTGAATTGTAAGTCTTAATGGTGCCATAGGATTTCCCCCCTCCTTTTTTGCTGCGATACAACATTACACCTCTGGAATCCTCCTCCTCTTCCTCCTCCTAGATCTGCCCTCCAGCACAGAAATCCTATAGGTAATCCACCAACAGATAAAGCCAAGTTTTATAAAATGTTGGATGTATATTGTCTAATAGAAGTTGTCCAGTTTTGGAAAACATCTACTTCAGAGTTTTTTTTAATTTATCAAAACACATTTGAGAAATAATGTGTGAGTGGGAAGTGAAGCTATTTCTTTTGGTTCAGCACTAATTATATCTCAAACATCATATCCAATTGGTCCTCACAACCCACAGACAGACTCCTTTGCACAAAAATCAAGATACCAATATTCCGAGGACTTACAGCTTGGAAAAAATATTACTTTTTGGATTCAAGTCTGGCTGTAAATTGTGCAAGTTACAGTCCCAAGTTAAATTTCCAAAGTCTGGATCATGTACATATACCTTAAACACAGAACATCTTTTAAACCCTAGAAATGTATTCATTTAACACAATAGCTGTCTTATATTGAAGCTGTGCAAAACTTTGTTTGTGCCTCATTTATCGTATCTATTTCATAAGATTCATACGTACAACATTAAGAAACACACACACAAAAAACTGGCAACAACTCTCCAAGGTCATATCAAAGATGTCAGGGACTAAAGATGCAATCTTTGGCAAGCAGTGAACATTCTTGTATACATCATATCGGCATCTGGCCCAGCTGATGTGAAGCTTGTACTTCATTTGTAGGTCACATCCTTCCTCTTTATAAAATTGTACATGTGTACACTTAGGCACAGACACACTTTTCAGAAAAAGAAAACAGTTGAATTCATAGTCTAGTCATGTCCTTGTCTGTGCAATTTCTCATTGCACATGATAATAAAAGAGAATTTGTGTGCTTTGAAACCAGTAGGAATAGTGCGCCAGCTCTCCAGGAGGTGGCTGGATCCTATTGTTTGAAGTCTTTGTACCATGTTCATTGGCAGAGACCCAAGAAGTCTGACGTGGTTTTAGCTGGAGGGTCAGAGAAAGTGCTGTAGTTTACAGCCAAGCTCTGGGGATGGAAGTGAGAAATGAAAGTTTCTGCAAGTTATATGATGGGTCAACAGGGGGAAGCCTGTCTTCATTGCATGATTGTGCAAATGAAGCAGAGAAGAAGTCCTCAGGGAATGGGATGGATCAAATGTAGATTATAGATACACTATAAGAAGAAACGAAGCCAGGACTTATTAATATGTGACATTGTGAAATTGCTGCATACTGAAATTACAGCAGTTTGACTAGAACTTAGAGTAACTGCAATGCATCCTCACAAAAGATATCTGCTATGGTGTGGAAATGGGACATTGTTCTCAAACACTTTGTACTGTAATGGTAGGCTGCTCCATGTTAGAGATTTTGAGGAAGGTTATTGACATCAGAAGAAGGCACAAGTATTTTACTACTTGGGGCAAAATGAAACTCAAAGACTTTTTGAGCAGGTGTTTGCAAACACAGCATAACGGATATAGGAAAATGGAATGGTTGACGACATGACTGGACAATGTTTTAACAAGGAGACCCTAATGCATATGTGTTTTTAAATGACTTTGCTATGGTTTTATATTCTCTGATTGTTTTTATGGTATTGAAATTGTATTTTATGGTCTTGGTACCAACTGTACACCACCCCGAGTTGCCTGCGGGCTGAGAGGGACAATATATAAATATAGTAAATAAATAAATAAATAAATAAATAAATAAATAAATAAATCACTCTTCTTTGTTACCATAATCACTTTCTTCCTTCTCTTCCAATGAGGTTGCAACATAACCAATTCTGATTGGATGCACATACCCATGATATTATCATTCTAACTATGTAATACTCATTTGTCTGAGTTCACTATTCTGAGGAACATAGCAACCTTTTTTATTATAATATAAAAGAAAGGAAAAGAAATCATTTTCAATTGCCTGGCTACAGTTTCTCCTACCATCTGATCAAGGATGAGTGGCCGAATCCCTGAAATAATATGTGGAAGCCAGATTGTTTTCAATTAACATTAAACTAAAATTGGATCTGGATAAAACATAAGTTGTGATGGTTTATGCCATTAGATAAGCATGGGGTTGTGTGTGTGCACACTCATTTAAAATGGGTTCATGCCTATGTTGTTTTGGAACATAGGGATGCCCCATACCCAGATTTGAACTTAGATTCTCCTAGGGTGGCTGGAGGAAAAGAACATTTTTCCATTCCAGCTTATTTGCCTACTCTGCCTCTTCCTGTAGAATAAGGATTTTGCTATTGATGTTGGCAAAATGTCAAAGTAAGCAGTTAAACACACACAGGCATGTTTAGTACCTGTGCAAGGATAAAGTAAGAACCACCCATGCATTTAATTTATTAATCATTAGCTGAAGTTGAAACAAATACATACAAAGTGTACTGTGTGCCAGAAGATGAGTTAATCCTGGACAGAGGGGGATCTTAAAGGAAAAACTTTTTTTTTCTGCTGAAAGGAAAGGGCATCATGGTTTTCTTTTCTTTTCTTTTTTTCATGTCAGGAGTGACTTGAGAAACTGAGTCACTTCTGGTGTGAGAGAATTCACTGTCTGCAAGGACGTTTCCCAGGGGGTTCCTGGATATTTTGATGTTTCAAAATATGTGTGGAAGGGCTGTGTGGGCCCTTCCACACAGCTAAATAAAATCCCACTTTTAATTTATTTAGCACACTTGTACCCTGCCCTTCTCACCCCGAAGGGGACTCAGGGTGGCCTCACAAAGTCACAATTCAATGCTGTATACACATATACATATCGGTAAATAAACAACTGCATTAAAATCAATCCAAATTAAAAACATAAACATTAAAACATGTTAAAATCACAAAATCCAAATAATATTCCAGGGCCAATCTGAGTCATGATTCCATTATTTGAAGTTTCTTACTATGCTGTTTACTGATTAAAAGCTTGGTCCTACAGCCAAGGCCAATCTAATTTTACTAAGGAGGGAGCTTCCTAGGCAAGGGGCCACCACTGAGATACACCACCCTGTACCTTTCACCACATCTGAGCCCAGCAGGCTAGCTTTGGAGCGGGGATATTTGTGGCTCATACCGCTGTGTCCTGGCCACTCCTCCCACACTCTTTCATCTTCCTTGCCCAGAACTTGCCTCACACTACCTCATAACAAGGTTTCAGAGGGCCCTTCCACACAGCTGTATAACCCAGAATATCAAAACAGAAAATCCCACAATATCAGCTTTGAACTGGGTTATCTGAGTCCACACTGCCATATATTCCAGTTCAAAACAGAAAATGTGGGATTTTATTCAGCTGTGTGGAAGGGGCCAGAAATGGACACTCTGCATGCTGAATCCAGTGAAGGGAAATAATTAAGGTGGATAAATGCCAAAGAGGACATGACATCTGTACCTTGAAAGTAAAGCTTATCATGAAAGGAAGATGAGCTGAAACTCCTTCTCTGCCACAAGAATTAGAGAAGTCATCAACTGTAGGCTTAGCCTGCAGTTCTATCTGGATGAAGGATTTCAGCACAACTTAGGCCCCTTCTACACAGCTGTATAAAATCCACATTATTTGTTTTCAAATGGATTATATGGCAGTGGAGACTAACATAATCCAGTTCAAATCAGATATCGTGGATTTTCTGCTTTGATAACCTGGATTATCTGGCAGTGTAGAAGGGGGCCTAAATGAAAGTGAACAATTACACTTTTAAAAGCACACTTTGAATGTGTACATTGCAGATTTAGAATATGTGCAATGTAACTTTAGAAATGAGCACTCTGATGCAAGTACATAGGGAATCACAGCCTTGTACTCTCAAAAAGGATCAAATACTCAAAGAGGATCAAACCCATTCTTTCCTTACTAGACATTGTTTCATAGTGAACCACACTGGTCCTTGTGGGACAAGGGGAAGAGGAAGACAATACAGTAATCATAAAACTACCACCCTTTCCCAACAAAGTCTTTCAGAAATTTGCTTCCTACTAACAGAGAACTCAAAAAAGAACATCTCTCCTCTCCAAGATTATGAATGCAGAATTGCTGCTGAGGTTTTTGCTTCAATGTTTAGATTGGAGCTGCCAATGAGCAAAGCCCAGCTTTCCTCCTCTTCCCCACCTTGGCATTTTCTTTTCATGGTGCAATTTTGCAACACATTTGAGACATACTGTCCACATTGACCTGAATAGCTCTGGACCTGATTCTGATTGATTTGACATAACTGAGATCTGAATGCAGATCAAGCCAAGTTGGCATGATTCATTTCAGAATGTGGCCAACTTGGCATTACAGCTCTGGTACAACAGTTAAGTGGCAAGAGGCAACTGGAACCCACCAACATTGTGGTAAAGAACATGAGGTCCTTTTCACAAAACCAGTTGCTCAGCAACAGACCAACCACAGTTTTAATCTATGGACCAATTGAATTTAACATTTTTCTCCAGAAAACTCCATTACTTATATATGTACATGCACACTATTTTAATGGTGTCAACCTGTATCAAATACTCAGATTTCCATAACTACAAAAGATTATAAGAATTAAACTGTTTTCACCTAACATCCTCTTACCCTTCAAGCTTTTCTTAATGGTACCACCACCCCAAGTTATTTTTATATTCTTTTTGTGATCCTTTTATATTCAAGGCTAGCCGAACAAATAGATAAGTAACAAAGTAGTGATATATATTTGTGGACTGTTTGCTTACTGTCCTGTGGCAATTGGCACAGAAGCTGTGTTTACCAGAACATAAAGTCCGGAAGAAATCCCACAATGACGTCATCTCACAGAAGGAACCTTCTCAGTGTGGCTTTTTGGGATACTTTCAAAACGTGTGATTCACTTCCTTAAGAAGGAAAAAAAATGACACTGTCTTGGACATATATTGTATCCTTAAAAGAGATAATAGCTCATGTAATTTGAGTCATGACCATGCAACTCAATTGTGCTGGGTCCCAGAACAGGGCAATGATGTGTATCTGCTTGTGAAGGTTTGTCCTAATAGATCTTAGAATATAGATCTGCCCCTACCAATAGGCACATTGAAGCAGCTGCCTTTGCCTTTATCTATATCTTTATATCCATGTCTAAATATCTATAAATGAGAGTTTTCTTTCTCTATGTGAGCAATCCAAACTGTATTTGAACACACATTTTTGAGAACAAATGGTCCAGAGCAATTTCTGCTACAGTAGAGTCTCGCTTATCCAACATAAACGAACGTTGGATAAGCAAAAATGTTGGATAATAAGGAGGGATTAAGGAAAAGGCTATTAAATGTCTAATTACATTATGATTTTACAAATTAATCACCAAAACATCATGTTTTACAACAATTAACAGAAAAAGCAGTTCAATATGTGGTAACATTGTGTAGTAATTACTATATTTATGAATTTAGCGCCAAACATCACAATGTATTGAAACAGCTGTGGATCCAGGCAGGAGGCAGGCTGTGTTGGATAATAATGAGCAAAGGTTGAATAAGTGAGACTCTACTGTATCTGGATGGCACTTATTTAATTAATAATTGCAGGAATCGGTTGTCTTTATGCTGTACTCAAACTGGACAATAATAATATAATATGTATGGCAACTAGATCACAGATGTATTCTATAGAGGCAGTCACAGTAGTACTGGGTGAGTACAACAGAAATTGGTGGAAGTTGTGCCTGATAATGTGGGTTGCCTTTGAGAAATTGTGGTTGTCTGCTATACTAAACATTTCTTTAAGGTCATACTAGGAACAACAATGCATAGGCAGTGCTAGGAAGCATGGGGAACAACATCCAAAGACATGTGGCACCAGTCCATGAACATGACTGAAGAACTCCTGCATGGTTGTAGAGAGTGGAAGACCAATTGCCCCCCAGTTCTGATGAATCTCAGCATAACCTCAAATTGCTTATGATGACAGAATTGGAAGTCCAAATACATCTAGGGCAATTGTGAAAATTATGCAACTCTCCAGATATTGTTGAACTTGCACTGACTATGCTAAGAGGGCTGTTGGGAGTTGCAGTTCAGCAACCTTTGGAGGGCCATAACATTCCAACCTCACTCTAGACTACTACTTCTTAAACTGTGGGTTCCAACCCACTTGGCTCAATCTTGGAGTCTCAACAATGTAAACCGAATAGCTGTTTTAGACTTTTATATGAGTCTGTTGTGCAGTGTTTACAGTTGGGTGTGCAGAAGATGCTTCAACTATACATCATAAAAAGGAAAATCAGTCTGTTTAGCAATCCTTGCGAATGCTGATTTGTAACCAGTAAATGCTTGATTTTTATACCTATTTTATTCTGGGCCACGTCAAAATTTATGAGGCCAAAAAGGGATCCCAAGTGGAAACGTTTAAGAATCCCTGGTCTAGACTACAATGTTCAGAAGCCCAGCAAGCATTACCAGTAAAAGCAAATACTTTCAAAAATTGTAACTATAACTATATATCTAGTTTAAGGCCCAGAAACCATGGGAGGAGACTTTTTTTAAAATCCAGTTTCCCAAGCTCTGAGATTATGACTTGACACATACCGGCTTATCATCATCATCATCATCATCATCAATTAGTGCACAAACATATGAAGTCCCACCTTTTCTCACAATGATGCAGTTCAGAAAACATTTGATATAATATATAGACTCAGTGTGGGTCACCTACTGAGGCCAATAATAGGTCCTTGCCAAAAAGAGAGAAGCAGGAAAAAACAACTATATCAAGTAAGATTCTGCAGTTTTTGCAACTGAAAATCTGTACATGGTTTGAACGATCACAAGAAATATTTCCTCACATACATTGCCCATGTTCCTCTATTATAATCTGTTTTGCTGAATTGACGCTAAAGCTTTAACAGAGAAATTGTATAGCAACTGCAAAACAGAAAATGAATTATAATACAAAGCTTAAAACTTAGACACAATCCTACTGTGACAATTCTGTGCAAGAAAAGGGGGCACAACTTTCCATCAGCTTTATGTTTTGCTTTAGAATAGGTAACCTTCTCTCCAATACATTGCAGCCCCATATCTGATTGGATTCACTAAAATCTGCAGTTTCATGTAACTATGTGAAATCTGGAAACAGATCCCCTGCAGGTTAAATTATATTTTAAAGAACAGTTTGGATTGGACCATGTACTCTGTGGTTAATGGAAATGCTATTTACTCTTACTGTAAAGTAATTCCCATTCAATTCAGCAGAACTTATTTATCAGCAGAGAAGCACGATGTGATGTTGTCGTTGTCGTTGTTGTTGTTATTTATACCCTGCTTAATCTCCCCAAAGGGGACTCAAAGCAGCTTAACATAAAAGCATTTGCATAACCATTTAAATATACAAATATACGAAAATTAAAACTGGAATAAATATAAACAGTATTTTAAAATTCCCAGTTAAAAACTATTAAAACACATTCAAAGTTTTATATATTTGTTTGGAATTATTTCTTATTGAATCTAATAAGATTTCCTTATGAAGAAACTCATATAGGGTTGTGCTGTTAAACTATGAAACCTGACATACAGTGCGGCATTAGGTTTTTCCTTCTGTAATTACAGTATAAACAGGACATATTGGCATGTCAAGGATCTCATATTACCATCTTAAACAAACAATAAAGTAAGCTGTACCTGTGTTTCACAGTTCATACAATAGATTAATTTTACCATAAACTCCAGCCACACTGAAAAAATTAGGGAAGATGATATAACTGCTGATGATCTACACCGGGGATGGAAATGATGTGACTTTCCTGATGTTACAGTCACAGGAAATCATTACAAACATAATGAACTATCCCTAGCTCTTACTTATAAATGAATTTCATAACCTGAGGCTGAATCCACACTAGGTCTATACCTCAGTTCCAGTGTGCCTTATCCCACCCCAGTTTGATCCCTTTAAGCCCTCAATCACCCATTTTAATCCAAAGTCAAATTGGTTTTGAAAGCAGCACAGTTCCCTCACTTTGAAGTCACCTTGGTACAAAAGGGTGTTTCTGTGGATTATTTTAAGTCTTATGACATCAATGGCTGCATTGTCCTTCTGACAATAAATAACAGATACACAATATATTTGCATATCCATATCAACCTTTCATCTTTTCCTGCCCACCTGCGCTCTCACAACTTTTCTTCTCTTTTCTCTATAACCTCTTCATCTGTTCTCGCTCTCTGTGTGTGTGTGTGTAAAATGTGTGTTTGTATGTCTGTCAGGAGAAGTAAACAACTCACTCATTAGGCAAAAACATTTAAAGTCAATTTACAGGTGGATAGGGGAGCAAAAGAGGGAAGGTGCCTGGGGTTGCGTGGATGGAGAGAGCAGAATGGAAGAGAGAATGAAGAAGAGAGCTACCACTATAGAAGCAGCTGCTAGAGCCCCTTTTTGCTGTCCTTAAGGCATGATCTTGACAGATTTATGTTTAATTGGAACTGCATAAGTCCCCATTTAAACTAGATACACTAAGACCAATGTTGAGATGTGGAGGACATTGAGGAAACTGAGAAATTGAGAAAACTGAGGCAAGGAGGTTAGCAAGGGTGGGAAGGCAGACAAGTGGGGAAAGCAGGAAAGGGTGGCATGGTCCAGTCCCTTTCACACAATGCTGCTTTCCAGCCAAGATAAAACAAGCTATGGGACTGTCAGAGCAAAGGTAAGCCCCCATGCTGGGATGGGGCACATATACTAGTGAGCTCCAGGCTCATTCAAAGGAGGCACTTGCTGGTGGGGCCTCCTCATTTCCATTTTCACCTCGAGCCCACAGAAAGTGAGAAGGGCTGGGCCACCAGGAAAAGAGAGCTGCCACCTCAGAAGTGCCATCTCCTCAGCTGAGAACCAACCTCTTGCCAGTCTGCAGCCTCCCACTTGCTTCTCTAACTTTAAATGTTTATTTATGTTCATTATTTAGAATAATCAGCAATGAATCTACTTCTAGTCCTTTGGTCTAACTGGTGTGTGTGTGTTACTTTTTCTGTTACTTTGACTGAATGGAAGACAGCTCTGTAGAACAGGGGCCAACAACTACAGATGGGATGCCACCTGCCATGCCAAATAGAACTATCACATTTCATTGAGTCAAAAGTGAAGTTGCGTCACCTCTTTCAGGAGAGGTTTTAGCTGATTTTAGGGCTATTTGGTTGGAACTTTCAGACAGGAAATCACCTTGAAATCAGGACAGGGACATGGAGTGGGGATTGTTTAGTGCCATAGAGTTGCATGTGGATCATAGAGCAGTGGTTCTCAACCTTTGTTCCTCCAGTTGTTTTGGACTTCAACACCCAGGAGTCCCAGCCAGCTTACCAGCTGTTAGGAATTATGTGAGCTAAGTCCTAAACACTTGGAGAACTAAAAGTTGGGAACCACTGCCATAGAGTATACTTTGCTGACCCCTGATGAAAACTGAATGGATGGAAGGAAGAGGGTGGGAATATTTGTATGGTAATAGTGTCTCTGTGTGTATGAGAGTGTATGTGTACATGTGAGTTCTTGTGCATGAATAAACATATACCTGAATGGATTTGTGGTTCATATGAATGGATGAATAAATACCAATTTTTGCCTCTGTCTGTAACCATCATCATTCACTAATTCTGTTTACCATTGTATGTTATACCTGCATTTGGGATCAGCGAATACTGGGCAAAGGTCATGGTTTTTGTGACTAGTCTGCAACTTTAGTTAGAGGTGCCTGTAGCCGTCATGCTTTAAACAATTTCTGTAAACACCACACTTCCATCTGAAGGCCCTTCTACACAGGCCCTAAAATGCAGAAGAAAGTGAGATAAAAGAGAGTGGCTAAATGACCTCTAAAGAAAATGTGCACTGATTCATATTAATAGATGAAAAACACATGTTAAAACGGTGTTCTTAAACCTGATTTCAGCCAAAATGTGAATATTCACATGGGTGTATATCCCTGCAGTCAAAAAAAAAAACCCAAAGAAACACATGACTTCACTCCTGCATGCTGGTTTGGACTGCTCCAGTGCATTTGCATATTTTAAAATCCTGAAACAGCCTATGAGGGCTGTAAACAAATAGAGTAACGGACACACAGGTGGCTAAATGGAAGCACAATTGGAAAGCAATTCCCATGAGAACTCTCTGCAAGCATTCCTTTGTTTTCATGTTCTCAAATTCAAAAGAGTTTGAATTTACACAGTGGGTACCAGCATGGCAGGGAAGTGACCTCAAAAAGGAAACAAGATTTAAAAGGGAAAAAGTAAAGGCAGCAGGAGGGTGAGGAGATAATGACAAGTTAATAACTGCACCAATACTTATGAGGTTCAGTGCATTTCAGAGAGTCAATTTTAAAAAGTAATAGTAAAATAGTGGAGGATGTCCCGTGTCCATCTTGCAGATTTCTAAAATTCACTACAACTGAACCTGTCAGGATGCCTGGGGACCATTTACTGGGGCTGACAGCTTTGTGTCTGAACTCTCCTGAAGGTCCAGTGATTTTTAGACTCACCTATTTGCTGTCTGGGAGGGCACTGAGTAATTCATATCCCATCCTATATATGCCTCCTATGTTCAAATAAGATTACTCCTAAGTGCATATGGATAGGATTGCAGGCAGCACACTGACTTCAAAATATGCATAGGGCTGTAGATTTGTCGTTCTGGAGTACCAGTTTGCTAAACATATGGATCTGTGTTTCCAAGGTTGGCAAAGATTTGTTTAAGACAGTAAATCAGACAGAATTAGATACTTGTAGATAGTTTGCAATTAACATAATGTCACAGAGGCAAATGAAACTGAACGGTGCCAAACATGAATTAATATGAAGTGGCAATAAAATATGAAGTGTGATGATGCCAAAACATCAGTTTACTGAATTGGAAAGGTTTTTCTAACTGACAGATGTAGATTTATACTTTGCTTTTTTAATTACTTCACTCATTTTCAGTAAGACTATGTATTTCAGTGTTTATCACCTACCACCTCTTTCTCTCAAATTGTAGCCCAAAGTGGCCTACAAATCAAGTTAACACAAAATAGCTAAACTTCACAACTTCTGAGGGTGCCTGGCATAAATGTGGGTGAAACTTCAGGAGAGAATGCTTCTGGAACATGACCATACAGCTCAGAAAACTCACAGTAACCCAGTGATTCTAGCCACAAAAGCCTTCAACACATTAAAATAGCTACAATTAACATAAAATAATGTATTTTACACAACAGAGAAACATTTTTATTTGGAAAAAAGCATTTTCTTTGTTTGTAAGATTGTTTTTCCAAAAGATCCACAAATGCAATGCAATATAGCACAATAAAAATTAAATGAACACTATTCTATGATGTGGAAAACCTCTTGTAATCTCACCTATCCAGAAGAAAACTTCCAAAACTTTTCATTTTGTGTGGGAGAATAAAATAAGTTAAGGTTTACACATCTGCAGTGCAGCATAGAACTGTAATACACTCCCATATCCTCCAATATTACTGAGGAACAATGATGTTGTTGGGTTTTTTGGGGGGAAAAAAACCCCATATGCGTCATAAAGTTATCTTATTTCCACTTTGCTGAAGTTCTTTGTTTCAAATATCTCTGTTTTAAGGTGAAATAATAATAATGTTTAAGTATACTTCCATTCACTAGAATTGGAGGTGAATGGAAATGAAGAGCAATTATGTAGATTGATTTTACACTGCGGACTATATCAGAGGAAATAGTTCATGGAGGTCTGTGCACTGTATGGGATTTTGACTTTATTTGATTTTTCTTCCACCTCAATCTCAAACCTTATTTTGTTTTTTTGTTCATTATGACCTCAATGAAAATGTCATGCCATTGAGAGTTCAATTTCACTGTCAATATCCTACAAACTAAATTATTAGAGTTGCCAGATCCATCCACCCTTAGTCTCCAGTCTTATGGGCCACCTGTGGATGATGGGTCAGAACTCAAATTCTGCACTTTTCAAGGAGATGACTTGTGAAGAAATATAAAGTTGTAGGCAAACCCTCAGCCAGGCAGAGAGCTTACAAAGTTGGATGTGCAGTCTGCAGTATTTTGCAAAGTTTAATTGATTTAAGTCAACCATTGCAGTATGCAAAGACTCTTAATTTCCAACCAAGAAGAGGCATTCCATTTCTATGTTCGTGAGCATGTCTGGACAACAAGCTATGAGTATCTGTGGTTGCTTGCTCAATATATAATCCCATCAGGACCTGTCAGGGACAATTCCCAAACTATCAGGTTTTGAACAGAACGTTTCAGAACCTGTAATGACCCTGAAGATTGTATACGTGGGACCAGTGTGTGCAATCTGATTGTAAATTTCTATTGGATCCCAAGATTCCATTCCTTTTGTAACATACCATCCTACTAGAATGATTTTGCAAGTTCCTCTCTGCCATCCCATTTTGTCATCTGCTTTTGAACTGTCCCAGTTTTTCTCTTTTCCTGTTTTCCCCCTTTGTCCTCAGACTGCTTCAATTTCTCAAAACTGAGTCCAGAGTGTAAAAGATGTTTGCAGTCAAGTAACTCAACAGGGAGAGAGGAGAGGCGAAGCGCAGGTAGAACATTTTCCTTCATAGTAAATTCAGGCAAAAGCAAACTGTTTAAGAAAACTCCTGGCAAATTCTTAGCTTGTGTGCTCCTCATTAATAAAGTTTGCCATCTTGACCAGACTTTGATTGTTCTAGACCACACCTGACCTGGTGTTCATCTATGAAATATTGGAGGTTATGTTGTAATAAGCCAAATGTGGTAACTTATGATATTCCAGATATTGTTGGACTTCAACTCCTATAATTTTTAATCATTGTCTATGGTGGCCAATGGGAGCAACAAGAGCTGGAGGCCACGCATAGCCCATTCATGTACTAAGGAAATACACTTTGCGTTCTGTTGTTGTGAGTTCTTTGGGCTGTATCACCATGTTCCAGTCACATTCTCTCCTGATGTTTCACCTGCATCTGTGGGTGACATCTTCAGAGGTTCTCTATGCCAGCCACAGTTGCAGATGAAATGTCAGAAGAGAATGTTACTGGAACATGGCCATACAGCCTGAAAAACTCAAAATAACCCAGTGATTCTGTCCATGAAAGCCTTTGACAACACATTAATTTTTTTGTTGACGCAGCCTTGGAAAATCCTCTATGTTGTAACAATTATGATGCATTGCTGTGCTTTTCAACAAACAAGATTTCAGTCTAATTGTACTTTTGAGCATTTCATGTTAAAAACTTATTTCTACTTAGTTCCAAGCTCTGCTGAAATGGGTAACACTTCAAAGAAAATGTTTATGGTGAGCATTCAAGACTGATGGCACCAATGGGTTACAACATATGCGCAAGTGGAGTACTGCAGTGAGAGTTTTAATTCTGTCACCTGAAGACATTAACCTTGAAATGTTTTAACATTGATCTCTCTAATTATTCAAGAAATATGCAAAATACAGAAATTGATAAATTAAAATGTAAATGAACAGAGCAATACAAAAATGTAAAATGATTAAATTATAATCTGTATTCATTTTATTTCTGGGTATCGGGTAACCTTGAATGTTTTGGTTTTTGTCCCTTGTGCTTTAGAAACTGCCCCATTTCAAAACTAATCCCTAGTCCAAATTAGAAAAAAACCCATGAAAATACATTTGGTGTTTAAACCTAAAGATTTGCTTCTAGATACAAAGGCTTTGCTGCTTCAGTAACAGAAATGTGAGAGAAGACAATGTTCCAGGGAAAGTATAACACAAATGACCTCAGCCAGTAACACTAGTCTACGCTGACATTCCTCTGTATGTCACTAAACCCACGTCAGCTCCAAGAATAGTATGGGATAAAATAAGCCAATGTGTCAGCAAAGCGGGAGCAATCACTACGTCAGCAAATATTCAGAACCATCCTTACTCCTAAGGCCGCTTGAAAGATCTGAAGTCACTTGTCCTTGACTGCGATATGCACCCAGAAGTGGCAGTACTTTTACACTTTCACATAGACAAATGCACGCATGCACAACCCTTCCTAAACTAGGCAAGGAGAGAAGAAAAATGCAGCCAAATTTGTTCTCCTAGAAGGCTGCTATGCTAACTCGATGTGCTAGAAGTTTGGTCTGTTCAGATGAAGGGGGCTTTTGTCCACACACCCACTGACACTATATTTTCCCAAGTCCAATATAAAGTTTGGCAAAATTACTCAAAGGCTGGAGGGATTCTAGAAGTTGTTCTTTTAAAAATCAACTTTTACAAGCTGTGGTCTAATGTAATGCTATTGTTTATATTGCGGAAAGGGAGTAGATATAAGGAGAATTGGGGCCAGGAAAAAATGCCACTTCCATTGTGCAACTTATGAAGAACAGTTGAAAATCAAATAGGCAGTAGTTATAACAGAACCAAGACCTTGGTGCAGTAGTTCCCAACGTTTGATCCTCCAGTTGTTTTGAACTTCAACTCTCAGAAATCCCAGAAATCCCAGCCAGCTGACCAGCTGTCAGGAATCATGGGAGCTGAAGTCCAAAAACACTTGGAGGAACAAAGGCTGGGAACCACTGCCTTAGTAGAATAGTATTGAGACAGCTTCTTTCAATAAACAGATAAGTCCTGTGTGTTTCCTTTGTGTGTATATGTGCCTTTAAGCTGCCTGTTGGCTTATGGCAATCCTTTAAATTCCATAGGCAAGGAAAACTCAGATGTAACTTTGCCAGTTCCTCCTTCTGAAATATAACCACCACCTTCAAAATATGTTCTTGAGAAATACAAAAGGGCCATTTGGAGAGGATGTTGGGATGGGAATGTGGACAAGGAGGAATACTGAAATTCGAGACTTAAAACAAGTAGTAGTGAAAGCTAGATTAAAAAGAAACAAAAGACTGTATTTGTTTCAAATGTCCAGTAATGTATCATCCCTTCCTTCCATCAAAGACAAGCAACAAGACCAGGAGGAAGAATTTGAAAGCAACTCTACTTTACAGGCACTTGAATTTACTCTGCACTATGGGACTAGGAGTACATCTAACAGCATTGAATGGAACCAAGGATTTTGTTGTTGCTGACTGCGGTACAGTTAACTTTGATTTATGATAACCCAATGAATGAGAGACATCTAAGCCATCTTGCCATCAACAGTTCTGCTCAGGACTTGCAGATGTTTGGTTGTGGCTTCATTGCTTGGGTCCTCCATCTGGAACATATTCTTCTTCTTTTCCTATCGCATGCCTTATAAAACATTATTATATTTTCTAGTGAGCCATGTCTTCCCTTGAAATAGCCAAAATATGAAAGTCTCCATTAAATCATCTTGGTTTGTAGGGAGAGGTCAGGCTTGATGTGCTCTAGGACCCATTTAATTGTCTTTTGTAGCTGTACATAGTATCTGTTCATCACTCTTCTCCAGCACCACATTTCGAGTTAATTGATTTTTTTTCCTATCAGCATTTTTCAGTGATCACTTTTCATAACCATTTGTAGAAATGGGAAATATGATAGCATGAACAACCCCAACTATAGTATTGAGTTATATATATTTCCACCAAGTGTGCATGGAGCTCAACAAAAAATATACTTGCTCAATCTTTTATTTTGTCATGTGACTTCAACCCAATTGCCTTATCCTATAGATATTGCCAAGGTCTATTCAGGAGAAGTTTGCCATTTTCTTTCTGAGTGTGACATCCCCAAGGTCAACCAATGCCAGAATGAGTATTCAAGCCCTTGTTTCCCAAACTCTATCCCAGAATGTGATACACATAAAGTTGGTATTCATCTGACATACATAATTTAAAATAATTATGTATTGCCAAACTTTCTTTTTATTACATTTAGTGAAATGAGGCTGGTTCATCAGTATAAGCTTGTTATACTTTTGTATCAAATGTTTCTTTATAGAAATTCTTCCAAAACAACAGGAAGACAAATATGCACCAACAGTGGCTAGCGCTTCCCATGCGACTCAGGTGGTGAATTCACTTTTGATTCTGGTCAAGACTTTAAAGGAATAATTAAAGTTCTGAAATTTATCCCCCAAACAGATAGATCCTTTACAGTTTGGATTAAATCCAGACCAGGATCCTATCTCCACTGACTTGGATGCAATGGACAGCCCCTGCATTCTTGTAGTCTAATAGGTTCCAATTTGCCAGCCTACTGCATCCCTCATCTCCATTATCTCTATTTCCAGTGTCCAGACACAAAAGGGAGATACTGACAGTTTCAGTGGTGTTATTTTACAATAATATGTAGAACTCAGTTTCACTTGTTTAAAATAAACAAGGGATATCCAGAAAGTAAGGTTACAAGATTTTTTGAAAATACAAAGAATGAATATATTTTAATAAAACTTACATGGATTATAGCATAGGTATTGTATTATTTTTCCACATCATCACTATTCAGTTCAATGCATTTTGTCATCCAAGCAATGAGTTTCTGGATGCCTGTGTCATAGAAGTCTCCCTCTGCCTTTTTCAGCCAGTTTATCACTTCAATTTTCACCTCATCATTGTCAGAAAAGTGTTTTTCACTCAGGTGTTCCTTCAATTTAACAAACAGATGATAATCACTGGGTGCGAGATCGGGGCTGTGAGAGGGGTGGCTTAAAACATCCCATCCAAAGGAAGTCAACAATTCTTGTATTGTATGAGCGGTGAGCGGACACGCATTGTCATGAAGGAGACAGACAGAAGGGAAACAGAATGAGGATGCTCATCTCTAACCTTCACCACAATGCTAGTCGATGAGCTACCGATGACTGGCACTGCTTGTTCACTTCCACTGGCTTCCTGATATACAGCAGTGATACAAACTTCGCCTATGAAAACTCCCCATGAGAGCTACATGCCTTGTGACCTTACTTTCCGGATAACCCTCATAAATTGTTCAATATGTTTTAAATTTAAATATATTTATATATTTAAATTTAAGGTTAAATGAAGGTTAAATGATCTCACCCTGTTTTTTTAAAAAACATTACAATATTTATTTGTAAGGTTCTCTGAGCTGTTTGTTATATAGGGTGAAATATAACTATTTTGATAACCTCTATTATTTGCAGAAGTACTAATCAGAACTCTTCTGCCAGAGGTAGGGAAAAGATACCGCCTACAAACAGCATAATGTAGCCCAAGAGGTTACAAAACAGCAGGAAGAGGAAAATGGGTGAGAGAGAAAAGGCATGAACTATGGATGGAGGAGCATCACTAATGAATTAAAACAAGGAAAAAAAGTTGGTCACATGTTAACATTTTCTTTCATGTACTACTTCCTGCTTGGTAATGATCTCAGGACATCAAAGTTTCTGTAACTTTGGAAAAGTATGTAAGATTTTCCCCCTAGTGGTTACAAAAATATGATTCTGAGATAACTGCATAGTGGAGGAGACGATGAACAGTCAGGGGGAATTAACAAGGATCTCTACTCCATTGAGAGAACTCACACTATAGCCAATGGGAAATACTCAATTGAATTTCACTGTTGACTTGAAGGAGCTTTGCTGACTCTGGGATGCTGGAAATGATACATCTTCTGATACTGCTTCTCCGTCTATATTTGCATATGAAACTAATATAACCAAGACTATAACCAAGAGATGAAAAAACAAGAATTGACAATGATGCTCTTACAAATAGGTAGAGGTCAATTCCCAAGAGTTGTGGGTTGCAGTGGCCCATTTGGAGTACTTTGGTTTCATATATGGTCTCTGGAGACAGCAATAATGGATCAGAGATCCTGGAAATTGGACATATGGAATGGAATGTTCCACACACAGAGTCCCATGCCCTCCTTACTGGCTTTGGTCAAGCCCTGTGGAACATTACTATGTCTGCAAACTGGTCAATGGGAAGGGAAAGAAATGCCTGAGCAGCACAGATTGTAGCCCAGCCTTGTTGCAGTTCTCCAGTTTGAAGAAGCAAAACAATATTTCACTCAGAACTACCTCACTTTAATTTATCCAGTGGCCAAACTGAGTCCAAGACTGGTTGCAATTCCTACTGCTTGTTCTCCCTCCCTCACTTAAATAGCTATAGAAATCCCCATGGGACTTGGCAGGAGTGGAGGGAGGAGGTTTGGGATGCTGGGCAAAGAGTTAGTGAATAGCTCCTTGTGCTGGGTCCAGGAGAAGACATACACACACATAACCCTGAGTTATGCCCACATAAGTCACCAGCCAGATTCCAATCTACTATTCATTTCTCCTATTTCCTTCAGACATGAAAACCAAAGGGAGACAATGTTGTGTACTTCTTCTTGATAATCAACATTTGAAGGCCTTGCCCCTTTGAGTAGCTTAAAAACTTTGTACTATTAATACAATTGCTGAATTGCTTTTACAAACTTTTATATAACAAGACTTTAGTTGTACTTTGTTTGAATTTGGTGAAAGCTGCTTTGCATCCTTCACATTTATTTTATTTTATTTATTTCACTTATTTGTATCCCATCCTTCTCACCCCCGAGGGGGGATTCAGGGTGGCTCACAACAGGTCCATAAATAACAGTTGCAGTTAAAAGAATAATTAAAACATTAAATTCATTTAAAATCACACAAATTCAAATCATAATCAGGTGGCTTTTTTCTCATCTCAGGATTCAAGGCAACTTATACACATTAGAAGAAATTTACGTCATGCAGTAATTAAAATTTGATTACACTATTGAAAAATTCAAAGATTTAAAACATGTTCATTAAAGATGAATATAAACATCCCTCAAAGGCCTTCAGCTGCTTGTGCAAGGATAGCAAGGAGGGTGCCAGTTGAACCTCTCTAGGGAGGGAAGTATTATGAGCAGCCACCCAGAAAGTCCTCTGCTGTGTTCCCACCAGGTGTACCTCTGGGAGAGTGAGGAGGGCTTCCCCTGAAGACATAGGATGGTTCATATAGAGGAATGTCAAATAGCCTGGACCTGAGCCACAAAGAGGTTGTAGGTCATTTCTATTCAGGCAGACTTTTAAAGAAGAAGGTTTTTAAGATCAAGTCAAAGGGGGTGCTGCGGTTTTTAATTTTGACTATATTTTTATGGATTTTAACTGAATTGTTTAATACCAATAATATTTATTCCTGTTTTAATATTTGTATATTTTAAATTTTATTGCAATGCTTTTAATGTAAGCTGCTTTGAGTCTTGTAGAGAGAGAAATGGGTTAATAATAATAATATGATTTAAAGATCAAATTGCAAAGACTCTGGCACAAGCCAGTAAAGGTGGTCCAGGTGGTGATCAGAACACTGGGTACAGTGTCTAAAGACCTTGGCCTGTACTTAAACACAAATGGTGCTGACAAAATTACCATCTGCCAGTTGCAGAAGGCCACCTTACTGGGATCTGCATGCATTATTTGCTGATACATCACACAGTCCTAGACACTTGGGAAGTGTCTGACATGTGATCCAATACAACAGCCAGCAGAGTGATCTTGTCTGCTGTTGACTCATCTTGTTGTGTTTCAGATAATAATAATAACAATCATCATCATCATCATCATCACCAGCATGTTTGATGGTGCCCAGAAACAAACTGGTGGTTAATGAATGCATCTTGCCTGTTGAAAAAGACTGGAAAATTTCAGATTTTGCTCCCATTCTTTCCACTTTTATTTTGGAGATCCATACACTTTCCTAAAAATAAATAAATAAATAAAATCCCAGAATATCTTCTGTCAGCTCTCTGAACAAACAGAGACTTTTTGTTCCAGCAGTCTTGGGTGGTTTATTTTAACCCAGTATAAAATTGGAAAGAACAGGGTGGGAAATCTAGAACTTTTCAAGCAGTCTGGATGCACCCTTAGTCAATCAAATAAACACTTGAATAATAAAGGTCTAGGGAGGCCAGTGGCAGTGAGCTTCCATGCTTGTGTCTCTCTCTCTGTGTGACTGAATCCATTCTGGTTTTTGGTTTGAACTTTGCAGGCAAAATCCAAGGTGCTGTACATTTTTTGTGGAATATGATTCAGCACCTTGGATAGCTATTTTAAATTTCCAGCTCCATTCAAATTTCTAGAAACTGGAATAGATTCATTGCCCTTCTGACAAGGAACCCAGCAACTGTCACTACATGGCAAATACTGAGGGCCTATTGATAACATCTCCCCTCTGTATCATTCACTGATCCACTCCTAAAATCCCCCAGATGATTTTTCAAAGAGATCGCTGACTTTCTTTGGAGGGCTAAATATAAAAGGAGGATAATTAGGAGGAATAATTGCACATTTGGACCATGTAAGCCATACACCTCATTCTATGTTCCTGTTTCTCTCACCACAAGCACCCCATTGAAAAGATGCAATGAATTTGGGGTCCATCCAGACAGTACCTTTATCCCAGGAGCTTCTGCAGCAATCAGGAGGGTGGTCAGATGCTGTTCTATGTAAAATAATTGCTACAAAAAGCAAAAAATGAGAGATTTCCAGGTATGGGAATATTGCAGTATTTTAAGCCAAATATCTGGGAATTCGCATGTCTGTATGTCCCTGCAATCGGAAATCAACATATCTGGGTTTGTTCCTGAGTTTTTGATGCTTGTTCCTGATTGGTCAGTCCCTAAAAAAAAGCTGACACTTGAGTAGAAGACAATAACTTTGCCCTGGGAAGAGGAACTTCATCCTTCGCCTGTTTAATGAAGATTGTGGCAGAAAAATGGATTTTCCAGGGTGCAACAAATCCTTTCACAGTAAATAGTACATAATAAAACAGGAACAGACACTTTCAAATCAGGAACAGAATGCCATCATTACTATAATTACCCAGACCTTGTTGTATGGCCATCTGTGCAGACAGGTCTCATGTGTACTTAGAGAACAACAGGATGATGTTGTCAGGCTATAAATGTTGGCTCCTCATTGGGTGTATGTTTCCAGTCCCAATTCAAGGTGCAGGTTATTACCTATAAAACTCTAAATGGTTCAGGACCTGTCTATCTTCGTGACCGTATCTCCCCCTATGAGTCCACACGGTCTCTTAAGATCTTCAGTGGGAGGCTCTTCCCTCGCTTCCACTTCTGTCTCAGACATGGTTGGTGGGGACGAGAGAAAGGGCATTATTAGTGGTGGTCCCTGAACTCTGGAACTCCCTTCCCAGGGAGGTCAGTCTAGCACACTCCCTATCCACGTTTCATAAGGAACTAAAGATGTGGATGTTCCGTTGTGTATTCAATGGACAATTTCCTTGACAGGTGGTTCCTAACAATGCCCTAAAATCAAGTACCTGTATTTGATTACTGCACTTTTAAAGTTAAGATGTCCCTGTTACAACTGCTATATCTCTACGTTACTATATGATCTATGCACTTTATTGACCAACCTGTCTTCTAACTTGTTTGCACACCAGCTCCACCCCCCACATGAGACTTGAAGCATATCTGGTTGCTGCTTATGATGCTTGTATTACTATTGTTATAATGTTGTTTTTATGTTGTTTTAATATTTTATTTGCTATGTTTTTAACTGTATGTGTTTGGACATGGTCCCATTTAAGCTGCCCCGAGTCCCTTCGGGGAGTTGGAGGCAGCGTATAAAAAGAAACTACTACTTCTTCTTCTTTTTCTTCTTCTTCATCTTCAGGTTTATGGAAAAAACTTACTCCTGGACATTGGGACATAGATGTGCTGGAGAGCAATGTAAATACTGGGAGCAAAGGTTATGGAGATGGTTAATAGGAAAAGCCATGTGTAATCCAGGAACAACTTCATGTTGTTTGATGTCACAAGCTCACAACCAAATCTGGACAGATGGCCAGGCAGCCTGTAAAAAGTTATAATAATGACAAAATTCTGTTCTTAACCTGATAGTGTATGTTCCTGTTTCATTGTGTAGTGCTGATTTGTATAGAAGTAGTCCTACTCCTAAAACTGTTTCTGTGTCAGAAACTTGATGAAACATGTGGTGGACACAGTTTTTTTGGTCTGCGCATAAAGCAGAAATTTTGTGGTTATCCGTATATCCACATATCTGCTCATAAGGAAAGCCGAACAAAACCCAGAAGCATGACCCTGTTGTTGGATTCCACAAGTACATAACTAAATCTGTCTAGACAGATGGCCAGGCAGCCAGGCTCTAAAAATAGTTGATAATGACAAGGTTCTGTTCCTGGCTTTAAAATGTGTGTTCTTGTTTGTGTACTGCTGACTTGGACAGTAGTGGTTCTATCCCATGAGGTTTGTAAGTGTGGGAGATTCTTCATGAAATGTCTGGAGGGAACAGTTCTTCTGATCAGAACAAAGAATGGAACTTTTGTGGTTATCTGTATATCCACATATCTGCTAATAAGGAAAGCTGAATAAAATCCGGAAGCATGACCCTGTTGTTGGATGCCACAAGCATATCCACATCCTACGAGGTTTTTTTAAAAAAAGTTGCCAATTTCCAGCAGAAGTCCTGCCTGCGTTGGCCAACTTACAAGCCTCTGAATCTCAGAACAAACCATGAAGTCTGAACAACAGAGGCAGAAATACCAGGACCAACAGGTGTATATGTGGATATCTCCTGAAGTCCTGGGATTTTTTCCTCCTCACTAAACCTCGTGATTAAGTGTGTCTGGAAGTGCCCTTGGAGAACTTTACAGGGAATTATTTCCAAAAATTCAGAGAGCTATCCTAAGATTCTTATAGTAAACACAAATCCTGAGATATCCAGGATCTGATGGTGGATAATAGGTACATGCATTCAGTGTTAAGTGTTTAGATGTCTCATAGCAGTCACAAAGAAGCAAAATAAACCAAGTTTCCATGAGATTTGGTATCATATACATCAAAATTTATTTTTCCAAATTTAATGAAAACATATAGTCTGTGTGAACATATGGTGACTGCATGAATTTTATTGGCTTTCTTCAGGCAAAGAATACTCAGAGGTGGTTGTGCCAGTTCTTTCCTCTGAACATACTAAGAAAAATGCCTTGACACCACATATAAGGTCTTCCTAAACATCTAGTGTGATGTGGTGATTTGAGCATTGGACTAGGACTCGAGACTAGAGTTCAATCCCTGCTTAGTCATGGAAACCCACTGAGTGACCTTTGGCAAATCACTCTGTTTCAGCCCCAGAGGAAGGCAAATGCAAATCCTCCCTGAATAAATCTCGCCAGGAAACCCCATGATAGCTTTACCTGAGATTTTCCATAAGTCAGAAACAACTTGAAGGCACACAAGAACAACATAAAACCTAGAAATTTCATTTTCCCATCCCTGTAAGTTTACGCATAATGGTCATCACATAACAGCATCCCCACAAAACATCAAAATAGAGAGAATTTCAAAATGAAATAATCTCTAAAGTTGTAAAATCTGGTCTCCCAATACAGACTACTTTGCATGGCAAAGAGTACAGTTCCATCATAAACCCTGCTTGAAATGTTCGCTAATTTTTGGACAATCAGTGCCATTAGTAACTATGCAGTTGACATCTTCAGATTTGTGAGACCCTTCATTTCTTTTCGTAAATGAAAACTTTGCATCTGGGTATTTCCCTTAGTATACTCTTTAAGGCAGGAGGTGAGATAAATGCAGACTCCAAGCAACATGCAGCCACATTGTTAGGTTTTCTTTTTTCTAGCCCCTCCAAGTATCCCAGGAAAACAAAAATGCAGCCAAAAATCAGAGACAAACCACAAAGCACTATAGAGAATATACAGAGCAAGAGAAAAGAGAAGTCACAAGTTAACTGGATGGAAACAATTTACACAATTAATTTGTGACTGATGAAGAAGCAATGAATTCAGTGTTTCTGGGTCGGAGTCTTCAACTTTCAAAAGGAGACTTTTTAGTATGAGAGCCAATTTCTATGCTTTCTTTAAACCGGCAATGGTGGTGGTGGGGGGCAATTTTGCTCCAGCTCTTGGAGCTACTAATGTATCCAGGTTCAGCAGCAACCATGGTTTCCCTCTCTTTCTCTAATATGGTAACCAAAAGTAATGCTACTATTTTGAAGGAGAAACAAAGAAATATATTGCACATGAGAGGATGTGTGTGGTTCCTATGGAGTTTGGGGAGATGGATTTGGTGTGACTGTATGTATTGTGGGGGGCTTTGGGTGTGTATTTGAGGTAATATTTACATTAAACATGTACCAGCTTTTAAAAACTGGGTTGTTCAAAGGGCACTGGAGGACTGGTGGAGTAGCAAAGTGAGAACCATCCCTGCTGTGACTAATAAACAAACTAAGGGCTGGGAAAGTCATTATCCCTCCATTCTTCCTTCAGTTTTCAGTAGCCACTTCTTTGTGATCTGTTAAGGAGTTACATCCAATTGCAACTGGTGCCGATACACAAAATCAGTTGCCAAAAGGAAAGCCAATATTTATGGAAATGTTTTTGATTCAGTGGATCAGCTCTAGTTGGGATTAGCAATTGGAGTTAAGTCCTTGGCTCTCACCAGACTTCAGTAGCTTCTTGGGCTGCTGCTACTGAATATACAATTGTTCCAGAGCAAGTAAGCATATTTATAACTTTGAAATCACACTGTTAATGAATAGATGAATTTTAATGAATGTAATTAATGTCTGTTTATTTTATAATTATTTTCATTACATTTTTAAATGAATGTACAATACTTAATGAAATTTAATGAAATAAACATGCATTGATTATGTTCACAACTAAATTAAATTAACTAACTTAAACTAAATTAAGTTAAGTGATGAGGAATTTGAGGTCTCAATTTATTAATGAATAATATATTTTTTGCTGAAAAGCAAGGTGCTAACAATGAATTGAAAGATGATATTTTAGACATGTTTTACTTACTTTCAACATATTTAAGTTATTTTTTCTGTAACCAATATATGTACTTAACATGTACATATTTTTACAAGCTAGGGCCAGAATTCACTAAGAAGATTATGAATACATAATCAAAAGCTAAGCATTTATAATTGGGACATATAGCAATTCAGAAATATTCATTGCTTTAGAAAATATATAGAAACCATAAAAGTCCCCGATCTCAATGAAGCTATATAGCTATGTAAACATAGCTATGTAGATTGCTCACAGTAGGGGATGGGAATGTCAGTCAGCTGCTTCCCAATTGATAGGACAGATCCACATCTGTTGCAGAAGCAGATCCACATCTATTGCCCACTTAATAGGCAGCAGCTTCTGCAATTGACAGGAGTCTGACCCTTTGTTGATCATGAAGCAGCTGACTGACAGTCCCACCCACCTGCTCCTGCAAGTAATCTCTAGTACAAAAAGAAATTGTGGCAGAGACCTTCCTTCTTATCACAATGGGGATCACTCTGTGCAGGGGGTGGGAGTGTCAATCAGCTGCTTCATAATCAACAGGGGAACAGACTCCTGTCCATTGAAGCAGCAGCTGCTTAATAAGTAAGGATTGTTGATATTAGGAAGCAGCTTCTGCAACAGATGGGGATCTGTTCTCTTGTTAATTGGGAAGCAGCTGGCTAACATTATACCTCCTCCTATGAGCAATCTACATAGTTATGGTTATGTAACTATGTAGCTGATAAAGAATTAAAAATTGTTCTTAGTATATGCTGATAAAATGAATCACCCCACTCTTCAATTTATACATCTAGGCTAGTCTTTTAAAAAGGTTAAAATCTAAATGCTCATATATCTGTAAAAAGTCTTACCAGCTAGAATACTTTTCCCATTTTTTTCTCACATTTCACTTTCTCACTTTCTCATTTTTGAAAGTGGTGTTTTTAAAAAGCATTCCAACCTGTTTCTTAGATTTTAGTGGCCCCACACATAAGTAAACATATATCTGTCTGCCTCAAAATATGGCACAATGTCAATTTTTAAAAAATATGCCAAGTTTGGCCTCAAAAATGGAAACAATAAACCAGTCATTATGTCTGGATAAAGTCCAGATGTGTTTCAAACAAGTTATAGGTCAAAAGGCACCCAAAGCCTGTTGCATAGAGACAAGGAACCATGGAACGAGGAAACAAAAACCTCAAGGATTATAATTGAGATTTCAAGCAAGCAGAATAGACTCAATAAACTCCAGCAACCTGTTCCAACAGCATGGATAAAACCACTGGAAGACAGGAAAATATCATTATCCAAAAGCCTAAATGCATTTTCTCTCTAGAATCTTCAGAATGAAAATAGAGGCTTTTCCTTAAGATGCAGCATCATTTCTCTGAAAATAATAATCATAGAACATTAAATATAGCAGGTATTTTAGAACCATTTCTATGTGGTTGATAAGTCTGGCTGCTAATTAGAGGGAAGCTAACAGAATCCTGGAAAAATCTAGTAAATGAAGCATCCTGTGAGCAATGTCATCCTAGTAGAATATATATGAGCTGTATATTAAAGTTTTGTACATTTTTTAGATTGATATGATTGTTATTTTCAATTTACATATTAATAAAAACAGTTAAACAAATCTATTTACATGTATATATGCACCAACCAATATAATACTTCCTAACATCTATACAATATTTGTATTTGGTTATGTTCTCCCCTCCTCCCACCCCTCTCAATTTAATGACTTCCCATCCCTTGGGTTGGAGACATTCATATATAATTCTATTCTTCCTTCCAATTACATTCGTTTTTCTATTCTTCCTTCTGGTTTGATATTTATTATTTATAAATTCCCTACACAAATTCTAACAGGTCAAATTGTGAAGACTTCTATGAAAATTTTCTTTCTTTCTTTTCATAGTTTAAAAATGGTTCCCAATCCTTGATAAAGTTTTTGTGTGTGTTCTTTCTTTGTTCATCATTGCTAATTTGTCCATTTGTGCTATTTTAAAGTCTTTAACCATCAATTCTTTTATTATTGGGAGGACTGCTTTTTTCCAGAACTGTGCATATATTGTTTTTGCTGCTATTATCATGTAGTGCGATACTTTGTAGTTCAATTATTTTGTTTGGTTATTTGACATTCCCAATAAAAATAATTGGGCGCCAATTGTATCTTTGAATGAAAAATGTCTTGCACTGTTTTTTGTGCCTTGGCCCAGAATTCTCTTGCTTTTTTACAGGTTCACCACATGTGGAAGAAAGTTCCTTCCTGTTCTTTACATTTCCAGCACTTGTTGATTCTTTCCTTTTATATTATAGCTAGTTTTTCTGGGGTCAGGTACCACCTTTTCATCATTTTAAAAAAAATCTGGCTGAGAAGAAAAAAAAATGTCCCTCTCTAAGCTGGAAAGCCCATGTTTCAATAGGACACAACCATGACAGTTAAAGTGGAATCACAGTGTTACAGTTATGTAGTATAGAAGAGGTCTGGGTAAAAAACAAAAACAAAACCTCAAATGATTTAAATAACAAATTTTACATTGAGACTTAAAATGGAAAGAGTAACAACAAGAAAAATCCATGTGTAGAATAAAAAGGACACTCATTCAATATTTGTGCCAGGGAGATGGACCAAGTTTCATATTATTTGGATATACTGAGGCTTACTTAACACATTAAGTGGTCTTCAGCTATAGGATACTAAAGTTCAAATGCACGCTTACACATACATACCATGGGAGTGTTGTTAGCATTATGACTGCCATGCAGCAGCTGTTGGAAAGGCAGATCTACACAGAAGCTGTGAGATCTACTCACAGTTTCCACACTAGTTGCCAGTTACCTCTAGGAATGCATGTTGAGGGCATAGAAACTCTCCTTGTGTCTGAGTTTACACACCTGGAGGGCAATTCTCACATATTTTGACACTGTGGCTGCAAATTATACAATCTTACTGAGCACTGAATCCCACTGGGCACCAGGAGACATGTTGTTGCTTAAATATATGAAGGATTATGCTGGGATGTAGAGTATTTACACCATTAAAGTATTTTTAACATCTTTGTGTGGTGGCTATAGCATAGGATATTGATCCAGAGACCAAAATATAAAAAGAGTTGTTCTTAAGAACAGTAAGAGCCCATCAGGTCCAGGATTATAATCTCACAGTGAACCTCAGAAGCCAAAATGAATACACTTGGACTCAAAATGAATACACTGAGTCCTAATCATGGTCCCCAGCAACCAGTTCAGTACATCTCAGCGATGCAGAATGCCTCTGATATTGGAAGTAATATGCAGTCATAATGATTAGGTTGCTATCAACAGCCTTGACCCTCTGTTGCACAATAGCAGTTTCCATCTGTAAAATGAAAATAATTTTTAATACAAGGTTCTTGGACTCTAAGAGAAAATTATTCCAAATCATTCTCAGCTAACAGCACTAAAAATCATAACACTACTTCAAACAGGTTTAACTTTGCAGAGTTAATGCAGTTTGATGCCACTTTAACTGCCATGGCTCAATGCTGTGGCATCCTGGTATTTGTAATTTAGTGAGGCACCAGCTCTCCTTGACAGAGAAGGCTAAAGGCCTTGTAAGACTACAGCTGCCATGATCTGATACCACTGAGCTATGGCAATTAAAGTAGTGTCACAAAGAAAAAGAAAGGAAAAGTGAATTAGTTATATAGTGCAGATGAACCCATAGTCACATAGAAATAGTTAAGAACAAGATTCCAGAACAAAAGCGGGTGCCTGGTAAGGAAAATATTAAATGCAATATTTTTGAATAGTGAATACAAAACAAATTACTGTGGTATGTTTTAATAAAAACCTTAGATAAAAAATACATTCTCAAAACATGGTGATTAAAAAAATGACCACAGTTTATATGACTTAACAGTGAACATATACAACTAAACCAACAGTTGAACTTCCCAGATTCATCAATGTTTGGCAAATTATACTTTTATTATGTGTTGTTCTGTCTATTTTGTTTTAGGGTTTTTGTGTTTCAATCTCAAACATTTTATTGGCTGATTTCATTTGGAAAGCAATTTTAAAATAAACATTGGACACAAATTCTTTTCTTGGGCTGTGTTTTTCATTAGGTAAAAATTAACATAAATCAAGGATATTTAGAACTGTGAACCATGATGTAAATTAAGGAAGCAGGGTTGAGAGCATCCAGGTAAAAATAAAGAGGAAAAGGATTATCAGGGACATCGCTGTGGAGGTCTGTTACAGACCTCTAAGCCAGACAGAGGATTTGGATGATGCCTTCCTGGAGCAGATGACCACATATTCAGAATGGAGAGCTATAGAAGTAATGGGAAATTTCAAGTATCCTGGTATTTGTTGACAATCAAACCAAGAATATAAGGTCCATCAAATTCCTCACTCATTTTGCAGACTTACTTGAACATATAACTAACTATAAACATTCACACCTAGCTCCAGCAGACAAGATTCCTTTGTCTCACCCTGGTCATTCCACAGATATATAAACCCTTTTTCCTAGTTCCAACAGACCTCACTACCTCTGAGGATGCTTGCCATAGACGCAGGTGAAACGTCAGGAGAGAATGCCTCTAGAACATGGCCATATAGCCCCCCCCCCAAAAAAACGTACAACAACCCAACTATAAGGTAGATGGTAAACTAACTCATATAAGGCAGCTTGTAAACACTTAGAAAGGAATGCTATGATCACTAAGATCATAGCATGCTACGATCACTAAATCAACATGGGTTTGTCAAAAACAAATCATGCCAGACTAACCTTATCTCTCTTTTTTTATAGAGCTATAAACTTGGTAGATGAAGAGAATGCAGTGGATGTAGCATATCTTGATTTCAGTTAGACCTTGAACAAAGTTTTCCCATGATATTCTTGTAAACAAGCTAGTAAAATGTGAATTAGACAATACTATTGTTAAGTGGTTTAGGAATTGGTTAACTGGCCAAACCCAAAGGATGCTTCATCCTGGAGAAAAGCAACCATTGGGTGCCACAGGTTTCTGTCCTGGGCCCAATGCTATTTAACAACTTTATCAATGACTTGGAAAATGGAATAGAAGGCAGGCTTATCAAATTTGCAGAAGACACCAAATTAGGAGGGCTGGCTAGCTATTATCACAGAGGACAGGATAAGAATTCAAAATGACTGTAACAGATTGGAAAGCTGCCCCAAAACTGACATAACTAATTTCAATAGGAGAAATGTAAGATATTAAGTCAGAAAAAATGAATACTGAAATTGTTACATTTCACTCAACACCAGTACAAGTAGAAAGATATCTAGGAGTCTTAGTAGACCACAGGCTGAACATGAATTGACACTGCGATGCAGCAGTCAATAATCTGTTGAAAGAAATTATTTTCTGTGCAGAAAATGCTTTTTAATGGAATGAGTTACAAGCAGAAAATAATTTTTAAAACTTCACAATAGTTTTTAAAAATAACCTTCTTGTAGTGAAGAGGAAAATGGTAAATATTCTTTCTTGCCTGTAAGAACAAAATGTATGACGATTCACTTCCCTGTTTCTCATTCCCTTAGTCATCATTCCCATTAATTTAAAATTTAAATGGTAAGTTCACTGGAGCAAAGACTTCTACATGCTCAGAGGAACTTTCTTTCACTTGCTTGGTCACGTTACTCTAAAAAGTATAATGAACATTGTCTGTTGGGATGGGTGGATCTTTCTCTGATATTTCATTAACAACATCTTCTCAAGTTCTGTCTGTTCCATCTATGAAGACATTTGCACTTATATACAACTTGATTCCTACTGAATAGTTACTTTATCACCTACAGCCTCTACCAACCTACTGCCTTTCAAATGCATCATCTAAAACCGTGGTTTTCAACCTGTGGGTCCCCAGGTGTTTTGGCCAACAACTCCCAGAAATCCCAGTCAGTTTACCAGCTGTTAGGATTTCTGGGATTTGAAGGCCAAAACATCTGGAAACCCACAGGTTGAGAACCATTGATTTAAAACCTTTTACCAGTAATCTCAATGCTGATTTTTATGGGCTCTAGTTCTATTTTGCCACTTTGAAAATGGCAGGTGAAATATTTGTGGAAATATAAACAAATATTTTGCCTGAGGAATGATCTATTTTATAGTCTTATATAGAGACAAAAGCATGTCTTAAATCAATGCAGTCTTTGTTCTGGCAAAACTTGTCTTGGGAATTAAGATGGAAGAAAAATGAAGGATTTGGCCTACAGCAACAACTCCTCTAAGGAATTGATTTTAATCAGTTCAAGATTCTGTATACAATAAAACATGACACGGGTGGAACACGTCTGCCCTTAGATAATTCTTGTTGTAATGAGAAACACTAAAATGCCTACCCTTTAACTAGAATTCTCCACAAGTGAGCATTGCAACATGTGAGACTTCTGCTACTACATTAACAACAAGGAGTCTTGTAACAGCTTAAAGATAATTGTAAGCCTTAAACTTTGTTGGACTGCATCTCACATGATTCTCCGTGCATTGGATGAAGCAGATGAGGTCACTGAATCATAGAATTGTAGAGCCAGAGCCAGAAGATGCCCAAAGAACCATGTAATACATCCACCTGCCATGAAGTGAAACACAACTAAAGCAGTTCAGAAAGATGCCTGTCCAATATCTGTTTAAAGACCTCTCAAGAGGAGCACTCTATGACAGATTATTCCATTGATGAACAGCTTTTATAGAAAGAAGTTATTCCTAATATTTAGGTGTAATTTATGTTCTTGCAAATTGATTCCATTGGTTCATGTTCAAGGCTTTGGATCAGCAGGAAAACAAGCTGGCTTCATTTTCTACATGACACCCTTCAGATATTTAGATACCTTTTATGTTAATTTGGTTGTCCCCAAACAAAATATACACAGCTACATAAGGAATGCCTTAAAAGACTTGGTTTCCAGACCTTTGATAATCTCAGTCACATTTCTTTAAACCTGTACCAGCTTGTCAATAGCCTTCTTCAACTGTAGTGATCAGAACTGGACATAGTATTCCAGGTGATTTTGTGAGCTGGAGTCCAAAAAGGCAACTTTCACAAGCTAATGTTCAACTGAATTTAGTGCCTACTGCACTGGGATTAATATCATTGACCAGAATTTCTGAGACACCGTAGAGGACTAACAAATACATGTTACAGATATGCTTGCACAAGTCAAAAGAATGAATAGATTATAGCTGTCCAAGGAAAAAGTCCATCATCAATAGTCTTTTTACCAAGCAACCGACTCTGCCTATATTAAAGCTATTTAAAAAAAACCTTAAATTCAGTCTGCCAACTTGTAATCTCAGGACATGTTTTGCTTTGCCTACAGTGCTACAAACTTAAATAAGCATGTTATTGGCAATTAAGATGAGCAAGATAAACTTGTAAGAGCTGAGTTGCTTGATCAAACTAACAATAGACATGTTTGCCAAGTTCCTGCCAAAGAATCATGAGCAGGACCAACCGGTATTAGTATCGTCTTTTGCAGCCTGAAAAATCAAGCAGACGTAATGGCCATCCCATCTTTAAACCCTTATAAGTTCAATGGCTTGATAGAAGAGAAGAAAGTCCCCCTTTCAGGTTCTCACTCCTGGAAAGTTTCAAGCTAAACTCCTGTAGATCCATTGCTAGTAAGTGTTTAGAATTCTAGGCAACTCCAATCTAGTTCTAGCTTAGTATTTCACACTTTCACTTACTCAATCTCCCCTTTTCTCCTGTAGAACCTAGGATGAAAAATAACAAGGGGAGAAACATTCTTAAAGTTTCACAACTGTTGATTCCCTTCAGCTCATCATTGCTGCTCTACCCTCCACAGAAACTGACAAAGTTAGAGAAACCCTTGTTAGTTTCAGTAACCCTTGGGAAATCACCCTCAGCCATCTATTTTCCTGGCTGCTAGCTTATGCTTAAGGAGAGGATGGTTAATTCAGACGTACAATATATGAGCACCTACACTTTAATCATAAGGAAAGAAAACAATGCAATTTACAGGCTCTAGTTCTACTTTGCCAGTTTCATATAGAAAGACAGGGGAAATTATTGCAGAGGAAATGGAGGCTTGGACTGACTAGAAAAAAAATTCCAGCAGGATGTCATCTGCATAGGCACTTTGCAACAGGGAGTAGTGCCTTGTGATAGTCAGTAAATATAGTCTCCTCCTCCCAGTAGTTGAATCAGATGTGGTAACATTTAAAATAATCTTAGCTTGTTAGCTGAGGGTGATGAGCACTGAATTCATCAGGGAAAAGATTAAAAATAGATATATTTGAAAGCATTCTATTGTAAAATACACATGTTTTCATACAAATGGATGCATTTGGTAAGCAGGGATTGTCTCAGCTCCGAATGTGTACACAAAACTACACTTCTCTATCTACTTTTACAGGATAGTCCCAATTAATCATCCATTATCTCACTTTTTAGTGGCTTTTTAAATGTTCCGGTTTCTCTCCTCTCCTCTTATTTTCCCACTTTGTCCTCAACTTACTTCAAAACTTACCTCAAAATGCCAAAGTAGCTCACTCTCAGTAAATTCAGAAAGAGTGGGAGAGGAGAAGATGGAAGACTTGATTTTATCCCCCATGCTCCTTAATATCCACATGAAACCACTGGGTGAGGTCATCTGGAGCTTTGGAGTTCGCTGTCATCTTTATGAACCAGTGCCTGGCAGCCATGATGCGCTGGATGAGGGCTAACAAACTGAAACTTAATCCAGACAAGAAAGAAGTCCTCCTGGTCTGTCAGACCAGTCAGGGTATAGCGTGACAACCTGTGCTCAATGGGGTAACACTCTCTCTGAGGATACAGGTCTGCAGTTTGTGGATCCTCCTGGACTCAGCACTGACCCTGGAAGTTCAGGTGTCAGAGGTGGTCAGGAGGGCTTTCGCACAATTAAAACTTGTGCACCAACTGCGCCTGTACCTCCAAAACTCAGATCTGGCCACAGTGGTCCATAATTTGGTTACATCTTGTATGGATTACTGCAATGCACTCTATGTGGGGCTGCCTCTGAAGATGTCTTGGAAGTTTCAATTAGTACAAAGATCTGGAGCCAAGTTGCGGACAGGAGTGATCTATAGGGAGCATACCACTCCCCATTTAAGCAGCTTCACGGGCTGCCTATAGGCTTACAGGACCAATTCAAAGTGGTTATTACCTACAAAGTCCTACATGGTTTGGGTCCAGTCTATTTACACAACCGCATCTTCCCCTATGAACCTGTTTGGGCCTTAAGATCTGCCAGGGAGGCCCTGCTCACAGTCCCACCACCGTCACAAGATCACTTAGTGGGGATGAGGGAGATGGCCTTCTCGGTAGTGCCCCCTCCAGCTTTGGAACACCCTTCCCAGAGAGATTAGGCAAGTATCTACACTCATGTCCTTTAGGAAGAAACTGAAAACTTGGTTTTTTAAACAGGCTTTTGACAATGGCGAAATGTAAGAATTCTTAATAACCACCAAACAGATTGTATGGCTTATCTTTATTAGTGCAATGTTTTGAACCCTAAATGCTGGTCATGGTGTTTTATCTAATAATTGCCTATAGATGCATCTGTTGTATTGTGTTAATTTTGTGATTGTTTTAAATTTGATATGTTACTTATTTTGTTTTATGTTATCTACTGTGTTTTTATGACTGCAAACTGCTCTGAGTCCCTTGTTGGGAGATGAGGCAGAGTATAAATAAAGTTTTATTATTTATTATTATTACTATATCTCAATGGAATCTCTAGCTGTGTCCACAAATTACTGCCCACAAAATATATGCCAGTGAAGTGTTGCATTCATTTTGAAAGTGATAGATGATTATTGTCAAGAAGAAAGAGATGCAAGGTAAATAGAAGAGACACATTTGTACCTTGTAGATACACACCCACTGTATCATTTTTTCTGCCCTAAATATGACTAACATGATGCCCCACCCTATAAAACCAGATAGGGCACTCTGAATATGATGGAGCAGATGAAAGTATATGGGGTGAAGATGCAAGCCATAGATTAAGGTAAAACGTCAGAAGAAAATGCTGCTAGAACACAGCCATTCAACCACACAACACCCCAGTGATTCTGGCAGTGAAAGCTTTTGACAATACTTTGAAAATACATGGCTTGCTCAAATCAATGTAGGGTGGACGATGTTTGGTTTGTACATTACTAAATGCAGCATAGTTTCTCATTTACGTGCTCATCTAAAGGCACTCCAGTCACATCCCAAATGAGGAATAACATGAGAAATTATAGTGTTGCTTCAGTAGGATAAAAATTCGAGGCAAGTCAGTTAAGATCAGAACTGCTCAGAAGAATACACATTTAAAGACTATTTAGTACAGTATCTATCAGTTTCACACATCTTTTGGTTTTTGTACCACTTTCAGACCAAGAGATGACTAGGATTAACTGGTAAGAAATGACAGGAGGATCAATTGATCCTACACATGGACCACTGGAGTTCTAGTCTAGGAATAACATTGAAAGATGCTTGATGGAAATGCTTGCTAAGCAAAATATACCAAGTACGGACACTTTCTCTCTTTTCCTCTTATTCTTCACAATATTTGCTCTAAAGCTTCACATAAACACACCCCCACTGACATACCAGTAGGATTTAGAAGGGTTAGTTCCAAAAGGGAGCTTTCCCAAGCTTTAAAAGAATAGGGCTGACAGGTGTTTTCTAAACAAAAACAGATGTCTGTTGATAGTATCCCATAAGGAGGAATAATAAAAAATCAGAGGAGCTTGTTCACGCAATGCTATTGACAATTATGACAAAGCGATGAAAGCAGAGCAAGTTGAGAGCATTGTTGTTGTAGTAGTAGTACCTTCAAGTCATTTCTGACTTATGCTGACCATTTCACCTTTTGGAGGAGGCAAGGTTTGGTCAGAAGGGGTTTATTTTTGCCTTCCTTTGAAGCTGAGAGAGTGTAGCTTGCTCAAGGTCATCCAGTGGGTGTCCATGGCAGAGCAGAGATTCAGACCGTGGTCTCCAGAGTCTCACCCACAAATCATAACTATATGAAAGTTCTCTTCAATATTTTCCTTGAGTTAAGAATCACAGTAAAGGACACATGAGCGACTGATACATTTTCTACTGTTGCTGACTTATTCATATGTCAGCAACAGTTTTAACATACATTAATTTCAAGGTCTGTGCATTAAGGCCAAAACCAGCCAAGTTTCATTGGTTTTTACTTTGTAAAGGGGCCAGTTGGTAGAACCTGTAAAGCAAGGATCAATGAACACTTGACTGGATAACAAGAGGAGACAAAACTTTTATGTAGTTTTTCATGTATCCAGAAGAGGATTTTAGGAAGTACAGCCTTGACATACATACTAAAGCTTTTGGAATAACAAAAGCACGGCTGCTCATATGTCTATGTGAGCCAAGGTTTGTGCAATATTGGTTAGACCTATGGCTGTGATTGCTTCTAAAGACACGAACGACTACAGCACAAGCGATGGATTCTTAGTCTTTCGTGTGATGTGTTTCAATTTATGATAGTTTCACTAGGTCCAAAATGTAGGCATGTAAGAAAAGAGCTGCTCAGATGATGATATTTAAATGTCAATGCTGAATTCCGATCAATTATAAAACTCAAAAGCAAACCTGCATATCATGCCACAGATTCTAATCACTTCATCTAATACTGGCATTTAAGTGCTCAACTGATCTAATCAAAGTTCTCTTTTCTGAGATCATTTTGAACTTCCCTCCTCTGTAGACTGACCAAATACTTTGTTCCAATGTTTTAAAAATGCAACAGAAGATCTTTATTTGGATTAAGACTCATTGATATAGATTAGCCACTCAAGAGTTGGGTGGTTTACCATGAACATTTGGAATGTAGCAGGTAAAAAATGTAATAAATGAGTAGAACATTGCACTTAGTAGGTCAGTATAGCTGAATATGAGCCAGTGTGGTGTAGTAGTTTGGGCTCAGTATTATGACTCTGGAGACCAGGTTCAAATCCGTACTTGGCTCTGGAAACCCAGAAGGCAACCTTGGGCAAGTCAGCTTCTTCTAGCTTCAAAGGAAGGCAACAGCAATCTTCCTTCCAACAAATCTTGCCAAGAAAACCCTATGAGAGTCATCTTAGGGTTGCTATAGGTCAAAATGACTTGAAGGCACACAACAGCAATAACAAACTGAATATAGGAAGCAGCTTCTAGAATCCCAGTGGAGTTTAACTTTATTTCCTCATTTTGTTCTCATTCCTGTATCTAGAATGTATATTTTAAGAAGTTTGACCACCATTTATAAACATGAAAAACCCTGCTCTCTAGCCTATAGTTTCTTTCCTCAGAAGCATTTAAAAGTCATATATAATAGAGCCAAAAATTGTACATGAGTCCCAAATATACTAAAATCAATAAGAAAAAAGAACAATAGGTTTCCAAATCTACATTCTGAGATAACCATGGAAGCTGATAAATGGAATATCTCCCTATTGCAATCTTCCTGCAGACCCTAGGCTTCACCCAATACATTTTCTTGCCTGAGACCAGAAGTGACACCCTTCCCACATGAATCACTTCCAATTTAAAGTGTGTCCAGCCAAGTTATTTAGGTGCCTGAGATGAAAAATCTCTGGCAGAAAAGATCCCTGAAAAATAACTACATAATGGGATAACGATTTGTGGCTTTTTCATAATGCTAACAATTTGCTGTCTGGGCTGTCATCTCACTTTGTCTAATGGAAGGACCTATGCAAAGTGAAATACAATGATGTGATATTAGCACCTTTTATATTTCCTTGTCTCCACATCAAGTCGTTCATTTCACTAGAAGGGAAAGGGGAAACACCAAAACACTGAAATTGTGTTACAGAGTAAATGTATTACACATTATGAGAGACTGGAGGAAAATTCTGCGGATGATGCTGGCTTTACTAACCCTAACCCTCCCCACCTTCAAAAACATGTGGCTTCTCCCTTGGTTGTAATTAATTTAAGCTTCACTAATTTCACCCAGACTAATTTCACCCAGACTTTGCTTGATCATGCTAATCATGACATTAGGATGGCTAACAGGAGCAGAATTCTCTTTCCACTTACAGTCTTCAACATATAAAATTGTGTTAGTTACACAACTGAACACTTTGGGAGATACATTTGTCCCTGCTTATGAAATTGTGATCAAAGTCAAGGCCTCAGAAACCAGACTCCTTCAGAAAGTTCAGAAAGTTTGAAGACTTCTTCCCTCTCTGCAGAATTCTCTGCTTTCCTCACTCTCTCTCCTCTGCTACAAGATGAACATCTAAACTGAATACGACACAATTTATGCACTATAGTAAAAACAATTCACCCCCAATAAAGCAGTGGCGTTGCCTTCTGGAACTAGCAAACATTTTCTGAGAAAAAGGTCTACTGTGACAGGGAAAAGAAGGAAACAACAATACGAGAAATGGAAAGGGAATATCTTTTTCAAGCTAATAAAAATCGACAGTGGGCTCGTTGTCGGAAAAGAAAGAGGGATGCTTTAACACAACATGTGAGATATGTCATTAAGCAATTTATTAATGACAGGAGTCTCTTTGTTCTTGCAACCATCAGTGAAAATAAAGCAAAGGAAATGGAGAAGCTGCAGATATGCATTTGTAATACATAAAGTCCTTGTTTTTCCCACCAGGCACTGCAGAATAGCAATTGTCCATTCACAGCACATAGCAGATAGTCTGCATTTCGGAGCTAGTATTTTGCCATTCCTAAGCTGGCACTTAGGAACCAAGAGTAGTTAATTGTTTCTCCCCTCTTAAACCTTTCAAGTGCCTTGTCAGGGTGACCCACTGAACGTTTCTCGATTTGTCACCTGTTTAGAAAAAAACAAAACGAGCCTGAAATTACGAACAAGTTCTTAAAAAATGAAACAACTCCAGCCTTTTCCTCACACCCAGCCACTTAGAAGACTGTCCAGTGTGCTTAAATCTTGCAGCCTCTTAATTGGGCAATTTATTCCTCGGCCTTGGCTTAATTAAACTACAGGCCATCCATTACTACTGTGGCAGGATTTCAAGCACACATCTCTCCAAGAGAACACCTTCTCAAATGGATATGTATAGCTACACTCATGAAAACAATGTGAGCTCTGTTTTGAAACATTGCTCCTGCTTCCTGCAGCACATGCAAGCCACTTTAGTGCAGCCACGGCCATCCAAGACTCCAGGCTGCTGTTTGATGACCAGTTGAATGTACATGTCACCAAACAGCCCTGAGACCTGGGTTCAACTTCTTCTGAAGTTCCCAGCAATCTTCTTCATCTAGCTGTTAAAGCCATCAGCAAAGAGATGAAATATTGACACAGGCAATCTCCTCTTCAGTGAAGTTAAAGGAACGCACACACATTTCTAACTCTGTATTTTGAAATGCAAGCCAGCTGAAATAGCCGGACATTAAACAATGGTAACATATATGCCTAAAGAAATATTTGAATATATTGTACCCACTGGCCAGCCCCCATACCTGTTGTTCTTATTTTTTCTTTAGTATTCCATTATAAGGACTACCACTGAAAGACTCAAGACCTGACAACATATTACGCGGTGAAACAACCTCTCATTTTCCTAAAGGCCATTATGTGTTACTGTACTAGAACCTTTCTATTATCTTTTGTATTTATTACAGTTGCAATTCATACAAGTTTCCTGGTTTCCTTGGCTAAGGAAAGTCTCAACAGTGATAAAAAGGGTAAGAACATTTAAATGTTTTTTTCCACAAGCAACTAGATTTTGCGTACAAAGACAACTTTTCCCACTAAGCATGGCAAATGCAAACATCACCCCCTGCTTTTGAACAACATTGATTATAGCAGGAATAACAACATAAATATGCACACATGGTCACCCAATTTTGTATACATACCTCAACCATTAAACAAGACATTTAACCATAGTGGCAGTTCGGTGACCTTTGAATGCCGCGAAATCTGCAAGCGGTTCGGCTTGTTCATGAAGACTTGTACTGCAGGATCCAGAAATGGCATCCAGGATCAGGCAAATAATTGAGTGAGAAGTGCAAGGGGAGAAAGAAAGGTGCACATGGACATGTACACCAGTGGGGTGGTGGGAGTGGAGGGTCCAGTGGGGGTCCTGGGAAGGGGAGGCAATGCCGTAGTGGATAACACAAAGAAGCACAGAGAGAGAGAGAGAGAGAGAGAGAGAGAGAGAGAGAACAAGTCTTGAGAGAAGACTGCACTTTTCTGCCAGGCAAGTGCTGGGATAGAGAGCTGGGCTGTGCTTGCTGCTGCTGCTGCTGCAGTCTCTGCCTGGCTGAGTGTTCAGCTGCAAGTGGAAGGAGGCCAGGCTGGGAGGTGCTGTCAATGCCACAGGCACAGCCAAGTCGGCCAATCAGCTCCGGCCCCCGCCAACTCGCTGGAGTCAAGCCTCCTCTGTTTATGTTTCCTCGTTTCACCAGTGACGTCAAAGGGGTTTAGTTTTTCCCCTGCATGTGCTATTAATTTTAAAGGACTACTAAGGGGAGAATGTGGCAGGGATTTTGACAGCATGCACTCTACGCTAGAAAGGAATCAGGGCTGCCAGGGGGAGATGAGGCAGGGGAAGAGTGCCGGGTAGTATTTGCAATCAAATTTGGCATATCATTTGGATTTTTAAAATGTACATATCCAGGCTCTGAAAGGCTGCCAGCTAGATCATAGAATCATAGAGATGGAAGAGATCACATTTTGCCATGGAGGAAAATACAATCAAAGCACTCCTGACAGATGGCCACCCAGACTCTGCTTTAAGATTGGGCTAAATAAAAATAGGGAAGAGCTTGTGCACATTGGAATGTGTCAAGAGAGATGTATAAAACCCTTTTTTGGCAATATTAGGGTAATTAATTTAAGAGGAGGAGATGGATTCAAATAGCAGAAAAAGAGATTTCATCTAAACATCAGGAAGAACATCCTGCTTGTAAAAGCTGTTAAACACTGGAATATGCTGTTCATGAGTGCGATGGAGTCTCCTATGGAGGTTTTTATCCAGAGGCTGGCCATCTGTTGGGAGTGCTTTGATAGTGTGTGTCTGCATGGCAGAGGGTTGGGCTGGATGGCCCTTGGGGTCTTTTCCAACACCATGAATCTATGGTTCTGTGGAGTTTTACAGGGCAACCTGCCTTAATTGCATTTAAATATTTATACCTTGCCCTATATCTAATGATCTCAGAGATATGCACAATAAAACCAATTTAAATTAAGCAATGAGAAACTAAAATGATTTGTTAAAACTAACCCGACCACCCTTTTTTCTGGGTTTGGTTCCAGGTCTATAATAAGAGCCTGTAACTCTGTAGACCAAGGTTTGAATCCCTGCTCAGTCATGAAACTGTGGATGACCGTGGGCAACTTATACTCTCTGCCTCAGAGGACAACAAGGGCAAACCTCTTCTGAGCAAATTTTGCCAAGACACCCTGTGATAGGATCGCCTTAGGGTCATCATAGGCTGGAAACAGCTTGAAGACACATAACAACCACAGCTCCATATAACCTGGGTTATATTTTGTGCGGGGCTTGATGAATGCAAAGCTGGGGTGAAAATTGCTGGAAGAAACATTAACAACCTCAGATATGCAGATGACACCACTCTGATGGCCGAAAGCGAGGAGGAGCTGAGGAGCCTTCTAATCAAAGTGAAAGAAGAAAGCGCAAAAGCCGGGTTGCAGCTAAACATAAAAAAAACCAAGATTATGGCAACAAGAATGATTGACAACTGGGAAATAGAGGGAGAAAATGTGGAGGCCGTGACAGACTTTGTATTTCTAGGTGCAAAGATTACTGCAGATGCAGACTGTGGCCAGGAAATCAGAAGACGCTTACTTCTTGGGAGGAGAGCAATGTCCAGTCTTGATAAAATAGTAAAGAGTAGAGACATCACACTGGCAACAAAGATCCGCCTAGTCAAAGCCATGGTATTCCCTGTAGTAACCTACGGATGTGAGAGCTGGACCTTAGGGAAGGCTGAGCGAAGGAAGATCGATGCTTTTGAGCTGTGGTGCTGGAGGAAAGTTCTGAGAGTGCCTTGGACTGCGAGAAGATCCAACCAGTCCATCCTCCAGGAAATAAAGCCCGACTGCTCATTGGAGGGAAGGATACTAGAGACAAAGTTGAAGTACTTTGGCCACATCATGAGGAGACAGCAAAGCCTAGAGAAGACAATTATGCTGGGGAAAGTGGAAGGCAAAAGGAAGAGGGGCCGACCAAGGGCAAGATGGATGGATGGCATCCTTGAAGTGACTGGACTGACCTTGAAGGAGCTGGGGGTGGTGATGGCCGACAGGGAGCTCTGGCGTGGACTGGTCCATGAGGTCACGAAGAGTCGGAGACGACTGAACAAATGAACAACAAATATTTTGTTCCCTTTCCCAAATGCATGTCTTCACTGACTGCTTAATCTGCAGTGAAACTGCATAGATGGAAGCAGTTTCATTGTATGGGTTATTACCTTGTAAGTCCTGGAACTGGTTCATGGGGCAAACAGAGCTTCAATGAACAGCAGTGGCTGGCTTTCAACCAAGTTCAGGATCTGCAGAGAATGCATTTTTTTTCATGTGTGGATTAGTGGAACAATTCAATTGTCGACACAGCAGTTTGCATTCTGCAGAATCGCTTTCACAGTGTGATGTGGTTTACATTAATGTGAGTATGGTGCGCGTTAAAGCCTCTATTTTGGACTATCATCCAACTTTGCTTATCTTGTTTTAAAGCCCTTAAAGCAGTGGTTCTCAACCTGTGGGTCCCAGATGTTTTGGCCTTCAACTCCCAGAAATTTTAACAGCTGGTAAACTGGCTGGGATTTCTGGGAATGTAGGCCAAAACACTTGGGGACACACAGGTTGAGTACCACTACCTTAAAGCATGCTGCAGCATGCATTCATGTCATGTGCTGTGTAACCACCATACTTTCTAGCTGTCTTCAAATGGCATTAAAGTATCAATGCTAATGTGCCCCATGTTTTGTTACAAGTGGCAAAGGGAAGATATATCTTTGTGTCCTTTTTTCTGAATTACCCCCCCCCCCCAAAAACCCACAACAAACATTTGTTTTTACAACATTTTCATGTGCAAAAATATTGTGTTCTATGCAAATCAAAAAATAAGAAGTACTAGGCAAAATACTGCCTAGGTGGCAGCCATCTATGAGCTAGGTCTGCTGCTCTTGCATGGCCTAGGTGTTGATCAGGGCTGAATTAATCATTTCTCAAAATAAGCACATGCTATGGCATTAAGGGAACAGCAGAACCACAGAAAATTTCCATTGCTGGATTTACCATGGAGCAAATGGTGCAAAGGTAGGTTCCGTAAAAGACGGTTTCTACAGTAAATGACTTTGTCATTAGAAAAAGTAAGCAAAAACTTTCCAAATATAAAGAAAGTGGAAGTATACAAAAATAAGCATAGTTTTCCAACTTGCTATACATTTTTGTTTCACTTTGAAAGATAACATTTTATTTTACTGTTTATTATGGTTAATATTTTGAATTAGATATGTATGGAGGCACCAAAATCTCTTAAGTGCTTAGGGTCTCTAAACATCATAATCCAGCCCTGGTATTGATGGGCAACTTTAAGGCTCATTGCCCTCTTTATATATTTATTTATCCTTAAACAAGTGACTGGGCAGCCTTTTCAAATGTGAGATGCCTCCAGATACAGAACTGCTCTCTGACAGCACTCCATGCTGGAAAATTGTTATGTGGAAAGTAAGACACAATGGAGCCCAACCTCACAAAAGTAACCTGGTCTTGACAGTAAAGCCCAGGATAAGTTTACTCAACTTGGTTAGATCTCCATGGCCTCAAAATATAGAGGTTAAATGTTCTTTTAACAGTAGTGACAATAGACAGAACTATGTAATTTTGTAGAATGAACTTTACAGACAACCTATATAGGCAAATTCCCTGTTGGCTTTAATGGCCTCAGATGGACTTCCCTTTGGACGTCTTCTGTAAGGTCTCAGCTTGAATTCTGTCTTTCCTTTTTCTGTCTTTCTATTTTAATCTCAACTTCTATGATAAACTAAGTTGTTTGACTGAGATTCTAGGGATGTAATTCTTAGCTAATTTTGTGAAGGAATCAAGCAAAAAATAATCTCTAAGCAATTTCCTTCTAGCTGAATGTTTGGAAAGTGCATGTTTCTCCCCCCCAAGACTATTTAGAGTTTTAGACTTTGTTGTTGTTGTTCATTCGTTCAGTCATTTCCGACTCTTTGTGATCCAGCCCAAGCCCGAGCTCCCTGTCAGCTGTCACCACCGCCAGCTCCTTCAAGGTCAATCCAGTCACTTCAAGGATGCCATCCATCCATCTTGCCCTTGGTCGGCCCCTCTTCCTTTTTCCTTCCATTTTCCCCAGCATCACTGCCTTCTCCAAGCTTTCCTGTCTTCTCATTATGTGGCCAAAGAATTTCATCTTTGCCTCTACTATCCTTCCCTCCAATGAGCAGTCAGGCTTTATTTCCTGGTTGGATCTTCTGGTTGGCACTCTCGGAACTTTCCTCCAGCACCACAGTTCAAAAACTATCTTCCTTCACTCAGCCTTCCCTATGGTCCAGCTCTCACATCCATAGGTGGCTATGGGGAATATCATGGCTTTAACTATGCAGATCTCTGTTGCCAGTATGATGTCTCTCCTCTTCACTATTTTATCAAGATTGGACATTACTCTCCTCCCAAGAAGTAAGCGTCTCCTGATTTCCTGGCTGCAGTCTGCATCTGCAGTCAGCTTTGCACCTAGAAATACAAAGTCTGTCACTGCCTCCACATTTTCTCCCTCTATTTCCCAGTTGTCAATCAATCTTGTTGCCATAATCTTGGTTTTTTTGATGTTTAGCTGCAACCCAGCTTTTGCGCTTTCTTCTTTCACCCTGATTAGAAGGCTCCTCAGCTCCTCCTCCCTTTCGGCCATCAAAGTGGTATCATCTGCATATCTAAGGTTGTTAATGTTTCTTCCAGCAATTTTTACCCCAGCCTTGCATTCCTCAAGCCCCGCACATCGCATGATGTGTTCTGCATACAAGTTGAATAGGATGGGTGAGAGTATACAACCCTGCCATACGCCTTTCCCAATCTTGAACCAGTCTGTTATTCCATGGCCAGTTCTTACTGTTGCTACTTACTGTTGCTCTCTTATACAGATTCCTCAGGAGAGAGATAAGATGATTTGGTATCCCCATACCACCAAGAACTTGCCACAATTTATTATGATTCAAACAGTCAAAGGCTTTAGAATAGTCAATAAAACAGAAATAGATGTTTTTCTGAAACTCTCTGCCTTTCTCCATTATCCAGCGGATATTGGCAATTTGGTCTCTCATTCCTCTGCCTTTTCTAAACCCAGCTTGTACATCTGGCAACTCTCACTCCATGTATTGCTGGAGTCTTCCTTGCCGGATCTTGAGCATTACCTTACTGGCATGAGAAATAAGGGCCACTGTACGAAAGTTTGAGCAGTCCTTAGCATTTCCCTTTTTTGGTATGAGGATATAAGTTGATTTTTTCCAATCTGATGGTCATTCTTGTGTTTTCCATATTTGCTGGCATATGGCATGCATCACCTTGAAAGCATCATCTTAGACTTATCCTTCACAAAATTGTCATATAATTGTTTTATGGTAAAAAATACTGTTTTCTCCAAAGCAATATAATATTGTGCAGAAAATGGTTGTTTCCTGTTCAGAAAATGCAGTTATCACCACAGAGAATGATATAATTAGGAATGTATATATTAAATTCATGTGGCATTTCTACACAGAAAATACCATCTCCTGTGCAGTAAACAGTATTGCATGTGCATGAAATAATAGTGTTTTTCTATTATAACACAAAAATTGATGATTCCTGTGCAGAAAGTACTATTTCCTATATGAAATGCCACACATTAATTTGGCACACAGTAAATCTCCAGATGCAAAGATTATAGTCCTGGATTTTCTGGATTGGTAACTTAATGGAAATTGCAAAACTTGGTGATCATCTATTACAGATATACCTCAGTTAACAAAGTAGATGTGTTCCTCAGCATTACTTCTTTCACAGAAAATTTGGTACCAGACGCAGGAATAAAATGAAAAACATACCTTCTCATAAAAAGAACAGCAGTTCAACACATTTCAGAAAATGTTTTATCCAAAACTAACAATATGTTCACGAGAAATGAAACTAACAGGTGGGGTAAGCCTTGCATAACTAAATAAAAACATTGTGAACCTTCTAGAGACTATTCAAAAGCTTCTTCCAAAATGCATCCAGGGATGTTTTTTCTTTCTTTAACCAGCCTCCACCTTTATTATGATTTCCATTTGGTGGCCAAACTTATAGGTCTCTCTTGAGTAGTTGGTGAAGGAAGCTATCTGCCTCCCCCTTTCTCTCTGTTTTGCTCTTCATGCCTTCTTACTAAGGGATTCTTAGGGTAGTTTATATTTACTTTGCCTGTGGCAGGCAGGCAGGCACAAATCTCTACAGGAGAACTGCTAGATCTCTATACCATACCTCATCTCATCTCATCATAGTGGATATGCCAGACCCCACTATGAATATTGTACTGATACTATATGACTGCTTTGTTTCACATCTAAAAATGTTCTGTGGATACCATAAATACTACTTAAAAGAGAACAACACAGATTATACAAGTAGTGTAAGGTCAAATATCATAAATTTGAATACAATACAATATTGTATCATAGAAATTGCTCTTTCAGAGCTTTGGGAAGAATTTTGAAAGGTTAGATGTTACCATTCATGAACATGAATGGCCATCTGTCCAGGAAGTTTTGATTGTGCTTTTGGCAGAGGGTTGGACTAGGTGGCTCATATACTCTCTTTCCAACTCTATGATTCTATGATGTTCAATTTTTTCCCCATGTCAGGAGTGACTTGAAAAACTGCAAGTCACTTCTGGTGTGAGAGAATTGGCTGTCTGCAAGGACTTTGCCTAGGACATGCCAGGGTGCATGATGTTTTTATCATCTTTGTGGCTTCTCTCATGTCCCGCCTGGGGAGCTGGAGCTGACAGATGGGAGCTCAACCTGCTCTCCCTGGATTTGAAACACTGACCTGTTGGTCAGCTTTCCTACCGGCACAAGTATTTAACCCATTGCACCACCAGGACCTATGATGTTCAGATGATACAGGGTTTTTCCCCCAGATGTGTTCTTCTATGGGTATAGGTAGCAAGGATGCAGCCAAATGCTTTCTGGACTATTAGTTAGATTACAGATAGAGTGATTAAAAGAGGAAACAGCAAAGTACAAAATCAATATTATTTTCAGCTAAAACAAATGATATTTCAAGTAGATTTCTTGGACTCTGCAGCTGCTTCCAAATGATATTCTCCAAGCACTACCGTTCAAAAGATACTATATAGCTTTTACATGTTTCCCTCCTTAATGGATTTCTAGTGGTATGAAAAACTAATGGATTTCTAGTGGCATCAAAAATACAGAAATGGTTGGAAAACACAGAAGAGAGTCAAATGCATTATCCAAAGCCCTGTAAAATTCTGTGAATAGGATAAAAAGGACTTTATGTTGAAAGACTTACCTTGGGCACATCTGCACTGTCCCAAGAAAGCATATTTAGTGATGATACACGAAGAGAAAAACGAGAATGGGAAAAGTAGATTGCTTGCCTCACAAGCTACCCAAACATTATAGAGCTCTATAAGTTTGGCAGCCAAAGTGAAAATCTTTAGTGGAGCCTAGTGAAAAAGAAAAAAATGAACCCTAGATGCATTTTGCTGTGATAGTGGCTCATCCCTACAGTGGCCAAATGCTGCACAGGGTGATCTAGCTTAATCCAGAGGGAAGGCCACCTTAATGCAGGCTAAATATGCTGGGTTAAGATAACTCAGGGAAAACCCTCAATCCTGCACCAGAATTTGGAAGAAGTCAAGACTGCTGGGCTGGTTCCAGTGGCAGTTGTCTTTATTGCCATTCTGATTTTGTGGTCAGTATAGAAGAGCCCCTCGAGGTACCCTGTTGTTTTTAAAATGCATATTTATAATACACTTTATTTATAGTCTGCTTTGTCACCCCAGAGGGACTCAGAGCAGATTACAATACACATATAAGGCAAACATTCAATGCCTTTTTACACATACAGTGAACAATGACATATTGTTCCTTTTACCTTCCCACCAAGGCAGTATCTATTGATCTACTTGCATTCAGGCTTTCAAATTGCTAGGTTGGCAGGAGCTAGGGCTGACAGTCGAGATCTCAAGCCGACTTGCGGCTTCGAACTCCTGACCTTCTGGTTAGCAGCTTTCCTGCAGCTAGCAGTATAACCCACTGTGCTATATGTTTCTTGATTATTCTATATGTTTATATATGTGTTTTAATTGTTGTTGGTTTGTACTGTATTTGATATGTTGGAAGCTGATTGGGTCCCTTCATGGGAGAAAAGCGAGATATAAATAAAGGTTTATTACTATTATTATTACTATTATTATTATTTTACTGACACAAAAGCACAGTATGTCACAGCAAATGAAATCTATATGCTGGATTTTGTATCAAAAAATCACAAGTCGAACACTTCCCAAGCGTCTAGGACTATGTGATGTATTATTATTATTATTATTATTATTATTATTATTATTATTATTATTACTTCTCTGTATATAGAGGCAAGGTAATAAACCAATCATATTCAATGTAGCTTCTTCTGGGTTCATATGCATCTGTGCATACACACACACACACGCACACACATACACACAAGATCTAGTCAGGCGGTGCATTTGGAGATCATAACTTTTTAAGAAAAACATGACCTTACAGAGAAGAGCCAAAAAACCCTTTAGAGTAGAATCTTCTCTTGTGGTATACAACCAGATATAATTATGCAAGGCAATGGTTTCAGTTGTTAGACTGAACAATCTGTTCTCTGATCTGTTAGGAGAACAGATTTGTCATTGCATAAAACAGCAGGGCTTTAGAAGTGTTTTTCAGTGATATATATATATATATATCACTGAAAAACACTTCTAAAGCCCTGCTGTTTTATGCAATGACAAATCTGTTCTCCTAACAGATATATATATATATATATTTCTCCCACAAAACAACTTGTTTTATGTCATGCACTCAGAAGACAAAACTGAAATAGATTTTGATAAAAATAACATATTTGGTTTACTCACAACCTTCATGTGTTCAGCATACACAGGTACAAAACTTATCAGTCCAGTTTCAGATATGTTTGAGATAATTCTCTGTGCCATCCGGCCAGGACATCTCTTACAGCAAAACAGCAAGCGTGTGATCTGAGATCTGAAGTAGTCTGCAATCTGTAGCTTGCAATTTGCTATCTGCAGTCTGTCTGTAGTGAACATGTTATCTGCAGCTCCTTTTATAACTTCTCAGGCACCATAGAGTAAAGGAAGCTGCATACCGGAACATACATACAAACAGTAAGCAACCTGATCATAGAGAAACATTACTGGAGAAGGTTAGGGTTAGGGTTGTAATTTTTAAGGATGTTTAATATTGTTTTAATATTTATATATTTTAAGTTGTACTGTAATGCTTTTAATTCTGAGCTGCTTTGAGTCTCCACATTGAGGGAAGAAGTAGGATATAAATAAACAACAACAATAAACACATATACATACATTGAGTTGAGTTGTTCTGTCTTATCCCTCTTTTTCCGATTACAATTCAATACTTTTCTCCAGTTGAGGGGTGAGTCCAACACATCTGGAGGCCACCTAGTTGGAGAATGCAGTACTGGAACAATATTTTCCTTCCCTGTGCTGTATATTTGCTTTTTGTTTGTAATAAGATATTATGCATGGAGCCAAAATGAATATCCTAAAGGAGCTAGACCTGTCTGATATCGGAACTGAAGCAAGGTCAGCCCCTTCAAATTGGAATTGCCAACAAATACCAGGTACTATATTTCAGAGGAAGGAACTGGCAAAACCACCTCTGAGTCTTTCTTGCCTCTTTGTCTAAGAAAGCCCTATGAAATTCAGAGAGATGCTGTAAGTTGACAGGCGACTTGAAAACATGTACAGACATTGTACACAGACAAGTTCTTATTTGTAATCTGAGACTTGATTTATCTTTCAAAAGAAAAGGTGAATTTTAAATGAGACCTCCTGCAATGGGTCGTGATTCTGCTGGAGAGGTGAAAGAGATGGGCCCATAGGGAAAACTTCATGAAGAAGGTTGGAAGGAACCCCTGAGCTGTTCAAATGAAGCAGTACAAGAATTCCCTGGTTTTCAAAATCTTTCTCTTGACTATTTAATCATACAAACTTTTATAGACAAGCAACCAGACACAGATAAAGCAACTCTTTAAAAAAATCTTAGAGGCAAATATAATTGTAAAATAATATTTAGAAAATACCCCATAACTTTAGTAAATATTTATTTTCATGGTCTCCTTAAGGCAAAGTACAAGCTCTTTGTTATTAAATTCTGTTGTTTTCTGTAACAACAATAACTGGATACATATGATAGAAGCCCAATATATCTTGTTAACGGAATAATTTTTAAAATTCGAATATGACAGAAATTACTAGTATTAAAAATTAAGAGAGGTACTGGTGTGCTGCAATGAGCCATTATGGCCTAGTGGTTTCAGCTTTGGACTATGACACTGGAGAACAGGGGTCAATTCCCTGCTCTGCCATGAAACCTCACTGGGTGACCTTGAGTACGTAACAAAAGTCTTAGCCTAAGAAAACCCTGTGATATGTTTGCCTTAGGGTCACCATAACTCAGAAATGGCTTGAAGGCACACAACAATAACAACAACAACAACAACAACAACAACAAGAGGTTGCTCACTGGAGTGATTTAAAGGGAGCATACAATGCCCCTGTTGTGTCAGCTCCACTGGCTGCTAGTCTGCTACCAAGCAGAATTCAAAGTGCTGGCTTTAGCCTATAAATCCCTAAAGAGTTCTGGTCCAGCTTACCTGTCTGAATGCATCTCCCCCTATGAGCCAGCTAGAACACTAAGATCTACTGGGGAGGCTTTGTTCTTGCACCCACCGACTTTGCAGATGCGATTGGCGGGGACGAGGGACAGGGCCTTCTTGGTGGTGGTTCCTCAGCTAGGGAGCTCCCACCCCAGGGAAATCCCACCCCAGGGAAATCATATTGGCTCCCTCCCTAGCATTTAGGAAACAACTTAAGACCTAGCTATTTAAGAAGGCATTTGGTGAATGACAGAAACCGTCCTAAGCCGTCCTGAGTAGAGAAGAGACAGGATAGAAATACAATAAATAAATAAATAAATAAATAAATAAATACATACATACATACATACATACATACATAAATATGGAAGTAGTTAAAGATATCCATGGGATTGTGCAAGGCCTAAATGTTTTATGTGTTGTGTGTGATAGTTTTATAAGTTTAATGACTTTGATCTCTTATCATTGTTGTTGTTTTGATATGTGTTGTTTCGTATATGTGAGGCATTGAATTTTGCCATTGATTATGTTAGGAACTGATTTGAGTCCCCCTAGGGATGAGAAAAGCAGTATATAAGTGCCATAAATACATAAATAAAATAAACAACAACAACTGATGTGCTGCACTAGAGGTCTCCATCATAGCACTAATTAAAGGTTTAGAATGTTTGTTCTTGGAAGACCATTTGGAGAGTATTAGATTCCAACTATAATTTGTGGATTTATAAGATTTCAGAATGTTTACAAATCCTTATTGGTTCATCCTGAATTAGTGAAAAAATAATCTCAAGGTTAGAGATGGGTGAGCGTGGACTGGCTTGCCTCTGAATCAGCTTTAAGCTCTTTGATTCAGACTGGCTTGCCTCTAAATCAGAAAATTATTCAATTTAAAGAATGTTTAAGACAACAACCGTTATGAGCTTTTTCGACTATTTTTTCTGCAACAATAAGGCAATTCAGCTTCTACCACTCCATTCCCTAAGAGAGGAATTTTTTTTTGCACTGGGCTGCATTGCAGGCAAGGATCGGGAAGAATTTGATTCCAGTTTTGTCTTTTGCATTTACCCATAATTTCTAATGTTTTCATATCAAGCTGGAAAAACAATTGAGACATTTTAAATCAACGTGGAAGAAATGGGAAACGACAGCTTCATCTGTCCAGGTGAAGGGCTGTAAATGCCTTCCTTTAAAAAAGTCTGTTTATAAATTCACATTTGTAGTGCTTAATTAGGGTTGCCACATCTGTTGTTTTCCCCCCGTTTCCTGGCTAACAGATACAACACATTCCTCTTTGAGATCGGAATAATTGTACCTGTTCAATTTGCCTGATGCAGGTAGGAAATGGAGAGAATCTTGCTTCAGCGTGATTTGGAAGAATTCTCAAAAATTTGCAAATTTTCTCATATGCTGGATGGCAAGTACTTGAGATTTAGAACAACTGAATGAGAGAAAGTAAACAGCCATTCTAATATACAGGGGCACCAATGTTAGGCTGCACAACTCAGGCTAGAAGATACTCCATGATTATACCAAGCCACCTGCCATGTGTAACCTCTTCTTTGTGCAGTTCATACACTATACAATTATAGCAATATGAGTTCACTTTAACTACAATGGTTGTAACCAACCAAGTCCTGATATTTTTTTAGTTTAGTAATGTGTATCTAGAATCATAGAATCATAGAATCAAAGAGTTGGAAGAGACCTCATGGGCCATCCAGTCCAACCCCCTGCCAAGAAGCAGGAATATTGCATTCAAATCACCCCTGACAAATGGCCATCCAGCCTCTGCTTAAAAGCTTCCAAAGAAGGAGCCTCCACCACACTCCGGGGCAGAGAGTTCCACTGCTGAATGGCTCTCACAGTCAGGAAATTCTTCCTAATGTTCAGATGGAATCTCCTCTCTTGTAGTTTGAAGCCATTGTTCCGCGTCCTAGTCTCCAAGGAAGCAGAAAACAAGCTTCCTCCCTCCTCCCTGTGGCTTCCTCTCACATATTTATACATGGCTATCATATCTCCTCTCAGCCTTCTCTTCTTCAGGCTAAACATGCCCCATTCCCTAAGCCGCTCCTCATAGGGCTTGTTCTCCAGACCCTTGATCATTTTAGTCTCCCTCCTCTGGACACATTCCAGCTTGTCAATATCTCTTTTGAATTGTGGTGCCCAGAATTGGACACAATATTCCAGATGTGGTCTAACCAAAGCAGAATAGAGGGGTAGCATTACTTCCCTAGATCTAGACACTATGCTCCTATTGATGCAGGCCAAAATCCCATTGGCTTTTTTTGCCGCCACATCCCATTGTTGGCTCATGTTTAACTTGTTGTCCACGAGGACTCCAAGATCTTTTTCACACGTACTGCTCTCGAGCCAGGCGTCACCCATTCTGTATCTTTGTATTTCATTTTTTCTGCCAAAGTAGAATATCTTGCATTTGTCACTGTTGAACTTCATTTTGTTAGTTTTGGCCCATCTCTCTAATCTGTCAAGATCGTTTTGAATTCTGCTCCTGTCCTCTGGACTATTGGCTATCCCTCCCAATTTGGTGTCGTCTGCAAACTTGATGATCCTGCCTTCTAACCCTTCATCTAAGTCATTAATAAAGATGTTGAACAGGACCGGGCCCAGGACGGAACCCTGCGGCACTCCACTTGTCACTTCTTTCCAAGATGAAGAGGAAGCATTAGTGAGCACTCTCTGTGTTCGTCCACTTAACCAATTACAGATCCACCTCACCGTAGTTTTGCCTAGCCCACATTGGACTAGTTTCCTTGCCAGAAGGTCATGGGGGAGCTTGTCGAAGGCCTTACTGAAATCCAGGTATGCTACATCCACGGCATTCCCCGCATCTACCCAGCTTGTAGCTCTATCGAAGAAAGAGATCAGATTAGTCTGGCATGACTTGTTTTTGATAAATCCATGTTGACTATTAGCGATGACTGCATTTGTTTCTAAGTGTTTGCAGACCACTTCCTTAACAATCTTTTCCAGAATCTTGCCTGGTATCAATGTGAGGCTGACCGGACGGTAGTTGTTTGGGTCATCCTTTTTTCCCTTCTTGAAGATTGGGACCACATTGGCCCTCCTCCAATCTGCTGGAACTTCTCCCGTTCTCCAAGAACTCTCAAAGATGGTTGCCAATGGTTCCGAAATGACTTCCGCTAGTTCCTTCAATACTCTGGGGTGTAGTTGATCTGGCCCTGGGGACTTGAACTCATTAAGAGCGGCCAGGTATTCCTGGATGACTTCTTTCCCAATTTGGGGTTGGATGTCCTCCAATCCCTCATCCACTCCATCTTGCTGAGGTTGAAGACTCTCTTTTTGTGAGAAGACCGAGGCAAAGAAGGCATTAAGTAGTTCCGCCTTTTCCCTATCCCCTGTCAGCATTGCCCCATCTTCTCCTCGAAGAGGTCCTATCGCCTCCTTGTTTTTCCTTTTTCTACTGACAGAATGCAAGAGACAGTGTGGCATAGTAATTTGAGCACTGAATTGTGACTTTGGAGATCAGGGTTCAATTCTCCACTCAACCATGGAAACCAACTGCGTGACCTTGGATGAACCAAAGACTCTTAAGCTCCCAAAAGCCTTGTGATAGGTTCATTTTAGGGTCTCCACAAACACAAAATGACTTGAAACACACAACAACCACCACATTTAGAAGGAATTCGCTGACTTTGAACCAACTGTATTATGTCAGTTTTATGTACTCCACAGAGTAACTACAAAGATAAATTGGGGGAAAAGAGCAGCTTGCACTCACAAGACAAAAGACTGGAATGTACCATATATATTGCAACCAACAAAGTCCTGAAATTATTATACAAAAATGGCATTTGTGCATAAATGATATCGCAGGGAATCTTTTAACTATAATCTCACATGAGTAGCAGGAAAGGTCTGTGGACAATCAGCTCACGTGAAGCTTGAAGTCACCCCCTCCTCTTGCCCCAAATACTTTTGTTTTTGTAGGCAAAGTGATAGAGATTAAGTCTCTATTGAAAACATATAGAAGGGTGAATATGTTTAATTTATTTATCAACTCAATGGCACCTCCTAATCCTATCTGGGCTGAGGGAAGGCAAGCCTTGCTGATCCGGGCTTTCCAGCATATTGTCACTTTGTAAATAGGCTTAAAGCTGTACAGTAAAAATGGCCCTGGTTGCATTGCCAGTGGGGCATGTTGGCTTCCAGATAAACATCATTTGACTGGTGGCCTTAATTTCCTACCCTAAACGTGAAAGTGGAAGCTGAAAGGTCACTGCTACAAGTTCCAACATGAGCAGCCCCTCCCAGGTAAGAGAACACCATTGAACTTCCAGCTTACTTCATTAGCTCAGTAGTTTATTATTACATGACCCTGGGAAGCAATACAGATCACTACCAGCACTGAAAATTGCCAAGTTCAGAGATTGGAAACATTAATTCTTGGAGATGACATTTCCCAGAATCCCTCAGACAGCATTTCTAATTTTGACAAGGAATTCTGAGACTTGTAGTCCAAAAGAAGGGTTTTAAGCGTCCCAAAAGGAATACAATTTTGGGGGCCAGAGTTTCCAGTTAATACCATAATGAAATTGTATTAACTAATAACAAAGGCTACAGTGCTGTAGTTTATGTGGACATGGGCTCTAGTTTATGTTCAAAACCTAGAAACATTCAGGATTAATTAGTTATAACAATCGAATAAAACACATCGAAATAGTTTATAAATGCATGGGTTTGGATCATAGCTTTGTTGAGGAATGGAAGAAACAGCAGTGTATTCTCAAGCAGAGTAATTCGTACTTGCAAGCAGAAGGTGACCAACAACCAAGACCATACCACTAGAGACTAGCAAAGAAATAAAGCAGTCTGAAGTCTTCTTCCATATGATGCAGGCTTACTTAGTGATAGATAATAAAGGTTTCATAATAATTCCTGGTGTAAGGTGCTCTTGAAACATGGAGGAGAGAGAGAATTACAGACTACGAAAAGAAAGACAAGCCTCCCTCATACTAAATGCAGACTAATGGATGCAGTGGCTATACTATCTGGGGCTAATTGGAGCTGCAATTCAACAACATCTGGAGGGCAGCAATTTGTCCATCCCTGCTTTAAAAGGTATGTGGGGTGAAGAGGTTCACCTGCTGAAGGATCTTCCACCTCTTTGTAATACAGTGTCAATACACATAGCACCCTCAGACCACCCCAGGTTGTGGCAGCTTGGGCCTCATTAGTCCTCATTAGTGAGAAGGCTTATGGGAGTTGCAGTCCAACAACATCCAAAGGGTCACACATTCCACACTCTGTCCTAATGTATGAATTTACAGCACACCTTTTGAAGTATTTTAAAGTATTGAGTATCAATGCATTGCCTCTAGATCAGTGGTTCTCAACCAGTGGTTCGCCAGGTGCTTTGGCCTACAACTCCCAGAAGTCCCACCCAGTTTACCAGCTGTTAGGATTTCTGGGAGTTGAAGGCCAAAATATCTGGGGACCCATAGGTTGAGAACCACTGCTCTGGATGCTGGCACACTAAATATACTAATAGAGAATCCAAATGGAAGAAAAAACCTGTCATTAAAAATGCCTCTGAGCAGTGATGGAGGCAATACTTTCTAGTTCATTTGTTGATAGTGTAGTAGCACAATTTATCTCTGCACCCATCCCCACATAGCTTCTGAAGTATGAGGTGATCATTCAGTCACTGTAATATAAGTAGATAATATAAGTATATAACATCCATAAGTGCAACTGAAATGTCAAGTCATATTTAGAATTTAACAGCTTGCATATGCACAGAATACTATACAGATTGAGTATCCCTCACGTGAAATGCCTGGGTCCAGAAGTCTTTTGGATTTGTTCATATTTTGGAATACCTATAACTGCTTACCTTGGAGATGAGACTCAAATCTAAACATGAAATTCATGTTTCATATACACCTTATACACAAGTCCTGAAGGTAATTGTATGCAATATTTTAAATAATGTTGTGTATTAAACAAATTTGTGTGCACTGAATGATCAGAAAGCAAAGGTGTTACTACTTTGGCAACCTATGTGGGCAATTTCAGATTTTGGAGTATTTTAGATCTTAGAATTCTGGATACAAAATGCCCAGCATGTGATAACTGCTTTACAAATGAATAAAACATGGAGATTGGGGAGGGAGAGAAGAGAACAGAGCATTAAGTGACAACAGAAAGGTAAAATATAAATACGTGTGAAAGGACAAAAATGGGAATTTACTGTGGCTGCTGACTGAAATAATTTGGGTATTTCCTGATCTATAATCCTGGAGGCAGACTGTTCTATCAGTGAGATTTATAATCGGGCTAAACATGACCCAGATTAAGAGAAAATCTCTTGGCTGGCACAGAGGAGAATTCTGTGATGTTCAGCGATTAACTCAGATACACTATAAGGATCAGAGGGGATTTGACCATCAATCTCTTGTGAAAATGGCAACTCAGCATTACTATCTCAGGGACAGAGATAATGGAGTCATATTTTTTTCAGGTGCTTGGCAGGAGGTACAAATTCTAAACCTGCTACCATTCTTGACCCAAAGAAACTACCAAATAAAAGTAATACCAGTAATGTTAAAAGACTAAAGCTGTTGTACCCCAACCACAGTATTATTATTAATATTATGTTTATTTATACCCTACTTTTTTCTCTCCTGAAAGACTCAAAGCGGCTTACATTAAAAGCATTTCAATGCAATTTAAAATCTACAAATATGCAAACATTAAAACAGAATTAAATATCATTTGTATTTAAAAAATCAGTTAAAATCCATAAAAAACATATTCAAAACTAAAAACCACAGCATCCCCTGACTTGATCTTAAAAACCTTCTTCTTTAAAAGCCTGCCTAAATAAAATGGCTTTAGCCTGCCACCAGAAAGATAGCAGGGAGGGGGGCATTCTGGTTTCCTTGTGCAGAAGGGAGTTCCAGAGTTGAAGGGCAGCCGTTGAGAAGGAAGGCCCACTCTCTCGTTCCCACCAACTGAGCTTGAGATGGAGGTGGGACTGAGAGAAGGGCCTCACTTGAAGATCTCAGGGCCTGGGCAGGTTTGTACAAAGGGATGCAGTCAGTCAAATAGCCTGAATCTGAACCATCTAGGGCTTTGAAGATCATAACCAGTACTTTGAATTGTGACTGGAAACAGACTCGCAGTCAGTGGAGGTGCTGCAACAGGGGGTTGTTCGTTCCCTGTAGCCTGCCCCACCGAGCAACCTGGCTCCAGCTCTTTGGACTAGCTGAAGTTTCTGAGCAGAGGCAGCCCCATATAGAGCACATTACAGATATCCAGACAGGATGCGACTAAGGTATGTACCACCATGCCCAGATCTGTCTTCTCAAGGAACAGGCTCGTTGGCCTTCCTAGCCACTGCAGATATCTGTGCCTCCAGGTTCAACACTGAGTCAAGGAGCACCCCCAAACTGTGGACCTGTGTGAACCACATATTCATATCTCCATTAAAGATGGGCATGTATTCCTAACATGAGATATTCTTTTGTCTTCATCTCCAGCAACAGCATAGTATAGGAAATAAGCAGAGATGTCATTACTTAAAACCACCACATTATCAGCACAATTATCATCTTGTTCTCAGGTCTATGGGTTTAAATTTCACTTCCATGGCAAAGCGTTGGAAGCGACTAAATGAATAAACAACAACAAGACAGCCCAGTGGTCTCTAAGCCTGCATTCTAATCAGTGTTAAATAAAGTTGAGTCCAAATTTCTCAGAAGATTTTTTCTGAAAAGGGAAATAAGAATTTTCTTTTTCTGGTGCCTTAGAAGAAAAACTACCTTGTAATACCAATCATAATTTAATAACATTAAAAGAATGTACTTTAAGAAGTACTGCACATAGATATGTTGGAGGAGGGACATCAAAGTGATAACAAGTAAAACTGACATATGACTGCTCCTCGGTTCCTAATATAAGGCAAAATTTAATTTTATTGCCAGCTAGAATCAACTCATAGAAATCTGGCAAGTTGGAAGAGCAAGCCCTATTCAGTTCACCTTTAAGGGGGAACAGGCAGCTACAAGAAGGAGTAAGATTCAGCTTTGTTCTTGATGTACAGGTTTTAATCTGGTATCAATGAGGGTTTGCTAATTATCAGGATTCCCCTGTGTGTGAAACAAGATTTAGTCTTTTTCTCTCCTGCTGCAATCCTTATGAAAACCCATCCTAAGCTGGAATTTGCATTAAGAGCATATCCCACATTCGCCCAAAAGCAAATACAAGTGTTAGAAGAGAGGTTTCCCCTTGGGTTTCCATCAAGAGAGGCAAAGGTCAGATTTTTCCTTCGTGATGTTTGTGATTCTGTCCTGCTGATGCTATTTCCATTTTTACAAACTGACTTACTTAAATGTTCAGCTCCACTTCACATCGCAGGCATAGCCTCCAACATTATACAGATGAAATGCATAGCCAAGCCACATCAGAATGTGGTCAAGGTGACAAAGCCCATTATTTCGGCAAAATACATCAGTCAGGAGAAACTGCCACAGTTTGGTTTTGCCTGAGCCTACTGGGAACAGCAAGTCAGCATGATGCAGTGACAAGAACATTGGATCTGACTCTGGGACTAGGGTTTGGGTCCCTGTTCAGCCATGGAAATCCATTGGGTAATCTTGGGCAGGTCACATTCTTTTAAGCTTTTAAGGAAGGCAAAGGCAAGCCCCATCTGAACATATCTTGCCAAGAAACCCTTGTGATAGAGTTGCCTCAGGGTCATTATAAGACATAAATAACATCATGGTCCACCACAGTAACCAAGAGGAAAGGGCAAGATTTCACTCTGTTCTCTCTTCTCCTTCCTAGTTAGTTAATTGAGTACAAACTATTTTTGGACTTTGAACTCAATTTCCAGAAAGTTCAGTCAGCTGAGGACAAAGAGAAAAGTGGGAGGCAGAGAAAGAAACTGGGACAACTTAAAAGAAGCTGAAAAAAGGGAACAGCAGGGGATTTATCAGGATTGGCCCTGTCAAATTAGGACAATTGGAGGGTATGTGCACACAGTTTGGCTCTGAGAGACAAATATTGTTTCTAAATAGAAGAAACAGGTCAGGAAGAATGTCTTCAAAATGAAAATCCTTCAAAACCAAGTTCAGTATTTTTTACACAAAAATGCACAATGGCAAAAAGTGTCCCAAACCAGTAATGTAGGTAGCAGCGACCTCTAAAGCTTCTTTTGCAAGCCTTGACCCCTCCTCTCCCCCATCCCAGATTCCAGCAACATCCTTTTTTCCTGACCTAAAAATTGTGCCTTGCTTCTTGAAGCCTACAGAAACACAATTAGGTTTCCAACCACTCCTGCATGGTTTCATACTTTAAAATACCTTTAAAAAAAGGTATACTTTTTAAAAAAGCATTTGCATTTTAGTTTAGTTTGTAGTTAATTTTATTTTTCAATATTTGATTGTGTACCCCCTGGATAACTATGACTGCCCATTGCTGATATGAATGGATATTTAATCTTCTTTGCAGTTTAAGATCTCGCCCGCTGAATTATTCTAAGAATGCCGTAAATATGACAATAGATTACAAATCCATTTTGGTAAATTCATTTTTTAAAGTTCTAATTAGAATAGACCCCATGAATCAATGAAATACTTTGTAGGGGTGGGAAATAATAAAGTTTCTACCCAATTTATTCACATTCAAAATGGAAAGAAGATTTGAAGAAATCTGCATGTAGGAGAAAGTTAACTTGAGGGAAGGCTTTAAGCCCTTAGATGTTTAAAAATCCTCTTTTGAATCCTATTGAATTCAACCATGGCTCTTTCAGAACTAAGCGCCTTAGCCATTTTTTTTCTGGGCTCTTTACTCTTAACAGCCGGATGGAGTACAATGCTGATAATTGCTAACACTTTTGAATGTGGCCAATGTAGATGGGAATGGGAACTTTGCTTCACTTTGGTTTTGAATAACTTCCCAACCTCTGCCAAGATAAAATACCTGTCCATACTGTGCTTGTATAAAAGTGTCAGACAGAGCATCTGTCTCCTTATTTATGGACCTGGGCAAGCTGTTTGTGCAAGGCCTTACGCAATGTTGGGATTGTTGTTCTGCAGGCCAAGTTCCAACCTGACCTCTGAGTCCTTCCTGATCAACCAAAGGCAATGGAGCCACCTGGTGGCACTCGATGTAAAGCAAGGACATTCATACAGTGTGTGCTATTTCTGCTCCTGGCGTGCAAACACAAAACACATATTGTGTTAGATAGTATAGCAGTTTCAGGCTTTTCAGTGGTTTATGCCTCTCCAAAATGAGACTGCTAGTGGCACTAGCCATGATGGCAATGTACTTCCTTCAGTAGACCAGCTGCTGGGGAAATTGAACAGAAGCATATTGTTGAATTGATGCTTTGCTGATGTGCTTCCCATAGTAACTGATTGGCTACTATATGAATATAATGCTAGCCTGATCAGCAATAATGATTAGTATCTCCAATGTCAGTAGGGTTATTTATCTGCTTTGCATCTGAACTATAAAGGAGCTATCCAAGGTGCTGAATCCTGTTTCTTCAGCAGGGGGAGTATCTTGGACATCTCATTTAAAGTTTAGATTAAAACCCAAAGAGGAATCATTACCCTACGTTCATGGGAACTTCCAGAACAGACTGCTAGGTAAAAATTCATTCTTATCCAGAAGGATTCATTATATGCTCTAGAGTTATTTTTTCTCCTTAAGTACATTTTAGAAATCTACTAGTACAGACACTGTTTCTATAGTAAATATTATTCATGTCTTTTTATGCTGTAATGTATATTTAACTAACTCAAAACTCACTGAATTATTTGGCAGTCAGAATGATGTTAATCACTACAAGCAGTTGCTCATTGTAGTAATGAAGAGTGTTAGAGGTTGCATAAAGAAAGATTATCCTGAAGAGAGAACATGAGACAGTCACAATTCAAGAAAAGGAATGAAAGAGAACAATTGAAAGAGAGGATGAAATAGAAGAAGAGAAGTAAACTGTTGGATTCCTGACCCTACTCCCACTTGCATATATTACTTTAGAAAATTTATCAGATATTCAGTTTCCTAATCTTAAAGCAGGAAAATATCACTAATAATGATGAAGACAGGTATATCCTGAAACATTCACATAATGTAGCCAGAAGAAATAATTTTTATATGTGAGAACAGAGGGAGAGGTACTGTTTGTGCTAACCTTAAGTCCATTTGAGGCTTTCAATGTCTTCAAAATTTTGTGTCCAAACAGTTCCAGATCACCAGCCTCTGTAGCAACCATACAGCTGTAGGACACATCAAGGCTATGGCTGATGCCAGCAACTGGGTTAGCAGTTGGCAGTTTAGTCAAGATTAGCAAACTGAGGCAGTTATACTATGACTTACTAGAAAAAACAACAATACTTGGAAAGGTAGAAGGTGATAGGAAAAGTGGAAGACCACATTCCAGACGGATAGACTCAACCAACGAAGTCACCACCTTGAATCTGCCAGACCTGAGGAAGGCTATTGCTAATACAGGCACTTGGAGGCCTCGCATTAATAGGATCACCATAAATAAAATCTAACAACAGTTAAAAACAACATCAAAGCCATTTGGTGTCTATTTGCCAAAGTCCTTAATCCAGCAGCATAAACTCTGCTGATTCTCTTCCTCCTCATTATTGCTGCCTGTTTACCTCAAAAATCTCAAAAAATTAATACAAAGTTTTCTATTTGCCCGCTCTTGTCTTTCTGGGCAGTGGTACTTATTTGGGAAGAAAAGACAATTGAATAGTCACTAGTGCACTAGTGCCTAGAACTTGGAAGAAACTGGTAAGAAATAAATAGTTACTTAGAATAACTACTTTCACCAGTAACTAAGGGCCCTTCTACAGAGCCATTTAACCCAGAATATCAAGGCAGAAAATCCCAAAATATCTGCTTTGAACTGGGTTATCTGAGTCCACACTACCACATATTCCAGTTCAAAGCAGAAAATGTGGGATTTTATTCAGCTGTGTGGAAGGACCCTAAGATATAATCATGTTACATTACAATTCTAACTTGATGAGGGATAACTTGATTCCAGGCATGTAGCCGGGGGGGGGGGGGGGTCTTGAGGGGCTTAAGCCCCCCCCCCCCCCGAAATTCTCATGATGGTTTGCGAAAAGGCTTTACTGGTGCAATATTTCAACTGTTATGTTTATTCATATCATGATCTGATCACCATACTCAATATATCCCATATGCATGGGGGTATTGGGGTAACGATACAAAAGGTTTGCTAGGCGACCCTCTTTCACTCAGACTCAGCCCCCCCCCCCGAAACTCACCCCCCCCCAAAACCCCCCCTGAAAAAAAATTAGCCCCCCCCCTCCCAAAACGAAATCCTGGCTACGGGCCTGCTTGATTCCCTTTGTTGTTTAACTGTTAACCTTTTAGGTCCATTTATATTACAAGGAGTATTATCTCTAAGCACTGGAGATGGAGGAGAATCATATGGTTCAAGTGCAGGAGAGGTGTTGAAGCAGTGATGGGTTCTTAGCATTCAGATACTATATTTTTTAAAGTAAAGAAAATACAACTATTGTAGTTACCTTTAAGAAACATGATCATGAATCTTACTCTTTTAAAAATAATAATGACAATGCTATTTTATGTTAGTTTATTCCATTTTATTTAATACAGTAGAGTCTCTTTTATCCACCATAAACTGGCCAGCAGAACGTTGGATGAGCAAAAATGTAGGATAATAAGGAGGGATTAAGGAAAAGCCTATTAAATGTCAAATTAATTTATGATTTCACAAATTAAGCACAAAAACATCATGTTTGACAACAAATCGACAGAAAAAGAAGTTCAATTCACAGTAACGTTATGTAGTAATTACTGTATTTATGAATTTAGCACCAAAACAGACAAGAGTTCATTTTTTCTCCCACCCTGGATATTTTTCCAGGTGGGAGGCAGACTATTGGATAATACAGAACGTTGGTTAAGCGAAGGTTGGATAAGTGAGATTCTACTGTATGTTAATTAACATGCCAACAAATAGAAAAATATATAAGCAAGTAAACCACAGGATATATTACATAAACCCCTTTAGGCTAAGATGTAACTATCAATTGCAACTGAAACAAATGGGGAGAACAGCGCAATGAGATGAAAAATCCACTATTTAAGGCAAAAACTTTTAAAACATACCTGAATAATAACACCAACATGGCAGAGTTTTCTAGCTATTTGTTTATCTATATATGTCAGAGCACTTGTACAATACTGACTTCATTGCAGAGAAAATATATTCAAAGGCACATCATCATTTTATCAGTATGTACTCCAATAATGAAGTGATAAAGATCATTTTCCTCTTCCAAAGATCTGAATAGCACCTCAACAACTGTCCCAGACAAACTTTAAGGCTAGATATTTTATTTATAAATCCACAAAACTACATTTTTTTATTCCCACTGCTAAATTGATGTTGTCTGAGAAGTCTACCAATATTATCCTAGTAAAATATGAAATAGTATTAATATATACTATATCATTTTTGCCATCATTGGGAATCTGACTAGTGGCATAATGTAGCAATATAAATGACTTGTAATATTTCATATGGCTTCTTACATTCAGGCTTCAATTAATTTGAAACATGGTGCTGGATAAGAGTTCTACTGGAAGTCTAGACTGCCAAAAGTACAAATGAAAGATTCTTAGAATAAATCAAGCATGAACTATCCTTCGAAGATAAGATGACTATAAGATTTTTAAGAAAAACACTATAAAACAGTACAAAATAAGTGTTGGAAGTGTGAAGTTCAGACAGGAACTTATTTCCACATGTGGTGGACATGTGGAGTAGTTAAGAAATATTGGAGAGACATTCAGGAGAAAATTCAGAAAATATTGTACGTATTTTTTTTTTACTGGGAATGTTGGACATAGAAAAAGAGAAAAACAAAGAGATATTTTTATTTTCTATAGTGAAAAAAAATATGAAGATAATTATATAGTTAAAGAAAAGACTCAAGGAAATAGTTGTTCCGGGAGATAGTAGGTGAGAAAGGGGAAGAAGAGAAGAAGAATCAGGACTATTTGAAAGGACGTTAAACACACCCCGTGAAGTAGATGAAAGCAATCTTCCTTCCTTCCTTTCTTTTTTCTTTTTCTCTTTTTCTCCATATTCCTCCCCAGATACCCCCTTTCTCTTTTCATTTGTGTTAATAAAAAGTATTTCAAAAAAAAAGAAAAGAAGATAAGATGACTAAACTGAGGCTGTCATACTTTGGATATATAATGAGACAATGTGGCTTCTTGGAAAAGATGAAAATGCCTGACAAAATAGAATGCAATAGGAAGAGCGGAAGACCATACTGCTGATGGATTGATTCAATTAAGAAATGCACAATCGTGTGTTTACAAGACCTGAAGAGGACAGTTGATGATGAAGACTCTTGGAAGGTTTTGATTCTTAGGGTCTTCATAAGTCAGAATTGATTAATTGGCAAATAACAGCCTACAAAATGGTAATCTCAAAATCCTGGCTATTATTAACACACACACACACACCCCACACACACAAATCTTTATTATGGTCATAGACCAGTATGTGGAGGAAGGATTGCAGTCTCATAAAAACATTGTACAGTGAAATCTAAAAAGTGAGAAAACAGAGGTATGTTTAAGGCTAAGGCACAAAACCATTTAGAAAAGGGGAAGGGACTAGCAGGGGTTGGAGAGGGAGAGAAATTGATGGGGGTAACAGCGCTCCATGCAGTCAAGCCGGACACATAACCTTGGAGGTGTCTGTGGACAACGGTGGCTCTTCGGCTTAGAAATGGAGATGAGCACCACTCCCCAGAGTCAGACACAACTGGACTTCATGTCAGGGGAAAACCTTTACCTTTATCTAGGAGCATTCAGGGCACAAGTCTAGGGGAGTGGGGGAGGGCACTAATTTATATTTCAGTTGGTTGATGGTTAGATTGCTAAATTTTGGAGCCAGTCATCACCTGGTAAATTTTAAGTGCTGCAGCACAGAACTTGGCAACATTATGGGTTATAACTGAATTGGCACCTGAAAGCGGCAGGGTGGTGTAGAATTGTCCTGAGTGACCTGGGTTGTTGTATATCAAAGGTAAGATGAGTTTAGATCAAATGTCCCTGTATAACAAGCACTGGAGGAGCAAGTGTTCAGTTGTTTCTATGTGACCCGAGTCACAAGGCCAGAGTCTCTCTGGAAATGGGTTCTTCTGGTGTTGGCCCTTGAGTACAGCTGATGAAAGGCATGACATCAAGCCAGGGTAGAGACCCTCCAATGACTGGGAACCTCTAGATTTGTTAAGTATACCATAGGGGAGACGATATAGCTGCTGTCTTAGTTGACAATGGAGGTTGGGATGGAGGCTAGATCTAATTGATGCTCTGTGTCTGTGATACATTGCTTGATGAGTGCTTTGGCTTAGGTGTATTCCATACTGAGTAGCAACCCTGGGGAGAAGCCCAGTGATGAGATTGTAGTTGCTACAGCCTGTTTCCATATAAACTGGAAGTCATCTTTCATGGTTAATGGGGCAAGACCAAGGGGAGCACGGGATATTCTGAGCCAGTAGTTGAGTATGACCACCCACACCCTGTCCTCCACTCTCATGAAACATGTCTCCAGTTGCAGGATGGCATTGGAAATGCATTTTGGTACTTGTGGGGCTGATCTCAGAAACTCTGACTGTACCAGCTCTAGTGGGGCAAAATTGGAGAAGGGACCTGGCTGGGCACTATACAGGAGTTGTGCTAGTGGCTTGGCTTCAAGTAGTTTGAGTGCTGCCGGTATGAAGCAGTCTCTAGTTGACTTGAGGTATTTTAAAATGGCAATTGAACTCCTCTGCACAGTGTCGCCTATGTGGTTTCTTCTGCTACTGTTGGATTGGAGGACTACTCCCAAGTATTTGAAGCATGGGACCTGCTTGATTTTATGCTCCAGGGGTGACTCATGTTTTTTTTTTTTTTGCAAAATCCAGGATTTTGGTTTTATTCTAATTAAGTTGGAGTCAGGCATGTAGCCGGGGGGGGGGGGGGGGCTCGGGGGGCTTCAGCCCCCCCCCCCCCCCCAAATTCTCATGGTGGTTTGCGAAAAGGCCTTACTGGTGCATTATTTAAACTGTTATGTTTATTCATATCATGATCTGATCACCATACTCAATATATCCCATATGCATGGGGGTATTGGGGTAATGATACAAAAGGTTTGCTAGGCTAGACCCTCTTTCACTCAGACTCAGCCCCCCCCCCCCCAAAAAAAAAAAGAAATCCTGGCTACGGGCCTGGTTGGAGTTGATCTGCTTTGCAGTTTTGTGTTAGTCCTCTCAGTGCCAATGGGTGTTCATCTGCCTAAAGTAAAGGTGGAAATATGTCTTCCTGACAGTTTTGGGGAGTGGAAATCCATGTTGTGAAGATAGTCCACCATGGAGTCAATATAAAAATTAAATAGTAGAGGAGCCAAGATGCAGTCTTGCTTGGCGCCTTTTTGTTCCAACTGACTTGGTGAGGTGGCCCTAAGGGTTGCATCTTATTTTCAGTGAGGTCCCTTCATGAAGTAGGCATATTAGGTGAAGTGCTTGGTGATCAATTGTAGACCTCGAGAGCTGCTTTAAAGTCAATGAAGGTGACATAGAGTGAGGATATATTTTTGAAGGAGTATTTTTCAACAAGATGTTGCAGTACCAGACATCGGTCTATGGTGGATCGACCTTCCCTGAATCCAGTTTGCTCCTCAGCAAGTAGGCTTTCTTGTTCGAGCCAGTCCTGGAGTTTCCATTGAAGATGTTTTGCATATAACTTACTGATTGTATTGAGGAGGCTGGCTAATATTACTAGTTTCTGCACCCCCTGATGGTACAGGAAAAGTCAATAATATGTATTATTGACCTCTTTATCATGATATATGCGGACAAGGGAAGTTGATGTCCTGAAAGACAGACAATAACATCACACTGAAACTTCCTATGGTTACCTTCTAGTAAAGGACGGGTAGCAAGGAAACTACATTTTGCCTTTTTGTTGGTGACATACATAGGGTAAATAGAGATGCCCCTTACATACTTACCTTTTCAGACACCTAGGAAAGATGGGGGAATTTGTCAATCATATATTTTGGTGGGTGTTTTGTTTTTTGGGGGTGTTTTTTTTTTTTTGCATTCCCACATTATTTTTTATTTTCAGTACATTTTGACTAATGTAAAATCAATTTACATGATTGTTTTAAAGCCATTTCTAGAGATATAATACAATTTTATTCATTATTTTCACTAACATACACATCATGTGTGCCCTTTTCTCTTAACACATGCATTGTTATACAACAGTGGTTCTCAACCCGTGGGTCCCCAGGTGTTTTGGCCTACAATTCCCAGAAATCCTAGCCAGTTTATCAGCTGTTAGGATTTCTGGGAGCTGAAGGCCAAAACATCTGGAGACCCACAGGTAGAGAACCACTGTTATACACACAGAAGAATTCAGAGCAGTGCAGCTAAGAATGAGTAATTGCATTTTGGCTGGCCTGTTGATTTAGGAAAAGATAAACAGATTTCTTTCCCTTCTCTAATTACTAGCAGATTGCTTGTTACATATTAGGCCAACTATGTGTGATGTGGGAGATCTGTGATTAGATCTCCCAAATTAACAGCAACAACACCTGAAATATATCAACAGGGATGTTGGCAGAGAAGAGCCAGGACTTTTCAAACACATTCTTCCTGCTGGTTTTCAGATACAAATCCACTTTTTCCCTGTTTCTGTGTCTTGCAATGGAAAAAATACCTGAAAAGGGGCAGCTGAGGAGTGGGACAGAATTTTGATACTAGCATTGGGTTTATCCTTTTCAAACAACCTCTGACTGTTACAGCTTTGTGGAAGGAGAATTATAGTGTCCCCTAAGCAACATTTCAAAGTTGGAGGGCATGTTCTTTCAAGAAAGGTGAGTCAGTCACACAGATTTATGTGTAATCTGTACTTTGATCCTTAGATACTTTGCACAGTTAGTTGTTTGTTGGAGAGAATGAAGGCGTGGAAGAACTAACATACAAACACTAGTTGTAAAATCTTGACAAGTGCTGAACGCTAAGCTGGAGGCCACACAGTCTGCACACAGAAAAACAGTCCCCAAACTTGGCTGTAATAAGTACACTTTGATGCTTCAGTTTGTGCAGTTTCCAGCTTTGCATAAACCGTTTCCTTCGACACTTAAAGTGACAGTCATGAGAATTCACCCCAGGAAACATCTCATTGACTGTAATAAGCAACGGCCACTTTACAGGCTCCTTTTAAAAAATACTGCACAGCAATGAATATTGTATGCCAATCACTGGCCTTTTAAAAGGAGCCAATTGAAAGACATAATTTCTGCAGAAGAATTAGGACACTCGCAAAAATGTCAAGAGGATCACATTCAAAGTTATAGAGAAGACAGAAAGAAGCCTGGTGGAATGGAGCGTAGTCTTGAGCCATTCTGTTCAGTAATATTGGAAGGTTGCTATGGGAAACTGCAAAATGCAAACCCAAAGCTTGTTTTGTAAGACAAGCAAGAAAGCATGATACATCAATGATGGCTATATGTCTCTTTCAGGGCCATTTTGCCACTTCTTCAATGGTATATTTTTTAGAAAATGTATGTGCTGGAATGAGTTATGAAACTTTAGTTTTATTATAGTTTTAATTTCCTTTTAAAACTACAATACAAATACATAGCAGTAGTAAAAAGGTAAAGGTTGTCCCCTGACATTAAGTCCAGTCATGTCTGACTCTGGGGTGTGGTACTCATCTCCATTTCTAAGCCGAAGAGCTGGCGTTGTCCATAAATACCTCTAAGGTCATGTGGCCGGCATGACTGCATGGAGCGCTGTTATCTTCCCACTGGAGCGGTACCTATTGATCTACTCACATTTGCAAGTTTTTGAACTGCTAGGTTGGCAGAAGCTAGGGCTGACAGCGGAAGCTCACGCCGCTCCCCGGAATCGAACCTGCGACCTTGCGGCCAACAAGCTCAGCAACTCCGTGCTTTAACCCACTGCGCCACCAGAGGCATACTAAATTTATTCTACTCACCACAAATATAGACAGAAAGGAATATAATATAATATAATACCCCAAATAAAAATAAATAACAATGAAATGACTCTACTTAAGTTGATCTCCCACCTTCCATAATCTAAATCTACAAAATTCTTAAACTTCTCCTTACCAACAAGATAAACTACTTTTCCAGACGAAAACATTTTTTTTCATATATATCAGTCTTCAAATATTTTGGGTGGAATAGTTCCGTTTGACTATTTCAGAGAACTTCAGGATTCATTTCTCTTTTGTGGGGAGAACTGTGGATTTCCACTTTTGAGCACACAACATTCTTGCAGCTAATTTCATATTATGAATGACCTTAAATATATATTGTACTTGGCTTTATGACCATCAGATCCTCTGAAGATGCCAGCCACAGATGCAGGTAAAAAGTCAGGAGAAAATGCTGCTATAACATGGCCATACAAACCACACAACACTCCAATCACCCTAAACTTTGTACCATTAAATTTTTAATGGAAAATCCTGAACAGGAAAAAAAATCTGGCTTCAATTGTGTTCTTATTTCAAGAATATCTTGCATCAATTTTCATGAAAGTTAGGCTTATAAGAATGAACATACCACTTTGTTATGGATACACAGGCGAAGATCCATGGGAAGGGTTGTTTCAGTTTGTATCTTCTTTTGGCCCATTGAATGGGGAAGTATTAAATGCAGCAATATTTTTAAAGCTAAATAGGTATGAAGCTGAACAAGGCTGTCATGGGAGATTGCTATCAGCTCTTTGTCACATGCTTCCTTCTTATTTACCATGGATAATGGTTCATTTTTTTCCATCACTTCTCAACAGTCAAACAACACCCTTACTTTGTACTGTTTCGCTCTATGTGGAGATGGGGAATTATTACCCCTCCTCTTCCTTTTCCTTTTTTCATTGATATGTCCATGCTTGGTCTAATGCCCTTGCAGTTCCAGTCCCTCTCAGAACTGAAAGGAGCTACATTTTAATTTAGTCCACATGCATGTAAAGGTTGGGTAGAGAAAATGTGACCCCTAATGCCATTTTTACAACTCTTGGTATTTCTCAAGTCTCTAGACTCTTTGTCAGGACCCAGATTTCAGGGCCTGGATTACGGCGCCCAAAACCAGGGCCACTGACAATAAACACTGATAAGACACCTATGGCATCTGACCCTGAGAGGAAATGGCTGATGGATTTGGCGGGTGTATTCCGTGGGTTTCGCGCTTGGCGGGAATTTTTCCTTTGAATATGTGGGAGGGTATAAAAGGAAGTGCAGGCTGCTGCCCGGCACTCTTGGCTTCTCGTATGTCAACGGATGCTATAGTAAAAGTTTCCAGTGATACCAGAACGTGTCCTGTGTCTTCATTTGGGAGCAGCTATAGTGAGCTGACACTCTTCCAATTTGTTGTTTTTTGGCTCTTTTTCAACCACAGAACCACAAAGAAGGGTTCAAACAATGGTTGAATGCATCAGTTTTGCTTTTCTCAGTGTTCCCGGTCCTCCCTCACCACTTGAATAGAGAGTAGACATTTGCTATGGGCTACAGGTTATCTACCCTAAATTTGCCTGTAATCCTTACAATCATATACAATTAAGTCAGTAGTATTTTCCCAAATTCCAAATAAAGTCAGTGAAGTTGTGTGAGAGTAGTTTAAGGTAACTAAGAGTGAGAGATGAATTTTGAGGCAGCAATCCATAGTTAATTCCTGCTTTGTGACTTAGTCTTTTAGTTACAAAGTTACACCAAGAGATTAGACAGAGAAATAGTGTGTCTTTGGACTATCCACAGAGATACATGGTTCACCATTTAAACCTTGATATGCTTCCTTTTTCTTTAAAAGATTAAAAATATGACTACCAGGGAAAACCCTCCAAAGGTGGCATTCAAAAAACCACAAGACATAATAAAACAGTAGAAATAAATAATAAATAGATGCCAAATGAAGGTAAGCTAATTGTATGGTAGAGGCTGTGAATGCTTCTTCAAAAGAGGATTTTCTTTTAAGTCCACACAGCCAACTGGTGCAGTATCTCCTGGTTTGTGAATTTTTTTGTGAAGGTTGCTTGGCCACACATGTCCCAGTTGTCATCCTTGAAATGTTGGAGGGTATTGGAATTCACTTTGGCCTAGAGGGGAGTGTGCTTTCTCCATCAATGTTTAACATTTACACAAATGATCTGCCACTGCCAGAAGAGACGAGTTTCATCTATACTGACGATTGTGCCATCACCACGCAAGCAGGGAGATTTGAAATAGCTGAACAGAAGCTCTCCGAAACTGTAGGTGCTCTTGCTACCTATTACCAGGAAAACCAGCTGATTCCTAATCCATCTAAAATGCAGACATGTGCTTTTCATCTTAAGAACAGACAAGAATCTCCAGCTCTGAGAATTACCTCAGAAGGAATCTGACTGGAGCATTGCAGCACACCAAAATACCTGAGAGTCACTCTGGACTATGCTCTGACTTACATGAAGCACTACTTAACTATCAAGCAAAACATGGGTGCTAGAAATAATATACAAAAGGTGATTGGCACAAGCTGGGGAATCACAACCAGATACAGTGAAGACATTTGCCCTTGCGCTTTGCTACTTTGCTGCTGAATATGCATGCCCAGTATGGAATACATCTAACAATATTAAAACAATGGGTGTGGTTCTTAATCAGGCATGCCACAATATCACAGGGTTTCTCCGCCCTACACCACTGGAGAAATTATACTGTTTAGCCAGTATTGCACCATCTGATATCTGCCGGGAAGTAACACCAAATAATGAAAGGACCACGGCATTGACATCTCTGGCCCATCCTCTGTTTGGAAATCAGCCAGCATGCCAATGACTTAAATCAAGAAACAGCTTCCCAATATCTACAGAGCTACTCACAGGAACACCTCAGCAAGTGAGAGTCCAAAAGTGGCAGGTAAAAACCCAGAACCTGAATGGATGAGAAACTCCCTCCTGGGGACACAGAAGACTAGGAGACTTGGAAGGCACTGAACAGACTGCACTCTTGTACCATGAGATGCAGAGCCAATCTTTAGAAATGGGGCTATAAGGTGGAGTCCATGACATTTGAGCGTGGAGAACAACAAACCACAGAACACTTACTTCAATGCAGGCTGAGCCTCGCCACATGCACAATGGAGGACATTCTTACACAACACCAGAGACACTTGAAATGGCCAGCTTCTGATCAAAGGAAATTTAACATAATGCCATTTATAACTTTGTTTGTGGTTCTTATACATTATAACTACATTCTCAATTTTCTTCTGACACGATAAATAAATACATATAATCCAGTTCAGAGCTGATAGTCTGGATTTTATATGGCAGTGTAGAAAGGGCCTAGGCGAAAAAAAGTGGGGAGGTGGATGTAGAGATGTGTTGTAAAAAAGGGCTTTATTATTAGCGATTTTGTTAATTGAAGTTTCTATGTAATGATGTGGCCTGATGGATATCAGCTGGTACTAAATTCTACAAGCAATGGGCTGCTGTTAAACAGGTACTGTTGCTAGTGCCAAATTGAGTTATTTATTGTATATACTTTAAACAGTAAAGGCAAACGCTTCTGTGCAGCAGGCAAACAGGTTTTTATTTTAGAAGCTTTGCCTCATGTATCTCCTCTTTTTGCAAGCTCCAATTAAGATTTTCCCCATTTATTCTCTGCCGTGTTAAGCTAGAGCTCACATTTTAAAGTTATTTCAAGGTAATAGCTTTGAATAGAATTTTCCCTGGGAAAATGCTCCCAATTTTTTTTACTTTGATCTACAGAGAAAATCATAGGTATTATGGCCTCAAGGGTTCAATACAGATCTGAGAAGTGTTTCAGTGTTCATGGATCAACACGGATGAAATGCATTTGCAGCTCTGTTTATTTAATGCCTCTGCTGAACAAAAATCAAGGACAGTGAAGTCCAATCATGTAATTACTTCAAATCAGTAATCATAGCAGCTGCATGTTGTTAGGAAGAACAGAAACTTTTCTCTATGGAAACAGTTTCTTCTCCTCTAGACTTTTTAATCTTTTTTTTAAAAAAAAAATGTCAAATTTTGGCAAGAGGAGATTCTACTTATTCCCTTTAGTTTTTTGGCTGTCCTCCCTTCTCAGCAGGAATTTGGTATGGTCTGGATGATACCCCGTCTGTTTTCACTCCTTTCCATTACCAGTCGGTACTGATAATTTTATATGTATGTGGGTTTTCTTTAAAAAGCCAAAATCAAACCCTCTTCTCCCATGAGCCAAGGCACGGAAATGTGAACAGAGCTGTAGAAATCAACAGCCAAAAAGGAAATAAAAGAATTCTTAAATTAAACCTGAGCCAAGTTTATGTTTGGACCAAGTGCAGTTTCAGCCACTGGAACTGAGCATACGCATGTGCATAAGCAGAAGGACTAATGCAGGAGAAAAGTTTCTTCCAAGTGTTTTGCTACTCAGGTGAAACTGTTCACTTTGCCATGGATCTGCTTGCTTTTTAGATAACTGAATCACGTCACTGAGCCAACCCTCCAGTTCAAGCCTGGCATAAGCTTCTCTTAGCTTCATTATCGCCACAGCTATTGATACCCCCCGCGCTCCTCCCGGTCTGCTACATCCATCCTATACTACTGCCTTCTCTATGTGTGTAGGCTCTTTCCTTACAGATATAGCCCCAAACTCACTTTGTAGGGGGGCCAAGCCCCACTGAATGCAACAGGCTTGCTTACAAGACCCTTGCTGCCAATCTTGTTTGGGAATCCTCAGAGAGCTGCCCTGGCTGCTTCACTGTTAATGCATTATCCTGACAAATGATTTTACTTCTGTTCCTTGACAAGGTCTGCTACAAGCTGTGTTCATGTTGAAAGAGGAAGCATTAAGTCTGCTTTCCAGCAGCAGGCAAACAGGAAGTCAACTTTTCATGTACATCTGCTGTCCTGCCTAATTCTTTCTTCCCTGAACCCTCCCGCTGAGCTCTGTGCTCTTTATATGATGGTTTTAGCAGATAATAGCTTTTCGGCATGTTAAAACCACTTGCATTAGAGGACATTTGATGAAAGTTTCCAAGTTTAGCTGAATCCTGTTAAAGGAACAGCTATAAGCCCTAGAAAGCACAGTTATATTTTAAAGTGGACAGCAGTAATCTTGTAGGAAGCTCTTAGTGACTACTGGGTAAGGTGCATTTTAGCCGAAGCATGTGTGTGTGCTGTTGTTGTTGTTAAGAAACACATCTATGTGAAAGCAGCTCAAAGGCATGGCCAAACTTTTAATTTCTCCCTGAACTGCATTAACTGAAGTTAATACAAGAAAAGCAAAAACAATCCTTTATTAAAGAGCCACACGTTTGGAGATGCTGTGTGTTTTGGACGTGACACAGACATCTGACTGGAAGGCTGCCTAATGTACTGTTAGAGACATATAATCAACAGATGGAACTCCGGGTCACAGCTCTTAAATGAAGTGAACACAAGGCCATTTCTCCTTTGGAGACTTAAGCTGGCTCGTGATATTAAAAAAAATAGAGCACAAACAAAATTGATTCTTTTTTGGACAAGGAAGCCTTAAATGATAGGGCAGGCAGGGGCCTTCCGTATCACAATATCTAGGAACAAAATTGATTGTTCCAGAAAAGGGAAAGAAGGAAAAGATGTGACAAATTCCAGCCTCTCGAGGATGCTGACCTACAGGTGACAGTCTTAATATCTGATTACCACAATTCACTTTTTGAGCTGCGAATTTGGAGTATGAGGTCTGCCTTTTAGTAAGCCAGGATATTTCTAGAATGATAAAAAATGGCTAACTGTTGTTGTAAAGATGCTGACTAATGATTATGAGATGTAGCAGATATTATATGTAGAACAGTTTTTTTCTTCTTTTTTTTTTTTTGGACTGCAGTTCTCAGAATGTCTTATGGGGCTGGTGGGGCTTCTGTAAATAATCCCCCCCCCCCAAAGTAATTTCCCCATCCCTAGGCAAAAAGTACTCATGGGCCAGTCCTTAGTACTTCACAAAGGATTGGCCCAAAAGGTAGCCAAGCCACACCTGACCAAACCAGCTGTGGTGCCACATTGGGATCCACATAGTCCATAGTCAGGCTGAGATCACATCAGCCCTGCTAGACCATCACATCACTCTCCATTAACCCAACGATGGCATCAGTGTTCCCAGGCAGACATAAACCTCCATGTGAGGTCCTGGACATCACAGACACTCTATTCTGACATCAGGAGAGGTGACCACATGACAAGAAAGAAGGAGTGGCAGATCTTTTCTCCTTGTTTCTGTTGATGTGATAATGGTGCACCCATGATGGCCATGGACTCACTCCTAGTTCTGTGTCTGCCTGAGAGCAGTGGCATGAGGACTATCCATGAAGAGCACAGGGAAAAGGTGATGGCACTGGTGTCCCATCTGCACAGCTAATTGGACCCAATTTCACTGTCCAGATAAGCCCAAAGGTGTGGAATCCACTAGCCATGACTTTGTCCAAATGGGGCAAAACTCTGGGTTTAACTCTGTAAGTGAATGTCATGGGAACATCCAGAAGTGACTTTGATGTGAGTTTGGGTTTTCTTGATGATGTCCACTACACTCAAGCAACAAAGAAGGAACAAAGGTAGAAAAGACAAAGCCTTTATTGCATAACATCTGGAATATAGCACATCCAGGAAAGAAATCTTGCCTGAGGGTTTACAAAAGTCACCCAGACAGGCTCCTGTAGCGTGGACTGTGAATAAAATGCAAGAAGGTAGCAGGTTCACTGCCTTCTAAGGCATCAGTTTTGCATATATCCACACCATTAGGAATACATTCAACTGGTGCAAAACAGTATGTAATGAAGAATGCAAGGACTGAAAATTGATAGTCTGGAAATCCCATAGCAAAACATCTATAAATATTGTTATCAAATATTGCTAGTTCTGGAATGGGAAACTTTTATGGAATTAGCTGAAAAATGGAACATGTGCCTTTAGAAAATCAGCTTGTGCAAAATAAGGGAAGAAACTCAAATAAAAAAAATTATTTACAGTATTTCTATACCACTTTTCTCACCCCTAGGGGGACTCAAAGGAACAACAGGCAACAGCACATGCGTTGCTTTCTGGAGAGGAGACTGCAGTATTAATTACCAAGTGTGTTGAACTTGGTGGAATGTGTTCTACTCCATTTATCTGGATAGTGCTCTTGCAAGGTGTACATGCCTTTTTAGTCAATAGTGGAGTTGAAAGCCTGGCATTTACCACCTTGGATAGGAAATACTGCTTCCTATAATTGGGTTGGCAGGAGTATTACAGGGATGCAGTTTAAACTCATTACAACATTCACATATATCACAAAGGAGAAGAGACAAAAAGAGAATTGTAGACGTTCTATCCTGTTCTTTCTTAGCTGTCATCACTTCAATATGGAATTGCTCACTAAATGACCTTTCAAATATTTTGGAATGATCCCAGTAAAGGAGTCCTAGGAGATGTGGATTTTCTGCAGTTGTGGAATATATGATTAATTGTTTAGGGGAGGGAAAGACATGTGTGGAATCATCAAACAATTATCTGTGCCAAAGTATGTTATACATTATATCAAACACAGGCAAATGTTTGAAAATACCTACGCATCTTGCAATCCATATTTGTTAACTATGCAAGTTACTCCTGTTCATCAGTGATAAAAGGTTACAGTCTTTCCCTTCTTGAACCTGGGATGTCAATTTCGTTCCCATGTTCTACTGCAAGTAGGCATATTACCAATACTAATGCCCATGTATTTTTTGCATGTGTAAAGTTCTGGATGACACATTTTAACTACATAGGCTACACAGTCCTATGATGTAAAAGTGAATATGCTGAAGAAGGAAAAGGACCTTGGAGAAAAATTGAATGAAGTATTTACATCCCTCCATGGTAGAAAACTTCAAAATAGAAGGAGAAAACGTGGAGGAAGTGACAGACTGTATTTCTAGGCGCAAATATTACTGCAGATGCAGACTGCAGCCAGGAAATCAGAAGACGTTTACTTCTTGGGAGGAGAGCAATGACCAATCTCGATAAAATACTGAAGAGTAGAAACATCACACTGGCAACCCCCCCCCCCCTGAAAAGAAATTCAGCCCCCCCCCCCCCCCCCGAAACGAAATCCTGGCTACGGGCTTGCTGGCAACGAAGATCTACATAGTTAAAGCAATGTTATTCCCTGTAGTAACCTATGGATGTGAGAGCTGGACCATAAGGAAGGCTGAGCGAAAGAAGATAGACACTTTTGAACTGTGGTGCTGGAGGAAAATTCTGAGAGTGCCTTGGAACTCCAGAAGATCAAACCAGTCCATACTCCAGGAAATGATGTCCAACTGCTTACTGGAGGGAAGGATATTAGAGTCAAAGATCAAGTATTTTGACCACATAATGAGAAGACAAGAAATCTTGGAGACGATTATGATGCTGGGGAAAATTGAAGGAAAGAGGAAGAGGGGGTGACCAAGGGCAAGATGGATGGATGTTATCCTTGAAGTGACTGGCTTGACCTTGAAGGAGCTGGGAGTGGCCACAGCCGACAGGGAGCTCTGATGTGGGCTGGTCCATGAGGTCACGAAGAGTTAGAAGTGACTAAACAAAAAACAATAAATGGTGAAAAATGTGGGTCATGGCTGAATTTTTTAAAAAGAAAAAGGCAGAATAGAAGGAAGCACTTCTTCCCTTACAGCATAGTTCAACTATGCAGTTTGCTACCAAAGGTTACCATTATGGATAACTGTAAAGGGTTATTAGCAAATGAATGCTATCAATGGTTATTGGTTACTAGTTGCAAAAAAAATTCATTTGGAGTTTTAATTTTCTAGTGGCGTCTTGCAATACTTGTTTTTAGCTGTTTCTGTCAGTTAATGTTTCAGGCATCTACAATCAATTCAAAGGCAACCAAGTAGACATTTGCTAATTAGGCAGGGTAATTGTCTCTGGCAGATTCTGGTGTAAGTCTGCACATACACACCAAAGGCTGGAAAGCTTTTACTGTTTTCCATAGACTGGAACTTCCTGAACTTCAAGAGCCGAGCTCTTGGTTTCATCCTGGGTACCAAAGCTGTGTTCTGTGAAATCAATGTCATTGATATGTGATGCTGTATGGTAGCGTCTCTTGTTTCCTGCCTATGTATTGAATACCATCATTGCTCTTGTAATTTTATTGCATTTTATGTTCTGTTTGTCTTTATCTTTGGAAATACACCTGTCTTGCTATATAGTTGTATGTATTTATTTCAGACAGCTTCAGAATTAAATCTAGTCCTTATCTTACTTCCTGTTGTTAGTCAGTTTGAGTCTACAGACTAGTACAATGGCTGCCAACCTTTGGTCCTCCAGGTGTTTTGGACTTCAGCTCCCAGAAACCCAACCAGCTAATCAGCTGTTAAGAATTGTGGGAGCTGAAGTCCAAAAGGACAGAAGGACCAAAGGTTGGCAACCACGGCTCTAGCAGGATTTGACCCCTTATTGCCTTAGAACAGGTTGAGTAATACCCAATCCTCCCATGTTGTTGGGTTACAGCTCCCAGCACTCCAAGACAATGTAGTTAGTTGTGGGAAATGTAGGGAGTACCATTTAGAAGGATGCACATTATCCTTGGCTACCTTAAAATCTAGACATATCTGACAAAGGCTTTTATTTGACCATCATTCATAGTTATATATTAATTCCTAGGTCATAAAAAGTACATTTCTCAATACTATTACAGACTGAATATCATGTAGCTGGACTTGCCAAATCCAAAATATTCCAAAATTCAAAATTGTCCGTACTGGTAACAAACGAGGCACAAACTCATTTGTTTGTGCTTTTTACCTAAGGAATTCATGGGGCAGAAAAAAGACTGCAATATTTTTGTGTAGGGTTACAGAAGATTTAGAAAAACATCCCTACATGGGCTACAAACACACCATTGCAATTGTTGCTGGTAGTTTTTTATAGTTCCTGATTTCCCCCCAAATTTTCTGATATTTTAGCTACAATATTGTAGTATGGATTGATACAAGAAGCAGTCCATGAAGGTGACACCATGAATGACCACATTGGGTGGCACAATTCCCAGTGAGGCTACAGGCACAGACATGGCTCAGTTTAATATACTTTATTGGCATCTGACATAGAAAACATTCAGAACAAACATCATCACCGTCATAATTGTATCACTGCATTTGTAAAATGCGAACAGTTCCCAAAACATTTATTTAATGATCCACGAATCCACTAAAAGCTAGGTATTTTGTGATGAGGGGAAGGAAAACTTCTTTTAAAAAATAATTAAGTAAAAGATTAACATTGGGAATCCCCTCAACATCACACACACCTGGTTTTCTAATTTGCTTTTAAAAGAGAAAGAGAAGGAGAGAGAGGGACATAAAGAGCCCAAATAGTGGCAGCTATCAGCTGTTCACAAAGTAAACATAAAACCATAGTTTTTAATTGATATGTAGCATTCGACAGAAAATATTAGAACACATCCAGGATTTAATCATTTCGGGATATTCTAAGTCAATAGATAGCCCTACTGTTAGGCCTCTGATTAATAGACTTTTAAAGTCGTAAATAAGCAAAACATTGTTAGTTATTTACTTTGTCTTGTACTGCTAATAATGGGGAGAGATGTTTCTGGCTAGTGTTGGCTTTAGAAGAGTTTCCTTTCAAGAGAAACCCTACATTTAAATGACTCATCCCACAAGCAGGGCCAGTGCCCATAATAGCTAGAAAATTTAGTGTGCTGTAGGGACAAAATAAAATGGCTGGCTTTAGCCACTATGTGCTTCACTGCGGGTGAAGGAAACCATCTACTATTCTGCCCTAGGCTACTCCTGCTCAAAACACTGTTGATCCCAGCAATGGTATACTGGGAATAACAACAAGGGATTTTTTAAAAATATGAGGGATTGAAGGATTTTAAATTCTCATTTTTCTTGGACAAGAAACATACAGCTGTGTTATGGAGTTGAGGGCTTTCCAACTGCTCTGGTGGCACTCTAAATCTCAGGGTTCAAATAAGGACCCTCCAGCCTTCCAGTCCAGTTCACCATTACATTTCTTCCTCACCAAAGTCATGATGTGCAGTTGTGCTCTCAGAGTTGTCATGGTAATAGTGAACACCAGGTTAGCTTTAGTGGTTAGAAAAAAAAATCCAAATGTCATTATTCTTGTTTAACCAAGATGAAAAAAGTCGACTTGAAGGAAGATTTGGTAGTGAAAAGGGAGTGAAGAAATGCAGTACAAGAAGCAAATATGGAATATGTGCAGTCGACATTTGGAATGGCCCGGTCTATGTACTTGGATCACGTGATTTTAATGTTATTATTAGATGTCTTCTTATATTTCATGTTTTAAATGTCTTTTATTATATCTTATGATGAATTGTCCCATTGATTTTATACTTTGTTATGGTATTGATTGCAACTTGGTGTACGTTTATTAGGCATTGAATTTTATCACTATTTCTGTGTAAACTGCTTTGTGTCCCCCCAAGGATGAGAAAAGTGGTATATAAATACTGTAAATAAATAAATGAATACATCCATGACTTCGCTTACATTTCAAAACTATTGCCTCCCAGAAGTGTTTATGGGCCTCTGTAGCTCCTCCAATGCAATTCTATAGCATGTTCCAGCTCACGTATGGTCAAAATATAGAGTTCACTATTATCCACAGCTTCAGGTATCTTGGAACATATCCCCTGTGGATACAGGGGTTACACTGTACTTAATTAATGGGATAGGCTATACTTTCAAAATGAAAGGTCAATAAGGACATGTAACTGTGTCGGTAACATCACCTCAGGGATCATAACAACACACACATACAGACATGTGCATTTCTGTTAAGCCTTGTATGTTGTGTATTATATGCTATATGGTATTTCCTTTCTTTGCAGGAGCTTGTCCCACACTGTCATTTGTAAAAAGGTGCATTGAATGCAAGTGCTTGGAAGAAAGCAATTTTCTCTTAAAAGGGGACACATTGAAAAGAAAAATTAGACTAGACAACCAACAGCACTCATTTCTCAATTTAAATCAGTTCCCTATGTATCCTGCATCCTTGCAGTGGTAATGGAGGAGTTCTCTAAGATTTCTAAATGCCCACCTCTCCTCAAAAGAACCCTGCCTATTTGAGGAGTTCACAGGGCAGGACCATGACAGTTAGTGGAATCATAGTTTTGCAATTCTGTAGTGTGAAAGGGCCTCCAGTATTTCAATAATCTGTTTGCAAAGGTAGCATAAAGATATTCAACTCTTTGGAATGCATGAGTGTCAGAAAAATGGAAAATGGAGGATAGTAAAAGGATGTATACCCTGCCCTGAAATTGCTCTGATCTGTACTGCATCTTATTTTCTAATGATACTGCTACAGCTTTGTGGAGAATACACAGCTAGCTCTTCAGTGAACTAATATCAATAGTGTCCTACAAAAATGTAATAGGATAAATTTACATTTCATTAGACAATGTTTGGAGTTGGGGTTGGAATGGGATGAGATATCCAGGAGGGTAGAAAGGGACAAAATGCATTTGGACACCCCAGCCCCTCACATTCCACTTGGGGAAAATAGTTGTCATTATTAATGTCTGTCAAGCCAACTTCAACTCCTGAGGTCTTGCAGAGAGCTTTCCAAAAGGCCTTATAAAAAAGAAGTCTCCAACTCACCATATCATCAACAGTCTTGCTCAGGTCTTGCTGATTCAAGGCCATGGCTTCCTTGATTGAGTATATGCATCTGAAACACCTTCTTTCCTACTGCCTTCTACCTTTCCAAGCATTACTGTCTTTGCTAGTGAGTCATTTTTTCTCATGTGTCCAAATTACAACAGTCTCAGTTTAGTCATCTTGTCTTCTAGGGAGAGCTTGGGTTTGATTTTCTCTAATAACCATTTGTTTGTATTTTTAGCAGTCCACAGTATTTCTAACTGTTCTCCAGCACCACATTTCAAATGAGCTGATCACAACCATATGAAGGAATGGGAAACACGATAACATATTCAGAGAGGGGCTAAAACCTAAAAATTATAATGCATAACTGTCTTCGCAATAACAAACATAGTGACAAAATGCCATACTGAATGCAAACCTTGGCTGGAACAGTGACAATTGGTCTGTTTACTGGGCACATTTGGCTGCCTACCTAGTCATCAACATGTATTCTTCTTGAGTCTGCCTTGTAATTAGAATCCCCAGATCTCAGGGCTTGGACTTTCTTTGATCATTATGGCCTCCAGAGTTATGGGTTTTTACCTTTCATATACAAGAACAATCTTAAGAATGGGGGGGGGGGGGAGAGGTACATATTAGTTTCGGTCATCAGGAATTTTTCACTCACACAACAAAATGGAGAAACCCCCGTCTTACCATTACTACATAATCTTCAGATGAGAAGGGGGCAAATTCTACCAGAAATTAGGAATATGTTACACTGCATTTAATATATATAGTGTGAATATACTGGATACGGATACTGAATAAGCTAAAGAGCAAGAGAAACAAAATTGAGAAATGACCTCTTTTAGTCTTTACTGGAGTTTAATAGCGTTTATTCAGCTGTTGCCAGCGCAGTTATTGTTTTACCCTCCTCTAAACAGGAACAGAAGCTTTGTAACTTCTGAAAATATTTTCTTTCTTTTTTCAAGACAGAGTTCATGTTCGGTGTGGAGTGTTTCTAGTCCAAAAGAAGCAGAGAACAGCAAATCCTTTTCCCTACAAACAAAATGTGCTACTTCGATGCTCCCAGTAATTTCCATAGACTTGCTGAAATTATTCAAAGTGTTAGAGGTGCAACAGATGCCAAGAAAATTCAACTTGGAAATATATATTATGCTTTATATGCATATTTTGACTAAAAGAGCTTAATGCTTTCAAAAGAGTGCTGGCAGTTTGGCACCCTGAAAGAAAGTACACTTTCTCTTTCTTGTCAACTTCCCACACACAGCGTTGCACTTGGACCCCCCTCATCCTGATCCGTGACACAATCTGATATTCCACTCTTGGAAAATTGCTTTCTTGGGCCACTTTTTGAGAAAAACCAGCCAAAGAAATCTGGAAACTTTGGGGCATTCAAGTTGTACCATCCTAATGGCTCAGCAGTATTTTCTTGCCATGATGTATGTGTGTGTCAGGACTTGTGTGCTCGTGGGCTCTTGCGAATGGTCTCCATCTATTTATTCTCTCATCTTATACTATTCTCTTGGTGGAGGGAGAAGTTAACAGATAATTCTTCTAGCCACCTTCAAATGTAACCTAAGGTCACCATCATTAATCAGCCCCAGTTTTCTATATATTTAAAGGGGGAGTTTCTAGAAGTATTTAAAAAAACATTTTAAAACAAGAGTGTTTACTTTCCTTTTCCCTTAACCTGGAAAATAAGGAGCAAGGGGGCTGAACCCAGTAGTTGAATCCATAATAACAATAATGATAACTCAATTCTGGAATTTACTGTAGGATCTTCCCCAGCCACACAGCTGCCTCCTATAGTGGACTAAATTCCAGGATTAAATTATCATTATTACCATTATTTTATTCCTTCATATCCCACTTCCACCCCCTCCCCCAATAATGGGACTGTAGGTGGCTTACAAATGACTATAAATAGTGCAGATCAAAAACCATTAAAATATCACGCATAGACACAATGTTTAAAACAAATTATCAAATTATCTAATTTAACTATATTAAATTTGTTAAAAAGCAATATTTTAAAAATATAACAAACTACACCATTAAAACCCATCACAATTCCTGACAAAGCAGGAAATTTTTCACTTGCTTGTGAAAGGAAAGCAATGAGGCTTTGCAGAGTTTGGGAGTAGCTGCCAAGAAAGCTTCCCTTGTTCCCACCAAAAAAGACAGAGGCCCCTTCCACACAGCTGAATAAAATCCCACATTATCTGCTTTTAACTGGAATACATGGCAGTGTAATCCAGTTAAAAGCAGATATTGTGGGATTTTCTGCCTTGATATTCTGGATTATTTGGCTGTGTGGAAATTTGCATGACCCTGGGTATATGAAATAGGTATAAAAATCAAACATTTACTGGTAACAAATCATAATTTGCAAAGCTTGCCAAAGAGGGTGATTCCCCCTTTTTGTGAAGTGCAACTGAAGCATCATCTGCAGAGTCCAGTGGAAACACTGCACAGCAGATTCATTAATGTCTAAAGCAGCCACTAGGGCTGGACCATGAGGTTACAAAGAGTCAGAAGTGACTGACTGAATGAATAAACAACAACAAGGGATGTTCAGAAAATTTTGCCAAATGTTTCTGGACACTAACACTGAGCAAAGAAGATCCAATTTGGGGTCAGGACCTACAGTTTAAGAAGCAGTGACCAAGAACACATCTCACTTTCCTCTTAAGAACAACATCTTGAAACCTCTGCTTTGAAGTAAGGTGAATAATTGAAACTAGGAATGGGCCAATTTCCATCTATTTTTCTTAGAGTTTTTTCTCCCTGCCCTCACTGTATAAGAAGCCAGAAAGGTATCATCAAGGAGACATTTCTTCCTGATCTGCCTGGCACTATTTATAATTTTGCTTGACCATGTTGCAATACATGTGGAAAATTACAGAGACAACCTATGTTGACTCAAAATACACTTTTATGCTTTGATGCTCTCTGTCTTGATATGGTGAGGACAGTCCAAATTTGACAAGAGCAGTCCTGAATAATCTCCTGTCATCCCTCTTTTTCAATTGTTTTAAAAATGTCCCAGTTTATTCTCCTCCCACTTTCCCTCTTTATCCTCTGCTTACTTCAGTTGGTACAAACTGAGTCCAAAGTGCTAGTTAGCTCAGCAAGAGGAAGAAAAGAGCAGGGAGCAGAATCTTGCTTTTCCCTGTCAACTCAGGCAAAAGCAAACTGCTGCAGCTTCTTCTAACTTGTCTGTCCTTAACAATTAGTAGTTTTTGCCATCTTGAACATGGATGTGTGTTCTAGTTTTCATCTATAAAAGGTTAGGATTTTTTTACATAGGCCAAACAAATGAAAGGTGATACTCACCTCTGAAATTTTGATGTGATTTCAAAGAATTATATTATTCAAGGCTATTTATTGACAGAAGGTAGTTGGAGGGAAAGAGGCCATCAAACTGCAGCCAGCCTTCTTCATTCTTTCCTCTTTTAATTGCTGTAGGTCAGAATTTGTTATCTAATGTCTTCTAGAGAAGATTCACCATACCAAATTTCAGAGAGCAGAACAGAACATACCAATTTCCCAAGAAACAAATTAGAATGTTCATCCTTAAAATGTTGAAATACCAGAATTTTGCCCCACCTTAATGACAGAGTTTTGATTTTGGCTTTATAAGCAGGCAGTGGAAAAGGAAGAGGAACAGCTTCTACTCTGGGTCAGTTCTGATTTCTTTCCAGACTTGTGGCTCTTAGTGTTATTTTAACATTTATTAAGCTTCCCCGCTCCCATGCACCTTATTAAATTCACAATTGGAGGGGTGCATGCCAGTGTGTTCATATCTGATCATTTTGAAAATACATAGAAAAGCCCACCTTTTCCAAAGCTAGCATCTTGAAAAGATCAAAATAAGTACAAATACAAAACACAGGAAAACGGGGCAGTCTCTGTGCTCTATACTTGTCTAAATAAGGACAAAATAAGCAGAAGGAGACAGTGGTGGATTCATGGATTGATTTTGGTTTATGTTGGCCCTTGTTGTTTGAAGTGCAATATTTGTTCTAGTTTTGTCCCACAGCAGTAAGTTGCAAGAATCAAAGATGAGGAAAACAGACTTGATTCAAATGTTTGAGAACATCTGAATTAAGATGTTAATACATCATTCAGCCTCACTCAAAGCCTCAGTGTCATGCTGGGGGGAGGGGGGAATCTGTCCCTGAGTAGTTACCTGTTCTAACCACATTGATCCCATCATCATCTATCATCAGACATGTCATGTTTCTTCTAGTAGAGTTTCCAGGTCAAGACTATTTCCACTCTGAGCCAAAGATCTGAATCTTAAGGACCTAATGTCACAGGATGTGGGTTTGATGGTGTTAGCAAATGTGGTATATTACACATTGTAAAAACAGGCTGGCTTGCAATCCCATCTCAGGTTTAGGTTGGAGCACACCAGGACAGCCTCCTTTCTTATTGCACCATTCAGTTCCCCAAGCAATTCCCCATTGACTTGTCATAACTGTTGGGACTTATCTCCTCCCAATTCATGCATTGCCATTTGTCCAGACTCCATTTTTCCCACAGAAGAATTGTGCAACCCATATGTTCAAAACCTTAAGAGACTGAGGATTATAATTAATTTTTTTGCAAGTCACAAGAACTATTTTAAATAGCAGATAGGAATTTTGCAATCACCAATCTTCCCTTGTTTAGAATATTCTACAAACTACTTATTGTTACTAAACCTGTACAGGCTACTGGTTTGCTAGACCTACTTGTTTTGCAAAATGGATGGTTTCAATTATTAAAAAAAAATAAAAGATGCATTTTCCAATTAGAAGCCTTTCCTTGGTTTGTGTGTTCTGCAAGGGAGAGGGCTATTTCTCTTTGCCAAACCAGCTCAGGCTGCAGTGTTCACACATATTTTTTGAAAAATTGCAAAAGAGTAAAGGAAAGTTAGGAAACAAAAAAGGAAGGCAAATTCCTTTACATGCCTGAAATTAGCAGTGAAATTGCAGTGTTTCATTAATTTTTGTTTTAAAGGGATGCAAACACGATGGGAGAGGTCACAGCTCCTCTTGTTTTGATTGCTGGAAATAGGAAGACTAGCACTCTAGCCATGGGGAAGAGGAGCAGTTCAAAAGACAGGTGGTTCTCAACCTGTGGGTCCCCAGATGTTTTGGCCTTCAACTCCCAGTAATCCCAACAGCTGGTAAACGGTGCGTCTCTTTTTAGATGGGAAAACTGCAACTTGCATTACAAGCTTGGGTGATAATTTCCTCAGATACTTTTGTGCAAAACGTTAGAAAAAAAACACCAAACCTAACAAGTAAGGAAAATGTATATATAGTATGACCCCCATATCCAGAGGCCCCAGTATCCATGGCTTCATTTATTCACAACAGATAAAATATGTCATTTCTGAGCACCTTCTAGGTCCTACAGTGTGACTCAGTGACATTATTGGACTGGAAGTCTTTCATTTCAGTAGACTTTGATGTTATCTGTAGATTCACATATCATACAAAGTCTGGGAACACATCCCCTGGAGATATGGAGATTGTATACACATATTTTTCAATGTCCTCTTTAGCCCTGCGGATTGAGGTAGATGATCCAGGCTTTGATGTCTAGAAATCATTTCTTTGAACCAACCTTGAGTAATATCTTCAATTATCTTCAGTGAAAATATGACAACTGTTTCTATTACAACACTAGACTGTGAATGAAGACTATATCTAGTCTATATCATGTAGACTCCTCCTGAAATCATCTATTTCTTGTCAATAAGTATCTGAAGCTTCCTTTTTGTGTAATTTTTCCATCCATTCTTTCTAGCTTTTGCAAATATTTCTAGTTCACATTCCATTTTGAAAATACATAGAAAATCCCAAAAGTTTACAATGGGATACTAAGGACAATTTAGGTATTTGAAATAATTAGATGGATATATGCTTCCAGTCAAATGCGCCTTCCTTCCTTTTTGCCTCTTATTTAAGTAAAACCAACAAATCAGAGGAAAAGAAAAGTTGTCACAGTATGCTATAACGTCCAATTCATTTTGGCCAGCAATGCCATGGTTTCAAATAATCTCTGAATAAACTACACCATCGTTTTGTTCACCAGCTTCCCACAATTAATTGTCCTTAACACTGACACATTTTAAACACATCCCTGTCTTTGTAAATTCCAAAAGAGGAGCTAAGTGCTTCTACTTATTTATATTATGTGAAGAGTGGGCTGTTATCAGGCAACTGGGTGCAATTCCTTGTGTCCCTATATGAAGGATGACAAGCTTCCTTCCTGCACACCTATATTTAAACTCTGACTAATATTTGACATATATTTAACCAGAACACTAAATAGTCAAAAAGAGGAAATGAAGAGACCTGATGTTTCTCTATGGATGGGGAAAGACTGACAAAGAGCATGGCAACCTTTTGGAGATAGGAGAATTAGCTGTGAATAATCCATATCCTGCATGCCTCCTATGAATTAGTGCAACACAATGCTGAAGGTTGGAAGGACTGAAAAATCTAAAACCCATATCCCACAATATGCAGTGCTTTATAGCCTGCATATTGCTGGATACACAGAGGCAGCATTAGGAAAAATCAATTAGTCTAGAAGTTTTCAACCTGTGGGTCCCCAGCTGTTTTGGCCTACAATTTCCAGAAATCCTAGCCAGTTTACCAGCTGTTAGGATTTCTGGGAGTTGAATGCCAAACAGGTCAAGATCCACTCTATTAGTCTATCTGAGGTCCACTTTGAGGTCTCTGCAGTGGTACTGTCCCCCTTTTTTTGAACAAATCTCATCTGCAACTTTGCAAACTGTAAACGGTGTCTGTTTGGTATTCACTGCAACTTGGTTGCATGCTGCAGGTCACAATATGCGAATGTGGAGAAGAGCAAACTACAGACCACCTACTACAATGCAACCTGAGCCCTGCCACATGCGCAATGTGTCACAGCGACACTAGAGGCACTCCAAGTGGCTAGTGTCTGGTTAAAGGACATTTAGCATATTGACGAGTTTTTAAATTTTTGTTTGTGTTTTTACATACATGTTAACTATACCTTCAACTCATTTCTGACACAATAAATAAACACCAGGGCTTGGTTCCAGTGCCTCCAATGGATAACAAAATTCATGGACATTCAGTGAGATAGTAAAATGTTGTCCCTTATTTAAAATAGTGAAGTCTAAACTTGCTTTTTGGATTTGTTTTTAGTATTTCAAGCTATGGATGGTGCAAAATCTGTCTATATGGAGGGGCGACTGTAAGGGTGATGAATAGCTTCCATGTCATTGGGTCTATTAATCTGTTTGACATTTCTGTCTGAACTTTAAAGGAGCTAGAAAGTTCACCCCCAAGGCCCTGCCCCCCAATTTCAAATTTAGGGGGTGTAAAATCCTCGTATAAATATTCAAACTACTGCAAATTAGATTTTTAAATGTGGTAATTTCTTTCTTGATCCCCAGGAACATCCAAAACTTTTTTCAAATCTTAAAACTTTTGATTTTCAGACAAAGATGAAACTGGAAAGGACATTATTTCCCTTTTGGTTTGACAGAGGTACTCCATGAGACCTGCTTGGGGAGAGGGGTTGAATTGGCACCTGCCCTCCACAGCTGCCTACCTCTGATCTATGAGATAAGGATGAGGCCTTGTTTCTTAATGGATGATCTGGCATCTCCTGAAATTTTATTGGGAACTCTGTTTCAATCTCTCAGATAAAGATCAGTTGTAAAATTGACTTAATGTAATAATAATTCTCCAACATGCAATGGCAACTCTCTCTCTCACTCTAATCTTTGTGCTGGATTCTATTCACCAAAAATAGACATTGGGAATACATTCTTGCTGGGTTTTGTTTTTTGTTTTTGTTTTTGCTCCTACTATACAATAGAGACTTAGCTCTCCCCCAGGCTGTTCCTGATACAAGTGCATTAATGTTAATGTAAATGGTGGCCTTGTAGAAATTTATAAAAATTATTCCTATGAAAAAGCTCCTGACTACAAAACATTGCTTCCTGACTGCACCAAATCCTGCCTATTGACTATTAACAGGTATCCCTAGATAGGATATTTGTGGACAGATATACACTGTACAGTACAGCATTAGGAGCACCCGGTGGCGCAGTGGGTTAAAGCCCTGTGCTGGCAGGACTGAAGACCGACAGGTCGCAGGTTCAAATCCAGGGAGAGGTGGATGAACTCCCTCTATCAGCTCCAGCTCCTCATGTGGGGACATGAGAGAAGCCTCCCACAAGGATGATACAAACATCAAAATCATCCAGGCATCCCCTGGGCAACGTCCTTGCAGACGGCCCATTCTCTCACACCAGGAGTCACTCCTGACATGAAAAAAAAGAAAGAAAAGAAGTACAGCATTCAACTGGTGACATCCCTAAGTGTAAGTGTGGCTTATGCATACATATATCTATGCGCAAGGATGCAAAGGGCTATTCTCCCTTCCTTCCCATCCAAAACCTCCCTCCCAGTAGCCCAGATATGGGTGCCCCTCTCGCCTAAAGCTGGAGAGAGAAAATTCATACTACAATGTTGCAACTAGTCTAGGCCCTGAAGGGAAGGAAAAACAGGATGTCATCCCTTTAGGAGTTTACTTTTGCTTCTTCTCTCCACTGAACTGATACCTTGTGTTATCACCACCTCTGAATTAAGTCCTCCTCTCTCTCATCCTCATGAATGACCAACAATGACAGCCTCTTCTGTGGCTGGGGAGAAGACATGGGACTGTATTGGTGGAGCATTATGCATCATCTATTTGATGAAGGATCTATTGTCTGGAATTTTTTTTAGTAGTTTAGCTTTTAAGACTAACTACCTTATCAGAAAGGCCAAGGGAAGTGTCCCGCTTCAGAAAGAGGAAAGGATGAGCAGCGGGCTGAAACTGTTGCCCTGCATACAGCTCCCTTTCACAACAATTCCCCCATCATGGAGAGGCCCAGATGGGAGGTGGAGTGGATGGCTGTTGTGGTCGCTTCCAACTGTATGATTCTATATCAGGCTGAGTGGAATGCTTAGAACTAGAAAACCTCCAAGTCTTTTATTTGATACAGCTCCTCTGTTGCCCTATTTATATCACATAAGACCACAACAATAGCATGAGATGGAACACATACACCACATATGCAAATTCTAATGGATGGTATTACTGAGAATGCACCCTGAGATGAGCAACCTGTGCCTTAGAGCCACATGTGGCCCTTGGCCCAATTCCAAATGTCCTTCATAAGTAATCAGTTCAGCTCTATGCAAATAGCAACATGGTCTCTCCACAGCAGTTCATTAGGTGGAAAGGAAAGGGAGAAAGGGGAGGAGAGAAAAGATAGGGAGTCAGAGAGAGGAGGAGGAAGGAGAAGGGAAAGAGAGGAGAATGACAAAATGCAAGAGAAGAGGAGTGGGCTTGCCTGTTTTTAGTTCTTTCCTCATCCACCACTGGCCCCTATCTCACTCCCTACAGACCTGTGCTCCCTGAGAAGTTAGCCTAGACAGCAAAATGCTTTCCACCCCAATGCACATAGAGGGATTTGTTCACAGTGATAATGCTAATTTTGGAAGGGACAAATTCCCTCCCTAGTTGCACAAGAGTATGGCATCTTATACCAAGACACATAGCTCAACCAGCAGTTCTGGAAAAATTGATTTATTTAGGGAAGCCTCTGGATAGAACTTAGGTAGAAACCAAGACCAAAATGGATTCAGCTCTACTGCTGTTTTCCAAGACCTGCGACTGAAAACATCGCCAATTTAGCTGAAAATATGTAAATTAAAAAAGAAACAAAATGCAAGAATGTGCTAAACCCAACTGAGACAAGTAGAAATAGTCTCATTTTCCCAGATAAGAAGCAACAGGTATCTCTGAAATATTCAAGGATTTAACATCTCATCTCTCTCTATGTGGCTGAATAATATTGTATTTTGGTATTCTGAAATGATTATTGTAACCCCAAAATAGCCAAAGATTATGGAAGCTGAATTCTATGCAGGATTTTTAGTCAGGATAACTAAAAAAATTCCTGATTTTGGAAGCTAACCAGGGTCAGCTTTGGTTAGTTCTGGATGAAAAAATGCAAATGAGTATCAGGTGCCTTATGCTATTACTTTAGAGATAGGAATTGGCATAACTACCTCTTATTCCTTGCCTAAGAAAACTTTTTGAAATTTATGGAATCATCATAAGTCAGCAGGTGACTTGAAGACATGTGTCTGTGGACACCCACAGGACGAGAGGATGAAATTATTCTGTGCCATATTATGCCCACACATGAACTGATCAAAACGTAGAGGAATTCTTAATTAGAATTTTTTTCAAGTTTATTAAGCTGCTATGGGTATTTTTTAAGTGGAAGTCAAATCTTATTTAGGCACAGAATATTTGAAACATCCCCCCCCCCCTCCATATGAATATTCCATATTCTGCAGTATTCTTCAGAAACCCTGTTATGTGCTCTTTCAACAAGACAGTCTAAACTAGTAGAAACACACAACAGGGATTTCTCTGTGGTAGCACCCAAACTGTGGAATTCCTTTTCCATGGCAATGAGACTGAATTCAACTTCATACAGTCATTGCAAGATAGTGATGATGTTCCATTTGGCTTATAGTAATGTTGACATGGCTTTGATATCGCTATTGTTTCAATAATAGCTTGGCCAGTTGTTGTTGTTGTTGTTGTTTGTCCTTAGGCTCTGTTTGCTCAGGAAGACTGATAAATATTTCATTAAATAAAATAAACATGAAAAAAACATTTATCTCTGGTCCTCTTTTCAACTGCTGTATCTCAGCACAGTCCTTATTTTCTTTTTCTGCACAACAGATTTTGATTATGCTCTTGAGAGCTCACTAACGTAGTGACCCCGACTGACTTCCTTTTCTACCTTGCGCAAAGGCAAGATAATTAGTAAAAAAAAACCCTGTGAAATGACTTGTCTAGCCAAGTTACTTTTCTATTTTGATCCAAATGTTACTTTGTTTTGAGTGGAACTGAAAGGTAATGTCAATTCTAACTGAGGCAAAGCTTGCTGCCCGGACAGATAATATGAGACAGAGTTTAAGCATTTGCAGTGTATAATTTTGAAGCTGCGTCTTTTCAAAAATTAGCACCCCAGAATGAAAATCTACCACCACCACCACCACCCACTGTAGAGATACCACAATACATGAAATAGAAGGTAATTCATTGTGCCCAAATCGGCCACCTGAGGCATATGCCTTTGCCTCGTAATGTCTCACATTCAGACTAGACCCCCCCCCCCACTTCCTCTAATAATATAAACAAAGAAGTACCAAAAGTGTTGTGGCTTACCTGTGATGTGGACAACATGGAAAGGCTTTTCATGAGGTCCTCTGACCTTGATGAGCATTCCTCTCAATGATCACATTTATATTTTAACCAGCTCCCTCCAAAACCAGTCTTACTAGCCATATTCACTTGAAAATGAAATCTCACAGATTTCGAGAGCCTAAATCCAAGCCAGCATGACTGGTATCCCAGCCTTAAGCACAGCCCATTTGACAGTGACCCGAGAGAACAATCTGGGAACCTCCACCTACAAAACCCATTTCCTTCTGGGGTGCATCATTGGGAATGCGTATTCAGATGTTACTTCTGCAGACTGTTTGCAGAAAGACTCCCCCCCTTTTTTTTGGCAAATGCTTTTTTCCTGTGATAAATAACTGCAATAATGGCTGAAGCCTGGCATGAAATGTTACATCTTCTTCCGACGACTACTGAGCACAAACGTCAATAACATTATTAAATTTACATGCAAGTATATCTCCAATTCCATATTTCAGGTCTGAGCCAGGGAATGGGAAGTAGGGGGGTGGGGAGAGGAAGGAAGGTCACAGCCACATTGTGGCAAACAGTGAACTGCCACTAGAAAACAATTTAGATACTTCCACTTTTAAAGTAACTAGTTCTAATTCTTAAATGCATTTTTTTCCATTTTAGAATAATGTCAAATGAAATCATACTGTAAAGAGTGATATGAAGGTGTTGGACAAATAGCTGCATATAATCACACACACCCCTTGCTCCCCCTACCCCAATATGTCAGGAAATAATAACTGTTCCATAGGTAACAAACTTAATATTTGCCATTTCCATACCTTTTCCCTCACACACGCCAGCTCTATCCAGACTCAGGCCTTAGAAAGATATGCTGTAACAAGCAGCCGTTTTTTGGAGGCACATGCCTGTAGCAGCACTGTTCTGACATTTGCTAAGCACCAGAGTCCCTCAAGTGACTGGGAGCGAAGCCATTGACGTCACTGAACAATAGGCAAAATATTTCCTCCTCCTCCATAACCCTGAACTGTAAACACCAAGCTTGCACACAGCAGGCAGAACATTTGGGGAGAGGTGGGAGAAAGGGAATGTGTGAGAAGCTCTTAGGCGATGTGGCCTGAAAATAAGCCGCAGCTGCTGTTGCTGCTGCTGCACAAACCAGCTTTCTTCTTGTATCCTCTTTTGGGCTCTCTGTGTGTGTTACAGTGTTAGGCTTGAAGGGATTGTGGGTTGCCTTGAATTCAAAGCACAAAGTAGTGGGAGGGTGAGAGGGAGAAACCTAAGTACAGAATATTTTCTCCCCCCCCCCCTCCAAATCCCCCCTTCAATCTGCTGCACATCAAACAGATTGAAAGGTCCCAGATTTTGCTCTTGCTTTTTCCAAGTTTATATTGGGCTAAAATAATCGGTCCCGGGAAGCTGGTGTAAAGATCTCTGACCATCCCATGCAGAAAATATTCTTCATGGAGTCCCAAAATAAAATTGAAAAGAACAAAAACAAAATCCGGAGCTTTCTTGTCTTTTTAATCAAACTGGATGCATCGGCCACACCACAGGCATATAGACCACGAGGTAATGATTTTCAGCCACTGGGTAGAAGAAAAGCAGGACAGGAAGGAGAAGAGGGAGGGAAAGAGGGAAAGAAAAGAAGGATCACTCTTCAAAAGGTTCAGAATATTTGAGCCTGATAAGTGTAACCTTTAATGCCATTCATCACTGGAAGAAAAGTTACTCTTTTAGATGTCCATTATCAGATCTCAGGGTTTGGCCCTGCATCTCTGGTTTTCATGAATCATCTCCAGGTTGCCAATGGGGGTGCAAATTCTCAAGTATTGGGGAACTCAGCTCCAGCCAAAAGAAAGGGATTGTGTGCAATTCTCCAACAGCCCCTCTGTTGTTTAACATCTATATGCGACCACTTGCTCAGCTGGTTCGAGGTTTTGGGCTTGAGTGTTATCAGTATGCCGATGACACTCAGCTGGTGCGGAAGATGGAAGGCCGACCGGACTCTGTACCCGATTGTTCCCATCAGTGCGTCGAGGCCGTTACTGGATGGCTGCGTGCCAGCAGGTTGAGGGTGAATCCAGCAAAGACGGAGATCCTATGGCTGGGTGGACCGGACAGTGGGGACATCCATCTGCCCACCCTGGATGGCGAGGTGTTATGCCCGTCATCATTGGTAAAGAGTCTGGGAGTCCTTCTAGACCCTCTGCTGACAATGGAGGCCCATTGTGAGCATCTCCGCCGTGAGCAGAACCGCCTTCTTTCACCTGCGGCAGGCTAGACGGCTGGCCCCCTACCTGTCCAGGGACGACCTAGCTATGGTGATCCAGACCACGGTCATCTCAAGACTGGACTACTGTAACGCCCTCTACATTGGCCTCCCTCTGTCGGTGATTCGGAAGCTCAAGTTGGTACAAAACGCAGCTGCTCGGCTTCTTGCGGGAATTCCGATGAGATGCCACATAACACCAATCTTACTACAGCTGCATTGGTTACCAATTGAGCACCGGATCACCTTCAAAGTGATGGTACTCACCTTTAAGGCCTTGCATGGTCTGGGGCCAATGTATCTGAGGGATTGTCTCACCCCCTACCAACCCCAGAGATCCCTCCGTTCTGAGGACCAAGATCTATTGGAAGTCCCCAGTGTCAAGACCTTGCGTCTAACGGCAACCAGACGCAGAGCCTTCACAGCAGTGGCGCCATCAGTCTGGAATGCTCTGCCACCTGAAGTTCGTGCCCTGCGGGACTTACCAGCTTTCCGCAGGGCGTGTAAGACATACCTGTTCCGACAGGCTTTTAATGTTTGATACTGTTGTTTTTAAATTGTTTTAAATTGCTTTTAAACTTTGTTAGATTTTAGCTGTTGTTGTAAGCTGCTCCGAGCCCCAGGGGAGTGGTGGCATATAAGTTTAAATAATAAATAAATAAATAAATAAAAGCAGCTTCTTCCTTCTTTTCTTGGCACTGTAGGGTGCCACCTCTCCCCAAATGTATCAGGGCTCACCTTCCACTGTGCTCTGCATCCACCTTTTGACTACAACAGCTTTTCTCAACCTAGGGGTCAGGACACCTGTGAGAGGTTGTGAGGGGGTGTCAGAGGGATCACCAAAGACCACCAGAAAACAAAGTATTTTCTGTTGGTCATGGGGGTTCTGTGTGGGAAGTTTGGTGCAAATCTATCATTTGTGGGGTTCAGAATGCTCTTTGATTGTAGGCGAATTATAAATCCCAGCAACTACAGCTCCCAAATGTCAAGGTCTAGTTTCCCCAAACTCTGCCAGTGTTCACATTAGAGCATATTGAGTATCCATGCCAAGTTTGGTCCAGATACATTGTTCTTTGGGTCCACAGTACTCTCTAGATGTAGGTGAACTACAACTCCAAAACTCAAGGTCAATGCCCACCAAACCCTTCCAGTATTTTCTGTTGATCATGGGAGTTCTGCGTGCCAGGTTTGGTTCAATTCCATCATTGGTGGAGTTTGGAATGCTCTTTGATTGTAGGTTAATTATAAATCCCAGCAACTACAATTCCCAATACCTCCCCAACCCCACCAGTATTAATACTCCCCCATTGAGCGTATTGGGTATTTATGCCAAATTTGGTCCAGTGAATGAAAATACATCCTGCATATCAGATATTTACATTACGATTCATGACAGTAGCAAAATTACAGTTGTGAAGTAGCAACAAAAATAATTTAATGGTGGAGGGTCACCACAACATGAGGAACTGTATGAAGGGGTTGCGGCATTAGGAAGGTTGAAAACCACTGGGCTACAAGGAAGCAGGAAATATTACTTATCCTGTACACCTAAATAAGTGAGATGAAATCACCCCACATTTCATCTTGATCTGGCAAAAACCTGATAATGTCACCTGGTAATATTGCAGGAGCTATCCCTAGGTCTCAGGTTTTGGCATGGAGACCCCAGGAGCCAGGATGATCTTAAACTGGTACCTTTGGGCTGCATTCTTTGAGGCAGTATGGTTCAAGTTATGATGCCAAGGGAGTTATGGAAATTGTAGTCCAAAAAAGTAATTTTTCCAAACTCTGATCATTGGATGGTGGTGATGCAACCACACCAATGAGAATGATAAGCTGAGATTCTGCAAATGCCCAACAGAATAATGTCAGAAACAGTGGTCCCATTCATACTACACAATTATAATGCTATATTCCATTTCAAGTGCCATATCAACATTTATGGAATCCTGGTTTTGTCATTTCAGGTGGGATTAAGCACATAGTACTCTTAGCCAGAGGGTTCAGCTGTTGCTCACCAAATTACAAAGCTCAGGATGGAGCCATGGTAGTTAGAATGGAAATATAGCATTGTAAATGGAGCCAATGTCTGGATCAACTAGGAAACGTGATTCTGCCCATTTAAAGGGAAGAAAGAAGAAACTGCACTCACTCTTATATTTCTTTCAAAAAGAGATTTACCACCATGTAGCTTTATATTTCTTATGCCCTCTTGTCTGTCACTCAACAAGACAGAGATGAACAACTCTATGTCCTTCAAGAAAGTGTTGAAATCCCATTCCTACCACAGCATTAGCTAGCATGGCCAGTTTTGATGGCGACAGGCATAGGATTCCCATGTGCCCCAATTACTTTGATTTGGCGGTGATGGTCCCAATTAATTCCCCGTCATCCTAATTGTAAATTTGTTTTCAAAATGTTCCGATTTCTTCTCCCACACTCTCCTCCTTTCTCCTCAGCTTATATCAACTGCTGTGAAAGGACAAAAGAGCTCTACATTCAATTAACTCAGCAGGGAAAGAGAAGAGGAGTAAGTTAATCTTACCCTCTTCAGTAGGCTCAAGCAAAAGCAGAATGGTACAGTGTCTTCTAGCTTGTGTATTTTTCCTTTTGCCATCTTGACCACATGTTGACATTATTTGGCCACATGTGTCCTGGCTTTCTTCAGGGAAATGTTAGCGTAGTCCTTTAGAGGATATTTTCTTAAGTAAACTGAAAAACATAAAATGAGTTACTTTTTAGCATGAAGCAGAATGTAGGCAAGAGCCCTATTATTTATATATTGATTTATATCTTTGTTTTCCCCCAATTTGTAACTCAAGGCAGCTTACAACAGTTAAACATAGTTAAAATTTCACAGTATACAAAAGTTTAAAAGCCATTAAACTGCCATAAGACAAAACCCATTGAAACCACAAAAGTAAATCTCCATTCTAGTCAGTATAACTTTTTTATTTAATTTCCTGAGCAAAGATATAAAGCAGAGGGGGACTATGTTCAGTGTCACATATGGTACAAATTTACACTTTCTTCTATTATCCCAGTCAATTCCTTGGGTTGCTGGCAGAATCAAAACTGTATTTGTTTTAAGCAGCGATGGGGCTCATGCAGGCTGAGAACCAAATAGAAGGTTCAGGGCCATTTTTAACCTCAAAGCTCCTTTTAATTGTTCCACCCTCTCAATCAAAAGTTAGAGCTCCTAATTCTGAAAGAAAGAGACAATGTGGTCTAGTGGTTTGAGCACTGGACTAGGACTCTAGAAACCAGTGTTTGAATTTCCATCCCCAAAACCAACTGGGTGATGTTGAACAAGTCAAATTTCCTAATTCTCAGAGGAAGACAAATGCAAAGACTCTCTGGAACAGTCTTGGGGGAAAAAAACTTCATTATAGGCTCACCTTAGAGACCTTGTAAGTTGGAAATGACTTGAAGGCAAACAACAACAACAACAACAACAACAACAACAACAACAACAAATCCTGCAAACCTGTAGGAAAGGTCATTCTCACCTCCCTTAGCAAAACACGGGTGTCATGCTACAGTGTATGTTTGAGATGGGAATTCATTCCTATTCCCATCAGAAGTTGTCACTTTTTGGAGTGGGTGGAGAATTTCTCATTTTTTGAGGGCATGTAGAAGGTCAGGGGAGAAAAATGGCCCCAGGTTCATTGAGGGAGCCCATGTTTACTTTATATAATCTCATATATATTGATAGCACTTTTATTTCTTCCATCCTCCAACACTGTGCCTTTCTCCAAGTGGTTTAAAAGAATATTCAGCTGGGACATCTCATCCCTGAGCTTTCTTGGCATTAAACTATGGATAGCAGATGTAAAAAGGCTTCTTTTGGTCAGCATTTTAGTTAGAATGAATTAGACCTTCAAAAATCTAAACTTTTAAGACTGAACCAGGGTACATTTGCAACCTTAATTGACATACCACAAGATAAGAGGGACGAAGATGCAGCACTGGATTTGTTCACAAAAAGGTTATTGCTGAGAAAGACTTCAAACTATGAAGAACCTGTAAATATATAACAGTACCAATAATAATTGGGAACAATACAAATTTGGGAGCAATGTAGTGGCTCTTAAACCTGAGATTAGGGTATGTCCCATGTCAGCATTTATACACTAAAAGAAAATCTGATGATTTAGGTTTTAAACTAAAAATGAGGGAAAGTGGGTATAATATGGAGCCAATTACTCTTACCTATATCCTCTGTAAGCCATTGTTATATTTCTGGTGTCAGTTCCTTGCTTCTAATTATTTGGGGAAGAGGAAAGATGGAGTCCTACGCATATTCTTCTCTCAACCCTATTTCAGTAGAGTGGCTGGGAGTGGGGAGAGATCCAAAAATACATTCACTCCCACAATAGATCACAGCCACCACTAATCTGTCTTCATAACATAGAACTCAAGAACCACAGCAAATCTATAGTGCAGGGCTTTAGAAAAGAAGAAGTGGGCTTTATCCTGTATTTGTAGAAAAATTAGATGTCGTTGGTTCTGCCTCTAGTAGCACCAGTTGGCTACCAATGAAAGCTAGCATGTGGTAGAATTGATGGTATACAAAACTGATATATATTGGATGGAAATGAACTCAAAAGATATAGAAATGAGATTAGAAAATATATTTTCTAAGGAATGTTCAAAAATGGAAATCGATCAAATGGCAAATGGACCATTAAAAGATATATTAATAACATTATATAATAACATATACTAATATTATAATAATATAAGAATTATCTAATGAAAGGAAATTCTAAAATAACACCTGTTATAACCAAGAGGAAATTTCCAAAAAACTTTAAAAATGTAATGGATAACGAGTTGAAAAGGAGGAAATTAGAATTGGAAGCTGGATGGAACAAATAAGGACAAGAATAATGTAAAGGAAATTTTAGTTGAATTAAATATATAATGGTACCACTGGTACAATTGGAACAATGGTTCAGAAGTTGGTAGGGAAGGAGCATGGGGGAAAGAGAGCTGATAAAATTTTAAAACATAATATTAAAAGAGCAGATGAAAGAAGAAAATTAGTATCAGAAAGGGAGAACCAGGATGATATATAAAATATGAATAGAGATTAAATGGGGGGGGGGGGGGGACAACAAGGGAACTATGAGAGGAAGAATTGGAAATAAAAATAGGAGAAGGAAATTGGGAAAGATTATGGAGAGCAAGACACCTTAAGAATTTATCAATCAGAATAAAAGAAAAATGCTTCAAGGTGATATGGATATGGTACTTGACTCTGATAAAGATACATAATATGGATAAGAGCTGTTTGAAAAAATGTTGGAGGGGTTGCCAAGAAATGGAAATGAACATTCACATGTGGTGGCAATATAAATATGTACAGAGGTCTGGGGGAAAAGTTATAATAGAGATAGAAAGCATTGTGAAGAAGAAAAATTAATAGAAATCTGACGACAATATTGTTATCTTTATACAATACAGATGATTTGAAAGAAAATGAAAAGAATTTGATAACAATGTTGTTAATGGCAGCAAGGCTATTAATAGCAAAAAACTGGAAAGGAGGGGTATAAATTAAGATAGAAGAATGGTATAAGGAAATATGGAAATGAGCAATAAATGATAAATTAACATGTAATTTAAAGATTAAAAAGGCCTAAGGAAAAATAACAATTTTGAAAGCATATGAAATTTTTTTTTGAAGAAACACTGAGAAAAGAAGATGGGAAGCAACCCTCACCAGAAGAAATGAAGTTTTGGTGGGACTCCGAAGAAAAAAAGGACTCCAGAAATGGGGAGCACAATGGGGGAAATGAGAAGAAATAAATATATGAATTATCGAGATGGTATTTTGTGATAAAATGGAATGGAAATGTAATAAAATAATATATATATATATATATATATATATATATGAAAGTTACCATGCCATAGTAAATATTAACTTCTATTTTAGCTATCCTTTGTCATCTTGGCTTTTCACAGGTCATCTTTTGGGGAGGTGGAAGAATGCACAATGACAATAAAGCTATTATATTCTGACTATAGTACCATGATGCGTGCAAACTGAACAAACCCTCTAATATATTTGTTTGGTAATAACTGAACATTGTGGGATTGTCTCTCAGTTGCCACAACTCCACAGCAGAACATAAAGCGGCAACATGAAGCACAGAATGTACCAGCATTTGAACCTTGTGATATTCCTGCTCCATTCATTTGTGGACCGACACCCCTGTAACTAGGAAAGGAATCAAAACCTTAGGCCCCAACTACACTCCATTACAAAATCCAGATTATCTGCTTTGTACTGGATTATAGTCTACACTGCCATGTAATCCAGTTCAAAGTAAGTAATCTTGATTTTATATGGCAGTATAGATGGGGTCTTAGTTACACTACAGAGGGAGACAAAGTACCCATTTTAGGAACCGTCTTTATATAATTCAACTGTGCCTTAGTCATTCCAAACAAAAATTGATTGCAAATAACTTGTTACTTATAATGCAGTCCTGGAAAATTCCCTTTTAGGCTGTTCATCAGAGATAGAACATGTCAGTCCCTATAATCAATGTAATTTGTTTTGAAACCTCTTCAAATTTTGCAATCCAGTATCGTTTTGCAAACTGTAAAAGAAGCTACAACTAACACCCACTGTAATCTAAAATATGACAAAACTGGACAAAACTATTTTCTCTTAAAACTTCAAGCTTCAAAAATTGTATTTTGTTAAATGGAGTGGAAGCTGCAAATTTTTTTGCCTTAAACCAGCTCTTGTCTGCCAGAAAAATTAAAGACAGAGCCAAAAACCCGGGAGTTGTCTTAGCTGTCCAAACCAAAATGCAAGCCACATCATTAGATTATACACACAGGAGGATAAAATAGTCCAATGGTGGTGAATGAAATGTCATTGTGACTTTGAGAAAACAATGCTCAAATATCTGCTCTTCCTCATGCGCGAATAGAAAACCAAGTACTCAGTCTAAGTCAACGAAAAAAGAAAGGCATAATAAGCATATTTTAAAATTTAATTGGATTACTTTCAAGTAATAAAATAAGTTTATGGAAAGTAATAATTTTTGAATTGTGGAAAAATCTGCAAAATTAGGGTATTGTGAATGAGCAAGAGTGATCCCCAAAGGGTCTTTCAGCAGAAAACAATAGAAAATGGAACCACAAGGCAAAAAAAAAAAAAAGTAAACCATGCTTGTTCTTAGAGACTTTTTTAGCTCTGTAGGAGGTCCCCTGTATTCCACCCACCCCTCTTTCATAAAGGATGGGAGGCGGCACTTAGACATTGCTCCCCCAAAAGAGAGATACAAAACACTTCATCCAAAAAGAGGACAAAGGAGATAATGGACTTGCATAACACATTAGGAAATATGTATAGGAGGACATTTGGAAATAATAATTAAAATTTAAGTACAGATATAATACATCTCAGCATAACAGTGAAATCTGTGATCAAATGATTTGTAGTGCCTGCCTAATCACAATAGTGTTAAAGAGTATGCCTGCTTAATGGCAATGGAGGCACAACACACACACACAGAGGGCACCAAAACAGAGGCTAGCCATTCGTGATGTAAACAAGGATGCCATCCAGATGACATAGTGCCACAAAATTTGTATTTCTTGTGTGCCTTGAAGTTGTTTCTGACTTACAGTGACTCCAAGATGACCTATTATTAAGTTTCCTTTATTCAGGGGGAGTTTGTATTTGTCTTCCTCTGAATCAGAGAAAAGTGTGACTTGTCCAATGTCACCCGATGGGTTTCCATGGCCAAGTGGGGATCTGTGAATTTTAATCTGCATTTCATCAGTGGATTTTAACATGTATTTAAACTCTATCTTGTTATGTCTTTTAATAATGTTTTATTTCCTGTTTTAATGATGTTGTATCCCACCTCGAGCCACGGGGTAATAAGTTCATTATTATTGTTGTTGTTATTGTTATTATTATTATACCCTGGTCTCCAGAGTCATAATCCAACGTTCAAACCGCTATCTCACATTAGCTCTCTAAAATGAATATTCTGACATATATGTTCTCTATGAACTATTTTTCAATGCATTTTGTCACTAATCATTGTATTTCAGAATATATTATGCTATGATAACATTGTATTGTTTTCCAATTATTTTATGTATTATGTATTTAGAATAGTAAAAGATGTGTGTGTCAGCAATCAGGATCCCCAAATGTGAAAGAGCTCCTAGGAAATCACAATTGTCTCAAGAGAGAAGAAGACTTGAAGACAGAGTTGTCCAACAGTGGTAGAGGCTCATTTTTCATCCCACTTGGGAAGTTGTTGTATTGCTCATCGAGCTGTTTTTATTTTTATTTTGCAAGTACATATAGGAGAGTCTTTGGTAGTGGTGGGAAGTTGCATATCATTGTTTCAGACAGCATTTGGGGCCTTTTTATAAGTAATATTTTGCCTGAGTAATTTGGGGTTCAAGACCTAAGGGTAAAAAAACCCCAAAAAGTGGATGCACAATGAACAATGGAGGTTAGCCATCATGTCTTAGTTGTGACTCAGATGCTTATAGTTGGTTCTGAGTATGGCTATAGAGTACCAAGGTACAAAACCCCATCATTTCTGGTCCTTTGATTGCTGGAACACTGGTTCTACTGCTAGGCAAACCAGATGCCTGGTGATCTGTGCATGTGAGTGTGTAGCTTTTTTTTTCCGTGTCAGGTGCGACTTTGAGAAACTGAAAGTTGCTCCTGGTGTGAGAGAATTGGCCGTCTGCAAGGACATTGCCCAGGAGATGCCCAGATGTTTTGATGTTTTAACATTTATTTTTATTATTTATTTATTTATTTGTTTCTGGTACTTTTACCCCGCCCTTCTCAACCCCCGAAGGGGGTCTTAGGGCGGCTTACAGAAAAGGCAGAATTCGATGCCTATACAAATTACACATAATATACAAAAACGTAATTAAAACAGTTATCACAATTAAAACAATTAACAACCAGTACATAACACATCATATAAAACATCATATAAAAGTCATTCTTATAATCAGCGTTTCGTTTTCCGGAGTTCCATAGATCCAATCCGTTAATCATTTCCTAGTAATCATCGAAGTTCTTTCTTTATCTGCCCGCTTGTCCGAATGCCTGGTCCCAGATCCATGTTTTTAGTTTTTTCCTAAAAGAAAGGAGCAATGTTGCAGATCTAATTTCCCCGGGGAGTGAATTCCACAGGTGGGGGGCCACCACCGAGAAGGCCCTGCTCCTCTTCCCCGCCAATCTCACTTGTGATAGAGGCGGGGTCAAGAGCAGGACCTCCCCTGAGGATCTTAGGCTCCGGGGTGGGACGTAGAGGGAGATCCGTTCAGACAGATACACTGGGCCGGAACCGTATAGGGTTTTGTAGGTCAAAACCAGCGCCTTGAATTGTGCTCGGAACTGGATCGGCAGCCAGTGGAGCTGACACAACAGGGGGGTGGTATGCTCCCTGTATGACGCCCCGGTGAGTAGTCTGGCTGCCTCCCGCTGGACTAGATAGAGTTTCTGAGCAGTCTTCAAAGGCAACCCCACGTAGAGTGCGTTACAGTAATCTAAACATCCTTGTGGGAGGCTTCTCTCATGTCCCCGCATGGGGAGCTGGAGCTGACAGAGGGAGCTTATCCACACTCTGAAGTGTCCTCCGCATTAGCAATGTTTGTATATACAGCGTGAAAGGTTTTCATGGGATTTCCTATTTCTTGCTTCCATTGTTCTTCTTGATCTTAGAAAACTTACCACAACATACCATGCAAAAACCACTTTTCCCCTACCCTTTTAAAACCCAAGGGATCTCAGTAGCAACAATCCTTTACACTCTCCTTTTTTGCCCTTCTTCTTTGCCTCAGGAATCTTAGCAGTAGTGCCCAAGAGAACTCTCTCTTGTTTTCTGTGTCCGTCCCCCCCCCCCCCAATAATTATTGCCTGATGCAGATTACAACTTTAAGGCACCTTGCTTGAGGACTATAATGGTTAAGGATTTATTTGTGAACAAATCCCAACCGCTGCAAACCAAATATAATAGATTGAGGCTTAATTGGGGGGGGGGGGGTATTAATCCCCAAAACGCTGAACACCAATTATAAAAGGATTGAGGTTTGGCACCAATATGTAAAGATAGGGGATTATTTAAGAATAAATCCCAGCAGCTATGCCACCACTTGTCATAGAATGTGGCTTCTGGTAATTAAAAACCAACATCAAAAAGCTGTAATAAAGCTGGAACTTTCTTCTGGCCAGAAAACCTTTTGAAAGTACTCTGGCACCCACCAAACTTAAAAAGCAATGTTAAGACCTTGGCTTACTGCAGGTATCTTTAGGCAAGAATGTGCTGGATTCTCACTCAGGCCTGTGCACTGATGTAACACTGAAAGGATTTCTTCTTTAGAATATATGCTGCCAATATTAAACCTTTGATTTCTTCAGTAAATTGCTTTTAAAACTTCTTAGAGGCACACATGAGGCAGATGCTGTGAACATTAAAACAATGATGTTTATTTAAGAGAACTTGAGCAAAATAGGCATTAAACTTAGTTGGTTTGAAATATTGTCTTAAAAGCGTGTGGTTTGTTTAAGCAGTTCCAACTTAGTTACAAATAACACTCCTTTCTCCCTCCAGAGATTACTGACAGGATTGTTTCTCTGAAAGTAACCCCAAACTCTACACAGACAGTCCTTTTCCTTTGGGATCTGTCTCTCCACTCCCCAGCTATCCTTCCCAAATAGCTGTAATCTTCTCACTAGCTACCTTTGCTAGCTAACTGACCAACTTTAGGCCTCTCTCACTACTCTCTTCTCCACTCAAAACTCCTAACTCCTTCTCCTTTGACACCCAGATTCAATCTCCTGACAGGGTTTTAAAACATCCCCTTAAAGTCATTATTTTCCTTTTCCAAGTTAAGCTCCGCCCACTCTCTCCCAGCCAATCACTAACTCCTCTCATTTCCCTCCAAGTACCTAAGCATGCACCCTTCAGGAATTGAGATTTAAAATGGATGCCCCCGGCACCCTTTCCAAAATGGCTGCCAAACTTCCTGGGCCTATGTTCTAGGCTTTTCCTAGCCTAACAGGTAGGGAATTCACTACAAGGACCTATACAGAGACCTGTTATTCCCTGGATCTAAGTTTTAAAAACCAGTCCAAGAGCCAGGGAGGTGTACTGTTTTGAGCACTGGATTACAATTCTGGAGACCAGGGTTCGAATCCCTAAAAGAGGAGCCGTAAATCTGAAGGAAAGCAAGAACAACAAAAAGCCAATTCTCTTCTCAGTGGAAAAGCGCTCTGAATAGTAAGGATGTAAATATTGACTGTTTTGTCCTTGCAATTGAAGTGAATAATTTTCAGTTTAGTCCCTATGGGGGGAAAAAACCAAATATTTCTACATGCTTCTCACCCAGTATTAGTGCATCCCCAGGTGTTTTAGTAAATTATTTATCACAGAAATACACGGAGGGAGAGGGTTGCATGAAAATCATGGCATTTTGTCAAAAAGCATTTCCCCCGAAAACCATGTGTGTATCTTGTGCAAGTTTACTGCTTTCTGTGCCAAAACTCAGAAATCATGCACAAAAAGTGACTACTTTTTCTCCATACCCCCCCTTTTTTTGCATCACAATATCTTAAATAGAACCAAAACATTTCACATGGCTATCTGGAAATAGTGTGTGTGTGTCCATTGCACTTCATTGGAAAGAGCCTTCCATAACCTCCTTAACAGCAGTTCCAAAGTCCTTGAAGAGGTTTTCTAACAAATCCTGCAAAACTAAACCAGGGATGAGCTTGCAGCACTGTCTAGTTTGGAGGATGTAAAAGAAGTCATCAACCAATTAAAAAATAACAGAGCCAGTGGACCTGATGGGATTCCTGTTGAAATCTTTAAAGAAGGTGGACTCGAACTGACACAAGAACTCCACAAGCTCATTGAAAATTTGTGGATGACTGAGAAGATCCGAGAGGACTTCAGGGATGCCATTATCATCACTGTTTGCAAAAAGGGGGAAAGAACAGACTGTGGAAACTATCAAGGTATCTCCCTTTTAACCTCCACCAGTAAAATCCTTGGAAGAATCCCTGCAAATGCCTTCTACTATTTCAGTGACAGCCTCCCTGAATCCCAAAATGAATTTTGTCCTCCAGAGGAATATCAGATATGATTTTCACTTGCACGACAGCTCCAAGAAAAATGCAAAGAATAAAATCAACCCTTATACATGGCATTCATCGACCTTGCAAAGGGCTTCAACACCATGAATTGCAATGCTCTCTGGACCAATCCTCTTGAAAATCGGCTGCCTGATAAATTTGTGAACATCCTGCAGTTCCTCCATGATGACATGATGGCAACAATCTTGGAAAACAATGGTTCCCAAATTGACTGCAGGGAAAAGCCGTGGTGGCAGGAATGGGGGAAGAGGTGGTGGGGGAAGGTGTGTGTAGTGGGGAAAGTGGTGGGGACAGGAGTGAATATGGGGGCAAGCGGCAGCAGAGGAAAGCAGGGACAACAGGGCAGGGGGAAGCAGTGGCAGTGGAGGAAAGGGTGGCAGATCATGAGCATCATCTCCATGTCCACACCACTCCCTGCCATCAATGTAACGCTGTCCAAGCACCTGGCCATCACCTGACATGTTTGTATTGTCAGATTCACCTTTTCCTTCTCATTGGTTGTACAGGTGCAGGTTGTACAGGTCCAACATTAGCAGAGATGGCCATGGTGACTAAGCACTCGGAGCGCTGTGGCTGGCTAGGAGTGGCAGCAGAGATGTGGATCATGTGAGTCCAGCAGAGCTATTCCAATCTTAGGCTGTCTGGACAATGCCCTTCGATTCAGTACAGACATGCTGATGCAGAGTGGCTCTGAAACAGATTTATACTGGGATACACCCACCTAATATAAATGACTCCTAAGTCTACAGTATACTTTCAGTCTCAAAGTTCTGCAAGATACCTTTGCATAGAGACATTCCAGGCTAACATAGCTATGTCTTTGAATTCATTCCTCAAGTTACACCTAAACAGTGGCTACAGTGGTGTAAAACCTGCATGAGATACAGAATCATATGCACATCCTTCTGTTCTATGAGACCAGCCTATTTTTTGGGTTTTTTTTTTAAAAAAAACTTCACTTTTCATTTTTCCCCTTTCATCTTGCATAATCTCACCTAGATGTTACCTCAACGTGCATTTATGATAATATGCATACGATCACATAAAATTGTCCCACTCAATGCACAAAATGTGTGTCCTGTTGTCAAAGCTATTTGTTAATTTCTGTGCTCATAACACAGGAAACCGATTAGAAGAAATATAATTTGGGTTGTACTTTGCTACCAATTATTTTGTTACTAGCTGTCATCTTTCTATTCAGCAGTTGCATTACACAATTTTCTTTAGCACCAGATAATTCTTGATCTCTTTTATCATGTCAAGTACTTTTATAAATGTGAAAATCTTGTGCTGCGTTACCAATGTCTGTGAGAAGTCTGGAACAGAAACTTCCTGTTTGAAGAAAATAACAACTTCTATTATTTTGCTGATTTTGATTTGAAATAGAACCTGATGGTTTTTAGCCAGTTACATACTTTGTATACTGTGTTAGTTGCAGAGTTTAGAAAAGTTACTTTTAAGGAACTCAGGATCTTGACTAAACTCTATTGGGGGATTCATGGAGTTGTCATTTAGAAAACAACTTTTCCAAGATTAAGTGGCTAGAGGAAAGTTGTAGAGGAGAGTAACATCATAGAACCATCGAGTTGGAAAAGATCCCAGTGGTCCAGTCCACCGACAGTTCAGGGTTCCACACCTAATGCATTCCTGAGCAGTTATCATCAAACCTCTGTATAAAACCACAAAGGAAAGCGAGTTCACCATCTTCCAAAATAGGCACTGCCCAGCAATTGTTAGGAAGAATTTCCTTTCTTGTAATATGAACCCATCAATTTAGGTCCTGTTCTCTGCAGTAGCTGAAAACAAGCACATACTATTTTTCACATGGCCTTCAGATATTTCAGATATTTAAAGGTAGAAATACTCGCCATATAAGACTACCCCTCTTTCAACGCACACCAAATAATTTTTTTTAAAAAAAAATCAGACTTCATTTCAATATGGTAATTTTCCTATTACTGTACCTCCTTCTCTGCCTGTCAGATCCTGCACATGTGTGCCTGGGCCGCTTCACTGAGAACTTTCAAGGCAAAGTTCTTAGGGGCAAGATCTGAGAGGCAGAGAAGGACGTACGGCAGTATGATACAAGAGTGGGCCGGAGGGGTGAAAGAGGCATGTTTTTCTGGGCACAGTGCTGCTCTATCTCTTTTTTCCATACCCCGGGCATCCCAGAAGCCTGCGGCTTGCTCCGACCTTCACTTACAGCTTCCCAGGGAGGTGCCTCCTCACCTTGTCATTGGGACCGCATTAAGTAACTTCTTTCCACGAATCCTGGTGAGTGGATTTTCTTCTATCATACTTGTACAGCGCCAGTCTTGCTGCTTTCATACGGTCACCCCATATGATGGGGATGCGGCCGCGGCCGTTTTTGAGCTTCCTCCACCATATGGGGTAACTGCAGATTCTCCAGTTCAGCTCGGAAGTTTCAGCATCTGCCCTATAAGACGACCCAGTGTATAAGACGACCCCGACTTTTGAGAGGATTTTCTTGGGTTAAAAAGTAGTCTTATATGCCAGAAAATACAGGTATACATGCCCTCTTCAAAGAGCACTTCAATGCAAATTTTTGTTGCAGAAGACAAACTGATCTTCTGATAGCATGTTGTTGTTCATTCGTTCAGTCGTCTCTGACTCTTTGTGACCTCATGGACCAGCCCACGCCAGAGCCCCCTGTCGGCCGTCACCACCCCCAGCTCCTTCAAGGTCAGTCCAGTCACTTCAAGGATGCCATCCATCCATCTTGCCCTTGGTCGGCCCCTCTTCCTTTTACCTTCCACCTTCCCCAGCATAATTGTCTTCTCTAGGCTTTGCTGTCTTCTCATGATGTGGCCAAAGTACTTCAACTTTGTCTCTAGTATCATTCCCTCCAATGAGCAGTTGGGCTTTATTTCCTGGAGGATGGACTGGTTGGATCTTCTCGCAGTCCAAGGCACTCTCAGCAGTTTCCTCCAGCACCACAGCTCAAAAGCATCTATCTTCCTTCGCTCAGCCTTCGCTCAGCCTAGCATAGTAGCAGATAAATGGACAAATAAACTGATGGATAAGAATGAATAAGCTGCCTGTTTTCATTTGAGCTTCTCTTGCTTAATAAAACCACCAGAGTGGTCTTTAACAGACAACTTTTAAAACTCCACAAGGCCTTGGATTTCCACAGGACTTTGCAATGAATCAGAAAGAAATGCCGTGAAGAGAAACCATGTCTTTCAGCTCCACTGTATGCACACATATGTGCCACATGCAGAACTATCTTAATAGCTGACTGCCTTTTTATTTGGTGCTGGGTCAATGAAATAGAAAAAGAGCAATACTGTGATTTTCCTCTTCTTCTGTGGATGAGCCCAGCTTGACAGGCAGACTTGACAGTATTTGAATGCAATTTCAGACATCTTTTTTCCTCTCCCACACACTTCAGGTGCACTGTAGTCTTTATTTATGCACTATATGTACTTTTGTTCAAAGAAACATTAATTCAATGTTTTGAGCATGGGGGGGGGGGGCTGAAGAAGAGCTCAGCATTTCGGGAATCTACAGGGGCTATTCAAACTTAGATGTACTAAAATATAAGTGTGTTTCAAAAGCACCAAGCTTATCAAAGCAAAGTGCCTCTCACAGAAACCCTTAATGGCATCCAGCGGCTATACCTCTCTATTGAACTTTTACCAGTGTGGCTGCTTTTTCCTGAAGGCTGGTTTAGTCCTGCTGCCATGGCAAGTCTCTCAAAGTGTCAGTACTCCATTAGCACTTCTTAGTCCTTGACATAGGGAGCTTCCAGACAGCACTAAATCACGGGTTTTAGTGAGGAGCAAAAATCCCAGAACTTCGGGAGAGGTCCACATACAGACCTGTTAGTCCAGGGATTTCTGCCTCTGTTGTCCAGACTTCATGCTTTGTTCCTAGATTTAGAGGCTCCCAAGATGGCCACTGCAGGACTTCTGTTGGAAAATGCCCGGTTTAAAAAAAAAACCTTCCGGAGATTTGAATATACAGATAACCGCAAAAGTTCTGTTCTTTTGTCCTCCAGGCATTTCATGAACTATCTCCCACACAAACAAACCTCATGGGGTATGACCACTATTGCCTAAGTCAGCAGTACACAAACAGGAACACACAGTCTTAAACCAGGAACCGAATTTTGTCATTATCTATTATTTTTACAGCCTGGCTGCTTGGCCATCTGTCTAGACAGATTTGGTTGTGTACTTAGTATGGCAAAATAATACTCACAAAATGTATTGTAAAATGAATTGTATTAGCATCAATTTCTTATCATGCAAAGCACATAACCCAACAGAAAAAGTTTAAAAAACAACAAGGAATAGTGAAAGCCTGGCAATATCTTTATCCACAAAAAGGAACAACCAACAAAAATACCATACTAGTATTGCAAGTATGTTTTGGAATTTTATTTTTCCAGTGGGAAATAAGCAATGGGGAAGGCAAGCAGGATTCCTGGGCAACAGAATTTTGTGCCTGGGGTGAAGAAAACTTTCTCATCCAGCTAATCAAAGCCTGGAAATTTTTATTTTATGGACAACTCTTCGAATTGCACAAATACAATGGCTCAAAGTCTGTTTTCCAAGCTCTGTTCCTAATCAAACAAGGAGGCTCAAATTAGGATGTAACTCTCCTAGCCCCAGATAGGTTTGTCAGACTGAAAACTGATGACAGTCCCTGTACCTTTAATCTGTGTGGAAAGAGGAAGTTTCCAGGTGTTTCTTATGCAACCAGGTAACAAACAATGACTGAAATGTACTGTTCTGTCACTATAATCAAAGGTATGGGAACCATCTGCAGTTTTTTCTCTGCAATCCTAGTCCCGGGGTTTCAGGGATTTAATACTGAACAACAGTACTTTGAATTGAAGCTTAGAGGAAACTACAAATCAACTGAGCTGGTAAGCATTAAATCATGAGTGAATAAAATGCAGACCATGGGCAATTTTTGTGAACCCAAAAGGGTTGGTGGGGCAATATTGGTCATTTGACCATATTTTCATGGTTCATTCCATCCTTTTAAAAGTCTCTACAAGACTTTTTACTAAACAGGAAGGGATTAGACATCTGAAAATGTGGCAATAGGCACAACACCTTGTTATTACAACCCTGCCCAGATCTTGCAAATTCAAACTTGTTGCTTCCTTGATTGTGTTACTCTATTTGTAACACAGTACTTCTCTTTTCCTGAAGCCTCCCACATTCACAAGCATTGTTGCAGTGCCTTGAGATATGACCAAAGTCCAATAGTTCCAATTTAGTAATTTTGACTTCTAGCTAGTGTTTAGGGTTGATTTGCAGTCATATCCATTTATTTGTCTCTTTGGCAGCCATGATACTCATACATCTCTTCTCCAGATCTATATTTCAAATGAGTTGATTTTCTTCCCATCAGTTTTCTTTACTGTCCAGCTTTTACAATCATACACAGAAATGGAAAATGTGATTGTGTAGATGATCCTGATGAAAAGTTATAGTCTGCGTGAATATCTCTAATAAGGATCTGCACCACTGAAATAGGACTGCATCAAACTGACCCAAATGTTGTTATTGACATCCTGATTGAGGAATAGCCACCCACAAACATTTGCCTGGTGACTGTATATGAAGCCTTTTCAGCACCAAGGAAAGACCTTCGTATTCTCCTAGAAGTTTTAGTTCTTCCATTGTAAAAATGATGTCTATCTTTTTTGAGATCTTTAGGTTACTAAAGGCTTTTACTTGTACTGTGGTTTTTATCGTGCTACTTTAAATAGCTTCCATGTTATATATTTTTTATATTTTGGGGTAGTAAAGGCAATATTACCCCCTCCCATCCTCATGCTCACACACTATATACTTTTTCCCCACTGACTGCCAAATTGCATAACTCATTTCACTTTTATCTCCACTTTGTTCTTTTATCCAGCTAAGATCCACTTCTCAGAACTGGAGCAAGGTGAAGAAGAAGCCAAAAGAAACAAGAAGAGACTATAATTTGTCAACACACTACATGGAGCAGTAGCAATAGGCTAGTTTGCATGGGGAAAATGGAAGGAGATCCAAATAACAATCTCTGAATATTATTTCCCTCATCCTTAGAGTGAATCCCCCCATCCCCATGATGAGGGACCTCTTCACATGCAGGCATGTAGCCGGGGGGGGGGGGGGGCTTGGGGGCTTCAGCCCCCCCCCCCCAAATTCTGATGGTGGTCCGCGAGAAAGCCTTACTGGTACATTATTTAAACTGTTATGTTTATTCATATCATGATCTGATCACCATGCTCAATATATCCCATATGCATGGGGGTATTGGGGTAATGATACAAAAGGTTTGCTAGGGTAGACCCTCTTTCACTCAGACTCAGCCCCCCCAAACCAAACTCAGCCCCCCCCCCCCAGAAACAAAATCCTGGCTAAGGGCCTGTTCACATGGGGCTAAATAGCCCGGTATTACCACTTTTGGCTGGGGCCTGGATAGGGGCTTCACGGCGCCATCAGACGACATTTGGCAGGCCCTGCCCACATTCCTTCCAGAGTGGAGGGAAAGTGTCAGAAGGCATTTCCTCCTCCACTACAGTGAGGAAAGTGCTTTCGGGTAGCTCCAACTGAGTTACTTGCACTCCCCCCCCCCTTTTCCCCATATGATGAGAGAAAGGGTGGTGGGGCAACAGAATTGCTGTGCGTTGCCGCCCTTTCTCCCATATGATGGGGACAGGGACAGGGTGCAGATATTCCCTGCCCATCCCCACCATGTGATTGGAGAAGGAGGAAGGGTGAGGAGGGCACCATAAGGCACCCCACGCACCTTCCGTTTTGCTGGCAATTGATGGCACAATGGCACCCCCCCCCCAGTCTATGTGAAGAGGTCCTAGATGGTTTAGGGACACTCTGGAGCAGATTTGGGGCCTCCAACTACCTCTCTTCAAGGTCAGCTTATGAAGACTCAGGATCTGCTTCTTAGCTTCTAATGGCTGTGACAGGAGCCTATAATGTGGACTAAGCTCTTCCCATTCCCTTTCTGAGGAGACTTCCTTCAAGTATGTCATAACATAGTTAAGGTGATGGAGGTGACATTGATATAAGTTAAATTGCATTATGAAACTGCATTGCATGGCAGTGTTTATGGGGCACTGTGGAATTTGTCTGTGGAATTTGTCTTGGAAGAAAGGTTACAGAATCGTTTCTTCTTCCTTCCTGTGGCAATGAAAACCTTTGGCAGCTAAATGATAAGTTTCTTTGATGTCACTTTAGTTAGGACTTGAGGGACAGATTTGAGCAGAGTCTTTGAAATTAATAAGATCTAAGATACTTTTTAAAGAAGAGAGCCAGTGTGAGAGCAGTTTAAGCATTGAACCAGGGTTTGCATCTCCACTCAGGCATGGGAACCCATTAGATGATCTTGGGTAATTCATACTATCTAAGACTCAGAGAAAGGCAAAAACAAACCCCCTCTGAATCGGTCTTGCCAATAAAGTCTTGTGATATGTTTGCCTTAGGGCCACCACAACTCTGAAACAACTCAAAGGCAGGCAACATCAAAGTTAGTCATTATTAATGTCAGACCCTTCATTTCAAAGAATCTCCTCTCTGAGGGCTCTAGATCCAATCCACTGAATTAAACACAAACCTGGGGCCCTGCTGTGGATCTCAACAACAACAACAACAACACTTTATTTATATACTGCTCTATCTCCCCGAGGGGACTCAGAGCAGTTTCCAAATAACATAATCAATACATACAAGGAAAACAGCATAAACATAAAATTAACAAGACAATATAAGCATTACAAACTACAATAGCACATATATATTTAAAATAATCCTACCTGTTCAAGGCAATTTAAAAGGCAGGGCCAGGGCTAGTGCAATTTTAGAGGGCCCGGGAAATTAGGTAGAGTCTATGGCTGTACATTTCCAAGGCCTAATAGAAGAAAGTAACCTGGGTAATTGGTAGAAAAGGATATGGCCAATTTCAACAGTATCTGGGGTTAAGCTAGAACTAATTGTTCTCAAATGTTTGTTTAAACCACCAGGTCTTCAGGCTCTTACGAAAGGAGGGGAGGGATAGAGCCTGTCTTATTTCTCTAGGAAGGGTGTTTCAGAGGCGGGGGGCCAACACCAAGAAGGCCCTCTCTCTCATCCCTATCAACCGTGCTTGTCACGGTGGTGGGAGCGAAAGGAGCCCCCCCCCCCCGGAAGATCTTAAAGTTCATGCTGATTCATAGGCAGAGATGCAATCGCAAAGATAGGCGGGGCCTAAATCTCAAACTTTTATTAGGGGAAAATGAAGGAGGGACATGTTGAATTCTTGGAGGTTTCTGTAAAGTTTTCAGCTGCAGAGTTGTAGTTCTGAAAAGGCAGATTATTCCCAGAAAGGATTTAAAACCTGAAAACATGTCATGCATATGATTTCTTGTAAGTTTTCTCGGGCTATATGGCCATCAGGCATGTAGCGGGGGGGGGGGGGCTTGAGGGGCTTCATCCCCCCCCCCCCCCGAAATTCTCATGGTGGTCTGCGAGAAGGCCTTACTGGTACATTATTTAAACTGTTATGTTTATTCATATCATGATCTGATCACAATGCTCAATACATCCCATATGCATGGGGGTATTGGGGTAATGATACAAAAGGTTTGCTAGGGTAGACCCTCTTTCACTCAGACTCAGCTCCCCCCCTCCCGAATCAGACTCAGCCCCCCCCCAAATCAAAATCCTGGCTACGGGCCTGATGGCCATGTTCTAGAGGCATTCTCTCCTGACGTTTCGCCTGCATCTATGGCAAGCATCCTCAGAGGTAGTGATTCTGACCATGAAAGCCTTCGACGATACATTGTCATGCACATATTATGAGTGTGTGTCTGTTAATGTGAAAGCAACTTTCTTAAGAATAAGCCTTGGCTTAGCCTTGGTCTTCAGAGTCCTGCTATTTGTCATTGCATCTGCAGTCAGGTTGATGCCAGGTCAGAAAGGCCGTAAACGATGGCTATTTTCTTGCCATTGGACTCTTTCATGCAGTCCTGTGAGTATTTATGCTGGCACAGTAGCTGTTAGAATTGTGCCATAAGTCTTACTAATAGTGGAGAATGACCCATGGCAGCTGTTGAGTTGTAAACACCAACTTATCCCAGTGTAGATTTGTAAGAAAGAGTGATTATGCAACAGATCATGATGTACTCCTAGGTTATTTTCTGATTCATGTGTAGTTAAATACACAGGGAATAGTCCTTCCCTTACATAACTAACCTCCTATTAAAGGATGGACAGTGGTGAAGTTGAAATATGAAGAATGCATTCATATTGCAGCAGATGTTGAAAACATAAATTCTGGATGAATCTTTGGGGAATAGGTTTATGCTGGCTTTCTGAAATGCAGAGGATACATATTCCAAATATGAAGTAATAAATAACAAGGACTTTCTTCTTCTTTTCCTACTGCCTTAAACTTTGCCAAACATTGCTGTCTTTTTTTTTTTTTTTTGTGAGTCATGTCTTCTGATGATGTGTCCAAGTCCTAGTCTTTTTCTGGTTTCTAGACTGAAATCCTGATTTTGATTAATGACTGAGCTAAAATGCCCTAACACACAAAAATACCTCAGTTAAGAAAATGGATGAGTTTGTGGGCATTATTTTTTTACAGAAAATTTGGTGACAGAGACAAAAATGACATGGAAAAAAATACTTGCCACAAAAAAGAATAGCACTTCTACATATTTCAGTACTCACTGTGCACATTTGAAATAAAACAACCAGATCAAGGAGGACTTGAATAAGTAAGCAAAAACATGTTGAACCTTGTAGAGATTGGTTACAGTTTTTATTTTTGCAAAATACATCTAGGAATGGCTTTTTCTTTGATCAGGTTCTACTTATCTGCTCTTCTTTGTTTTACTCGTCACTCAGTAAGGACTTCTGGGGGTAGCTGCTGGTTATCCTGCCTGTTGGGTGCAGGCACACATGTTTACAGCAGGAATGGCTGGGGCAGAATCCTACTCTTTCCAAGATCATATTTGTTTTATTTTCTGTCATGGTTTACTTTGGTCATATTACTGGAAACTAATACCAAAAGCCTATGTTTTTTTCACCATACTCCTAATGCTGATGTTGATAAAGACTGGACTAGGACTCTGGGAGACCAGAGTTAGATCCATGCTTAGCGATGGATAACTTCTGGATAAGCCTGAGTGAGTCACACTCTCAGTCTCAGAAGAAGGCACTGGCACTGAACACATCTTGCCAAAAAGGCTCATGACAAAGTCTGTTAGGTTCGCCATAAATAACTTGAAGAGACATGACAGCAACACAGTTACCAGGTATGACCTCAGAGACCATTAATGAATTCATGTTCTGAGTACACATGCCAGAACAAGGATTTTGAAAGAGAAAATGAGCTAACAAGATTCTCCGGCCAAAATCATGGACTTGGTGGGTTCAAATAGACCCCATTTACCAGAATGAATTCTTCTGAATTTAGAATTCTTTTTAATGTGTCTTGGGCTCAAACATGACATCAGAGCTTCTGTAAAACAGAGAAACTTCTTTTAAAAGCTTCCTATGAGACCTTACCCAATGTTTGGTTTAGCCAAAAGGTGGTAATGCCGTAAACAGGCACTCACCAAGACAAGCAACACCGCAGCATTACGTCAATCACCCTTGCCCTAAAAGTGACATTTCCTATCAATGTCATTTCCTATCAGTGCTGCATTGTTTGCCAACTGCAGGACCACATTCTGGGAGAGAAAGAATGGTGTCTGGGGCTATTCAATCAGGAAAATTAAGCAAACTTGCTGATGCTAGATATTGGAGGCAGAAAAGTTGCTGACTATAAGATTTGATCAGGCTCTTCAGCTAACTATTCTGTGACCTTGGCTACACAATCAAAAGTGGTTTCATTTTAGGACATACATCTGTATATCTGGGCAAAGAAGCTGTACAAATCTGGCTGTCTCCTAACAATATAACAAAAGAAGTACCATTCTCAGAGACTTGGTTGTATTGTCCTTTATGCATCTTTCAAGTTCTCGAGCCTTCCTTCCTTCTATTCTTCCCTTTGATCTGATGTCCAAAATATGCTACTTTTAAAAGCATTGCATTTCTTTTACTCATGACAGTGCTTTAGGAATGAATTAATGGTCTTTCTATAGACTTCAACTCCCAGAAATCCTAACAGCTGGTAAACTGGCTGTGATTTCTGGGAGTTGTAGGCCAAAACACCTGGAGACCCACAGGTTGAGAACCCCTGAAGTATAGTTATATCTTCAGTCATTGCATTGTTTCTGAAATATAACTCTATTTTGCCCCCCCCCCTTTTTTTAAAAAGTACAGGTGGGTACACCATTTGTAACATGTTACAATCTCTGCTAGTAATTTTTTTTTTCATTTCTCTTTCCATTCTTAGAAGCAGACTAACTTCTGTTAGCCCCTGATATTCTTGATAGATCTGTGACATTAAAGTGACAATTTATTTCCTTCCTACTTCTAAGATGGGCATTCTGTCAGTTTTAAAGTTTCATTTAAAAGACAAAACAACACTAACCCTGATGTACTACTTAAAATTATGTGTTAGTAATGCCAATAGCTGTAACTATGTTTTTCAGAAATGGATGGCTACTATTTATAAACTGACTTCATATATATGTGGTTCATATGCAGTTCGCCCTCCAATTTTGTGAGGGTTAGGTGCACCAGGCTCCCACAAAAGTGGAAAAACAACAAATAAAAACTAGTGGGGGGTACCTGAGAGTGCACCTCTCTAGTAACCCCTACATACTCCACGGTGACTCTATAGTCAACTTCACCAATCAGATACATGTAATCCATATGTGGGTGTGTGATTGACATGTATTTTCACATAGAATATGCAGATTCATATATACAAAAGATAGCAGTCATCCAGAATAGCAGTTATACATTCGTAGAGTTGCAGATCTTTAACTTTCTGTATTCATCTATGCTCTGTATTCACAATCATGACACTATTGCCTCAATTATAAATACCACCCAAACCACATTTTAAATATATATGAATGACACAATACAGTGCCATTTCATGGGGGGAAAGTCATACACACAAGACAGGACGTGTTCATATCTGTATCATCATAAACACATTCCACTCAGTGGAAATCCCCACATCATTAAGCTGCCTACCTTCTGTAACATCATCTGGCTAATTTAGATAAGTGTCAGATGCACTTGAAGATTCTTTAGCCTTATACTGTCAAGAACAGAAGGTGAGTGGTGAGGACTCAGAAAGCATTAGCTAACATGACAGGCACTTACTTTTTCTGAGTAACCGGCTGTTAGCTTCCCACATTGCTTGCCTTGCCTGTGAATATTTTGGCTTTTCAGGAGCAGGGTTGTACACTTGCCTATTAATGTGCAACTAGTAGTATGTTACACATACTAGTAATATGTTACACTGAGCCCCCAGTGGTGCAGTGGATTTAACCACTGAACTGCTAAACTTGATGATCGAAAGGTCGCAGGTTTGAATCCAGGGAGCAATGTAAGCTCCTGCTGTTAGCCCCAGCTTCTGCCAATCTAGCAGTTTGAAAACATGTGAATGTGAGTAGATAATAGGTACTGCTCTGGCAGGAAGGTAACGGCGCTCCATGCAGTCATGCCAGCCACATGACCTTGGAGGTGTCTACGGACAATGCCGGCTCTTTAGTTTAGAAACTGAGATGAAAACAAACCACCAGAGTCAGACACGACTGGACTTAATGCCAAAGGAAAACCTTTACTTTTACCTAGTAATAAGAACTTTATTGTACAAGAGAGAGAAACTGGCATTGAAGGCTCCTTCCTGTGATTAACCCATCCCCTGATGTTGACAGAAAGAATATGTTAGTCATATGCAATCCTTGCATGGGTCCTTTTTGCCTCTGTGCCTGCATGCTTACAGCAAAGTAATGTAGGGGTCTATGATTCTCCTCTTCATTCCCCCTTGCTATTCCCAAGCTGTCTGTTTTGTTCTTATTTAACATGCTAAGTTATATTTGCCTGTTTTTATTATTCATTGTTGTAATTGTGAAAATGCTCTAAAATTTGAAATAGTAAAATTACCATGCAGTGGAAGTGCAGGAATATGGGGTATGAGGCTATGTGGAAGTATGATCTCAAGACCATGGGATGTCCAATTGGAGGAATTGCACAAATGAAGAGAGGTCCAATATTAAAGGTTCTCATCCCAGCATATATACATTTATATCTATGATAGTGTGACTGTAGTGGAATAGCAACTTTGTACAATAAAGTCCCAAGTCACAACTTAGTAACATTATTATTATAAGTTAGCAAAGCATAATGTCACATTCTTCTTGGTGTTACTGTGTTTAGTTATATATGATTACAGGAGGTGTTTGGTTTGCATATAGATAGTGTCTGTACCACAGGCTAACATTTTGCAATATAATTTTTATTAAGTAGTCTATATACTCATGTATAAGACTAGAAATGTTAGTCGAAATGAAATGACACATTTTTTATTGATCAGCCAATTGGCCTTATCAAAATACAGAATATAAACACAATGAACAGTATACATCTAGTCTGCCTAAAGATATACATGTACATATACAGAAGGAAAAAGTGGAGGTGGTCAACTGGTAGCCAAATATACCTTGATACTAAGTATGAACATTAGGTGTCCTTGTCTCCCTTATACTGTATGCCAATCTGATTAATATACTCTAATATCCCTTTAGATATTATATAAAGATAAAAGGCAACTTTTTTTGTTAAGATGGGGTTAAAACCAGCTAATAAAAATGTGGTTTTGGCTGATTTATCCCAGCTCATTTTATTACAAGTAAAAGACCATAAGTGTTGTTTCCTATCGTTATCATACAGACATCAGTTATGTAATATGTGATTCAAATTTTCAACTTCAGGGTTTTGTTTTTGTTTTGTTTTTGTTGTTGTTTTTTGTCGTGTCAAGAGCGACTTGAGAAACTGCAAGTCGCTTCTGGTGTGAGAGAATTGGCCGTCTGCAAGGACGTTGCCCAGGGGACGCCTGGATGATTTGATGTTTTTATCATCCTTGTGGGAGGCTTTTCTCATGTCCCCACATGAGGAGCAGGAGCTGATAGACGGAGGTCATCCGCCTCTCCCCAGATTCGAACCTGCGACCCGTCAGTCTTCAGTCCTGCCGGCACAGGGGTTTAACCCACTGCACCACCGGGCACTTCAGGGGTGCCACAGATATAGAGTCTTTCTTCAGGTGGGAATCTGATTAAATCTACCTTGTCTCTCCATTGACTCCATTTGTTCAAATCTAGCCCTTGTAAAAGCGATTCTTAGATGCCTTGACATATCAATTTTTAAATAAAGTGTCTGCAGAAAGTTTTGCTTAAAATGACCTAACCACTTAAAGGAGCCTGAGTTTGATAGATTGGCTATATCTTTCTGTCCTTCGATATCTAAAATCCTTTGAGTTACTAACCTTTCTCAACATCCCTCTTGTGGCCTAAGGAAGAGATTTGTAATCCACAAGTACAGAATAACTTAATAATTGGTTTGATCAGGAAGCTTGAATTTGGCCACTGGTTTGTTCTGCCAAGCATAATTTTGGGAGTCTACCATTTTCCAATTTTAAAAAAAATTGACCAGTAATTAAGGACCCTGCTTTTGGTGAGACCTTTGATGTAGTATATTTCTAATTCAGCTCTGACAACAGCAATGGTGGTTCTTATGTCTATCCCCAGCATCTGTCTTAGAAATTTTTGATAGGGTTTGTTCCATTATCAGTAATTTGTTTAGACCCCAATTTTCAGCCTTGTATAATATCATACAGTAGAAGTGTTAGTCAAAAAAGCAACACAGAAAACCTGGGCTTAACTTATCCAGGAGTCACTTGAAATTCTGTACCTTAATCCTTAAAAAAAGGAACCATACCCATCTCTGAGTACAGTGTTGAAGGCCAGATCTTAGTCAATCCCTGGGGAACCTAAAATAAGCACCAATCCCTTCCACTTTCCTCACCATGGTGCCATCCCTGGCCTTTTTGAATGTCTGAATGGGGAAGTGACCATGGTGGCCAGGGGCAGCTGCTCCCTGGAGGGCCATTGATGCTTTGCCTTCTCCAGAGAATGACCTCTGACTTATCCACAGGCCATATCAAAATATATAATTTTAGCCTCAAATCCTTCCATTGACTTATACATGAGGTTGACATATACATCAGCAAATATGGTACCTAAAAGAATATTGAGAAAGTAAAGAATTACTTCACAAATGTAGCTATAATGACAAACTACTATTTTTCCAAGCTCTGGCCTGTTTGGTTTCTCTGATCTGTATGATGAGGTCCTGGGTAAAAAAGAAAATATGCAAGCATCTACAATATATCAAGATTAAATTCTTAAGTGAACTGCATTACCTCAAAGTCAAATGAGGAAAATGTGTGTTTTGCTATATTGGCAAAGTCAAATGTCATTCCAGTTTGAAAACATGACAAACAAATGGTTCATTGCGGATATCAAATTAATCTATATTTCTATTTGGATTTTAGGTCATTCTCTCACAGAGGCCCCCATATTTCCCCAGATCTGAAAGGCTTTTGTATCTTGGGAAAGACAAAGGGTGAGTCAAAATTATTTCAGTGGTTTTTGTTCCATTACTGAGTAATCTGGGAGCAATTTTCTCAAGTTTTGTCATTTTGTCTGTCGGACTGTGGTTTAGAAACCCGGTGAGATGCCCTTCCTCCCAAAGAACTTGGATCAGCAACCACTTTAGATGGACTGCTAGCTCTGTGTAGAACAGTGGTTCTCAACCTGTGGGTCCCTACATGTTATGGTCCTCAACTCCCAGAAATCCCAGAAATCCTAACAGCTGGGATTTCTGGGAGTTGTAGATCAAAATACCTGGGGGGGGGCTGGTTGAGAACCACTGGTGTAGCTCATTTGTACCCAGTTTGGAGTTTGAGCTGGCTGATGACATCTGAGTAGACCAGAAAGGAGCTGGGGCAGATATTCTATTTCAAGTGACCAAGCAGTGATTCTGTAACTGTTCTTTATTGGAACAAGGCGCTTGACATTGGCAGGCAGGTTGTTATTGGTTTTTCAGGTGCTGCTGCAGGGGAGCAATTTTTTTCAAGTTTTGTATTTGACTGCCAAAGTGTGAGGGCAAATTGCTTTTCCCATCCATCATCATTAAAATATGCTTAAACATGAAGATTCTTAAAAACCCAGTTTGTTTGTAGAAATGCTCTCCATGTGTACAGTATAGCTTGCATCCAAGAAAGTATCATAGGATAGACAGCAGATAACCTTTACTTTTCCCGTCTTAATATTTCTTAGTACTTGATACAGGCACTCCCCGAGTTACAAACATCCAACTTACAAATGACTAATAGTTACATATGAGAGTGAGACAATAGGAAGTGAGAGAAATCTACCCCTAAGAAGAGAAATCCACTCCTGAAAGACTCATGAGGAAAAGGTATCTCCACTGAAGCATTCTCATTAATCCTTGTTTCCACAATAAGCCAAAATTTTCATAACCCACTTGTCACAGGGACAGAATGTGAGGTGAAATCTTTTGAACAGGAATACAGAAAACAAAAGAAACCCCACAGAGGTGTTAACCCTTCTCTATTCTATCCAAAGCTAATAATATAATATATGGCTGGAGTTACGCTTAAAATATATCTGTTCCAGCTTACAAATGAATTCAGCTTAAGATCAAACCTACAGAACCTATCTTACACGTAACTTGGGTGCTGCCTGTACTTCTGACCAATGGTTTTTGAGAAGGTTCAGCTACACAACCCCCTTGTTATGTCAACTCCTGGTATTCAGGCTGCCAGTCTGCTACCGAGCACAATTTAAAGTGCTGGCTTTGGCCTTTAATGCCCTAAACTGTTCTGGCCCAGTTTACCTGTCTGACTGTATCTCCTCCTATGAACAAGTTTGAGCATTAAGATCTGCCGGGGAGGCCCTGCTCTCAGTCCCACCTCCTTTGCAGGCATGACTCGTGGGAATGAGAGACAGGGCCCCTCGGCCATGTTTTAATAGTTTTTAATTGCATTTATATGTTTATTTGATTTAGATTTTGATGTTTAATATATTGTGTTTATATTTTGTGTTATAATGTGGCATTGAATGATTGCCCAAACTGCAAGCTGCTCTGAGTCCTGTCAGGAGTGAGATAGAGTGGGGTAGAAAGATAGTAAATTAATGAATAGTAAATAAATATATGCGAGTTGTGATGGTCAAATCATACCAGATAATTTTAGGATATGGTAAGCCCCACATCCTATTCCTGAAGGGATCAACATTCCTCAATTACCCTCATGCTAGGAAAATAAAAGAACCCATGGTGGCAAGGAACAAAATGAAGACACAGTGGAAATGTAGTACTTTATTGCATGAATCCAGTATTCCTGTACACATTCCTTATTATTGATAGAATACATACCAAGTTGAGCACCTCTCTTTGATAATTGCTCCGGTTTACCAATTTGTGATCTCGCAATTGTACTTCCAAACATTCCTGTAAACCTGCCTTCCCATGCTACCAATGGTCCTTATGTCATCTTAATTTTTAGCACAATTACAGCATTTGCAATTTTGCAATAAACAAAGATGGCTATGAAACAAAAAAGAAGAGAAAAACCGTCAGCTTGGATATAGCAAAGGAAAAGGGGAGAGAGGAAGAAAAGGAGAATCCCATTCCCTGAAGTCACTTTACGTTTGGCATGCTGGCACAGAAAAGGAATAGATCATCGGAGCAAGGTAGGTGACAGGAATGTTGCAGGATTGGAAGCTATTGGTGGGTTTTGCCTATTAATAGCTAGTGACAGGAGAATCATGGGGAAGAGACAAACCAGTAGGAAGATTCACACAGCTGCAATGCTAGCTTACTTGATTCGTGCAATAAATTTCTTTAGGAGGTAAGCAAAGCCCACTACATTCATCAGGGGCAAAGGATAATACATAAGGTGGTCCATTACAGCATAATGTCTCAGATCAATTTTTAAGTTTTAAAATTCACTTAGTCTGAAATGCAGGCAGGCAGGCATCCTATGTCTCAACTGCTATAACTTTGACATAACCTTTTCCAAAGAATGGCTGCTTGATCTTTGTCTCAGATTTCTAAAGATTTGAACCGTCTCCCTAGCTTGAATATTCAATTGATGAATAGATACTTTATACATGAGCATATTTTAAAAGAAATGATTTCAGCAGTGGGAACAAGTAGTTCTCTAGATGTTGCTGAATTCCACTGCCCATCAATGGTATCTATACTGGTCAATGCAAAATGGGGGCTATGGTCATTCATCAGATTCTAGAAAATTAAAGGTTCTACCTCTCTGTTCTAGCACATTGTAGTTTTTCTTAATCAGTCATTTGAGTAGTGCAGTGCAGTTCATACATTAAAAATTTAATACATTTTTTTTGCCGAATAGTGAATGAATGGCAAAATCATCCACCACTGGTTTCATCTTTTTCGCATTATGTGAAAGTACCATCATATGTCATTACATTTGTTTGTGGGATTTATGTTTCATTTATTTCTCAAATGACCTCAAAGCATCTGCCAGCACCAATAAAACAATGTCATACATAATATAACTAATGATTCTCAGATGCCACATATATGTGAGAAACGGACATACACACATATGCATATATACATTAAACTCCTCTGTCAGCCACAGAAGCAGAAAAAGCAAAACAAAAGAAGAGTGAAGCAATTTAAAAATAAAAGTGGGTTGGTAAATGAAGGCCAAAAAGAGTGCAGCGGGTTGCTGTGAATTTTCCGAGCTGTATGGCCATATTTCAGAAGCATTCTCTCCTGACGTTTCACCCACATCTATGGCAGACATCTTCAGTGGTTGTGAGGTCTGTTGGAACAAGTCAAGTGGGATTTATATATCTGTGGAATGATGTTCAAGGTGGGAGAAAGAACCCTTGTCTGTTTGAGGCAAGCGTGAATGTTGCACGGGGGAAAATGCTTGTAAATATGTGTGTACAAGGGTGAGTATGCATCATCTGAAATGCTTGGGACCAAAAGTGTTTTGGGTTTCAGATATTTTTAGATTTTGGATTATCGTTATTTACATAAATGTACAAGATTTCTCAGAGAAGGGACCAATGTGTAAACACAAGATCCCATGCACACATACCGCCCCCGCCTGTGGAATATGCTCCCCGGTGAAATTAGGTCATAGAATCATAGAATCATAGAATCAAAGAGTTGGAAGAGACCTCATGGGCCATCCAGTCCAACCCCCTGCCAAGAAGCAGGAATATTGCATTCAAATCATCCCTGACAAATGGCCATCCAACCTCTGCTTAAAAGCTTCCAAAGAAGGAGCCTCCACCACACTCCGGGCAGAGAGTTCCACTGCTGAACGGCTCTCACAGTCAGGAAGTTCTTCCTAATGTTCAGATGGAATCTCCTCTCTTGTAGTTTGAAGCCATTGTTCCGCATCCTAGTCTCCAAGAAAGCAGAAAACAAGCTTGCTCCCTCCTCCCTGTGGCTTCCTCTCACATATTTATACATGGCTATAATATCTCCTCTCAGCCTTCTCTTCTTCAGGCTAAACATGCCCAGTTCCCTAAGCCGCTCCTCATAGGGCTTGTTCTCCAGACCCTTGATCATTTTAGTCGCCCTCCTCTGGACACATTCCAGCTTGTCAATATCTCTCTTGAATTGTGGTGCCCAGAATTGGACACAATATTCCAGATGTGGTCTAACCAAAGCAGAATAGAGGGGTAGCATTACATCCCTCTTCTCCTTTAGGAAGAATCTCAAAACATGGTTTTGGGACCAGGCATTCAGAGAGCAGGTTTGATAGTAATTACAATGTTTTTTTTAGATTTGACTATGGACAAGCTTTGAGCTGGATTGTTGGTCATTGAATCAAACTCTGATATGGCTATATGATTCATAATAATGTTTTTAAATGGATTTCAACCTAATATTTTTATCTATTGTGTAATGCTGTATTGTAATGTGTCTTGTAATTTGGCGGCATCGAATTGCTGCCATTGTAAGCTGCCCTGGGTCACCCTCAGGGGTTGAGAAGGACGGGGTACAAATGTTTGAAATAAATAAATAAATACTAGCCTATTTTCCTGAAGGGAATTTTATACGTTTTTAAATAATGTGCATGAAACAATGTTTGTATACATGGAAGCACCAGAAAACAAATCATGTGGACAGTTCCGATATAACAGATTTCAGAATTCTGGATAAGGGATGCTCAACCTGCATTTATAAAATCATCTGTAAAATGTACAGAAAAATACTCACAAACTTTTCCCTGCCCAATGTTTTTTTAGCAAACTACTGCTGACTTCAGTGAAGCAGTAGATCCCTTTTCCTATTTTCTCCACCACCTCATGCTTAAATGTATGAGTTTTTTTATTTCAAATGAAGCAAACATAAATAAACACACACACACACACACACAATTACTGCATGAGATTTGTTTTGTTTTATTATCATCGGTGTGTTTTCCTTAGTTCACATTTGCCCTACTGGATTGCTTCACCATAGTACATATTGTACTTTCTCCAGCCTTTTAATTAAGATAGCCACATGAAAGTTTTGTGGGCAGCATGAGTAAAGCTTACAGAGGTTGTTTGGGCTTTGAGCAGTCTTAGCCTGCAAATGTTTATAAAAGACATCTGAAAGGGTAATTCTATTGGATAATTCACATACGGGGTGGGATACAAAATCCTGACTGCTACTTCATTGAAATATTTAGTAAAAAGACATAATTCATTCTTTGCCAAGGCTTACATCTCTAAAGAAAATACAGAAAACAATCTGTCTTTGTTGCACTGAAAATATCTGGTAATATTACTATCCAGAAAATAATCTTTGCAGAATTTAATCCTATTTTCTTTTAAAACAGAAAACTGCTGAAAACCATTCAAGTCACTCCTGACATAAAAAATGAGTGTCTATTAAACAACAAATTGTTTACCTTAAGAGCAATTCAGGTAATGCTGCATTATAGTGAGAAGCTAAGCCTGAGTTCTCTTGTTCTTGGTTGAAATAAAGCCTTGGTTTTGGATTTTAATATCCTGGACGTTTCCTATGCTTCTGTTCGGATACTCCTATTCAAGTTTTTGTTAGTTATGCCTTCTTGCTTGTGGACTTTGCTGTACCTGTGATTTCTGGCTGTCCCTGGACTTTGTCACCTCTGGAACTTTATGAGACAATTGGATCATTGTTTGGTTATCGCCTGCTGCTAAGCCTTTTGGGATTATATATTGTATTTCCTTATTCCTGCTTTTTATATGCTTTTTATGTGTTTTACAATAAACTGTTTACTTATATTCCTGGACACTTGTATGGTTCGGTGGTCAAAGGTGTTTCCAGGCCTGGAGTGCTACAGTATGCAGACATAAAAATGTGTATGTCTGTCAGGAGAACTATACACTTCCTTATTCAGTTTGTGCAACACTTTTTAAACACTAAGTTTGGGATAAAAACGATCAGTGAAATTAAAAAAAATGAAATAAGTAAAATAAAGTGAGATAAAATGAAATAAGAATAATTTGTAAAAAATGCAGCATATATTATACAAAGGGATACATAGTTAGGCAGAAGAATATGCAAAGTCGATGCAATTTGTAGAACAAAGCTTGCAGAACTGGACACTGGAGACATGGCAATAAAGAAGAACAGAGGGAGGGAGAGAGCACAGGAAATTTTGCTGAAAGAACTCATAAAAGTCATATTGTGCTTGTTCATCTGATTCACAGAGGTACTTGGCGAGCAAATCAAAATTGAAATATTATTTTTCCGCATGGAGATAAAATCCAAATCCAAAGAGAGTGCAGAAAAAGAGAAGTTGTAGAACTAAGAATTGTAGCAGTTTTCCTACCACAGTGACATGGGAGGCACTAACCACAAATAGTCGTAGAGGTCTGTCTTAGAAAACATCACTGTGATTACAATTTGGTAGGGACAAAGAAGTACCATATATTCCGGTATATAAGACAACTGGGCGTATGAGACGGCCCCCAACTTTTCCAGTTAAAATATAGAGTTTGGTATATACTCGCCGTATAAGACTACCCCTCTTTCAACACACACCAAATAAACATTTTAAAAGGATCAGATTTGATTTCAGTATGGTAATTTTCCTATTACCTCCTTCTATGCCTCTCAGATCTCGCAAATACGCACCTGCACCACTTCACTGCAGTCTTCAGGAGCGAGATCTGAGAGGCAGAGGAGGAGATACGGTAATAGGATACAAGGGTGGGCCAGACAGGTAAAAGAGTTGTGTTTTTCTGGGCCCAGAGACACTCTATCTCTTTTTTCCATGTCCCAAGCGCCCCGGATGCCTGCAGCTTGCTCCGCCCTTCACTTACACCTTCACAGTGAGGCACCCTTTCACCTCACCATCGGGGCCGCATTAAGTCCACAAATCCTGATGAATGGATTTTCTTCTACCGTACTTGTACAGCATCGCCCTTAATGCTTTCATAGAGTTGCTGCATATGGCAGGGATACAGCCACTGCCATTATTGAGCTCCCCCCACAATATGCAGCAACCACGGATTCTCCAATCCGGATTGGAAGTTTCAGCACCCACTCTATAAGACGACTCCTGGCATATAAGACGACTCCCGCATATAAGACCACTCCCATGCCCAAAGCTACTCCAGCATATAAGACAACTCCCGTGTATAAGACGACCCCTGACTTTTGAGAACATTTTCTTGGGTTAAAAAGTAGTCTTATACACCAGAATATACAGTACCCCAAAAGTGCAGGACAAAGAAGAGATTCCATTCTTTTTAGTAGTGCTGAAGACAACTGATTATCTACTATATAAGCCTAGGAATAATTCAGAGCTGGAAAAGTTATTTTTTGGGGCTGATGTTCCCATAACACCTCCCAGTGAAGTAGTTCAGGCTCAGGGATTCCGAGAAATAAATTCCAAAAAAGTAACTTTTTCAAGTCTGGCATAACTATCGGTAAGTCCAGCAAGATAGCAGACAGCCTGCCAAGTCACTTACCCATAGCAGGATACCTACTCAGAGGAGAAGCCAGCTGTGGACCACAGGAAACAGAGTGTATGGAGAGAAGGAAGGTGGCTAGAAGTGTGGTGGAGAACTGAGAAGGGGAACCTGGGAGGCAAACAGGAGGACAAGCAGGTAGATGGAACTGGAGGTGACATGAAGTGGAAGGGATGGTGGATGGGAGACCTGTGAGGACTATGACGCAATAAGCTATAGATGATAGGAGCTGGATGTGGAACAAATATGAGGTGGGAGGCAGAAGAACTGGAGTAAAGGAAGGTGGACGCAGTATGCAGAGCTTGCAGAACTGGATACTGGAGACATGGCAATGAGGAAGAACAGAGGTGGGGGAGGGAGCACAGGAAATTTTGAGGAAAGAATGCCTCATAAAAGTCATATTGTGCTTGTTCATCCGATTTACAAAGGCTTGGAGAGAAAATCAGAAATGAAATATTTTTTTTCCACATGGAAATAAAATCCAAATCCAAATAAAAAGATAAACTCTAGAACTAAGACTTGGAGCACCAAAGATCGAAACTCTGAAAGCTGGGCACCTGCATAACTTCTACTCTTTAATTTCTACTCTTGTACTTGGAGTGTAAACCTGTATTATGGCTATGCAGGAAGATTTTCCTGCAGTCTTATTGCTAATTTTTGGTCAGATTCTGTATTATGCTCTTTGAATTATCCCATACCCACTTAGTTTAGCTTGCTGACATCAAGAGAAGCTATATTTATGTTCCATTTCTTGTTTTACAATTTCTAGCTAGTATCTACCAATGCCGCCTTCTTTGCAGTACTAACAAGAGTTAGCTAAGGCGCCACTGGTGTTATCTTTCATGGAATCTTTCATGGAATCGTTGTCATCACCCACTACTGTTGAGTCATTAGCTTCCCTTCTAGAGCTTCTCAGCCACCTTCAACAATAGAATAGTTTGCTTCCACTGAGTGGCTGTAACTCCTTGAAGAGGATGGATGCGCCCTATGTTTGGTATCTCCACTTTCCTCCTTTTTAGGAGTTTAGGGTTTTGATAAAATCTAGTTGACATTATTACCATCAACCTCCCTCACATACTCAAACCTTCTCTCTGCATTAAAATGTGTATCCAAAAGAAGATTACAGATGGTTGTGTGTATGTGCCTTCAAGTCACCTGGCAACCTATGATTACCTCATAAATTAAATAAAGCTTTCTTAGGCATAGAATACTCTTAAATGTGTTGTCAGTTCACTCCTCTCAAATACAACCTACAGCACTCGGTATCCATTGGCACTCTCCCCTCAAAGTACTAATCAAAGGTGACTCTGTCCACTAGTAGCCTTGCTGGGGGAGAGGGGAGGGAGGGGTTGGAAATCAGGTTATCTGGGAATGAAGGGCCACTCCAGGTACAGGTGGGAATGCCAAGCAGCAGGAATAGACCCGTGGGGGCCAGGTAAGGAGAGGGAATCACATCCTTGGAGATCGATCCCAAAGTCTCTCTGTGTATAGGGTGGTTGCATGTGCTCTCTCATATGTTTATATACCCTGTATCTAGGCCCCATAAAGGAACTAAATCCCCTCAAGGCACCAGATCTTGTCTGATATTGGAAGCTAAACAGGGTGAACCCTGGTTAGCACTTGGATGGGAGGCCACCAAGTAATCTTGGGTGTGTAAGCTCTATTTCAGAGGAAGGAACTGGCAAGACCACCTTGAGGGATTCCTAAGAAAGCTTTGTGAAATTCACAGGGAAGCCATAAATTGATAGACAGCTTAAAGGATCACACATATGTAGAGGTCCCATATGTGCAACATGCAGCCCTGGTCCAAGCACTGAGTAGCTTGAAATGCCTGTGAAGCTAAAGATGGGGAATGATGGTGGACTACATGATGGAGAGGGTTTTCTCTTTTCCTCTCCACTCCTCTCCCTTGCAGTGCTTTCTTCTGCAGGTAGTGGACTTCCTTGCATCTTGAAGCAGAAGTTCAGGGGAGGCATCCTTCAGGGATGCTGTAGTGGTGGATCCCTGCACTAGCAGGGATCTACCACTATCCTCTGGTGATTATTTTGTCTCTTAGCCAAGATCAACAGGGATGTGGTGTCTTACCAATTAGAAAATGTATGAAATTCATTTGATCTATCTGAACCTCATGACACTATTTCCTGTGCAAATTTTGTTGCAGAAGAAGTTCACATGCAAATATTTGCAAGTTAGTGTAAAATCAGTGGTGTTCTAACCAAAGGTCCAGGTAAGATATTTGCAACTGCATTTGTGCCAAATGCCAGGTAAAAACTGTAAGAGCGAAGAAAATTTGGGGAGAATGAAGGGTGTTCAGGAAAAACAGAAGCATACACATTTTTGAAAGATTTTTGGCCTAAGAAACAAAGAAATTTAGCTTTTGAAGAAGGGTTCTTTTGTTGTATTCATCCACAATTCAGCTAATCAGAATATATTCATTTTGAAAACCTCAATAAATATTTGGAGAAAGATTATTGGCAGCAAATACAGTTCGCTTTTAGGCCAAAGGCAAACAGGAGCTTGATTTCAAGTAAGCCTTGTGCTAATTCTCTTTTCAAACCTTAGGCTCAGCCTTTAAGGCTCCTTGACCACATGGAGAGAGGACTGATGCTGGGGTCCTACTGATCATATTGCAAAATAGCTGAAGGGGGAAAAATGTGGTTATTTAGCTATGTAGGTCTCAAATTATACATGTCCCTATTATAACGTAAAATTAGTTAGTTAAAATTTCTCCTAAGACCATTCAGATAAATGTAGCTGAGGTTTCCCCTAAGTAAGGTCTCCCATATCTGACAATGTTGAAAAGCCAACCTGCAGGAAAGAGATGCCTATTGATAAATGCAGCTATTATTGAGAAAACAATGGAATTCGTGGATTCAAACAAGAAATCAAGAGCCCTTTCATACTACAGAATAAAATTGCAGTGGTTCACTTTTAGCATCTTAGGAGAAATATGGCTTTATCCTGCTGGATAATTTAGAATACTTATCTAGGGAGTTCTGGTTGTATTCTGCACCAAATCACAAACCACCAGATGCAGTCATGGCAGCTCAACTGAAATCATAATGCTACAATAGTGTAATATATGAGGATACCAGATAAGAATGTTTGACTGAAGGAACAGGGCTAAAGAATTTTTTTCACAAACTTTAAATAAATTATTTATTATTGTCAAGATATTTTATTTTAATTGAATTATTCCGCATTGGAATTCTAGGGGAAAGGATGTGATTAAAAAGAGAGATAAATCATATGTGTTCTTCACCATAGTTATTATCCAGAGCTGTAACCGAATTGTTATCTGTTGTTACTTTGTCACTTCTGCTGCTGTGGCTGGGCCACGAGGCATACTAATAACTGTTTCACTCTTGAAACAAACTTCTAAACATTTTGAAGAAAACAGTTATTTTCATAGTTTTTACACTTTGGAAGAAGTCTTTGAAATGGTTTGTATAAAATTATCTTCAAAATATACTGAATTGGGTATTTGGACCAAAATTGGTTGCTGTATTTATAACTTCTTGTAAAAATATATTTTCTTTCAAATTAAGTTAATATGTGGTTTAAACTATTTCTTGATATGAATATATTCATGCTTATGCTTCTCACCCACACCTGGGTAATATGCTAGTTACAAAAATATTAACAAAATGATAAACCATTTAGGACTTTGTCGCACGAAGAAGAAAACTGAAATTGAAGCAGGACCATCACCTTTGATGACAGTTCCTGTGCAGTATGCCAAGCAGATCCCATTGCCAGTCTTACCAGGATAATGAAGGGTCTGGAAATATAATCTTATAATAAATGAATCAACTACCCGGGTATGTTTAGCTCAAAAAAAAAAAGAGAAGACTGAGAGCTGATATGATAACCATCTTTAAATATCTGAAGAGATGTCATGTAGAAGATGGAATGAACTTGTTTTCTGCTATTCCAGAGACTAGAATGAAAACCAATGAATTGAAATGATAAGAAAAGATATTGCATCTAAACATTAGGAATAATGTCTTTATTTAATATTAAACAATGGAATAAATTACCTCAAAAGTGGTGAACTCTCTAATTTACTAACAAAGGGAGTTGATTTCCATTGATATATAGGGCAGCAATTAAACCTAGAACAATATATCCAAACAACTGGAAAAGAATATTGAAAGAGTACTGGATATGAGAAGATATGATAAGTTTTGATGTAAGATGACAAAAAGAATGTATCTGCTTTCCTATAGAGAACATTTGGAATTCTAAAAATTTTAGATGGTGGGTGTAATAATACTAGTGTAGAAGATATGGATGTAACAATTATAACATCTATCTGTCTATCTATCTATCATCTATCTATCTATCTATCTATCTATCTATCTATCTATCTATCATCTTTTATCTCCCCAAACCTCTTCTTCGGTGATACAGCAGATATTTATATACGTTAAGTCAAATCTACTACTAACCAGAGCTTCATAACCCCACCCCCTTTTTATTTTTATCTTTTGTGTGTGTGTGTGAACGATATTATATGTTTCTATTTTTTTAAAGATATAATAATAAAAATTATCAGAAAAAAATGGTGGACTCTTCTTTGGAGGTCTTTAGTCGTGTCTTCCTGCATAGCAATAGATTGCACTAGATGAGGCCCCTTTCACCTCTAAGATTGTATGTGTCTAATGACTTCATCAGATGGAGCTGGGAAAAGCAGGGTAAATTGTCTTCTTTGTGTAGAACTATCTTCTTTGCATGGCATTCTGCCTTTAAAGATTTACTTATCCCCATCACACAGGATTGTCTTCTCCCAGCTCAACCATCTGCTTAGAGGAGACAGAAGCCATAATTCTACACCATTTATATCCATGGGCCCCTCTGTTTCTCCTTCCCAATGTCCTCATTCTCAAGGAGACAGGAGGCATCATTCTTAAGACAGACCCTCCTCGTTTTCTCTGGACTCCTCTTCTTTCCTCCCAATCTCATTACGCTCAATCACAGAAGTCCCCCTTTTACAATTACAATGAAAAGGATGCAAGTTACAGTCTAAAAGGTAGGAACAGATTTCCAGATCTTGTATAACACCAGATATATCTGCTATCTTGTAATAATTTTGGATATATCTGCTGTAAGTATTAAGTATTTCTATACTGAAAATTAAGATCAAATTTCAAAACTGTACTTTCTCATATAGTAGACAGTCTATCTATAGCCAAAATTAAGAACCTATACAAGGTGAATGGAGCAAGGCTAACCACAGCTAAGTAAATAAAGAATGATGTCAGCTAACACTAATTAGCAATCAATCTATGCTCGTTTCTCAGCTTTCTATCTTCTTAGGAAAGGACAGAGGTTGGATCTTCAATTTATGTGAAAGAACCAACTGCACTTAAAGAAAAAGAATAGGATAAAACAGGGAAGAACTGGCCTTGGCATGTATGGGAAGTATCAGCAGCTCAGTCAAGCTACATATTGTTAGCACAAGGCTGATCAGCAAATTCTGAATCAGAAGTGCAATCTTAACAAGCTTCTCAAGGAAATTGTTTTCTCCAAACAATTGAACTGTTCCTCTGAAAAGCACTGCAATTCAACACATGTGCTTTGCATCCTAGACAAAAAAGAGACCTATGAAGTCCTACTTCTAGAAAGCATGGAAGTCTGCTGTTTTTTTTAACTCATTAAGAATCGGTGATGTTGGAAACCCATGAAAAGGCCTTGAGATTCTAAAAAGATTATTATATATATTCATCTCAAATTAAATTATCATTAAAATGTATGTGGTCAGTTTTGGCACTGTTCCCAAATCCTGGGCTTGAATTCTGGCTTCCAGTGTTTAAGCTAACATTTCTATTTTGGAGTCATTTGCAAATCTGATGCAAATGCCCCCTAGTCCATCAATTAAGTCATTTATTTGTTGAATAATTTAGAACAACACCAGACCATGGACATAACCTGAATGTGAAATTTCATTTGAGGGACAGAATTCTAGTTTGTTGGTCAATGTTCTTATTTTAATCTCCTTTAGCGAGACCTCTGAGTAAATAAGTGCTACTGTGTTACCTTACCATTATTTAATCTGTTTTCATTAAGAAGAACACACTGGTTTCATTGTGAAAAGTGAGGCATGAAAAGTCACACTTTCTCTCTGTCATGCTTTAACATTTTGGCATATTCTTCACAGCAGTCAGCCCAGCATTTCCCTTTGTCTATTCTTTTTCTTTTCCTGAATATAGCCAGAATCCACCCTCTTTATTATTTTAACCTCTGCTGCAAACCTCTCTCTTAACCCTCCTGACCTTCTTCCTAGAAATATTACCCAATTGTTTGTATTCCTTCTTAGTGATATCCTGCTTCTTCTATTTCTTACATGCCCTATCCTCATTTTAAGTTTCAGCTCATCCAAAATTTCCTTCTTTGTCTACTCTAATAGTACCTTCAGTATCTCACTTGTAAGAAATTATCCTCCATTAACAATTCCCTTCTCTTTTAGTATATCTAATCATGGAATCGCATATTAAGTTTTCTGAAAATGGCTTTCATAAAATCTTGAAAGTGTCTATAATTAAATATGACTTCCCCTTCTGCTACATAATAAATTTGGTCTCACTTCCAGCCCTGTTTACCACTACTTCCGAACTGACAACTACAGTACAACCCCCATATCCTCAGGGGATAAGTTTCAAAACTTCTACTACTTAGGCGATCCCTCATTGTTCGAGTAGGATAATCCTCCAGGGTGGGTCCATAGGTGGCCATTGAGCCCTATTCTTGATCTGCATCGTCTCCCGCAGTGAGGGCATTGGTTTCCAGGTGGAAGGCGGTCCCGGTCGGGGTTGGCTTGACGTGCCTTCCTCTTGGCATGTTTCTCTTTCGCCCTCCATTCGTGCCTCTTCAAATTCTGCAGCAGTGCTGCTCACAGCTGACCTCCAGCTAGAGTGCTCACAGGCCAGGGCTTCCCAGTTCTCCGTGTCTATGCCAGAGTTTTTAAGGTTGGCTTTGAGCCCATCTTTAAATCTCTTTTCTTGCCCGCCAACATTCCGTTTTCCATTCTTGAGTTCGGAGTAGAGCAACTGCTTTGGGAGATGGTGGTCAGGCATCCGGACAACGTGGCCGGTCCAGCGCCTCCCATTAATAATTGTAAACCCTCTATTTTGAATACACTTGTGGATAAGTGTGCCATAGAATAGCACTGGAGGACCTAGAAAGGCCCACAAACAAACCTTCTTTTCCATTTTTCCTGCAACTAAAAATGCCTCTGTAGAATCAGTGCAGTTTGCCATCACTTTGGCTGCCATGACTCAATGGTATGTTCTTGTGGGAACATTTGTTTGATGAGGCACCAGCACTATTTAGTAGAGAAGGCTGAAGACTTTTCAAAATTACAACTCTCATGATTCCATAGCATTGAGCCATGGCAATTAAAGTGGTGTCAAATTGCATCGATTCTACAAGAAAGATGCACCATTGGTTTCTGAAGTCTGTTTTCCTTTGTATAAAAATGCCCATAAACAAGTTCAAAGCAAAGAACAATACTGGATGCACACCTTCCCCCCGCCCATTAACACCACCCACCTATATTTTATTAATATGTCTTAAAATACATTCCTCCAGTCCCACCTCAAAAGTGGAATTAGCCCTTCTCAAAGAAATTCATTAGTTATTTTGAACTACTTTGGAAAAACCAAAGACTCACAGTAAATATCTACCTTTCTCTAGTGAGCTTCAATCGATCTGTCCATCAATCCATTCTCTATCTGTCTTTCTCACATATCCTTCTCATCTGCAAACATCCAGTTTAGCTCTCCAGAAGCCTGGGGAAAATACAATACAGCTTACATTTTTTATGGAAAATCTATAAAGATTCTCATGTCTTTGTGTTGTGTTCTGTATACTTACAATTCTTATGGCATAGACTAGATTTGCTCCATTATGAATGGCAAAGTTTACCCAGGAAACTTTTGATACTTAGTTAACAAAAACAACCTTCCCCATATTACAAGGCTCTCCTTTTCTGTAGTCTGTCTTTTCTTCCTGGTAAATTAATTCATTAAAACAAAAATGAAAGTGTAAGAATCCCGGCCACCTAATAAGGGCCCTAAGAGATACCAAGTACAATGCACAGATTCTGGCTCTGGTGATATGGGAAGGTATATTACTAATCTAGAGGTGTCTGACTCAGCAAAAAAGGTACTGTTTTCTGTTCCATTTTTGGCTCCCCCCCCCCCCCCCCCCACAATCCCATGTATAAAATGAGAGAAGGGTAGCTTTGGTTTTAGGTATTTGGGTTTAACAGTCTATGTATTAATGTATTGTCTAAGGCTTTCGTGGCTGGAATCACTGGGTTGTTGTAGGTTTTTCAGGCTATATGGCCGTGTTCTAGGAGCATTCTCTCTTGAAGTTTCACCTGCATCTATGGCAAGCATCCTCATGATGAGGATGCTTGCCATAGATGCAAGTGAAACTTCAGGAGAGAATGCTCCTAGAACACAGCCATATAGCCCGAAAAACCTACAACAACCCAGTCTATGTATTCATATGCTTTTTGTTGATGTTTAATGTGTTGTATTTTATATAGTTTGTATTGCGATGAGGCACGGAAGTAGCCAATTTGTATGCCTCTATGACTCCCCTTCGAGTTGAGAAGAGTGAGGTATAAATATATGAAATAAATAAATAAATTGTAAATTTGATGCTTATATAAATTACAAATTTGTGATTTTGGTATTTAAAAATGGTCACAAATGCAATATTAAATTAAGTGTGAAAAAAAAATCCCAACTCAGTTTAAGTGCTGATTCTACACAGTCACTTAAGCTGTGCTAGGAAGCAAATTCAAAGGAAATCGTTCTGCTTCAGAGCGTTTTCCTTAAATGTATTTTAGTAGAACATTCTGCTGTTGGTGTTGCATCTCCTTGTTTTTAGCAATGTCTTGGCCTACTCCATAAAGCTTCTTCATGGTACCCAGTTGTCTATCATGGTACTCAGTTGTCTATACCTGACGAGCAAATTAACAGACTGGGTAGTACAGTTGGCCTTCCGCATTTGCTGAGGTTAGGAGTGCAGGATTCCTGCATATGTGGAAAAAATCATGAATATAAAACACTTTTTTCACTTGAGATTACATCACTCTATAATCTCTTGGTCCTCCAGCACAACTCCATAGTCAACATCAGCTCATTCTTAGAGATGTGTAACTCTATGGAAAACTTTCTGTTGAAAGTGATCACGGAGGTACACTAGAAAATCTAGAGATACTTAGAGAGAACATTTTAATCAAAACTTTAATCCACAAAATCAAAACCCAAACTATATTGTTCCAGTTTACGTTTTGCTCTCCAGTTTCCTTTTCTGATTTTCACTTTTTGTAGATAATGCTTTCCCATTTTTGCTGCCCTCTGTTCACTAAATATAATTATACTTCTTTATAATTCTTTATACTTTCTTAACCCTATAAAAATTATATATTACCTCTATTTTACAAATCTGATTTTTAAAAAGAAAACAAAACACAGCTTCTGCAAGAAGCTCAAATACTTGGGATGCAGACAGAAGCCTGTGTTTTGTTTTCATGTGGATCCAGATTTCACAGCTGTGCGTCACTTTTTGGGCCTGGCAGTATGCTTATGACCATTAATTTTATGGCTCTGGAAGACATTTTAATAACAAAGGAGAAAGACAACTAATGAATTTCTATCCGTTCTGTACTCTTTCCTATCTTTTTAAAACTTTTTTTCCTTTAACATTCCATTCTATTTCATCTGGGGTGAAATGCAGAATACATAACTGGCTGAAAGTGAAGAAATCCATTTTGTTAGGATTTTCTAAAGTCCTCCATATAACATAAATAAATCAGGGCTATACTGCTGCAACAAATCTTATTTTAAAGAGAAAATGAATATATGAAATTCTGGGCAGATTTCAAAGGCAGACATGTGGGTGGGAATTGGGTAGATAATATACGATAGAAAATTACTCTAGATAGCATTATTTCTAAAGAATGTGTACTTGAATTTCTTCTTTTCATTTTTGACTTTGCCTTGGCATTTTATAATTTAAAAAATACACTTCTAAAAGTTAGACAGGAAACTTTCCAATGTTGTGATTAGCGGTTTGAAGAAAAATCACAATAGCATATATCTAGAATACTAAAAGATGGAGAGCAGAAGGTGAAATGAGGGGTGAGAGTTTGAGTGACCCTTTCCAACTCACTTCTCTTCAGGCCTCATTTTGAGAAAATATTACTACCCTACAAGCATCTGTATAGCACCCTTCCCAAATATATATGTTTTTATATAACTATGATTTATGAAAATAAATAATACTAGAGATTGGTCATCCTATCCTATCCTATCCTATCTGATTTGTCATCGATTCACTCTTTAGGGCTTCACGCAAATCTACCATTTGCTGAAATATACGATCCTGTTCTTTTCTTTTCAATTTCTGGCCAAATAGCTTAATCATTTGTTCGTCCCATCAAATACGAGGTCTGCCCAAGGGCCATTTGTGATCTCTTGGTATCCAGTTTGTTAGTCAACATATCCATCGGTTGACTTTTGTTCATGCTATATACCCTGCCCATCTTCTTTTTGCCCCATAGATTTCACTGACCATGTCATGTACCCCGGTTCTTTGACACAGTTCTTCATTGCTGACTTTATTTCTTATTGTCACACCACACATCTTTCTTTCCATTGTGCTCTGAGTCACTGCCAGTTTTTCCTCCCCTAATTTTGTTGTTGCCCATGTTTCAGATACATATAACATTGCCGGTAAAACTGTAGTGTTGAAGATATCTGCTCTGGACTTTATTGGCAGCTTTTCTTCTGTAAACACTGTTCAGTTCCAATTAAATACTGTCCAAGCAGCCTTTCATCTTTTTTTATTTTAGTTTTATTTTGCTGTAATCTGTTGTTTGGGCTTGGCCTCATGTAAGCTGCCCCGAGTCTCAGTTGGGGGAGATGGTGGCGGGGGATAAATAAAGATTATTATTATTATTATTATTATTATTATTATTATTATTATTATTTTCTTGTCCTGCCCTGTATTGGGGCAGTGATGATGGGATATGGATCTAGGATCATGTCCCCACAGACATCCCATGATCCCGAGGCTCAGGCAGTCCTGAAAGGTGGGAAGCAGCCCCTTCCTGCCCCCCAGCAACCCCATTCATTCACCTGAAAAAAAGCAAGAACATTTCCCCTTACTGGCATGGCCTCCTTTTCCCTTCCAATCATTTAGTGAGCCCAGCAGCTTTGTAGGAGATGAGAGGACATCTCCCAAGCTACTTTGTTCATTGAATGACGAAGAAACAGGAAGAGAACAGTGGGCAGCCCTGGGGAGATATCCTTTTTTTGAGGAGGGGGGTGACTTGGGGTGCTGGAGGGTTGAAATCCTGCCCCATGCCCAGCCCTCCCAAACTGGCTTCAGAATGGCTGGGCTTTGGCCATGTTGTCTCACCATCAAGGACACCCTTGTGTGGCCTCAATGCGGCTTGGAAGTAGGATTTTCATGCTGGTTCTGAGCCGAAATATGTCCCTGTGTGGAAGAGCCCAAGGACTGATGAGAATTGTTCTTTTATTAGCACTTCTCTTCCACCCCACCACCTGATCCTTTGAGACTTTTTGTCATGGGGGCTCATAAGACTGGATCATAAGATATTGCAGTTGCATTGCATAACAGATACCATTGTGTTATGTAAGCACCTTCCAATTTTGTAGGAGTTGAAGGAGACTGCAGTTTGTAGAAATTGGTAGTTAATTTGCAAGCGTTTTCTCTTGTAATGCCTCTTATTTACAAAATTAGTAAACAGTGGCTTTTCCAGGAAAACTGTGATCTTTGGTAACCTTATCATGAAGAAGAAACAAACAAGACTGCTTCCATTTCAGAGAAGCAGAAAAAGGAGAAAGAAACCAGGCAAAACAAAAATAACTCCTGCATAACATTTAATTCAGGTTAGGGCACTACTTTTCTGCTAAAACACTTGAGGTGTAAAAACTTAGTTTGACATTTCCTAATATAAGTAACAAAGCAAAAGAGTTTGTCCTACAAGACATTCTTCTGTATGGGTTACTCAATAATCTTCTGCTGGGATCTGTCCATGTACTATAGCAAACTAGTACTGCCTGGATAAACTACGTAGATATTTCCTCTGCAGAAATAGAGTAATGAATAGACCTCTTGTTTTGCATGAAAGGGCCACTCCTGTTTTCTTCTCAGCAGTTCCTTGTGTACCCCTTTCTTGTGATACAAACATGCTGAAAAGAACATTATGAAAGAAAGACAAAAAATAAATAAAACTGTATACAGAGCTCTCGGGGGCTGACACTGTTTCTGCTGTAACCTGCACGGTCTATATCTTTAGAATAAGTGATTTCAAGTGTTGACACCCCTTTAATTGTTGTGGATCAGTGATATGGAATCATGGGAGTCGTGGTTTTATAAGGTCCTTAGGCTTTTTTGAATAATGGTGCCTCACCTATCTACGACTCCCATGGTTCCATAGCATTGAGCCTTGGCATTTAAAAGAGTGTCAAACTATATTAATTATACAGTGTGTAGATGCACCTATACAGAACAAGGATCCTTCAGCATCACAATATTTCCCCCTTTCCCTTCTTTGGCCACATACTATACTTACTGGTCATGGAGAACTGATCAAACCTGCTGGTTTTTTTGTTTTGGTTTGGTTTTTTTTGCACTCATGCCCTTAATTATCCTGCAAATCTCTTTAATCAATTTTCCTCAGAAGGTCTGATGCTATGAGGACTTTCCAAAAAGATTACAGTTTACAGTGTCCTTAAAATAGGAAGCCATCAGCTGCTGAGCACATTAATCAAATGGGAACTGGCCCAACACCTGCTTGGCTGTTGCAGATCTCATGGTTATATGTCTATATGTATAACACCTCTTTTCCCCTGTTGGCTTCCAAGTGATGGCATCATACAATGATTCTGGAAACTATTTTGAGCATACAGACTTTTAATAGGTCTGCGAAGGCTTCAGTCCAGACAAGTCTGTAGGCTTGGAGTGGCAGCAAAATACTGTAAATATTTAAGGTCTGTGCCAGATTTCTCTGGTCTCAGAATATATGTTGTTCAGGTTTCATTTTGATGTTTATTCCATCTGCTTTGCATTCAAAAGGTTTCAAATTCAATCTGTGACATCTCCACACTAGGCTGGAAAGGATCTCAGTTAAAATCCTGGCGCTGCAAGTTCCTTTAGTCTTGTGGATCAATAGACCGATAGTGTGAGGCAGCCCCTATGGTCCCTAATGCACACAATGGTCCCTCCATTGCCTCCTTGCAAAGTTGCATAAACAGATTCAATTGCCAGCCTGCCCAGCTACAGCAAAATCAGGACAAGATTACAATTTGGTGAAGCTGTGCCAAGCCAGTTCTTGACTGGCTAGGACACGCAGTCTGGAAGAAGGGAAATATTGTTTGTTTTATCTCTTTTCAGAGGTCACTTTCTGAATCTCTGGATGTTATTATCCTTGAATCGTGAAGGAATTCCTTGAATCGTGAAGGTAATATGCATAGCATGAGGTTGTTCATAGGGACTTGAAGACCTGGTTTTTTAAACAAGCTTTTGAGAGCGCCTGCTCCCTAGCTGGCCTATGCAATTGTCAAGCAGCCTCGCACTTTATCCTATGCCCTCTTCCCACAGTACTGCACTTCTCCCATTCCCAGCTTGATCACTCACCATTGGTAATGAGCACTGTTTTTAATTGTTAGTTGTTGTGTCATGCTTATGTCTTTTATTTAATTGTATTTTAAATTCCTCTATTTTATGTTGTTTTGGGAGATGGTGGCAGGATACAAGAATAAAGTTGTTGTTGTAAGTCTCACTGTTCAATTATGTAGACGTTTCGTGGTCCTGCTATATCTCTTGTGTGTCACATATGTATTTCTTTACTATTCATTTATTTATTTAATTCCCAGGCTGCCATTTATAAAAAGGGCTACAAATGGTCTTTCTTCATGGAACAATTCCAGGGGTAGAAATATTTTTATTTATCTTAAGCCAAGGTAGAGCCAAGGACTGATTTTGTGGTCCTTAACCACACCCCATACTTCCTTCTCTGCCCCTTTTCTGGCCATTGCTGACTATTATTACTGGTTTAGTACCTATTATCCAAAATACTTCGGGCCAGGAATGTTTTGGATGTGAAGGGTTTTTTTTAAAGAAAATCTGGAATGCCTGTAGTTACATATACATACATATTTAGATATCTTGGAGATGGGACCCAAGTCTAAATACAAATTTCATTTAAATTTCATGTACAGGCAGTCCCCAAGTTACAAACAAGATAAGTTATGTAGGTTTATTATTAAGTTGAATGTGTATGTAAGTAAGAACAGGTACATTTTACAAGTTTAACTCCAACTAAATCTATATATCTTTTAGTTTTGGATAGCATAGAGAAGAATTAACACCTATGTGGTGTTTGTTTTGCTGTCTAGGCCCCTGTTCAGATGATTTCACTTCACTTTCAGTCCCTGCGATAGTTGGATTTTGAAAAAATTGCCTTGTTGTGGAAACAAGGATTGGTGAATCAGTAGAGACACTTTTTCCTCATGATAACTCTTTCAGGGGTGAATTTCTCTTCCGAGGGGTAGACTTCTCTCACATCCTGTTGGCTCACCTCTATTCTTAATTATGAGTAGTATGTAATAACTCAGGGACTACCTGTACACAGTACTCAATATAGCCTAAAGGCAATTTTATACAATATTTTAATACTCCCCCTCCCATAAAACAAACTTTGTGTACATTGTGTGATCAAAATGCAAAGGTGTGAGTATCTCAGCCACCTATGTGGGCAATTTTATAGAATTTCGAATTTCAGTATTCCAGATAAGGGATGTTCAGTCAATCTTATCGTTAGAATTGCTCTATATTTTCTCCAAAAGTGTGAGCTTGAGATGGTTTCAGTTTTAAACATGAACAATGCAGCTAGAAACATACAACAAGCAAACATTAAAATGGAATTAAAGCATTCATAATATGAAAGAGTTTTGAAAAACAATTTTAAACTGTTCACTTTAGAACAGCACAGCACCCACTGAAAAGATGGTTCTTTAAAAACTGATTGCAGTAAATGCTGCAATTTATTCTGTAAAGGAGGTTGTGAAACTGTAAAGGAGGTTGTGAAACTGCTTTAAAAAGATGCTAATGTTATAAGCTGGTAGTATATTTCTCATATTTCTCATTTTCTTCCCTATCCCACGCCTGGCCCCGTCCCCCACTTTTGTTAAATTCTTGGCAGTTCATGCAATTCTAAGTACCATAGAATTGGCTTCAGTCTTCTAACTGTTGCCCACCTCTGAGCTACCGGAGCTAGGTAAAAAGGTAAGGGAAAAGATCTACATGTGAGATTTTTAGACCTATTATCAAGGTAGACAGTTGTGGATGGGATAGAGAAAACAAAATGATCTAGGATAAAGCAGTTTCCTGTGTACCCAACATGAAAGTAGTATTTTATGCTGTGTATAGAGGCAGGCACAAACAGATGAGTCATGCACTCTCAAGAAGAAATAGATGAGTGCCAAACATTTAAGTATGTGCCTTAAGCACCACACTAGGACATGGAAACAGACTGTAGTATTTTGTGGAGTTTTTTAAAGTTTGAAACTGGTTTGAAAGTGGGGCCATTGCTACTGAAATGCAGACAAAGCCACCCAAAAGAAACTCCTGTTAATGAAGTGTTCTCGTGTACACCATTCCTTTGGTTCCTCCTTGTACTCTGTTTAGCTAGAAGGTTTTTAGCGGCATCGGCATCAGGACAATGATGAAGAAGGATGAAGGAACACATATTTTCAATATATAGTATTTGAATATCTTATTCTTTCCAGCTTTTAAGTTCAAGAATTGATGCCCAGGAACCCATCTGTTTTGGTAACTGGGGTCTGTCTGTATGGGCACTTTCTTGTTTAATCTCTGGTGAGCAAGTCTTTCACCCTTTCAAGATCTAACACAATTGTTTCAGTAGAGCAGTATGTAGAAAAATATATGAACATCGTGAGAAGTGATGGCTCACTCTAAAATTATTGTTTTCCTCCAAGTTTACTCTGGCGTGTATTCTTTATTTTGTGAATCTGCCCCCTCCCCCCCCCAAAAAAAAAGGAAGGAAAGAAATCCAAAAGCACACTTACGATATATAAATTAACCTTTCAAAATTCACCTTGAAGCAGAAAAAATAAATTTCATTATATATATATTTTTGACAATTGATATATGTTGTGTGGCTGACTGGAAGTCATTCATTAACAATAAAATATATGCTTAGCCACTTCTTTCATTCCAGGAAATCCTTCTATTCATACAGAATTTCCAGAGATGGACAAAGCTGGGTGTGGATAACAGCTAACTGATCTCGGAAAGATTTTCTGTGCTCTCCAAGTCAATGCTCACACGAAAACCCCTTTTTGTGAGATTCTAAAAATATCACCTTCTAGTCTATTTAGATAGCTTCTCCAGTGACACCCTTTACTCTGTGTGTTGTGTTCAGAGAGATGAGAGAGAAGAGAATAGATCAAAGAGCAGGATGGTACAAATAACCCCATCTACACTGCTATATAATGCAGTTTGAAACTGCATGATATTGTCAAACTCATATAATAGTAACGCAGTTTAACTGCACTGAATTGCATTATATGTGCCCTCACTGACCATGATAATTGTGATACTCATATAATGCAGTTTAACTGCATTGAACTGCATTATATGTGTTTGTATGGCAGTGTAGATCCTTCTTTGAGTCATTTATGGTACACAAGTTCAATTAAGAAAAAGAATGAGTGAAAAATAATAATGTTGTTATCTAGATATGAACATTAGACATGGGTTTAGGAAAAAAGAGGCAGCCTTAGAAAATTAGTGATATCCCAAGGGCACTATAATAATGTCAATTAGAGATTAGCGGCAACATGTAATTAATAAAAATGGCAAGATTTAGGATGCATCTGCGCTGTAGAATAATGCAGTTTGACTTTGAAATTGTAGTTTTACAACTTCTTTAGCCTTTTCTGCCAAAGAGTGTAGGAGAGTCACCAAACTATAAATCCCAGAATTCTGTAGCATTGAGCCATGGCAGCAAAAGTGATATCCAACTGTACAATGGTGTAGATGTATCCTGAGTCTCATTAATGGCAGTACACTCCAATAATGTTTTGGTTTTGTTTATTTATTTATTTATTCTAAGTGTATTTATTATGTTGGTTAGTAACATGGCTCCCAGACCTTCTTCTGCTTCCAGGACAGGTTGTCCTAAAGCAGGGATGGGAATTAGAGGCTGCTTTTCCCAAACCCTAGCAAGGAGCAGAAGTAATAATTTAAATATGTTTAATCAGCCATCAATCTGCATTGCAAATAAAATGGGAGAAGAAAACAAGAGGACATTGGGTTGCCAATCTAGTCTCACTTCTCCCCCAAATCTGGTAATTTGTAAGCAAAAATAAAAATGAAACACTCCTATATTTATAATTGGAGGTGCTGAACTGTGTGATGTATAATTTACCCTGAGTCCTTGAGAGAGCCATTTCTAGCTACAATAGACAGCACTGTGCTGAAGTAACAAATTGCCTTTCTTAGTATAAAGGAAATCCTTTATTAAATGGTTACGTCCCCCCCCCCTTGATTTTTAAAAACAAAGTACAAACATAAGTCATAACATGCATTTTCATCCCAAGTAACACTCAACAGTTTTGTCAAACAGAACAAAGATGACTGGCATCCTAGGTTTAGAACCGCGTAACTGTTTCAAATTCACATTTCTAATTGTGATATCATGATCATAAATGCCCCGAAGCCCACCTTAAAAGTTGTCTCAAGTTGTTTGTTTTTCAATTTAGTTTATATTTTACAGCCATTTTTTGCCTTTTTGAGTTTTTTTTTCTTTTTCAAAATTGGAATTGCAAAGTTGCTTCAAAATAAAAATAAAACATTATCAACGGGCAGTAGTGCAGAGAGGCAGGTATACAATGATATACTGAAGTCATAGGACCACACACTGGTGAATTGGAGCAATTGATGAGAGGTGTGATATTGAAGGTGCTCAACCCAGTACAGGCAGTCCCCAAGTTACAAACATCTGACTTTCAAATAACTCATAGTTAAGAACAGGGGCGAGACAATGGGAAAGGAGAGAAATCTACCCCTCAGAAGGGAAATTTACTCTGGAAACAGTTATCATAGGGAAAAGGTGTCACCATTGAAGCTGTATCACCAATTCTTGTTTCCACAACTAGCCAAATTTTGCAAAATCCAATTATCACCAGGACAGAAAGTGAGGTGAAATCTTTTGAACAGGGGCACAAACAGCAAAACAAAAACCACAGGGGTGTCAACCCTTGCCTATACTATCCATACCTAAAGAGAATATGTGTGTGTGTGTGAAGTTACACTTTAAAATGCATTTGCTCTGACTTCAAGTTAAGAACAAACCTACAGAACCTATCTTGTTTGTAACTTGAAAACTGCCTGTACTGATCTGTTGTCAATGACGGTGTAAGTATAGTAAAATAGAGTTGATTTGTGCAATAAAGTCCTTAGTCAATTCAGATTGCAAGAAATTCACCCATGTTTTTTTCAAGTGTGGTAGGAGTGGTTGCCTGGGAGGCAACAGGATCATAGAATCATAGAGTTGGAAGAAACCTCATGGGCCATCCAGTCCAACCCCCTGCCAAGAAGCAGGAATATTGCATTCAAAGCACCCCTGACAGCAGAAATTCTTCAGTGCTGTAATACATGAAAATATGATCCCATCTGCATGTCAAATAATGCAGTTTCAACTGTGTAGGTGGGGCCTATATTACATTTTTTATCCAATGCATTACAGTCTCATACCACCAACTTTCTGGTGTCTGCAGACATACCAAAAAAAACACCCTAATTTACGTACAGATTTGCCACCACAAACCATGTGGAGCAAGGTGAAAACAACAAGTTTCTAAAATGCTCACTTTACATAAATAGCTGGAAAATTCTGCTTGCGGACAGCTGAGCACAGTAGAAGTTTTGATGGAAAACTTGGAAACTGAAGATAATTTATTCCCTTCAAAAATAATGCCTGAAGGGAGCTTTTGTTTGCAAAATATTATTTGAAAGATTGTTCATTTTCAAAAAAAAATGAAAAGGCAAAGGGCAATTATGTAACCAGATGCAAGCTCTCATCCAAGCTTCTGCTAGTTTGCAAGAGTTAGTTTCCAGTTTTTAAACAATCAGACTAAACTTCTTTATGTGAAAGATATTTGTTTATCTATTTTTAAGGTCTTAACCGGAAACAGATTGCATGGCTCTCCAGATGTTGGACTACAGTTCCCAGAAGTCCTTGCCACACAGCCAGTCATGACAAAGGCTGGGAGTTACAGTACTACAACATCTGGAAGCCCATGTAATTTACATCCCTGATTGAACTTCAATTGCCTGTTTCAACTGGAGTGGTCCCATTGAACCAAATGGAATTGCATAAATGTCAACTTAGTATTCAACAGTGGGCATTGTGGAACTCCTCTGGTTGTGATTTAAGCTTTCATTAGTTAAGACACTTCTGTGAGAATTTTTTGGAAAAAAATCTTACATGAAAAACAGCTGGAAAAATTTGACCTTTTAATTGTAAGTTAAAATGGTATGAAGCCAAAATGAATATGAATACAGGAAGATGAAACATGATACTGTTTCGAGAGAGAGAAAAGGGCTTTTGGCTGATCAAAAACAGGAAATGACAGAAGTCTCATGAGAATGCCAGTCTCAAAATATTTCCAACCCAGTATTATATGATTATGTGAATGCAGTAGCCTTAGAAGCCTATTCCTAGTATGAATGTGGAAAAATACCACTGGTTGTATCAATATATGGTGTATATTTTATTATAATTACAGGAACTGTTGCTCAGCAGGACATCATTCTACTGAGTCAGTAATGTTTACTCATTCTATAACTTTTCAGTTATTTAAGTCAGCATTACAAAGTCACATCTCGAGAAGGAATTAGTAACCTAATATTTACTACTACTACTACTACTACTATATAATTTTCTCCTATCAAACATAGGCATTTCTATCTTCTTTCTTTCTATGTATACTGTTTGTGGTATATTTGAAGCCTTAAGGGAAACAAACAACCAAAGTATTCCAAATTACAATGGCTTTTCCAGCTGGTCATCTCTCAGTGGTTGTATTTTACCACAGATAAGTTTAGCCTGGTTTAGAATATTTCCAGACAGTGAGTTCCCCACACTTGTAATTACTATGCAGCTATTCCATTGTTTTCTCCAAGCAGAATTTCCCGGGGGGAGTGGGGGTAAGGAATGATGATAAAACAAGGAGAATATTATGAAATTCTTAAAATATTCAGTGAATGGCAGAAGGCAATAGCATAATGCATCCCTCATATGGGAATTAATTATTAGTCCACTTGTGGGGAACTACCAGGGAACATCACACCAAAGTTCCCTTTCCCATCATAGAGTGGACCATGGTGACCTGATTTCAAAGATTGGCACTTTGTGCTTACAAAATATTATTGGGGAAAATGGGGTTGCAAGGAGCTACCAGGACGTTTAATTGGTAGGAAATGGAAGAGAGACGTGATTTTACAAATTAAGCATCAAAACATCATGTTTTACAACAAATTGACAGAAAAAGCAGTTCAGTCCATGGTAATGTTATGTAGTAGTTGCTGTATTTATGAATTGAGCACCAAAACATCACACTGTGTTGGAACAACTGTGGATCCTGGCAGAAAGCATACTGTGTTGGATAATACAGAACGTTGGATGAGCGAAGATTCGATAAGCAAGACTCTACTCTGTGTGTGTGTGTATATACACACACTCACCCATGCACATGCTTTGGATAGCATAGAGAAATGTGTTTGTTTTTCTGTTCAAAAGATTTTGCCCCACTTTTTGAAAAAATTGGATTGTTGTGGAAACAAAGATTGGTGATAAAGCTTCAGTGAGGACTCCTTTTCCCCATGATAACTCTTTCAGGTGTGAATTTTCCTTCTAGGGGGTAGATTAGCGGTTAAACCCTTGTGCCGCTGAACAGCTGACCTGAAGGTTGGCAGTTCGAATCCAGAGGCGGGGTGAGCTCCTATCCGTCAGCTCCAGCTCCTGCCAACCTAGCAATTCAAAAACATGCAAATGTGAGTAGATAAAGGTACCAGTATGGCGGGAAAAGACAAAGAGATGTTCCAAGCAATCTTGTCAGCCACACAAACAGGAGGTAACAATTCAGGCTTCTCAGCTTGAAAATGGAGAAAAGCACCTTCCCAGAGCCAGAGATGAGCACTGCCTCCAGAAGCCGAAAATGAAAGGAGACGCCTCTGCCTTTGATTGTGTCTCGTTGTATATTATTGTAAAGGCATTGAATGTATGCCTAAGAATGTAAATGCTGAAATCCTCTCTGAGTCCCCTAGGGGAGACGGGCAGAAAATAAATAAAGTGTATTATTATTTGAAACACAAAAATATTAGTACACAGCAAACAAGATCACTATGCTGGTTGTTCTATTGGATCACATATCAAACACTTCCCAAGTGTCTAGGACTATGTGATGTATTGGCGAATAATGTATGCAGATCCCAGTAGCATGGCCTATTGCAGCTGACAGATGGTAATTTTGTCAGCACCAATTGTATTTAAGTGCAGGCCAAGGTCTTTAGGCACTGCACCCAGTATGCCGATCACCACCGGGACTCTGGCTTGTATCAGAGTCTTTGCAGTTTGATGATGATGATGATGATGATGATGATGATGATTGCTTGTTGTCTCACCCTGTTCTTAACTGTGAGTTTTTGTTAGCTGGAGGTTTGTAACTTGGGGACTGCCTGTAATTTGGTGTCACCTCCATTGAAATGGAAGGGTTTAGAAACATAAAAAAGAGCCAAAGCTACATTGCATAAATTGAACTACACATGAACTGAAGTGAAAATGTCCATATTGTAAACATACCATGCTGCAGGACACTTGTAATGCAATGGTGCTGGGCAAACTGAGTGTATGTACATTTTAACAGTTTTGAAATATGTAATGTTGTTTGCCGTAACAAAAAAGACAAAACAAAGCAAAACCTTGAGCTGTTCCTGGAGGCTTTTTGCTGGTTTTCTGGTCTCTTTCAGTTTGTTTATTTCAGTTGCCAATTTGCGTCACTGAGTTGGTTTTGTGGTTGTGTCCATGGCCCACTGGACAGCCTGGTGCATGAAAGGAGTTGCCACAAGAGTTCAACATGTTAGAACAGCTCGTGTGACCCAATGTCCCTTTTCTAAAGCAGGCCACATAGAACGACAACAAACTGCTAAATATAACATACAGTCATAGAATAGACTGTTATAGCATTGCATTTTGAATTCATCTTTCCTGTTTTAAGAAAACAATTATTCCTTATGCTTGGTGCAATTATCACACAGCTGTGACATTTCTACACTAAATATCTGAAAGAAATTCTCCATTTGAGCCATCCAATTTTTAGCACATTTGTTTCTGGAAAGTGTCAGTGTGTGGCTTCCATGTGAGTAAGGTGGCAAAGCTGTTCTGGTCTTAAGTCCAAACTTTAAAGGATCTATTTAGGCTACTGAACTTATTTTGGAGATAGAATTCAGTACCTTTGGTAGCACTATTGAAATGCAGGATGAAGCCCAAAGCAAGTCCATTGCCTCATGGGTATAAAAGTCACCAGCCAGCTGCCATTGGTTTTGAGATCCAGTTGTACACCGATGATGATCTTGTTTTTTTTAACTCTTTCCAATAACAAAGTCAATATCCAAAGATGCAGAGTCTAAAGTTTGCACATGTCTAATCATGAGAGTTTAAAATACCATCTAAGTATGCACAGGTGGATAAAACATAACCCTGGAAATAGTTGTTGTTGTTGTTAACTGCTGACTATGTTGTTGTTAATTCATTTAGTCGCTTCCGACTTTTTGTGACCTCATGGGCCAGCCCATGCCAGAACACTCTGTCGGTCATCGCCACCCCCAGCTCCTTCAAGGTCAAGCCAGTCACTTCAAGGATACTATTCATCCATCTTGCCCTTGGTTGGTTCCTCTTCCTCTTTTCTTCCATTTTCCCCAGCATCATTATCTTCTCCAAGCTTTCCTGTCGTCTCATTATATGGCCAAAGTACTTCATCTTTGTCTCTAATACCCTTCCCTCCAGTGAGCAGTCGGGCACTATTTATTGGAGTATAGACTGGTTTGATTTTCTTCCAGCACCACAGTTCAAAAGCATCTATCTTCCTTTGCTCAGCCTTCCTTATGGTCCATCTCTTGCTTCCATGGGTTACTACAAGGAATACAATTGCTTTAACTATTGTGACCTTCATTGCCAATATGTCTCTACTCTTCACTATTTTATCGAGACTGGCTATTGCTCTTGTCTCAAGAAGTAAACGTCTTCAGATTTCCTGGCTGCAGTCTCCATCTGCAGAATTCTTCACACCTAGAAATACAAAGTCTGTCACTGCCTCCATGTTTTCTCCCTCTATATGCCAGTTATCAATCAATCTGGTTGCCATAATCTTAGTTTTTGTGGTGATTAACTGCAACCCAACTTTTGCGCTTTCTTCTTTCAGCTTGTTTATAAGGCTGCTCAGCTCCTCCTTTTTTCAGCCATCAAAGTGGTATCATCTGCATATCTAAGGTTGTAAATGTTTCCTCCAGCAATTTTAACTCCAGCCTTGACTATGGTGACCCCATAAATGAGAGATTTTATAGATTTAATTTATTTTTTAAAATATATTTTTTAATTTGTAAAACAGCAGAAGCAGTCTTCAGTATAGAAATAAATCTGCTTAACTGTGTAATGAAATGTCTGGCTGTGATGTTTTCAACAAAGAAAAAATCCTAAGGAGATTTTCATTTTTCCTACTTTGTGTATCGCACGTCTTAGATTGCCTGCCTTATTCTTTATACAGGTACATTCTCCTGAGTCACGTCTGTATCTGATGATGCAGTAAAAATTAATGTAAGGTTTAAAATATACATGTCTGTTTTTGAGAGAACATCTGTAGCCTCTGGGGATGCTTGGCAAGGGGATTTAGATGTATGTGGCTCTTCTTAGACACGTAGATAATAATTCATTTATTACAGGGTTTTTCGATAGAGCTCCAGAGAAAGTACATTTGTAGGGAAGAGTACACAGCCCAAAGGCCAGTGCTGGTATAGAAGAGTATAGAAAAGTTGGGGTTTGGATTACAATTCCCAGTAACCCATTCCAGTTACATTGCCTCCGAAATCAATGGAGCTTTCCCAATGAATTTAACTGCCAATGTTCTTAGTAGCTTCAGAAATACTGAACACTTCACATTTTTTCACATAGGTGCCAATCGTTACCATTAACAGCGGTTTTTAGGGTAGGTCCTGCTCAATATTCGCAGGCATGTAGTTATTCAATTTGCCTGCTTATCGGTACTTGCACAATAGCTGCCTTAATATTTCTTAGTATTTGATAATTGAGGATCCTTCTGCATGAGGATGATCAGTTCATAGGAATATACATGGTCTAGTCTTACCTGACAATTTAGGGGGCAAGCCCTTCTCCTTGGCTCTAGGCTACATATGGGGAAAGCTCCTAGGATTTCAATCAGTTGCAAAGAAAGAAAACACGCTGCATCAATGGTCAGGCCAGCTCTCTTCTTCATTTCTCTTTTACAAAACTTTTAGCAGAGTACTACATGATATCAAAAGCATAGGGTTTCCACCAAAAATGGTGCCACTCTTTTAAGTCCTTCTTCATAGTATTTTGTTGAATACACTCTGCATCCTGATATCTGTGTATCCCTTCCTCCCTGTTTGCCAGCAGTAGTCAATGATATGGAGAAGGAAAAGGAAAATACATGTACATTGTAATAATTTCAGGACGTGACAGGGTGACTAGATACATTATGGGGGCATGATATTCTCTTTCATTGCTTCTGCTCCATTTAATCTGGAATAGAATGTGGATTGAAGAGATCCAGTTTACTCCAGAGTGCCTACACAGATACCCTGGGAAACAAGTGAAAGAGTCCGCACATCCACTGGATCTCTGAAACCACATTCTGGTCAGATTAAGTGCCTCCATCAAAACCCAAGGGTTTATATATTTTATTTCCCTTATCTCCTGACAAATAGCTTCCCTAGTGCTTGCTTTTCGGTTCAGCAAAGCAAGGCAATAGATTCAAGCATTCCTGTGGGAATGTTGGGCTTTCAGGGGAAGGTTTTAATTACCTTCCAACTGCCTTAGTATTACAACTGCTTTCCCATTACTGTTTACATGAGCATTCCATATTTGCCATTCACTCATTCCTATGCCTTATTCAGTCATAAGAGGGATGCAGCAGATTTTATGTCTGCAATTGAGATTTCAGGTGAGTCTTTTTATCATGCTGTTCCTGTCTGGATGTGAATAGGAGCTCATATTGAGGGATGGGGTAGTATCAGGATACCTCAACCCTGAGTTGACCTCAAGTCAGAGTATAGTCCCTCTGTGGATGGGGCTATGAGCTGCCCCACCTATGATCCCAAAGAAATTTTGGCTTCCAAACCTTTGATCATCTTATGAGCTTTCCTGATCTTTTAGGAACAGCTATTTTGTGCTAACACAAAGAAAAATGCAACCAGAAGTAGAGCTTTATGGACTTCCTTTAAATATTTCTGGCCTGCTGTGGCTTTGAATGGATCTGGGGAGTGAAAAATTAGTCAAGATGTTTGGAAACCGATCCCCCCATTCTGAAGCAGAGAGAAGAGATCACCACTGGTGGCAGATGCTAGATGACAGAGCTCCCATTCTTCCAATCGCTCCATAGTGTTGGGAGAGCATGGCTCTGTATGTCACTATATATTTGGCCTTGATCCTGTTGCCTCAGATTCAATGGAGGGTTCCATCCTTTTACCAGTACTGAAGGGAAATGTAACTGTTAGCCAATTCAGCTTCTATACAAGAAGCAGAGAGATACCGCCTTATCCTTGCTGCAAGAACAGAAAGAATATTTGAAAATATTTCTAAAATTGTCAATTTTTTCCCAAGTGTCAAGAAATCCCGATGAGGAGAATCTTGGATAGACAAGAATCTTTACTGTTCAGGATCTGTTCCTCACAAACAACAACAACAACAACAATTAAATAGAAAATAGCATTTTCTGTTCAGAAAAAAAATCAGTGATTTCCTTGGAGCAAAAAGATCAATCCTTAAATTACTCATTGCTTCCTTCAAGAAAATAATAAATGAAGACTGCATTTGGCAAACTATCTTGAAATAGGCATGATGAGTAGGGAAGAACCTGCTGAAGTTGTTAATGTTGGTCCTCTGTTCTTTCTGTAGTTTTACTCTATTTGTCATATGCCCTTATAACAGGACGAAATAAATATCCTAAAGGCACCAAATCCCACCTGATCTTCAAAGCTGAGCTAGATCAACCCTGGCTAGTGCTTTGATGGGAGACTGCAATTGAATGCCATGTGCTGTTGTCTGTATTGCAGAAGAGGGGACTGAGAAAACCACCTCTGAGTATTCCTTATTTAAGAAAACTCAATAAATTTACTGGGTTGCCATAAGTAAAAAAAAACCCAATTTGAATGCACACACCCATGCACACACAATCTGGTCCTGTGAAATAAATGAAAGGGTAGCTTTTTTGCTCTGCTGTTGAAGTTATTGGAAGAGAACAAAGCTTGACACTTAGGTTTTATAAATGTAGTAGCTCATATCTACTGGGCATAGGTCAGCTATAATCCATGAACACTGTAAATATTTTTGAATGGATGCAACAGAGGCTTGTTATAACTTGAAAAGAAGCTATTTTAAATAAGGGTATAAAGCGTTTTCTAATTGTGTGGTTGTATGACTGACTGAGATATCTGAAACAAGCCAGGACTTTTCAAGGCATTCCTGCTGTGCTTGTTTTGGAGCAAGAGACTTGCCCTCCCATGTTGGACAGTAGGAATGCAGGGCCTACAATATGAAATACATTTTTTTAAGCTATCAAGGAACAGTAAACACAAAATGATAGAGGCTCTCCTCAGAAGAGGAGTAACTTGTTATTTGCAAGGATGCTTGGGGGGTTGTTTGGGTATGGGTTACCTGTTGTATGGGTAACAGGTACTCTCAAATTTATATATATCCTTCTCAAGATGCTAGGGGTTGAGGGGAGGAGTATATCATGTCACTTCAAATTGTATGAGAAATGGCCAATTTATATGATTCACATATTTACATTTACATAACTATAATAAACAGTTTGTCTGAAAGTTTCTTCCTGGGGGAACAGTAAATGTTATCCCCACCATTACGCATTGACTTAAGGGCTCTTCCAGAAAGGGCCATTTATAGCAGTTTGTGCCATATCATTTTCTGACATTCAGTGACACTTCTGGTTGCTTTCCCTTTCAAACACTGCTACATTATTTTCTCCCAAATTTTCCTTTTAAAAAAATGGGCTGTATAAACTGTTGGTGTGTCCAATTCTCTCCCCCCCCCCCCCCCCCCACTCTCCACCCCAACACACACACCACCACCACTTTCTCCCAAAAGTGCTTTTGTTCGTACTTTGGAATCCCCATACTCTCCTTCTTCCCGAAGGAAGAAGAGACTCAAAAATCTAAAATGTGAACATCAGATCAGCAAGCTGAAATGGTCTTACTAGTTAGAGCTAAGATCTTGTGGCTCATAGATAGCACTGACAGCAAAAAAAGTATAATTTCAGTGCTAGGGAAATGTGTTTTTCCCATTATAAATGAGTTAGCTTGAACATCAGATGAACCACAGCATCAATTTTGCACTTACATTGCTAAAACTGAATTAGTATACAGAATCTGAAATGAAATGGGGTGAGGCATATCCTTTTTCCTATCTGGCCCTCCACCCATTTGGATAGACCTTCTCCTTTTCTCCAGTTCAAGAGTTATAGTTTTTGTATTGCTTGCAAAGAGGGAACAGTCGGGAAATTGAGTTTTCCCATTCCTAGTGCAAACTGTATACCACATGAAGCAGGAATGATGATGCTAGAGTCCCATAGTTACAGCATTATGGTTCTACTTTATTTATCATGGTTCCTTTCTATGGAATCCTGGTTTGGCAGTATCAGGATGAATGTCTCAGTTGGAGAGATCTAGTACCTTGCCAAACTACAAACTCCAAGGTTCCATTGGACGGAGTCAGGGAAGTTAATGTGGAATCCTAGTATTATAGTGGTATATTATGAAAAGGCCTTTTGTGCTCAATAATTTCAGCCCTGAAGAATGCATGGGATACTGGCTCAGATATCAGGGGTCATGTACCAACAATTCTCCTGTTGAGAGGGAGTGCGACATTCATTGTGTCTACCCCCATATATCCCCTCCTGGTAGTAACAATGGGAGAAGAGTAATGTCTATTAAACCAGTAGGCCACCGGTAAAGAGTATAATATGGTGAACCTTGCATGATGTGAGAAGAAAAATGTAAGAAGGTTCATAATATTGTGAACAAAAGATACAACAGTACTGTGTGCTTGTAATAGAAGCTCTAGTAAAAGACAGATGGAAACATTGCAACATGTTTCATGGGAAATAAAGAGATTTACCTGAAGTTTGGAAATGGTTTATAATGTTTGGATTAAATCCTTGAGTGAATTGCACACTTTGATGGGTTGCTTTGTTTTAGTCTTCCAAAAGATGTGATAAGGAATAAAATAAGATGTCAAAACTTGGACACACGTTCTTGTTCTGCAGACTACTCTTTTCCTCATAACGAAAAGACAGAGCATCTGCATAATAACAAGTGTATGTCTTTCCACCTATATATGTCATAATGGTAGCCACGGAATGTAAATATTATTGCAGCCCTTCCTGAGCAGGCTTCCTTCTTCCCACCCACATAGCAAAAGCTCAGTAGCCTTCTTTGCTGGATCTCAAATATGTAAATGATCAGCCCTGGGGATTTGGGGGGAGGGGGGCAATTTAGGCACATTTGTATGGGTAACAGAATGTCAGGAGATATCACCCCAAATATTCCATGTGCTTATATTTAATAATGTTGTATATCCATACAATTCTCCCAAAAGTGGCATTCATAGTTTTGTTTATAGATGAAACCAAATTAAAAACTTTATCAGTCTACACAGTGAAATTAAGTAAACTGATGTCTGCTTTGAACTTTTATGATATCCAGAACACTAAAGAATTCAGGGTTATTTTGAAATATGGGAAGTGCAGAAAAGGACAAACAGGGAGATACTTTCAGTGATATTATTAACCATTCCGTCCTTTTGGATACTTTCAGTACCATCAATCATGTTAGAGGACTCTTTTTGGCCACTTCTCTGCAATAGGACATAGTTCTACACCTTGGCAGTGGTTTTTTACTTTCCTTGAGGGCCAGGTTCAGAAGTTGGTGGTGTGGCATTCCAGTTCAGTGCCCACAGCTTTTTGTTGGCCTATCATATCCTTAAGGACTTTGTGTTGTCCCCAACACTACATAATATATGCATGAAAACTGTTACCATACTACATCCTATCCTCTAACATTTCACAAATGCCTCAGTAACAGAGTGTGGTCAAGATGGCAAACTTTTTTTTTAATGAGGGAGAACACACCAGTTAAGAGAAGCTGCAATAGTTAACTTTTGTGTGGGTCTACAGGAAAATTTCACTCTCCCTCTCCAGATTAAATTGAGTGCAAACTATTTCTCACTTTGAACTCAGTTTGTACCAATGGACGTTGGCCAAGGACAAATGTGGAAACTGGGAGGAGGAGAACGTGGGACATTTCAGAAGCAGCTGAAAAGTGGGTGACAGAGATTTAATTGGGACTGTCCCTGACAAATTGGGACAATTGGATGGGATGTTATACTAGGATATGAACACGATATTGAGTTTGTTTCTAGAAGTGTATGTATTATGTTATACTGGATTTATTCCTGGCCTCATTGAATATTGGTAGTTCAATCAAAGGAAACAGGTTTTGCATGGAGGAGGCCCCATATTTAGTCATGGACACTTCTGGGATGGAATGGGAAACATTATTGTCCACATGCTTATTTTATGCAGAAAGAACCTTTTCTGTGTATGAATAAAACATACTTCAGTGCAGAAGTATTAGTTCTTACACAGAAAATGTTGTTTTCTACGCAGACTATTTTATGCAGATTAAATTGCCAATCACATCATTTCCTGAACAGAAAAAAAGCATGTTTTATACAGGAGTTAATATTATTTCACAGTCTTCCAAAAGTATGTGGTTTCTGAAGATTCTCTTCAAAGTGGAAAGAAAACTGCTGAAATTACTTGTTCCTGTCTTCGAGAAGAGGTTTAGGGAAGAATGCCATCCCTATGTTAATCAAGAGGCAAGATAGTTATACATAGGAGGCTGTGGTCAGGTCCTGTGAACACTTGAATTCGGGGTCGGGGGATTGGGCTTGCCCCTTCCACCGCCCTGCAAAATGTATCTCAATTAAAATTACATGCGAATTACAGTTGCAAAAATAAGTAGCCAATTTATGGACAGCTGGAGAAGAATGCAAAAATTGGAGAGAAATAAAATTGCCCCCAGCCCCAAGGATCTTATGCTGCTCTTTTTATATTCTTTGTTTTCTCCCATCCACTTTCAATTAGTATTTCCTGTTTAAACAATATCAGATTTTTCCATCCGATTTGGGTGGAAAACTCACTCAGCCATTCTGCATAAGTGAGTTCAAGATCTTTATCTTTCTTCAAAGATTTGCAAACAGAATTCCTCTCATCATGTGGTGGGAATAAGCAGCCGTGATGAACAAGATTAATTTTTATAAAATATTGAAAGCCAACAGACATTTGTTCCTTGAAAAGAAGGCTATGAGTGGCTGTAGAAAAGGAAGTATGTTTCGGCAGTGGTTTGATATAGAGCTGGTATCCAAAAGAACCTGCATATTTACTGAACTCAGTTTTGAATCTATCTTTATCGTGCCATGCCTATCTATCTATCTGTCTATGTTCGTCTTTTCTTGGCTTATTGGCAGGGTTTTAATGGAGAGACATTGCTGTGGTCAGAATTAGGAAACATATTTTTATTGGACTCTAACTGCTAGAGTGGCCATTGGTCAATTGTTGCTGGGAGTTGTTGTCCGAAAAAGTAGACTTTCCAGGATTTCTGAATATGATTATTTAGTATTTCAAAAATTCAGGTTTTTGAGAGTTAAAATATTTTTCCTTCTACATAGTTTAAAATGCAAAAAAACTGTTTCTTTGCAAAGCTGACATCTCTGGTTTTGCAAACTCATATTTGGTGATGAACACTCTGACCAGGCAAATATAATTTATTTATTACTTATTAAAGCATTTTATACTGAACTTTAGACCAAAAGGTCCCCTTGCCTCCAATATTGTCTTTCAAAGAGATACAGGATATTTTCATAGGCTGCAAGATGATTCTTGGAAAATAACTTATTGTACTGGAAACTTTCTGTACACCAGCTGTCTCTGCTCTTCTGAAAGAAGTTTTAACATGTCAGCACCAGAGTTGTTACACATGTGCTGTATTACACACTCCACATGGAGGAGGAACTAAATAATATTTGAACTAGGCTTCAGGAATTGTTCTAAAAACATACAACTAAAGGGAAATGTCAATATAGAAAAGAAGGACATTTGACTGTAGAAGTAATATGTTCATCTTGACTTTGGGTTAAAACATTTCCCAGTATCATCATCATTTGTAAACTGAGCTTCTAGTAGCACACATAGGGTAAGATGGACTCAAAGAAGTTTGACTCTCTGAAAAAGAATAATTATGTGAACATGATTTTTTCTGAAATGTTTTGTGCTCTTTACTAATATAACATGCAATCAAAGAATTCAGGTCAGTATGACCTGGATTAGCCACTCATTCAGATATATTGAGGCATTTTCTAGTTAGCACTTTGGTACAGTACAAAGGATGGCTCATAATCAAATGCTATTTGAATGGGAAATACCCCAAGGCTGCTAAAAGCCTGTGGATAACCTAAATATATCATACACATGAATGCAATTTTTCCCTGGACTAGGCCTTAAATTGGTCATTCCTGCTGTTCAAGTGCAGAAGGAGAAGATGGAGAGTAAGAGCTCATTTTGAACATAAAATCGTCAAAGGGAAATTAAATAAGGATGAATGGGCTTTGGGCTGCTATGAATTAAGGATGAAGAGTCTTTAGGCTGTTTCAACTATCCTGCAATGAACTTTGCATAGGGCCCAGTTTATCTGTCTGAACATATGTTCCAGCCCACTTTACCTGCTGAATGTATCTCCCTCTACGAACCACCAAGGATATTAAGAACTCAAATCCTGGCTATGGGATCAAGTGTTTGAACAATAGATGGATCAACTGGGAAGAGTATGTTTTAGTTGACCACAATGGATTGATCTGGACTATGATTTTGAACTGGAGAACTGTTTTTAAATTGAATGTTTATAACTGTCTTAACTGTGTTAATTGGAACTATGATTTTAATGTATTGTGTTGGCATCGAATGGCTGCCTGTTGTAAGCTGTCCTGAGTCCCTCTTCAGAGTTGAGAAAGATGGGATATAAATACTCGAAATAAATAAATAAATAAATGGCTGCTGTATGATCAGGATATTAGTGTAGACAAGCCCTTGGTCTGATCTAGTACAGAGTTTCTTACATTATCTCCATCTTTATTAAAAACTCACTGTGTTGAGTTGTGTTACTTTCTGGTAGGATAGTAGTCTCTCTCTCATTTGCAGTTATCATTTGTTATATTTTAGTCATTACATGTGTAATTTTGTTATTTCTTAATCCAATCTATTTATTTGGATTTACTTCCATCAAATGATCCTAAGGAGTTTTCTGGGTTGAAACTGTGCGACTCACCCAATATCCATGATAAAGTAGAGCAGTGGTTCTCAACCTGGGGTCCCCAGATGTTTTTGGCTTACAACTCCCAGAAATCTCAGCCAGTTTATCAGCTGTTAGGATTTCTGGGAGTTGTAGGCCAAAAACATCTGGGGACCCCAGGTTGAGATCCACTGAAGTAGAGAATAGTCTTCAGACTTGTAATCCAATGCTCAAACCACAACATCTAACTGGCTCTCGACACTTAATTATTGGGATATTTTTTATTTTAAAAAAATAAATGTTAGCTGAAACATGGCACAAAAGTTTTATAGACAACTATTTTGGTGTCACCCTTTCTGAAGGTGTCACCATTTCCACACCACACTCCTTGCACTCCCCTACTGATTCCACACAAATCACATCCAGTAGAGTTCTCCAAATAAGGTTTTCTACTCGAAGACTGAATATTCACAAGGAGGAAAAAAAAATCTTTCTCAAGGTAATTTTTGAATGTACACATATAGGCCAAAATCTAGTTTTACTTTCCTCACTGGCTACAGCCCTCCATTATGTTAAAATCTTATAAAGTTTCTCAGTCATGTAGAACTGGCTTCAGGGTGCTACAGGATAGTATTATCACCAATTCTGTAGGAAACAGCAAACTTCAGAGAAGTACAACATTGGATCCTAGTACAAGTTGAGTATCCTTTATTCAAAATGTTTGCGAGTAGAGGTGTTCAAAGTTCAGATTTTTTAGATCTTGTAATATTTACAAATACATAAGATATCACAAAATTGATTTATGTTTCATATACACATTTTACACATAGCCTAAAGGTAATTCTATAAACAATACAACAGTTTGCGTACACTAAACCATCAGAAAAAAAAGTTGCCACTATCTCAGAACCTATGTGGATAATTTTGGAATTTGGAGCAGTTTGGATTACTGCACCCAAATCCTCTCATGAACACCACTCCATTATTGCCATTTTAATTATTTCAGTTTATGTAAATAAGAGATATGTCTGCTGTTCGGCTCACTGAAATACACAGAATAGAACATTCAGATATACAATTTGGATGTAAGAAGTGGAGCTTTCCCATTGTCTTGTATGTAGTGTCATCCCCACCTTAAATGTTTGATTCAGTAAATGCTTCCTAAGATTTATAAATGGCTGATTATATTTAACATATTCCATTTCAATAAGCTGAAATGTCACCATGTAAAATATGTAATAACCTCTGCACTTTTGAACAAGCTTGCATGTGACCTGAGAAAATATGGAGTGACACTGCTGATACGATAAATCTGTCAGGAAGGATGGAGTCAGAAAGGTTCCCAGAACCAGAGCTCCTTAATCTCCGTCAGTGACTAATACACCATTCCACCTAACATCTAGGAGGGTGTGGAAAAGTACAATGACTCCTCTGAGCAGGAGGACAAATATATATATTGATACGGAACACAGGAGCTGTGAAAAATTCAATTTGTCCTCCCTTCCTAACCAAAATAAAAAAGGAATTGTTTGTGTTTATGTGATAAAAATGTGAACCATATAAAATTAGTTCATGAGTACAAGATTCAAAATGAATCTGAAATACATCAAGCTCTGGTTCCTCTAAGAAAAATTAAGTAGAATTAATGCAGTAGAATTAATGCAATTTGACATGAGTTAACTGCCATGGTTCAATGCTATAGGATTCTGAGTTTTGTAGTTTTACATACTCTAGTTTTCTGTGCCATAGAGTGCAGGTATCACATCAAACTACAATTCTTATGAGTCCATAACACTGAGCCATAGCATTCAAAGTGTTTTGAAGCAGCATTCATTCTACAATACAGATGCATCCCAAATGTCTACATCCAATGATCTTGAAGTTCTGTACATATATGCAGTAGCTACACTTGCATGTATTATTATTATTATTATTATTATTATTATTATTATTATTTATACATACCCTACTCTATTCTCCTGAGGGAGACTCAAAGCGACTTAACATAAAACAATTAGAATACAATTTAAAATATACAAATATGCAAACATTAAAACAAAATATAAACAGTATTTTAAAATGCACAGCTAAAATCCATTAAAACATATCCAAGTCAAAACCATAGCCCTGTTAGAAGTTTAGTAGCCAGTTGTTATTCAGAAGGGAGAGAAGGGGGGAGGACTATATTTTTGATTAACACTATTTCTGCTAGGCAGCTGATATTGGTTCTTGTACTATGTTCTTTTTGCCCTAAACAAATACAGGCCTTGTATTTGTATTAGGGGATCAAGTGTATGTACAGCACAGAATGTTTGTAACAAAGAGCCCCTCACCTACACAGCTTGGCTTTCTCTAGCTCAGGGGTTCTCAAATTTCTGCCATGCAGGAAAAGCACAAAGCACCCACCACAGATGACCACCCAGCTTTTGTAATAACAACAACAACAACAACAACAACAACAACAACAATAGCAGAAAACACAGGCACTATCCAGTCCAGCCCACTGCCATGCAGAAGAAACACAATCAGAATACCCCCTGAGCAGTGGTAAGGAAATAAGGTTTTGGAAGGAAATAAGGGGGGGGGGGTCTGGGTGGTGAGAAAATGAGTCTAGGCACTAAGGGAAGTGGGGAGAAAGGGTCCATGCCCCGTGAGAATGCTGTTGCTGTTGCCCTGGTTGTTGTTTCTGGCAGCTCAAAACTTTAATTTCCCTGTATTTGCCAGAATGAGGAAAGAGGAGGAAGAGGGAAGCAGCATAGTGCTGCGGAGCCCCTAGAGCTCCCCAGAGCACAGTTTGAAAACCCCTGCTCTAGCTGAATTGAAATGAATGGATTTTTTTCCTATTTGATATATGAGGTAGGTCAGCGGAGAATACAATTATCAGCTGCTTTAAAAAAACCATAGTCAAGCAATCCTGTGAGTTTTTAACTGAACTGATCAATCAGCTCTACTTATATTTTCATATACTTTTAAGGTGATACTCTACTAGTTCAGGCAATGGTGATAGGTGAGGAGAGTTATGGTCCAAAACTATCTAAAGTGAAAAGCAGTTCTCTTTGTATGAGAAGCATCCATTTTCAACTAGTTGAACAGGCCTACACAACCTGTGGCCTTCCAGGTGTTTTGGACTTGAGCTCCCAGATTTCCTGACTATTGGACAAGTTGGCTAGGGCTTCTTGGAGTTGGAGTCCCAAAGACCTTAAGGGCCATAAGTTGTGCACCACTGGTCCAGAACATCAGAGCTAAGAGTTGGGAGGCAATGGCAGAGAACAGTCAGAATCCAAGAGAAATTAGAAGACCAAAGAAGCAAAGAGCTGGGACCAAAGGACAATTTGAACTGAAGGGCAAACCACAGTGGGGTGGATACCACAACCTGTTCTTACAAGCTCAGGAAAGCCTTGGGCTTTCCTTATCTGCACTGACTACTTAAGTTGATATGAGGTGCAATCAGCCCTATGGCTCTTAAAATCTACACAGGGTTGATTTGGATTAAACTAACTCTGGGGAAACCTGAATCCTGAAGCAGGATTCAGGTTGTCCCTAAGTTAGGGACTGTGCAGATAGCTGGGACAATTCCTCAGTGGAACCAGCTGCAGCTGTCTGAACAGCCATCATGCTCCCTGTGCTCAGGCAGCCGACAGACATGGATGTCTCTCCCCGTCCTCTTCCCCTATATTGTGGCTGTCCCAAGCTGCATCTTGACTATTTATGTTGCTGGGTTGCTGTGAGTTTTCCGGGCTGTATCGCCATGTTCCAGAAACATTATCTCCTGACATTTCACCTACAACTATGGCAGGAATCCTTAGAAGTTGTGAGATTTACTTTGAAGTCAGAGATCCAGCAGCCTTCTGCCAGGCATCAGTCCTTACAATGGAAGCTAGGAGGAGGATCTTGAAGGGTCTCTCTTGCGGTTTTTCAAAGAGGGAGGGAGCACTGTCCTAGAGAATAAGGCTGTGAAGAACAATATCAATTTCTGTAAATCAGAAAAAATGGATTCTGCTGTTGCATGAATCACCTGAAGAACTGAGCATAATGGTAGCTGGAATATCTAAATAGGACCGAACAACGATTGAGATCTGGGGTAGGAATTCTGTGGCATTCTAGATTTTGCTGGACTACAGTGCAGAATTCCAGTTCAACAACATGTAGAATACCAAATCTAGCAAATATTTAAACTTCCACTTTATGTCTATTTTTGTTTGTGTATTTTAATGTGTATTTTGCGGAAATATGTTTCAAACTTAATATGTGTATTGTACAGAGTATTTTTAAATGATTATGTGTTTTGATTATGTGTTTTAGCAATGGTGCTACCCGCCTTGAGCTGTGAGGAGAAGCAGGAAGAAATAAAATTATTATTATTATTATTATTATTATTATTATTAAATATATACCACATCCATGATGTTCTAAGGTTTTTGGTAGCAGAACTGTTAGTAGCGCTGTATTTCCCCTACTTTCTAATATGTACAGTCTGTTGTCTCTTCTTTATCTTCAATATACCTTTGAGTATCTATGTGTCAAAGCAAACATTGACATTAATTGCAAACAAATTAAGCTTACAATTGTTCTTTGTTTGTTTCTTTCCTTTTTTTCTTTTTTTGCATTGCGTGAATTAGTTCACACAAATGCTCTCCACCCATCTGCCACTGGGCCAGCCCATGTCTGATATATGCAGATTATATTATAATGTATAGTATAAAAACATTTATTGGGGCTCCACGAGAAACTTTTGCTTCAAAAGGGGCTCCATGGCTGAAAAGGTTTGAGAACCTCTGCATTAAAGAATATAATGCTCAGTAAAGTAGAAGGCAATAGAAAGACCACATTTTAGATGGAGTGACTCAGTCAAGAAAGCCATGGACTCAAGTTTGGAAGGCCTGAGTTTGGAAGGCCTGGAGTTCTCTCTTTCATAAATAAATATAAATTGAAGATGACTTGATGCCAAATAACAGCAAACAGAAGTATAACGAAGTCTACCAAGTAAATTTTAATATAAAGAATTCTAAGAAGCTGGAAAACTTTTGATAACAGTAGTGTTTTATTTCTTCTACATGAGATGCTAAATCATGAAGGAAATCAGCAAAAACAGATTTACAACTTATCTGCAAATGGCTCCAGGGATTTTATGTTATAAATATGATTACAAGTTGTCTGTTTTTCATTTGGGGTTTATTTTCTGCTCCAAATTCTACTGATGTTCCTGCCACCTCCAGTCCTACAGGAGCTGAGTTACTTTTTCTCTTTTTGAAAGGAGTCTTCGACTTCTTTCTGAGATTCTGAAATGCCTTGTACTAAATCCTCAGGTGAAAAAGTACACATGTTAAATTACTAAAGGGAGGAAAAATCCCAAAAGTTTGATTTTGCAACATTGCTAATATAAAATATGTGATAAATCCACAAGGGATCTTAAATATTCTTGGAACAGAAAACTACTTCAGTATCATCAGCCAGGATAGCAAAATGGTAGAAAACCCCTGACTGACAACAAGAGTCAGTAACCTATTATCCTGAGGCCCAGCATGGTTCTCACATCCACCACCCACTGGTGCTGAACACATATCCACATGACATGTGATATGCACCCTATAGACTCATGTATAAATCTAGATATGTTAATCAAAATTGTGCCTTAACTCTTATAAGAAAAAGTAACCATTCCCTTCTCTGAATAGAGTGGTGAAAGGCAAGACCTTGGTCTATCCCAGGAAAATGTAAAAGGAGCACTAACCCTCTCTACTCTGTACTGTGGCACTGTTTCTGGACTTCGTGAATGGCTTGATTGGGAAATGACGGAGGCAGTTGAGGGAAGACTGGTGCTCTCCCCTCTCTAAGAAATAACTCTTGAGTTATTTACAGGACATAAAAAAATCTACAGTTTTCACCCCAAAACCTGCCCTCAACTGATACATGAGGTTGACTTATACATGAAGTACCATATATACTCATGTATGAGTGGGCTGGTCCATGAGGTTACGAAGAGTCGGAAATGACTGAACGAATGAACAACAACTATATACATATACATATACGTATACGTATATATATATATATATATAGTCCGGAAAGCAAGGTTACAAGGCACATAGCTCTCATGGGGAATTTTCTCAGGGGCAGTTAGTTGGTATCACTGCCGTGTAGCAGGATGCCAGTGGAAGTGAACGTGCTGTAATAAGCGCAGCTAAATGCTAAGGCCATGAACGTCGCTGCGATTTATCACAAAATCATTTCAGTTTATGGAGAGTACGTAATGTCAAGACAGCATATGACAAAATGGGTATGGAATATATTGTGAGACCATGAAGAAACTTCGCAGAGCCATCCAAAACAAACGTCGTGGGATGCTGACAGCGAGAGTTTATCTCCTTCATGACAATGAGCGTCCACACATCGCTCATGCAACACAAGAGTTGTTCATTTGGTTGGGATGTTTTAAGCCCCTCACACAACCCTGATTTCCCACCCAGTGACTATCATCTGTTCACTAAATTGAAGTAACACCTTGGTGGAAAACACCTTTCTGATGATGATGATGATGAGGTGAAAATTGAAGTGACAAACTGGCTGAAAAAGGCAGAGGGAAACTTCTATGACACATGCATCAAAAACTCATCCCACAGATGACAAAATGTATTGAACTGGATGGTGATTATGTGGAAAAATAATGTAATACCTATGCTACAATCCATATAAGTTTTATTAAATTATATTTGTATTTTTAAAAAATCTTGTAACTTTGCTTTCTGCATAACAACTCATATAAGGTCAGTGCATTGCATACTGTATTTCCGCTACATATTACATAATAAATATGTCATTTATTGCATTATACAATATAATTTTCTGAGCTAATTCCAATCCAATAAGCCTTTATTGGCATATGCATAGCAAAAAGGTATAAAATACAGTACAAACCACAGAAAAGGGAACTTCACATTTCCTACACATTCAGTTCACAGACTTTGTTCAGGAATCTTGCCACTAAAAGGCAACAGTTAAAATCTTGACAATTTTAAAAACAAAATTACTTTGTCTGGATCACTGAGATAATTACAGAATTGTGAATAGAACCAGTGTATATGTAATAGAATTTTACTATTCATGTGCAAAAACTCATGGAGATGTGATTGCAAAGACCAGCAGAAAGTATGAAATGCTCTTTAAAATGGTTTCAGGAAAAATCTCAAAATTAATTTTTTGATATAAAAATCAATGAATGTATATAACTTCATTGCCACCTAGAGGACTGTTTGTAAATTACGGATACTTCTACACTGAGATTTCATCTACATTTCCTCTTCTTTTTCCTCAACGTGTGCCCCGCTTGATAACAGGGACTGCTTTACTGGTTTTTGTATTATACATTTCCTGTACATTATAATGCAGGTAACAGCATTTTCTTTTCTTTTTTAAGTCCATCATCATTATTTTCAAAATATGTGCCACATTTGGAGCTATTAAATATGTAACAAAATTTGAAAAGTTTTCTGTTTCTAGTTTGAAAATGTTATTTCGTGTTTAACTGTGCAATACTTACTTTAAAAGTAGTTGTTATACTCTAGAAACTTCATTTTTCTACTTGCCACAAACTATGTTGAATTGGTTGAGATTATTCAGATATTAATCAGGTAACTCATGGAAAAACTATAGCAAAATGTGCTGCAGGATGTCCCACAAAACCAAAGTTTTTGCAGTTTAATAAACTTTTTCTATTTTTTATGATAGAATCAATTAGGAAATGACATTTATAATATAGGAACAAAAATTGTGTTACATAGTGTTATCCATCTTAAACATAGATCTCATTCAAACTGCCATATAATGCATATTGACTGTATTACATGAATCTACACTGACCATTATAATACAGTTTTAAACTTCATTATATGCCAGTGTAAATGGGTCCACAGTTATCTAAAACCCAAAGTATGTGTATGTGAGAAGGATCTTCAACAATAATTAATGCAAATTTCCTCATGGGGGAGAGGGGATTCAAATGAATTTAATTTGGAAAATGACTAAAAAGCATAAAAGACCACCCCACATAACTTGAGTTATGTTTAAGTCTAATATCTACTACTGATAAATATTTTTAAAGTTTGGTGTAAAAAGATTAATTTAAACATAATTAAAAATACCTTTAAAGGGTTCCAGACATGTTCAGAAATATGAAAATTACAAAGAAATAAAAATGATATGTCGCTATTTTCTTGTATATGAATGGTTTAGTCACCAAAATATATTAGCAATTTAAAATATAAAACCAATACAAATTTATTTATTTATTTATTTAATTGTGTCATCAGCAACCATACCATTGTGTTACAATTCTAACAGAACAAAACAATACAAATTGTTCTGACCAATACAAATAAGTTCAAATAGAAGAATCTGACCAGCAATGTATCAAAATTCACTACGTTTAATCTGTTGTTCATTCGTTCAGTCGTCTCCGACTCTTCGTGACCTCATGGACCAGCCCACGCCAGAGCTCCCTGTCGGCCGTTACCACCCCCAGCTCCTTCAAGGTCAGTCCAGTCACTTCAAGGATACCATCCATCCATCTTGCCCTTGGTCGGCCCCTCTTCCTTTTGCCTTCCACTTTCCCCAGCATAATTGTCTTCTCTAGGCTTTCCTGTCTCCTCATGATGTGGCCAAAGTACTTCAACTCTGTCTCTAGTATCTTTCCCTCCAGTGAGCAGTCGGGCTTTATTTCCTGGAGGATGGACTGGTTGGATCTTCTCGCAGTCCAAGGCACTCTCAGCACTTTCCTCCAACACCACAGCTCAAAAGCATCAATCTTCCTTCGCTCAGCCTTCCCCAAGGTCCAGCTCTCACATCCGTAGGTGACTACAGGGAATACGTTTAATCTAGGAAGTTTTAAATTTGAGCTGTGTGTAATGTAGTTGCCTTGTAATTGAATAGGGTTCATTTATCTACAATGCAATAAATTAGAAACTCTGGAACTCCCTTCCTAAAGAAGTTAGAATGGCTCCTTCACTACTATCATTAAGGAATCAAGTAAAAACTTCCCTGTGAAACCAGGAGAACAATAGTACTGAAAATGCCAGATCTATCGTGTGCAATGTTTGAACTGCAATGGACCTGACTACAACCTAAATGAATTGATACCAGATGGGGTTTTTAATGTATTGAATGTTTAATTGCATTTTTGTTAGTCATTAATGTCCATTTTTATCATTTTATTAGATATGGCTATGCTTATGATGGTTTTGCCTACTTTTATTGCATGCTATGTTGTTGCTTTTTGTATGTAGTTTGCCGCTTTGATTTCTGAGCTGGGAAAAAAGCAGGAGAGAAATAAATAAACAAGAAACTGATTGTTTTACTGACACAAAAAGACAGTATGTCACAGCAAACGAGATCTATATGCTGGATTTCGTATCACAAAATCACAAGTCAAACATTTCCCAAGTGTCTAGGACTGTGTGATGTATTTTCAAATGATGTGCGCTGATCCATCATAAGGTGGCCTTTTACAGTTGACAGATTGTCATTTTGTCGATGTTTATTTTTTCCAAATGCTGGCTGAGATCTTTTGGCAAGGCACCCACTGGGACCACCTGTACTGGTCTTTGCAGTTCAATTAGGAGCCCCCGGTGGCGCAGTGGGTTAAACCCCTTGTGCCAGCAGGACTGAAGACCAACAGGTCGCAGGTTCGAATCTGGGAAGAGGCGGATGAGCTCCCTCTATCAGCTCCAGCTCCTCATGTGGGGACATGAGAGAAGCTTCCCACAAGGATGATAAAAACATCAAATCATCCAGGCGTCCCCTGGGAAACGTCCTTGCAGATGGCCAATTCTCTCACACCAGAAGCGACTTGCAGTTTCTCAAGTCACCCCTTACATGACCAAAAAAAAAAGTTTGATTTTGAGTCTTGACAGCGTTTTTCCTGTTGTTTTTCCTCAATGTGACTGTCACCTGGTATGGCAACATCAATAATCCAGACTTTTTTCTTTTCCACAATTGTGATGTCTTGAGTGTTATGTTCCAAAACTTTGTCAGTCTGGATTCGAAAGTCCTACAGTATTTTTGCATGTTCATTTTCCATGACCTAAGAAACTTATTATTATTATTATTATTATTATTAGAAACCAATTAATTGGACTGACCCTAGGGACTGACACAGGAACAGCAGAACAGTAGAGTTTCCTAAATTTAGGGTGCATTTGTTTATTTATATCCATCCCGCTTTATCTCTCCATATAAAGATAAAGCTGACATTAATTAAGTCTAGTTGTGTTCAACTCTGAGGGTTGGTGCTCATCTCCATTTTTAAGCCGAAGTGCTGGCGTTGTCCGTAGCCGCCTCCTAGGTCATGTGGCCAGCATGACTGCCTGGAACACTGTTATTTTCCTGCAGAAGCAGTACCTATTGATCTACTCACATTTGCATGTTTTCGAACTGCTAGGTTGACAGAAGCTGGGCCTAACAGCAGGAGCTCACCCCACTCCCCAGATTCAAACCGCTAATCTTTTGGTCAGCAAGTTCAGCAGCTCAGTGGTTTAACCCGCTGCACCACCAGGGGGCTTTGATCAGAGGTTCAAATCAAAAACATTACAACTTCAAATATATCAAAATAAAACAGTATATTATATATTATTAGTAAAGGTAAAGGTAGTCCCCTGACATTAAGTCCAGTCATGTCTGACTCTGGGGTGTGGTGCTCATCTCCATTTCTAAGCCAGTGTTGTCCGTAGACACCTCCAAGGTCATGTGGCGGCATGACTGCATGGAACGCAGTCATATATATATATATATAGATAGATAATATTATATTATTATATAATATAATTTTATATATATATATATATATATATTAGTAGTAGTAGTAATTATATTTAATATATTAGTATTACTATATTAGAGTATTATATATTATTATATTGTATTATTAGTAGCATTATATTGTATGACATCTATTGCATCTACACTGTATAGAATTAATGCGGTTTGAGACCCCTTGAATTGTCATCGCTGGAGGCAATGGAAGCCTGGGATTTGGAGTTTGGTGAGTAACCAACCCTGCTTGAGAGGGAAAGGCTAGAGATCTCCCCGGCTTCCACAGCGCGCTTAAAAGTCCTGCCAAACCCATTCATTCTGCATCTCGAAGGCGGAGGGAGAGGAAATCCTCCTGTAGTCTTATCCCGTTGAGGCTGAGTGAGCGCCAGGGCGCATGCTCGCCCTGTCCTGCTATCACGTGCCCTCCCCGCCGTCGCCTAGCAGCCGCTCGTCCCGCCCCCTTCCTCTTCGAGGTCCCCGGCGCGCGCTCAGCGGTAGGTAGGCGATGACTTGATTGGCATGTTCTGAGGGAGGGGAGGGGGGATGAGGGCGAGGCGAGGGGGCTTTGCCGTTCCCCTCCTAAAAGGTGCCCGTTATTCCCTTTCTTCCCTCAGAAGAAAAGTCTCAGTTGGAGGGCCTTCTCGCGTCCCTATGGCGAGCTTTTGTTTCCCACCCTTCCCATTTGGAGTTTAACCCAAAATGACTGTGTGTTGGGGAGGGGGGAGGGGTGAATCCGTAATTGAGAAAAACCAACAACCATAAAGCCTCCTGTGAAGGCAGCGAAAGCCTCAAATCTCAGGCTTTCTCTTTGGGGCCTCATCCCAGCCTGGATACAGTCAACACTTGCCAAGTGGAGTGAATTCGCTCTATGTTCAAAATACTTCAGCAGGGGGTGCTAGAGCCCTTTGGAAAGAGCATTAGGAAGAGGCCAAGGGTGTGCTTTAGTTTTTATGTTTTTCCTCTCTGGGATGAATTAAACCCATGGAGAGGTAGTGAGGTATGAGCTGCCTTGCCTCAGTCCCACAGAATGCTGGGGTTTGTAGTGTGTGTAGCTCTCTGACAGAAGGATGAAGGTGAAGCAACAAAGCCCAGGGCTCTAGAGCAGTAACCAACCCTCTTTGAAACTTGGGCAAACTTGGGCCCTCCAGAGGTTTTGGACTCCAACTCCCACAATTCCTAACAACCTCAGGCCCCTTCCTTCCCCCATCCTCAAAACATCTGAGGGGGTGGCAAACTCTGGAGGGCCCAAGTTTATCCATAACATTGAGCCAAATGATGTCAAACAGATACGTGGGTTCAATGAAAAGTAATGCCTCCCCCTTCGTAACTTCTCAACAGTACTGCTCTCAACCCCATCACTATTGCAAACACGGTTAATGGGGATGAGAGACAGGGCCTTCTCAGCAGTGCCCCCCCCCAGAGGGAATGCCCTCCCTAGAGATATCAGATTGGCCACTTCCCTCTCGTCTTTTAGAAAGAAAATCAAGACCTGGTTATGGGACCAAGCATTTGATCAGTGAGCAGCAAGTGGAAGAAGATCACATAACTTATGGCAATGAATTGACGCGGACTTGTTTTTGAATTTTGATTTTAATGGATGTGTCTTAATTAATTGTTTTAATTTTTAAAAATTTGATTGTACTGTGGTTGTTTTTATGATGCTAGCATCGGATGATGCTTTTGTTAGGCCGCCCTGAGTCCCCCTTCGGGGGGAGAAGGGCGGGGTATAAATATAGGAAATAAATAAATATGCGGCAGGTGCTGGCTTGTTCAGTAGACTCTCCTCTACAGTCCCATTTTGACAGGAAGCCTTAGCATTGAATGCTTGTGTTGTTATAATGTGAAGTATGGAACCCTGTGCAGACGATCGGCCAGTGCGACTTAAGCAACGTGCAGTCATTGAATTCTTGACAGCAGAAGGTGTCACCCTAAAGGAGATTCATCAGAGAATGCGAGCTGTTTATGGTGATTGTGTTGATGTGAGTACTGTAAGTCGTTGGATGAGAAAGTTTAAAGATGCTGTGGTGGGAACATCTGACTTGCATGACAGACAAAGAGTTGGACGTCCTGTGATAGCAACCACCGAGCTTCACAAGCAAAAGGTTGACAGATTGATTCAGGATGATCGTCGTATCACTCAGAGAGAAATTTCAAGCATAATCGGCATTTCACAAGAACGTGTGGGTCACATTATTGCTTTGCTTGGCTATCGGAAGATCTGTGCATGATGGGTATCCACGATGTAGACTTGAAAATTCAGAGACTGGATCTCACCACCATACAACATCCTCCATACAGTCCAGATTTAGCACCGTCAGATTTCCATCTGTTCCTGATAATGAAAGAAGATCTGCGGGGGCATCAATTTGCTTCTGATAAAGACATAGAGAGAATTGTGAGATGTGGGTTGCGGATACAGAGTGTCGACTTCTTCCGTGATGGCTTCAGAAAACTTGTTCATCATTGGCAGAAATGTATCCAATTGTCTGGTGATTATGTGGCAAAATGAATAGCAGTAGTTAAAGAGCACATTCTAAGGATTATTTCTGCGTTTGATTTATGAAAATATTCCCATCCAAACCCAAGTTATGAAGGTGGAGGCATTACTTTTCATTCAACCCTCGTACAATTCTTGCAGTGTGGCTACATTAACAACATTATATCCCACGTTTTCTCTCTAAAAGGAGACAAAGTGGCTTGCATAGCATAGGCATCACCCACTGTTTTGTTATCAATCTCTGCCTTGTGTGTGGTGTATTTGAATTTCAAACATTAGTAACCTTTATTTATATCCCACCCCCTCTCCACAAGGACTCGGGGGGGGGGGGGGAGTTTGCAACAGAATCAAGTTACAATACATACATAAATAAAAGCCAAAAAAGTCAAAACATAATAAATAACCAATAATCATAAACAAAAATCTTGAAAAATGATAAACACGCAGGTTAAGAATTATACTGGGTTTAAAAACATACTGCACCGTGGAGGCAAAACCAGTTTAAAGCCAATAGGTATTGACAAGGCTTAAAGACCACCATCATAATGAATAGTCAACCGTTTTCGAAAGCCAGCTTCCAATTCCAGATTTTTAGTTCTTTCCTGAAGTTAGCTAGAGTGGTCACCTGTATGATTTCTTTAGGGCAGTGGTTCTCAAGATGTTTTGCCCTTCAATTCACAGAAATCCTAACAGCTGGTAAACTGGCTGGGATTTCTGGGAGTTGTAGGCCAGAACACCTGGGGACCCACATTGTTGTGAATCACTGCTTTAGGGAGAGCATTCCAAAGGCAGGGGGGCACCACCGAGAAGGCCCTTTCTCTCATTCCCACCCGCCATGCTTGTGAGGGTGGCGGAACTGTGAGAAAGGCCCCTTGAAGGACCTTAAAGCCCGAGGTGGTTCATAAGGGGAAATGCAGTCACACAGATAGGCTAGACCGAAACCCTAAAAACATTGCCAGAATGTTTTTAGTTAAGATGGTTGCTTAAAAAAATAGAGATTATTTGTAATGAAATGTAACACATCATTGATAAGTTTAAGTTTGTTGTTGTTGTTGTTGTTGTTGTTGTTGTTGTTTTGATTACTGGCTGTTTCATTTTTTCCCATGAAACTTTTCCTCTTATAAAACTAAAAAACAAAACAAAAACCCAATTCTTTATGGTCTAGAACCCTTTGAACTTCATGAAAATCATCATATTTTGACAAGCAACCTGAAGCCACACACACAAATGGCCCAAAAAGCAATGCAGTAGACCCTTAATTAACAGGAACTCAAGAAAACAGCAATAAAATTAACTAAAATTACATTAACTTATGTTTGTCTTGGAGCCTGCGGTGATGCAGCAGGTTAAACGGCTGAGCTGCTGAACTTGCTGACCAAAATGTCGGCGGTTTGAATCCAGGGAGTGAGGTGAGCTCCCACTCTTAGTCCCAGCTTCTGTCAACCTAGCACTCCATGCAGTCATGCCGGCCACATGACCTAGGAGAAACCTACAGACAACATCAGCTCTTTGGCTTAGAAAAGGAGATGAGCACCACCCCCTAGAGTAGGACACAAATAGACTTAATGTCAAGGGGAAACCTTTACCTTTTATGTTTGTCTTTATTTGTCTTTATTTTCTTTTAATTACTATATTCCAATATTAATATCACATCAATACAAAGTTTCTGGTATAGTATGGAGTATAGTACTATGCTCATATTTAGGAGTAATTCTCAAGCAACAAGAAACTAAATGTATCCAGCACCAATCCCCATGGGTGCCAGTTAACTTAAAGTCTACTGTATTTTGGACTTCATGGTTCTATTTATGGAAGTTTGCTATACATAATGTATAATACTGACAACCCTGCATCAAGTGGATTCAGCAAGGCTTAGTTTTGTGCAGAAGAGGGTTGAACTGTAAATTAAAAATAGAGTTCTTATATAGGACGAAGCCCTATTGTAGGCAAACCTCCTGGTTGTTGCCTATTTCATTAGGTTTGTCTCTGAGAAGCAGATATTGGCATACTTATGCCATATAATAGCCTGCTTTATTGTGTTCTTTTGTTAGCTATACATCATGATGGGCCTACTATTCAATACATGAGTCCATCCAGCTATTCATTGGGTCTTGGGTGAAGATGGTTTCTGAGTATAGAAAACACCGGATTCGGAATCGAGGAGTTGAAAAAGGCCGACTAGGTGATAATTGTTTGGGTACTCCTTCCATCCCTCTTTGAAGATAAGGACAACGTGATGATGCTTCTGAGTAGAACCTAATGATGAAGCAGTATGATCAGAATTGATAAACCTATGATAGCTTTCTGCATCACATTTTATAATTTGTCTTTAATTGTCATTTAGAAATGGTCTCAATTAGTAATACCCTGTAATATGTTTGGCTTTTTGTGCAGAATGAAGAACCCGGATGAATACAAGTGCCGTATGTTGAATTACATTTGAGAGACATGAAAATGCCAGCAGGTACAAACATTTGCATACCATATAAAATATTACAATATCATTAAATAGTTGCCATAGTATTGTGAGTATATCAGGATAATCATCGGTTGTTATTTTTATGAGTTCAAAGAAGTGTTTTTAATTCTGATTAATTTTTTTCATGAATGAATGCTTGGGCCATGGTTGAGATACAGTAGTCTTGCTTATCCAACATAAACGGGCCGGCAGAACATTGGATAAATGAAAATGTAGGATAATACAGAGTCCCCTACTGCTCCCTGTCTGACACGGTGCTAGACACCTGGAATAATGACAACAAGGACTCAAAGGGTTAAGGCAAGGCAACGCCGCCAGGTTAGAGAAGCCCAACAGGAAGTTCCTGGAGGAGCATGGAAATCACAGAGGGAAGGGGGGAAGACACTTCCACTTCTGTTCCTGCCTCTTTTTCCCCTTTCTGCCCTCCTCCTCTTCCTTGTCTTGCTTTTTTCACTTATTGGGAATGGAGAGAGAGTTGGGGAGCACTCCTTTAATTGAAGGGGAAATGCTGGAAGCAAAGGGGGCATGAGATAAGAGCGTAAGATAATATTTAAATGAAAGATTTTCATGTGTCCCCATATAATTTTTATTACAATATATGTATGTTTCTGTATCTTTTATAAGTTGTTTTAATCTCCAGTTTGCTAGTATAACTGAATTACTGTGTTGTGAAATGATCAATGTTTTAAAAAGTGTGTCACCAACATGCTCAGATCTACATGGTACTATGCTGACAAATGCTGCAACGGTGAAATTGTGAAGATAGAATTCTCAGGGCATTACTGTTATGTCTGCTACAATATCTTTTTTTCCTGTGCAAAAATAGCACTAGAGATCCATAAACATGTCCCTCCTCCACATTGAGGACTGTCTTCTGAAAACAGGGTGTTTGCCCAGGCTTTTTGTACAGCATGGAATTGTTCCTCTTGTATTACTTATGTACAACATTTTGAGAGACAGTTTTCTTTCTTGAACTAGCTGAAGTTATCACATTCTTACTTAATTTTTCCAGAGGAGAGTGAGGCCAAGGCAAAGACCAAGGTCCGCTTTGAAGAAATATTCAGGAGCCATGTTGGCCTAACAGATAAAAAGAAATTAAAAGAGAAGCAACAAAGTATTCCAGATAATATTGTGGTGAGTTTGATGGGCTCTCTTTGTACACAGTTCTGAAATGCAAACTACTTTTTTGTTTCAATGTGAAAGTATTTGAAATGTTGTAAAGAAAATTTGTTCCTTTCTAAGCAGAAAGATTGATAGTCATACAGTTTTACAGATATTCCCTACCAACACCATTTCCATTTTGGATTTTGAAAACTACAACCTTTTTATGTTTCAGATTTGATATTGCTGTCTTTGTCATTACTGCTGGCATGCTGTAATTAGTAGAGGTAGGGTAGTGATTGTACTGTTTTATCATTTCCTTTATAGAACACAGTTTTTTAAATTTATTTTTCTGTAATAAAATATTTCTACCCTGCCCTACAGGCTAAGACCCAAAAGGAGCTTACAAATAAAATAGAACAGGTTAAATCTGTTAAAGAATAATAAAATCAATTTTAATTAAACAAAAGCATCAAATATAATAACAGTATTAGAAAAGACTCGAGAAATATTAGAAAAATTCATAACCTTTTTATTCAGACAGTCTTTTAAAGATTTGGGTTTTTAAGATCTAGTCAGGGAGTGCTGTGGTTTTTAACTTATGAATATATTTTAATGGATTATATCTGAATTTTTTTAGTGCTGTTTGTGTTTAATTCTGTTTTAATGTTTGTATATTTGTATATTTCAAATTGTATACTAATGCTTTTATGTCAAGCCATTTTGAGCCACTTTTGGGGAGATAAAGCGGGGTATAAATATAACAACAACAACAACAACAACAACAACAACAGAAATCAATGAGGCTGTGATGAATGGCCAAGTTTTCATCTTGCCTAAGTGAAATAAGTGTTAGAACCTATTGGATCTCCAGAGATTGGGTGCCAAGATTGAGAGCCCCTTCTTCCATGTCCTCATACTATATACTACATTTAGTGTCAATTGAGAAAAAAGAACAGGAGGTAGAAGCTTATCAGTATTTCAGAATTACTGCAGGTTGCACAAAATCCTTGTACAATATCATTAATTACTGCTAAGAGTTATTACAAATTGTTTTGATTGCTCTAAAAGCAGTAATTGAAGCAGTAACTCATGGCACCTATGCTATGGTAATCTAAGGTGATTTTAGGACTTTATCACACCAGCCTGTTATCTCACACCAGTCATGTTTTGGAAGCGAATAGGAACATATTGGCAACATACTGGTCTTTCCACATACCCACCTCAATTTATTTCTAATCATCAGAGAAATAGATGTGATTCTCTTTCTTTCTTTTTTCTTATCACCTTTGATAAGGGGTTAACTGGGAGAACAACGTTGATATTATCAGCCTTCATAGACTATGTTTACTTCTCAGATGGGTCTCTAAGGTGCTTCCATATCCCTTTTGTATGTGAATATTCCAGACCAACAGAGCTGTGTCTGAAATCTATGCCAGGATGATAAATCGAGTATAATAATAAATGGAATATCATTGTTCTATCAGAAATACTGTGAAATTATCTCCTTGCCCCTTGCCTTGCAGCTGATTGTATCTAATGGAACTTAGCAGTACTTCAACCATAGCTAAATCAGCTTAGATTGTTGCCCTTCAGTTATGCTTCAAAGACCATCCACCAGGGTGGAAGAACTGGGCTTACTGTACCTGAAGCCAGAGTAAGAATACGAAGATACAGTAGTATCTATGATTATAGGAATAATGAATGAGCAATTGAGAAAGAAGAGATAGATAGAGTAATAAAATGGACTAAAAATTGTCCTATTGGTTCAAGAGTTCGTTATTCTGGCTCTAGTACTGTCCTAGAAGGGGTAGGAAGAGTAACTTCATTCTTTTTTGTTCAAAAGTGTATTACTCTCACTTTATTACTGTCCAGTCAGATACCCCCAAAGAGGTCATGATGAAGATAGGCTAGCCCTGTTTGTCTCCACCACCTTGCAAATGGGTGTTTTTTTCCCAGTGTTCTGCCCCTAGGTGGATATGTGGCATTCTGTTTAAGATATTGTCTTCTATTTTCCTGCCTTTTTGCTTTTTCAATTTTGTTTTGTGTTGTATAGTGCCCTGAAATATGGGACGGCAAAGGGCAATTTAAAATGTTTCCAGTAATCATTTCTGTTTATGAAATTAATTGACTTGTTTCCTCGTCTCTAATTAGTGTGACATTTTTAGCGATTTTGCTGCATTCTTGAAACAGTTGTATAAGTTGGACCTAAACCACTGAAAGCTTTAAAGGTTAAAATCAAACCTTGAATCAGGCTCTGAAACAAACTGGCAAACAGTGAAGGTGCTGTAGTAGGGCGGTGGTATGCTTCTTGTGTCCAGCACCTGTTAGTAACATGACTGCAGCAATTTGGACTAGTTGGAGTTTCCGAGCACTTTTCAGGGGCAGCTCCACATAGAGTATGTTAAATTGGATGGCCATCTGTCAGGGGTGATTTGAATGCAATATTCCTGCTTCTTGGCAGGGGGTTGGACTGGATGGCCCATGAGGTCTCTTCCAACTCTTTGCTTCTATGATTCTATGAGTATAATCATAAATTGGAATATCAGTGGGTTGTAACCAAGGCATGGACTTCCATGGCCAGATCTGTCTTTTCAAGGTAGAGACACAGCCGGTGCACAAGCTCTAATTGTGCAAAGGCCCTCCTAGACACTGCTGACACCTGAGCCTCCATATTTAGTGCTGAATCCAGAAGTACCCCCAAGCTGCGGACCTGTGATTTCAAGGGGAGTGTTACCCCATACAACACAGGTTGCCACCCTATACTCTGATCTGCCTTACAACTGACCAGGAGGATGTCTGTCTTGTCAGGATTCAATTTTAATTTGTTTGTCCTCATCCAGTCCATTACTGCTGATAGGCACCAGTTCAAAGTCTTGGCCATTTCCTTGGCTTTTGGCGGAAATGAATAATAGAGTTCAGTGTCATCTGTGTACAGGTGGCACAGAACTCCAAAACTCTGGATACTCTCTCCCAGCGGTTTCATGTAGATGTTAAACAACTTGGGGGAAAGTACTTGTCATGCAGGACCCCACATGACAATAACCATGAGGTTGAGCAGGAATCCCCCAGTACTACTTTCTGGGTCCCTCTTTCCAGAAAGGAACAGAGCCACGATAAAACAGTGCCCTCAAGTCCCATCCCAGCTAGATGGTTCAGAAGGATACCATGGTCGATGGTATTGAAGGCCGCTGAGAGTTCCAGGAGGACCAACGGGTACCCACACACACGCTGTCTAGTTCTCTGCGTAGATCATCTACCAAGGTGACCAGAGCCGTCTCAGTCCCATGGTTGGGCCTAAAACCAGATTGAAATAGATCTAGAAAATCCCATTTCATCCAGGAATCCTTGGAGTTGTGGGCTCACCACATTCTCCAGAACCTTGCCCAAGAATGGAAGGTTAGAAACTGGGCAGTTATTACCCAATGTTGATTTCTTTAGTAAAGGTCTTACAACAGCCATTTTCAGGCTGGATGGAAATTATCCTTGACTTAAGGAAGCATTTGCCACCCTCTTCACCCAGTCTACCAATCCCCCCCCCCCCGGCTTGTTTGATTAGCCAGAAAAAAACTGAACTCCTAACTTGAAGCTCCCAAAACAGGCAGCTTGACACATGAAAATCCAACATTGATCTCCCCACCAAACATTGACTACAATTTCTTAAGAATACTCCCTCTTGCCCATGAGTTCACTCTTTCTCACACCTGCATTCCCTTTGTTTATCTTTCAGTCTCTTGGAACATCAGATTTGTCTCTGTTTTGCACTATCCTAGAATCAAAGAATCATAGAATCAAAGAGTTGGAAGAGACCTCATGGGCCATCCAGTCCAACCCCCTGCCAAGAAGCAGGAATATTGCATTCAAATCACCCCTGACAAATGGCCATCCAGCCTCTGCTTAAAAGCTTCCAAAGAAGGAGCCTCCACCACACAGAGAGAGTTCCACTGTTGAACGGCTCTCACAGTCAGGAAGTTCTTCCTAATGTTCAGATGGAATCTCCTCTCTTGTAGTTTGAAGCCATTGTTCCGCGTCCTAGTCTCCAAGGAAGCAGAAAACAAGCTTGCTCCCTCCTCCCTGTGGCTTCCTCTCACATATTTATACATGGCTATCATATCTCCTCTCAGCCTTCTCTTCTTCAGGCTAAACATGCCCAGTTCCCTGAGCCGCTCCTCATAGGGCTTGTTCTCCAGACCATTGATCATTTTAGTCGCCCTCCTCTGGACACATTCCAGCTTGTCAATATCTCTCTTGAATTGTGGTGCCCAGAATTGGACACAATATTCCAGATGTGGTCTAACCAAAGCAGAATAGAGGGGTAGCATTACTTCCTTAGATCTAGACACTATGTTCTGTTGGATGTGTAAATGCTGGGTTATCTGTAACCGTCCTGTCTCCTCCACATTCCTATCAGAGTCAGTCCCTGGCCGATTCTCATGATTGGTCCATGACAACAGATCTATAGATAGTTCCTCCATCATCATCATCCCATCCTGTACAGAAGATCAAGTCCAAAATGTGTCCAGCAGCATGAGTGGGGCCAGATATAACCTGGGACAGTCCATGGTTGTCATTGCAACAATGAACTCCTGAGCCACCCCTAACAGGCTAGTCTTGGTGTAAACACTGGAGTCCCCGAACACTATTAACCATTGGGATTCCCATGCTAAGGCAGAGACCAGTCTGATTAGCTGAGAGGTAGGGAGACTACTGAGCAGTGGGGTGGGCAGTACACCAACAGAATTCCTATGCTGGCTGCCAACCTTTAAATAGACACCCTCGAACTTGGGTGATTGCAGGATGGGGCACCTGGTCAGGGAGATGGAATCCCAATAGACCACTGCAACATCTCCTCCCTGCCCCCCAGGTCTATTCTGCTGCTGTGCTAAAAAAAAACTGGAGGGCAAAGCCAAGAGAGAATACCCCCCCCCCACTCCCTAGCTTCACCCAACCATGTTTCAGTAATACATACCAGGACAGTTTGTTCATCCAGGATCAAATCCTAGGTGATAGTTGTTTTGCCATTAACTGACCTGGCATTTAACAGCAGCAGCTTCAACCTTTTGGAACTGCCATCTTGGACATCCAGGTTATGTACCGGAGGCGACAATCTGTTGGTGGTAAGGAATCTCCTACACTCCCCATGATGGTGATACTGTCTCCACCTCAACATCTCCTGCCCTGAATCACTTCCCCTACAAACACAATCCATCTACACTCTGTACAATTCATGCAAGAAAAGCTGACTGGTACTGGCAGCAGTTGTTTTGTTTGTGCAAAGTGTACAAGCAGTCCAAAGAAATAATGCAGTGGGTTTACGTTTGCAGAGAAAAACAGTAAAGAAACTGGGTTCCTCCAGACAAGGCATTTATTGTGGTAATATCCTTGTGTTATTTATGGGTTGTTGTTTTTTTTTTTTCGCAGTGGGTGGTCTGTGCCCTTCTTGTATTTATTTCCCACATTTCCTTAGATACTTTCTTGTCATTAAAAGACATCCACGAGGAAGTCTAAGTCAGAATAGCCTTACAGTTTTCAATTTGATAATGTTCTATTGGAGGGTGAAATCCACCATGTGTTCAGTAGATCCATGCCTTTTTGTCTTATAAAAATAGTCTAGGACTTTCTTGATGGCTGTTTCTAAGCTCTGGAATCCCCTTTCTTAAAAGCTTAGAATGGCTGTCCTTCATTTGGCAGTAAAGGCATTTTTATTCCACCAGGGCTTTAAGAATGATATGTTTTTATTGCACATTTAATTTTTTGCATTACCACTTTTAATTGGCTTGCTTTAAACCATTGTTTAATTTTTTCATTTGTATGCTTTGAATTATCTCAGATTTAATTACATTTATTATTTTTTGCTATATTATATTTGTTTTACTTTATAAGCAGTATTAAGTTAAGGTTTGAGGGAAGAGTTGAATATAAATAAAATTAATAGTAGCACTCCTTCCAGTAGGAACACTCCATCTAGCTTCTGAAGATCTAAGAGGGAAGAAGGACAAAACAGAAATTTTTGGTAATGGGCAGAGAGTAGGAGCCAACTTTAGATATGAGTAAAACCAGACTTTAAGGAATATGGATAGGAGAAGATGTTTACAAATATGCATAAATACTTTAAATCTCTCCAGCATTTGTAATGAGTTGTCTTTCGATGAAAAAATGATACTTTAAAGTTTAATCTACATTCAGTTGTTCCCAGTTGGAATAGATTCATTGGATCTGTGGAATGTACATAATTTTGAGTTAGCAAATTCCTGCTGACTTTCTACCACTGCGACAAATAATTGGATATAGACCTTAGTGCGGGTTTTTTAAAAGTCTGCCCTTTAAACATTTTTTGAGTAGCTTTCTATCATTCCTAGCATATAGATACTTAAAACTGTTTTAAATGAACAGTTTGGCTAAATCTCCTTAAAGATGTTGTTCATATGTAACAGAACTTTCAAAATATATTTTTTTGCTGTCTTATCTTTCAATTTCCCACTTTTTTTTCAGAAGTGCTAGGTCTGTGATTAGTCACCAGACATGTACATCCTTCCTCACATAATAGTTATGTTACATATAAATTTGATGTGGAAAATGTTTGAACATGTATTTTTAAAATATGTTATTTGGGCACATGAGCAAAAGAAGGTACTCTAGAATGTGTTTGAGGGATTTTTTTATTATAACAAAATTGGAAACTGAGTATGAAAAACTTGCTGAAATTGAGACTCCTCATGTTTCAAATGAATTGCATCTATTGGATGCTGCTTACAAAAAGAGTTGTATTTTTTTTAGTTCACAGAATACAATTAGCATTGTACCTAACATTAATATTATTATAACCTGCTTGTAATTTACTGATATATTTTTCATTGTTTTTGTTTTGATTGCAGCTTGAGACATTCAAAAACCATCTTGATCCTTCCAAAGAAAATGATGAGATCATTATAAACAACACTTATAACCCAGAGGAAAGAAGCCTGCACAAGCTTGGAAGCAAAGCCCCAGTTGCCGTAAAAATAAATGATAATGTTGTTAGTGGAGAGAATATCAAGCAAACAAAGACGAACAAGAAGAAGAAGGCAGCATTACAAAAACAACTTAATGAGGAGGAAACGTTATCTGAAATGAAATTGGATGGTTTTGAAAAAGAGCTTCATGTTTTTTCAAAGAAAAAAACCAAAAGTATATTACAGGCAGATGCACTTCATCAAAAAGGGGACAGCAACATAAAAGGTGCCTTGAATGGAGTGAGAGATATGTCTGAGTTAGATGAGGAAGAGCAGTTAATCCAAGTTTATGAGCAGCAAGTGGCTGAAGAGGAAGCAAATGCAATTAAGAAGAAAATAAAAAAGAAACTTAAAGAACAGATGTCTGAATTCACCTCCAATGTTCAAAGCCATGAAGTAACACTGAACAATGAAATGAGTAAAAAGAAGAAAAAGAAAAAAGAATTCCCAGTTTTATCAGCAGCTCACTCAAGGTATGGTGGGGAAAAGTAAATCAGCTTGCATTTCAGTCTTTCAACAGTTCTTTGACTTTTTTTTGAGATTGGAAAGAGTTTTACTTCTTTTATTCATCATGATTTTGTAAAGGAAAATATAATGTTACCGTACCTATAAACATGTTGATTGCATCAGTTTTTTCCTCCAGCCTGAAAAATATACCTATCACTGGGGGATTTTGTTGTGATTCATTAGAAGTGTAAGGTTTTAGTTTTTGTACTTTTACTCAGACAGAAGAAATAAGTGAAATAGGGCTTTGTGCACAAACATATACATACATACATACACACATAAAAGTTTGGTTTTGAGCCTGATTCATTTGTTTGGATCTCAACCAAATTCCAAGATAAATACCATATTTATGAGATTCTAATGTTCACCTTTTTTATATAAGGGGGAGGCCCGGCAAGCCAGAGTGAAGGGGGTTGCTTTTGCTGCCTCCTCCTCCACTGCTGCCACTGCTTCAGGGCCTGTGGCTGAAAAGGGAGCTGGCCCTTATGAGGCAGCAACCCAGGCAAGGAGGAAGATTGTAAAGGCAGCTGCTCACCGCAGGTCCCAGGAGCTGAGGAGGCTGCTCCTCCACCTCCTTTTCCTTTTCTCCTTGGCTTCTGGGACCTCTTGCTACTTTGCCGGCTATCCCCAGGAGCTAGCCCCAGGAGCCAAGCATCTGCTGCTCTTCCTCCTCCACATTCGCCTTCACCTCTTCATCCTTGGCTCCAGGGGCTTGCAGTGAACAACCAGCAAAGGTACCTGTGATGCAAGCAGGGCTTTTGGTGCAAGCAGGGCCTTCAGCAAGGGCAGGGCCTTTGGCACGACTGGGACTTGCATTGCAAGCAGGGCCTTTGACATGATTGGGGCTTGTGGCACGAGTGGGACCTTTGGCAAGAGTAGGGCTAGTGGAGAGCGCAATGAGCAGCCAAAACACAGAAAGCAGACAGCAAAGGCACCGAGGAGGAAGAGGAGGCAGCTTGTCAGGGTCTTTCCCTCAGTGGAGCCACCTTTGGCTGCACCGCTTCAGAGCTCCTTTCCTTTTTTTACTTTCTCCCTTCCACTTTTCCTTCTTGCTGACTTTTCTTTCTTAAATCTTCTTTCCATTCTCTTTCCCTCTCGGTCTATTCTTTCAAGACTCCTTTCTCCCCTTCCTTCTGGCACATTCTTTCTATTCTACCTCCTTCTCTCTGCCTTTCTTTCAAGATTCCTTTCTCCCCTTCATTCTTGTAGCTTCTTTCCATTCTCTTTCTGCTGTGCATTACATTTGCCAGAAAATCCCCTTTTTTGGTTTCAGTGTTTGAAAATTGAGGTAAGCATTAGATTTGATGGCACATTAGATTTGAGTAAATATGGTATTATTGTCAAGAACTGAGATAGGTTAATAGTGGGTAGCAACAGTATTTCTTTTACAAGCAGCAATTATGGCTTTGACATGTTCTGAGGCCGATGTGTTGTGCATATATCAATGTATCCTAGATAACTGTGGAATCTACTTTGTTACAGTGTCATGACCCTATCTGAACTGCAGAGATTTCCAGAAGAGGAAAGTAGCAGCAAAAAGAGTTCATTGGAGAGACCACTCATATCAAAGTCTGCAGAAGATGCATTAATAGAGACACCACACTGGGAGGAAGATGCTGAAAAACCAAAATCTAAAGGGAAAAAAGTAAAAAGAAAATCCAAAAAAGGTTTGTTTAGGTAGAATTCAAACCCATTTAGCATTATTTCACAAAACTGAGATCAGACTTGCAAATTGATGTATTGTCGGTTTTCACCCTTCATTTCAGCATTTCTTGTGGCAAAAAGCTCTAATTTTTTTTGTGTGCTCAGGCTTTCCAAATGTATATTGATGAATTGTCTTTAACCAAATTAAGTATGGAGCTTTAAGGTACCCATTGGAAATCAATCTTCATTCTTTGTTTAATTACATATATATGGGAACAAATATACAATCGAATGTACTGAGTCAATTTTCATAAACAATTGTGCATATGGCAGACTAGTTATGATAATAACTATGTGTTGTAAAGTTTAATTTAAATGATTATTCACTCACAGAAGGCTATTTTCTTCATCCTAGCACTTGAAGAAGATGCTGAGCAACCAGGCGAAAGTACGTCATATGTTGCTTCTAGTGTTTCAACAGAACCAAAACCAATTTTTGATGACAGCCTCGTTTTAGGTGTTTACATCCACCGAACCGATCGGCTTAAAACTGATCTCATGGTGTCACATCCCATGGTTAAGATTCACGTGATTGATCAGAACACTGGTCTGTATGTCAAGAAAGAGAATAGGTGATTTAAACAACTTTATAAAAATCTGTTTTATATTATTATCATCTTTTTTCTCTCTGATTTTTCAAATGTTCAGTTGAATTGTTGATGTTTCTAAATTAGGATGGGCAACAGTCAGGAGCTAGGGTGCTACATGGGAAGTTGTATGACCCTGAAGTTATATAGATACAGATATAGACATATTGGATAGATAGATACATAGATAGATATAATTTCAATGTCATACAAGTGATACATATAATTTCAGAGTCATACAAGTGTGTGTGTGTGTGTACACATATACACATATACATACAATATATTATTTGTGTGTATTTGCAGTGTTTCACTGCAGTTGTTTGACCTAAAATTATCCAGTATAGTGAACATGTGGATGTGGAAAGAATGCCCTTTTGTAACGAGATGACTTCAAGTTGTGGGAACTGTGTGGCTTTCAAGATAAATTTCAATTTGAATTAATTCTTTAATCAACCGAAAGTTACTGAGTTTAATATACAAAATATTAACATATTATACGCTGTTTTGAAAGATTAAAGACAAAATGAATTTAGTATTCATATCAATTTTTTCTGGCCTTGAGGGAGCTGGGGGTGGTAACGGCCGACAGGGAGCTCTGGCGTGGGCTGGTCCATGAGGTCACGAAGAGTCGGAGACGACTGAACGAATGAACAACAACAAAGAGGAAGAATATTTGTTCCCATTTAACTGTGCAGACTAGACTAATAGGAATTCTAGTACAACAATTTCTGAAGGGCTACAAAATCACACTAATCTAATAATGGATGGTGCTTTATTTGAAAAATATCAAACACAGTTGGACTCAACATAATTTATTGTTTTCATACAGCAGCCGACCTGTTTCTTCTTTCTATGAACAAGAAAAAGTAGGACACATTCTTCCTATTATGACCCAACCTTATGATTTCAAAAAATTTAAGTCAACACTTCCAGAATGGGAGGAGCAAATAATATTTAATGAACGTTTTAACTATTTTCTTCAAGATTCTGAAGAAAGCCCAAGGGTGATACTGTTTTTTGAGGTATGGAATCATGTTTTACATTTTCCGTTGTATGCCCTGCTTAATTCTGTCTTTCCTGAGGCTTTCATTTATCTTGTATATATTATTTGATACTAGTGCTTTGATTGTGCTTTTCCTGTATGGCAGAGGGTTGGACTGGATAGCGCTTGTGATCTCTTCCAACTCTGATTCTATGAAAGTCATGAAGAGCTTAAATTATGATATATAATATATAATATTTATATAATGGAGAATCTTGATCGTGCAATCTAAATAACTAAATGAAAGCTTCCTTCCATGTGCCTACTGAGTGCTTGATGGCCAGAGTGATGTGGGAGGGGGGAGAACAGGAATCACTTCCTCTTCCCTCCCTTCTCCAGTTGCTTTGGTGTTTTGAACATTGGTCCAAATGACGAGTGGCTGACATGAGCCATATCATGCCCGCTGGCCACCACAACAGTGACTGGAGGGTGAGAATGGGGGCAGGGATAATGTGTGCTATTCTGTGTCCCTAGGCTGCCTACACCTGGAGAATATGGAGTGACCAGGTAACCAGTTGTGGTTGGTTCCATTTCAGAACTGACCCAACTGTTCATGTGAATCCGAAGTTGGGGTTTGCTCCAGTTCTTGGATAGTATTCAGAACAACTCACAATTTTGCTTAACACAGTTTGAGGTTGCATTGAAGTGCCCTATGTTAACCTGGAACAGCTCCATATGGCATTTAACTGCCATGGAACTGACTCGCCAGCCCTTCATGATAAATTGTAGATGCCTGCAAAATAGTAGCTGTGAAACTTCCTAGATTTCTAATTTATTTCCTCCCCTTTAAAAAGAAAACGTAGAAAGCCACCATCTATCATGAGTTTCTGTTTTCTTCTTAGTGGGTATCCCATTTTGAATGATTTGGGATTAATCAAGTATAAGAGCACTTTGAATTTCTGTTCTAGATATTAAAATTTGAATTCACCATGTAGAGTATTAGTTCGGGGAAATAATACCTAAAATGACTTGAAAAAACATTCATGTTTGCTACATAATTGACAAAATTGTGTGTGTGTGTGTGTGTGTGTCTAATTGTTCTGAATGAAACTGATTTTCTACTTTTCTTCCAGATCCTTGATTTTTTAAGTATGAATGATGTGAAAGCCAACTTTGATGGTCAAGCTCAGGAAAGTGGCTTTCGAAAAATCTGTTGGGCATTTTTGAAGGTATTTCAGTGTTTGTTTTTCAAGTGTTTAAATAAAAGCTCTGTTGTTACATTTGGTTTAACTGTAAATATTTTGCTCTTTTCAGCTTGTAGGTGCAAATGGAGTATTGAATGTTGGGGGAAAACTGCGTCTTCAGCTATATTCACCTCCTCCCAGGGCCAAGTCACAGCTAAACGTTGTGGAAGTTTATGACTGGTGGGCAAAATGTCCCAGAAACCATTATCCTTCAACACTCTATGTAACCATAAAAGGCATTAAACTTCCAGAACATGTAAGTTAGGTTGTAGGTATGCTTACAAAAAATCATTGAAGATATTTATGTCAACATGGAACTGGGAAAATTTGTTTTTGGGAGTCCTTATAAAGTTGCTGTGAAAAGGAGCCTTGCACATCTGCATGTTATTACTTTAATCTACTTTGGTACTTTAAATAAATTTCTCAATTTTTCCAATAAATACATGATGATATTCATCAAACATTTTACATCCAATTCAGTAAAGCAGGCTGAAGTAGCATTTTTTTTTACTTAGATGAACCTACTGTATATACTTGAGTACAAGCCGACCCGAATATAAGCTGGGGCACTTAATTTTACCTCAAAAAACTAGGAACATTATTGACTCGAGTATAAACTGAGGGTGGGAAGTTCAGCAGCCACTGTTGGTAACATATGACCATATGACAACTGAGCATATACAGGTAAATGGGAAGTAATGGGAAAAAATAGGAGCAGTTCTCAAAAATGATGTCTCATGAATCATCTGAAGTTGTCAAACAAAAACTAACATGTTTAAGATCGTTCCCACATTGCATAATAATAGCAGGTTCTGTCCTATGAAATCTTAGGATTTATAGTTTGGGGATTTATAGTTTGTAGATATATTCTGTATTCATGTCAGTTAAGATGGGAGTTGTGGGAGTTGAAGTCCAAAATCCCTGGAGGGCCCAGGTTTGCCCATGCCTGCTCTAACCTGGAGTGAGTTGTAGGAGTTTAAGTCCAAAACCCTTGGAGGGCCCAAATTTGCCCATACCTGTCCTAACTTGGATGGAGTTGTGGAATTTGAAGTCCAAAACACCTGGAGGCCTCAAGTTTGCCCATGCCTGCACTATGGGGCTGGTGAAAATAATCCTTGAAGATGGCAAGGGTGTGTTCGTTGGTGATGGTAGCCTCCTCTTTTTGCTATGCACCTCCCTCTGCTAACCAGGGAGTAGCCTCCATCATCCTGGCAACCCCGGCCTTCAACTCTTTAGTAAAAGGAAGGGTGCGCACCAGTGGCACCAACTTCCTGTTCTTGCTGCACACACCTCTCGCCTCCCTCTTCTTTTTGCGCGAAGAGGGAGGTGAGAGGTATGTGCGGAGAGAACAGAAAGTTGGTCCTGCTGGAATGTACACCCTTCCCATTACTGAAGAGTTGAAGGCCGGGGTTGCCAGGGTGACAGAGACTACTCCTTAGCTTTCCCTCAGCTAGAAGAGGGAGGTGTGTGGTGAAAAGCGGAGGCTGCTGCCACCAACGCATGCGCTCTTGCCATCTCCAAGGATTATTTTCACCTGCCCCATAGTGCAGGCATGGACAAACTTGGGCCCTCCAGGGGCTTTGAACTTCAACTCCCACAGAGCTCACTCAAGTATAAGCCAAGGGGAACATTTCAGCCTTAAAAAGGGTCCCAAAAACTTGGCTGATACTCGAGTATATATGGTATTTCTTGGTAAATCCATATTTTTAAGCTATTTTTTCATCAAAAGTCCAGAAACATTGGTTATTTTTAAAATAACATTTGCTACTGGTAGACAAGCATTCAAACCTATTTCAGAGGGCAGGGCAGAAGCATATTTCTCTTTTCCATTGTGAGAAGTAAATATTTAACATAGGAGGAAAATAAACACTTTCCTTTGGCTTCATGTATGTATGTATGTATATACATCTGTATTTATTTATATCCTATCTCTTTCCCAGCCCAGGGACTTAGTACAGATTTTACATAAAACATGTAGATAAAAAGCTCACACAAATAAAAAATGTAACAAAATTAAAATATCATTAAATGATCAGTGGAACTAAAAGCTATTAAAACCATATCCATCAAAAAAATAAGAAATAAGAGCACTATAGCACAATTATTTAAAAAGTCAGTTCCTAAATGTCTGCCAGAATGAGAAGATTTTTATGTACTGCCAGAAGAACATCAGGAATAGAGCCCACCTGTCCTCTGTATAATGTGAGTTCTAGAGCCTGGGATCAGTTACCAACAAACCCTCTCCCGCATTCTCACCAGAGGTACCTATCAAGATGGCGAGACAGAGAGGAGGGCCTTCTTTGAAGATATCAAAACTTGGATAGACCCATCTTAGTGAATCATCTACCACATAGTGCCTTCCTTCTTTTCTGCGTGATAGGCTTGACTTACTTAGCATAAAATAGTGATGCCTCAGTTTTAAGGGAAATAATTTGTTAACAATTTGGACAATGCATTGATCATAGCTTAGTGAAATACCCATTTCTCAGTGATACAGCATCTGTTTTGCACAAAAAGATCCAGTGCTGTGGTTTTGGCTTTACCTGCTAGAGCAGGAAAGGACCTCTGTCAAAAACCATGGAGAGGTGTTGTATATCAGTGTTGATAATATTTATAATACAAGCCTGTGTATGTTTACTTGAAGGTAAAACCTATTACATTAAATGAATATTTGTTTATTTGGGATTACAGACTTAATTGATTAATTAATCTGTCTTATTTATACTCTTAAGCAATGTTCTTTGCCTGTATAGGGATGCAGCATGCTTAGCAATTTGAGTTGATTCATACATATAAATACTTCACTTGATGGCTGTAATCCTATTGTTACTTCAGTAGACTTTACATACATTTTTATTCAACATTCAACAATTTATCCACTGGGTGTAGTCAGGACTCAGTGTCAATTTGGGTCAATAACTTCAATATCAAATGCTGGCTTTCTTCACTTGATACGGCAGCATCATGGCTTCACCTGCGAGTGCGCCATCACAAAGCTAGCATTATAGAAGATCCTTGTATCACCATTAATATTTTCAAATTCTATGTATTTGCTGCTGGGTCTGTTCATATATATTTAGGTTTGGGCCATAAAACAGAAATAAAACTGTATTACTCATCTTAATTGTGTGCTTAAAATTTAATAATGAAACAAGTTTTAATAGTATTTTGTTTAAAAAATGTACATTTCCATATTGTTTGATGTTTTTCTGTTTGTAGGTAGATCCTTCATTACGTTCTATGATGGCTGTTCAGCAAGAATACAATTCTCCATCATTCTTGGAGTTACAAAGGGAAGTAGCTAAAAAAGCTAATAATTCTGGTCCACAGAACAAAAAGGAAGAACCTTTTAAGTGGTCAAAACTCCCTGGACAGGCAAGTCCTCTTAAAATATATATTTTTGTATGTATACATTAACTTTTTGTAGCAACCCATTTTTTATGTAAAGACAAAGTTGATGTTTTGTTTTTCATTTTCCTCGGTGTACAGGGAATATCTACCACAGTTAACTTATATGTCATTTGTGGTTAGTTTGCAGTTGTCCGAGTAGAGACTTAAATTTAAAATATGATTTTTTATTAAGGATATGACAATCAAATGAAGGCATGGCATAATAAGCAACCTGTGAAATGCAGTGGAGAGCAGTATTACTACTGGCAGTTTTCATATTGTGTGAAGGCATTGCATCACTCATGGTATTCTACATCTGTTATTGGCAAAAGAAAAAAAGCCTTGAGCTCATGCATTTCTTGCCATGCTAGCCTCAATGCAGAAAGTCCATTATTAGTGTTTTCAGTAAAAGATGGATTTATTACAAGATCCATCTTACAAGGATTAAGGATACGCCACTCATAATAGCAGGCTCTGCCTGGCTCAAACTAGGTCTTTGTGTTTTTACAGGAGTATGGTTATAGTGATGCCTTTATTCTTAGAAAAAAAGTAGTTTATAATCTTAGTCTGAAATGTGCTTCAGATATGGTCTGCGGTCAAATGTTTGTTTTACGTCAGTCTCTACAGGAAGCAGTTTGACCACCTTTAGAGCAAGTGGTGTTGCGGCCAGTGGTGGTGGGATTAAATCGGAGATTGATACAGACCCAGAATACACAGAATGTAGTTCCACAGCTTTTTGTTCTTCAAAATTGTCCAGTTTAACTATGCTTTTATAAAAATATCAATATAAACCTACCCAATTTGGAATTTTTCTAATGTGCAAGATCACAGCTTTCAAAATCAGTTGAGTAGCAGCAGTTCCCCATGGTTTCGGGCAAGGTCATTTCCAGTCCTACCAGGATGCATATCATAGCTAGCACTGGGATAATGAGTACACGTGTGAACTTATAGGTAAAGGTAAAGGTAGTCCCCTGACATTAAGTCCAGTCATGTCTGACTCTGGGGTGTGGTGCTCATCTCCATTTCTAAGCCAAAGAGCCAGCGTTGTCCGTAGACACCTCCAAGGTCATGTGGCCGGCATGACTGCATGGAGCGCCGTTACCTTCCCGCCGGAGCGGTACCTATTGATCTACTTACATTTGCATGTTTTCGAACTGCTAGGTTGGCAGAAGCTAGGGCTGACAGCGGAAGCTCACGCCGCTCCCCGGAATCGAACCTGCGACCTTTCGATCAACAAGCTCAGCAGCTCAGTGCTTTAACCCACTGCGCCACCGGGGGCTCCGTGAACTTATATGTTTCTAAATATCTAGAAAGAACCACATTGGAGAAGGTTAAAATAATGCATAAGTTGGAACTCTGCACTTGTTACCAAGTACCTGTTCAGAAGCAAGCAGTAGTGAGGAAGATGTAAGAATGATATATGTCAATTGAAGCCCTGTTACCGATTTCACATGTATTCACGAGAATGAAAAGCAACCAAATTAATCATATAATTTTACTGTGTACAATCCATCCATATTTTATAATCTACCAATTTGGGGTAACATTATACATCTGATAGAGTATAGTCTATTAAAGTTTATATTATAATGTATTGATTTAAGTGTTTGAAATACCATACATATATATATATATATCTTGTAAGCCGCTCTGAGTCCCCTTCGGGGTGAGAAGGGCAGCATATAAATGTCGTAAATAAATAAATAAATGTGCCTCTTCATTTTTTGTGGTTGAGGCTAATGCCGCTGTTCTGGAAAGAATTCAATTTATCACACTGTTAATATAACAGTTGTGCCAATCATTATTTCCTTTGAAAATGCAGGTTTGTCGTATACCAAACAAGTATCTGTTTTCTCTACGAGCCGGAGATATGGGATGTTTTTGTATTCGCTTCTCAGAAGATGGTCGGACATTAGCAGCAGGTTGTGCAGGAAGAGATGGTTATCCAATTCTTTGTAAGTTACAGTCCCAAGATATACTTGCATTTCAATATAGAAACAAAAAAGTTTTTTACCACATTTGGTTTTGTAATAAAAAGCTTACACTAGAAAATGCATTTTGCTGTACGGCGAAATATTCCTTAAAAATGACAGCTAGGATTGAAATACCTGTATACAAACTACAGAGCTTTACCTATGCTCTGGTGTTTTTCTCACCATTTGCTCCTCTTACAGTTGTCTTTGCTATATCTCAGCTTTTTCTGTTGGTGAGCTGCTGTGGAGCATGAGAGGGAAACTGAAATAAGCCATTTTTTTCCTTATTTGTCCTCTCTTTTAGTCATATTTAAACAATTTAGGCTTGATATATTTTATACTTGCCAAGCACTAGATGGCAGCAGCTCCCTGTTTGGTTATTCTCAATTTAAATAGAATAATAGAATCCTAGACTGGAAGAGACCACAAGGACCATCCAATCCAACCCCTTGTCATTCAGGGATACACAGTCAAAGTTGTCTCAACAGCCTCTGTTTGAAAACTTCAACATACATCCCAAGGCAGCATATTCCACTATGAACAGCTTGAGGAAGTTTTTCCAAATGTGTAGGTGGGTCCTAAGTACTGCACATGTGATGGCTCTTATTCCTTTAGGTGGAACACTACAGATTTTACCTAAACACTGTAGATTCCACCTCTTGGTTCCCTCGATGATCACCCTTTACTCCTATTGATGCAGCCTAGAATCTCACTGACTTTTAAAAACTGCTATGTCATACTGTTGACTCATATTCAGCTTGAGGCCTATGAAGACTCCTAGATCCGTTCACATTTATAGTTTTCAAATACTCATTTTTTAATTTTGCATTTCATTTTTTCTACGTTTTGCCATCTTCTCCATTCAGTGGCCCTATAATTTCTTTCTTCTTTTTGCTACAGACATAACCTAAAAACACTTTATTGTTTTGAATCTTTCTCTAGTAAGACTGAGGTCATTCTGTATTGGTTTTTCTGGCTGTCTCCACCATTCATTTGAGTTCCCACTTTTCCTCTTTCTTGTAAATGTTGCTTTTAAATCAGTTCAGTTGAAAAATCCTTTAGTGATTCATCCTAGTTTCCTTAGTATCTGTAGCTCTAAACTCACAGAATGATCCCCATACCTTCTACTTCTGTGTGTCATATTCCTCCAAATATCTGACTTCCTCCTTGGAAATATCCCCTGGGTGTTCCTCATCCAGGATAGTCTGTTCCATTCTGTCTGAGGAAATCTCATGCTCCCTTAATTTGCTGGACCTTCTTTTTCTCTCAGGCAAACAACTTGCATTTATTGTACGTGCAGTTACCCACATCCTCCAGCAAGAACACAAACATACTACAGTTGTTTCAGGTGACGGCAACAACTTCCTCACTATATTCAGAAGTGTTAATGGCACAAAAACAGAAATCTAGGCTGCCTCTTCACAACTCCCATGTGAAATACCTTTTGGCAGAGCTCCTGTTCAACTTTTAATGATATGACTATTCACTGCATAACACGCACCACTGACCCTGTGAGTTGTAAAGACAGAGGAATTCAGCAGAAGCCCAGCCCTCTTGGGCCATGTGCTCAGACAGAGCAGACCTTCAAAAATAAACAAGGGCCCCACACAAACCTTTGAAAACACAGACACTGAGATTGGAAGATAATTGAATGAATACATTAATTGACAATGAAAATAGAGTATATGATTTTATAGCATTCGTTATTGCAAACATTAGTTTATATGAATTGTTTTTCAAGGCTTCAATCCTGCCTGTGGTTACCTAGGAGTCAATCCCACTGAACTCTTGTTGTGTGCCTTCATGTTGTTTCCAATTTATGGTGGCCTAAGTCATACTCTTACAGGGTTTTCTTGGTAAGATTTATTCCTCTGAGGCTGGGAGAGTAAGACGCATACCTAATTTCTATGGCTGAGTGGGAATTTAAATCCTGGCCTGCAGAGACAAAGTCCAACACTCAATCCACTACAGGACTTAATTCTACATAGACATTAATGGTTGTATATAGTCAAACTGTTTATAATAAAACAGAAAGAGTCAAAGTCCTGTCTGGTCCAGTATTCTTGTTTCCATGTTGGTCAGTTAAATGCCTGTGGGAAATCCTGAAGGACATGAATGCAATGGCACCCTTCACCCTGCTTTAGTTATCCAGTAATTGCTATGTATGGAGATATTGCCTTTAATGTTATTATATATAGTCATAATGTCTTACTTTTCATGAATTCTTTCTTACCTGCCTTTAAGACCATCCAAGCAGGGAACTATTGGTAAAACTTGTGGCAGTAAATGCTATAAAATATTTATGCATTATATAAAGAAGGACTTTTTAATATTACAGACTTCATAATTTAATGTATTTTCAAAGCTTTACAAATTCATTTTCTGTGTTCATTAGTATATGAAATTCCTTCTGGGCAGTACCTCCGGGAATTTTATGGGCATTTGAATATTGTCTATGATATTTGCTGGTCAAAGGATAATCAACATTTACTTACTGCATCATCAGATGGCACTGCAAGGTCAGTAAAATTGTGTTTGTCCTATTAAAATTTAGAGGGGGGGGGGGGTCAGCAAAATACCTCTAGTTGTTGCAGCTTCATTATAGGAAGGAATAATTTGCTTATTTAGTCATTCAAATAAATAAATATGGATTATTTTAAAAATATAACTATTTTTCTCATAGATAGTTTTTCTAAGATGGCAATCCCTTGAGAAGAAAAAACAAAACTGTAAAGCCTTCCTTGCTTTACAGTATTTTAAACATATAATAATAGTGCTGCCTTTCTCACAAGGTTCGGGTTTAGAATTAAGAATTTGGTGGATCTGCCACTGCAGGAGCTTTAACTGTATTTGTTGTTTTTTCATGGGTATGCTTTTAAATCAGTTGTAATTCTATTGCTAATTTTCATATATTTTAAATTGTATATATTTTAGTGATGTGAATTTTTATCTGTACAATGGCCTCTCCAGATCTGTGTGAGTTTGATTCCAGTACCTATGTGGATGCTAAAAATAGTGGATGATCATGCTCTATATTATCAAAGAGTAGCAACATTCACATGGCTCCCTGTTCACATTGCCACCATTTTTGTGTAGGACATGACAGTCTGTAGTCAGTGGAAATCATATATCATGAGCTATTTATTATTTTATCTTTTGTATCCACTTGGAATCCTAGAGATGGGAGAAGGTAGGAGATGAATACTAATAATGATAAATCCTCTCTGTATCTGCTCCAAATTGATATCAGGAGGTCCTCTGGTGCTAAATCTCTGGGAAGAGACATACAACACTAGGAGAGCATCTGTTTAGATCTTAACAACTTCAGGAATAGTGACAGTAAAATCAAGAGTGAATTCTCCGTCTCCACAGCAGCAGATTCACTGGCCATTCCTGTCTGGGAACTTTATGGTAGTGCAATAGAAATGAATTATGTTGCAGATAGAGAATGCGAATATGGAAAGTAATGTTAAGATTTGCTTGGATTTAGATTCTGCTGTGCCCTGGGCAAGTCACAAATTAATCCCATGGTCAGGATGAAATGAAAAAAGGCACTTGTTATGTAGCACTAAACTTCTTTAAGGAATGAGAGAATACAAATGTGATTACACAAACTACCTAAATAGCTATATTGTTGTATTTTGTAATCTACAGTGTATCAGCTACAAAGTAGTATTGTTTTACCACGGTTGATACATAAGAATAAAGATTGAAACAATATATACTGCTTCTTAGGAAAGCATGCTATAAAGTCCTTTGTAATTTTGAAGGCTTTAATCTATGTGTCCAAAGCTTTCTTTCTTGTGTGACACATACGTCTTCTTTGAAAAACAAATGCTGCCATGTTGCTATTCAGTACCTGGCAACATGTTCCACACTGGAAATTTCAGCAGTATCCCAGGGCGTTTTTTATATTTAGCATCATTACATGTTTGATCTCCAAAGTACTCTTTGTCATTTTAATTGCCATGGCTTAATGCTAAGGAATCCTGGGGTTTCTAATTTAGTGAGGCTTCAGCACTCTTTGGCAGAGAAAGTGAAACGTCTTGTAAAACTACAATTTTCATGATTTCATACCACTGAACCTTACGGTTAAAGTGGTGTCAGACTGCATTAATTCTACAGTGTAGATTTACCCATCCAGATGAACCCTCTTCCCCGTTCTATTTTAAAGCAAACTTTAACTCTTATGCTAGAAGGGAATAAGGCTGTGGAAGAGAGCAAAGTAATGTTACAGTAGCACAGGTTGTGAGCCACCTTTCATACTGTAGCCATGGGCTGCTTTCCTAGGAATAGTGTCATTTTCAGGGCCAAGACATCCAAGACACAGGCCCGTAGCCAGGATTTCGTTTCGGGGGGGGGGTGAATTTTTTTTTCGGGGGGGGGCTGAGTCTGAGTGAAAGAGGGTCTAGCCTAGCAAACCTTTTGTATCATTACCCCAATACCCCCATGCATATGGGATATATTGAGTATGGTGATCAGATCATGATATGAATAAAAATAACAGTTTAAATAATGCACCAATAAGGCCTTTTCGCGAACCACCATGAGAATTTCGGGGGGGGGGCTGAAGCCCCCCGAGCCCCCCCCCCCCCGGCTACATGCCTGCCAAGACATCTCCATCCTACTCAGGGTTGAATGTAGCCCATGCATTCTGCTGAAAGAATGCATGTGCTACATATGAAAATTAGCAATAGAACATCGCAAGATGGGGAAGATCATCACAGTCAGCCGTTCCCAGTTATCCCACACTCCTAATAGATTTTTTTCTTTTTTTATACTTCTTTTCCAAATTTGGCTACATGCCACTTACGTTTGCTCCATTACTTTTTAGGTCAGAAACTGAAATTGAAGGTTATGAAAAAATTGAGCGCAATGTTGCATTAGCAGCACTTTACTAGTTGATTCCAGACACCTTAAAACATCTTAATATTTTAAATATTTTAAAAAGTCAACTAGGAATTCTTTGGAAGAATGCACATAATAAAGGATATCTGCCTTGTATGGAAACTGAATTTATAAGCACAGAAATGATAGCTATTTCACATAAAGTAGATGTCAAAAGCATATATTTATCTGAATCAACTTATTTGCAGATTATGTTTTTATAATAGGTTTACTTATTGTTGCTTGCTTCTAGGATGTGGAAATTAGAAATCCAGATTACCTCTGCCATGAAAGTTTTCCCTCATCCATCCTTTGTCTATTCTGCTAAATACCACCCAACAGCTGAGTATATCATAGTGACAGGATGTTATGATGCAGTGATAAGAGTTTGGAACGCAAAAGTGAAGGAAATACATGGACAGCTTGTACAAGAGTTTGATGGCCACAGAGGATTTATCAATACATTATGTTTTGATGCAGAAGGTATGCATCAGTTACCCATTTCATAGTGAGACACTGTAGCTAATGATTTCTACCTTGTAATCTGTGAGGTGTCATGTTAGAGTTGCCATTTTGTAAAGTAATTTAGGGGTCATTTTTGGGATTGGGAAGGACCATGTTTGGTTTTGGTTTGGTTTGTGTGTGTTTAAATTTTTTAGAAATGTAAAGGTAATAGCCACATTTTGTGAACGTGCAAGTTTTCTGCTCTTTCTTCTTCGTAGTCTCTGTGAATTACACATATGGGACTTTCTGTGCATGGGCATTCTGTTCAGAATCTCCTAGAAGCTCTAGGACACATTTTGGCAGCATCCCAGCCCAGACTCCCAATGAAGGTATCTAGCCAGTGGGAAGGGCTGTAAGCCTCGGCTGTTACATCAATACCTCCTTCTTCCAGTGGCCGTTTTTACTGTGCCAGTGCCACAGGAACTTTCTTGTCCCGCTCTCCTGCTGGAGTTAGAAGACATGCGCACTATGGCGCAAACCACTCCATCAGACTCCCAGCCCCCACCATCGGCTGATGAGCACCAGACCGGCACCCCACCTGTGTTGGAGTTCTCAGCAGAGGCAGGAAACAGCACCTTGGGCCCTTCCTTGGCTCTGTTGCCCTCCTACAGAGCGAGGACTGAGTTTCCCTGCTTGGAGAGCTCTAAACCGAGATTGTGTGGGCGTTCTACCTTCCAATGATCATATCATATTTAAAATACTGCAGTATTCTTACTACTCAGAATTGAGAGATGGGTCACCTGCAACACCATAGTGGACCTCCAAGTTATGTAGCCCCTCCCAAGGCACTTTATATTACTGGGGGTCCTCACCCTGAGACCAGGGTTTTTTGTTATCACTCCCCTCCTTACTATAAGGAAAGGGAACTTAGAGGCTTCGAATTTGGCGTTGCAAGTGGCGCAGTCCTCTATGCAAGTGGCTGCTGCATCTGCACCCCCCTCCCTGCACCAGCTGATGAGTCTGACAAAGATTCTGATTCATCCAACGATATGCATGAGACTTCCCCATCTGTGGCCCTGGCTGAGACTGAGCTACCCTCAACTGATGAATTCAATAATTTCACAGCACTGGTGGTGTGCCTAGCATGTGCCTTAAACTTACCTACGGCACAACCACCAGCTCCTGTGGATAATACTATATTCCCTTCAGAATAGCAGTATGCTCCAGTTCCTATGATACTGCCCCTGCCACCCTATCTTCTCCAGTTGACTAGATTTCCAAATCTCGCCCCAGCTTCTTCCTGGCAGTGTCAAAGCAAATTGATAGTCTATATCATGCTAATTTGGCATCAACAGAAAGGGCGGGTAAACCACACAAGCCCAACTCTGTGCATAGAGGACCAGGCTACTTGCAGAGCCAAATTCGAAGCAATTTCCTGTAATACTGAATTTGGTGCAGTCAGTGTGGTTAGGTGGCCCCAATGACACTCCTCATCGCCGGATACAATGGCCAAAAATAGTAGAAGGTGCCTCGAGGCGAGCGGTGACAGTAGTCCTGGTAATCAGGGACATAATAAGGACCTCTGAATTCCAAACTGACTGTGCAGGAAATCCCATATGTGTGAATTTCACAGATGACCACTCGAAGAAACATGGTTACAGGTACGCAACCCTTTCTTGTGCGGCATATTTCAAAATAAAAAGTGAACATTTCATTGTTTTGTTATTTTGTAAAAGATCTGTGTGGGTCTTTGGGGAAGTGTCATCTTTGTGCAAACACATCCCAATTTTGAGGGGTGGATAAATTAGATTACAAAAGATTCACTGATTTTACAAACAGATTTTTTATTTTCCCTTTTCACATTGGTTGTAAAAGTTTTATGTGTATGTGTGTGTTTGCTATTCCTACAACTGGTGGGAAGAAATATTAGGCGGGTGAAGTGGAATACAAAATCTCTAAAGGAATGGAGAAAAAGGATTGGAGGAAAATGAATTTTTTTAAATAATTTTTATTGTGCATTTTAATATTTACAACAAGACTGAGTGAAACATAACTTCATAGACATTGAAAACATCCAAAACATCAAAAACATCGTAGACATCAAAACATCAAAAACATCCAAACATCAAAGCATCAAAACCATGGTCGCACAATCATCCCAAACACCCAAGACATAACATCACCACCACCATCTCCCACCATTACATTAATAGAGTGAAGGCACTTCCCAAAGTCTTCTGTGGATTAATTAACTTTTGGATTATCTTAAAATGATTCGTTCTAATCTTCTCATGATCACTCAAGTTGATTTCCCTTGGTTCACAGGTTAGACAAATCTATCAAAACTGGAATCTTTCTGGATTTAATAAAGTCTCTAAAGCCTGACCAGTCTGTTTTTTTTGGGGTGTTGTTTAGTTTTTGAGTTAGACTGTCAATTTGTACTAGATCAAATACCTTGATTATCCAGTCTTCCACTATGGGGACTTCTTCTTGCTTCCACAGTCTTGCAAGTTGTAGTCTCGCTGCGGTACTAAGTAGAAAGAGCATCTTATCTTGGTTTTTGGTTAGCGTTGCTTCAGATACACCTAATAGATAGGTCTCTGGTTTTAGGGGGAAGCTAGCTTTTAGAATTTTTTGGGTCAGAGAGTGAATTTCCTTCCAATATTTTTTGATTCGTTTGCATGACCACCATGCATGAATGAAGGTCCCTTTTTCTTCCTTACATTTCCAGCAGGTGCTGGATATCCCTTTGTTAAATTTGGCAAGTTTTTCAGGGGTATAATACCAGCGGTATAGCATTTTATACCAATTTTCTTTTAGATCATTGGCTGCCGTCTATTTTAATTTTTTGTTCCAAATTTCTTTCCATTGGTCGGTATGTATACTATGCCCTATATCTTTTGCCCATTGTATTTGGCAGTTTTTAATTTGTTCCTCTTCTGTGGACCAGGTTAGAAGTTTTTGGTATATGATTTTAATCAATTTCTTATCCTTATGTAGAATTGAATCCCAAAATCCCTCCTCCTGATTAAAGCCTATTTTATCATAAAAATAAAATTAAAAAATTGGTAAAAGAGAAAAATGAAATTTTACCGGATTTTCATTTTTGGGTGTATTTTCTTTAAAATTGTTAAATGGTTTGAATGTTAGAACAGCTCTTTCATCACTGTAAGTGAATATATTATTATTTTCTAGGATTTCACATGTTTTCTGGAGACAGCACAGGACTAATAATTGTCTGGAATACTTATGTCAAAGAAAGTTCTCAATCATCAGTCCAGCATTGGGGAATTGATAAGGTCTGTTATATGTTCTTAACAACTTTGTAATTTTTATGCAAGCAATAGAGATTTTAAAACATAAAGACAAAGTGGCTTCAGAGTTAGTAAATACATAGCTATGATTAGGGATGCTTGTAGGTTAATTTCATAGTAACAGCACTAAAATAATAGAATTAGGTAAAAAAAGTTTGCTGTCTTATTCTTACACTGTTAAAACTTAGCTAGCATAAATTTACTTACACATTTGTTTGTTTATATCTAGTGTCTAATAATTTATTTGTAATATAGTTTAAAGCATCTCTGTTTTCCTGTTTTGGTAGCATATCTTATAATTTGTCATTAATAACCTTTCAATGTGGCTTTAAATTTTTGATTTTCATTTGGCCCCTGATATTCTAAGAATCCAGTCTGTATAAATTTTAATTCCATTGCTAAAAATAACCTGCTTACTATGCCTGAAAAGGGATACAGTCGTACTAGAACAGTTTAAGATCAAGGGTTTGGGCACATCTACACACACCGCTGATACAAGAAAATATTGTAATTTTGGAGCTTTTTACTTTAGAAAAATTGTTAATGTGATTGGGAAGAAAATGAGAGAACCTTATAACATATTCATGGGGGTATTTATCCCTCCCATCACAATTCTGTGACTCAAAGTCATCCAGTGAAATGGCATCCAGTGAAATGGCATGGTATGTAGATGCATCTTCACACAACTCAAGGTAGGATTAGGAAGCCAGCTCTTTGGCTGGCTTCCCTCCCAACAAGCATCAAGTAAACCATGGATTAATTATCAAGTGAGAGATGTATAATAACTGGTAGCTTCCATTTCAGTGGAGTTGGTAAAGTGACCCTGGGTTTTAGTTTGAACTTCAAAGGAGAGACAAGGTGAAGCTGTTGTAATCACATCCTCTTTAGTGGACTTTTCCTAGATATCTAGAAAATAGACTTTGGTCTAATCAAACAGGCCTCTTCACATTCATATGAACATACCGAATTCCATCCACATTTTAACACTCATTTTATGTATTTATTTGTTTCTTGATTTTTTTGTACTTATAGGAAATAAAAGATGATGATATTAAAGGAATAGCAGTAAATCATTTGCAAGTACATCCAAATGGAAGACGTTTACTTATCCATGCCAAAGACAGTACTATAAGAATCATGGATCTACGAATGTAAGTATCTTGAAGTGGTTTGGTTTTGAATTACAAAATTAATAGTAACTGTCATCTTTCTTATTTTCATAAACCGATAGGAGTACCTTTCCAGCCCCTGAATGTTCTTCAGAAGAAACAACAATCTACAGCAGGGGTAGGGAATGTGTAACTCTCCAGTTGTGGTTGGAGTACAGCTCCCATTTGCCTTAGCCAATGGAGGTGTTTATGAAAGTGCTAATATATAATGAATGAGAACATCTGGAATGCCACACATTCCCTGTTGTAGATATAGAAATTTCATTTTAAGGGGGGAGGAGACCTCAGAATCATCTCTGTCTTGTGAGATGGTAGGCAGACTTTCATATTATGATAAAGGAAGAATTATCTAACTGTGCTTTGCTTTTTGTAGTTTTTTTTAACATTTATAGAATCATAGAATCATAGAGTTGGAAGAGACCTCATGGGCCATCCAGTCCAACCCCCTTGCAATCTTGACAGCATAAAGTTGTATATCTTCACAGCATAAGGTTGTATGGATGGAATTTCTCATATTGCTGTGAGCAATTCCTCCAGTAATACAAAATCATTTAGGGTGGCTTGGTCTTGAAAAGGAAATGTAGATCTGCAGAAAATGGAAAAGGAAATGTAGATCTCCTGTATGAAAAGGATGTGCTGTTCCATTATAACCGAGTCTCACAAAAATTTAATATGTAGATTTGATAAATGTTAATTTAATGTGTGGGTATGAATGGAGTTGAATGAAAGAAATGAGTGAATGAGAGTTAATAATTTTCGAAACACCAGTAACATATTAAGAACTGCAATGATTAATACCTGTTTGAGGGACTATAATTAAAAGTTGCTAATGAGACCTGCCATAGTAAACTGGGATAAGAACTGTGAGAATGGTTGTTTTAACTTCAGGAAATGTTTAAAATCATAGAATCATAGAATCAAAGAGTTGGAAGAGACCTCATGGGCCATCCAGTCCAACCCCCTGCCAAGAAGCAGGAATATTTCTGACAGATGGGCATCCCTGACAGATGGCCATCCAGCCTCTGTTTAAAAGCCTCCAAAGAAGGAGCCTCCACCACACTCTGGGGCAGAGAGTTCCACTGCTGAACAGCTCTCACAGTCAGAAAGCTCCTCCTCGTGTCCAGGGAAGCAGAAAACAAGCTTGCTCCCTCCTCCCTGTGACTTCCTCTCACATATTTATGCATGGCTATCACATCTCCTCTCAGCCTTCTCTTCTTCAGGCTAAACATGCCCAGCTCCTTAAGCCACTCCTCATAGGGCTTGTTCTCCAGACCCTTGATCATTTTAGTTGCCTTCCCCTGGACACATTCCAGCTTGTTAATATCTCTCTTCAATTGTGGTGCCCAGAATTGGACACAATATTCCAGGTGTGGTCTAACCAAGGCGGAATAGAGGGGTAGCATTACTTCCCTAGATTTAGACACTATGCTCCTATTGATGCAGGCCAAAATTCCATTGGCTTTTTTTGCCACCACATCACATTGTTGGCTCATGTTTAACTGTTGTCCACAAGGACTCCAAGATCTTTTTCACGCATACTGCTCTCGAGCCAGGTGTCCCCCATTCTGTATCATGCTTGTCCTTATTTTTCCTATGCGAAACAGCCAGAATATTAGATGCTTTACTAATTGGGGAGTTCCTTTGATTTCTGTGATTTTATTTGCCTTTCTCTGTATCTTTTCCTGAATTTTTGCTATCTTTTTCAGGTGTAGTGCTTACTGTAATTCAGGGTCATTTTTGCATAGCTTTAAAAACTTCAGTCATCATTCAGATTTTTGGTAGGAGAATCTGTTGCTCACATCCTTCTACAGGAAGAACTATTTACTCTTATTCATAAATGGCTTTGGGAAATCTTCTGTTTGATATTTTGTTTTCATGTGTGATATAAAAGGTTGGATTTTTCATTTAATTTTAGTTGTTAAGTTATAATTTGCTTTTATATGTTGGGTTGTCAATTTTCATTATTATCTGTGTATTGTTGTTTGTCCAGGTATTGAATGTTTGCCTTTCATTATTGGAATCCACCCTGAGTCTCTTGGGAAGATAGGGCAAAATATAAATAAAGATTTATTATGATTATGACGATTATGATGATTATCATTATCTTACTGTGTTTTGTACTTTGAGCAATATAGGATCTATATTACTGCAATATGGACTCTAGCAGACAGTTTGCAAGTTGCAGGTGGTATATTATAGCTGAATTTTCAATGAGGAGGGCCTCTTTTTTCCTTTTAATATTATAGCACTATTTGTTTTCAAGTCAGGTTGACAGAGACACATTATGGGTGATTAAATAGCAATATTAAGCCCCTTTAAGTGACATTTTTTTTAAAATAATAATAATAATAATAATAATAATAATGAGATGAGCAGTTATTGCAGGTCCATGTGTAGTTTACTTTATTGCAAGGTGGCATTTTTTCTGCACACTTAATAAACACTTTCTTATTTTGATCTGGATGCAAGAACAAAAAGAATAATAGGCTCCTTCCACAAAGCTGAATAAATTCTCACATTATCTGCTTTGAATTGGAATATATGGCAGTGTGGACTCTGATAACACAATCCAAAATAGATATTGTGGGATTTTCTGCCTTGAAATTCCGGGTTATATGACTGTGTGGAAAGGCCCAATGAATCACAGAACTGGAAGAGACCACATGGGCTATCTAGTCCAACCTTCTTCCAAGCAGGAAAAACACAAAGTACCCCTGAGAGATGGCCAGATTCAGATGACATCATAATACTGTTCAGTGATTATATATTGTATATAGGGACTTTCAAATGAAAGTTTTGCAAAACAGGGCAACAAAATTTGTGTTATTGGCTCTAGATAGATAGATATTGCGTAAAACACAGGAAAAAGAAACAAAACCTCAAATTACATCTCAGCATTTGAAAATTCACATTTGTATTACAGTGAAAACTCTTATACTTGTTGACAACTTTTCTATTGAGTATCTCACAATGATGTATTTACCCTTGTCAAAAACAAGACAATTTCAATTTTTCTTTATATTATTATTTTTATTATTATGTTTATTTATATCCCACAATTGCTTTCAACCCAGAAGAGGCATTTCCTTAACAAGGAAGTAAACCAGAACTCAGTTTCAAGTTTACTTCATAATTAATGAAAGGTCTCATATAGGCTGAAATCTGCACATAGGGTTCAAAATGTGACAGAATCCGCCACACACTTTTAAGTAAAAAGTAAATAATTTTTTTAAGTTGTTAGGCAAAAACTGCAGAGGATTGAAGGCCCTGAGGTCTCCACTTTGCCTAGCTTGTTCTAGGCATTACTTGAACTCAGAGCTAAGAGCATCCTATTCTCTTAACAACTGATTCTGTATTAATTTTGCTTCTAGTTTGAATTTTCCTCTGTTTCATGATTCTGAGGGAAGGTCATTTCAGAGATCTAGAAATGTTGTCTAGCTTCATCCTGAAGTGAATTCTTATGTTGAAGTTCAGCTGATAACTTCAGGTTTGGATAACTTTGCATATATTTAAGAATCTCTGAGGGAAAATAATTAAAAATGTGTATTGTTATAATAGAAACAGTTGCTGAATTCTGAAACCTTTTTAACAAACTCTTTTAGCCTGGCCACAAAGAAATACATAGGTGCTACCAACTATCGAGAGAGAATTTGCAGTGCCTTAACACCATGTGGAACATTCCTTTTTTCTGGAAGTGAAGATGGGAAAGCATATGTATGGAATGCAGAAACAGGTACATGAATTTGTTGCGTTAAATTTCTGGGAAAGTTAGGTAGTCTTTTCATGTACATAATAACTTATATTTTAAAATGGCTTTTGTGATGACTGTGCTTGGGAGAGGTGTTCTTCAATACATTTTCAATTAGCCCATGGCTTGAAAATATTTTTTTAATCCAAAAAGCAAAGTTAGATTTTTGCACTTTCCATAAGGGACCAATTTCTTGCATGATTATAAGTAATGGGACTTGAATGTCTACAGATTCTGATTGGGTGGCGTGTTGAAGCCAAATCCCGGTGGATACCAAGTGCATAGTAGTCACATTTTTACTGTGTGTGTGTCTCTCAGTATCTCCCTTAATGTGTGTATCTCTATTCCATTCCACTCCCAGACACCATCTTTTTCATTTATATTACTGTACTTTCATTTTTTGATTAAAATATTTGTTTTTGCACCTGATTCAAATGCAAATAAATATATCTTAATATGCATTGAATGAAAAATATGGAGCAGAATAGATTTAAATGCTGAATAATTTCCAGTGAAAAAAAGCAAAACAGAAAAAAGGTGTGGTTTCTTGGTTTTTGTTAGCTGCCATCAAGTAGACTTCTACTTATAGTGACCTCCAAATCACTTTATTATCAATAACCCTGCTCAGGTCTTGCATACCCAGGGCTGTAGCTTTTTTTGACTGAGTCTATCCATTTGGAATGTGGTCTTTCTCTTTTCCTACTGCCTTTTACATTACCAAGCAATGTTGTCTTCTCTAGTGAGTGATGTCTTCTAATGATCCAAGTGCGACAGTCTCAATTTAGTCATCTTGGCTTCTAGGGAGAGTTCAGGCTTAGAGTTTAAGCTTGAGTTGCTTTTTGTTGTTGTTGTGTGCTTTCAAGTCTTTTATAACCTATAGAGACCCTAAGGGAAACCTATCACAAAGTTTTATTGGCAAGATCTGTTTATAGAAGTTTCTCAGGTCTTGCCTCTGAGGCTAAGAGAGTATGGCTTGTTCAAGGTCACTCAGTGGGTTTCATGGTCCAACAGGGATACAAACCATGATTCCAGAGTTGTAGTCCAGTGCCCAAATCAGAACACAATGCTTGCTTTAAGACCCATTTATTTGTCCTTTGAGCAGTCCACAGTATCCATAGATCACATTTCAAATGAGTCGATTTTTTTCTTGTGAGCTCTCTTCACTGTCCAACTTTCACAACCATCCATAGAAATGAAGAATGCAATAACGTTCACATTCAATTAGATATCTTTACACTTCAGCATCTTGTTTAATTCCTTCATAGCTGCACTTTGAAGTCCTTCTTCTAATTTCTTGACTGCAATCTCCATACTGATTAATGACTGTGCCTAGGTATGGAAAATGTTAAACCAGTTCCATGTCTTCTTTGTGTACTTTAAACTTATGGAAATAATCTGTGGTCATTATTTTTGTTTCAACTGTAAACCTGTCTTTTCTTCTCTGACTATCTCCAGTAATTGTTTCAAACCTTTGCTAGTTCTACCTCCCATCTGTATTTCTGTCTAGATAACAGCTTAGAAAATTACTGGAATTAAACAGATTTGTAGTTTCATTTTGGTAAGAAGAGATGCATATGATTTCAAGATGTTTTGTATGAATTTGTGGAGACCTATGTTCTGAGTCATATTAAGCTAATAATGTGAGCTGTCTGAAGCCTTTTAAAACAGAAATCACATGTCAGTATTGAATGTACTGTCATATATACATATATAGAATTCCTGTATATGTAGGTTTCCTTTGAACTGTAACATTTGAACCTATTGGGGACCAAGATCAGCAGAACTGTAGGTGAGCATTGCCAAAGATGAAATATCCCTCTGAGTAGATTGAAATGAGCATTCAAGAATGAGCATACGAGACAGACTAGAAACCAATTGAGGAAAGATATTGAAAGCTAGAAAAGTAAAGCCAGAGTTTTGCCCAAGGCAGGAACCAAGTCTCACATAGAAGTATAGCTAGGCCAGAACTGTATGGAACAGTAAGCTTCCTTGATTTTGGATCATGTTAGAGTTTCTGAAGTAGAATATTACTGATTCAGTTTTCTGTCTCAAGTCAGCTGCCAGTGATACTAGTGAGCCACTAAAAATTTTAGTAGGCAGAATAAATGGATTGAGTATAAGTAATCATTTGTTATAGAATGTTCCTTCTTATATTAAAAGTAATGTGCATTTATGTCTTTGAGCATATGCTTGTGCACCCACCCTCTGTTGAAGTGAAGAAAGCCCTTGTGGGTTTGTTCTATAAAGAACACCCTAACACTGACAGGAGTGTAAATTTGTAAAATCATATCACTAGAAAATATGTCAAGACATATTAGCTTAACTTCTTGCACTAAGTAAATAAATGCATAAAAGAATATGTTCATGTAATTTCCTCTTCAAAATGATGAATGAAGGATGATACAAATATATGAAGAAATTACCTTAGCTTTTCAATATTTGGAGTCTTTTATGGGTGTTTTAACAGACTTTTCTGAATCCTAGATTGCTCCAGATATATTATTTATTGTATGTCATACAAAATAAAATCAACTTAATTCTCAAAATTCCTTGTTTTCCTCCCAGTTAATTTCATTAGAATTAGAATATCCACCTGCTACTTCCAGTCCCCAGCTGGCTGATTCCAGCCACAAGGGGAGGCAAGGAGTATGCGAAGGTAGGAAATATGACTTTCTATGTGTGTTGTAGACAATGACTAAATATTCTAAATATGAACTGAGAAGAGTTGCATTCTTGTCAGTTTAGGGCAGCTGATAATAAGATAGCAGTTTCTACAAAATTAAAAGATTGGAGAGGGGGAGAGACAAAGTAAAAATTTGAGATAATACCTTTGAAAATATTCTTTGATAATAGGGCTCATTTGAATGGGTTACACAAAAATAAGCATCTATACAGAAGAAATGTGTGTCTTTTGAAATAAAGTGTTTTCTGCTACTTTCCTCTCTCTTGCAGGTGATCAAGTAGCCATGTACTCTGACCTTTCTTTCACAACTCCTCTTCGTGATGTTGCCTTTCATCCACATGAACATATGGTGTCATTCTGTGCCTATGGTCAAAACCAACCAATACTCGTGTACATTTATGATTATAGAGGTAATTTATAGTCTGTATCTATACTCAATATTCAACAATTGCAGACCAGAATGTTCTGACAGAAAAAGGCAGGAAGATGGTCTTTGAGCTGTTGGTTTCTAGTGGGATTCAGATCTCCACTTTTAGTTGTTGTGTGCTTTCAACTTGTTTCAATTTATTGTGACCATAGGGCAAACGTATCATGACAGGGAGTTTGTCTTTGCCATTCTTTAAGGTTGAGAAAATGAAGGTTTCCATGGTTGAGCAGGGATCCAAACTTTTGTCTCCAGATTTGTACACCAACGCTCAAACAACTGTATCACATTGGCTCCACTAGAAAATATTTCTCTGAAATCCACATACTTTTTATTTCTCTTTCCTAGAGTGAAGAGAAAAGGGAAGGAAGACACACACACACCCCACAGCCATTGCTTGGCAGAGAGGCTAAAGCCAGTTTGCTGAGCATTGGCTGAAGACAGAATGTTCAGTTGGGCTTTTCCAGCAAGAAAGGTAGATGAGGGAGAGTGGGGGCTTCTTTCGCTTTTGTCGGTGATGCTGACTGAAGAAAGGAAATTAGTGACAAAAAGGCCAGTTAACACTAGAATCCTGTCTATGTCTGTCAATATAAAATTTGTATAAATCTAAAATAAATATACTTCAAAAAATTAAATTAATTCAAAGAAATTTGCTTCATGCCTCACCCTTCAACCCCACAAATTTCCTCTTTCCCAGCTGGAATTGTGACAGTTTTATTTGCAGAAGACTCAAAAGACACTCAGCATTGTGAAATACTGCTTGAGAGTATGGGCCCTGAAGATGAAAAAAACAGTGATGTGGTTAGAGACAAATGGATGATCACTTAGTACATCCCGGCAGCCAGCTGTGCTATTTACTGTTCAGGCCCTACAGGAGCATCTTGCCAAAGCCACTTTCTCTTGTTTAATGTGCTTTTAAAACTTTTCTGCAAGACTGGGCCTGCATTTATTGCAAGCTGCATTTTCCTTTTTGTAGTGCATTGCTTTGTCGATTGTTTCAGAAATAGAAAGAAATAACTTAAGGAGAAGCCAAATTCATTTAATGCCAATTAAACATAAAAGCAGTATTAGAAGCAGCTGTAAGAATTGAGAAGGAATAGAGGAAGTTATTGTATTCTCACCAGTAGCCTTTATTGGTAGTGAAACATTATTGAAATAAAACAATAAGAAGTGTGTTTGGGAATCAAATCAAATCTAGGTTTCTCTTTATATGACTCAATTACAGTAGGGACCTAGTTTAGATTTAAATAACAGTTTATCGTTATAGGGCGGGATACAAATAACATTGTTATTGTTGTTATTGTTATTGTTATTATTATGTGGAGTTTGGCTGGCATGAGGCAAGTTCGTTGAAGTCAGCAGCAGAAGCTAAGATCAGACGTTTCTGGAGATAAACTTACACCACCATGAAATGGGTTACTTGTTTGGTATTTTTACAACTTCAACATGATTCCAACCTATAATGACTTTGCCAGGCCTTCTTCTAAGCTTCAGAATGTGTGATGTGCCAAAAGTCACTCAATAGGGTTCCATGGCTGTGTGTAGATTCAAACCCAGGTCTCCCTGAGCCTTCAGCATTTAAATCACAGCATCATGCTGGCTCTCTGTGCCTAATCTATATATATAGAAACTTAATTGATGGTGTGTGCATATTTTAAACTCTTTCTGCAAGATCAGTAGTCCATTTTCATATCTTCTCTGCATCAGTGTTCTGTAATATTTAGCAATATTTTATGAATGAATCAAATTAATACTCTTCATTGTTTTCCCTTTGCAGTTGCCCAGCAGGACGTTGAACTGGTAAAAGATTTTAGTGGACTACATTTATCCACATCATCCAGAGGCCCACAAATTCTTACTGGTATTTCTGCACAGAAGGATACAATAAATCATCCAGCGGATCAATTTGCAAGTGTTGCAGGAGTATCAATGAGGATGCAGAAAGTCAAACAAAAACTAGATTCTGTTACGGTATGGTTAAATTTCTTTGTAATCTTCTAAAAGACTTGTGTCTAAAGTAGATCTACCTTAACATTTTATCATGTGTCTGTAAAGGAAATTAGTATTGATGAACAAGCTATATGCAGTTATATATACAACAGTATTTGGGATGAATTAATGAGGCCAAAAAAGCTTTGATGAAGAACCAAGTTTTTAACTTGTGGCCTACATGAAATGAATGTTGGTGCCTCCAAAGAGAGAATATTCCACAATGGTAATGCCACAGCTGAGAAGGTCTTCTCTCACACCCCAGTACAGTGTCTTTATATCTCACTGGTGGGACACAAAGGAGGGACCCCCGCCCCAGTAGACCTCAACCTTCGAGGGGCATATAATGGGAAAGGCACTCCCTCATCATTTATGTCACAAGCAAATTAGGACTTTTAAGTGCATCACAAGCAGCATGAATTCAGACTGGAAACATATTGGAAGTGAATGCATTTCTTTTAAAACTATGGTATTCAACTCAGCAGTTGAGTGGCTTTATTTTGCACAGACTGCAACTTCTGACTCTTCTTCAAGGAAAGCACATTAATGTCATCTAATTGGAAGGTTACCAAGGCATGGACTGCTGTGTCTGGGTTATCTCCATCCAAGACAAAATGTTGCTGACTCAGTAGTCAAAGCTAGTGCCCAGCATTTTGAACCAGAGATCTACTTGAGTCCTGAGTGATAGGGGCAAATTTAAGAATACTCCCTAAGTTATGCATCTGTTTCTTCAAGAGGAGGCAATATGTAAAGCAGACCTGATGGCCTACCCACCCAGTTCCTGGACCTGAGAAATTTATTGGTTCTCATCCAGCTCTAAATCCCGACAAGACACAGAATTTGCCTGCATTGTCCCAACTGACTCAATAACAAGGAGAAATAGAAGCCCAATAGCACTATTAATATTTATGCTGTAGTGTTGAAGCAGCATCCACTTTTGAAGAACATAGATTTTGGCTCTATGAATTTCTGTTGTGATCTTCCAAGACCTTTATTTTAAATACTTAGTCCAAAAAAAAACTGCCAGTGCTTCTAAATTTTTATATGTAAACCTAACCTGATAATTATAATGTAACAAACCTTGGGTGTTTTCCCTTTCCTATGCAAAAGCAATTATCCCCAATGGAACACAATTCTATGTTAATGTAACATGTGAACAAACAGAATCAGTATCTAGCACTATAAGAATATAATCCTTAGGGAAGAAGGCTTATTAAATGAGGCTAAGTTTGGGGTTTATGATGTCTCAAGAAACATCTCAGCTTGTATGAAGAAGTCCCTATAGAGTTAAATCCAAAATTATAGTAAGCTGTGTGAGAGAGACAGAAGAATTCAGCAGGTTATTATCTAAGATCAATACAACATCAAAAATGTAAGTATATATAAATACTGCAATTACTTGAGGCAAAACAAGTACATTGTGCACATCTTTTTACACCCGTCAAAGGCAAATGCATAAATATTTTAGAACTAAATTAAGACCTATGTAAACTTTGAATGAAAAAGCATAATTACAGTTTTTAACATACCTTATAAATGACAAGTATTTATCTTATGCCTCCTGAAAGCGTGTACAATTAGGATTATCTATTGGGACTATGAATAGGCAGTGCTGGTTCAAATGCAGATGTATCCATGCTTTTATAAAATAACATAGTTGTGGAAATTTCCATTTGCATTTATTTGACATTGTTGCAGATTTTCATTCTCATAATAATGTTTAATAAATGACATCCACTTCTGCTTTTCTTTCCCCCCACTACCTTTCCTTTATGTTTGAAAACATTCTTTTTAAATAATAATGTTAATATTCTGTATATACTTTATAGAAGTCTATTCAAAAGGATACTCTCTCTTTTTTATCATAACAGTAATAACATTTAATAAAAGCTTGAAGTTTTTTCTCTAGTTTTTATTGTTTCCCCAGTTTTTCTGCTATGGATTCTAGTATTTCTAGAAAACAAATTTCAGCACTCCAGTGTTCTTGGAATTGGCACTGAACTGTAAGCCCATTTCCCAGCGTAGGTATATAGAGATTCTCACTGACTGGACGAGCACTTCAAATATAATTGCTTTTGACCCATTTGAGGTGAATCCAGATCTGTGAACTGGTCACACTTGAGATCTCTTCCACAGCCACAGTTCCTCTTCTTATTTAAAAACAAACAAAACCATTTACAATTGCAAAGGGAGGGGTGACAAACAGCAGGCGCAAGCTGGAAGCCAGATTTCTGGTACACCCCAACAGGCTCTAGAACTATAATTAGAAATATTGTTTCTTGTATTTCTTGCTTGTTGGAGTCCCATGTGATTTTCCTTTTAGGGATCAGAACTATGTTCCATTATTTTATTGAAAATTACAGTTGTCCCTGCAAATTTGCGGTTTTGATTTTTGCAGATTTGATTATTCATGCATCCAATTTAAAAAATCTTCTCTAGGAGTCTGTAGTGTAACCCTTTGGTCAGCTTCCTCCTGGCATGCTGGAGAACTAAAGAGCTCTTAACTTCAATGCTGGAGTGAATCCTGTCTTGTTGGATGGTCCCATTGCCATTCCATTGGAGAAGCAGATATAGCTTGCTTAAAAAGATTTAGAAAGAAACTACTTATAGCCAATTATGTGATATACCAAGACTTTAATCTAGAATAGTAGTTCTCAGTCTATGGGTGCAGATATTCAACTCCCAGAAGCCCTTGACATTATGACCAGTAAAGGATTCAGGGAGCTATAGTGCAAAAAGTATGTGGGGACCTATGGATACCATTGTATTAGCACACAATAAACTTGCATGTTCACAGTGGGAAGAGAATATTGGAATTTGGAAAGAGCTGTCTTCTGTTTGCTGAAGTGGGGGGGGGGGGGGTTTGGGAGACATAATTGGAGTCCATCACATGACAAATAATTAGGAAATGGGTCACACTGTCATTGAAATGCATAGAAAATTTCACATACATTGGAAAGTTAGACAATTTCAAATCGGATTTCAGATTATTTCCTTCCATGAATTGGTTCTTCTTTTTGTTACTTGGTTACATGTAAAATAGCAATAAGTAAAATATTTGTATGGAGAATTAAAATTCTAGAATAAATTGTGATACCATAGGGTAAAACTAATAGTAGTCCTCCACAAAACACACCCATTGAAATTAATGTGACTTATTAGTCACAATTAACTTAGGTGGCATTGGAAAGGAGAAAGTCCTCTGGTAGAGAACAATGGGGTATTTAGTTCTGTATTTAGGATTAGTGGTTTTGCATGTGGGACTCACTCCAGCATTGCGCAAAAAAGATTGCAGATTTTCTTTGAGCTGACAATTGTCAGCTTCATCATTTAGTGAAATCACAATGTAAGAACTGTTTGTTTAAGATGAGGCTGCCTGAAATGGATAGAACATCAAAAAGGAATCTTAAAAAGAAAAGGATAAGGCACATTGCAGCCTAATTTGACTTGCAAGTATATATGAAAATTTTGATTTCTTTTTTACCTGTAATGGTCACAACACTGAATTATTAAGGAAACGCCAGAGAAATTGTTTTCAGCTTGCTGGGTCTTGAACTCAGTTTGGATTCTCTTTATTTTTAATGTGCATTTCACTTTTTTTGCATGAAAATTAGCCCCATTGAAAATAAGTATTTGCATAATTTACATGAAGCTGCCATAATACTAAAATACAAGAAAGAGGATGCAAATCAGCTTTGTTTAAACTTGGCAGAAACTGTGGGCTTCTTTTTTGTGACTTTTTTATCTTTTAAAAATACACATGGACATACATTTTATGCACTTGTAAATTTACTCAACCCTGGCTTTGTAGTAAAACTTCTGTGATAGAACAGCCGTTTTTGTGTTAAGCAAGCAAAGTGTATTGTGAAAAAAATGAGTTGATTAGTGTTTGCTATCTTAGCCAATCTTTACTTATTGTTGAAAAGGTGTTTAGCAATCCCTTCCCACAGCCTGCATTTCAGAAATGGTGATTGCTTCACTGTAGTTGTTCTATAGGTATTATTACATGCTACCAAAATGAAAGAGTTGGAAAAGTTTAATTTAAAAAAGACAGTATGTGGACCTAAAGCTTAGGTTTTATCTTGTCACAACTGGGGATAATATTAACCTTAATCAGCATATAGTATATATATCTTGTTTAGAATTCAAGCCTGCACTTTCTCAGGATACTCTCGGGAATTGAAGTTTCGTCTCTTGTAGTAGATGTATTTTGGACTTCAGCTCTCAGAATTCCTGACCATTGAACAAACTGACTAGGATTTCTGGAAATTGGTAGCCCAAATGCCTGTAGAGTTACAGGTTGTGCAAGCTTTATTTAGATATAGCACATTGTCTGGTGAACAGCTTGACAGCATTGTGTAAACATAAGCCATTTCTACTGTTCCATGGGGGGGGGGGGATATCATTTTCTCTCTCCTCCCCCTGCTGTACCACCATGACATATTAGGTGGAAATCTGTCATTACAGGCCCAAAATGTGGGACCTATCTCAGTTTTTTACTAGAGGCGCCCAAATGACGCTTCCGGTAAAAATTCGGAATAAACCAGGGGTCAGTCTCCACTGCCATCCCACAACTCCTGGGCTCTCGCGGCGCCTACCCCCTCCCTTAGCCCCCCGATTTCCCTCTAAAACTTACAAAAAAACTACCCTTGCCACAGTAAAGCCTCTCCTTGCGCCCTCCTGGTATGAGGAAATGATGCCAGAGAAAACCCGGGGCGGGAGGAGGGAGAGATTTTCCTCCTCTCCCCTCCCATCTTCTCAAACGTCATTTTCTCACACCAGGAGGATGTGAGGCTTTATGGTGGCAAGAGACTTTTTTTGAAAATTTTGCAGGGGAAATGGGGATCTTCAGGTTGGTTTCATGCCATCCCAATTTCAATCCGGATGGCATGAGCCCCCCCCCCCCCCAAAGCGTGGGGTTTGGGTGTGAGGGTGGCTACTTGCCATCCGGATTGAAATCAGGCTGGCATGAAACCAACTTAAAGATCCCCAATTTAAAGTGCTTCAGTGTGGGTTTTAGGGCTGTGTGGAAGTAGGATATTTGGATCAAAACTTGTGTTTTTAATTTACGTTGTAAAATCATATTGGTAAATTGAATGGTTCTAAGATAAATAATGAAAGTATTATCTTCCTATTGGCATGTACTGAGTTTTATATGGGGACCTCTGTTCTTAATGGAGACAGAAATTTTCTGCTGTTGTCAAATGTGTCCATGAAGATGTTAAGCATATTTTATCAAATAAAAAAATGATAAAAGTTTTAATACCAAGATAGTCTTACAGAAACAAAAGAAGATGCATATCTTTCTTCTAAATATTGTTTTACTTTTGGAGAGGCAAAGTTTTGTGGGTCTCCAGTTTATGTCACTTTTGGCTAATATGATCGGTGGTGAAGGACAATGGAAACTGCAGTTCAACAATACCTGAAAAAAATACAAGCTGCCCAATGTTTTTTGTTTGTTTTTGGAGGAACAAGAGTAGCACAGATGCTTATCTTTTTCTTGCCTTAAAAAGGCTTCATTGTCCATGCAATAACCTTATGAGGAAAAACACATTATAAACCTGTATTGTTTGGTAATGGGGGGACAGCAAGCTGAAGTTAAATATTAGTGCCATGTTCTTCTCTGAGTAGCATCTTTGACATATTCCTACCACACCTATATCCAATGTAGGGGAAATTAATGATTTAATTAATATTCTATTCAATGTAGACAAGAGGGGAGAAACTTCTGATCCCCTGAGCAAGCAACTCTCACTTGACCACTCCCCTTGGCACTATGTCATAGCCACTGATTAGTGGGAGAGGGCAGGAGTCAGATGGGTAAAGAGAATCATTGCCACCACTGCCTATGTCAGAAAGCCATACAGGACTTGAGGCTTTGAATATTATTTTCATCCAAAGACCTCGGGTGGCAAAGAACAATTGTTCACAACCTGTGGGTTCCCAGGTATTTTGGCCTACAACTTCCAGAAATCCCAGCCAGTTTACCAGCTGTTGGGATTTCTGGGAACTGAAGGCCAAAACACCTGGGGATCCAGGTGCTGAGTACCACTGGCATAAAATAAAATCAAATTTAGTCATAGAATCCTAGAGTTGGAAGAGACCTCGTGGGCCATCCAGTCCAACCCCCTGCCAAGAAGCAGGACAATCACGTTCAAAGCACCCTCAACAGATGGCTATCCAGCCTCTGTTTAAAAGCCTCCATAAAAGGAGCCTCCGCTACACTTTGGGGTAGAGAATTCCACTGCTGAACAACTCTCACAGTCAGAAAGTTCTTCCTAATGTTAAGGTGGAACCTCCTATCCTATAGTCTGAAGCCATTGCTCTATGTCCTAGTCTTCAGGGTAGCAGAAAACAAGCTTGCTCCCTCCTCCCTATGACTTTCCCTCACATATTTATATGTGGCTATCATGTTACCTCTCAGTCTTCTCTTCTGCAGGCTAAACATGCCCAGCTCTTTAACCCACTCCTCATAGGGCTTGTTCTCCAGACCCTTGATCATTTAGTCACCCTTCTCTGGACACATTCCAGCTTGTCAACATCTCCCTTCAATTGTGGTGCCCAGAATTGGACACAATATTCCAGGTGTGGTCTAACCAAGACAGAATAGAGGGGTATCATGACTTCCCTGGATCTAGACACTATACTCCTATTTATTCAGGCCAAAATCTCATTGGCTTTTTTGGCTACAGCAACACATTTTTGGCTCATGTTTAACTTGTCCACAAGGACCCCAAGATCTTTTTCACATGTACTGCTGTCTATATTCTGTATCTTTGCATTTCATTTTTTCTGTCCAAGTGGAGTATCTTGCATTTGTCCCCATTGAACTTCATTTTGTTAGTTTTGGTCCATCTTTCTAATCTGTTGAGATCGTTTTGAATTCTGCTCCTGTCATCTGGAGTATTGGCTATCCCTCCCAATTTGGTGTCATCTGCAAACTTGATGATCATGTATTGTCGAAGGCTTTCATGGCCGGAATCACTGGGTTGTTGTAGGTTTTTTCGGGCTATATGTCCATGGTCTAGAGGCATTATCTCCTGACGTTTCGCCTGCATCTATGTCAAGCATCCTCACTACCTCTTAGAATGCTTGCCATAGATGCAGGCAAAACGTCAGGAGAGAATGCCTCTAGACCAGGGGTCCCCAAACTTTTTAAACAGGGGGCCAGATTACTGTCCCTCAGACCGTTGGAGGGCCGGACTATAGTTTTTTAAAAAAAACAATGACCAAATTCTATGCACACTGCACATGTCTTATTTTGCTAGTGTTATGAATCGTAATGTAAATATCTGATATGCACGATGTATTTTTATTGTTACAATCTGAACATAAAGCATAGTGATTAATCACAAAAACAATATGTAATATACATTGTGAAATATTTATTTCTAATTACAAATAAATGAAATTTTGATTTCAAACATGTCACAGCATGTGTAACAGTCTTAATATAACAGCAGGAAATCCATGACTATGTTTACTGTTTAGCCCTCAGTGAGGACAAAACTATATAATTTGTTTGTAACTTGGGGACTGCCTGTCCAGGTTGGGTCACAGGGGTCACAGAGACTACTGTACAGAAGAATAATACCTGGTAAAGTCAATGAAAGATTAAACGTCTCTGACCTGGAATGCTAAGCAGGGCCAGTTCTGGTTAGTATTTGGATGGGAAGCCACAAATGAATAGCAGGTGCTCTATTTCAGAGAAATAAACTGACAAAACTATTTTTGAGTATTTCCTCTCAAAGAAAACCCTATCAAATTCATGGGGCCACCATAAATAAAAGGAGACCTGAAGGCACATACATGCACACACACCCAACCATGGGCTGCTGAAAGCAATATAGGAATACATAGAAAAATATAGCTTTAGCATTTCTGAAAATAAAATAGTTCCAATGAAAATGAGGAAAAAAATTATATTTTTGAAAGTGGTTTTTTGGAATATGTAAGCATGAGTCCCCTTTCAGGGGGAGAAGAGCAGGGTATAAATATAGGAAATAAATCTATATAAATAAAAAGGTAATGTTCGTTTGTGGGATTAACAGAAATCAAAAACCATTGGACACTTAACAACCCAATGTCCTTCACTCAAAAAAAAATGATTTTGACATTTGGGAGTTGTAGTTCCTGGGATTTATAATCAAAGAACATTCTGAACCCCCCCCCCCCCCCGCCAACGATGGAATGGAACCAAACTTGGCACACAGTTCTCCCATGACCAACAGAAAATACTGGAAGGGTTTGGAGAGGAGTGTCCTTTGGTTTTGGAGTTGTAGTTTACCTTCATGCAGAGATCGCTGTGGACTCAAACCATGTTGGATCTGGACCAAACTTGGCCGGACCAGGCTTCTCCCTCCTTCCTTCCTTCCTTCCTTCCTTCCTTCCTTCCTTCCTTCCTTCCTTCCTTCCCCCTTTCTCTCCCCTTCCTTCTCCTTTCCCCTCCCTCCTTCCCTCCCATCCTTTCCTTCTTCCTTCCTTCTCTCCCATGTGGCAGGGAGAAGCCTACCGGGTGGGGACACCAGGCCAGGCGCCGCCTCCACTTGTTCTCCTGGCATGGCTGGGAGGGAAGTAGGAGGCACCTCGTGGCCACAGAGAACAAGAGAGCGTAGCAGAAGAAGATCTGTGGCCATGAGGTGCCTCCTGTTCCTCTCCCAGCCGCGCCAGGAGAACAAGCGGAGGCGGGGCCGGGTGGGCGGGGCAAGGCAGCGCTGGCTTCCTCAGGCCGGCATCCGCACCCAGTAGGCTTCTCCCTCTCACACGGAAGGAAGGAAGGAAGAAGGGAGGGAAGGAGGGAGGGAGGGAGGGGAAAGGAGAAGGAAGGGGAAGGGAAGGAAGGAAGGAAGGGGAAGGGAAGAGAAGGGGAAGGGGAAGGAAGGAAAGAAAGAGGGAGAAGCCTGGTCCGGCACGACCCCACCTGAAGCCGCTCCGGAGGGAGAGAGAGAAACGGTGAGGGGCTTTGCGCCAGGCCGCGTGGGCCAGATAAATGCCCTTGGCGGGCCGTATCCGGCCCGCGGGCCTTAGTTTGGGGACCCCTGCTCTACACCATGGCCATATCACCCAAAAAAACCTACAACAACCCATTGATGATCATGCCTTCTAACTTTAACTAAGTCATTAATAAAGATGTTGAGCAGGACCAGGCCCACGACGGAACCCTGTGGCACTCCACACATCACTTCTTTCCAGGATGAAGAGGAAGCATTGGTGAACACCCTCTGGGTTTGTTCCTTTAACCAATTACAGATCCACCTAACCGTAGTTTTGCCTAGCCCACATTTGACTAGTTTGGTTACCAGAAGGTCACAGGGGACTTTGTTGAAGGCCTTACTGAAATCCCGGTACGGTACATCCACGGCATTCCCTGCATCTACCCAGTTTGTAACTCTATCAAAAAAAAAAGAAATCAGATTAGTCTGGCATGACTTGTTTTTTTTTATAAATCTGTGTCGACTATTTGTGATGACCGCATTCGTTTCTAAGTATTTGCATTAAAAATAAATAAAATGTAAAATACTAGTTTAAAAACACATTAACTTACATATTTAATTAAAACAATTTAGACAAATGGAGATCACATATATAAGCCAGAAGTCAGAAACAACTTGAAGACGCATAACAATAATGAGATTTGAGATTTCAAGCCATTGGGGGCTTTGAGCATTACCTGTATTGACAACTAGTACAACACTTTTAAGACTGATGTTGTGCAGTTTATATATGACGCTTTAATCAGCCATGTAGCTGTTGCATTTTGCTTTAGCTGCAACTCCTGAACCATTTTCAAGGTTAGCCCCATTGTTGTGGAAATGAACATCTCCAAAATTAACCAAGTTATTCCCCGAATCTGTCATTAACTGTATATTTCAAATCCAGAGGGCACATTACTTTACATAAATCCCATAGGGCACATGCTCATAGATCTTGGTTCAGACTACATCTGAATGAGGAAGAACCAGGTTAACCCTGCTTCCTCTGAAAACATGGAGTCATAATTAGGATGTACACAAATATGTATGACAGTTACGCATTTTCTAGTTTTTTTCTAGATCTTTTATGTGTCCTTTCATTGCTACCTAAGTAACTTCTGTGTGAAAACCAAAATGGGAATTACTAGAAAATTTGAAGGGACTCCTGTGTAGAACAAACCTCTGTTCATGCAGTGAGACTTTTTCTTCTCCGGTGCATACACTGAGACTTTATTCTTGAAGTTCTTCCATCTCTGGAGTTAAGTTTGAGAATATGTATGGTTATAGTGGAAGGGAAACTCTGCTTTCTAGTTCTTCTCATGTAAGTAACAGAAAAATAACATATGTTATTTATCTTCTCAAAGAAAAGTAAATAAAATCTTAAAGGAGTGCTTTCAACCCAACCAAAAATCAGTCAGGGAAAACATGTTGTATGGTATGGTCCACAATAGATGAGGAGGCATACTGATCATCCTACAACTGGGAGACAACAGTGTTGCTGTAACAATTAAAACAAAAAGGCTACTAAAAGAAAGTGTTGGTGTGTTCCTTTAGCACACGGGATGGAATCAGTCATCTTTTAAATATTTTATGGGTTTTTCAAATTACAACACCTTTTCACAATTGAAGCTGTTTCAAGTTGCTCTTCCTGCTTTCAAAATGAATCTCCTACTCCCTGAAACTAATAAACCTTCTACTGTTTAGTAAATGTTTTGCATTTTATCTCTTCTATCCAAATTAGGAAATTACAATGAACCTTTCTTTTCTAGGCCAGCTTCAGTCCTTTGACTCCTAGTCCATCTCTGCTTTCACCACACTCCAAATTAAGACTGGCAAGTACACTGGGTGAACCACCACAGATTCCTCTGTATCCTCTTCCAAGTCAAAGTGGTAATGTAGCATACTCTGTTGCTTTGTCATACTTGTTTTGGTTCTGTATTATATTAAATTACTTTTCTTGCTCACTGATACCTTTCCTGTAAATTCTAACATGGTTAGATTTATCAGACTCTGCTTTGTACAAATATATGTAACACAGACACAAAAGAGGTCTGGGGTCCAAATTTTAGCAGCAATTGTCCAAAACAGTAAGAAGGAAGAATGAAAAATGTTATATAAAATTGTTACCACTGACATAAAATAGCTGTTAGTCCAAGTCTCGGCCTTGACAGGCAAAAATCCTCTGGAGGTCTAAAAGTCGCTACTGCTATTTCTGACCCCCAAACTAATCTGGAGGATTTACCTCCATCAAAATGTTGTTGAACTTCATTTTCCATCAGCCCTTTCCAGGCTTACCAATAAAGAGGCATGATGCAATAGTGGTTTATTAATACCCAGAGAGTCGAACATCTCAAATATAAACTCTTCACTTTGGCAAAAAGAAGGCAAAAGTTACAACAGTTCATGGAATCAGGGAACACACAGCCAACTGCAAGCAGTGCCTTTTTAGTTCCAAGCAGGCTCCTGAGTGTTTGTGGAAAATCATTTGCTTATGCAAATATCCCTTCTTGACTATGCTCCAAAACCGTAATAATCACTTCCGTCTTGTCATTGCTTTAATTGCAAAAGAAAGCACATGCAATTGTGCATCAGCCTCCTATAAATCTCAGTTGTCAAGTGTGTGATTTGTCAAAAGTTTATAGCTCCTCACAGCTGATTGAAATATCGTTCTGTATCTTTAATACCTAAAAATGATGTTCTTGACAGCAGACCCGTTTTGATAATAAGCCCATCATTTATCCCTTGCAATTGTATATTTGTAATCTTCTCATTGGTAAGACAGACAAGAAACAGACCTTTTGAAAAGCAAAATGCATTTTTATGTACAAACAAAGCTAGCAAATATAAATTATTGTTTATATTATACTTATTGTATTTATTTGATGCTTTGAAACTATATTTAATGATGCTGTCAGATAATGAATGCTGATTTGAAAAATCAAAGGTTAGTAAGAAAATATTATTAATCTTATTTAAAATGCTAATTTAAAAACTATGTATTGTGGGAAGGGGAATGCCATGAGAAAAAACAAGTCTAACTATTACAAATGGCATTGTTCTGTTGCAACAAGGCAGTGTTGCAATGCTTCTTCACCATTGGCTATAAAATGTAAGAAAGATCTTTATTCTATGACCTGGTTTGGTTATTATTCCTATAGAAATAAGTAGCAGGTTTAAGAGAAATACCATGAAATATTTGTTGCCTTTCAAAAAGGGATTTCTGTGGTTCAAATGCAAACTCATCTATAATTTACATATTCTATTATAAACTTCAGAATGAATTTGGTTAGGTTTTTTTTTAAGAAACCTCGTTATGGTTTTCCTTTCCTGTTACTCCATATGATCTTATCCGGAATAATTAGTTTCACAAGCAGAATTTCTTACTAACATTTAGAGCTCCTTCATGCATAATGTGTACTTTAGCATTGTTGCTAAGCAGTCTTTGAATAAGTGTTTCAGAGTTCTTAACTGATAAGTCTCACCTCATCACAATAGCTCTGCATTAGACCCATCTTTGCCTTGAGATGATCACATAAGGAAATGGCTTGTCTGAGTGTTGTACCACTACGGGGTAATTTAGAAATTTATTCTTTTCCCGCTTGAAATAAGCCATCAATGACCGCCTATGCCACTATGATTTAGTGACCACTTTGGGTGCAAAGGTCTCATTCTGTTTTGTTGCAATACGGGTTGAGTATTCATTATCCAAAATGCTTGAGATCAGAAGTGCTTTAGATTTTGGGGTTTTTTAAGTTTTGGAATACCTTTATCTGCATATACATACATAATAAGATATATTGGATATGGGACCCAAGTATAAACATGAAATTTATTTATATTTCATATACAGTGGATACAACTGAAAGGTCATTTTATCCAATATTTCTGATAATTTTATGCATGAAACAAATTTATCAGAAAGCAAAGGTATCATTGTCTCAGCCACCCGTTTTAGATTTTGGAATATTTTGCATTTTTAAATTCCAGATAAGAGATGCTTACCTGTATTGGGAATGTACTAGGTACAGACTGGGTGTGATTGCACTGCTCATCTCTGTCAGCAAAACCCCAAAATATTTTTAGGAGTTCCCAGGAAAACTGCTGAGTGTTGGTTCTTACTTCTCCAGAATTTGTACATTACTACATTATACCATTATTATTATTCCAAATCTCAGCAAAGAAGGGAGCATACATAGAAGCATGGTAAAAAAAACAAGGTTTTTTTTGTTTTTGTTTATTTGACTTGACATAGTGTTTGTTGTTACAAACTAACTGCATACTTGCTCACCTGTTTGTTCCAAGGAGAAAGAGGCAAGTGTAAAAAAACCCTGTTGTTCAGCTTCAGTATGGTAATCAAAATCAATACAGTTCAATTGGAACAACAATTTTATTCATTCATTCAAGGTGGTATACAGAGTTTGCAGATGGTTTTTAAACTAGACACTGACCAGACCAATCTGATCAACTTCATGTGCATTACACCACATTCTGAGATTAAACACACACACACACTTAGTAATGTGAAAACATACATTGTTGCAACAATAGATTAAAATACTAAGTACCATATATTCCGGCATATTAGACGACTTTTTTTAGCCTGGATAATCCTTGCTGTACTTGGGGGTCATCTAGTACGACGGGTATAAAAATTCGCTTCCTATTTTGGGGCCAGGCAACGGAGGCGGGCAACTGCCTAACTGCTGCGCTCCTCCAGCACCGCTTGTCTCCCACTGCTGGGCTTCAGCCTCACCGAGGGGCTCCTCCACTCCATGCCCGCCTTGGTTATCAGGGCGGCGGTGGAGGAGGCGATATACGCCACACTGACAACCGAGGCAGGCATGGAGTGGAGGAGCCCCTCGGAGAAACTGAAGCTCAGGGGCAGCCCATTCCGAGGTAGGCCTGGAATGGAGGAGCCCCTTGGCTTCCATCCGGCAGCTGAATCACCTCCTCCTCCCCTGCTGCCGCTGCTGCATTGGCAGCCAAGGCAGGCCTGGAGTGGAGGAGACCCCTCCATTCCAGGCCTGCCTTGGCTGCCAATGCGGAGGAGGAGGAGGCGATTCAGCCGTCCAGTGGCTGAATCGCCTCCTCCTCCCCCGCTGCCGCCACTGCATTGGCAGCCAAGGCAGGCCTGGAGTGGAGCAGACCCCTCCATTCCAGGCCTGCCTTGGCTGCCAATGCAGAGGAGGAGGAGGCAATTCAGCCGTCCGGCGGCTGAATCTCCTCCTCCTCCCCCGATGCCGCCTCTGCATTGGCAGCCAAGGCAGGCCTGGAGAGAAGGAGACCCCTCCATTCCAGGCCTGCCTTGGCTACCAATGCGGAGGAGGAGGAGGAGGCGATTCAGCCATCCAGTGGCTGAATCGCCGCCTCCTCCCCCACTGCCGCCACTACATTAGCAGCCAAGGCAGGCCTGGAGAGGAGGAGACCCCTCCATTCCAGGTCTGCCTTGGCTGCCAATGTGGAGGAGGAGGAGGCGGGGATGGACCGGAGATGTCCGTGCTTTGAATCATAAAATCATAGAGTTGGAGCAGACCTGATGGGCCATCCAATCCAACCCCATTCTGCAAAGAAGCAGGAAAATTGCATTTAAAGCACCCCCGACAGATGGCCATCCAGCCTCTGTTTAAAAGCTTCCAAAGAAGGAGCCTCCACCACACTCCGGGCAGAGAGTTCCACTGCTGAATGGCTCTCACAGTCAGGAAGTTCTTCCTAATGTTCAGATGGAATCTCCTTTCTTGTAGTTTGAAACCATTGTTCCATTGCGTCCTAGTTTCCAGGGCAGCAGAAAACAAATGCGCTCCCTCCTCCCTGTGACTTCCTCTCACATATTTATACATGGATATCATGTCTCCTCTCGGCCTTCTCTTCTTCAGGCTAAACATGCCCAGCTCTTTAAGTCGCTCCTCATAGGGCTTGTTTTTCAGACCCTTGATCATTTTAGTCGCCCTCCTCTGGACACATTCCATCTTGTCAATATCTCTCTTCAATTGTGGAACCCAGAATTGGACACAATATTCTTGTGGTTGTTATTATGGTTGTTATTAAGCAGGTCAGTGAATGGGAAATCTTCCATTATTAAAGATCTAATCCTGGAAGAACAAGCTGACCTGGCTTGTATAACGGAGACCTGGCTGGACGAGGGGGGAGGGGTAAATCTCTCCCAACTCTGTCCACCAGGATACTCCGTTCAGCACCAACCAAGGCTTGGAGGGCGGGGAGGCGGAGTTGCAGTGGTCTATAAGGTTTGTATTCCCCTGATCAGGTGCCCCATCCCACAGTCATCTTCTTTTGAGTGTGCCGGCTTCAGAATAGGTGACCGGGACAGGATAGGGATTCTGTTGGCGTACCAACCACCCCGCTGCACAACAGTCTCCTTACCTGAGCTAGCGGGAGTGGTCTCGGACTGGGCATTAAGCTTCCAACGGCTTATAGTCTTGGGGGACTTCAATGTCCATGCCGAGACCTCTCTTACGGGTGCAGCTCAGGACTTCATGGCCGCCATGGCAACCATGGGCCTGTCCCAATTAGTATCTGGTCCCACCCATAGTGCCGGGCACACACTGGATTTGGTCTTTTCTCAAAGATGGGGTGAAAGTGACGGGGTGGAGGAGCTGACCATCGCTCCATTGCCATGGACCGATCACCACCTGATCAGGTTTAGACTCACTGCGCCTCCTAACCTCCGCAGGGGTGGTGGACCTATTAGAATGGTCCGCCCCAGGAGGCTTATGGAGCCAGAAGGCTTCCTGACGGCTCTTGGGGAATTCTCCACCTTCATGGCTAGCGACTCTGTCGATGTCTTGGTCTCTCGCTGGGATAGGGAAATGACCAGGGCAATCGACACAATCGCTCCGGAACGCCCCCTCTCGAGTAACCGAGCTAAACCTGATCCTTGGTTTACCGAGGAGCTGGCAGCAATGAAGCGAAAGAAGAGGAGGCTGGAGTGCGTGTGGCGCCGGAACCCCACCAACCCTGCCCAAACACACCTGAATGCCTTCCTAAGGTCCTATGGTGTGGCAATTGCGGCGGCACAGAAAACATTTCTTGCCGCCAACATTGCATCTGCGAAGAACCGTCCAGCTGAGCTGTTCCGAGTTGTCAGGGGTCTGTTAAATCCGCCGAAAAGCGAGGCCCCTGATAACACGGCAGCTCGCTGTGAAGCATTTGCTCGATTCTTCGCGGATAAAATTGGGCGGATTCGGTCGGGCTTTGACGCCACATTAACGGCAGTCTCTGGGGATGTAACGAGAGCATCTGCTTGTCCAGTTTTGTTGGATTCATTTCAATTAGTTCAGCTTGAGGATGTGGACAGGATCCTTGGAGAGGTGCGACCCACCACATGCATCCTAGACCCCTGCCCTTCCTGGCTGATCAAGGAAGCCAGAGGGGGTTTGGCAGGGTGGGTGAAGGTGATGGTTGATACCTCCTTACAGAAAGGAGAGTTTCCAGCGAGCTTAAAGCAAGCTATTATAAAACCGCTGTTGAAGAAACCATCACTGGATCCCACCCAATTCGACAACTATCGGCCAGTTTCCAATCTCCCCTATTTGGGCAAAGTCATGGAACGTGTGGTGGCAACACAACTCCAGGGGTTTCTGGTAGACACTGATTATCTAGATCCAGCACAGTCTGGCTTTAGGCCGGGACATGGTACTGAGACAGCCTTGGTCGCCTTGGTAGATGATCTGCGCAGGGAACTAGACAGGGGGAGTGTGTCCCTGTTAGTTCTGCTGGACCTCTCAGCGGCCTTCGATACCGTCGATCACGGTATCTTTCTGGGACGCCTCATGGACATGGGGCTTGGGGGCACTGCTCTGCGGTGGCTCCGATCCTTCCTTGAGGGTCGGTCTCAGAAGGTGTTATTGGGTGACACCTGTTCGGCTCCACAACCGTTGTTGTGTGGAGTCCCACAGGGTTCTATTCTGTCCCCGATGTTATTCAACATCTACATGAAGCCGTTGGGAGAGATCATTCGGAGTTTCGGAATGAGATGTTATCTCTACGCAGATGATGTCCAAATCTGTCACTCCTTCTCACCTGTCACCAAGGAGGCTGTTCAGACCTTGAATCGGTGCTTGGCTGCTGTGTCGGACTGGATGAGAGCTAACAAATTGAAATTGAATCCAGACAAGACAGAGGTCCTACTGGTCAATCGTAAGGCCGAACAGGGTATAGGGTTACAGCCTGTGTTAGACGGGGTTACACTCCCCCTGAAGACGCAGGTTCGCAGCTTGGGAGTGATCCTGGACTCATCGCTGAGCCTGGAACCCCAGGTCTCAGCGGTGGCCGGGAGAGCTTTCGCACAATTAAAACTTGTGCGCCAGCTGCGCCCGTACCTTGGGAAGTCGGATCTGGCCACGGTGGTCCACGCTCTTGTCACATCACGTTTGGATTACTGCAACGCACTCTACGTGGGGTTGCCTTTGAAGACTGCTCGGAAACTTCAACTAGTCCAGCGGGAGGCAGCCAGGTTGCTCACCAGAGCGGCATACAGGGAGCATACCACCCCCCTGCTATGCCAGCTCCACTGGCTGCCAATCCAATTCCGAGCACAATTCAAGGTGCTGGTTTTGACCTACAAAACCCTATACGGTTCCGGCCCAGTGTATCTGTCCGAACGTATCTCCCTATACGTCCCACCTCGGAGTCTAAGATCTTCTGGGGAGGCCCTGCTCTCGACCCCGCCTTTATCACAAGTGAGACTGGCGGGGACGAGGAGCAGGGCCTTCTCAGCGGTGGCCCCCCGCCTGTGGAATTCACTCCCTGGGGAGATCAGATCAGCGACCTCCCTCCTCTCATTCAGGAGAAAGCTGAAAACTTGGATGTGGGACCAGGCTTTCGGAAACTCTGGCAGCTAAAAGAAAAAGAGAAAGACCATAATGATGGGCAAACAATGAAGAATCTGTTGGACCTTGGAATGCGAAACACTGACCATGAGACTGTTCATTACTATGCTATGGTGCTATATATTGATGTTTTTAATCTGTTAATTATTTAATGATTGTAACTGTTTTTTATATTTGTATGTATTTGGATATAGGCATCGAATTGTGCCTTCTTTTTGTAAGCAGCCCTGAGTCCCCCCTCGGGGGTGAGAAGGGCGGGGTATAAGTAGCAGAAATAAATAAAAAAAATAAGCAGGATGGCCACCTATCATCCCGATGTGTGTTTCTGCCTGGCAGAATTAGAGTTAGACTGGCTGGCCATTGGAGTCCCGTCCAACTTTAGGGTTCTATTGTTGTTGCTGTTGGGGAAAGGACGTTGGACCTGGCCCTGGGCTCACTCTACGTAAGGTAAACATTTTCCCCTGACATTAAGTGCAGTCTTGTCCAACTCTGGGGGTTGGTGCTCATCTCCATTTCTAAGCCTAAGTGCCACCTACGGAAGAGGGGTAGTCTTGTATGGTGAATATATCTCAAACTCTATATTTTAACTGGAAAATGTGGGGATCGTCTTATACGCCCAAATGTCTTATATGCCGTAATATATGGTAGTTTTTTCAGCATTCTATCCCAAATCTAAAATGACTTCAAATTCACGTTACACGTTATACAGTATTGGCAAATACAATTCTTGATTCAGCCCAACATTCTTTCTCTTTAATGTTGCAACAAAGAGCTGTTTTTCCATCTTCTTTCTAAAGAATCTCACAAGTTTGAGTCTTATTTCCTTAAAAAAAGGTTTTGCTGCAATAGTTAGCCCAATTGGTGACAATAGATACTTAAACATTAAGTAGACAGGGACACAAGCATGCCACTGTTTTTAAGAAAATATACTCCTTAACTTTATTCTCTCTCCTGAAATCCTTTGCACAGAAAAAAATATATCCACAACTCGCAAAAAATGCTCTTAATGCTATTTTCCTAAAAGCTCGGAAGCAACAAATGCACTAAACTTATTATTTGATTATATTTAAGTACCTGGGATACTCTAAAAGATAAGAGATATAGGAACAATCTTAGCTACAACCAAAACAATAGACTTTACCTAGCAAGATTGGTTGGAATATATCAAAATCTTCACTCAAACCTAGCACCTTAGCACAACCATTCTCCGTAACACACAGGGCCTTAAAAACATAGACAAGCAGCAGTAAAATTAGCTCAATATAATGTCGTTGTGTTATCCTCCTAAACCCTATATATACTGTACAGCAACATTACCAAAAGTTTTTGATATTAATCAAATAATTTCCCAACACTTCATCAAATCTTTCTGGGACCATTCCAGCATGTCTGCTCTTGGCCAGCTACAAGGCATCTATGCAAATGTCCACCAAATCATACTTAACTCAGTTTTAGTTTTGTTCAGTGTTGTTCCACTCAAACCATCATCAATATTGAACAAAAGGAATTAACTCCACACTCACACTCCATGTAGTGGTTTCTATCAAATATTAGCTTTTTTCACTTTCAGAACATTGCATAGAAGTGAAGGAAGCTGCTACAATGATAGTGCATTAGTTAAATTACACTTCATCATTAGAATAAAAAGAATGTATATTTTGATTTATGTACCATAACATCATATTTCATTTCCATAACAGAATAATACACAGATATCCAAAGATTCATTTTAAAATCCTAAAGTCAGGACTATAATTTGGGGCTAATAAATTGTAGTTTTAACAAAAATAAAACTTTTTGGTTGGGTAGAATGGAAACAAAACATTATTTTGTTCATCCAGTTTATATGCACTTTTTCTTGCTTCATTGTTTTTCACACATTGAGAGAAACAAACTCACCAAAATCAAGGTATGTGAACCTGCCAGAATCTTCAGATTTTCAGGTGAGGGCCTTTTTTGGGTCCTGCCACCACCATCACAAGTTTCCGTGGTGAAGATGTGATAGAGCGCATTCTCAGTGGCTGGTCCTGCCCCCTGAGATTCCTTTCCATGAGAGGCCAGGTAGTCCCTTTCCTTGCTCTCCTTTTGCCAGCAGACAAGAATCTTTTTTGATGAAGGGGGCTTTTAATATGTAATCACTCACATGAAAGCTTCATATTGGGGCTTGTGCCTTATATATATATATATATATTTGAAAGCAGCTGATATGCCACTCAAGAAAATTATTCAGTGTTGCATTACTGAAACAGCACAGAAATGTATCAGAAAATGAAATGTGATCTGTAGTATAAATCTAGAAAGTAACTGTTGTTTGACTTTATGAAAAATAAATTCAAAGTTGTATTAAAGAATGAATTTTCAATGACTGTTACTCACATCATAGTTTTTTCATTTTTATTTTAGAAGTTCTCTATAGTCTAAGAAAAATAATATAAATGTCAAAATAAGGTATTATTTGATTTGTTTTGACTTGCTAAATTTGTTTACACTGAAATAAAAACTGCATGGATTCTCCTCCCACCCTCCTCATTATACATCTGTGCACTTTAATTATGATGCTTAGATATAAAACTATAGAAATACTGTGCACAAAACTAGCTGCAAAACTTTGAAGATTCCAAAAGCTTTATCGAGAGAACATAATTCACATTTATGTGAAATCAGTATATGTTAGTATAATTATTGCTGTGCCTTTGGGATAAAGGAAGTTCTGTCAGCCAAATTATACAAGGGTGTGGATTAAATCAAGCATTACTCTTTACTTGGCATTGATCTCTGTAGGTTGCAAAACCAAGCTATGACGTAGTAATGTTAAAATAACATGCCAAAATGTGTTCCTACCTCTTTTTTAATTATATAGTACAAAAACAATCTTCATTCAGCTGGATAAAAGGGATGAGCAGAATTAAATTAGTGAAGACTTTAAGGGGTGTTAACAAGAGCAGTATTAAAAAAGAAAATAAAGCCATGTTACATTTAAATCACTAAGTTAAAAACCCAGTTTTAAATAACAATAATAAATGCAACTTTATAGACCACCCTATCCCCCCAAGGGGACTCAGGGTGGTTTATACACAAAAAGCCAAACATTCAATGCACAAGCAAGTGCAAATACATTAAAGCAATTCAGCATAATACAAATAATGACAACAGTGAGATAAGAGCATAAAATTATTAAACATAAAAACAATTACAAATAATCACAAAAACACAATACATGAAAAACATGATCAACATCAAAACATCTATCATGGTAATAACAATTAAAAATAGGTGAGCATTGGCTATTATAGTTGTTCTTTAAAATGTACCATAATGCCCATGAGATACAAGTAAGTCAGCCAGCATTTCAATGGCATTGATCTAAAGTGTCCTAGTTCTCCTCCTCCCCATATGCCAAAGTACAGAAGTGTGTTTTCAAAAGTTTTTTGAAGGAGAGGAGGTTAGGGACCATTTTTATTTCTTTTGGAAGAGAGTTCCAGAGACGGGGAGTGATCACAGAGAAGGCCCCCTATCGTTCCCACCAGGGATACCAAGGTGTTTGTGACGGGGATAGAACCAAGAGCAGGGCCCCCTCCGCTGACCGCTGTGCACGAGATGTTCTATATAGGGAGTAACTGATCTTAAATCAGGTTACTTGGTTTCAAGTTAATATGGTCCAAATTATCATGCAGTCTAAATGTTTGCTATGATAATTAAAACAGAACAGCTCAAAAAATTTGGTTATTCAAGCCATGTGTCTGTTTAGAGACCAATAACAGATTTCTGCATGTCTTTCAGGACAATATTGGTATGGAAAATCACTTTAAGCCTATGGTTATAGCCCTTTGTACTTATATGCAGAAATATAAGTTGACAGGCAAGAAATCAGGTCCAAGACTTTACATGCACTAGGAAGTGGTGGGAAAAATAGTCAAAACATGTATTTCATTTTTGGGAAAGGTATTAAAGATAAAGAGCAAAATTAAGGCTTGGTACTCTGACATGATACAGATTATTTGCAGCATTTCAGTTTGGGCACAGATACAAATTTGGCATTGGAACAGCTTTTCTCACTCAGATAAAAAGAGCCTGAGTACAAACCTGTATTTTTCCTGGACCTCTTGGTGGTGTTTGAAACTATGGACTTAGCTTTGTATGTTGAGCATTGGAACATAGTGGCATGGTCAGTTTCATAGAGTGGCATCAACATTTTCAGTACGACCTTCCTGCAGTTTCAGTGGTGGAGTTTAAATATAATTCCATCTGATCCCACATGTTTTTAGCAGTTACAGTGAAACTGCAGGTGAGGCATCACCAGAGGTAAAAGTGAAATGTCACTAGTTTGCTGTTAATGTGCAGCAGTTTCCCACTTTCTTAAATGAGGCTGTGTAGATCATCACCTGGTGCCTAGATTCAATAATGAATTGAATGAGGCCCTATAACAGGTAGCTGAGTTATGACCAGATGTGGAAAGCATCTGCGGGAGGGGTGATCCACTGGTGCCAGAAATCTAGGGTGAATCAGCCCAGGCTATAGATTTGTTGCCATTAGTGGGAAAATTAGGTCAGATCATGCTTGAGGATGTATGAGGAAATGTCTTTTCTTTATTTCTGCACCTGTTGTTCAGATTACATAAAATTTCTTGGAAGTACTGTTAGAATAAAACAATGACCCTCTGAATAGTGAGTAGCTGGTATTAACTATAACTGAGTGTTTCAATTGTTAAAGTAGGACTTTAGAGCCAGTGTAGCATAGTGGCTTGAGTGGTGGACTACAACTTCAGAGACCAAGGTTCAAAAGCCCGCTCGGCCATGAAACCCACTGAGTGACCTTGGTCATACATTCTCAGAAGAAGGCAGTGCCAAACCTCTTCTGAACAAATCTTTTCAAGAATACCCTGTGAATTCACTAAAGCTTAGAAATTACTTGAAGGAATACAAATGATACACATTTTACTATTTCATTTTTCCATGCTAAACAAAGAAGTTTCCTGTACATTGGGTAAAAACTCAAGAACTATTGCATGAAAACATTTTTACATACAGACACTGTTCGATAATACAAGCAATGAATGCCCTGAATGTATTACTGTACATTACTGCTATTATGTATTACTGCTAATACTGTAACATAGCTGACATGTTTTAATATATAGTGCTGCTATATAGCAGCACTCAAAACACCTGAAGAGCAGGAGAGAGACAGCTGAAGGCAGAAGAAGAAGAAGGCTACACCTTCCTTCTGGAAAGGATTGCCTGAACAAGAACAACAAATACACAGAATTGGCTTTGTTATCAAAAACTACTTTGTGAAGCATCTCTCTGAAGCACCCATCAGTGTTAATGAGCAAGTCTTAACCCTCCAAATTAAACTTGCCAAAAACTAGCAGGCAACTACCATAAGTGCCTACGCACCAACATTAGATACTGACAAAGACATCAAGGAAATGTTGTACTTTCAGCTGGATACCATCCTATCTGAGATACCAAAGGACAAAAATATCCTGGGTGATTTTAATGCAAGATCGGCAAGATTTCAATGGCCAGGGACTGTAGGGAAAGAAAGGATTGGAAACAGAAACTCAAATGGCATCTTACTGCTGACCAAATTCCCGGGCCACAACCTTGTCATCACTAACATATACTGTTGCCAAAAAAATAAGTTTAAGACAGCATGGAAGCACCCCCGGTGAAAGCATTGGCACCTCTTAAATTGTATAATTATACGTGCTAGAGACCAGCACGATGTACTTCTCAAAAAAACCATGACAAGTATTGATGACTGCTGTACAGACCACCAATTAATTTGCTCTGCAATTCCCATCAAAATCACTCCCAAATGTCATCTCCAGGGAAGAAAGTTAAGGTGTAAAATGAACATTGAAGAGCTCTCTAAATGACCCCTTCTCCAAACAGCATTTAAGGATCATCTACCAATGGAACAACCTTTAAATGTTGAGAAACACTGAAATAAACTGAAAACCTCTATCATTACAGCCTGTGATTAAACCATTGGATACCAAACTAAGACATAACAAAAATTGGTTTGATGAGAATGATGAGATTCAACATATAATTGATAAGAACAGATGGCAAAGATAACCAGTTGTACCACTATGAATAAGATCTACACTAGTACAAAATCTGAGGTACAAAGCAAAACTAGAGAACTTAAGAACATCTGGGGATCAATATCACCTAGAACAGCCATGAGCTTGATGGACTGAAGAAGGCAGCTTTATACGTAGGTTCATACATTTGGTTTCCTGTGGATGTCTGAGCCATTGCAAAGTCCAGCTCAGTTATGACCAAGAACTAGGCTCACTGGCTGATAAATCTGACAACAGTAAGGTTATAGAACATTTAAAAATTAAATTCACTTCTTGCATTAATTATAGTGATGATTGTATTTCTTGAAGCTTGTAATGAGCAGGTAAAATCCACCCCTAGAGGCCTTGTATACTTGAAATTATAGTTAAACGTATATTTGTCTAAATTGTTATGCAATTTCTGAGGTAATCGAGATTCCTAGTATAGTTTTTTGAAAATGAATACCCTTCTTTCTGACAGTGCAACATCAGGGGAGAAACAGAGCTAATATGTCAGTGGTACCTAATGTATCTGCAGTAATTACATCAGAGGCATAATTTACAACTTCCAGAATGTCCCTTGAGAGGTTGCTTCAAAGGATTTTCCCCTTCTCAGTAATGTGGTATGAAAGCAATGGTTATACATTCAAATGTTTGGAGTTTTAGATTTCCTTTTGTTGGCCTTGCTTTTAGTTAATAAAAATTAATAGAGTAAAGTGTGCAATGCAAAAATGAGATTTTTAAAATATTGTTGGATGATTATATCTAAAATGATTTTGCACAGGATTTTTTTCTTGAAAGGTTCCAAATTGTTATGCCACATATTCAGCCAAAATGCATTTTAGCTGTGACTTAGATAGTTTAATATTGTTATAATTATTCAAGAATAATCTGGGATATTTAGGATATTTTTCTTAGTTAAGTTCTGGAGAGAGCAAGCTGTTTTTAGCTTTTGATGCAAAGTTCTATCCTGCTTCATGTTGCAGTTCTTGCTTCCAACTGCCATACCAGCATCATCATTCTAATCATTAGAATGTATGATGCTTAGAATATGCTATTCTTTAATGGACAGAGACATTTGTGGAGGCAAACAAAGCGAAAGAAACAGCCTTGACAAGTGAGTCAAAAAGGCTTGGTTGGCTTTATGTGACTCGTAGACTGAACAAATATTTTCATCAAGGCTGATACAGGAGCTTCCATACATCAGCGGACAATCACAAGATCATAGTCTGAACTCTTATAACTTCTAGTATTTACATTTAGAGTTATGAATGACTGAATGAGTTGCCCCAAACCAGTTTCTCAGAAACTGGAGATCATGGAGCACCATGTAACAAGTAGTTGTGGCGGGAACCCAAGGGGTATATCCAGCTTTGAGAAGTGCAGTATACAAATACCGCAAATAAATAGTAAATAAATAAATAAACATCTAAGTTGTTTAAAATAGAAGATTGAATTATTGCAGTTTCAGCCTTTTGTTATTAGGTAAGAAGACATACAAATTAGTATTTCTCTTTCTAATTTTCACTATGTTATCCTATTTTCCTCATATCACATCTGTGTACACTGAAAGAATACTGTTAAGTAATCCCTGTAAGCAATTAGACTCATTGGCAGTGAGACCTTTCTGATAGGGTAGTGAAGGAACTTGAAATATTGCTACCTACCATACATGTGATTATCTGATGCTGTGGCAATTTTAGTATCTGTGAAAAAAACATGTGATCATTTTCCCATAAAATTCCTAAAGAAGCATTAGATGTGTTGGATGCTAACTATATGCAATGTAATCTCTAATTAAAATGATGACTACTTTTACTCTTTATATTTGATTATTTGATCTTTATTGTAGCTTACAGCTCTTTGGCATGTTTGTTTAGTTTTTAATTTGTTTGTTTTTCACAAATTCCAATTCAGCAAGTGAAAATATCCATCATATATAACTGAAAATGTATATGAACTTACTCTAAGTTAGGTTTAGGCATTTACCCCAGATATGGCCATAGTAAAGCAGGCTTGGCAGAGTAATTTTGAAACCATTGTGCTATCAAGCATGTGAAATCTCTCTTTTGCCCAAAAGCACACATAAGAGTGGGTTCGGGGTTATTTGTTTTTTAATCAGGGGCGGGAAATAGTGACAGACTACACTGAGGCATCAGGCTTGCATCTAGCTCATGGCCAGTCCTTTACACTCCTCTTCATTGCACTGCCTTGTTGACATATGTCCTTTGTGCTGAGCATAACAGACCTTGCTCCATTCATGCAAATCTCGAGTGATTCAAAAGTATACACATAGAACCTCTGTACAACTGTGGTGCCTGGCACAGTAATATGAGACACTTCCAGAGGATATAGGTCACACAGATGAGAGCTCAGCATGTATAATTAGTTGCCTTATGCAGATACTCTGTTTCCTTGCTAGATCTTTAGACAGATATCAAAATCCTGGCAAGACTTCCCTCCTTGTTTAGAACAACTATTAAATATGTTTTGTTTGCATTTTTATAAATCTGTAATAGCATTTTGTTGCTATAATCAGATGTCTTGATGTAGTTGCCTATTAAAATCCTGAAAAGAAGTGTATAAGAAGCATAAAGCCTCAAATTAATGTATGTCTTTACCTTCTCTGTGAAACTTCTTATTACAGAACAAGGTAGGGATTAACTTTGGATAGACCACACCTTAAGCCTAACTCAACACAGATCCATTAAAGGCAGATTAAGAGAAAAAACTTAGATATTCAGAGTGAATCAATTTCTGGATCCAATACAAATAACTGACACTTCCAGGTTATATTATCCTTGTAATTATATTAGTCCTTGCTCGTTCAGTAAGTGTTACAAAATAAGAGTGCTGGGAATCCTATAAAGCAGAGAAGGATGTAAAATACAGAAAGACTCAAGACTATGCACTTTTTTATGGTGTCAGCATGACTGTCCCAAGTTTTGTAAGCCTTGCAATATCGCTTCTGACATGGATTTGAATTTGTCTATTACACATACCACTGTATAGTCAAGCTAAGGAGGGCATAAGCAAGATGGGGAAAATACCTGGTGCACATTAGATATTCAGAGCAAGAAGTGAAGGTACCATCAACAGGGGCTTTGAGGGAAGGGGCAGCGTTTGTTTCTCCTGTTGCCTCTGGCTCAGCTTCTGTGGACTCACTTCTGGCAGAACCGAGGCCCTGACCTGCAGCTCAAGGCCAGCAACAACACCTGCTTGCCCTAGAGGCTGGGGCATAAAAAGAACCATGCCTGCAGGTCCTCAGGCCTAAGCAAGAAGTGAAGGTACCATCACCAGGGGTTTTGAGGGAAGAGGCAGCATTTATTTCCCTTACTGCCTCTGGCTCAGCTTTTAGGGACCGCTTGGTGCTGCTGGACTCTATCTTGACTGGCCTCCATTTCAACATCCTTGGGTCAGCACAGAGATACCATCATTTGTTTCTTCCAGCCATGGCCCTGATTCACCTGAGCCCTCTCTTGAGTGAACACTGCCATCCCGGTGTGGCATCTCATTCTTTCCCTGACGGAACATCTGCTCTGTTAAAACTATTTTTAATGTTTTATTCCATTTTATGTTTTATAATTTGATATGTTATATTTATTATTTGTTGTTGCACTTATTGCATTTATATATTTTTTATAAAATTTGATACGTTATATTTATTATTTGTTGTATGATGCAGCATTGAATGTTGCCATAATCTGTAAACTGCTCTGAGTCCCCTTCAGGATTGAGAAGAGTGGGGTATAAATACAGTAAATAAATAATAAATAAATAAATTAGGAGGGATATAGAAAGCTTATATTTTTTTCTGAACCCCAGCATGATTCTGAGAAATTTACTGGGAGTATATAAGGGATTAAGGAGCATTATGATTGAGGTCTGGTATTTATTACGGTATATTGTTGTAAGTCCAGTGTGTGTGTGTTAAAGGAAACCTTGCAGAAAAGCCTTGCAAAGTGTTAATGATTAACTGCAGCTGCAAAAGCTAGCTCAGCTCAGCAAGGCTGGGCCACGCCTCTTGAATGTAACAGTTTTCTGAGGCTTTTGCAAACTGTTAGCAGTTGGCTGTTTGATTTGCTGGAGAGCAGATGCAAGAAGCTCATGTTATGGTGAAGTAACCATGTACTTTTGTTATGCTCTATGATTTATAACACAGAAGATTTATTCTGTATTACTTACAGTGACTATGTAAGTGTGCCAAACTGTTTTATTTTCAAACTCTACAACCAAGAGTAAAGTTCTACTGTTTTATTTCTTCTAACTGGTCTGTGTCTTTGACATTGGGTTTTTGGACATGTTGGACATTGCTACTGCGCAACAAATTGATTCTGTGCAACAGTATTAAATTAGTTGAAATGATAATCAGCACTTTTGTGAAGATATCAGTGAGTTTAGTCCATATTTGTCATTTGTTATTCCACCTTCTTTATTGCATACTTTCATATGTAAGTAAACAACAGAAAGTCCTGAATGTCTACTACAGGCACCATAATAATTTTACATAATTTTTTACCGCTTTTACAGTTACTGCTAGGAAATACAGTTCCTTACCCTATCTAACTAATAGTCAATTTCCCGTTTTAGTTCCATCTCAGTTAACTTCACAGGTTTGTAGTCAAGGCTTTCCTTTGACTATGTTTCACTTTACAGTGCAAGTTTATTGTATTCCCCAGCCTTCTAATCTGGTTTGGGATATGCTTTCTCAAACCACCAGTTGTGATTTCAGGCTCAGTCCTTCTTTAAGGCTTCTTTCTAGAATCTTTCCTTTTCCACAGACAAAGGTCTGGACTCAGGATATTTCATTTTAGACCAATATCTGGTAAATTTGAAATATCTGGTAAACTTGAAAAAATCTCACTTGGTAAACTTGGAATCATAGAGTTGGAGGAGAACAAAGGACCATTCAGTACAGTCAGGAATACAAAACTCCGGGTGTCCTCTTCCAGCGGCTTCATGTAGATATTGAATAACATGGAAGATAGAAGTGAGCCTTATGGGGCTCCACAAGCCAGCAGCCAGGGGTCCGAGCAGGCATCCCCCAATACCACCTTCTGGCTCTGACCCTCCAGAAGGAGGCATTGTAACAGAGTGCCACCAAGTCCCATCCCGGAGAGTCAGCCCAAAAGGATATCATGATCAACAGTATCAAATGATCGATGGTGACTAAACCAAGGGAAGTAATCGTGCCTCTCTATTCTGCTTTGGTCAGGCCTCACTTGCAATACTGGGCACCACAATTTCCATATCTGGGCACCACAATTCAAGGGAGATATTGTCAAGTTGGTACGTGTCTAGAGAAGGACAACTAAAAGGATCAAAGGTCTGGAGACAATTAATCTCTATGAGGAACCGCTTAAAGAGCTAGGTATGTTTAGCCTGCAGAAGAGAAGGAAAAGAGAAGGGATGAGCACATGTTTTCCACTCATTATATACTCACACAGGTTTCCCGTCATGCCCAGGGACAAAGAGAAATGATGTGAAACTAGTCATTCTTCACATGGCCATGACTCAGCTTCTTTAGCCAGCCCCATTTGTTACACTTACCAGTTACTTAACTCTTTGGTGGATTTTCGTAACAACATGTTCAGAAAGAAGATTTTTTCACACATACGCAATAAAACATACGGATTTGCATACAATGCATTTCTAACTACCAAAATCCCATTAGCTTTTTTAGCTGCTGCATCACACTGTTGGTCCATGTTCAACTTCTTGTCCATGAAGACTCGATCTTTTTCACATGAATTGTTGTCAAGCCAGGCATCACACATCTTGTATCTTTGCATTTCATTTTTTCTAAGTGTAGTATCTTGTGTTTCTCCTTGTTGAAATTCAACGAGAAACATGACAGTTTTAAATTATTGTATTCTGCAAAGCGTGATTGATATAGCAGATGGTGTAGTGGTCTGAGCATTGGACTAAGACTCTGGAGACCAGGGTTTGAATCCCAACTTGGCCATGAAACCCACGAAGTGTCCATGGGCAAGTCATACTTTATCGGCCCCAAAAGAAGGGAGTGGCAAACCCCTTCTAAACAAACCAAACCAAGAAAATTCTTTGATAGGGTCACCTTAAGGTGGCCATAGGTTGGAATTGACATCAAAACATGCAACAAAAAGTAGTTATGCCATGAATACTTTTTAAAGCAGGTTCTTTTTATTGCAATTTTCAGTGTGAGATGGTATATCACAACTTTTACAGAACCTTTACACAAAGAATGACATTGAACATATTGACATACAGATTCTGTGTAACTGCATTGGATTCACAAACAGCTTACAGTTACATTGGTTAGCAAACAAAGAAGGGGGATTACATTTTTTACTCAGCATTCACATACATATGAACATTCATCCATCCTCATGCATCCAAATATTACCATATCCTTTTCTCCCTCCTTGGAGAAGAACGCCTGCTAGGCCAGACCCTACTTCCCTGCAGCCTGCCAACGCATAGTTCTAAAACTGCCAAAACTTCAAACTCCCTAAGAACATGACTCTAAAACGCATTCTCTTGAGAAAAAGAGGCAAATGAACAGCTGACTTCCTGGCAAATCTTCCACTCTCCGAATACACCATCTCTTTCCATAGAGCATGGCGAGTGAACAGCTTTGCTGGCTGTCACATTTGAGAATTATTAGATTGAGTCTTTTATAGGAATATTCTGCTGATGTAGTAAATAATTGCCCTGTTTGAAATAATCTTGTGTCTTCAGCTCCTGACATATAAGTTGATCTTCAAGTAATTAACCATTATGTTCTGGGTTTGACTTGAAAGAGCATTGTCTTCGACTAATATAAACAGAGATCATTTCCTTAAGAGTTAATCTCGTCTTTGGTCAGCAAATGTTGGCAGATGTAAGGAGATGTAAACATTTATCTTATCACTGTTTATTTTTCAGTTCTCATTAGCAACTTTTAATTACAGTTCTTCAAGCAGGTAGTTAGTAGTCATTTCAGGCCTTAATCTTAGAATTGTGTCTTCAAAATGATTAACTCTCATTCATTCATTTCCATTCAAACCATATTTCATATTAAATCCACATTTATCAAATCTGCACATCATATTTACTAGGGCTGGGCGGTTTCGTTTCGTTAATTCGTAATTCGTTAATAATTCGTTAATTTTTTTAATTACAAAACGATAACGAACCATTCTGGAGCAATTTTTTTAAAAAAACGAATTTTTAAACACGTTTTGTAAATGCTTCGTATTTCGTTATTGTATTCGTTTCGTTATTGTTCTGAGGTCGTTTCGTTATTATTTCCGCATGTCTGGGGCAAGTTTTTTGTTTAATTAGTGAAAAAAAATTATAATATCACACCAACAGTCAACAACAGAGGGAGAGGGAAGCTTCAGAAGTTTTTGGAGGTTTTTTAGCGTATTTCGCGGTCGCGTCCGCCATTAACGAATCGATTCGTTATTGTTTCGGAAATCGATTCGTTAATGTTTTGTAATTTTTTTCACATTTACGAAATTTCATAAATATCGAACTTTTTAAAAGGAAAATTTTGTAATTATTTTAAATAACGAAACGCAAAAACCCCCAAAAAACGAATCGATTTTAGAAACAAATTTTTCCGTTGTTACCCAGGCCTAATATTTACGTGACAGTCAATGTACTCATTCAAATATTTGTGATTTTTTAGAAATCATTGTGATGCGTTTATACAATTAGAATTCCTTTTCTGCTGTTGGGTGCATTGATACTTAATGAAACAAATATCCAAATGGATGCTTCCGAACACATTCGAGCCATTGGTGAGCACCATTTGGGTTTGGCTTGCCCACCAATTACAAATCCCCTAACAGTAGCAATATCTAGTCCACATCTTACTATTTTGTATGCAAGAACATCATGGGGGACTCTCTTGAAGATCTTACTTAAATCAAGATATTCTACATCCACAACATTCCCTTCATTTATCAAACCCATAACTATCAGAAAAAGAGGTAGTATTATTCAAGTATGACTTGTTTTTGAGAACCCCATGAAGACTTTCTAAGAAGCATCTTCATAGCACATTCTTTTCTATCAAATAATATGTAGAAACATGTTGTTTTTTTCTTTTTTCTTTCCTCCTTATCCTCATCCTTTTACTCTTTTGTTCCTTCCTGCTCGTTCTCACACTTCAACCTGACCTTCAGGTGTTTCCTCTTTCTCCCTTTTTTACTAAATGGCAAGGATGTTTATATTTCTTTTAGCTGTGAAATAAGTTCTGGGACCTTCTTGAGATAAATTTGCCTACAGTCACTGAAGAGAAATTAATAGCTTAAGCCTATCAACAGCTTTGTCTCTAGTGGTTAGGAATGGCAGCAGAAGTCTGCTACCTGGTGACTAAAGATTATACTGCACAATGCAGACAGTTTTCAACTGACTGAAACAAATGAGACATTTTTTTTTTTAAAAAAAAGCAACCCTGAAATGCATAGTGTTAGCTTTCTTTAGTTTCCTTCTTAAATTTCAGGTACCTCAGAATTATGACAGGGGTAGCAAACATCCATGTATATACTGTTTTTTCATGGTACATGTTAGTGTACACACCACTTTCATGTCTTATTAACACTCCAGGGTAGCTTGCAGCATGTCAGATTATACCAGGATAAAATCATACCTATAATTGAAAATGGTGATGAAGGTAGTAAAACATAGGTTTTAATTAATATAGTTTGCAAAAAGTGTTCCATGTAGCATATAGTGTAGTGGTTTGAGCATTGGACTATGACTCTGGAGACCAGGGTTTGAATTCCAACTTGGCCATGAAACCCACAAAGTGCCCATGGGCAAGTCTTAACTTTATCAGCCTCAAAAGAAGGCAGGGGCAAACCTCCTCTGAACGAATCAAGCCAGGAAAAATTTTTCATAGGGTCGCCTTAAGTTTTTCATAGGTGGAAATGATGTAAAGTCATGCAACAAGAAATAGGCAGTGTACACGTTCAAATATTTGTGATTTTAAAAAAATCATTGTAATGAGTTTATTCAATTAGAATTCCTTTTCTACTGTTGTGTTCAGTGATACTTAATGAAACAAGTATCAAAGTGGATGCCTCTGAACACATTTGTAGAGTTGGTTTCTAGTACCAGACTGAAACTGAGTTTACACATAAACACCACTTGTGGTCAGGGCAAACTTTCTTCATTTTAGCAGCTCAATTTAGGTGGGAGGAGAGTTATTTTGTTGATATTGTTAAACACCTGGGCGGCAGAAAATCTTGCTAATCTACTGCAGATCAAGCAGCGATCAACCAGTAGGTCCCATTTTTTTTCCTGCACACCCCTGCTGTAGGCCATTTAGTTGACGACACATTAGATTGTACATTTTTCGCTGGCTGACTGCTAGCAGATTTATTGCACTGGCTTGTACAGAGCTTGTCGAACTCAGTGTACAATTTATCATTACATCTGAAATAGTTCTGTCATGTTTTTATTGACTTAAAACAGGATTCTTAAAAGCCAAAGAAAAAAATTAATCACTGGATCTTGAGGACAGAAAGTGGCACCTTTCATATATTTTGACAGGGTAGTATTTTATGTGTGTGTTCTTGTACAAGAGAAGCATTTATAGTCAAAAATTCACTTTAAGGTAAATGTTTATAGAAATGGAATACACCTATAATACTCTTGTAATATAATCTGCTATGAAATCAATGACCCAAATGTCTCTGGAAATCATTTGGTCAACCTCTAAGATCAGTCCCACAAGTCTGAATAAAGTCAGTTGGGAGCAGAAATGTGAAATCCAGCATAGTGGTTCTAGAAGGGGCTTTTCATATATATATATTTTAGAAAAGGCAGAGGAACGAGAGACCAGATTGCCAATATCTGCTGGATAATGGAGAAAGGCAGGGAGTTTCAGAACATTGACTATTCTAAAGCCTTTGACTGTGTGGATCATAATACATTGTGGCAAGTTCTTGGTGGGATGGGCATATCAAGCCACCTTGTCTCTCTCCTGAGGAATCTGTACAAGGACCAAGTAGCAACAGTAAGAACTGACCACAGAACAACAGACTGGTTCAAGATTGGGAAAGGTATATGGCAAGGCTGCATACTCTCACCCAACCTTTTTAACTTATATGCAGAACACATCATACGATGCGCGGGGCTTAATGAATGCAAAGCTGGGGTGAAAATTGCTGGAAGAAACATTAACAACCTCAGATATGCAGATGACACCACTCTGATGGCCGAAAGCGAGGAGGAGCTGAGGAGCCTTCTAATCAAGGTGAAAGAAGAAAGCGCAAAAGCCGGGTTGCAGCTAAACATCAAAAAAACCAAGATTATGGCAACAAGAATGATTGACAACTGGGAAATAGAGGGAGAAAATGTGGAGGCCATGACAGACTTTGTATTTCTAGGTGCAAAGATAACTGCAGATGCAGACTGTGGCCAGGAAATCAGAAGTTGCTTACTTCTTGGGAGGAGAGCAATGTCCAGTCTCGATAAAATAGTAAAGAGTAGAGACATCAGACTGGCAACAAAGATCCGCCTAGTCAAAGCCATGGTATTCCCTGTAGTAACCTACGGATGTGAGAGCTGGACCTTAGGGAAGGCTGAGCGAAGGAAGATTGATGCTTTTGAGCTATGGTGTTGGAGGAAAGTTCTGAGAGTGCCTTGGACTGCGAGAAGATCCAACCAGTCCATCCTCCAGGAAATAAAGCCCGACTGCTCACTGGAGGGAAGGATACTAGAGACAAAGTTGAAGTACTTTGGCCACATCATGAGGAGACAGGAAAGCCTAGAGAAGACAATTATGCTGGGGAAAGTGGAAGGCAAAAGGAAGAGGGGCCAACCAAGGGCAAGATGGATAGATGGCATCCTTGAAGTGACTGGACTGACCTTGAAGGAGCTGGGGGTGGTGACGGCCGACAGGGAGCTCTGGCGTGGGCTGGTCCATGAGGTCACGAAGAGTTGGGGACGACTGAACGAATGAACAACAACAACAATATTTATCTATAGCAAAGTGAAGGGCGAGAGAACAGTTTTCACAGTACTAGTTAGAGCAGGTATAGGCTAACCTAGGCCCAGGGGCCAGATACGAATCCTTGGGCTCGTTTCTCAGGCCCTCCTCTTTCTCACCATTTTATTCTTCCTTCCTTCTTTCTTTCCTTCTTCCTTCCCTACCTCCCTTCCTTCCTCTTCTCCCTCTTTCTCCCTCCATCCTTTCTTCCACCCTTTCATCCTTCCTTCTTCCCTTTTGTATTTCCTTTTTCTCTTTCCCCACTCCCTTTCCTCTTTCTCCCTCTCTCAATTCCCCTCCACTCTTTCTTCCTTCCTTCTTCCTCCTTTCATGACTTCTCTTTTTCCTTCCTCTCTCCTTCGCTTCCTTCCTTCTATCCTTCCCTTCCACCCTTTTGTCTTTCCTTCCCTCTTCCCTCCCTCTTTCTACTTCCTTCCTTCTCTTTTTATCTTTCCTTCTCTCTTTCCTCTCCCCTTCTTTTTCTCCCGCTTTCTCCCTCCATTCCCTTCCACCCTTAGGTCCTTCCTTCCATCTTTCCCTGCCACTTTTTCATCCTTCCTTCCCCTTTGTCTTTCCTTCCTCCTTACCTCCCTCTCTTCCTCCCTCTCTCCCTTTCTCCTATCATCCTACCCTTCCATCCTTCCTTCCTTCTCTCTTTTCTTCCTCCTTCCCGCTTACGCCGCTCCCCGGATTCAAACCTGCGACCTTTCGGTCAACAAGCTCAGCAACTCAGTGTTTTAACGCACTGCGCCACCGGGGGCTCCATTGCACAGATATTACACCTCTATAAACTTTATGTTCATTACATTAATTGGCTCTCACCACCAGCACCATCTCCCTCCAATGCTGAGATGTTTAATAACATTACTTACACATTCTTTATAAAATATCAATTTATTTAACCTTCATATGCAAAATTTGTTGTTAAATGTTTTTGTTTTGAGTCAGTGCCCATAACAGGAACTATCACGATCCAATTCTATGGTTTCCTTGTCAAGTTTTATTGCCAGGTTTGTCATTGCCTTCCATTGAAGCTGAGAGAGTGTGACTTCCTTAAGATCACATAGTGATTATTGTGGCTGAGTGGATATTTGAAGTTTGATTTCCCCATACAGACCTTTATACCACATTGGCTCTTAATCAAGACCACCTATTTATTTATTTTTTTGCTGCATTTCTATAATTCTCTCTCACACACCCAAAGGGAGACTCAGGGCAGTGATTTAACCTGTTGCACCCTATGTAATTTTATTCTCAAAAAGGATTTTGGTTAAAATTGATCTTAATTCTTTCTGACATTTCAGTCTTATCTTAATCTGGGATATTTTCTGATCCCAAAAGAATTCATGGGTATAAAATATAAAGAGCCAGAAAACAAATGATGACATAAAGTGGAAAATTTCTTTTCAGTATCCAATACTCTTCTCTATAGTGTTTACTAAAATGTAATAAACACAGATGCAACAGATTTGATGGGATACTATTTGTTACAGATGTTCTTGTTTGTTAAAGAATTTATATATATAGCAGGTACTTAAAACTCAGGACCATTGTTTGTACTCTTTTGGGTAATAATGTCCTAAATGTAGTGTCGAAAGCTTTCATGTCGAGAATCTCTGGGTTGCTGTGAGCTTTTCAGACCCATCGTGAGCACTATTGGATTTCCTATATACAATTTGGCAAAATTTCTGGCCTCACAACGACAAATGCACATTGGACTCACTGCACACTATATTAAGGACTCATCCTAATTTCATAATCATAGAATGATTGTAAATTCCTCAGGTGGGAATCCTAAAAAAAAAAAATTGGCTTCATTATCCCTGAACAGCTATTGATATGCATTTGAATATAGGATGACACTATAGTTCAGCACTATCTATTCAAAATATTAATAATGTTATTAGTGGGACACACAAATGAAGAAAGCACCTACCTACATATTATCTCCAACTTCGTACATAGCTTTTTAGGGAGGTCCACTGTATCCTTCAAGAAAACAACTTGCCAATGACAAATGCATATATACTACTGTGAACTGCAATAAACACAATGTATCCCAAATTATCCTGCCATCATCATCATCATCATAATCATGACAGGGTTCATATTGTGCCGAATTTCCCCCATGGTTATAAAGTGTCATGGAACTATTTTGGCTGAATTGTGTCCAAGACATACCAATAGTTATGTGTCTGTAGTAGATAAAATTCATAAAACAATTCATTTGAAACCTTGTATTGCACATCACAAATTATACACTAATAAGAATATTTAACATTATTATCTTAAATTGAATTCTTTCTGAAGTGGTCATGCCTTTATTTAGGTTTATGGTAACTGAAAGGATCATTAGCTTATTAACAGTGAAGTTACTCATGGACAGAAAGATTTTCAAAGTCAAGTGTTTGCAAGATTGTGGGCACACTAGCTCTTTGAGGTGATGCCATCTAATTACATATATAAATATCTTCCAGTGTTCAAATATTTGTGAGGAAATTTCTTATGAGTGTGACTAATACCACTGGCTTAATGTAGACAAAGTGCAGGTGGAGGTTGTGCAAGCTTTCCCATGGATATCTGCCAATGCACCTGAGTAATTTCAACCAGAAACTTCCCATTAGTGGAAAAATCTGGGCAACTAATGAGCAAGTATAACCTGCAGCACATAACTGAATCCTGTGTGAATGGATGTTATTACTACAATGCACCTTTTTTTAATGCATGATGGGATGCATGCTGTTTTAAGAATATTTCTGATCGGGTTTTGGCATGTGTCTCTTGCAAAAGAATTGACTTCAATTACCTTTATATTCCTGTTCTTGAATTCAGGATTCTAAGTTGTTTTCTTCCATAATTAAACTATGTCGTGATAATCCAGATACCTATACATTTTTTCTTGTGCTGAAGCTGGCCATGATGCCTGTTGAAAAAAAAGGCATAATGAAAAGGACTATTAGATAGCAAAAGAAGGTTACAAAGGAATTATTGCTGTTGTGCCTTAAATCCGCCGAGTCAAAAGGGATTTTTTTCAACAGGGGATAGTAACATAATCTAAAGGACTGCCTGCACTTCCATGAATATACAAGAACACGGTAACTATGGTGGAGGAAGGATACTTCTCATTCCTCTGCTGTCTGAAATGTGGAAAATCATAATGCAAAAACAGTATCCATCCAGATTGTAATATCAGATGTATATGAGAGCTACTGACTTTTTTTGACATGATGAAAAACAAATCTTCTCAAACACAGCTTTTATAGGGATCCTTTTGAACCGATGGATTTTGATCATATATTGTGCTTTTGATACTGTTATTTGGTCACTTTATTATTTTAGTCATTTGTTGTTTTGTCATTTTATTGTTATTTTTAGCAACCCTAGTGGTCCCCCTTTGGTTGGAAGGACAAGATACTAAAATATTAATAAATAATATATTTTTCAAAATCCTTCCTTTCTCTTGCTAGTAGACTTCACTTTCCAGCTATCTGCTTTGCAACAGGTGTAATTTAGATCACAAAAAATTCCAAAGTACAGAAAGTAGTTTGAAAGAAAAGTTAATTGAATTTCAAAGGAAGAAAAAAAGCTTATTGAAAACTTAGACATCATTTCTTGGTCAGACATGCAAAAATTCTTAGGATGCCATCACATGTTCTCATAAGTTGCTTAAAAGGCTAATACAAAAACTTGGACTGCAGTGCCCAGAATCTCTCAACTAACAAGCCCTTTGAAAAAAGTTTAGGTAACAATACCAAAATAAAAATCCTAAGGTTCTACAAATTATCAGACTAGGTCAGTAAGGAAAATAAGTGGAAAGCTTGCATTTCCAATGTTTCCATTAGACAGTATCACTTTTTTTTTTCCAGAAGAAATCAGCTAGCGCGTAACAGAATATGGAGAATAGCACCACTTTTTCATCCAGGTTCAGACATGTTCATCACAAGTTTGTCAGTCATCCTTTTAGATTATCATACAGTGACACGGCTCTTCCAGTTTTATTGCAGTTTAATTAACTGTAGTTGATTTCATAAACTGAGAAACATAATGAAATCCCAATATTCATACAGAGATTGCTTCTTCAATAGAGAATTTGTCATGAATGTACCATGTTTGTATCTTCAAAAGAAGATACAAACCTTCAGCCATATTAAGTAAATGACTCTAGCTTCCATCAATACAACAAATAACTTGAAGAAACACCAAATGTTAGAGAGAGTACATGGGGATTCCTCTGTTTCCTCTCCTTTAATGAGGGTGATTAGTCTAATATTGCCTTTTTTAATAGAGGTGAATAACCATGGTACCTTTTTATTTTGGATTAAAGCCTTGATTTATGCACTGCTGCACAGCCATAAAAAAATCTCATAAGTCTTGTATAAACCCTGACACTTGTACAAACAGGAAGAAATGTGAGTGCTCATTACCAAGTTCATCAAGCACTTTTGCTATAAATTATCCCTGTAGTAATGTAGATGATGTGAAAAAGAATGGCTCAAACCTGTAGAATTTTGTGACTATAATTTTTATCTTTCTCTGTATTTGGTAGCATTTTTGTACAGTCTTCATTTTGCAGTAATTCCTTTTATTTATTTATTTATTTATTTATTTAAAAACATCTGGTCCACATGTCTTATATAGTGTTGGATGGATATTGAAAAAATGTGGAAGTTTAATTTGTGTGGCCTTACTATGATGATAAATGGAAAAGAATCCAAAATTACAAAAACATCATTTTGTAAATATACCGCACAGTGTTGGAAGAAAATAAAGAGCAAAGTGTTTTACACATTGTGTCAATGTACAGGTTTTTCCATCTTCTGATGCTGCAGTTTTGATGCCTCAGTCTTTGTTTGCAGATTATAGACAAGTTCTATTTAATCAACAAGAGGTTTCCTCTTTTGTCAGGTCTTCTTACCTACAGAAAGAACAGACCTCTCCTTGAATCACTTTAAATGAATGCAAAAGCTCTTTTAGCTTTATCACACAGAAATGTCATAAACTTTACAGCTGATTCCACTTGCAATGGTCCCTGACCCATTTGATAACTGGGAGCTTCCTGCATATCATATGTGAAAGTCTTTTGGGTGTATTGATTTGAGTGTTGGACTAGGACTCGGAGACAAGGTCCAAATTCTTATTCAGTGTGGAAACCCACTAGGGTGCCTTGAGCTCTCTCCTCCCCTAAGAGGAAGGCAGTGGCAAATCTCCTTTAAATAAATCTTGGTAATAAAGCCCTAGAATAGGGTCACTGTGAGTTGGAGTTGCTTTAAAGCAGTGGTTCCCAACCTATGATGCATGGACCACCAGTGGTCCGCAAGAACTAAAATATGGTCCATAGCCTCACCATTACTACATTGTGTTAACAGGAGCAACTGGTCTTGCAAAACCCTCTTATCATTCCGAGGCTTATTAAATATAGTTTTCTGTGGGCAAGTAGATGACGACTACTGGATGGCATATGTTCTGTATCAGAAATTAGAGCCAATGTGGTCTATCCAATGCAATTTTCTGAATCAGCATCCCAAATAACCAAAACCAAATCTAAAGTTGGCCAAAAACTGATTCGTATCCCTTTTGGTACTAATGTTGGAGAGTGGTCCCTGATCAAAGTGGTCCCTGGTCAAGTGGTCGTTGGTCAAAAAAAGGTTGTGAACCACTGCTTTAAAGACACAGAACAACAACAATAATAACAATCACACATGTGGTCAGCAACACTCATCCCACTTCCCTTATATTTGCAATGTTATGCATTGCTGTGTGACAACATTTACCACTTTATTTTGTCATGTGCACCACAGGGAAGTAGTTGCATGTGAAAAACTGTTTTGTCACATGAAAAATTAAAAGGACTCCAATGTAGACTATGTCTCTGTCTAACCCAATAAACTAACAGTACATCGTACTGGTTCACTCAGTCTCTCTCTTCAGTGGGTATTTGTAATTTACATGGAGGTAGGGAATTATCCTTTTAAAAGATACATCTTTAATGTTTCTTTCCTTAGAACTATATTCTTGTTGAGTGTAAAAAGAAAAGAAAAAAGACAGAAGACATGCTTATTGAAAAGATGTGTGGAAGCTTAGTACTTAGTATAATAATAAATGTGAAATGATCCAAAATGACAAATACATCCTTTTGTAAATGTACTGCACTGAGCAGGGATAAAATAAACAGCAAGATATGTGATGCCAGGATGTCATATGATCAAAGAGAATACATTGAATAGCTCATACCTATTATTTCAGATAAAATGAATAATTCAGTACAAAGGTGTTGTGATCGCTTCTGATGGAGAGAGAGAAAAAATGTATGTATGACTCAAAGATTTAGTGACAAGGAAACGCAGTGCTGCTTTTAAATAATAATGTCAATTCTGAGTGTGAGGTGATGTACAGGTTTTGCTAGTGCTATTTTTCCAAATAATTTGAATGGAAATATTGGATTGGCTAACCTTATGTCAGGTCTGTTAGTTAGATAAACCTTCCAACTGTTCCAAACTGAAGGATGTATAGTTGGGACTGAAAGCATCTGCTGCTTTTTTATTCAGCGTTTTGTAAAATATACTATCATCACGTTTTAAAAATAAAATGATTTATTAAACTGAAAGGAGATCACAATAAAAAAATACATGGCTTTGTCTTTTCACAGGGAGCTTCATCCCAGTAGGAAATCCTTTTAGCCGAACTTCATCAGCTGGACTATGCATGGTAAGGAATACCTGCTTTTGCATATATATAAAAAAGAATATAAACATTTAAAAATCCTTCAAAAGTTATCATTGTACATTGTGCTTCCCTTTAAGGATAAAAGGACTGCCTTCTAAAAAAATAATCCTTCATGTAGGCTTTCTGCCTCCTATAGTTGTTCTCTGAAAGCCAAAGAACAAAAGATCCAATATTATCTATGCACAGTATGATTGTAATTCATTAGAATGATGTATACCTGATTTTCTGTCTTCAGTATTTTTTAAGATTCGTAGTTATGGAGAACAAGGCAGAGATGACAGAACTGGAACTCAGATTGGAAGTTAGTTGTGCTGTAAACTGAACAGATAAAGGTTGAAATGAATTTAACTTCTGTTAAATGATATGTTATGTACAGTAACTCACTTGTATAATAATTATACATTGAAATCATTGTGAGTTTTTGTTTACTTTCAACCTTCTTAAACTTATGTGTCTGCAAAATATTTTCCAGGACTGTTGATTAACAGGCTAAAATCAGTGGGTTCACACTTTGGAATTTTGCATCTTTGTGGGAAATTTTGAAGAAGGGAACAATAATTTTGATTGTGATGTCAACTCCCTTGTTCCCATTATCAGAAAATTACAAATACTGCTTTAAGAGTCTTCCTTGGCTTCCAGGGGTCCCACAGACAATTCTATCTTTAGGTTCCTGCACTAAATCTTTGTTGATTCACAAAGAATATTGGCATGATTAACTACATTTTTAGCTTCTAGCTAAATATTTGCTAAAATTCAGTACAGTGGAGCCCCCATTTCCTCTGGGTTCCTGGATCCCCCATAGGCTTGCTATGTACAATGATGTAGGAAAATGACGCCCCTTATATAAATCAAAGCTTGGGATTAAAAAATTCCAGCCATAGATGGTTGACTATGGAAGCAGATTCCATGGATACAGAAGACAAACTATATTTATATGCTTAAATATAAGAATCATCTGCTTCCTATTTACTTCAGAGCTTCCTTTGCTGTCAGCCTCATACACTCATAATTTTCATAATCTAGTTGGGAATTCAAAACATAAGCTGTTTTGGCAGTGGAGTTTCTATCATGCACAACAGGGTCTCTGTTATTTTTTAATTTCTAATTTACTGGCCTTCTCTTCTAATTATGTCCCTGGGTTTATATTTATATGTTGTTTTTTGCCACTTAGTACTGAAACTAGTCTTGATTGATTGATTGATTCTGGCTACATTGGCTTGCAAACACTCCTGAGTGACAATTCTATTCAGGTATCTTGATCCATAATAATTTTGACTAAAGAGGGAAAATGGAGTGGGAAATCCATAATATAGCATTCATTAAGTTGTCTTATTTGATGGGGGGCACATTAGTGATAGAAAACTTCTCCTAACAGTATGTAAATTGACATCCTTTAGAGTTGAAAGTGAAGTGTTTCTGATTAAAGAAGAATTGATCAAATAGTTTTGGAGTGTGCCTGAATACATCTTAGCAGTTGAATTATTTTACCTACTTTTCCATTCATCCTTAAAAAAAAAACCCTATAGACTTTGTCATAGCAGCTGTGTTTGCATTTCTTTTTTGTGTTTGTACATTGCAGGACTCACTAAAGTGCAGCCTGGCACAGCTTTTCCTCTAGACAGATTATAGATTCCCATGCTCATTAAATGCTTGAGGACTGTAATCAAATGAGGATCATAGTCATCTGAAAACTCAGGAAGGCAACCATGCTAGTAATGGTATAATTTAATGATCGAGGCTCCATAAAGACCAAGGCATAACAGTGGTTCTCTTATTTCTTAAATTTTAACTTTTAAACTTCTAGTACACCTGTGTTTTTTTCCTTCTCAGTTAGGCTCTAGATAGTTTGTTTAGTGCTTAGACCATAGGTCTTTCACAAATAGGACAGACAAATAAATGTATAAAAACCAGGTTATAAAATGCAATACAAAATACACTATTAAAATACTATTTAAATCATTAGAATCATTAAATTGCTACATAAATTGATAGCGAGATACACCCTTAAAATACTGCATCTATCTATATATCTAGTTAGGTTGTATCAATCTTTTATCCATGCTTCAAATTCTAATTAGTGGATGAATTCCAGTTGTAGTATGGGGACTTGTCCATTGATATGATCTCACTTGATCTTCTGTATCTGCCATCATCTACATTTGATTGATTCTTATTTGATTATTTGATTATTGTATGTATATGATGTATATGTATATGATGCATATGACTTACAAACAGGAAACAAAGTGAACTACAACCCAGTAACAAGATTAAACAAAATTGAAATATCATTTTAAAACCACCAATTAAAATGTACAATGGTTTGTTTTTTTTAATGTACAAAAGTTAAAACGAGAGTATCCCTCACACATTACCTTAAGAAGGCACCCTGCAAACTATTAGTCGTGTTTGCCTGGTGGGGAAAGAAGAGCATGAGAGTAATTGCGGCCTCACCATAGCCTCCTTTAGGTACAATGGAAAGCTTCATGACTCTCATTACTCATGTAGCCAGTTCATCTTTCACTGTTTTTGGAAGCCAGAAAGGTCAAGGATCCTGTACACATGTGGTGGCTCTTGCCTCTCCAAGGGTTTTGTCCTGTCAGGCTGCACAAATGAAACATATTAAGTAATGCACAACAAACAGGTGCCAAAATTACTACTGGAGCTATATCAATCACAGCATCCAAGTCAGAACACATCTAAGCTATTTTGTCTGTAAAGTATCTTCTTCACATAGTACTTTTAACTGGAATACATTACCCCCAAATTACTCTGCAAGATTGAGGACCTTTTTTTAGCATTGGCAGAGATGGTGCTAAGTAAAGTACAGGCAAAAGAGAATTAGAAAATATTGCCCCCCCCCCCCTCAGCTTTGCAACATTGAAAGTACTCTGAACTGAATTCTGTTTAAGAAATGCTTGACCCAACAGAAGAGAAGCTGATTTCAACACACTATTTTTCTGTTGCAGAACAAGAGTGGACATCTCAGGCTGCATCTACTCTGTAGAATTAATGCAATTTGACATCACTTTAATGGTCAACACTCAATGCTGGGGATGTTGGGAGTTGTAATTTGGTAAGGCATCAGAGCACCCTTATAGATAAGCCTAAAATATTTTAAATCTACATCTTCAGGATTCCACAGCATTGAATTATGGCAATTAAAGTGATGTAAAACTGTGTTTATACACCCTCAGTCCTTTGTGCAGTTGCAAAGAGTGTTTGAATAAATTAAAGTACTATTCCAGAAGCACTTTCATTTACTTTGCAAATTATTTTGCTATACAGATATGTTTATTGGTTTTAATATGGCTTTGTGATTATGGCTCTGGTGGGCCATTCTCCCAAAAGGAGGTGGGATATAAACAAAACAATACAAACAAATTGCATGCCACTCAAGGTATAGTTAGTAGAAGGATGGGAGAAAGTGAAGTAGTAGTTGTAGTAATATCAGCCATGATAATGTAATAGTTAAAGCAACAATGAAAATACGTGGTTTGGTAATGGCACAGTGACAGACAGGAAGGTGCTCCAAAAGGTCACCTCTTCTGCACATTAGCTGCCCTCTCCCTTTTTTGGATTAACTTTATAGGTCCCACAGCTCAGAGCATTCTTGGGAATCCATCTCACCCGGCATATTCTTTTTTTGAATTACTGTATATACTCGAGTAGAAGCCTAGTTTTTCGGTTTTTTTTTTAAGCTGAAAAAGTCTCCCTCAGCTTATACCCGAGTCAAGGTTTTTTATTATTTCACTCTATTATTATTATTATTATTATTATTATTATTACATTAATCATTTTACTCCTATTATTATTACATTTATTATTTTATTCTTTATTATTGTTATTATTACATTTATTATTTTACTCTATTATTACTGTTATTATTACATTTCCATTATTTTACTCTATTATTATTGGAAGGATATGTAAACACATTTACACTGAAGAAGGTTAGAATAATGCTTTAATCAGAGGACAGTCTTATCTTAACTTACAGTTTTATTCAAAAACATTTAACCTACTGATGCCTCAATTAATGCAATGTTACTGGTATCTATTTTTATTTTGGAATTTACCCGTAGCTGCTGCACCCCCCCCCCCCCCTCGGCTTATACTCGAGTCAATCCGTTTTCCCAGTTTTTTGTGGAAAAATTAGGTGTCTCGGCTTATATTCGGGTTGGCTTATACTCGAGTATATACGGTATTGCCATCTGGCAGACAGTACAGAGTGACAAAGACAAGGACAAATAAACTGATAGATCGTTTTTATCCTAGAGCTGTGGCTATGTTGAACTTCAAGATTTTGCACTGATGTGGCATTGGGGGTTGTGTAGTGGTGGTTGGAGTGTAGAGGGATGGGTGTGTTGTTTTGTGATATGTGCTGGGGAAGGCATTTGATTTCATTGTGAAATAGCAAAATGACAATGAAGTTGTCATAGTTTAAATAATTTCAACACTTTTTAAGACCACTAATATTTGAGCATATATCTTAACATGATATTTATTCCTCATTTTACATCAGTGAAGGGGGACACACACATATTTAAACTGGCCCGTTATTATCTCCATTCACAATTTGCTTTCAGAATTATTTTAGCATAAGGCTTGTAAATCAAAATATTAGTTATACAACTGCAGTAAAAGCCATGTGCTGCAGCAGCAGTATATAAAGTGCCATCCCAGTGAAAGACATGAGAAGACATTTCTCTTTGCAGTGTCAGGCAGTCACAATCCTAACATGCATTTGTGTAGATGTCTCTTTCTGACAGCACTGATGTATCTTTCTGCCAAACTGCAGCATGGAATTTATATAAATTATCCCATGGGGTACTTCTCCATAATGTGGTGGACTATTTATGTGAAATCTTATACAATTCAAAAAGATTGATTAAAACTGACATAACATCGAGATTGTGTTGCTGGACTTGGGCTGTAAAATTGAAGTGATGTAAATGTGGGGGAGCCAGTAACATAAGGAATAGGCCCAAAGTGCCTGTGACTGCCAGAGGTTGCAGCTGAGCACTGAGTGCCTAGTAAGAGTCATTCCGTTCTCTGCTTGGCGCTTGGCTGCAATCCTTGGCAGTCTGCAGGCCACACACACACACACTGTAAAAGAGAGTCTCTTTCCAGGTTACTGTGTGTTGAAAAGTACAGGGGGGGGGGGGGGGTTGCTAACCATTTAAAAAGGTAATGGAGTCTGAAAAAGAGCCAAGGACTGCAAAAACAGCACCAGTGAGCCACAGACTGCATTTTGCTTATCCAGATTCAGAGACAGGAGTTTGTCCCACCAATCCTAACAACTCAAATGAATGCTGGAGAGAGCCTGAGAATTAATGAAATGGTGAGACCCTCTAGCCCTAAAACTGAGGGAAAGTGGAGCGTGGGATGCCCACCCATTGCCACCAATGGGATGAAAATCAGGTGACCAAATGGTTACCATTCCCACTTTCCTTTTGTTTCGTTGATATACCAGAGGGGGCGTACCGTTTCATGCCATCCTAATGGACAGGACAAAACGGAATAACTTTTTAGATACTTAATCCTTAAATATGGCCAAACTCCTATGACTCCCAAAAGCATTAAGGAGTTATGGACACGTTATTAATTATGCCAAAAAATGTAACTGCATTATTTCTCAAAAGGAGTGAGATTTATATAGTCTTATTACACACAAACATTGTTTCACAGGTAATATTGTTTGTGATGCATTACTTACAAGTTACAGCATAGTCAAGGGGCCGGTATTTGTGTTATCTGTTTATTTCGTGTTTTGTCAGTAATATAATAGAATACTTCCTCAAAAATGAACAACACTAATGAGAACCTTTAAAACATAACAAGCAACAACTTCTAAACTCTGGAAGACAAGACAAGCTTCTTTGCAGCAGCTGCTCTGTATGGCAGCCATACTATTTGTTCACTCTATTGATTTGCCCTGTTCTGTGAAAGATTTCCTGGAAGTTGCAGATATCACCATGGAACTACCCATATGGCAGAGCTTTACATGATAGTTGCTGAATATAAGAGGAATAAAAGAAACTGCTTTATACTGATTCAGCCTCCTGCCCGTCTAGCTCAGCATCATACCTCTTTCCAGGAAAAGCCGACTTTCCCATATTGAGGATAGACCTTGGCTGCTTCCAGCTGTAAAAATGGGATTAAGGTCGATCTAGAATTTTCAACAGAGAAATGTATAATTGGACAATGTATTATTTTTGCTACTACCACTTCCCCCAGTGATCCTGTTTCCTTTCTCTCTTTTTTGTATATTGCTAAGGATGTTTCCTCAGTGTGTTTACGTTTGTGTTTATGTATATTTATTAATGTAAAATGTATGCCTGTTTTGTATGAATATTTCAGTCTTGAGCTGCAAGTATTATGTTGTCCAGAAATTCACTCATCTCTGATTTCACTGCAAGCCTCTTTGAGCATATTATTACCAAGGGAAAGCACCATGCCTATAAATGAATGGTCAAGTTGAAGTCAGCCCTGTGTATTATATTTCAGACTTGCAAAGCAGAGTTCAGGTTTATGCAAGATTCCTCTGAAGGAATCTCTAGAACAATGAACTTTATTATAGTGTAGTATTTATGTACATTTTAAAGAAGGGAGAATGGTTCTCTCAAAATGCTGTCTGCTAGGTAAGCTTTGTGAGGAATAACCTACAGGCCCCACATTTTCTGAATTGTTTGTACATATTTTCTCTAGGTAGAGACTTTTGAATTCACATTTTCATAAAACCACAGTAGAGTATCTGTGAGATTTCAAAATATCCTAGGGCATCTTGAAGTTTTTAATCTGTTATTTCCTAACGCTTACCTCAACTCAAGGAAGCTTCAAGGGGCTTTTTGGAAAGCTTGTAAATATCTTTTTTTAAAACAAAATCATTAGGAGAATAGGAATAATAATCATCATCATGAGTCATAACTAAGTAACAAGAGCCACTCCTTCCCTTCCGGTAAAACTCACTACCTCCATAGTGCTGCTGCCCTACAAACCCTCATTTCAGGAAAAGAAAAACAAAGAATAGGTTTAGACCTGCCCTCTCTGTGTGGCAACACAGTACTAAAAAGTGATAGTAAATCATAGTTAAATCCACTGGATTACTGGTTTAAAAGATTAAATTAGGCCAGTAGGGCCAGATTATTGTGCATGGACTTGGATCGCTTTTTAAAAATTAGCGACAGGGAGTTTAACAGAAAAAGAGCAAAACTGTGAGGTGCATAAAGATCTAACTTTAGTAGGATTTTATTCCAAATTCTCAGGATTTCACTGTCTGTGTCTACTACAAAGTAGCCAGATCTTGGTCAAAACTAGGTAAATTCAGCTAGTCGAATAAATTCGACTAGTAGCGTCCCTTTACCTTATCCTTTTAATGTAATGGGAACTAACAAGTATTATATTGATTGCACTCCATGCAGTCATGCCGGCGACATGACTTTGGAGGCATCTATGGACAACACCAGCTCTTCGGTTTAGAAATGAGCACCACCCCCAAAGTTGGACACGACTAGACTTTATGTCAAGGGGAAACCTTTACCTTTACTTTTATATTGATTGATAACACTTGCAATCGGAATTTGGAAATAACTAGTTAAATCTGACTAGTTCTTTTACCCTTTTCTCCAACAGATCTTAACAAATATATTTGCTGGTTAACAGTACTCTTTATTCTTGTGGCACTATGAATGCAAGGCTTTATCCAGTTATGCATTGGAGGAAGGAGACTCAAGAGAAAAATAATGGTTGAAAATGAAAGGGATTGCCCTTAGGAGCCCTGCTGAATGCATGCAGAATACTCAATTTAGCATTGATCTTTGAAGCCTATGTTTCTTGAGACTAAATGAACCAGGAGTTAAAGAATGCAATTCTTCAGTAGTGGAGCACTAGTCTAGGCAAGCAAGTGTTCTGGATATGCCCAGAATCACTCAAAGTTTTATAACTTAATAATTCTGCTCCCATGGTAAATTCAGCTCCCATGATCTATCAATTCATCTGTGTGATTATTTGTTGCTGCACCCCAATATTGCAATGGCCTAACATCTTGTGATTGAATTGAATACATGATTCCTCTTTCTTACTTGAAAATTAAATACCCAACAGTGTTTGAATTGAAAATGAATACCTTAGATGTTGGTCGAAGGGGGTAACAAAGAGGAATAATTAGAAAGGATGACAAATTGCAAAAAAACAAACAAACAAAAAAACACCCACACCTTTTAGTAATGGCTCAGTCAAATGTCTACCCCTTTCACTACATTTAGTGCATTCTGACAAATTCCACTGTGAAAAAACATTATTTTAAAGGACTCTTATAGATGTGGTTTAACATTGTAGGGAATGAAGAACAGCAGGTTTCCCATTGTCCATATGACCAGGTTAAAATTACAATGAAGTCATTACATCCTTAGGCCACCTGCCCATGGGCTGTTAGCTACTCTCTTCAGTTTGTGATAACTTACAGCTAAATTTGTTGATACTGAATGATAGCATCCACTACTTATTTTTTATTTTATCTTTGCTGGATCATTACTTGTATGATCAAACACATAAAAATCTTGCAGAATATATTCTGATAGTGTTAAATACTTTCTTACAGAATGAAGAGTTTCCAACTGCAGCTTGTGGCAAAGGAGACAATGGTTCCACTCCTGTCCAAGAAACAGTATGTACTGTGCAAAATTTTAATCTGTGTTCTCTTGTCTATTGATATTAGTTGTTTAGCTTAAAGATTATAATTAATTTTTAAGTGACCTTATGTTCTCACCACAACTTTTTGAAATGTAGTAGCTTTAACTATTTCAGAAGTAATGTCAAGCCAGGATTTAAGGTTCCATAAGTGTCAGCAAAAACTTTCAGCAGGCAACATCTGAATTACATTGGCAAGAATTGTATATGCTATACATTTTCTTGTGAACGTGACAGGAGTTAAGGCAACATATGCAGATTTTTCCATTTGTAACATCACACATTGAAAACCCTTGTAAAGGACCAAAATATTTTTCACATTCCAAGTTTTTATTGCAAAAAAATAATCAGTTGTCATACAAAATTACTGGGCAAAACCCCATGTACATTTTTTCAGAAAAGTCTAATACATTTCATATAAGTTATCATAAGAGGAAGCAAGGTTGGTTGTATTAATCTTAACAAAAATCTGTGTTGGCTAGAACTGCAGAACAACATAATTTGGAAGGCAATATTTTCCCACTCTTGCATTTGATGAAGTTACCCTTCTTTAGAAAAATGAGTGAAAACGATTAAGCAAAAACCTTTCTTTCAGTATATGTTTTTGTCATATGTCTCCAATTGAGGGGCATAGTCAAAGAGAATGCAAAATAAGAGCATTGGTTTCTATTTAAGAATTTTGCCCCTCCAAGTGAAATTTTTCTTCACTCTACAAATTTCCAGCATTTCAAAAAGTAAGGCACATTTCAAAGAGTAAATCATTAACAACTCTAATTCTTACATTTGCTGTGTTTGCATTGTCGTAATCACTTTGACTATTTTTTTCCTATGGATGGCTAAACTCTGTTTCTAGATGTGCAACTGCAGAATTAAGTGACTGCAATGCTAGAAATTTGTAGAGTGAAGGAAATCTCATGGGGGGAGCAATCTTATAGGGGAGCAATGGCCTCGTTTTGCCATCTCTCCATGCAGACAAACTCTGAAATGAAGTAGGCTCCTGAACACAATTCTAGGAAAGTTAGAATTCTAAGAAAGAAAATGCATCAAACTTTATTTGCATATAAAACTAACAGCTGCTGGTGCTCTTGTTGTTTTTGAAGCTAATCTTGGTGCCTTTGAATGCTCTTAACCCTTTCTGGCATCCCACAGGCCTTTTATCTTGCCTCTCCTGCTGCGTTCCCACCAGCCCCAAAACCTGAGGCAGCCTCAAGCTTTCACCCAAGTGGAGCTTTGGTTACAGCAGCATTTCTATTAGAGGAAGTGAACGCTGGCCTTTTGTCTCTGTGGTACAGTAGTGATAAAGCTGTGGTGGTCTTATCTCTCTTTTAGGTAGTGGCTCTTTACAACTACACAGCGCATCGATCAGATGAACTAACCATCCACTGTAGGGACATTATCCGAGTGTTATACAAAGATAATGACAACTGGTGGTTTGGAAGCCTGGCAAATGGTCAGCAAGGCTATTTTCCTGCCAATTATGTGGTTGGCGAAAGTATGTATAATGCTTTTTTCTGTTGTGTTGTACCTGTGAAGCCTTAACTGTATTTGTATGGCCAGTTCAAATGTTATACATATATCAAAATAAGTGAAGTAGGACTAAATATGAGAACAAACATATTGATTGCTAAAATTTGTATACTACATGCTTATTTGGGTAGCAGCCTTCCAAGGCTTCAACGCAGAGGGTTCCCAGCCTTGTTCTGTGTGATCTTTTATCTGAAAATGCTGAGGATTCAAGCTGTTCATTCAGAGAAAACTCAGAGAATTGCTGAGAAATTCAAGACCATTTTATTTAAAATAAAATTCAGAAATATCAAGCATCATCTGCAGAAGCATATCCCCTTTAATCTCAACATAGGAGAAAATATGACTTCTGCTGCAATGCATGCCCATTATCTAAGAACAAAGAAAGCATGTTTCTTTTTTCATAAGTAGTGGTTTATTTACATGCAAACTGATGAACAGTTAGTCAACTAAAATAAATTAATGCATCAAAACAAATACAATTGAGCATTTAAAAAACAAAAACAGTGGCCAGTATAAAATGCAGGTGAACACTAGTGAATCCTTATAGTAAAAAAAACCCTGTGAAACAATTGAAAAATTGGTAATTTCAAATGAGCAACACTAATTTAAATCTATGACTGCCTGTATAAAAGCTTTGCCATTTTCTTGCCTATTTTTATTTATACCTCATTTTTTCTCTCTAAAAAAGAGACCCAAAGCAGCTTAGAGTAAAACCAATATACAATTTAAAACCAAAAATATATACAAACATTAAAATAGAATTAAATATTAAAGGTAATAAAAACCCTTAAAACATATTAAAATATATTCGTAGCTTTTCTTTTCAGCTATTCTACCCATAGATAGTTCTGTTATCTTGCTTACATGCCATAAAGTGGCTATTTGTCATGTAAAATGTTAGGTAATTTGGGCAAAAATAATCAGGGTTTCTGTAACAATAAATATCTGTAAATGTAGGTCTTTTTAAAAACTTCTTGGAACTTATATGACTTCCAGGTTTTTTTTTAATCAAGGTAATGGTCTACTTTAGTTGTTCTGGTGCAAGTGAAGTGTAGTCATCTCTTTGTATCAAGTGTGAGGCAACACATTGGAACAAGTGTGGTAAATCTGTCACTGTCTCAAGTCAGCACAATCCCTATAAGAATAAGAATGTGTTTCCTTTTGCGAAGCCTTCCTACTAGTAATCACTGTGAACTGGTCCAACTCATGTTAGGGCTAGTCTCCACACCAGAGGGCACTCTGTACAAAAGTCTATCTATGACATTTGCTTCCAGTTAATGCTGTTCATGTACCTCTATATCTCATGTGATGAGAACCTTAACAGTTTTAAGGGAGGCATATGTCTTAAACATGAAAGCAGCAACTGAGAGAAAAGGCAGACGACACCGCATTTTTCTCTGTATTTTGGAAGTGTCCATTTCAGTTTAATGTATTTACATATTAAGACATTTCTATATTTGAAAGATTGTAAGATCATTTGCAGTATTTAAACCCACAAAACAATAAAATGTGATAATGAGGCGATAATAATTTCACTGAAATCACCAAATTCTTGTTTTATGTCACAGTACTGATTATGGGAATACATGTAAAGACTTTGTAGTTTTTTTTTCTCTATATCATATGCAGAAGTCCTTGGGTTGGTACAAAATCAATAGCACTGAGTTGTAGCAATGCATATATAGAGTAGCATTAAAATCTGCCAATCTAGGCCATGGAGGAACTGACCCAAGAATGCTGTGTATTTAATTAGATGGTCCATTGAATGCCCTTTTAAGCTACAGTGCTTAATAAGTTCTGTTTTAATTTCAGCACAATATGAGGAACAACTTTCTCCAGGATTAGCAGGAGATTCAACTCCGCTTCTATTTAGTGAATTGGCAGAAGGCACATCACCAGCCGTGCCTGAGGTACTAATTTGGGAAGAAGGGTATATGCCATACTTATGCAAGATTGGATTGCTTGTGGTAATAGATTAATTGCCAGGTGCTTCCAGCACAAGGTAATTTTAATGTGTGGACTTGCTTGGATTTAGCCATTCTCAAAGAGTATAAACCCAGAGGTTATTATGCCAGCAAAATCTGCTGGGAAATATTTCTTATGAAATTAACTGAGATAATACTATTGTTACAAATTAGGTGGCCTGATTGTTCAGCAAATATAGAATCTTAGAAACATAGAGGTTCCCATGGACCATTGAATCCAGTCCCAGCTCCACCCAGGATCTCCAGCTGAAGCAGCTCTCTCACACAACCAGAGAAGGAGACCACACCAACTCTACAACCAGTTGGTTGCTGAACTGCTTTCTGTCAAAAAAAAAAAATAGTCCATAACGACAAATAAAATGAAAGCTGAAATGGTTAATTTTATTGCAAACTAGTTTATTACCCATATTTATTATTCATATCTCGTGGTAAAGACAGCGTTACAGTGGGTGTCCTGTGTTTTGTAGACACAGGAAAAGTCCTGAGCCCTCTTACAGGATAATTCATTCTTCTGGACAGAACTCTGCCCATTGGAAGTAAAAAAATACTGTGGGGAACTGTGTGTTGTGACCTAAGAAACAAACTTTGTGCAATCTTTTACTAATTTGGTTACACTATCAAATGTAATTAGGCTATTCATCCCATGTCCCCAGATGTGTTTGACAAGAAAGCATAGCATAATAGGAAAACCCAATTGTCTAGGTTGCTGCAAAAGGGATAAAGGCACAATGCAATGATAGCTTTAGTTTTGCAAGTTGAACATGGTTGCCTGTCCAAAACTATATTCAATCGGCTGTTGTGCTTATTAAAAATGGAAATGCAACTACAAAAGTCCATTGTTTTCTTCTCAAAACATTGTGCTTTACCCCATGAAATCTAATATCTGGTAAGTGCACGTGAAGCTCCCTTTTCCACACGTATGCTCATTAATATCAAGAAAGCAATTCTGAGAGCCAGATTAGACATAAAGCCTTTTGAAAAGTGGCAATGGATGTGTAAAGTTTTCAAATTATGCTGCAGTTTGCAGCGTTAGCAACCTCTGGGTCTTTGTGTGTGTGTGTGTGTGTGTGTGTGAGAGAGAGAGAGAGAGAGAGAGAGAGAGAGAGAGAATGTGTAAGAAGGGGAAGATTTATCTCTTTTGCTCCTATGTATGTTACAAGGAAAGCCTCAAACACTCCACCCGAATCCATTCATGATCCTGAGATAGTTCAGACTTCTTTCAGCTTCTCAATACATAGCAAAAACATGTATTAATTAAATTCAGACAATGGATACCAAGTATAGTTTGACTCTCAGTGCACATTTCTTTGAACCCACAACAAATGAATGACAGTTATTGCTCCCACCATGAAGAAGATGTTGGCTGCTTTTTAGGTGAGACAGAAAATCTGGTATATCAGGAGCCCCATCTGGTCAAACAGTGGGCTCCCATATAGTCAGGGAAATTGGTACGACCCTTTCTCCCTCTTGTAGTGTAATACCATGGTATTGGCAGAGCAGGAAAAGTTAATCATCCAGGTCAACCCTGTGAACAAAGAGATGAAAAGACTTTGAGAGACTGAACACACCTGAAATGCACCTGAGAAAGCATAGCAACAACAAAAGGAAAAGGTAGTTTTGGACTTAGCAAGAGACAAATCTTTTCCTCCCAGAATAAGCCAGCCAGCACTTAGACTAGCCCGTTATACCTTGTGTATATCATTTAGAGAGTACTTTGGGTTTATCATATTAGATGAGTGGCAGCTTTACTTAACTAAGCATGTTGTTTGCTTACACCTTAGCCCAACTATTCGTTTTTACTCTTTATTCCCCAATTTTAAGAACAAAGAACATGAATCTCTGGATTGGGGAATGGAACATTTGGGGCGGGGGGAAGAGAGACATCAATGCTTCACTCAAGGTAGCTTACAACATATAAAATTATTGTAAAAAAATCACAGCAATATAGTCACACATTCACTGACCATATAGTCACCTTACCTACAAATAGTGGTTATTGAACAATAATATTTTTAGGTCACACTGCATTAGTCTTCAACAACTGCAGTGAACATCAGCCAGTCTATGAGATGGAAAATCAATATTTTATTTGAGTAATCAGAACTGAAATGAACACATTTTTTTTTTAAAAAAAGATGTTTCTTTGTGTGACTGCATGTAAAAGTTAACTGATAATTTCTGTATCAATAAAAAGTACACTAAACCACATCAAAGAACATATATAGTAGACAATATCAGATGCTGCCTGAATTGTCAGTGAAACTCAGTAGAGAGCATTTTATTTTTCTCATGATCATCCAGGGGTTATCATATGCTTAAACGTCAGCATAGAAGTGCGGCATTCTGACCATATTTTGAAGAATTTCACGTGTCCTGAAGGGGTTTGGTACTTATAACTGCTACCCCACCTCCGCACCACATGCCAAGGTTAGGGGCATTCTGAAACCTGGGGGAGTTTTGAAACCTGGAGGAGGTTTTCAAGCAGTTGTGGTGTCACATGAGAAGCTCCTGTTTGAGAAGAACACATAAATTCAAGATTTTTTTTCCAGTATTTATTTTCTGTTGACTGCATGTAATAATAATAATAATAATAATAATAATAATAATAATAATAATTTGTTTTAAAGAAGAATAGCAATAAAACCATACAAAAATTTTAACAATGCTTTTTTAAAAAGGAACAGAAAAGCAAAGCAGATCAGGGAACAATCATAAACTTGCCCCTATTCAAACTGAGGCACAGGGGTGTCAGACTCATTTTTACTAAGGAGCACATCAGCTTTATGGTTGCCTTTAAAGGGCCATTTGTAATTGTAAAATTGTACGAATGTTACTATGTTGACCTGATATTGAACACCTTGTGAGCCACTTAAAATGGCATGAAGGCTGGATTTGGCCCACGGGCCTTTTGTTTGACACGTGCACAATAGGGCATGGCAGAAATGCACTAACGCCAATGAAGAAGAGAACCTGCCAGCACTTGGGCACAGAAAAGGTCTACAGGCATAGATATACTTCTAGTGGTATTCCTGTCAGTGGTAAGGTAAAAATTGGGGCTTTCCATGGGCATACTGGGAATAGTCATAACTTCACAGGATTAAATATCCTCATCAGATCCACAGAATAAGCTAAAACTAAAGCAGCCTTGGAACTGGAATTAATTCCTATCTCACTGTGAACACCAAAAACACCAGCATGAAAAGAAATGTCAGTCTCTTGCTCTGGCCACATTCAGTTGGCGGGACTATGACTGCAGCAAGTTCTTTCTTGCCAGGTTATGTGGGATCACTTTGTTATAGATAATCTTATGCGGAAGTCAGAACAAATGTTTTGTTTTATACCTATGTAATATCAAGCAAATGAGATGAGACCTGCTGCATCCTCTCACCTCTGTTTCTTGCAGCAGTGTGGTCCAGAGTAGAACTTCAGAAGATTTGTATCAGTCTAAATATAGTGAGCAAACTAGTAAACTTTTTTATTCTTTTGATAATTTCCTGAGGGATATGTAACAAAGAAATTTGTTCTATACATTGGATGGATTTACCTACCATTTTTGCCATGGCATATAATTAATATTGTTTAGTATTCAGTGATTTTCTCTCAAAATAAAGTTATTAATCACAATTACATTGGCCAAAATATATGAAAAATACAGGTAAGATAATCCTTGCTTAAGACTCACTGAAGTATGGGTTGATAATTCTGTGTGTGTGTTTCTTAAACACACCTGAACACTTCAAGGGTTTTTTAAAGCTGTGAAACTGTTTCCTCCCTTTTAACCGCATACAATGAGAATTTCATGGGTGACAAATCTTCTATATGAAGTGAGGTATATTCTGTCCTCATTCAGGAAGCCCGTGGGTTTTTCATTAAACACGTGTTGACCCCATTTTATTTCTCTTTGCCCTGCTTTCCCCTATAATGATTAAAGTTTTCCTCTTTTTGCAGATGTCAGCAGTCATCAGCCAGTCAGGAGACCAAAGATTTATTTCAGAGAATGACACAGACTACTTGACCAGACAGTAAGCATCCAGTTTCCTTAAGCAGTCTGGTTAATTCCATTGCTTCCATGGAGCTGAAATTTTTTGTGTACATGTTGTATGTGCATGGGTGCTCCTTCATGTCACCTGTTGACTTATGGCAACCTCATGGATTTCAAAGAGTTTTCTTAGGCAAGAAATTTTATAGAGTTTTCTTGCACAAGGAATATTCAGAAGTGGTTTTGCCAGTTCCTTTTTCCAAAAAATAGCCTACAATACCTTGTATTTGTTTGCAGTTCCCCATCCAACAACCTGCTTTGTTTCCAAGATCAGATGGGATCTGATGCCTTTAAGGTATTTTATAAACTGATATTGGTTATCTAGTTCCTGGTTACACTGTCTTCAAACTATTTCAGTGTGTTTTCCGTGGAACTGCCCTTGAAAGAATCTGGAAACTTCAATTGGTGCAAACTGTAGAAACTAAGTTGCTAATGAAGTGCACAGAACTGTCAGCAGTGACCAACAAATACATCAAGCACAAATCCACCTTTGATTTTGCCACCATTCTTCCTGCAGTTGCTGAATTGAATGGAATCTGCCACTGCTGGATGGGGGCAAATCCACCTTTGATTTTTCTACCACTTTCCCCATAGCTTTTCCTAGTTGAACTTGGAGCATCTGCAAGAGGAGAATTTGTTAAATTACATCAGTATTGAGGTGTCTGCATTAATTGCCATTGGTTTTCAGCGTTCTGTTACAAGTGTTGTTTCTAAAATCAAAATCTGGGAATGGCATAGTTCCCACCTGTTCTGAGAGACTACTGTCTCCAGGTACTGCTGCTCAGTTATTAGCACAGGCAGGAGAAGGCCTTTCAATTACATTCTGAATTTCAGAGCTCTTCTTGTTGGACACAGACCTTTTCAGTTGCCAGGTCTGGAACACATTTTGTCTGGATTTCATATAGATCATCTGCATTTAAGAAGAGAGTCAGGCCCCTTCTACATTGCCATATAAAATCTAGATTATCTGCTTTGAACTGGATTATATAGCCGTGTAGACTCATATAACTCAGTTCAAAGAAGATGATGGTGATTATCCGATTTGATAATCTGGATTATATAGCAGTGTAGAAGGGGCCTCAGTTCACATATTGTCTCCTTTAAATTTTGTTTTATTTTATTTTTCCTTTTGTTTTATGCTTTTACCTGTTTTTTTCAACTTCCCTACATTGGTAGGTTTCAGAAAGAGATTATACAAATATCATCACTAAATACTTGAATAGTTCAGGGAATGTTTAATAGAAAGATAAAACACAAACATTCTGTTATACACAATAAATAGAGTATTTTGAAGTTTTACAGTCATCTGTTCAGCAGATACCTTATTTACAATCAAAGTAATATTTCTTATAACGAAGGTTCCAAGTCATGAGTTTAAGACAAACAGAATTAGGATCAGTGGTAGAAGAATATAGCCAAGAATATTCCATCCAAGGATGATTTTTAAAAAAACTAGGTAAAAATGATAAGGGACAAAAGCTTTGTGAACTGGTAATCAGTAAGTATACATCATCCAATCGATTACAAATCTATTTCTTAAAGTGACCAATGATTCTGTGTTATCCACTTACTTGGAAAATGCAAAGGAGATGCAGTTCTTAAGTGCTTAAAGAGCAAGATGGAATATATCTACACTGAATAGTTGAAGCAGTTTGGAACCATGTCAGTCATGACTTCATGTTTTAGAATCTTGGGAACTTTAGTCTGGTGATAGAATTATTTATCTTCCCCAAATAGCAGGCATTCTAAGTCTTTCCTCACTAAACTACAAATCCCAGTACTCCAAATTCTGGAACAAAGATGGTTCAAGTGATATTAGACTGTTATAACTGTGTACACAGTGTAAATATACTTTAAGTTGCACTATCTATTAGAAATGTGTGATCCATTAAAAACAGTTCAAAGGTCATTACAGATCTGGAGAGGGACTGTTTCTAAAGTATTTCTAAAGTATAGTTCGTGAAAAATTTGGTTACTGTAATAAGAGTAATGAAATTTCTTTACTATTTCATTCAAGTAATTGTGTATAAATTACTAGAATTGGGGAAACTGCAAGGACTCCTTCCTTCCTCAGTTTAAAAGATATTGGGGTGAAACTTGCTGCAATGGTAGAACACATTTACCACTGTTAGCCCATCAAATTTCAGAAAGTTTCTCTGATTCACTGATTTTTGGGAAATTTTCAAAATTTCTATACATTTTCATGGAATCCTGGAGTTGGAGGGGATCCCCAAGAGCCATCTAGCCCAACCTCTTTCTTCCAGACAGAAGGGCACCATCAAACTCTACTGACAGATGGCCATGCACTCTCTAAACTAATTAATATGCTTCCCCTATAGTATGGGAACCATCCATTTAGGAATTTCTTCCCAGTCCATCACAGAGATTTGCTTACTAGAAGTATCCATCAGTCCTCCTTGTTGCAGATTCAAGCATTCACTGGAACTTTCACTAACTACTGTTAGGGAGGGAAAAATCTTGCTTTCTGCTACCCTGATTGGTGCTTTCTGATGCTGATGCATTCTGGGAAATGTAATTTAGGACAGGGCTTTTTGAATTCTCTGGCATAGAGCATCTCCCCAAACTACATTTCCCAGAGTTCTGTGCTGTTCCAAGCAAACATTGCTCCCTCTTTTCCTCGCTCCTAAAGACAAGACTCAATTAATTTAGAGAAAAGGCAACACAAGGCACTAAGGCAGCCTTTTTGGCTTGGCTTTGCTTCCTTGTGCTGAAAAGGAAATTGATTTTGGCAACCTTCTGAGATTTACAAAAGGTAAGTTTTGATTCTTAAAGTTTTGGCACGGGCCATGCCCACATGTCGAATATTGCCTAGTAAGTACAAAATTTAATGAATTTGATCCTAATTATGAGGCAAACAAAGAAAATGCACACCTCTACTATTTGTAATGAGCATGTCTGCTACAGGAGTTTTGACAGGCATGCAGAGTTGCATTTATGGAATCCATATCTTCCACTGAAAATCTAAAAATACTTATCTTATGCATCTGCTCCAAAATATCCTTTCTGAAAGCACTTCAAACACCATTTTCTTGTTCTTTCATCATTGGTATGTCCCAGAATGAGATCATGTAACCTACAAAAGTTGAATGTAAAAGCCATTATTTTGGAAAGAATGGAAAAGAAGCCCAGTCCACATGGCTATAGGCTAAGAAAAATAATATTTAACCTGTTTTTATCATAGAGGTGCAAGGAGGAAAACAAAGAAGAAAGCTATGCATATGGAGGAAAAAGAATACAAGACTAATGTAATTATGCATGATGACTTCTCATCTAATGCTGTTGAGAATGAGTTTAAGAAAAATCTGATGATGAAAAAAAAGAAGAGGTCTGCGAAAAACACAAATGGAAGTGGAACATCTAATGATGCCTTCCAGCTGGATTCTCTCAACACGTAGTATCCATTTGGTTCTTTGGTGTTGTTTGCGAGGATAAAATGCTGTGTGGAAAATATGGTATTAGTGTTTGTTGTGGGATGATTCTCTGACATCACTGAGAACATGAACTATTGTTATACACATAAATTTACCCACAATTATTATCAATTTATCATAGGATTGCTGGCACATAGAGCTAAATAGAAGAATGTGGACTGAATTTTCCACAGAAACTCAAGAGACATTAATGCATCCGTTATAGCATTGGCGTTTTCCCACAGTATAAAGCATGTTGAAATAGCTTGCTATGCAAACTAATGAAACAGGTAACTAATTTGTATTATGCCTGTTCGAGCCAGTGAATCAAAATGTTCTAGGAGTAGATTGTTTTAAAGTTGAAGTAACATTCACAGAGAAATTGGGTTTCTGATGAATATAGGTGTCTTAAAATTGAACAAAAACAATTTAACTTAGATAACTGAACAATTTTATATTTTTTATGAAGAAAAAAAACTAGGTAGGAGTTTGAGTATTTTTAAAAATAAGACCCTTTTCATCTTCCTGCTGCAGAAATATTTAGGATATCGGTGTCTCATTATTTGAATCTACAAATGAGAAATCGCAATAATACAACTGAATTTCTATATAAATTAATTCCAGGAATCACAACTAAACAATACAATATAATACAATAATAGCTTTTGTGTCTTGGTTTTTTAAAATGAAAGCTTTTAGTGTTAATATATTTTATTAATACAGATGTATTAGAGCATGCCTTTTGTAATACAAAAAGGTTTTATAGAGTTCTATTTCTGCTGCTCTCAAAGCAGTTTTGATGAATTTCTTCCCCTTTATTTTGAAGAACTGTTTGACATTGGTATGTGGGTGAGGTATATTTTTATGTAGTATGTTTTATGTTTATCCTCAGGTGTAAGTGTTTTTAAACTATAAAGCATTAAGTTATGAATGATTGATTAATTATTATTTCCGGGAGTTTTATTTAAGATCCCCTTGTTTACATATGTTGACTGTGGGCGTCCATGTTATTTATGCTATCTTAGGAAATTCTGCCCCCTTCCTTTCTAAAGCAATAAATAACATAAAATTAGAAACCTCTTTTTTTAGTAGTCATGGCATTTGATTCCATCTAAAAAAAAGAAGTGAGACTAACTACGTCGACCACTGATCTGCAAAATAACATCCAGATGCAAAGGATTATGTTTCAAATATTATAATTTCATCCTCATAACATTTTCATTAAATGTAGAAATACTTCTGTCTGTATAAAACTCAAGAGTCTCATTTCAAAATCTTGTGCAAATGAGAAAGCATTGTACTAGCCACTCTGGATGTAACACGTAATTTAGTTTCAAGCTGTTTTTAAACTTCAGCAGCTACAAAACACATGCCAGCAAAGTGTACTGCAGCACAAATTAAGGCCTTTTAAAGCACACCAAGACCTAAATCTAAACCATACTGCACGTTGAAATTGGCTCTGAATAATATAAATTGCATTATAGACATCCACCTATGCTGGAGAATTTTGAAAAATTTGGAATGAGAGAGGGGTTGCTGAAAAACCCCAAGAGCATAATTGGGCAGCAGGGGGCAAACACATCTTAAGGGACATAATGAATTACCTCCATTGCTAACTATCACCTTCCCGTTTTTTAACCTCATATACCTCTGAAACATAGTTGCACATCTTGACCATAAATGGGGGAACACATTCTCCGGCAACCACCTTCCATGATCAGTGCAATGACCTCTCTGGCCTCAAACCTGTTCCCAACATGTTATTCTAATTATCCACACAGCAAAACAGGTTTCCCGCAAACCAGTTCCAAACCCTTCGCCACAATATAAGCCAAAAAGCCACATATGGGACCTGTAGCCCAACAGTAGCTTCCTTCAGTCCCTACTGATACTGATCCCTTTTAATCCCTACTGCTACCAAAGGTTAGTCCTTGTTCCAGAATAATCCACAGACTTCCACTTGCCCTGTCCATCTCACAGTGAAAGCCATCCAAGGCTGTTTCATTCCCAAGACCAAGCTGGGACTTAGAATGGAATAGCTCACACCTTGGGTCCCCCAATTTCTTGAATCTTAGACTCCTTGGCCATTGGTTTCTGGAACTTGAAGTCTGATAACATGAGTATTCTCCGTTGGATAACTCTCATTTAGTGAAATGCTGCTGTGCGTATGATATGTATTTTTCAGTACGACAGTTGATTGTAAACATTAAATATTTGTTCACTTAAAGTTTAAAGGACTAAAATTCCATTGTTATACAATATGGAAATAACATTTCTAATTATTCTGCTTAATATTCTAGGATTATAACGTTCACCTGCTGCTATTTGCACTTCTTTTTCTTTTCTTTAAACACAGTCTCTGGTTTTGAAAGTCAGGGACTGAGCATGACATCACGCTACGTATTGGGGAGAGTGGAGAAGTAGCCAAAGTCTTGCTGCTCGCTTGGAAGGCATTGTTAACTATTAATTTGACATTGTGGAGAGTGAAGATAGAAATAACACTTCACATAAACACCATAGAGATGTGGTTGCTGTAATCAAAGGCACAGCGCCTCCTTTTATGCTTGCAAACTGGGGCTCCAATTATGTTCACTGCTCTGAAGCTGAATAGAGCTGCTTTGCCACACTTTCCAAATTGAGAGAGGAGAGGCAGCAGCAGTCTCTTCTAAGGCACTGTTCCAAATAACAATTAAGGGGAGAAATCAGATAAAAGACCAACGTGAAGATTTGTGAAGCTGAAAACATACTCTCCCAAAATGGTGTTGTCGCTATTGTCGTTATGACAAAAGTGGGTTTTATTTGCATTCATCTTTCCTTCCAAGTCATAGGAGTTAGGTTTTTTTTACTGCTTTACATTCTTTAGGTGCAAAATTAATAGCTACCTGACTTTCTTTGTTACATCAAGTACACAGATATGTTTTGAACAAAACAGCATGTAAATTCAGTGCCAAATGTAGACAGTAATATTGTCTTAATATGACTCTTTTCTCTAAAAACAAGAAAATGTTAGTACACATAACAAAAACTAGCTCATATCATTGTTCCTGCCCTTTTCAGATATTAAGCTGACAAACTAAAAAAAACTTTTCAAAGAAAAAAAATGCATTCCCAGAAACAACTACAGGTGGTGGTGGTAGTGTTGGTGGTGTTTAGAATATGAAGAGATGCTAGTAACTTTCTCGTGTATTTTATTTTTCACTACTAAGGTAGACTTTCCATCCATCCTTCAATGACGTCTGGTGTGTGTGAGGGTATGTAAGAGAGATGAGGAGAATAAGTAGTTTATTATTTAAATTTATTCTTGACAGTTTTGCTTTGTTAGTGACTGTCTGTATATAGTCTTGATATGATATGTAATTTGTAAGCTTAGTTCCTTAATTTTTTATCAGGTTTGTCAATATAATTACAGTGCATGAATAGTATCCCCTCTCACATATGTGTGATATCCCAGTAATAATTACATTTATAGTCTAGATTGCATACTCCATCTGAAATATCTATAAATTCAAGTAGCATTATTTTATACGCAAACCTAAATCAATTTTATTTTTTCTAAAACCAGTGATATTGCAATATTTGGAAGCAAACCCATGTTTTATTGGTATTGCAAAAGTTATTAACATAAATAAATTTAAAAGAACACTGTGTAAGAACATAGGACCTATGCTAGAAATCTGCATGGTTTAGGCTGCAGTCCTGTTCACGTATACTTGGAAATAAAGCTAAATGAATACAACAGGGCTTGCATTTAAGTAACTATGCAGTTGATTTTGCTACTGTACAACTATTGTTCAAGACATAATCATGTACTGTTGATCTGGCATGAAAAACCAAGGCTTTGACATTGCTGGACCACAAGTTTTCAGATTTCCTAGGCCTAGCCTGATTGAGGGATTCTGCAAATTGTAGTCCAAAAGTGTTACTTTACAAAACTCTGTGAAAGGTTCATGAACACTCAGCAGGAAAGAGTTTGAAAGAATCTTATTCTAAATATAGAGTTAATTATAAAAACTGCTTTCAGAGTTCAGCAGGTGACATTCAAGACTTGGAAAGTTTATTCCATTACTCATTACAGCGTTTAAAGGGTATCCAATGGCCCCTATTTATTTTGCTGAAGATAAAAGGTAATTCATCACTTCACTGTTTGTGTTGCTCATTATTTTTTTCTATTACTTCCCTTACGTTTCGAATGGGAAGAAATGGAAGGCTGATTTTTAGAATGACATGAAACTTGAAAAATTATTGAAAGATACCTTAAAATAACTTTCAGAAATAACGAAAAACAATTATCATTGCAGCAGTAAAGTAACTTCACTCTTACTTGTTATATTGCTGAATCCTAACTCTATGCCATCATGATTATCTCAAAAAAGTAACTAATTGGGATGATTACTTGTAACTTCCAGACTCTAGTTAAATATATATGGCCACAGTGGGAAAGGAAGCATTAATTCTATTGAAACAAATAAAATTGTGAATGTGCTTAGTCTCATTTATGCTTTATGTAAATGTATACACTTCATTTGCCTGACACAATCTTTTTCATCAGATGTTGTATTTGTTCTTTTCTGTGCCCAAATGCTTGGGATTTTATTTCCTTTAAGGACTGCTCCATCTAACATGTGGCTGTTTCCGCAAAGACGCAGCAAACAGCGTAGACAAATGATTAAAATGTTGAGGAAGAGATGACACATATGTCCTTGCCGTCTTCTACAACCATCATGTTGCATTTGGGTTTGGCCTGAAAAGTCTTTTAAGGAGCAGACATGGCAAATCAGAAGCCGGGTACTTGTAGCATCACTTAATTCAAAAGGCAAAAGGGGATGGATCACAATCAAACAAGGGCTAATGAGAACACAGAGGAACATGACAATTGAGAGTCTCCGTTGACTAGCGAACTAAGTCCGCCGGCTGGACCCAATTGTCTGCAGAAGAATTGGATGTCAGGATCATTTAGGGTTAACAATGGTCCAATACAAGCAAAAGCAGACAGCTATGAAAAATAGCCGGCATGGTAGCCATTCTGCACAGACCAGGGACACAAACTTGATAATGAGGCACTGCATTCACTACATCCTTCTGCTCTAATTACTGAGGTGAATAGGAAATACTTAATCTAAGGCGGGAAGAGGATAAAGAAAAAAAACTTGTTTTGTAAACACAAATAGGAGAGTGTTTTTTAAAGAAACTTTTCTGGTGCATATGGAATTACTGTAACCAAGCCTATGTTAGCAGGTGCCATTTATTAAATATTTGTCATCAGTAAATAACTGGGAGTTGTAGAAAAGGAACTGTTCCATAGACAAAATTTTTAGAAGGTAACTGTCCGATGTGATTATTTTTTTAAGTCATAGATGAAATTGTTATCCTGAATTCTTAGTAACTGGGTTAAAAACAATTTGTAAAAATCTATTTCTGTACAAAATTGAACAATTTGCATCAACGGTTATAAAGGAACATGTTATGGTCTTTTTAAAAAAGTACATTTGTATGTTACAGAGTTGTAGGTATTGGAGAAGAGGGGAATGAAGGCATAGCCCGCCATATAAATTTTGGCAATTTCTCTTTAAAATGCTTTTCTCATCTTTAAAAATGGTGCCACACAGGTTATCACCCAAAAATAGGAAAATAAATTATTTATTTATTATTTCATGCATTTCTACCCCATCCTTCTCCCCCAAAGGGGGACTCAGGGCGGCCAAATTATTTTCTTGTTTTAGTCCCAAACTGGCAATCTCATATATTTAAACATCAGAGCAGAAGATATCATCTCATAGTCATTAATATCTAACAGTTTTCAATTTTGTTAAGGAAATCCAAAGTTAGGGTTCCTTGATTTATTACAGGTATTCCCTGCATTTTGTTTTGTTTCTCTGCTTTATAGTTTTTATTATTAATAGTAAATGAAGGAAAGCTAAACAAGAGCATTTTTCACTTGGAAGAAAAATACCATCATGTCATCTTTACTTTTTCATGATGTTGCATATGGAGTATAACTGTGTGGATTTGCTCAGTAATATGATGGCAGAGAGCATGGCAATTCTTTCAGTATGGCCCAGAAGACATGAAATGATTGTACTTCCTTAATGGTTTAGTCTGGCTAAAGATCAGTCACATTGGGGTATTCTTGACTGGAGGCTGGGTTCCTACACCACACTTGTGTATGTAAATGTTGTTCTATGCACACACAGCCCTCTCTGCTAAATACTGACATTGCACATCCAGCTGCATACCTGCAAATGGTTTTGCACATTGACCCACTGTGCAATGGAGAATCCACTATGACTATTTGTTGTAAGCAAATCCCAGTAAATTAAGTGGTACACGGGGGCACTGACCAACACCATCCAAGAATGTGGAATAGTTACACTTACAGAATTTCACTTACACAGTCATAAACTGGATACTTCTGTTTTATGGTGGCCTCTCCTGCAGCAGAACTCATGTGTATGTATAGGACCAATAGGATTCTGGCAAGAGTTTCATTTCATCTCCCTGTGGATCCTTCTGAACAGGTTCAATATGTGTATATAACTGTTTTTGGAAATTGCAGGGTCCCAACAACTGCCTGGACCCACCTTCAATAAAGGATTCCTACCCAATTCATGAAAACAGAATCTTGGGACTAGTCCTAGCTGGCATTTTAAGTTCTCACAATACCTGCAATGAAGATTCATTCTGGAGTGCTATAGAAATTAAACAGTATCTTCCATCAGAGACCCCGCATTGCTGGCATCTACTACCACTGCTACATTTTGACCAGTGGCTCTGCTTGTGAAACCTGTTGTGCTTAATTGGTTGCTGTTTTGTGCTTTGGAAGAATTATCTTTCTCCATCCAGTGTTGAGGTATTTGTATCTTGTGAATCAGAACTTGGAAAACTGCCCTTGCTGACCGAGAAATTAGGAGAGTTACATTCTAAATATGTAACTTTTCCCAGTTCTGTTGTGACTACACTCCTTAATAAAGATCTCTTGCATCAGAAAGAACTGGATTCAGGAGGCTACCTAATCATAGCTGGTTACTGAATTATAGATTCTTCACCTCCAAAGCGCATGAACATTTTTCATGATCTGTTGTAAAGAAATATTATTATTCTCGTGGTCCCTCTTTGGTTACATATAAGTTTAAAATCACAGTGACATCTTAAACTAAAATTGCATTTTAAAGAGCATTGTCTAGGTGGTTGACAAACTCCCTTTCGTGTGCATTAAGCTTGTGCTTGTCTTTTACTTGAACAATGCCTCTTAGCAGTAAAGACATACATGAATGCATGCAAAAAAATACTCCAGTCTTTAGTTACACTTCTATAGTTAGGCAGCCTGGGAGTACAGCAAGTAAGCAGCAGCTGTAAATTTTCAGAGGATTTATCTAACCACAAATACAATGAAATGGGGAAATGGGGCTATATTAAACTGTGCAAGATGCTGCTGGAACCTAGCCACTTCTGCAACATCCTGTAATTAATTTATTATGACAGGTCTGGCAAACTGAAACTCCCAATTCACTTGCAACAAACTTGCTACGATATAGTTGTCTGAAAGTCTGTAGTCACAAAAGGGACAGGTGACAGTGACCAAATATGGCTGAGGCATACAAAAACACAAATGTAAAAACTATCTTTCCCATGTTCCTGCTGCAACAGTACTTGGCCAATGGCATTTACTGCCCAAAGTGAAGTCCTTATGCCCTTTGCCAGAGGCAAAAGATGTTGCACCTTGACTGCCCCATTCAGACATAAATTCATGCTTCTCTCTTCTTCATAATGTTGCCTATGTAGATTGCAAACTCTGTGTTTCTAACCCTTTATGGAAAGAAAAGAAGTATGGTGAAGACACTTGTCAAGGGTTTTCTTCTATAAGGCTTTCAAATATAAATGCTGACCTTATTTGTTTAGGTTTCTATCCCATTTTTCTCACCAGACTGTACTCCAAGGTATTTCAGAGCAAAATTATAAAAGAAGCAAAACTAATAATAATACTTTACACTTGTAATACTTTACAACTAATATGTAAAAGCTTACAAAAGTTTATAATGTTACAATGGTAATTACATATACCAAGAGAGGAATTACAGAGACTAAGATCTTCTGGGGAGGTCCTGCTCTCGGTCCTACCACCGTCACAGGCACGATTGGCGAGGACGAGAGAGAGGGCCTTCTCGGTGATTGTCCCCCGTCTATGGACCTACCTCCCTGGCAAGATTAGATCAGCCCCCTCCCTCCTGTCCTTCAGAAGGATGGTAAAAACTTGGCTGTGGGACCAAGCCTTTAGACAGTGCAATAAGGCAGTAATAAGAAACCCACTCCACTGACCGGAGCCGGTATGGTTGTTTTAAGATGGTTTTAAACAAATGATTTTAAAGTAAATATAACTGATTTTAGTGCTTGTGTATATTTATAGTTAATTTTATGTTCCAGCATTGAATGCTTTCCATATATATGTAGTGCTCCGCCCTGAGTCCCCTTCGGAGTGAAAAGGGCGGAATATAAATGTTTTAAATAAATAAATCTACTGTAATTAAAATATTAAATTGAATGCATGTTTCAAATTTAAAAAATCATTTTAAAACACTTTTTAAATGCTTAGCACCAACATGAAAACCCCTTTCTTCAACAGCTAGTTAATTGGAGAAAGCATTCTGGGTTGAAATGTGTTGCTGTTGTTGTTGTTTGCCTGTTGATTGAAAAAGAATAGCTGCCATTAGAAGGAAATTGAGAGCCTGACTGAGATAGTTACTCTCATATCTCCAGCAAACATAATTTATAATATCATGCTGTGTAGAAAACCCTTTTCTAGTTATTTAAACGTACAAAAAGGAAACATGCCACTTGCAAACCCAAAGCTTTCCATGACTTTTCCTCTCCACTGCTTGAGTTCCAAGAGTGAAAATGTTTTGGCCAGGGGCTTTCCTGCTACTGCAGAAAGTAGATTGTGTAGAGAGCGTGTTTGTGGCATGTGGCTCTTTTTCCACTCAGAGACCACATATGATGATAATAGCATAGTAACCACCAAGAATGTAATTTAATTATCAAGGGAGCAGCAAGTTCTTTTTGGCAGTTCAGAAAAATGGGCAATTTTCAAATACCAGTTACACTCCAGCTCAGTTTAAAAACCAGGGAGCTTTACCAACGGAAGGAGTTCTGTAGAGTTGGCAAGGGCAGTGTTGTAGATATTGCTTTAGTGAAGAGCAGGGACAATTGTAACTGCTATTTGTATCAGAGCTTGCTGGTGGGCAGGAGCTGGACATGTCATCCTTCAGCACCTTGGTCACTAATGACACAAAACTTTTGTTGATATGGCCCTCTGACTTTTAAGGTGGGCTACAAGGGGTCAGATTGAGAGATGTATTGTAGCTACATCTTTCATGCAGGATTGTGGCCACTGTAGATAATTTTGAAAATATGTGTTTACAATGAACCAAAGCACTATGTTTTTTGATCAGATGACAGCAGAAAACACCTAGGGTTGTCACAGATCATCTACTTTCCCAACTCGGGACTGACAGGATAGATTGTACTATTTTTAACAGAGTACCCCAAACAATCACATCAGCATATCACATCCCACAAATGTTTAGCAGAAAGAGTAACAATTTCCCAAAATGAGATACCAAATTGAGACGCCATGCTGTAAATGCTCAAGAATCGTTAGGACTTTAAAAAATTTTTTTTTTTATTTTGTATCAAATATAACAATGTAGGTGTAACATAAAGCGAAGAAAATGTGTCATGGTGTACCAATATCCTTGTACATATCTTGGTTTGTGTCCGGAAAGAGATTTATAGAGGTGGAATGAATCTCGAGATGTGAAATAGCTTTGGGTACATTAGCAGAAAAGAGAGATCCTGTAACAAGCACACTTATTATCTGTGTTTAAATATTTATCTTCATAATAGTGGCAATTTGCATTATATCCCCATAAATACAATGTTAATAGTTTTTGTCTTTGTACATTTGTGCAAAGCATCAGTGTCTCATGTACATACTTTGTATGACACCTAGAGAATTTTAATAACAACTTGTCCCAAAGCAATGGAGACAGGAGTTTAATTTTGTCTCAGGGCTTCCTTCTTGTAATGAGTTACTCTAACTTGTCTTGTCACCACATAATTGTGCCAGTGATGATTGTGGGTGACATCAGCCTTCTAAAAATGATTTCTATAGCTGAGTTGTAGCCACACGCTATAAGCCTTTAATAGGCTTATAAAAGAGGGAGGAGGAAAACAGGGGGTTAATCCTCATTATGGTTTGGTAATATGACATAATGAGAAAGTGACATTTGAAAAGTACACACAGTGAAGAACAAATGGCTCAAGAGTGTGCCATGGGTACCCACAAACCCTCCCCATCCTACCTTGTTAGCAAGTACTGAATGTATCCCTCGTCATATGCTGTGTTTTAAGCTGCTGAGGCTTTGGGCTGGCCCATGTCTACACTGCTGGTTCTTCTCTTCTTGCTTCACTCACTCCAGTGTACACTTGGATGCATGGAGAAATCAGAATTTATATCCCAAAGGCATTTCCTGTGACTTTGTGATCTACTAGCTGCCTTAACTTGTTCTCATCAAGAGCTTGGCTCATCCTGAGCTTGAAAAGTTATGTTGCCTGGGCTATAGTGCGAACAATCCACCAGCTTGTTTGCACACTGGTTGAAGCTTAAAGATTCTGGGAGTTATATTCCACAAAGTAAGTTTTCAGAGCTCTCCTTGTCATACATACAACTAACACCATGTGGATACCAACTGCTTCTACACAAGTGCACTTCCATCTCATTACTTGGCTGTTGTGCGTGCTTTAGTTTGAAAGTGAAAAAGATAACACAGCACTTGCCAATGATGTGAATAAATGCTGTGTTACAATGACATGTGCTTACACTAAAAAGTATGAGTAGGGAACATTTGAACTTGCAGAAGGTGTGGAGTACAACTACCACAAAGTACAATTGGCTACATGTATGGTAATCCAACTTTTCTCCAGCAATCCTCTAAAGGATCTACATATCCCACCATTCATAAATAAGGAAATTGTAACCACAGAATCTACCACAATAGATCAACTCCAATTGGAAATAGAGATAACAAAGAAATTCAGGAGGAAGTGCAGGTTGGTGCATTTGAAATTCAAGTTTTTGAAGGCAACATTAAGCAACCTTAGATATAATTGGCCTCTAATGTCTCCTTCCTATGTTAGTTCATCTTTAGAAATTTCTCAGCCCAGGTGAATGGCTTTCAGTTGTTTTGGGAAATGGTTTCCCACAGCAGCTATTGTCTACCATCTAGTAGTTACACCATATTGGGCCTACATTGCTCCAAGGCTGGGATGGATCATGGCCAGAACAGCTGAACGCCTTGGAGTCGTTGTTCTCTTGGAAAGAGGAAGGCTTCTCTCTTCCCCAAGGCTTTATTGTGTTCTTAAATGAAGATGTAATTATGATAGAAAGATAAGAAATTCATGTTAGAGTTAGTGGCCTGAAGAAAAGTAGGCAGCCCCACCTCCACACACATAAGACAAGAGGGTGTTTGCACACTGCATTGGATGGAGAAAAGTAAGGAAAAACATGTAATATAGTTTATTATCACATACTTGTATGAATCTTTAAAGCAGTCATTCTTAAAAATGGCCCCATTTTCTTTTGTTTTTGTTTTCCTCTGTGGTTCCTCTCTAGCAAGAAATTGGAGCTGTGCAGTATTTTAGAAATGGTGGCTACCATCTTGTTAGTAACATACACAGGGTAAGTTAACCTTATACCTGCACATGTCCTTTTCTGCATGATATAAAGGTTGCTATTCCCATCATCCCTCCATATCATTGAAACTGCCCCACACACAAATGCAACTTGCTATACAACTACTGCAGTCTCCCCATTGCCATTCTGTGACCGATGGAGAACAGGGAAAGTGTCAGAAGAACTTCAGGTTGTGTCCCAAAGACAAAAATAATTACTTTTGCAGCAGATGTTGTCATTTTTTGTCTAGATAGAGGGACCAGCAATGCTTATCCGCTCTCCAAACCAATCTTAGTAATTGCTTTTTTAGTTACCTTTCATATGCCCCCTTTCCTCCTGTGAAGTCAAGCTAACAAAAGCAGACTCCCTCTATTATTTCTATATCTTCTCCGCAATCTTGTGAGGACAGTTAGGCTGAGAGAAAGAAACTATCTCAGGATCATCCAGTTAGTTTTGTGGCCCATTGAACTCAGATCTCCCATAACCCCAGTCTATCACTCCAGTCACTATTGCAACACACATGTTCTTCCAGTGCCTGGGAACACAATGTATTGACTGTATGGAGATTTGTATTTGAATAATTATAATGTATAGATCTGTAGTGTAAACAAATCTAATGCTGGTTTAACAGCCCTGTCTCTCAACTCACAGTGTTCTAATGAGACCGAGTTACAAGCTGTGTAGATGCAGAGAATGCCCTGGATGTAGCGTATATGGATTTCAGTAAGGCCTTTGACAAGGTCACCCATTACCTTCTGGCAAACTAGCAAGTCATATGTGGGCTAGGCAAAACTATGGTTGGGTGGCTCTTTAATTGGTTAAGTGAACGAACCCAGAGGGTGATTCTCCCCAATGCTTCCTCTTCATCTTGGAAAGAAGTGACAAGTGGAGTGCCGCAGGGTTCTGTCCCAGGCCCGGTCCTGTTCAACACCTTTATTAATGACTTAGATGAAGGTATAGAAGGCATTATCATAAAATTTGCAGACACCAAATTGGGAGGGATAGCCAATACCCCAGAAGACAGGAGTAGAATTCAAAACAATCTGAACAGATTAGAGAGATGGGCCAAGACTAACAAAATGAAGTTCAACAGGGACAAATGCAAGATACTCCACTTAGGCAGAAAAAAAATGAAAAGCAAAGATACAGAATGGGGGAAGCCTGGCTCGAGAGCAGTACGAGTGAAAAAGATCTTGGAGTCCTCATGAACAACAAGTTAAACATGAGCCAACAATGTCATACGGAGGCAAAAAAAGCCAATGGGATTTTAGGCCGCGTAAATAGGAGTACAGTGTTTAGATCCAGGGAAGTCATGCTACCCAACTGTTCTGCCTTGGTTAGACCACACCTGGAATACCATGTCCAATTCTGGGCACTGCAATTGAAGGGAGATGTTGACAAGCTGGAATGTGTCCAGAGGAAGGCAACTAAAATGATCAAAGGTCTGGAGAACAAGCTCTATGAGGAGCAGCTGATAGCCATGTATAAATATGTGAGGGGAAGTCATAGGAGGGAGCAAGCCTGTTTTCTGGAGACTAGGACATGGAACAATAGCTTCAAACTACAGGAAAGGAGTTTCCACTTGAACACGAGGAAGAATTTCCTAACTAGAACTGTTCAGCAATGGAACTCTCTGCCCCAAAGTGTGGTGGAGGCTTTTTCTTTTAAGGCTTTTAAACAAATCCCTTTAAACAGCTTTTAAACAAAGGCTGGATGGCCATTTGTTAGGGTGCTTTGAATGCAATTTTCCTGCTTCTTGGCAGGGGGTTGGACCAGATGACCAAGGGAATTTCTTCTAACTCTATGATTCTGTTACCTTGGAATTCCGCACAAAACTACAATTCTTATGATCTGTTGGGGAGAAAGCATGGTATTTGGATTTGTTTAATTATAGATGTACCCTGATCCTCTCTGTGTTGCTCTGGGGGAAAGTCCTACTGCCTTCCATTTTCTTAAGCATTTAAAAAAAAAACACCTGTTTTTTCTTGAAAAAACAAACAGAACTGATAGAATGGACCCTTGGTTTCCAGTTTGGTTTCTGGACACCTCGCACCCCTAGATACCAAAATCCATGGGTGTTCAACAACATTATATACAATGATGCAGTAAAATGGTGCCTCTTAAATAAAATGGCAAAATTCAGGTTTGCTCTTGGATTTTTGAGTGGGTGGGAGAGGGGACATTTTAAAACTGAACATAATTGAATCTGTAGATGCAGAATCCCTGGATATGGAGGTCTGTTTATAGATGGAAAAAATGCCATTGTGGACGTTAGAAATTTTGTATGGCATATGATAATGATACATTTTTTAAAAAATTCTATTCTAGTAGTGTATCCTGCTTTGTTACATACCTGGGTAGAAACTGTAGCTCTAAGGTAAGGTACATGCTTTGCATGCAGAAGATTAAGTTCTTTACAGTTCTGATTTTAAAAGTATCAGGTAGCAGGTGATGGAAAAAGCCTGGAGAGCTCCTGTCTCTCATATCTGGAAATACCTCCCTCCTCAAGTGTCTTTCAGATATGTCACACTACAGCTACTATGAGGTAGAGTTAGCCTGGGCAATGGTTGGAGTTTACAGGAGTTGTAGTTCAAAACAGTTAGAGAACCATATTGGGGAAGGCAGACTAGATGGCCAGACCATCTTTCTTGGTATAAGCAGCTTTCATTCTTCCTCCATGGTGGTGGAGAGAAAACTGGATGTATCTCTTGCGTGGGAACCTTGGTATGTTCTCAAAGGCTGGGATATGAAAATGAGGTTGCATTTATTGGAGATTACCTTCCATTAACTCAGGGAAACTCACTTCTGAGTATATGTGCTTACACCTTAACAGTAAATGAAGGGCAAGGTGACACCCAAGAAGTATGTAGATGTGTTATGTAAACAAGGGCCAGTTTCAGCATTGGACACAGAGGAGCAATTGTCTTAGGTGTCAGATAAGTGGCACTAGTGGCAGACCCCCAGTGTCCCTCCATAACTGGAGCTGTTTCCAGGTCTAAATTTGTCTGCTGCCATTGGATGAAGTGGAAGACCATCTGTTCCATCACTCATGTTGATGTAGTATCAACCACCAGTTCACTTGCCTTTTGTAAATGTCAAATCTGAGCCAGAAGTGAGGGGACCTTGTTTTTCACTTCAGCTGGCAAAATGGCTTGGGCTAGCCTTATATGTAATATATTACTGTTGGTGCATTGATACTTCACAGAGGAATAAAAACAAAGGGGTTATTCCTTGTCCCAGGATATTACATTCTCAGGGCCCTTCCAGATGGCAAAAAATATGGGCCCTGTTGGACTTTTACCCATCGACTCCTCAGGTAAAAGAGGGTTAATTTGGGACAAAGCAGGGAAAGCCTGCTTTATCTTGAATTAATTATAGATACGCTATTAGACCTGCACCTTCCTGAAAGGCTCAGGTCTAATGGGGTATGGGCACTGTGGGGACTGACTCCCGGGTAATCCCAGTGGTCAGTCCCCACCCATCTCACTTCTTAAGGCTTCAAAAAGCCCAGGAAAATGAGCAGGGTGCTTCCCTTTCCCAAGTCTCTCTCCCCCCGCCCAAAGCCCTTAAAATAAAATATTACTGGGCTGCCATGCCTCCTCTCCGGCAGGCCTACTGGCATGTAGAAATGATGTACCAGGAAGCAGGGGTGGGGGTGAGGAGGAAAATAACTCCTGGCCCTCCCAGCTCCTGACGCATCATTTCTACACACCAGGAGGCCTGCCGGAGAGGAGACATGGCAGCCTGGTAAGTTTTTATTTTATTTCCAGGGCTTTGGGGAGGGATTGGGGTGGCCCCATGCCAGTGCGGTATTCTTTCGGGCTCCCATGGGGACAACAATGTGGGTAAAATGTGTTACTTTAAGCCATTTTCTCCCACAATTGCTATCTAGAAGCACCCTCACTTGCAACAGAGGGAGAGAGAAAAATTTACATCCCAAACAATTGTTTTTTCTACATGCCTGAGCCATGGAACCACAAGGGCCTTTGTTATATCTATCTCTTGGGATTTTGTTCCAAATCCCTCTTTGTATACCAAAATCTGTGGATACTCAAAACCCATTGTATACAATGGTGTGCTAAAATGACGGCCCTTATATAAAATAGCCAAGCTTTGTTTTTTTGATGGTTTCATTTTTTTTAAGCTGTAGAGAGTGGAATTCATGAATGAAGACCCTGGGATATGAAGGGCTGACTGAAATCTTAAGCAAACGAGTGTTGACCACAAATGAACTAGTGAAAGATCTGAAGGCAGAACTTCCCTACTAAGAGGTCCTTTTCGTCCTTCTCCTTTCCATATATAAAACTTCCCTGACTTAATAAATGAGGTGTAAAGCTTACGCAACAAAGAGAACACACAGGAAGAATGGGAGTCTCAGTTTGTCATTTGTTAGGGCCTACCTGTGTGAGGTTGACAGCGCCTATTGTTCAGATACAATTGAAGGGCGTCCAAGTCCTTTGCATCATTAGATTATTGCCATGGTGTTAAGGCTTCAGTTCCTGTCCGATCCAGGAGTTTCAAGGCATCTTGAAGCATTTATCACTTTCTCTGATCTAATCTCTATGAATGAAGGAGCAAAGCATTTCCTATCCTGCATAGAAGCTCGTGACCACACCTGATTATGCAAAATGGCCTGGACTTCTAATCACAAGGAGGGGAATGACATGTTAAGTACCCATTTTCCTGTTTAATATACAATGGAAGAAATGGACACAGCTTGTTCAGATAGTGAAGATACCAAAAAAAGAAATATTGCACAGTGGGCAAATAAAAGGAGGTAGTTCAAATACAAGTGTGTTTTGGATACTAACAAGCAAACTTTATTTCTTTCTAAGATTTATATCCTGCCCTTCAAACACATTATCAGGGCAGTGGTATGGCTGCTGTAAAAAATGGGGTCGGATCCAAATTATTAAAAAAAAACAACATACCTTAGGCAGAAGGGCTTCTTTTGTCCATTGGAAGCTTTGATCCAAAGGTGTTTTTTCACAGGTTGAATGCAGGGAATATTGGGGGGGGGGGGGGGTGTCTTTGCCAATTTGCCCATTCCCCTGTAATCTCCTTAATTCCCCAATCTGCTCTTAGGAACAGCATAGGGGGTAGTGTTGGAAGATTCTGATAGGAATCCAGTGAAAATTTCCTTTCTACTTAGTCTACTTAGCTTAAATACACTCACACCACCAATGTTAAAAGTATTTGGATCTAACACATTATTTTCTGCAATTTGTCTCTTGTCATTATTGTTGTGTGCCCTCAAGTTATTCCTGACCTATGGCAACCCTAAGGCAAAGATATCACAGGGTTTTCATGGCATGTTTTGTGTAGAAGAAGTGTGCATTGAGCCAAGGCTGAGAGAGTGTGACTTGCCCAAGATCACCCAGTGGATTTTATAGCCACATGTGGATTTGAATGCTGGTCTCAATAGTCATAGTCCAATGCTCAAACCACAGCATCATGTTGTTTCTCTCAAGTGTATCTTACCTTGCAGCTTTATAGAGATTGGGGTATTAAAACTGTGTTGCTTTTGTTTTCAGAGGTGTAGCATCTTTGTTGATGTATGCCTTCAAGTGGTTTCCAACTTATGGTGACCCTAAGGCAGTTGTTCCCAACCTTTGGGCCTCCAAGTGTTTTGGACTTCAACTCCCAGAAATCCTAGCTAGTTTACCAGCTGTTAGGAACTGTAGGAGCTGAAGTCCAAAACACCAGGAGGCTCAAAGGTTGGGCCACTGTCTTAAGATGGTTTCTGAGAGTGTGTCTCAGACAAGATTTCCATGGCTGAACAGGGAAAGGATCCCTTGTCTCTAAAGTCATAGTCCAACCATGCTGGCTCATATGGTGTAGCTACAAGGAGGGTGAAATAAGGTAATTATCCCTGTATAAGAATTCTTCTCCTACTGAAATTTTCTTGCAGTTCTCAAATGAGTAGTATTGCAGAGAGTGAGACAGTGAAAATTATTCACAGCTAGGATGCTTCTACTTGAGTCTGAATTCCCTTGGAAACTTTACTTCTTTTCTTGCCTAAACTGTGGTTCCAAATGCTCTCTCCTCAGATGGGCTCATTTCCCTTTGTATGCCGCTTGCTCTCCATTTTCCCAGTGAAACCCATTAAACAACACAGATGTACTTTCAACCAGGATTTGTCAGGAAAAAGGGAGAGCAAGTGGTGTATACACCACTGCTGCAACATGGGAGGCTTCTCATGTTGCCTTCAGGACAACATGTGGGGGAAGCCACAAGGCAATGTTTTCCTCCACATGACAGGGTCCCAGGTAAGTTGAATAATGTAGGGCATGGGGCAACATGTTCTCCATGCCCCTGCTGGTATCTCATGAATTCACCAGGATGAGTAGAAAATCCGTGGACTTTTGTGATAAGATCCTAAAGTTTTGCTGAAATCCTAGCAATTTGGGGACTGAAATAAAATGTCATTGGAAACTAATTATTTTTGGGAAGACAATGACCTCTTTTTTTGTGCCCCACCTTCTATAGCTACACCCCACTGTAGATTCATCAGCAATAAATACTTGTATCCCTGGTTCTCACTTATATACTAGGCCTGTTTGATCAAGAAAAAATTTGTTTCTAAAATCGATTTGTAATTGGGGTGTTTTTTTGTTTCGATATTTAAAATATTTACAAAACTTTCCAAAAAAATGTTTTGTTATTTACGAAATTTCGTAAATATTTACAAAACATTTTAGAAACAAATTTTTTCTTGATCAAACAGGCCTAATAAATAATAAATAGCCTGAGTAACTATGAGGAGCCACCTACCTGCTTGGCCAAAAGATCCCCCTCCAGAACGCTATCACTTTGCTCTCCTGGGCGCCGCCATCTTTACTGCTCGACGGGGTGAGCAAAGCATCCCTTTCCCTGCTTCACCTACGGAAAGCCTGAAGGGACATACTTTCTTCCTCAAAAAAAAATACGTATTTGAATACTTGCTTGGTCTGTGAAGCTTGGTTGGCAGGTTGAGGCGTGTGTGGGGAGGGAAACTGATGGTCAAGGCGAAGGCAGGGGAGAAGGGCGCGCGCGAAAGGGAGGGAGATGTGATTGGCCGGCGAGGCAGATGATTGACAGAAACAGGAGAAGGTCGTTGCAGCCAAGCGAAGAGAGAGAGAGGAGGGCGCAGCAGCCGGAGCCGATCGGATGGTGCGCGCGCTCCTGCGCCCTCCTCCTCCTCCTCCTCCTCCTCCCAGCTGTGTTGCAGGAAGTGCCAGGAGGAGGAGGAGGAGGGCGCAGGAGCGCGCGCGCCATCCGATCGGCTCCGGCTGCTGCGCCCTCCTCCTCCTCCTCCTCCTCCCAGCTGTGTTGCTCGCGCCGCCCCTTCGCCCCGCCCGCCCCATTTACTGCTGGGGTGCTTGGGAGCGCCGGATTGGCTCCCAGGCACCAGCAGCACAGCAGCCTCCATCCCATTAACGAGACGAGCTGAAGCTCGTAAAAAAAATGGGGCTGTTGTTTCGATATTTTTAAACTCTTCCGGGTTTGAAAATATGTTTTGAAATCGCGTCGGATATGGTAAAAATAACGATTAAATTACGAAATAACGAATTAACGAACTAAAACCGACAGGCCTATTATATACTACACATTTTGTCTGTCTGTCTGTTGTTACTTAGTAATGGATATATTCCGTGTTTCTTTGATGATCTACAATCGGAACACTCCCAAACAATCCATTGCCCTCTGATTTTTTCAGTTGTCTTTAAAATATCCAAGTTTCTTTTTCCTCGTCCCAGTTTCCCCCTTTGTCCTCAGCTTCCTTCAGTTGCTGCACACTAAGTTAAAATTGCAAAAGCAGTTTGCACTCATTTGATTCAGTTCAAGAAAGGGACTAAGAGGGGGAAGGATCATGCTTTTCCCAGTACACTCAGGTGAAAGCAAACTGCTGCAATCTCTCTAAACTTCTGTGTCCTTAAGTTGTTAGAATAATCCTTGAATAACTTGACCACTCCCTGCTGCTTCTTGTCCACACATGTTCCAGTTTAAAACTGTGAAATATTGATGTGTATATTGTGGCCTTTTCTGTGGTGGCCCCTCGGCTGTGGAACGCCCTTCCCATGGAGGTAAGATCAGCTCCCTCGCTAATGGTGTTCCGTAGAAGATTAAAAACTTGGATGTTCGAACAGGCCTTTGGTTAATCAGTGCAATGAATGTGACGATCACAGGGACTGAAATATGGACGACGAATTTTGGATCACGACTCTAGTTATGAGACGCATTGGGTTGTTGCTGTTGTGTAATATTGTATACTGTGCTCTTTTGTTTTGAATTGTATATTGTTGACTGATTTTATCCTGTTGTAAACCGCGTTGAGTCGCCGGTTAGGCTGAGAAACGGCGGTATACAAGTAAAGTAAATAATAAATAATAATAATATTGTCTCACATTTTGTAAGACCACCTAAATATCACATCATGGCTCAGATCAATCATTTTTATTTCTGGGCCTCACTGAAAGCTACCCAATCTCCAACCCACAGTCAGCCTAGAGGCCTCTTTGAGTGTGTGGTTAAAGCATTTTGTGTACACAGTGTCGAGAGGGGATGCCCAACTCTAATCACTGCTCTTTTTATATTTCGGCTAACTCGTCGAATAGGTCATTGTGTGACATTATTGGAGCAAAGCCATCTGGAGGCACCCTACTTCTCCCACTGTTCATTGATTTATCCCTCCAATTAATAAGCTCAAGAAGCGGCATAATCAAGTGGCAAGCAACCAAGTCTGGCATGGTGCGGGCGCACGTGTCCACCAGCCCACTGGTCAGCAAGGTTCGCAGAGCTTAGAAAAGTTACTCTTTTGGAGCATAACTCCCCAAGTCTCCCAGCCAGCTTGGCCAGGGATGGAGGATTCTGGGAGCCCTAGTCTAAAAAAGGTGCCACTTCTTGCTCTACAAGTTTGCATATTAATGTCAGTTTGAGTTCTGTTACAACTGGTCTGATACACAATTTGTTTTTGGATTTTTAGATCCCCCAATGTGTTATTTGAACAATTTAAGAATCAAATTCTGGGTCACGTTAAACAGGAAGAAAGCAAGACTAATTGGGGGCTGGGATATGGAAGACCGGTGCTGGGAATACAAGGAGTCTAGACCCCTGGTAAATTGTGCATTAGGCAAAAGGCAGCGTGGCTTAAAACATTTTTAATGTCTCATTTTCCCAACACCCACACAGGGAGAGATGGAGAGTTTTCTGCATCCCAGCAGTGTAGTTTCCATTGTTGGCATCCCTTGTAAATGTGCTGATTGCCGCTTAATTAATTCCTTTGAAATAATTCAGTATATAGAATATGGCTCACAGGAGGCAAATCAAGTCTCCAAAGTTGGAACTATAGCGTTCTCCAACCACCCCAGTGCTGTCCTTCCCCATTTCTGTCAAGCAAAAACACCATCCACTTGAAGCACTGGTTTTCTGAAGCCGACATTGGCCAGGCAGCTGCAAATGAGCTGGTGGTCCGAAAAAGCCAGCCGAGGCCAGGATAACTCAGCTCTTTAGTGGCAGCCATCCTGATATATGCCTTTTCCTGTACTTTGTGAGATGAACTATCAGTTGGATGCATACTCAAAGGCACAACATTCTAGTTCAAAGAAAAAGAAAACTGCAAGGCATGTCATAGCCTGGTTCATTATATTTAAATTACTAAATAATCCAGTTCTCCTAATAAGGCACATAGCCAGCCCTCCACATTGACTGGGGTTAGGCTCACAAGACCCCTGCAAAAGTGAAAAAATGGCAAAATATACCAAAAAGAATACCTCTCTAGAAAGCTCTACATCAGTGGTTCTCAACCTGGGGTCCCCAGATGTTTTTGGCCTACAACTTCCAGAAATCCTAGCCAGTTTACCAGCTGTAAAGATTTCTGGGAGGGAAAGATGGAGGGTCATTTGTACACCTTTAAAAATAATTGGTAATACATCCAATGATCTTTTTTAAAGGCAGGTAGTGGAATCCTGTTTGGCCATTACATACTAGATAGCAACTACATTGCTGCACAGTGGATTCTGGCCAAATGGCACTCCCCATCCTCACTTTCCAGAAAACAGTTGCTAGCTTCACTGGGATCTATTTCCCTGTTGAATGACAAGTGACTTCCTAATGTTCTCACTCCTTTCCATGATTAACTCCTGGTACAGTTGGCAGAAAAAGGACACCTGTAACAAAGCCACCTCCTGCCAGAGATGGCTCATATGAGGGGAGTGGGGGTGGCAATGTCTGATGGTTGCTTCTCAGTTGATGGGGAATGGATTCTCATTGGTTTGGGGGACTTTCATGGTCACTATAGAACTAGGGGCTACATACGAATACATAGCAATTATATATTTGTAAGCGCCAAACAGGATTCTGGCAGTATTTCAAAATCTGTCAGTACAGTTAGGAAAAGTGCTTACTTCTCCTCCCTGCTATTCTGAACAAACTAAAATAATCTTGTTCTTACTTTATTTCCAGGACATTTGAAGTTGTTCCTCACAGCCACAAATGGCTCTATGAGATTTGCCTGTCATTTCATCTGTCACTGGTTTCCAAAATATCTCATGTCCTTTCAGAAATTGCCACATGTAGCACAACCATTAGGGCTGTTTCTGATTTATATCTTTTTCAGAATTCTCCATGTTAAATACCTCCTTCCAAACCATTGACTTCTGACTGATTATGTGCCTTGTTTAGATCGTATCCAAGATTCTATACACTTTCAATGACGTGTAAATATATGACAAAATAGTTCTGTTGGAATCCACTGTTGCACAATAGGCGCCATGGCCTTGAGCTCTCCCCTTGCACAACCATCAATTAGCTCCCTATCCATCAAGTCAAAGGTGAGAGAGACGGAGCTGTGTGTGTGTGTGCTTGCAAAATGAGTGGCTTGCCTTAGGGACCACACTTATACAACCTCTGGGAAAGTACAACTATTTGTGCCATAATTGCATTCCAGCAACTCTTCTTCTTTTATTTTTATAGTTCTATGTATGTTGTTGCAAAGACATTTGTAAGATTGGAGGAGGATAATAAATTGTTGTGGTTGCTGCTGTTGTTGTGTGCCCTCAAGTAATTTCTGACTTATGGTGACCCTAAGGTGAGCCTATCATAGGGTTTTCTGAGACAGAGTGGGACTCATCCAAAGTGAGTTTCCATGGCCAAGCAGGAAATCAAACCGTGATCTCCAGAGCCATCCTCCAATGCTTAAACCGCTACATAATGTTGTCTCTCCAGGATAATAAAAGCATTCCATTATTAATCTGTTTTCCATATTTTCATCCACTATGGTTGGCCACTATGGTTGGTCTTTCAGGCATACTGTATCACCCCCACCATATTCATGGGTTTGGTTAGTGAGAACAAGAAAGAGGGTCTTTTTGGAAGCATTTCCTAGAATCTGGTACTTCCTCTCTGGAGACGCTAGAATGACCCCCTTTTAGTCTCCTTTAATCAGTAGTCACAAAATGTTTTCATTCAGGCAGGCCTTTGAAAATGAAAGTTTTAAAGGAGGAAAACACTCTAAAGAGGATCCTATGTTGTTTCAAATTGTATTGTTTTCACTGCTTTTTTTATATAAAATATGTTTTATATTTCTTTCATATGTATAGAAATATAGTTAGTATTGACATTGGATTGTTTTAAATTTTATTGTAATAATTTTTATTTATAAGGCACCTTAATTCCCACTTTTGAGGAAAATAATTTAATAGCAAGCACAATAATAGCAACTTTAAAATATAATGCTCTGCCTAGCAGAAGATACAGAATCATAAAGACCGTTTTTGTCTGATATCTAGCAATCCTAACATCTGATACCGTTTCTGTTGACTCAGTCAGTGGGATTGTTTTTTGTTTGTTTTTTTTGGTTTCTACACCAAATTTAATGGGGTTTTGGCAGCTTTACTTTGGCTCCTCAGTAAAAATTCCTTTCTGATTTAGGGGACTCTACTAGTAGCAATATTACTTTCTGTGCAGAAAATTGCTGTTTTATATGTGTGAATTGTACATAGGATAAATCACTCCTTGTAATGTGCAGAAAACAGCTTTTTCTATGATGGAATTAATATTTCTGTAATGATATATTATTTTCCATGTAGATAATGCTGTTTTCTGTGCAAAAGAACCATGTGTGAATTTTACACAAATGGTGAAGCTTCTCACCAGTCCAGAATTCTCAGCAGGATTTATCAAGACATCAAATTTTAAAATAATTTTTGAAGGTTTTAAAACGACCCTAAAATATACAGCAAAGCATCCAAAAACAAACAAGATACAAAAGTTGAGCATTCAGCTCATTAACAAGCAGAGCATGAAGTGCTTTGTGATGTGGCTGTAAAGAATTTGGAGCTTAGGAGGCAAACACGCAGAGTCCAATCTTTAAAAAAACCACAAAAGGTTTATTTATAATAATAAGAAATAACTGTGTTTCTTAATAATCAAGAACTGGGTCTGAGCTACTCTAACAACCATCTCTTCTAAGGTTTCCATAGAGGGGAAAACACCAATCACTACATCTCTCCTGACACACAAGCAGAGAGAGATCTTAAAGCACACAGCACATGCTCTCCATATTAAAGTGTTAAGAAGTCAGAAGTCAGATTCAAATAGCTTGCAGTAGAAAAGTATCCATTTTAAACAACCAATCAGAATGAGTGCGGAAAGAGAAAAGAGAGATGAAAAAGATACATTCCCAACTATCATACAAGAGTCATTGGGGAAGGGAAATCTCTCATCCTAAACCAAACTAACTGCTCCTCATTGAGGACTTGGGGGTTGGGCAGTGTGGGGTTGAATTCCAGCCGTTTCTACCGCTACTAGCACCACTGGAAGGTAGTGCCAATAGAAAAATACCAGAAAATTCATCTTCACTCTCATGAAATGATGGAATACTATATTAAATGGAAAAGCACTTAGCAGAGTTAATATTAAGCATGGATTTTTTAGGATGAAACCTTGTTTTCCTTATTATTTGCATTGCAATGAAAGCTCTTTCTACTCCTACAGTTGCTTTCACTGTCTCTTAGGTTCTGGCCCTTAACTACTGAAAAATATGTAGATCAAGTGACTTGGGGATGAATACAACCAGAAGGGCTCCGTACCCTCCAACCGTTCTGATTCATCCTCTGCCATGCCACTTGTTCAATTGGTTTTAAAATGTCCCAGTTCTTCTACTTTTCTCCACTTTCCTTTTTTGTTTTCTGTTTACTTCAAGTGCTGAAAGCTGAGTTCAAAATGCAAAAGCAGTTTGAACTCTATTAATTTAGCAAGAGGAGAGGAGAAGGCAAAATTTTGTTCTTCCCAGCAGGTTATGGCAAAAACCAAGTGTCAAGAGCCTCTCCTAGTTTATATGTTCTTCCATATTTGTTATCTTGTTCACACTTTGACATTACTGAGCCATTGATGTTCCACCTTTCATCTGTGACGTGCTGGAGGGTATGTCTTTCTCTTAACTATCCTGTAGCCAGGCCACAGAAGCTGAGGTCTTCCTTGTAGCAGCTATAGAAATGCAAAGATTTCTCAGCCACCTGTCTTGGGGAAGAAAGAGTTAATCAGTCTCAGGAAAACATTGACAATCACCAGGGACTCCTCCATGAGATAAAAACAAGACTGCACCTGGATTGACGGCAGTGGCAGGCAGGCAGGCACATCTTTGGTTGGCTATTTTGCTCGCCTGCTTTGTTCCACCAGCTGCTTCACTGCTTTGGATGCAGGTGGATGGATGGACTTTGCTATCTATAAAAATGTTTTCAGAGTGAAGACCAGCTTCCGCCTCACCTCCCGAGGGATCAAAGTCAGTGTGTCGCTATGCCAGACAGCACAGCAAAAACTGCACAGGGCAGGCAGAGGGGCAAGGTGGCCTCTCCGTGACAGCAACAAGAGATGGAGATGTGTGCCTTTTTGGTGGTGGGTGAATTGCTTGGGGAGACTGGGGGAGGAGACATGTTGGGGACGAGAGAGCCAGACATCTGAAATGGGGCCACAGCACACAGAAAGGGCCAAGCATTCACTCTTGATCAATTAATTTCCATGCAGGAGTGTGATGTTCTTCTACAACCAAGGGGGATCCATTGTTTTTGTTCATGTATGCTAATGGGAAGAGATGGATCACTCCACAGGCTCTCTCGCAGGAAGACCCAACAAAGCTGTGCCTGGCAGAGCAGCACTCACAAAGGGCACTAGGATTTATGTCCTGCCTGTTGTTTGTTAACAGGGAAATAAAAAGGCCCACCTGCTACTGAAGTCATGCTCATTGGCACAGGGGGTGGGGGAAACCAGGCGCCAGTAGGGCTTCCTAAGAGGGCAGTGAATGAGCATGGCTCCCCTCGGCTTCGGAGGCGGGCATCACTTCACGTTTCACCGTGGCAAAGAGAGGAGAAGGGAGAGCCCCCAGGAGGTTTCTTTCAGCCAGGAAGACTGCTTTTGAAAAAATATTTTAAGAAGGTCTCTTTTTACATCTGAAGGAAAATTACACAAAATCTGAAACAAAAAGACCATTCTTTGATGGTCTTTTTAGGTCTATGGGAATAAAAAGACAAATAAATAATAACAAAAGAATCACAGGAAGTTTCTTCCTTTACTTCAATTGTGATTTTCACCAGAGACTTATTCTCACTGAAATAATCCATTTGTTTGTTCTACAGTAGTGGTGGTAATAAACCAGGAAGACCTCAGACATTGTTGAACTTCAGCTCTCAAAGCTCTTACAATAGGTTATTCCACCTGGAGATACTGGGATATGAAGCCCAACCACATTTGGAACCTAGGTGTGAATTTCAGCAGATAACTTAATTTACTAGTATTTTGAGTTTGGGTAAGAAGAAGCAGACAAAGTTAGACAATGGGCAAGAAGGCATGCATTTGTCCATATTTCCTGTTTTGTTATGTTGCTACCACATTGGGTTCAAGCTCAGATGACAGGTTTTGTTTATAAGAGTGTCTCTGTTATTCTGCCTTATTTATTGATGTGTTTTGATATTTAAATACCCTGCTTGTCAAGGGAAAAGATTTTTACAAAGCAGCTCTTAGCACGTTTTTGGTCCATTTTGCAACTCATAATTCCCCAGAACTGCTTATTATAACCAGTGAAGTTAGGCAGTCCCCATGTGGAGGCATACCACTTTAAAACTTCAAAAGAGAAAGGGAATGGGTAGGAAAGAGTGGGAAATTGAAGCAAAGAGGAGAGTTACCAATACTTCAATTAAAGAATGGAATCACATATATCAAATGTGATTCATGGGCATACATAGCAGTTCAGCCATAGAAGGTCAGGATATTTGTAGTAATGTGACAACCAATAGCTCAAGCTATAGGATGGAGAGATGTATGTGTGTGCACTGCAGATGTTTGTGATTCATGCTTGGACTTCAGAGACAATGCATATGGCATTAGAGCTGGGGCCAGCAACCCCTCATCCTTACTGTATGTGTTGTTGTTTTATGCATTTTATTTACTTCTTTCTCTTTCCTATGATAATCATGCTTAGTAAGGAGTGAGAAACATGTGGGCCTCCACATTTTTCTGAATTGCAAATCCGATCAGCTTTAGCCAACAGGATGATGAAGAATGCTGGCAGTTGCAGTTCAATCATCTAGGTCTGCATAACTACCATCTCTTTGTCAAATGATCTGGGCAGTCTTTCCTCACAGAGGTGTTGTGGGATCATCATTCATTGGACCAGTGTCACATTGTGGAGAAGCAGGGTAGACCTGAGGATATTAAGGGTGCAGTCCCCAATGAAGCAAGACACTCACTAAGGCCCCTTTCACACAGCTGAATACAATCCCACATTTTCTGCTTTGAACTGGAAAATATGGCAGTGTGGACTCGGATAACCCAGTTCAAAGCAGATATTGTGGGATTTTCTACCTTGATATTCTGGGTTATATGGCTGTGTGGAAGGGCCCTTGGTGACCTTGAGCCAATCATTACCTCTCAGCCTGATCTTCTTCTTGTGTGCCTTCAAGTCATTTCCAACTTATGGTGATCCTAAGACAGCCCTGTCACGGGGTTTTCTATGACTGAGAGTGTGAGCATTACCTAAGCTCACCCAGTTGGCTTCCATGGCCAAATGAGTGGCCATGATCTAGATAAGTCCTTGCATTGCAGGGGTATCACTGTACTTGTACGGAGAGAGAGCATGAAAGATAATTTTCCAAGACCCTTTGCTACGAGTCTTTTTCAATTAGCCATACATTTTTGAATAATCCAAACAAACATGATTTGAATGACTGCCAGCAGATGGCATCTCCCTGTCCATTCTCTGAAAGTAAAGCTGCTTCTATTAGGACAGCCAACTTGGCACTTTGCAAAAATGACAGGAAAGAAAGATTGGGTTGAAACCATCACTGTAAAGTAGAATAAACAAAGTGTTTCTAAAATAAATACTCTAGCATGGTTTCTCCACTACTGGTCTTCTCTTCAAAGTGCAAAGTCTAGTATTAAAGGATTTCTTCTCAGGTCCAAAAAAGATTTTACTTACCTAAGTTGACTGAGACCTTACTTGATTGTCCTATTTTTTTTTAACATTGGTGGATTTATTGCATTTTAGTGTTGGGTGAAACAACTTTATGAGATGAGGAAAAGGAAATAAAAAAGTGGTAGGTGAAGGCAGGTTGTCCCTTCTTTCAAGTTGATTGGATTCTTCGCCCTTCCAATTTTTCCTTTCATTGCTCTTGATTGGAAGGGAAAAAATAAACCTACTCAACGTGCTTTCCTCGATGCCCTTGGGAATGTCTAAGGCAGAGCTTAGAAAATGACTTTCAAGAAGAAAGAATACATTGGGTTGTTGTAGGTTTTTTTAGGCTATATGGCCATGGTCTAGAGGCATTCTCTCCTGACGTTTCGCCTGCATCTATGGCAAGCATCTTCAGAGGTAGTGAGGTCTGTTGGAACTAGGAAAAAGGGGTTTATATATCAGGGTGGGACAAAGGACTGTTGTCTGCTGGAGCTAGGTGTGAATTTTTCAACTGACCACCTTGATTAACATATAATGGCCTGACAGTGCCTGGAGCAAACTTTTGTTGAGAGGTGATTAGATGTCCTTGTTTGTTTCCTCTTTGTTGTTGTGCTGTTGTAATTTTAGAGGTTTTTAATACTGGTAGCCAGATTTTGTTCATTTTCATGGTTTCCTCCTTTCTGTTGAAATTGTCCACATGCTTGTGTATTTCAATGGCTTCTCTGTGTAGTCTGACATGGTGGTTGTGAGAGTGGTCCAGCATTTTTGTGTTCTCAAACAAAATGCTGTGTCCAGGTTGGTTCATCAGGTGCTCTCCTATGGCTGATTTCTCTGGTTGAAGTACTCTGCAGTGCCTTTCATGTTCCTTGATTCGTGTTTCAGCGCTGCATTTAGTGGTCCCTATGGAAATAAAATTAATGATAAAGCCTCAATTGAAACTTTTTTCCCCCTGATAACTTTTTCAGGAATGTCTGCAGCTGCATGGTACATGGTAGACTCCTACAGAAGTGAATACATTACTCTTTATTTTCAACCTCATCAAAGGCCAGGTGAAGCATCTCATTTTGCCTGACTTCATCGCAGGACAGAGGAAGCAGTGTGGTGAATCTGTCACCCTATGTGCTGCTCCCTCATAGCAACGCTTTTCCCATCACACATGGGAAGCATCGCTCTCCTAGCAAGGAGCTGTGCTGACTCTTTTGGAGTCAGCACAACACAGGAAGGATCCTATGTTGGAAGAGAAGTGTACAAGAATACTTCCACCCTGGTTGGGGGCAGGGCCTCCACCAGAAGTCACACAATGTTGTGTAATGACCAGCATGGGGCTCCATCCCCAAAACAGGATGGAAGCATCCTAGGGTGCTAAAATTGCTCCATCTGATGAGGCCCCTTGACTATACTTGATCTGAAAGCATACCACAGAGTCCCTGAAAGACCTAGAGAGGCCCAAAAATACTTCTGGAGGCTATTTTGGAAGCATGGACAAATGAAACTGTGAATATTGAACCTGTGGATAAGTGAGTCCTACTATAGAACATTTGAGCCAGCCATAGTTGAGCAGTGGTTTAATGATGCTTTGAATTGCAGAAATGGCTGCCACATCATGAAGCAGTCATGGAAAGCTGCAGAGATTAAGTAGCAGGGAATGGATTGGACTGTATGTAGCCCATGTAAACTGTTCTTTGCCTGCTTGTTTCTACCAGCAATGCTGCTCCTCTTAAGTGCAATAAAAGATGCCATATTGTCATTATTGTTGGAATAAAATTCAACTATCACTTTATTGTCACCCTGTTCATCCCAGCTTCTGCCAACCTAGCAGTTCAAAACATGCAAATGTGAGTAGATCAATAGGTACAGTAGAAAGGTAATAGTGCTCCATGCAATCATGTCAACCACATGACCTTGAGGCATCTACGGACAATGCCGGCTCTTTGGCTTTGAAATTGAGAGGAACACCAACCCTCCGAGTCAGACACAACTGGACTTAATGTCAGGAGAAACCTTTACCTTTACTATCGCTGTTTTGGGTTTTGCACATGAAATGAAGGAGGCACCGAAGGGGGAAAATATGAATGGCTTTCCAAGGTCATACATTAATGGGCAGACCAAATTTCACAGTTCCAAATTTCCCAGTTCCAAATAACCTTGCACAATCTGACAACTGAAGATGGTATGAGAAAACAACACTATTTTACATACAGTACAACCCCTGTACCCATGGGATTTGTACCTGTTGTTTCACCTACCTTCATCCAACATCCTCCACTGCAACTGCATGGAAACTTCCAGCAAAAGTAATTTGTTTCCATAACATTTGCTGTCATCCAAGATTTCCTGTTTCTATGGAACATTCAGTAACATATTCCCCACAGATGTGGAGGTCATACTGTAGCTGAATGTTAGACCAATCCCAAATTCAAGCAAGATTTTTTCCCTAGTCCATCACCCAGCATTTTGCAATAGTAAGGCAGCAAGCACTATATATATGGTGGGTACATAAGGGAAGTTGACAATAATTGTGCTATAGGCTCAGGTTATGGATCCCACTTAGAATACTAAGAGGATATACTGTAATTCCACATTACAACAGCTTCAAAATCCCACCCTTTTTAAAAGGACCAGGGCAGGCTGACTGGTTCCTGGGCAGAGTTTGTCCCAAGGCAGATTTGAGAAATCAACCAATTCACACCACCTCTAGCAGCCCAGGGAAAAGATCTTCTCACTTGTGTGCCTTCTGCGCACACACAGAGATATATGCACACACACAAAATAAATGGAATCCTGCTGGTTAGTCCCTGCTACAGTACACCATTGGTTATTAGTGAGTAAATACATAGGAAAATGCAGTAGATTTAATGAGTCTACTCTATTCTGAACTAGCAGTGCTAAAAAAGACCCCCGATATCCAGGGCATAGAAACAGGATGAATCTGAGAAGGATCTGTTGTGCAAAGTGTTAACCCTTAGGCATTGTCTGTCACTAGACAAGGCTCTTGGGAATATTTAAAAGTAAATATCAAAGTTGTTGGATGCGAGTTCGATGTTTTTTGCCAAATTACATACTTTGGGGATTAGTTGATCGGTTTCCTTCTCCAGACCGTAATGAGTCTTCATGTAAATTTCCCTTTATTAGCATGACGTTGATTGTTATGGTAAGTAAATATTTCCTTCCCCAGACTACTACCTGCCAAATAACATCTGAGTTATTTCTTTCACAGTGGATGAGCCATTTTCCAACAAAGGAGATGAAGATGATGCATATGATCTGGCCTTCTCTCTTAATTATGTTTTAAAGGTAGCAATTACGGCACCAGGATATGTAACGTGTAGAATATTTTTATTTGAAAGGATCACATCCTGGAGCCAACAGTAAACATGCCCCAAGCTATATACATATAGATGGTACTTATTGATTGCAACATTTTAATAAGCCATTTTAAGTGCTGTGTGTATTCCCTTTCTGCGGTATTAAATGCGATGGCAATTAGATAAGTATAATCAAAGAAGGAAATAGAAGGAAATGTTGACAGAGCTTTGCAACCCAGGTGTTCCTAGAGAGCGAAAGATTCCCGATCTAGCCTAGGTTTTCACATTTGGATTCTGAATGGCCGTGAAGATGTTTGCTCTGCGACAGCACAACTCAACTTTGTGTCGGATCAGCCTGGACAGCTGTGGCTTTTGACAATGGGAGGCATTGTTAGGTCAATTTTAAAGTAGGTCCTTAAAGTTAATGTGATTATGCAAATGTGCCTCTAACTACTGGGGCACTCACAAATGAACACATTGTCACATTTCATTATGTGCATCCAGTCCTGCTGGTTTGGTGGTATCATTGTATCTCTCGGAAACGAACCACATCAAGGCCATTCACTGCTGGTATTACGCCAAGCTCTCCCCTCAAGCAAAGCAAACCAACCCTGACCCATAAATGAGGATTTGGGGGCCAGCGTGACTAATTCCCGACATTCGTTCTGACTGTTTTCAGAGAGACCACTAGCAGTAGTTAGGACTATATGGCTGCATGGAGTCTGGTGACAAACTATAGAACCATTGTTGGTTTCCAAGCATGACTTGATGTAATGAGGTTTCCTTCAGATGGATCATGCCATACAACCCATATACAATTCTATTAACAGGGTGGAATACCTTGTTAATGCTTTTGTGATGCCTTCCCCTAATAACTATTGCGCGTTACCATCATACCTTAATGAGGGATAGGGCCCCTCATTTTGTGGTGTAATTGTAATTTTTTGTTACACTAATAGTTATGGGGTGGAACTTCACTAAATGGTGAAGAAGAGATCTTTTGAAAACACTTTTTATTGGATTTCAAAAGTATAATTACAAAGAAATTGTACTTTTAAAGAATAGAGGAATGCATATAAAAAGTGAAATATTTCTCTTAATATGTTGACCACATTTCCACATTTTCTTGAAGCTCATGTCTATATAGTACATGACTGTTGAGGGGTAGATGTTGAAAGTATATTTTTCCCACTCTGTAGTATAAGTCCTTTTACAGCAGTAAAAGCACAAAGGATCCAACCACATTGACCGTCCATTAGATTTCATATTGTGGGGTTTTTAAAATAATAATAATAACAATAATAATAATAATATCACTAATAACTGCCAACAAGATTATAACATTCTGTTGCATTTCTGCCTTGTGTTCTGTGATGCAAATGTCCAGAAGGCAACAATGGATTTGCCTATAGTAGCATGTGAAGGCAATATGTAGTGTGTGGACCAGACCCAGCCTCTCCCCAGCTGTTTTTGTGGTCCTAGTCTCCTCTTATCTCCTCAGACACATGTTTATGTATAAGACCTCAAAGACTAGCTATTTACTTTTCAATAGGTTGCAACCCCCACAATATAACAACAACAACAGGAAGAAGAAGAAGAAGAAGAAGAAGAACAACAACAACAACAACAACAACAACAACAACAACAACTTTATTTTTGTACCCCGACTCCATCTCCCAGAAGGGACTAGGGCGGTTCACATCAGGATGATCCCAAACAACATGGTTAAAATATAGCACATTAAAATATATAAACAGCAACATAAAACAGAATAAAACAACAACATTGTTACAAAATATAAAGGTAAGCATCAAACCAATAACTAGTGAGCTCTGGGATAATTATCAGTTTCTGGGCACGAGTGGATGGACTATTGAACAGTAATACTAAATCTCCTGCTTTTCAAAACCAGAGATCAACTAGTGTTGACTCCTTGACCAGAAGAAGAGGTTTTTGTGGAGTTTTTTTTTTTGGGGGGGGGGGGTCACAAAGCGCCCATGAAGCAGAAAATTGGAGAGTAGAGCGACTGCAGTAGGACAGATTTTTGAAAAGTAATGTAACTATAGTAGCAACTAGATATTGCAGCTGAGCATGGAACTATGAGTAATTACTTTTTAAACAGTAATTTTCCATGCCTTGATTCTGTCAAGCAAACATAGATTCCTGGAAAGAGTCTGACTCAATGAGAAAGTCTGAGTAACTATTCAGTTTGGAATAATCCAAGTCATTCCATTCAAAACAAGGACTGGATGCTCCTTGCAGAGACCCAGGTTTGAATATGCTTGCTTTTGCCTGATGATGGGACAGTGATCATGAGAATTCCTTGCAACAGCCAGGAGCAAAGTGTTTGTGGTCTCCATAGCTGTATTTATTTATGCATGGCGGTTAATGAAGCACAAGAGCTCTAGTTCCTGTCCCAAGGAGTGTATATACAGTCTAAAATTTGGAAAGACACTAAGGGAGAGGGACAGAAACATGCTCATCCTTCCAGTCAGCAGACTCCATCTTGGGACTTTTAAGAAAAATGTTATGTATTGTTGAAGGCTTTCATGGACAAAATCACTGGATTGTTGTAGGGTTTTTGGGCTGTATGGCCATGTACTAGAAGCATTCTCTCCTGACATTTTGCCTGCATCTATAGCAGGCATCCTCATCGGTTTCTGACTTCACAGCCTCTGAGGATGCATGCCATAGATGCAGGTGAAACGTCAGGAGAGAATGCTTCTAAAACATGACCATATAGCCCGAAAAACCTACAACAACCCCAAAATCTTATGGCTTCAACATCTAACCAGAATGGCTCATGGGGCCTTTTCAATTACATAGTGCAAGTGTTCTCCAGGGATGCCACCGAAGGGAACTTTGGTGGACCCAGGAGGTCCCTGTGGTGCCTGATGCAGCACATCCAACATCAGTAAATTAGCTGGACATGTGCCCTCTCATTCTGCCACCCTCAACCACACAGAAATGCTCATGTTGAGGGGTTGTGTCACTTGAAAGGTTGGTTCCAGGGAGCATTCACACTAGGAGTGTTAGCTAAGGAGATGTCACAGGCCCACCAATGGACACCAGTCATAATTGTGGAATACATCCCTTCTCCACAGGGAAACCAATTCCAGCAAATCTCAGAAGTGACAGAAGTGACATTTGCTGTTGTAAGTGTGTGTATCCAAACCATAAGATTGATAGATAAGAAGACACACAAGTGCATAAAAACATAAGAGTAAAAAGGTAAAAGTGTTGGTGGCAAAAATGTAGGTCACAGGTGCTTGAGGGTCCATCATTTCTCAGCATTGTTTATGAGAGGAACTCCGGCATCCTTGGAGGAGGCAACTCAGGGGTAGCAGCAGCCATCAAAAGAGAGACAAACAGGTGTATGTGGAACTGGCATGAAAAGACCACGTCAGAGTACAAAGATTTTATTGAAAGTCTTTGCCCCTCTGCTTTAAAACACAAAGTTTGAATCTGTGCCACTGAATGACTGGGTAGGTGCGATAGAGATATACCTGTCAGTAGCAGTCCACACTGCCATTATAATCCAGTTCAAATGTGAATTTCATACAGCTATGTGGAAGGGGTCTGAAATGAATTATTATACATATTTCCGCAAAATAACATCATTATTTATTTGTTTATTTATGTACTACATTTTTATCCCGCCCTTTTCAGCCCGAAGACAACTCAGGGTGGCATACAGACTAGCAACATTAGATACCAAACATACATAAATCTATCACTTAAAACAGTTTAAATCACATAATAAAATTCATGATAAAACAGTTTAAAACTATACAAATAAATGACTTCCAGGTTAAAATCAATGTCCATTTGCATCGTTAAGCCGTTCCATATTCGTTAAGAATACTGAGTTATCTGGTTACAATGAGGTTCCAAAAGCTTCCTCGAAGAGCCAGGTTTTCACTCGCTTCCTAAAGGTCAGGCGGGAGGGGGCTAGTCTAATCTCCCCAGGAAGGGAGTTCCACAGCCGAGGGGCCACCACTGAGAAGGCCCCTGTCTCTCGTCCCCACCAAATGAGCCCGTGAGGCAGACGAGACCGAGAGCAGGGCCTCCTCAGAAGATCTTAAATTCCTGGAAGGTTCAAGATCTTTTTAATATTTTTATTGACAGAAACCATTTTCAATAGAAGCAATATATAAAGTAAAAGTATTAAAACAACTGCAAAGTAAACTAATATACTAAACTAAATTAAGACATGTATATATATCTTAAACCACCACAACAACAGACAGTAATACAAGTGACTTCCGTTTTTCTAGCCAATGATTACATGTATTAAGGAATCTTCAATAACTCTTAAGTAAACTACAGATTATTTAATCCTACGATTTTTCAAGTCCTAATAATAGTAATAGCGCCTCCCCTCCCCACCCTTACGCTTGCCCAATGCCCACATCAGTATCAGTGTCTCTCTACCCTAGTGTAATACATCATAATGGCCTCTCAAAATAATAATAAAGTCAAGACTTAAAATTCTCCTATGAGACTTCACACTTTTCTAACGATAGCTTGCTTCATGGGGAGGGATTTGTCAACTTTTACATGGTTTGTTTAAAACTGAACAAAATATTATTCTCTTCTAATGCAAGAATGTTACTGCTTTCTAATGCAGTAAATTATGAACTTGATTGGAAATGTCAGGCAGCAGACTTATACATGAACTGTATTTCATATCGCATTGTAGTGAAAGAAACACGTACTTTAATCTTCTATTTAAATCATACGGGTTTTGAGGTTACTAAGCGTTCATACTTGGAAGCAAGTGTCAGGGATGGGAATAGAATTTACTTCTGATCAAGTGCACTTATGACAAGGCTCCTTTCGCTGCCTTCGTGCTTGTTTCAATTACTGGGCTGACTGGATTATTAGGCTTTGCCAATTGGACCATGCTAATGAAAATACAAAAGGAGACTGAGTTTGGGCAGAAAAATATGGGTTTAAGTTATTTTATCAGTTAATTTATTGGTCCAGGCATTGCTTGTTCCCTTGCTTTGCAAAAATAATATTACCTGATGTATCTCTGTTGCCTATGAAAGTAATATACGACTTGCTGCTCTGATGTTGAAGAAGATAACACGAGGAAGCATATGATAAGGGGTTGTCTGGGTTTGTTTCTGTAATGTTTCTGTAAAGTCGGCAATTTTTTTTAAGCATTAGATTATGTGTAGCTATTAAAACTCCGTGCAAAAATGAAGTATGGAAATAGTCATTGGATGGAAGATAAGATTATGCTTACTGTCCCACCTCTGACCTCAGTGGTTTGACTGGCTCTTCAGTATAGAATATTTAATACTACTGGTATTTCATTGCTCTATGGACTGCCCTTTCCATACCTTTTGCCTTTGGTGGCTGCTCCTGACTCAAGACATACTTCTATAGATATTTCCAGTGCTATCTCTATACATCTCTTCAGAATATATGTTGAAAAATGCAACCCTATGCCTGACAAACTGGCTAGTGGTCTGTGAGATCTATAACCCTCTAACGAGTAACAAAGTATATTAATCAATGTTGGATTATCTGATAAAGGTGTTCCTGAAGGAAGCAGACCCTTTGAGATCAGCAGGGGAGGCCCTTCTCTCAGTCCCACCACCGTCTCAAGCGTGGTTGGTGGGGACGAGAGAGAAGGCCTTCTCTATGGTGGCTCTCCGGCTCTGGAATACCCTCCCAAAAGAGATTAAGTTAGCTCCCACCCTTGAATCCTTCTGATCCAGTCTAAAAACATGGATTTTTAAGTAGGCTTTTGTCCTTGAGCAGGCTGAAATGGGCCCGTACAAGGTTGACACTCTGGCACTGTGAATTTATGGCAGCTAGTTTTAACTACAGATGGTCTGTGTTTTTAAAATTGTGTTATTTTATTTAATTATATGTGTTGATAGTGCTTGTTTTAATAATTTTATGTGATATTGTTTTATACTCATGTACTGTTTATGTTATATGCTGCACTTTGGAGTGACCCTTTGGGTAGATGGTGGCGGGATATACATAAAGAAATTGTTGTTATTGTTGTTGTTAAAAATGACCCTGGCCAAAGAATAGACTGGCTTTCTGGAGCTCAAAGGAGCCCTCAAAAGACCATATAGTAGGTTTAGAGTACCCTGAGTGAGCAAGAAAACATATTTTCCTCTATTACTCTGAACCTTTGAACAGCTCTGAATTGGGTATTTCTGTGTATGACTGTGTGACAATGTGAAACACCTGCATATTTTCTAGAAAAAAGGGGAACTGTTCGACAAAGCTACAAGTGAGGAAAACTGTCAGATGTGAAATGGAAATCAATGAACTGAAGACTACTGAATGTAATAAGTATCCAGTCAAGTAGTATCCAGTTAAGTAGATGGATGTCAGGACTTTGCCAATCCCTGGATGCGGTGTATCACTCTATTTGATGTCTCCCCCCCATATCATCACAAAAAGATCAAAACAGGGTCTTTAGTGGCAAAGCGTGACACTGCTTGGCCACTATCCAGACTTCATTTTTCACACAAGGCTGTGCTAGCTGACATTTCCACAAATAGATGAACTAGCTGGGAGATATACTTCAGGAATGTTGTATGTAGTCTCATTATAATTTCCCCATAAATTAAGATCATCTGAGGAAATTCATCAAGTTCTAGCATATTTAGGGGCAAGATCCGTTTTGATAAGAAGCAAGGGGTTCTCAGATACTTACTCAATGATATAAAATAATGTGAATGAACATCGTGCAATTTCAGTCAAGCCTATCATCAGTGGAAGGTCCAAATGGCAAATCTTTTGCATAAAACGGCAATAAAATGCTGGAATGAAATATGTAGGGAATGGGTATGGTTGAAGAAAGGACAGCAAGTTAATGTTAAGAATGTACTCAACTGGACTGTTATTAGACTGACAGCTGGATCCTTGACAAAATCTTAAATAGGGATGGGGAACTTTGGCTTTTTCATAAGACTTGTAAAACATAGCCAATGAGGATGGATGATCATAGCTGCTGCAGCCCCAAAGCATGGAGAGCCAAAGTTGCTCCTTCTTGATCTACAAGTGAAGGCTTTTGTGGTGGTTCCTACTTGCCTCTCCACCTTCTGCATCTCCATTTCCCATAGTTCTCCTTCTTCCTCCATGTATTGCATGCCATGGCTGGGGAAATATTGGGGAGAAGTGGTAGAAAGATGGGTCTGCACACCCTCTTTCAGTGTGTCCTCCCTATTGTCTTTTAAAATTCAGTTTCATCCATCTCCCATCTTGCTTGTAAATTAGGGTTGTTTGGAAGATAAGATATGATGAAAGCCTTCTGTATGTAATAAAAAGACTATGCAAGTAACAATAAAAGTAGTGGCAAATAGTTCACATCATGTGGCTTGGTATTTTCCTGTAAAGTACTGGAGGTATATTTGCTTTTTCAGGAGGCGGTGACACACCTTTAACTTAACTTTAATTAAGGAAATAATCAAGAAATCTTTTGGAAGCAATTATGTGGTTTCAAATGCAGCTCACTTTCCCACTTGGCTCTTATAACATTGGATGCTCTGCAGGCAAACTAAACCTATTTCAACAGTGTAGGATACTGCATCATTTAACTCTTCTACCAGGATCTGCACCATGCTAAAACTTAAGTCAATTGTACTCTTGTTGAAATTGATGCTTTTTGACCTGGGAATGGATACCCACCTACAATGAGAATCTGGAAACCTGGATGGAGCAACAGAGGGAGGCAAATACAACCTCCTCTGATCAAATTCCCATGATAGTTTGGCCATAAGATAGAAACAACTTGAAGGAACACTGGGGGGGACCTACAAAATGAACATGCCCCACCAAGTATGGAGGTACACAAATTCTTTTTGTCATTATGTTGCTTTAAAAAAATACATTAACAAGGCTGATTTGTTGTCTGCTTGTATTATTTTGGAAAGCAACATGGTCATCTCATCCCCATCATCACCAATGATAGCACTATCACCCTTTACACCCTCGGACTTGGAATCAAAAGGTATGGCACATCAATAAGAGAGATGGCAGTGGAGGAAGGATTAAGCCTAGCAAAAACTGGTTCTTCTTTCCTCCGTTGGTGGCTAGGACAGTGATGATTGGGATGGGTGGGTGAGCTTTCCTGTTTTTGAGCCTTGGTGTGGTAGAACTGTGTATGCCTCTTCTTTTATCACATGCTCACTGGTAAAAGATGTTCTGCTGTATATAAATTTTAATAATTTAGGGAAATTTCTAACATGCAGGCAAGCATTCCTGTAGGGCAGAGGTTCTTCACCAGGAGTTCATGGAAAGATTTCAGGGACTCTGCGAGTTTGAACTGAAAAAAACCCCTTATTTTTATTTTCTCTGACCTCTAACTGAATAATATACAGTATAATATGAACTAATATGATTTTTATTTTGGTGTAGCATTTTCTGGGTGTAGTGGACTGTTTGAAAAAAAGATTGGTAAGGATGGCAGAGACATATTGTCAAAGGCTTTCATGGCTGAAATCACTGGGTTGTTGTAGATTTTTCGGGCTATATGGCCATGTTCTAGAAGCATTCTCTCCTGACGTTTCGCCTGCATCTATGGCAAGCATCCTCACAACCTCTGAGGATGCTTGCCATAGATGCAGGCAAAACGTTAGAAGAGAATGTTTCTAGAAAATGGCCATATAGCCTGAAAAATCTACAACAACCCATGGTAGAGACGGGTTTATGACGCCATGGGAACACTCAAATTTTTAAATGTTTGCCAAAAATGAGCATTTGAACAGATGTTGCACCAAATTAGGTTATCAGAAAGGTCGGTAGTTCGAATCAGTGGAGCGAAGTGAGCTCCCACCGCTAGACCCAGCTTCTGCCAACCTAGCAGTTTGAAAACTTGCAAATGTGAGTAGATCAATAGGTACCACTTTGGCAGGCAGGTAACAACACTCCATGCAGTCATGCTGGCCACATGACCTTGCTCTTTGGCTTAGAAATGGAGATGAGCACCACCACCCAGAATCGGACTCAAATAGACTTAATGACAAGAGGAAACCTTTACCGTTACCTCTTTATCAGGCATGGGCAACTGTCAGCCCTCCAGATGTTTTGGACTCAACTTCCAGAAATCCCGGCTGTTAGGTCCAAAACATCTGGAGGTGCATGGTTTGAGAACCACTGTTCTATATCATGAGATGTAGCTACTTTGACTAGGTGTCTCTGTCCAGATGGGAGTCGATGAAATTACATTTTTAATTAATACACTAGACTTCAAGTACACTTAAGAGATTAAGCAGAGCTTTTACAAAAACATCACACTTTATTTATCTACAAGGCAGTACAGTGTATTACAAAAAGTTAAGTGCAGAGAAGGCTGCACCTAATTCTACTAAGGCAGCAAAGTCATCGTTCATAAGAAGAACACGAGCAACCTTTTCTTGATATGGAAAAACTCTTGATATAACCAAAGGACCATATTTATTTGTGTTTTAAAAAATCCCAAACAACCTGAATTTGTTCATAGAGTCCAAATTAGAGACTGTTACGTAAAACATCGGACAAAAATTAAAGACAAGCAAGACCATGTTCTCCCAAATGCTTGAAGTTTGCATTCTGTGTTGTTGCAAACCAATTAGAATACATACACATAAGCACACAAAATCTCCCAAGAAGTGTTTCAAAGTACAGCTTGTAAAAATTAAAAAAAAAAAGGGGGGGAGGGCAGGATAAAACAGTATTTTTTAATATGAAATTAAGAAATGCTAGTGCATAGTCAAGTAGCTAGCCCCAGGTTTTACTTTTTAATAAACCTCCATGGCTCGAATAGCTCATCTACATGCTGTAAATTTGTAGCAGCAACAAAACCCCCAAACAACATGGAACAAAACCCACAGTAACCATTTGGCATTTACAAAATTAAATTACTGAATAAAAAATATAATTTGTTCTCATAAAACTATGTTTCATACAGAAATATTTTTTTAAAGCAAGCTAAGTGAAACAACAACAAAACACACACATAGTATCAGTCTAGTGATCTAACAAATGGAACAGTACTCCCAATGGTATAGCTGTCTCATGTCATGGTATGCCCTCAGCGGATACCTTGACATTAGACTTTGTGGTAATGCTTTTCTTGCAGTATTTCATACCAAGACACTTGTTCAATGATTTAGAATAAGCTGCTGATTTGAGTGCCAGCTCTGAGAAGGAGAAAGAAAGAAATCCTTTAAAAAGTCCCTACTGACACCAAAACTTCTGTAGTAACGCTTCACTGAATTAATACTGTTTCATTTGATCTCCCAAAAAGTTTTATTTAATCATTTAAAAATCACGGTCTTTTAAAAAAAAATCCATTCATAGTATTTATAATTATTGCATAAATCTTAGAACCTAATATTTTAGGTAAGCATCAGCAATAAACAGAACTCTTTCCTTTTTTTAAAGTTGGGTGAAATCCAACGTGAATATTCTATACATATATGCTTTTGTGATGATATGCACTTTGTGCTGCTCCCAAATGTTGTACTACAACAACAGACAACAATAATAATTAAAAAGGCTTTTCGCGCATTGTTGAGGAACCGTAAATCCAAATTAACTGGAAATGTTTTGAAAAGAAAACATAATGCTTGTTGGACGAACTGTTTACATAACCAGAGTCCGAGTTGAGAAGGCATTCATGTATTTGCGTGCTGGATCGGGGAAAGACAACTGATCCTCTGTCTTCCCACAGGATGCTGGGTCCCACGTGTTGCTAAAATGCTGAAAACAAAGAGAGAAAGTGAGAAAGACTGTCCCCTTCTTCCAGGAGCTTCGTTTCTCCCCCAGAACGATTGTCTTAAACTTCTAGAAGAGAGGCCTCAACGGACTTATAGACGTAAGTGGACTTACTACTGGATCGAAAGATGCAATTTTTTTGTTTTAGTTTGCTAGTTTTGTTTGCCAGTGGGAAGGCCCATATCTGAGACTGTGTAGATCTCCATTATTGAACAACGATAAGGACATCCCTCCCACATGTTGCTGGACTACTCTTCTCATCATCCTTCACCACTGTCTAGCTCTAAAAAACGGCATGTTCCTTCAATGTGGTTTACAACTGGTCCTTGCAGTGATCATATCTTTCAACCGCTGTGAAATATGAAGATTAACTAGTTGTTTTTGACCTGATCTGTATGGGATTCTATTACCAGTGTTACAGTGTATGTTGGAATCCCTGATATAGATCTCAATTTAGTATATGGTTTATTGAGGCGCAATAGGTAATTTATTTTGACCTGGATCTAATTAGCCACAGTAGATCTTACAAGTATTAATGCTCAGAGGAAATCGCGAGCATGGTACTGTGGTTTGAATACTGGATGAAAATTCTCAGCTACAAAAATCCTCTGGGCAAGTCATATTCTCTGCTTAAATGAAATATTCATTCCCAGGTCAAAATGCATTTCTTGACTATTCTTCTTTGTAATAAATGAATATATAACAGAGAACTGTGGCATGGATCCAAATGATTATTTAGTCACAACTAGAGTAAAGTCACTGAATCAACAGTGGGCCAACACATAGGCAACCCTCACCAATTTACTAGGCCTACTGGTGACACAATGGGTTAAATTGCTGAGTTGCTGAACTTGCTGACCAAAAGGTTGGCAGTTCGAATCTGGGGAGTGGAGTGAACTAATAATAAAAACTTTATTTATACTCCACTACCATCTCCCCAAGGGACTCAGTGCGGCTTACATGAGGCCGAGCCCACAACACAACAATACAAGCAATAACAACAATAATACATGCAATTAAAATAAATCACATAGACAATAACATAAGCATTGACAATAGTACAACACACTTTTAAAATCTCTGGCTAGGCCAAATGTAATTAAAGAATTAAAATGATGCTGGTCATGGACGAGATAAGGAGGTGGGACGTTAGTGGAAACATATGAGCAGACCTAAATCAATATAAAGTGCTTTAGAGGACAAAGTGCTGAGGGTTCATTATTCTGGGAAGGCAGACTGGAACAATCACGTTTTCAAACTCCTCCTAAAGACTGCCAGAGTTGGGGCCTGCCTGATGTCCTTAGGGAGTGAGTTCCAGAGTCGAGGGGCCACCATCGAGAAGGCCCTCTCTCTCGTCCTCACCAATCACGCTTGCGATGCAGGTGGGAGCGCGAGCAGGGCCTCTCCAGATGATTGGAGAGATCGTGTGGGTTTGTATACAGAAATGCGGTCACTCCCACTGTTAGCCCCAGTTCATATTTCTTGTTTCTAGGATTGTGCTTTTAAACCTACCATGAAATTATTTGGCATTTGAATATCATTACCTGCTGCCGCATTATTTTCAAAGCAGATAATGTGGGATTTTATTCAGGTGTGTGGAAGAAGCCTAGGAATACCTGCATAACCTATTCCTGCTTTCGACTCCAGCAACAAATACAAATACTTAAGTATTTGGGGGCATTTTCAGCAGTACACTACAACATAGTATATCTTCCAAAATGAAAGATAGTAAAATAGCAGGCTGCCAAAAGATATACAGCATTTCTTAGCTATAATTTAAGACCATTCTGTTTTTGTGGTATTTACAAAAGTTGGAAGCCCTTTGCTACACAGAGATAAACATATCTATACCCAAAGCTGCACAGAGAATATTTGCTTGTTCCCTAGACATGCAAAATATCTCTTGCTGCCTGAAGACAACAGCAGGTTAAGAATTTAAGCACTTCATGGAATTTGTCAACACCGGCAAGTATTCTTCCCCCTCTGGCTTTTTTAAAATGTTCAACTTCACCAACAAAGTGACAACACTATCACCAAAGTGATAGTGTTGTCATTTTGCCATGAACCTGTTCCCAAACTCAAGTTCATTTAGGTCAAATCACAATCCTTAGGGTATCAATTTACAAGTGGGGAGTTGAGGAAGGCTATGCAATGATGTATGAAGCAATCAAGGGGATAGGGAAGATCCGAGGAGAATCCTTTGTCTCTGGGTGCATCTATACTGTAGATTTAATGCAATTTAAGTACATTTTGGTAAGAAAGGCAAAACAAAGTCCAAAGTACACAAAATATACTGAAGTAAACAAAAACGTAACTCTTGTTTTCTTCTTTTCATTATAAAAAACCCATGTAACTGTGGCCTACCTCCATTATCTAAAATATGCAGAAATGGGCAGGGATGAAAATTCATTGCAACCACATTGTGGTAACTTGATAGTAATCAGGGAATGTCACACCCTACCGCTCACACTACAACACTGTGGGATTCTCTGCTTCTGTAAACAAAGGCTATTGATTTACGATGGCATTGGTGAAAGGCACCTCTGGACCTACTTTGGCTTGCTTTGGATAATGCTCTCCACAATCCTTTCCTTAGGCTTGATGAAGAAATGAGTTCATGCTTTCCCACCTATCCTGAAAGCATCTTTCCTTTCTGTAACATTCCTAGAGGTTTATGAGTAGAGATCAGAAAAGTCCTTATTTGGACTCCAGCTCCCAAAATACCTCAGAGGCAGTATAGTTGGGAGGACTCAAAGGTCTATCTCTAAGAAAACTTTCTCAAGCTCTGCATAGTAGCTAATTACAGGTACCAAGTTCAACTTACAAAACTTCAACTATGGATGGAATCCTGTTGGGTAGTCACAATTATGTAACCTACAGTTATGCATTTGTAACTCTTACATATTGACAACTGTGAAAGATGGGACATAACAAATGCAAGTCCCCAAACCCAATTTGTTGGTGAGCAGTGTCTGGGATCGACAGAAGTCTATTCCCCTGTCAACTGAGGGCCCTCCCACACAGCCCTGTATCCCAGAATATCAAGGCAGAAAATCCCACATTATCTGAGTGTGGACTCAGACAACCCAGTTCAAAGCAGATATTGTGGGATTTTCTGCCTTTGGTATTCTGGGATATAGGGCTGGGTGGAAGGGCCTTGAGAAATACAGATATCTTTTAATCCACCAGGATACATTTAATTATATATGGGGTAAGAAGGGGGCGGGAGTGGGTTCCACATCCTCCTGTGTAAATGATTTTGAGGGGGATTTGTGACAGGGGCCCTTCTTCTACCTGTTGTGCCAGAGATCAGTCACAGGAGGTGGTCAATGAGGCTTTTGTGGTGCATACCTGGGCACAGAGTTTTAATCCAATACTGTAGCTGTCGATTCACTGGTTTGTTTCTTTGTATTTTTGTACTCTTTTGTAAACCACTCTAGAGAAATACTGATGGGTCTCGCAAGAGGTGAGACATAAATTTTAGAATGCATTTAAGTATCTATGCTCAGGAAGCCACAGTATAAAAGAGGAAAGCCACACTGAAACCTCCACAAAAGCTACTGTTGTCGCACCAGAAGTGAAACACATGTATTGCTGGTGCTTGGGTTCAAAGGAACACAAATCCAAGCTCAACATACAAATAAAAGAAAAGAAAAGCCAAGGCTCTAAAGCATAAAATAAAAAGTTGCTAAAGCCTGAAGCAGTTTTCATAGGCACTGTACATGGTTTAGGAATAGAGAATGGGTGGTTCTCCAGATGTTGTTGGACTGCAACTCCTAGTGGCCTCAGCCAGCATGGAGAGCAATAAAGGATAATGGGAGATGTAGTCCAATAATACCTGGTGAGCAATCCTGCCTTAGTCACTGCTCAGAAATGGCACCCTTTCTTGATTCCCCAAGTAATGTTGGGGGGTTTTGTTTCTCAAACATCCATGGGCTGCCTGCAAAGGCAGCCAGATATCCCTTTGCAGATATCTCTTCACACAGGTGTTTGAGAGTGCTACTCTGAAGCAATGGCCTCATCTGACCTACGATTGGTCTATAGGCCAAGCTATCAGTGACATACAAAAAAATGTGTGGGACAAAGAACCTGGATGTAACTCCCATTGGTTTCTATGGTATTTATTAAAGCCTTTGGGGTATATGTACATGGCTTTATCTGCTTGAACTTGTTAGATAGTAAAATTAATGTATAGTCTAAAACATATAAAACTATTTCACATTTTAAACTGTTTACATTGGTTTTATTATGTGCCACCCTGTGAATTCCGGATAGAAGGCAAAATATAAAGACGTTAAAATTAATTAACTACAAATATAACAAAGTCATGAGTGTTTTGGGGGTTTTTTTACTAGATTTTGACTCAGGACTGTATATACATTGCTATGAACACTTTGGGCAAAGCAAGCACAAACAATGTCTGCATATATGTTTAGATCAGGCCTTGGATTACATGAGGGTTTGAAGCAACCTATTATTGTATTGTTTCATATAGAATTTACTCTTAATTGTGGATAAGAAAAGCAACTTCATATGTTTACATTACTTTCTTATATAATTATGAAACAATGGCATATTTTCAACTGTGTCACCCCTAGGTAGTTCATTTTGTGTCACCCATAATGCTACCAGCACATCCTTCTGCTGGCAACATTGCTATCTTGCTTATCTTGTAACATGCCTCCAGCAAGAGTGAACAGTAAACAAACTCTCAAAGCTTTAACTGGGATAGCCAGTTAAAGCACTTTAAATAAAAGTGAACCCTTCAGGAAAAATAGAGCAGTAAAGGCAAGGCAAAGGTGCTTTCCTCCACCCCCTCACTGTAAAGGCTGATTCACACATGAAGCTTGCCTGAAAGGCATTATTCAATAAAACAACTCTGTGAATAGGCAGTGCATACACAGTATACATAAATTTTAATTTATGCTGGTAATGTGAATTCCATGCAAGATAATTGCTTCCACATACATGCAAACATAGGAACACCTTCTAATTAGATTCGGATTTTACCTCAGGTCAACATAAACAGTTTACTCAAGTGACCATAAGTATCATAAGTATCTTCAGTCATGCTGCATTTCAGCAAAGGAGCAGAACACTGAACAGATTGTTTTATAATGAAAACAAAATGACTGTTGACAACATTTCATGAGGTCAACAGCAAAGCTATTATTGAAAGACTAGGACTTCACCAATACTAGCAGCAGCAGCAGCAACAACAACAACAACATTGTTTCCCATTTTTAACAGACACTGAATTGCAAGCTATTTATTGGCACAGGATCTGTACAAATAATGCAGTGTGTTTCAGATTTATATGGGGGAAACTGGTTTCTAAATCTTCTTGCACAGTAATTGTTTAGAAGTGTTAAAAAAGGAGTGGGGCCGAAGCTGCTGAACTCTGACTCCAGCATGCTTTACCACTAACTGTGGTAGGGCTAGGGCTGCCCAGAGTCACACTCGAACAATTCTGGAAAACTACATGATTCTCTTCTTGCTTGAAACAAATCAGAATCCTAGCCACCCATCCTATTTCAACCTGATCATTCTGATATCAAAAAATGACACTTGCAGTCAAGATCCGGAACACACTTGGTACATAGATATTAGAGGGGACATTGAAGCATATACTTATGATTCACAACACTTTTATCTGCTCCTCTAGAAAAAGGGGAAATACTATGGCAAATCTGACTTATACAGTGACTGTCCCCAAGAAAAACAACACCCTTAGCAAAAGGAAAGCTGGAATAATGTAATGGGAGGCTTAATAAAGAAGCACAGCGACTTACGCATCAATATACAGGGCAATCACAAAAGCTGTGTCTCTGAATAGTTGGGAAAGGAAATCGAGGTTCTGTATGTCCTTCCCCTGTTTTGAGAAACAATGCTGTTTCCATCACTACTTCACATTAAGGAAGAGACAAAGCGGCACATGCTTCTAAGTCATGCCTTATTCCTTCTCTACTTGCTCTTGCCTGACAGCCGAATAGCCTAATGGTCGGCCCTCATCAGGTTCTACGATCACAGCCATTTGCTGACTCTGCTCACCCGCAGGTCAAAACAATTATATGCAAGTTCACAACCCCATGTTTTCTGGCTACCCAAATTGTTGGATTGGAATCACACTCATTTATTAGCTTTAACTTAACAAATAAAAATGTAATGCAAATTTCAAGCGAAGCTAATAAAACAATTCCAATTTATTTACTTAGGGAATAATTGGCCATAATGTGCCTATTTGCCTAAGTAGCAGTAATAATTTTGTTGGCTCAACTCTACAAAAGTAGAGCTAATTTTACAAATAAATTCTTCTGCACTTGGCCATATGGGCAATTGTTGTCCAATTTATCTCTGCTACCAAAGCTTGTAAACTACCATTCTGAATGCCTTCTAAGTCACACATTCAATATGTCACCCGTCTCACATCATTTTTCCCCTTGCCTCACGCAATATAATTACATGAATACAGCAGATACAGTGATCTTCCATGAGTTTCAGCTCTCAAGTAGAACATGTCTGGATAGCACTTGCTGAAGAATGACCATGGCAAAAGGCCTGCTTGCGGGCATTTCATTGGCTGCTGTGGGAACCATGGCACTTAAATGGACAGGCCTGTGGTCCTGTACCACCACATATTTTCTTTTATCCTCAGGAGTAACCATTTTGGTGTCAAACCTGTGTGTGTTCAAAATTGTCTTGTAACAACTGAGACCACCGGTCTATCCAGCCCAGTACTGATGTCATCAGGGATACTTTGGGTTTTACATAAGAGTCTTCTCCACTCCTACCATTTTAAACATAAATTCCATGGGATGAACATTCACCTTTTTACATGCTACTACTATTCAATTCTGAGTCAAGAGATGGACTTTCCATTTGCTCATCTTTGAGTTGGGTTGAAATCAATGTCTATTGCAGAGCCAAGGTGAAGTACATTTTTCAGTACTCTAAAAGCAAGAGATATGATGGGAGAATGGAAATACCAACATTTCTATCTTATGTTTTGTTTATATTTTGGCAAGATTCCAAATGCCTTTTTTTTCAAGTTGCAGAAGAAAAGAATGTCACCTCTGAAGTTTTGTAACCAAATGTCAAAAGGTCAGCTATTGTTGTCTTTACATATTTTCTCCTTCTTGTAGTCAGCCCTGAGTCAAGCAAAATCTCATTATTTTTGTAAAAAAAAAAAAAAAAACCTAAAGTGGATTCTTACCTGAAGTGGACTACCTGATGACTTATTTTTATGTAACGTGAACAATTTATGTGTATTGTCTTCTTCCACTGAAGCAGCCATCTTCAAACCAGAACTGGTAAGTAGATTCTGAAAAGAATTAATACGTGTTACTGTTGTTTCCAGTTGTTTATTTTTTTTCTTAGAAATATTGACCTTATAAATTCATCCTAAAAGTGTAGCTGGGAAGGACTGACAGAATTTTCTTCTGTGTAAATTTCTGAACTGGGTTTAAGATAATGTCATAGAAAAACTGATTGGCTACAGTGAGTCATGTCATTAAGTTCACAAAAGGGCCCTTGGAAGTCCCACAAAGAAGGGACTGCAGTTAAGGGAAGAAAATGTCCCTGAAGCAGCAGCAAGAACAGCTGCAAATACAAGTTTAAAAGGTGTCTTTAAAAATTGGGCAACAAATCACTGCCCTGAAGAATTTTTAAAAGTTTTCCAGTAAATATATGGCACAGTTGTTCAAGTGAAGTGGACTGGGATGGGGACGTATACACCAAACAAGGTCTTTCCTTATCCTTTAGCAGCTAATACTAACATGTAGTATGAATCATATAGCCCAGTAAGACTGAAAGAACACTAAGCTAATTCTGATACCAGTACATTTACTGGAACAGCATGAAATAGAAGTTAAAAAGCAGTAAAACTGGTTTAGGTACTTAGCTAAATTGAATGGCTGATCGGGGTTTATTATGTTCTAATCCCATTTATATTAAAAAAACTAGATTATGCCATTTACAGAAGATGCTGGGTAAGGAAAACAAACATCTCTGCCTAATAATTCTGTTGACTTCAGCAAACACTTCAGTAGCCCAATCAAAAGCAGAGTTGTGCCTTGGCCTTTTACACATTTTATGAACCATGTATCAGCATCCTACTGGAAAATGGAAAGAACAGGCTGGATGGGTGGGCATATTTCCATGTATTTTTTGGATACTGACTAATCTGTACGCAGGAGTGGTGTGGTCACCTGGACCAGTGAGTCAGGTGTAGCTTGTGGACAATATCTTGCCACAAAAAACAAGATGCATAACATAAATACCTACCGGTACATCTTCCCCTGGAGATGCATATGTGAAGAGCTGTGCGTTCAGACCTTCACCTTCCCAACTGTTTGAGCAGAAGAAGTTTCCTGCTTTACCTGTTGGAGATGTGACCTGCAAGCAGAAAGAGAAGTGATGTTCCAGAGTGGCTAACATTATACCATGGACTAGTTCTTGAAGAGTCCATCTCTATGGACTGTAATATAAGTTTCCTGCATTCAGAATTTGTTTTTAGAAAATTTAAATTCTTAGTAGATTGAAGATATGTACTTATGGTGAACACGAATGAGAAATGAACACATTAAGTATTGAGATTTCCAGATTTTCAAAGTTTTAATTTTTTAAACATCCAAGTGAACAAAGTCATTTAAAGCCTGCATCCTTTGTATTTTTTAAATTGCATCACACAGCTGGAAACAGCTGCTATCCTTTTTCCTCATTGGATGTATCATTTATTTATTATTTATTTATTTACTGTATTTGTATACCGCCCTTCTTAGCCCACAGGCGACTCAAGGTGGTTTACAGAGGCAACAATTCAATGCCCAACAACACCATAAAATACATTTTAAAACAGTAACATATAATATAAAACCATAACAAGATCAATAAAAACACCAATCATTAGCGTCTCCTAGTTAGAATCACATTGAATAAGCTGACCATTTGGACCAGTTTGATAAATAACAGTAAGTGACCAGATATAGAAACTTCTTGGTAGTCTGCGCTGGGTTTAAAATGGCTTCAAGTGAATATGATTCTACTTGCCTCCTGTTTGATTTTCTTTACCAAAGGAGATCCATTTTCCCGTAAGCCAGTTGCAATGCCAGATTCAACAGTCTCTTGCTTGATAACATCTTGTAGGTCATCTACAAGATGAGTAGGTGTTTGAGGCTAAAAAGAAGGCATAAATATTGGTTCATTTATTCCTTTACTTTTTGTCTTTCTTAACATACTTCAAACTACCATGGGATATCAGGGTGATATACAACATAAAACAACTAAAAACCCTTCCAGACTCCAATTAAAAATCATGTACATGTATACTTTGAAATAAATGAGTCCCCAAATGCTTTAATTCAAAAAAACCAAACATGTTTTGGCTCAGCACCAGAAATAAACCAATGTTGCTGCCTTTTGGTCCTTCAAGAAAGCCAGTTCACAACTGGGGTGCTGCAGAAGAGAAGGTCCTCTCCCATGTCATCCCACTTTACTTTGCCCCCATTGGTGGGAGAAGAGGAATACACCAGCGCTCAAGCAATTCATCTGTCCATGAACTCAATTTATACAACTATTCTTTTTCACTTACCAGCACTTTTAAAGGACCATATTTGAATTCTTGAGCTGCAAGTGCATTTTTAAATGGAGTTGGTGTTCTTGGAGTACTTTCCAGTATCGATCTTTTGATAGCTGGAGTTCTGAAGCTGAGGCCGTAAAATGAACAAAAGAAAAGGTGTAATTACAGATTAATTGCTTTGTTGTGATCCTAATTTAGATTACAGTAATAGTTAAAACAATGATCTCTGTGTTGTAAAGTTTTAGTCCCAAAGACTTATCAGTACTATGGAAATGATCAGAAGCTCTTTGCAAGCCTAGCTAGAATAGAAGCAGGGGGCACACCAGGCAATAGGCACAACTTGACTGGGAAACAATTATTAGTCTTTTTTGTTATTTCAAAAACAATGAAGCCACAACCTTAACATTTACAACTATACATGGAGTGGCCCTAGATGAGGCATGCATCCCCACCAGTGAACACGCTACTCACAATCTACTTGCTAACAGACATTTCCAGAATCGCCAATATTGAATCCATTGTTACTGTCATTGGAAAGATAGCAGACATCTCACTACTCTCCAGATAGGATGACTTTGGTTAGCCCTCACACTCATGTCCCTCCACCAAATGGGAGGACCATCAGGCCTGGAGGCCACATCTCTCCTAAAACTGGACCCAAACCCATGCCAGTCACCAAAGTTGTGACAAAGCCCATTTACATGTACTGAGAAGGTTAAACCAATAGGTCCATATGTAAAAGGAGGGATGGAAGGCACATTCTAGGTGAATGCTTCAGGAATGTTGGGGACCAAAAGAAATGCTCCCTCAGTGGAAACAAGTGAATCAACGTTCTGAGTCTCTTTAAGATAAAAAAGCTGTATTGAAATAAAGATGGTGACAATAATAATAATCCTGTACCTTTAACAATGCCTAGAGGAAACCCTTAGAATAGATTGTCTACCCACTGACTGACTGACTGACTTTGGGCATAAAGGCTCTGAAGAAGTCTAGCATGTTCCAGAGATTAAAAAGAGTGACTCGTTCACTTGATGCACCTCCCTTGGAGGCCACAAACAAGACCTTAAGATGAATCTGAGCTCCTCACATCATAAATTACTGAAATAACGTCTGACCATCCACAAGTCATCCCCTAAAAATACTCGTACGTTATCAATGCTACAGCATAAATTCAGTTGCTAGCCCAACCAGAGACACCAAAAACTTGTAAATCACAGTTGTAAAAGTGCTGATTAATAAGTAGTTCTACTTTAGTTGGGACCAGCAATTGGAGTTAGGCCAGTTATTACCATTATTACACAAACTAGTTTGGAGAGTATTATTTAAATAAACTTGTATCTGTTTGTACAGAGTGGATCTGTATTACAATGAGAGTTGGCATACTTGCATGGAGCTGGTTCTACTATGAGAAACAGCAGTGGTAAGTCCTACATCTAATGCAGGGGTTAATAGCTTGTGGCCCTTTAGATATTGAGCTAATTTTCCACAAGCTTGGTAATAAGAGATATGGGACTACATCTGGAGAGTGGTAGCTTTCCCACTCCTACTCTAAACAGACACCCTGAACCTGTTCCTCCTTCGCTATGAATCACTCCCACAGATGTGCCCTCTCATTCATTTCAATGAAAGAGGTGCTCTAATTAGAGAAGCTCATGTGTCAAGCTGCACATCACTAAAGTGAATGGGAATCCACTTATACAGGAATACTGCATGTTTCACAAAAATCAAGTCTCTGGATCAGGCCAAAAAAACTGAACAAAACCCCAACAACCCTACATGCCTTTGTATAACCATTATGAGATTTTATAGTAACGTGACAGAAAGGTGGTTTGAAAAACAAGGCAAGACAAAAGGACCTACACATAGTTTTCCTTCTGTGTCTTAAATGCTTGATCTCTGTGAAAAGGTGTTGAAACAGTGACTTTATGAGAACAGAGGGGAGTAGACGTTATAGGAGGATTGTCTAGGTCCAGACTTTCTTGGCTGGATGAGGTGTTCAAAAACTGCAAAGATAATAAAATACAATACAATTAAATATATTGGCTTTTTATGGGAACCTGGTAATGCAAACTCAGAGAAATGAAGTCAGCAGTCTCAAGATAAATGAACAGAAATGCTTCTACTGACTCACAATTCCTTAGTCCTAGTGTTGTTTTGTGCAACAAGAGTGTTATATTTGTCTGCAATACTCCCAAAACAAAGTTCTTATTTCCTGTTGAGATTTTGTTCCAAAATTATTTGTATAAACAAATATCTCCTTTACTTCCATGGGAACTTTACCCATTTATGGCAGGTCTAATATGAAAGAATATTGAAATCCTTCCATTAAAGAATGTGGAATCTTTCAGAGAATTAAATTTTCAAAAAAATATGAAAATAAAATCTGATTTTCCCTGTTAAAAGAAATTGTCTCAATTTCACAGCATAGAAAATAAATGTGGTTTTTAAAAACATTTTTACTTAGGTAAGCATTGTATTTAGCGAAAAAGAAATGGTACTGAAAAATATAAGGAATAAAAATTCACTGGCAATAAAATGATATTTAAGGTTCTATAGTTTTATAGGAAGGGTCAACAAATTGCTCAAACCAACACTCACTTAAATCTACTCAGTCCCATTGATTTTAAGACAGATTAAGTATGTCCATTTAACTAGCTTGCAGATCACGCTCCATAACACGGATTCACATTCTACTAGTAACTTTGTGGTACAATTTGATATAACTAGGTTACTTTGTAAGATAATTTGAAAACTGTTTACTGTCTGATTAGTCATAATTGTGGGGGAGTCAGGGAACCATACTGTGAAAAGGACAGAGCAAAAGATTACAGGAAAGAGAAATGTTAAATTTCCAAAACAAAATGAATGAAAGGTAAAAGCAGAGCAAACAAACAACTATAATCCCTTCAAAATCACCAATTACACACACAAACACACAAAAACAAATTATCAGTTAAGAGGGCCACCAGTCCAAACTCAACAGTGAGGTTAGAGGCATGAGAGGATTTGAGACAGGAACACAATCAATGAGTGCAAGAGTCATTAGTCATTTGTTCCAAAGATTAGTTTCTCTATGTTGTTAACACCTTGCTGCCTTTGAGAATTAGTAACATCTGTGCCGAAATCTTGCTCTACCTGCGAGGGAGAGAATGGCAGGCTTTTGTCAGGGGAGCGCTTGGGAGCTGAGCGGCTGACATCAGCATGTGTGGCGGACTGATTATGGTCACTGGCTAAGTGGCTGGGATGCCCTTTCTTGGTACGTAGAAAGACCAATGGAGCCGTGCCACACTGTGAGCCAGTCAAGGACTTTGGCACAGCATGGGACTCCTGACTCAACAGGGCTTTGCTCAGGTTCGAAAGAGGATATCCTCCAGGCCTACAGGCACTGGCCTTGGTTTGCTGAAGCACTTTGCCTGAGGGAGCTTGGCTAGGCGAAGTGTCTGCTTCTTCAGAGAATTCAAAACTGCTGAGATCACCCCATGATGAAGGATCCTGGAAACAATGGGGGAAGCCGGGGATCTGTGAGACAGTGCGTCAGACTCCCTCATGAAAAAAAAAACAAAAAACCCTATAGCACTAGAACAATAACTTTAATTTTAAAAAGAGGTGGGGGAATGTTACAGACAAAGTAATTGTTTCCCATTTAATCTAATTTTGACAGTGTTGAGAATTCCCAAGGTACAAAACTAAAAGCAAAGCACCCTCATGGTAGATGTTTATAAGCAACAAGGTGCTTCCCTTGCCAATAGTGAGAGGAAAGCCGTTATGATACAAAAATATCATGTCTTATAATAACACAATAGAATTTATAAATAAAAAGGTGCTAGTGTTTGGAATGTTGCTATAATCTATACAGGTAATGTATAGAGGTAAACATTTCATTTGTACCTCTCTAATGGCTAAAGACCCCTGGGGTAATTTGAATGGCATCAGTTCTACAGAAGGTTAAAGCGTTATCAAAATGCTGTGAAGTTTCTTGATGTTTTCACAGAAAGAATACATTCATGTCATGTTTATTCTTTTTTTTTTTAAAAAAAAGCAGAAATCCAGAAAAGCATAGACATGTGAATGTTGTCAGTTGGAACAGAACTAAAAATACATTCTATATCTTTTATTTAGACCCATAATTTGTAAAACGTGTAGTTTTATATTTGGTATTAAGTGTTTATATGTTTAATATGCAACATAGATTAATAATTCTATTTGTAACCACTGGAATCAAAGTTTTATCTGCGACTGATGAATACAAAGCATACATTAACTAACATCTTGATCGCACCCATACCAGATTGCCCATGAAACAATGACAGCACATAAGAAATCATCTTAATATTTATACTTCCAGACCTCTATACTACCCAAGCCTCAGAAGACAACTATTCTACTTACAGAATCAATTAGCTGAAGTGTTTCCGCAAATTCTAAGAGATTCTTCACATTATCTAGGAAGTTACTTTGGTGGACAATCATGCACCTTGCAGGAGATGCACTTTCTTCAGGCAAGCAACCATGGTCCACTGGTGGAGATGGAGTGCAGTTGTGTTGTTCTCCCAAAGAGGAAATGGGTGCACTATTGCCACTAGTTCGGGAACTGTCTGTAATTGTGGTGCTGTGCCATCCTTGATAATCTGATCTGTGATTCTCTGTCTAAAAGGGAGGGAGAAAGCCAGGGCAGGGAGGGTGAAGAGGAGGAAAGAAAGAGAGAGACGGGCAGAAGGAACTTAGCAATGCAATTGCACAAGGTGTCAGATGGCTGTTGAAGGAAAAGATAAAAAGTAGTTGCATCATCTAAGCACTCAATGCCTATGAAACAGTTGTCAAGATGTTTCCTTTTATTTGTGCAGCAAGAGCTTTTTTGAAAGGGTAGTAAATTTATTGCTCTCGTTTAGGCATTACCTCATCTTGTGCAATAATTCTGCACCTTGGGGCACATATCTATAGTATGGTAAGCAATGTTCACCTACATACATAGCCTGGTCCTCCAAAGTCCATCAAGTGCCTCAATTTATTTATTAACTGATATTTTTGTAAATAAAAAAAAATACAAAAATGGCAGGATTTTCCCTACTGAAAACTCAGACTGCTCTGTACTTAAAGGGCTTAAAAGTTTATAAAATGCTGAAATTCATATCACATCTGAACAATTTTGGGTCAGGTTTGTCTGTGGATTCAGTCTGAAAACAGAGTTAAGTTTTTTTGTATTCCACATCCCTTGACTACCTCCTATTCTTACCTAGAACTACAGCTTACACCAATGCATCGGAAAGGCTGTACAATCAATGTGGTTAGGAAAGCAGAAGAACAAATTAACAGAGGTCTCTTTCCAGTATGACCATGCAGGAGAATAAGTTGCAAAATGTAAAATAGAAATTAGGAGTGGCCAAACCAACATGTCATGCACACAATTGTTTTATGATTGACTAGAAAATGAATTAATTATTAATATGAATTAATTGTACATAGAAAATTCTACAGGCAATCACTTGTGTTCTTTGCAGTTCTCATATTAATTTATTATTAACGTTGCTCTGCTATTTTTTACAACCACAAACTAAAATAAATACGTAAAGTGACGGAATTGAGAAACAGTAGCTTCTAGTTTGATACATGCAGTTATATAGAATTTAATTTTTCCCACATAGAAATATTACCAAACATGCAAAATAAATAATAAGGATCTTGACATTACTTGGGCTGGGACTCCCAAACCACTTGAACCAGTGACATTAATCTCCCAAACCAATTAAACTGGACTTTGTCATGCCCAATTTGCAATTGTGTGTCACAAGCCCATGTGTAGCAAGAGCTCATAACACTCCAAGAAGGAGCAAACAGGCCTCATGTATAAAAACATGGGAGTAAATACCTTACTCACCTCTCTCATGATGTGCTATTCAAAATATTAGAAAAATTAAAGAGAAATCCACGTTCTCTCATTCTTAGAAATCAACATGGCACATTTGCTCAAAATGTTTGATGGAAATGTGGCTTGGGGATCACAGAACAAGGGTGCAGCACACAGTTAAAGATAAGGAATACAATAAAGAGTGGGATTTGCAGGAAAAGGCACTACATTTTCATTGTAAAGCACTGTTACTTCTCAGTAACATCTTCATGCAGATAAAACCTAGTGAGGGTTGATTGTTACTATTCTGAGAAGGTAAAACAGTGGATGGATGTTTCTATCAGTTATTTATCTGGTGTATTTATATCTTTCCATTCATATCACTCTTAAAGCGGTATGTCCACCTGAGAAGGTGTGAATGGCCCTATGGTCTCCATTGAGCTGTGAAATGAAAATATAGAGCCTTGATTAGTGTCAAAAGACAAGAGAAAATAGAAAAGACAAGGCAGAGAAGCACTGGGGTAAAGCTGCTATCCCTCCATCCAAGCACAGGGTGACAGTCTTACTGGTAATGCCTGCTGCCCTTTCAGTTCATTCTCAGTCGACATTAGTAGCAACTCTAATTCCTTTATTCGCTTTTCTTTCTCAGGATCTTCATCATTATAGTGTCTCTGCAATTAAGAGTTAAGAAAAAGATAAAGGCCTAGTTGGATGCTGAAGTCACAAGGATAATGATGGCTTCCATGATGCAGAACTGCGGCCAAATTAGTGACTTTTCAATTTAATTTTTTCACAGATATTACAGTGGAAAACATGGGTTGTAAGGCAGTTTTGTGGTTATTTTTGAAAGTAATTGTTCCTAGAACCTTTCAATTTACATACAGTATGTCAGTGTGAACCCAAAATTGGTTCTTTACTAATTACGATGAATCATTGGAAAGGTCTCAGGAATGTATGTTCATTCTTTAATCTGGAGCAAATCCCATGTTGCTACTCTGTCACTATCATGATCGCAGTACATCTTCATCAGCGATTACTGTGATTAAAGCTAACCAGGATTTCTACTTGAAATATGAAATTGCCTTCAAAAAAAGCATTCAGATTTTGAATTAAAAGAGAATTACTTAATCCTAACTACACTGAACAGTGACGACAGACTTTAAAAATCAATTATGGAGCAGATGTATTACAGCTATGGAAGTGTGCATTTTCAAGATTGGGACCCAAACTACTGCAACAATGATTAACCACCACTACCTCTACATGGGTCCTTCATTATTAACGATGTTGAAGAATTTTTGCCTTTGACTGATTTTCCTTTTGGGGAAGCAAGAGGTGAAGCACTTGTATTAACTTGCATTTGTCATGTAAAATAAACTAACTCCTGAAATCATATTTAAAATTATCTACCTGAATAGCTGCAGCAGCTGGCTGGGGAACATTAACAATATTTACATGAAGTGCTACTGGGTAGGGAATCTGAGGAGAGACCTAGGCAAAAGAAAAGCAAAATTGAATAATTGATGATGTATCCATACTTTCCAACAAGTCTTGCTTATACATCACACCAACTGTCTTCTGCACTGGTGATTTTAATTCCTTGATATAAATAGCAGTATCTCATTTTATACGTACAACTTCAATGACTCCTTAAGATACAGATCTGCAAACTATGTAAGCTTCTATTTACCATTACCACCCAGAACAAAAAAAGTCAGGCAGTGTTATGACAGCTTGTGCTCGATTGAAATATAAGCATCTCAGAGGAAAAGGAGAGGATAGGACTATGCTTTGATTCTGAGTTCTTCTAGCAAACTTAGGGCCCTTCCAGACAGACCTTTAATGCAAGATCTGTGTTGCTTTTACTGGAAGTGTCCAAACGACGCCTCTGGTAAAAGCAAATTAATGTGGAGTAAAGCGGGTTTTATCATTTTACCCCGCATTAATTAAACACCTCAACAAATATGGGCCTTACTGAAAGGCCTGGGTTTGTTGAGATGCTGGGTTTGTGGGGACTGGTTACTAGGATTGCTTCCGTAGTTCCAACAGCCATCCTGCTTCTTTGGGCTCCAAAAAGCTTGGGGGAGTGGGATAGTGTCAACCCTCTGCCTTCCAGCCCACCCATTTAGGTCTTAAAACCTACCAGAGAGGCTTGCTGGCAGCACAGGTTTCTCCCTACAGTCCTCCTGGTGCAGGAAAATGCGCATCAGGAGGTTGGAGGGGAATTCCCCCCTCCCCCAACATTTCTTGTGCCAGGAGGACTGTAGGGAGAGGTCTGCGCTGCCTGCAACTCTCTCTGTTAAGTTTTGTGGCCCAAATGGGAGCCTGGGGCATGGATTCTAGCCACCCAATCGGGGGGAAGCCCAGGGTTGTGGGAGTGGATGAGGACTCAAATCCAGGACTAAGTGGGTTATTTTAACCCACTTCCTCTTGGATTTTAGTATAGTGTAGAAGGGCTCTCAGAAGTCCTGCTTATAAGCTCTGCATCCTGCATGTATCTGGTTGGTCACTGTATAAAACAGAATTATCCAGAGGGAATGCAACAATCCATCCTTTCCTTGCTCTAATAACAATGTGTAATAATAACACAATCTATGAGGTCCACTGTGCACAGGACTTAATAAGAGAAAATATAAGAAAAGGATGGTAAAGTGTATCTGATACAGCACAGTCCGCTTTAAAACTCATGCAACAACTATGAGGAAAAACAGCCCGTTATGCTATTCTACATGAAACTGAATAAATGTCTGAATTTATTATTTTTGTCCCATATAAGTCCTTATATATACACATGTTCGTATTGGTTCTGCAGTCATGAAGAGTGTATGTTATTTAAAATCATTAAGCTCACATGCTTAAACTGCACACACTCATGCTTGACTTTTGTGACTAAAGTACTAGCAGAATGTTGAATGGTTGCTCTCTATATTAGAAAGTTCTGCCAGTAAACTCCAATCTGGGGTTTAGTCTATTTAAAAAAAAAAAAAAAACAATTCAAGGGCCCTTCTACACAGGAAGTAAAATCCATCATGAAATCAGCTCGAGGGTGTCTGTATAATGTACACCTCTAATGTAAGTTGCAACATACATCCAGCTGGAAAAGTGCTTCAGAAATTTCAGATGAAACCATAAAATCCACTCAAGCTGGTAACTATACAAGCAGTCTCCAAGTTACAAACATCTGACTTATCAACAACTCAACGTTAAGAATGCAGGTGAGAAAATAGGAAGTGAGAGGAATCTTTCATTAGGAAGGGAAATTCACTCCTGAAACAGTTGCCATGGGGAAAAGATGTATCCACCGAAACTTTCTCACCAATCCTTGTTTCCACAACAAGCCAAATATTTCAAAATCCAATTATCATAGGGACAGAAAGTGAGGTGAAATCTTCTGGATAGGGGCACAGACAGCAAAACAAACACCACAGGGGTGTTAACCATTTCCTGTGCTAGCCAAAGCGTTTTATTCTGGAATAACACTTAAAAATATACCTCTTCCAACTTACATGTAAATTCAACTTAAGAACAAACCTTCGTAACTTGGGGACTGCCTGTATAAACAATCCAGAGCAGGAAGTCAAATGCTATATGTGGGGCACTTATGTGGACATGGCTAATGCTGAAGTATTTAAAGAAATGCACAGCTCGGCCAGAAGGTAAACAAACACCACTCCTCAGAGATGAAAGATGGACACCTTTACAGTATGGACTAAAACTTGGAGTAGATCCACCACCCATTGATGTGGAAGTATTCCCCACTGATAAGGGCTGCTGAATTCTTTACTCACAACACTGCAGTCTAAACATATTGGGATATTGTGTTTTTGGAAAATAAGGAATGCAAGTTTCCTTAGATGCACTGTCTTAAAAAGTAATGAATGTGTATTTATGACCATTTAAAAACACATCTGAATTATAGCGAGGCTGCAAAGCAGTGGAATTGAATCAATAGGAGAATGCTAAATTTAAGCCCAACAGAGGAAAGACAGCTACTTAATGATTCTTTTAAACTAGTTGTTGAACTTAGGACATTAAAAATGTTTTGCTACAAGGATATGTTAACAGGTACAGCCTATATTGCCTGAAATTCAGATACTGACCGTCAATTACTTAAAAGGTAAAACTGTTTGGCAGAATTGATTAATCTTATGCTAAATGCGTTACAGAGCAATCCTATGAATCTACTTGGATCTGGTTTTAGCCCACACATGGTGCATCTACATTGCAGAATTAATACAGTTTGACATCACTTTCACTGTATTGGCTCAATGCTAATTAATCATGGGATTTGTAGTTTGGTGAGACATTAGTAATATTTGGCAGAGAAGGATAAAGACCTTGTGAAACTACAAGTCCCATGATTTCATAGCATTGTGCGCATACAGTTAAAGTAGTGTCAAACTGTATTAATTCTACAGTACAGATGAACCTAAGGTGTATAACGTTCAGGTAAGCGTATACAGGATGGCTACGTGACAGAGCAATACTATGTACATTAGCACATAAATAAGTATCCCTGTATCCAACACAACTGATTCTTAAGTAAGAATACACAGGACTGCAATTTAAACTGAGAAATCACAGTACATACTCTTCCCAGCCATTCAAATCCCTTTGTAAAAGCAAGTTAGTGGATCAATGGATGGTCATATGATCTATTTCCCACCTTACTCCCTGGATTCAAGAGGGTTGACAGGATCAAAAATGAGTACAGAAAAAAAATATTGAATCTTAAAACATTTTAAAACAAATTATAATATAATAAAACAAATTATGATCTAATAACAATTCTGAAAAAACTATATGAAACTATGAACTATTGAGTCAGAAGGTTTTTTTTTTAAGTATTCAATTATGTATATATAAATTTATGTACATACAACCACTTCTCAATCATTACTATGGGTTACCATTATAATCTATCAGTTGCTGGGAAATCTAATTACTAACTCATTGAACTCACAGAACTTACATTTTGAGTGTCAGAAATATGGTAATACGAGTACTCATTTGTAACTGGGGCTTGAGTGTCTGTTGATAGATGCACAGAAGCTGGAGTGTGAGCAAAGCCCATTAAATGGTTATTCTTCGGAAAATTTGTGGCTATTGAAGACTGGGTGATTTTGGAAGACTCCTGAAGATAACCTTCCTGTTCAACCTTTCGACGCATTGTAGAATTCCAGTGGTTCTTGATAGCATTATCAGTTCTACAAAATAATAGCAATAATAATAACCAGACATGGAGAAGAAAAGTGTTTCCAGGCTTGATTATGGTTAATTAGCAAGAGGCAGTCATTTACACAAAACAGTTCCAGAGTCATCTAGGAATCTCTTGTGAAATTTAACAGTGTTCAAATCACATTGTGTGATTCTACTCGTATGGCCTACGATTCTGCAAATTCACAAAATACTTCTTGCTTTCACTGTTTTTTAGAATATTTTATTTATTTAATTAATTATTTAATTAATTAATTATTTAAAACTTTTATATCTCGATCTTCTCAACCTCCACAGAGGGACTCAGACTGGCTTATGCAAAGATCCAGGCTCTCTTTCAATTGACTTCACACACACACACACACACACACACACACACACACTATGAAGCCTAACAAAGAAAGATGGTGTCAAACAAAGTAAGTTTCCCTACATTACTGATTCCAAATCTGAAGCTAGGTGCATTATCTTTCTCTCATACTCTATTCCTCTTGGTGAAATTAATCACTACAGTTATACATCATCTTTAGCATATGATGTAACAGGTATGTGGAGCAACTTCCTAATTCTTCACTGAACCAGTTTTTTGAACTTGTGAAATGCACACTGCCATTCCAAAAGGTATGCTGAGTATTCCCCTATTGCACAAATACGGTGCAAAAATGGTTACCTCTGTGGTATTTTTCAATCTAGGGAGTTCAAGCCTACTATACAGTGTAGTTCTGCTTGGTTTTCAGCTTTATAGTATGTGGTTATGGCAAAATGACTGAAATTCATTATTCATATCAATATACATAGTTTATCTTCTGTTATTAAAATCAAATACCCTTTCTAATATTAGCAACAAAACATGAGTGCAGGTCTTTTTCACCAAGTTTGGGGAAGAATAACACTATTTAACACAGTTTTTGTCCCTGAGTTAAAATGCCATTTCTAATTGTTCTATCATAAAAACATGGGGAAAGTTTATTAAACTGAAAAAACTTTGCTTTTGCAGGACATCCTGCAGCATACTTTGCTATAGTTTTTCAATGAATATCTCATAGAGCAGGCATGGGCAAACTTTGCCCCTCCAGATCTTTTGGACTTAAACTCCCACAATTCCTAACAGGCTACCATGTGGGAGCTGAAATCCAAAACACCTGGAGGGCTGAAGTTTGCCCATGTCTGTCATAAAGTCTCAACCAATTCAACAAAGTTTGTGGAAGCCACAAAAACGAAGTGTTTGGATTATAACAACTACTTTCAAAGTAAGTACCGCACAATTAAAGAGGAAATATCACTTTAAAACCAGGAACAGAAAATGTTTCAAATCTGGCCCTGTCATATACAATGTTTTATATTTAATACATGGTATATTTGTTCTGCTGAAGATGTCAAAGAGTCTCATACTCCCCCCCCCCCCCCCCACATACACACAGAATCCCAGCTTTTCCTTGAAACACCTCTCCCTTTCATTACCTTCCAGGCAGCAGCTTTGCAATTTCTGCCCATCTGTTTCCCAGCCTCTTGTGTGCTTGGTAAATAATTCTATCTTCTTCTTCAGTCCAGGAGGTTTTTTTGACTTCTGGATTCAGGTGATTGTGCCACCGCTCCCTGCATTGCTTTCCGATCCTTCCCTTCAAATGCTTAGCAATGACAGACCAACGCTTGGGGCCGTATTTCTGCACAAGCTCTATTACCTTCAAACAAGCACAAAAACACCACCTCTAGCTTTGTCTCGCATTAAGAAGGGACCCAACTGTAATTATTCTTGTTAATGTCAGTGAAGATTACGAGAGTCACCTAATTAGATGATTAATCATATGAGTGAATTCCAACACTGCATGAACAGACTTCCAGTCATATTATGGGGTATCCTCTCTCCTCTCCACCCCCACTTGCTCTGTAGGGACCCAAATAAAGTTTCACAAGAAAAGAATTGAATATGGACACTCTGTGATATCATCTAGTGTTTTTAACTCATAAAAGCTAAATTTCAAACACACCTTATTACAAGAAAGCCCTATCAAACACAGTGGCCCTCCCTTTTGAATAAAAGGATCATGCTTGGAATTTCACCATAAATAAAGCAATAATTCTGAAGAGGAAAAACATTCCTCACTTCTAAATGATGTGAACACTACCATAGATATAATCTTAGAAGTTGAAAAAGATGAAAAAATGCCTCCCCTATTAACAGCTTGGTGTCTGTAACTTTGTTGAGTATTTGTGTCAAAAATGATGACCATAAAAACTACTACTCAGCTAATTGGGAGAGGCATCATCTTTTTAGATTGCTGAAAGGTTTACAGTTAATATTGTATGTGGGTATTTGACAAAGCAAATCCAAAAACCCCATAAGGCAAATTTCATTATTAACTGGGAAAGATTTTCAAGGGTAATAATAACTAAAAAAAAAAACCCCCAAAGGAATCTCTGTAGGAAGAGACATTATTTTTAATGACCTTATTCTACTCGACGCATACCCCCAAATAAAAGTTGGAAGGAAAGAGACTTAACAAAAGCAGCTTGCCTAAAGAAGTTGTGACTGAGTAAGGGACTTTTTGGCTCATAGCTCAATGTCTCAATTATTCCATATACACTGGTGCGGGATAGGGTCTTGATCTGTAAGCACAGCACACTCCAGGAATGATTTAAAGTAAAGATAGGTTATAAAAATATTACCATTTACAATGATCAATTATATAACAACATGCAAATAGATCAAAACCAAAAATACTACTACTAATAACAACTTTATTCTTATATCCCATCACCCTGAAGGGACTCAGAGGGGCTTACATATGGGACAAAATGCCCACAGACACAAATACTAAGTGCACATATTAGGTTAATAATTGTGGCTAAGTGCACAAGGTTTCATGCTGGCACAACAATTAGATTTTAATCACTTTGTTATTTACCCGCTGGTCTTCTTCTTTAGTCCATGGGCCTTTGATAAGTTCTGGATTTAAAACCTTCTGCCATCGATGTTGGCATTGTACATCTGTTCGGTTCTAATAGTGTTAAAATAAATAAACAAAACCCAACTAATTAGTCCATAAATTATGCCCATGCATGAAATAATTAAGCCATTCAACTTATGTGTACAGTTGTGTTTCTGAGTTATACTGCTGCAATACTGAACTATTTATTCATATGTAGGCTTACTCTCCAAATCATCCATCCCTTTGAAGACCCAGCTTAATGCTTGGGCTCAGGTAAAAGACCTAGCCTGAGGATATACTGCAACAGAAGCAAAGGATGAAGATAGACCTCTTGCTGGTTTTGGGATATCTAGGAATGTCCTTCCAACACTGAAGTTCATTAATTCACAGTCTGGTCCCCCTAATTATCATACAGAAGTTATTAATTTCAAAATTCTGAAATGGGATTCCTAATTGCTTACAAATGAAAACAGAATGGCATCGAGTCCCCGCAAACAGAAGTAGGAGGGTGAACTCTGACAACTGCTGGGAGAGGTAAAAGGCTCAAATATGTTAAAATCTGGTGAAATATGGAACTGAATGGCTGTGAAAAGGGGGGGAAAAGACACAGATTTTTTTTAAAGTAGAGTGAACTAGTTTAGTGACTCAAGAGGTCATACTTGGCTCATACTGAAAAGCTATTTTTAACATGTCCCCAGTGAAAGAGGTATGGGTTGATTGACTACCACATCATAAAAAAGGGTTAAATGGAGAAGAGGGGAGTAGTTAGAACAAAAAGTTTAAGTTATATCTTATTGTTCATATCACTAACAGACTCAGAAAACAAGCATGGTGTTATTGAAACAGGTAAAATTGAACTGTGGGTCCACAGAAGATTTGCACATTGGTTGCTTCAACTGTAAAAGCTTTCCATAATTGATACCATTTTAATTTTTGATCAAAGCTATCGTGTAGATACAAGCATAGTTACATGTTAGCATACCAGCTATTATTTAAAAATAAATAAATTATAAACTTCAACTGCACCATTTCAACAACTACATCAAAAAATTACTGGCAAAACTGTAGATTTAATAAGCAACAGCAACGACTGATCAAAGTCTGTTTCCATCCTGTGCTGAGGCTTTGCTGAGGCTTTTTTGTTCTACTGATATATTCGATGTACCAACCATCTGTTGTACATGAAATCCCCTTCCAAAGGCTTTTAACATTTTTTCTTCTACTATTTCATATGAGAAGTGAAAGAAAGAAATTTAAATGTGAACATGCAAGGTAGAGAGTTCCGCAAGCCTCCCTAATTGCTATAATTGGATTAAGTCCCCATCTGTAATTATGTAATAACCTTCCCTCTCTCGCCCACTGATAAATGTGTGGTTATAAACAGAAAACTAGGTCTACTTACAGGAAGGAAATTGGCAATAACTTTCCAATCTTCTGTGCCATTCTGCTCCACAAGTTTCTTTAGCTTCTCATCCTAAGACGTTAAGAAAAGACAATTAAAACTCAAGTGACTTTCTCGTTTTGTTACAAAGATGAAAACTAAGGGCACATCTACACTAACCACCTAATGCAAAGGGCCTGCAAATCAGCTCCATTGCATCTAAATGATGAATGGAGTTGATCTGGGCCAAAGCTGAGGAATGCAGCATTCAACCACTTTGACCAAACTGATGGATTGCTCTGAATTATCCCCCACAATCCTGAGTAAACCACAACTTTTGGCTCATTACAGATGTGACGGTTCTGTGAAGGAAATGGCTGCAACTATTTACACAGCCATCCCATGTTCCATGGATTCTGCCAGCCTAGAGACACGAGATGGCACTCTCTGTCTCCCCCCCCCCCCCCATTTCTCCTTGTTGCGGCAGCCAGCAGCCATGACATAGATCATTGTTGGCTGGAGCAATTAGGCAACCGGAGAAGTGAGGGGGAGAGGAGTGGGCAATTCTTCCTCTCCCCTTTCCTTGTCACGTTGGCACCCCGGTTGATGTCAATCCAAGTGGTGATCAACAGGCATGACTCATGCTGCTGTTGCTGTCCATTGTGATGAGAATTATTGGGGGGGGGGTTGGGAATGGTAGGGGTGACAGTCTGGTGATGCCAAACCAGAAATGGCACTGAAGAACAATCGGGACTCCACACCTCCATAGTGGTTAGAATGGTGGCAGTCTAAATCATCCCAGGGCTGATCAGGTGTTTGCCACTCCACATTGACCTTGGGGTAAGTTGTCAGAACAGGACAGCATCTTTGCTTTTATATATACGAAATGAGAAATTTCTGGTTGCATGGTCTAAAAATTGTATCCTCCCTCACAGTTGGCAGGTGGTTATGACATTTACATTTGGGAGATCGTAACTGGAATACAAACATTTAGGCCTACCCACAACCTGCATGGGTATATAGTCATTGTGGGTGATCTTTATCTCCAACACCCAAATTTGTGGGGAGTCCTTTTTTGTCTGAATCACTCCAGGAGAATCAGAAGAAAGATGAATTCAACCACTGGTATTTGAACAACACCCCTATACTTAGTATAAAATATGTAATAATCTGCTGAAAGCCATCCAATCAACTTCCTTATCTGACCAGGGATTCAAATACGACTTTCTCTGTTCCGGATTCCATCCTGTATCTTTTATCTTACAATAAAACTGGTGAGGTTATGGCCCCTTCTACACTGCCAGAAAATCCAGGTCATCTGATCGGAACTGGATTATCTTAGGTCGCTTCCACACAGCTGAATAAAATCCCACATTTTCTGCTTTGAACTGGAATATATGACAGTGTGAATTAATATAATCCAGTTCAAAGCAGATATGGTGAGATTTTCTGCCTTGATATTCTGAGTTATATGGCTGTGTCGTAGGGCCTTTAGTCTACACTGCCATATAATCTAGTTCAAAGCAGATAACGTTGATTTTTATATAGCTGTGTAGAAGAGGCCTAAGTTATCCAAAAAGTTTTTTTTAAATAGTAGGCTAGGAGTTGCTATAATGTTTTAACTGAACTTTTTATGATTTTAATTGCATTTTATTCTTATAACTTGAAGTGGAAATTGTTATAATACTAAACATAGTTTAATTCCATTTTAATTCCACTTTTTGCACATTTGTATTATGTTGTTAGTTCAAATTGTGGGCTACTTTGAGAAAAAAATGGGATATAAATAAATATTATCATTATCATCCATATAGTCCTCAATATACATATTATGAAGGAAGTTCACTATTACATCGTTTTAGCAAACATGACGTAATCTATATACATATACGTGTTTGTAAACAGCTGCATTTCTATTTAATAACAATCCAGCTTTCTCTCTTGGGATGACAGAATTTCTCATCTATTCGAGACATCCTAAATATGAGTTGCTCTATAACAGACCTGAAAATACTTAAGCCCTTCGTGCAGTCCTTCAGGTCCACTGAAAATACTTAAGCCTTTGCATAGATAAAGTGATCACGTGCAATGTTACTCCAAACAGAAGGTATCATAGTGAAACTATGGCCATATGAACAAATGGGCCAATGTAAAGTGTGGTGGGCTTTGAAACACGAAGAACGTAAGAACTTTGTGGACCAAACAGTATACTCCAGCACTTTTTCCACAGTGGTGATCTTGATGTTCATAAGCTAGATAAGAGCACGAAAGTACCCTTCTTTCGAGGTCATGTTTCCTGGCTACTGAGGTATACTATTTCTAGTATTTCAGGTGTTATACAATGGCCATGACTAGTAGTCATGGATAGACTTGTTTTTCATGTATTTGTCTCATCTCTTTCTAAAGCTGTCCAACTTGGTGTCCTTAACTACATCTTGTGACAATGAATATTTTAAGCATACATGTATTGTGTGGAGAAGTACTTCCTTGTATCTGCCATGAAATTCTTACTGTTCAGCTTCACCCCAAGTTCTAATACTGTAAGTGAATAAATTTCTTCCTATCAACTTCCTCCACTCGAATGGTTTTACATACTTCTGTTATGTCCTCCACTAATTCACCTCCCTCACCCTTTAAGCTACATTATATCCTGTCCACAGTAGTGAGAAAATTCATTCAAAGATACCCCTTTCTGTACATTTTTCAATACTCTTTCTGGGGTAGAGTGATCCAAACTGTACAGTATTTCAAGTATGGTTACACCATAAGCTATATAAAGACATCATGATACTGACAGTTTTATTTCCAAATTCTTTCCTAATCATCTCCAACATGGAATTTTTTTTTTCATAACAGTCATAGTGTCAAAAGTTTCACTGGCTATTCACCACAAAGTCAAGATCTCTTTGTTGATCATTACTTGCAAAGATGCATAAAGCCACCATATAGAAACAATGTTCAGGTGTAATGCTCTGGCTGCTGCTTTAGCTATTATATTCCACAATCATTTAAATTAGTTGGTTGATATGAGCAGAAAAAAAGTCTCCAAATGCCTTCTGAGCAGATTCTCTGATAATCCCACTAATCCAATGAAATTGTTTTGAGAACTGCGTCCTTGTGACCCAATAATCTTAACTAAGAGTTTAGGAAACAAAACCATAGCCTTGACAAGCTATCTAAAAGTATCAGAAGAATATAACAACAGAAGCATTTGTTAAATGCTTATTTACTAGCATTAGTTAGTGAACCTACATTATGGTAAATGATTGCACAAAAACAGAACAAGTTTCAATAATAATTTAATCTGACAATCACAAAGGGAGTTTTTAATATAGCAATTTCTACTGAAAATAAATATTAGAGCATTAATCAAAGTTACTATTTTTTTTAAAAAAAATGTGACTTTACAAGAGGAATGTGTATTCAAAATTAGTGGGAAGTCACTACTCCATATTTTAAGAACTGATAGTTCCAGAAATGCAATTCAGTTGTTCAGAGCTTCAGTCCTACAGTTTAGGGTTATATATTTTACCAACAATTCCTGAGAGCTTTAGTAAGGGGACCAACTTTACATCATTTAGTTTTTTTTTAAAGCCTGAGCTTCAAACTCCTTCATCTTATAAGTAATTGCCTTCCCAATGGTCACCCCAGAGAGAGCTAAGAGAATGGAGCTGGCCTTGTACTATTCCACTTGTAACACCTTATGTTTGGTGATGAAGGGGGTAGAGTGGATTAAATGATTTGGGCTCAAAGATATATTTTTGTAGGATGCTGTAGTCTTTATTTATTGTATGGCAACAATTATAAATGAGAAAATGTGGCAATAATATGGATTGTGAAGACTTAAAAGGATGATCACAAAATATTCACATTTACTATGAAATTGTTTGATTCCTCTGGAACACAGCATATGCATCAAAATAGCATACTGTGTTCAGTAATGTTTCCAGTGGCTTAAGTAAACCTTGGATTAGGTGTGAAATGCCAGTTTGCATGCAAAAAGGTTGATCAGTTATCTCAAACAAGCATTTAGCAGTACAACAAATTCAGCCATGCAACCTAGAAGAGGCTGACGTTGCATCATATCCCAGAACCTCCTTGTTCCCCCATAAACATCCACAGAATGATTACTGTTTCTACTCATATGCATGAGAAAGGGTTTGAAAACTGGAAAATAAACAAGAAACACTGCCCCACAGGTTTCCAAATGGGCCAAACGTAAAATTTCTTCAATAGTCTACTACTTTCCAAATTTTGACACTCACTATTGCTTCTCTGTCTTCCTCTGCTCTCATTTCACTTCCATGCTACAATGCCCATATCAAAATATTTGATGGACACATATGAACCTGCTTTCCTTAGATCACAAAGACTTTTTAAAAAGATTGGTCTCAAACTGTGTAACTTTTAAATGGTGTATTTTGGAACAGTAATAGATACTGCCTTTTTGTGCACAACTTAACCCAAGGCAGCTTACTAAAATCAAAACATGTTCAACTTTTAAGTTTATTAGCATGATAGCAACATATGTTTGCATAACCTATGGCAACTGAGGCATGGATATTCACACTTTTTGAGCTGCTATTTACCTCTTCTCGGGTCCACCGGGTTTTTCCTAAATGACGTTTTCCACCTTTGGGCAACAGGCCATCGTAGTCATGATCATACGCTTCAAGATCATCATCTTCATCATCACTGCTATATATACTGAAGAAAGAGATCACAAAGGCAAAATAGTACAGAATACCAAGACTCATTATAACAGGATTTACACCAAAAAAAATCTAGGAAAACACACGAGGCTTTGAAAAGGTTATTGGGTTAATTGTTCAGAAACTTGCATTGCAAGATTTTGTTCTACATTCTATTCTAGTATTCTGAACTGGTTCTGCTGTTTTTGGTATCCACAGATACAAGCAAAAGGCTGGCAACCTTCTTATTACTGTGCATGTTTAGACCTGCTCATACTGTTAGATCAGTGGCAAATTACACATTTGGCAGCCGTTCAACCAATGATGGCTTCACATTAAAATACAATGCTGAGGACAATAAAGAATACAGAGGCTGTGTCCTTTGCCCAAGTACACACTCAAAATCCTTGACTTTTGCCAGATTATTTGAAAAACGCTCTTATGTTTCACCTAGTTTATAAAGTAGCATGAACAATCAACCCTCCTATGAAAAATTACCTCTTAATACTATAAGGATAAATACCTTATATGCACATGTGTAAGTCTATAAGATTACCTCTTAATACTATAAGGATAAATACCTTATATGCTCATATGTAAGTCTATAAATTTTAGTCAAAAAGTCAATTGAAAAATCTTGGGTTGACTTATCCATGTCAATGTGAGTACTGTAGCTTATCAAAAAGGAAACATAGCCTACTTTGAGTAGAGTGGTGAAATATGAAAGCTTAGGCCCCTTCTGCTCAGCTGTATAAAATCTACATTATCTGCTAATTACATGGCAGTGCAGACTAAGATAACCCAGTTCAAATCAGATAATATGGATTTTTTGCTGTGATAACCTGCATTATCTGATGGTGTAGAAGGGGCCTAAGTCTGCCCCAGGAAAAACTAAATGAAGCACCAAGTCTCTCCACTGTGGCACCACTTCTAGCCTTTTTGAATGCCTGGCTGAGGAAATGGCGACAGAAGTCAAGGCACTGGTGCTTCCCCTCCTTCAAGGAATGACCCTCAACTTACCCATGGGTCTTTTCAAAATCCATTATTTTGGGTACCAAACCAGCCCCTGACTTATGCATATGGTCAACTTATATATTAATATATATGGTGGGTCACAGAGATCTAAATTCGGTAACGTTCAGTCAGGCAATTGAAAACTCATAGGGTCCTTCCACACAACCACCCTATATCCCAGAATTTTAAGGCAAAAAAATCCCACATTATCTGAATGTAGACTCAGAATCCAGTTCAAAGCAGATATTGTGGGATTTTCTGCCTTGAAATTCTGGGATATAGGGCTGTGTCAAAGGGCCAATAGCCTATTGAATTCAACTGGGCTAATGCCAAGAAAATGGACCAGTGTGGTGTAGTGGTTTACACACTGCACTATGTCCCCTTTTACACAGATGTCTAAAATCCAGATTATATGCTTTGAACTGGATTATATGGCAGTGTAGACTCAGATAAACCAGTTCAAAGCAGACAATGTGGATAACTTGCCTTGACATTCTGGATTATATGGTAGTGTAGAAGGGTGCTCAGGCTCTCAAGGGCAGACTTTAAATACATACTGAACCTTGGAAACTCACTGTGTTACCTTGGGTGAGTCATACGCTTTCACCCTGAGGCCCCTTCTTCACAGCTGAATAAAATCCCACATTATCTGCTTCAAATTGGAATATATGGCAGTGTGGACTCAGATAATCCAGTTCAACGCAGATAGTGTGGGATTTTCTGCCTTGATATTCTGGGTTATATGGCTGTGTGGAGGGGCCCTGAGAGGAAAGCAGACAAATCACCTTCTGAACTAATTTAAGAAAACCTTGTGTTAGGTTTGCGATAGGGTGACTATAAGTCAGAAACAATTTGAAGTCATGCAACAAAGGGCCCTTCCACACAGCTCTATATCCCAGAATATCAAGGCGGAAAATCTCACAATACTGGGTTATCTGAGTCCACACTCAGATAATGTGGGATTTTCTGCCTTGATATTCTGGGATGTAAGGCTGTGTAGAAGGGCCAAAAGAAGTAAAATCCCCATGCCCACTAACCCTTGAGAATAGTACTTAAAGTCCAAAATTACTTAGAAGAAAGCAAGTCCTAGAAATACAGTGTGACTTGTTTCCACAAACACACACACACGGGTCAGCCTAGACATAAGCACAAATCTACAGCCTTAAATATCCAAGGGCAAAGGCCTCTCAAAACAAATGAAAACATAAGGACATCAAGTGATCGGCTTGTTTTGTAAATGAAGAGCAGTATCAACAAACTCTGGCCAAGTGCAGGTACAACTGAGGAGAAGTGTAATATCTAAAATTGTCATAGCACTGAAGTGAACAATCTTACTGCTTCATCATAAACAGTGTTCTTATTTCAAGTCCATCTGACATATTTTCCACAAAGTGGTTGCCCTAGGATATTTCCTCCAAAAACAGTGTATGAGTAGAATAATACACAAACACCCACTCGAACCCTTCCAGTTTAGAAAAATTAAGAGCGTTTTGCAACAGATGTTGCCGTACTTCAGTTCTATTGTGCAATGCTTTATTTCTAACTTTAAAACATAAACATAACTTTTGAAATGTCAGCTTACAGATTGTATCTACAGGAGAACAGAAAATATGGATGGTTTAGGGCTAATTATAGTGACACATGAAAGAGATAAACTTCAAATAAAAATTTTAAAAAACGTGTTTGATAAATAAGCACATTATAGTGATCTTGTCTTACCATTGGAACAATTAAAAATCTAATATTTAAGACTGAGTGCCTTAAAAGCTGTTATGCGGAGGGAGTGTCGAGTCAATGAGATTACCCAGAATTTGTGGTTCAAAGGCTGCAGTTTAATTGTTCTCATGTAAAAGACTGAATTTCTGCAAAACGTAACAGTGCATTCCAAAACATGTGGATACACACAATGCAATTTAAAGTTACAGAATCTCTGGCATTGTCAACATCACAGACATGCATATACTGAAATTGACAGCCTACAAATCGCTACTAAATGCAAAATAAGGCTACCAATTACACTCAACTCTTAATACAAACTAAAATTAGATTATCACACCATTCATCAGGTAAACCTACTGCTTGAGATTGTATGGCTTATGAAACAAACTAGACAGGAGTGAAGAATCAGCTTTGGTTACTTCAAATTTGAATCCAAGCTCAGCCATAGGCTTAGTGAGGGAACACATCAGCAGCAGACTCATATGATGCATCTCTTACTAGACTCTTATTATTTCAGATTGCAAGTACTATTCCTATTTAACTTCTTTAAAAGTATACCCTGCCAGTGAAAAGGCTGCACTTACAACCCTTTTGCCCTGTTTGCTAGCTCCTATGTCTACCGACAGTAAGAGTAAACATTTAATCCTCCACCTGCAGATTAAAACAACATAGGCATTAATGTCATACAGTCTGAATACAACTTAGGTGGCCTTTGGTAATATGTTACATCTCAGCCAGTTTTCTCACATGTAAAACAGAATTAGTAACAATTTGCTTCACAACGCTTTAAGGATCACAAAAAAAGCTTGCATGGTTTTAAGGACTATATACATAACAACCCTTAAGGGTCCAGTCCTAAAGCATAACAAAAAATCTGCTCAGTGTCACCACCTGTCAAAGGTCAGAAGGGGCTGTCCTACATCACTGCATATGGATTTTACTAATCAGTTTAGAGAGTCTGTCTGACTAAGTACAACTTCAATGAATCAATAGTAATATGTCATTGTGTGGTGTAGAATTTCTCTATAACAAGTTTTTCAGGGATTGCCAGCTTTCTTGATCTGATCAAAACTGATCTTAAGCATGTCTATTTATTAATCCCACTGACTTCAATAAGACTAACATCCAAGTGTTCATGTTTAGGATTGCAGCCTAAACATGAAACTTATTTAAAAGTCTCGTTAACATCAAAATGATCTCTAAGAAGTGATATTAAAGCCACTGCCACTAACTCAAACCTGCTGTGGTTATGCATACCTTAGGACCCTTCCACACAGCCATATAACCCAGAAGACCAAGGCAGAAAATCCCTCAATATCTGTTTCGAACAGAAGAAAGTTGATCAATGTGCATAACCTTGCTGTCTAAGGCCCCTTCCACACAGCTGAATAAAATCCCACATTATCTGCTTTGAACTGGAATATATGGCAGTGTGGACTCAATTCCAGTTCAAAGCAGATAATGTGGGATTTTATTCAGCTGAGTGTAAAGGGCCTTAGACAGCAAGGTTATGCATATTGATCAATTTTCTTCTGAGTAAGTTAGCATTGGATGGACCACATGCCCCACTGAAAGCAATGCCACATATGAACTGTGACGTTCTGCAGGATGGGCATCCAACAGCTCTAACTGGACAGCACTTTTTTTTTTTTTTACAATTAGGCCACTCTTTGGGGCCCAAAGTCAAGTCAGAGGTTTATTTCACTTGCTCAAGTTGTAAGTCAGTGGGTCCTTTAACACAGCCATATAACCTAGAATATCAAGGCAGAAAATCCTTCAATGTCTGCTTTGAACTGGGTTATCTGAGTCCACACTGCCATATATTCCAGTTCAAAGCAGGTAATGTGGGATTTCTGCCTTGATATTGTGGAAGGGCTGTGTGGAAGGGACTCACAACTCCCAGGACTCCATACCATTGAGCCATGGCAGTTAAAGCGGTGTCAAACTGCATTAACCCTACAGTTAAGATGTACCCTAAGCAGGACAGAACTACAAGACCACATTTAGCAAGTTTGTTGCTCCCAACCTTTTCCCTTATTTTCAGGTTGGGTTTTTGCCAGCAGATGTGTTTGCATATGCTATCACCAACATAAGTTGACCCAATAACAAGACCCACTATTTTAATTCGTGCTTTTCCTTTATATATACATGTATACAAACAAATATGGATACACACACACAGAGTAGAGTCTCGCTTATCCAACCTTCGCTTATCCAATGTTCTGTATTATCGAATGCAGTCAAACGTGGGAAAAAGAAAGTACCCTTGTCTGTTTTGGTGCTAAATTTGTAAATACAGTAACTACTTCATAATGTGACCATGTACTGAACTGCTTTTTCTGTTGATTTGTTGTGAAACATGATGTTTTGGGACTTAATTTGTAAAATGATAATGATTATCCAACATTATCCTTATTATCCAGCATTTTTGCTTATCCAACATTCTGCTGGCCCATTTATGTTGGATAAGTGAGACTCTACTCTCTCTCTCTCTCTCTCTCTTTCTCTCTCTGTGTGTATATATATATATATATATATAGTAAGGTAAAGGTTTTCCCCTGACATTAAGTCCAGTCATGCCTGACTCTGGGGTGTGTTGCTCATCTCTTCTAAGCTGAAGAGCCAGCATTGTCCATAGACACCTCCAACGTCATGTGGCCAGCATGACTGCATACCTTCCCGCTAGAGCGATACCTATTGATCTACTCACATTTGCATGTTTTCAAACTACTAGGTTGGCAGAAGCTGGGGCTGACAGTGGAAGCTCATGCAGCTCCCCGGATTCGAACTTGCGACCTTTCGCTCAACAAGCTTAACAGCTCAGTGGTTTAACCCACTGAGCCACGGGGGGGGGGGGGGGGGGTCTCATATATATAATTATATATATATATATATATATAGTTCCAGTACCAGTGCAGTAGCGACTGTTTTCTGCAAGGACATCTCCATTGTAGCAATACTGCAGTTTGACTCCGCTGTAACTGCCCTGGCTCCATACAGTGGAATCCTGGAAGTTGTGGTTTTAGAACAGGCATGGGCCAACTTGGGCCCTTCCTCCAGGTGTTTTGGACTCCAACTCCCACCATTCCTAACAGCCTCAGGACCCTTCCTTTTCCCCCTCAGCTGAGGCTGTTAGGAATGGTGGGAGTTGGAGTCCAAAACACCTGGAGGAAGGGCCCAAGTTGGTCTATTCCTCTCTTAGAATATCTTGAGCCTTCTCTGCCCAACACACCCTACCACTCCCAGCATCCCATAGCACCGAGCCCCAGTCTGCTCCGTTCCCCACACACAACACAACACAACACAACACACCACTCCCCCTCTTTCCGGGAGAGAGAGAGGGCCACTAGTATAAATAAGAACACACAACAAATACGAAGAGCGGAGGAGAGCGCCTCCCCTCCCTCCCTCCCTCCCTGCCTGCCTGCCTTCCTTCCTCCCGCCCGTCTGCCCGCCGTGGCGTTTTAAAGGCCGCGCCTTTCGCCCGCCTCGCAAGAGAGTTAAGGGCGGAGGGCTTTGCCGCCCTTGCGAGGTCTGCTCAGCCCGAGGCGGAGCGGTGCAGAGGAGAGCACTCCCCCCCCCCCCGCTAACCCCCGTCCCTCCGCACTGCCCTCATTGGCTTTCACAGCAGCATTGCGCCCAAACCCCGCGCTCCCTCTCGCCTTGGAAACTTTGGAGGCTGGGGGCCGCCTTTTGCTGTCAAGCTCAGGGAAAGGGACTGCAGAAGAGTTTCCTGAGTTGGGGAAAGCAGGCGAGGGAAAGAGAGAGGGAAGGAAGGAAGGAAGCTGCCTCTCCGGCGCCGCAGGGCGAAAGAGAAAGGAAGCCACGTTGGGCCAGCTCCACGTGGGCGAGTGTCCCGGGGCTCCCAAGGAAACCATCCCACGCCGCGCCTGCCCGAGGGGACGCTTTCCCACAACCTCCCCCCACCCTTGCATCACACCAGGCATGGTCACACTGCAGCCCTCCAGGTGGTTTGGACTCCCAACTCCCATCATTCCGAACAGCCTCAGGCCCTTACGCTTAAGCGGCTGAAGGGGAAAAAGTAAGGACCTGAGGCTGTTCGGAATGATGGGAGTTGGGAGTCCAAACCACCTGGAGGGAGGACCCAAGTTTCCCCATGCCTGATCCACACTGTTGGGTGAATGCCACTTTGTAACTGCCCTGCCTCCGTAGAATTCTAGAGTTGGAAGAGACCTCGTGGGCCATCCAGTCCAACCCCCTGCCCAGAAGCAGGAAAATCGCACTCAAAGCACCCCCAACAGATGGCCATCCCGTCTCTGTTTAAAAGCCTCCCTACACTAGAAGGAGCCTCCACCACACTCCGGGGCAGAGAGTTCCACTGCTGAACAGCTATCACAAAAAGTTCAAGCCTCCCTGCTGTGCAGTAGCGAGAGTTGTAGTTTGTTAAGGTTCTTTGCCTCGCCAAACTCTTGGGATCCCACGGCACTGAGTTCTGGCAGGGGAAGTGGTGCCAATCGGCCTCAATTCCACAGTGTAAACGGCGCCCCAAGAAGCGGTGCAAGGCAGTGACAGTTCTTGACAAGAGACCCTTCCTCACTCACTTACTCTTTCCCCGCTACATACTTTTCTACTTTGGGTGGGGGAAGCAAAGTTCTCCCCAAACGGCGCTGCAAGGCACACTCCCCGCGTGCCAAGTGGGTCGGGAAGGGCGAGGGATTGGGAGTCCTGCACAAAACACCCAGGGGGGGAGAGAGAGAGAGAGAGAGAGAGAGAGAGGCGCTTGGTTCTGCTTGCCAGCTTGCAAGACTCGGGAATGAATGAGCGCGCGGATGAATGGGGACGGCTCCCACATTGACCCGCTTGCCCTACCATTGGCACGACCCCTCGCGGGCCCAGATCTCCCGTGGCGCCCACCTCGGCGCTGGAGCTGGGCCCGAAGCGATGCCCACTCCCGCTTCCCTGCACAACTGGAGAAAACTTTGCAGACTTTGAGGGATCCTAAAGTTGGGGAAAGGTTGGCAGCAGGAGGAAGCGGGAAAAGAAGCGCTGCCTCTGCAAACTCGGGAGAGGATTTGAACCCTCAGCTTGCATGACAGGTGTCGAGAAAGAAAGAAAGAAAGAAAGAAAGAAAGAAAGGAGGACAGACCTCCCGCGCCCCGACCGTTTGCAACTTTGTGATCCCCGAAGTAAAAAGACCCACAAACTCTAAGAAGCAAACCGTAGAACGTGGAGTTCTCCTCGCCCACGATCCCCCGAGATCCTCATTGCCAAGCTCTCCTTCCCTCTTTACCTGTGCCTGGGTCTCCTGGCCATCCTTTGGCATTAGTCCCGGGGGGAAAGCGGGTGGGCGGGAGCGGAGGAGGAGGAGGAGGAAGGCGGCGTGCTGCTGCTGCAGCCGCTGGAGAAGGAAGGCGAGAGAGCAGCAGCAGCAGCAGCAGCAGCTCCTCCGCCGCCCAAGTTGTGCTTCTTCTCAGGAGCGGGCAAGGAGGGGAGGAGGAAACAGGTTGAGATGAAAGAGTCAACTCTGTAAACAGATGCCATCAAACAAAGGGCCCTCTTCTCTCTCTCTCTCTCCCCCTTTAGTGTGTGTGTGTGAGTGTGTATGTGTGGACACTCCCCCTCCCGCCAAATCTGGCGCCCCTGCAGTGCGCAGGCGCTCCTCGCAGCCGCTGCCCGCGGGTCCGGAGGGGACGGAGGAGGAGGAGGAGGAAGAAGAAGAAGCGCGGGCACTGCTGCTGCTGCTGGGCTCTCTCTCCAGGCGGGAGAGACTCAGACCCCCACTTCCCCCCGCGAACGAGGCTCCCACTCCACGCCAAGGACCCGCTTTGCCGCCCCCTCCCTCCCTCTCTCTCTCGCATTGGGCGAAAACTTCCTTCCTTTGGCTCGGAGCCCGCGGGGCTTGCCAAGCTGGAAGCTTCCCCACCTGTCCTCGTCGGGCTGGGAGGAGGAGGGTTGGGGCGAAGCACCTTCGTGCCAGGGCTTCACAACAGCTGCCCTGCCGGGAGCCAGGCGGCCCAACAGGTGCAGCGCCGCTTCCTTCTTCCCTGCCGGGACGGCGCCCCAGAGCCAGGAGGAAGAGCCAACCTGAAGGGGCTCCCTCCGAGCAGCCTTCCACTAGGGTCAGGATCCCCGCAGAGAGAGAGAGAGAGAGAGAGAGGAGGTGCTGGAGGCTGCCCATAGCCAGCTGAAAGAGTTCCCGGGCTGTGTAGCCATGTCCCAAAAGCATTCTCTCTTGACGTTTCGCCTGCATCTATGGCAGGCATCCCAAGAGGTTGTGAGGTCTGTTTCCAGACCTCACAACCTCACAACAGACTTCACCTCTGAGGATGCTTGCCATAGGTGCAGGCGAAACGTCAGGAGAAATGCCTCTAGAACATGGCCAGATAGCCCGAAAAAACCCACAAGAACCTAGACATTACCCTACTCATCCATCCCACCCAGGGTTCTAAAATCCTATTCATTGTACTTGGCCCTGCCCGTTCGGCTCATTTTTGTTATATTCTGTTTTGTTTTGTTTTCTTTGTATTTTCTTTCATGTATGATTGTATTCTTTTTGCCTTGTTGTAATTGTTGGGCTTGGCCTCATGTTAGCCGCCCCGAGTCCCCTTGGGGAGATGGTGGCGGGGTATAAATAAAGTTTTATTATTTATTTATTTATTATTGGAGGCAGGTGTTAATGTTTCAATTGGCCACCTTGATTACCATGCAATCTATGTAATTGCAACACTTTTTTTTCTGTTGTGTCAGGAGTGACTTGAGAAACTGCAAGTCACTTCTAGTGTGAGAGAATTGGACCTTGCCCAGGGGACCCCCAGATGTTTTGATGTGTTACCATCCTTGTAAGAGCCCCCAGTGGCGCAGTGGATTAAACCCCTGTGCCGGCAGGACTGAAGACCGACAGGTTGCAGGTTCGAATCTGGGGAGAGGCGGATGAGCTCCCTCTATCAGCTCCAGCTCCTCATGCGTGGACATAAGAGAAGCCTCCCACAAGGATGATAAAAACATCAAATCATCCAGGCGTCCCCTGGACAACATCCTTGCAGACAGCCAATTCCCTCACACCAGAAGCGACTTGCAGTTTCTCAAGTCGCTCCTGACACGACCAAAACAAACAAACAAACATCCTTGTGGGAGGCTTCTCTCATTTCCCCGCATGAGGAGCCAAAGCTCATCCACGCTCTCCCCGGATTGGAACCTGCAACCTGTCGGTCTTCAGACCTGCCAGTACAGGGGTTTAACCCACTGTGGGCTCCTTCAACACTGTTAAGGATGGGGGAATCCTTAACAGTGTTGGAATTACATAGATTGCATGCTAATGCAGTAAGAAGCCAGACCTTGAAGCTGCAAAGCCATTCAAGACTAATCAAGGTGGCCAATTGCAACACTCACACTTGCCTCAGACAAGAGTCCTTTCTCCCACCTTGGACATTACACAGATATATAAACCCCATTTTCCTAGTTTCCAACAGACCTCACAACCTCTGAGGATGCCTGAGATAGATGCAGGTGAAATGCCAGGAGAGAATGCTTCTTGAACATGGCCATACAGCCCGGAAAACTTATTACAACCCAGTGATTCTGGCCATGAAAGCCTTTGACAATGCATTACCTCCAGGGTTTTGAAATACCTCCCATCCGGATGGTGAACAGCCCAGGAGCGGCCTCTCCAAGCCTGCAACCGCTGCACATGTGTTAAGTGGAGCTGGGGAGTGTGCCGAGGGTGCTGCCTGTTTCTGTAACAAGGCAAGAAAGGAAATTCGACTCACGCAGCCCGGTTTCTGCCCTGCAACAAAACTGTGAAAAATACAAAATGCTCAGCCTTTGAGCCCCTACCAGGATAGTCTGTTCCATTCATACCAGATTCTAGCAGTGAGAAAAAGGTTGACTGAGCAGAAGGAAAGAGCTAGCGGCGCTCTCAGGGGAACAGCACAGCTTCAAGATGTTTAAAAAAGTCTTGCTGGTTCCCTGGTGCTACTACTGATGATGGTGGTGATGATAAAACTTTATTTATATTCCGCCCTATCTCCCCAGGGGGACTCAGGGCGGATTCCAACATACACCAGCAAACATTCATTGCCTCCTTAAAACAAAGACCAACATAACATGTATTGTGGAAGGCTTTCCCAGGCTGCATGGTCATATTCCAGAAGCACTCTCTCCTGACATTTCACCTGCATCTATGGCAGGCATCCTCAGAGGTTGTGAGGTCTGTTGAAAACTTGGAAAATTGGGTTTATATATCTGTGGAAAGCCCAGGGTAGGAGAAAGAATTCTTGTCTGTTTGAGGAAGGTGTGAATGTTTAAATTGGACACCTTGATTAGCATTTAAGGGCCTAGCAGTTTCAAGGTCTGTCTTCTTACTGCCTGGAGAATCCTTTGTTGGGAGGTGATTAACTTGCCCTGATTGGTTCTTGTCTGGAATTGCCATGTTCCAGATTCTGGAACATGGCCATACAGCCTGGAAAACTCACAACACCCCACCAACATAAAATCCCAGAAAAAACCCCCACATACGAAAACAATATAAAACCTAACTTCAAATTAAACCTATCATCAATAAATTAAACCTAACATCAGTAAATTGAACATATGCTTTCCAGTGACCATAGAACCAACTCCTAAATCAGTTCCATCTCTGCAAACTTCTAAACCATTCTTATGTGTCCTTATATAGGCATGAGCTTTTGCAATCAGAATTCTAAACCAACAAGGGGCAGTGGGTGGCCCTCCAAGCTTCATTCGCTCTAGTCAGTATGAACTAATGGTCAGAGTTGCAGTGCAATATCTGGAAGCAGTGCCAGATTTAGAGCAAATGAGGCACTTTGCTAGTTAAGTGATGGGCCCCTTACTTACTTGGGCCCTGAAGGAGGTAGCTCCAGTAGGCCTACACTGCCTGCTTTGTGGCACACTCCCATAAACCAGTGTTTCTCAACCTTCCTAATGCCGCGACCCCTTAATACAGCTCCTCATGTTGTGGTGACCGCCAGTCATAACATTATTTTCATTGCTACTTCATAACTGTAATTTGGGTACTGTTATGAATTGTAATGTAAATATCTGATATGCGGGATGTATTTTCATTCACTGGACCAAATTTATCACAAATACCCGATACGCGCAAATTTGAATACTGGTGGGGTGGGGGGGGGATTGATTTTGTCATTTGGGGGTTGTAGTTGCTGGGATATATAGTTCACCGATAATGAAAGAGCATTCTGAACTCCACTAATGGTGGAATTGAACCAAATTTAGCACACAACTCCCACAACCAACAGAAAATACTGGAAGGGTTTGATGGACATTGACCTTGCGTTTTGGAGTTGTAGTTCACCTATCTCCAAAGAGCATTTGATTCAAACAATGATGGATCTGGACCAAACTTGGCACGGATACTCAACATGCCCAAATGTGAACATTGGTGGAGTTTGGGGGAAATAGACCTTGACCTTTGGGAGTTAGAATTGCTGGGATTTATAGTTCACCTACAATCAAAGAGCACTCCAAACCCAGTCCACAATGTATCTGCACTAAACTTGGCACACTACCTACATCACCAGCATTGAATATTGATGAGATTGGGGTGGGGGTGGCAGCTGTTCAGAATTCTGTTGTAGTCCATCAATACTAGAAAGGAAGAGAAAGACAGGCAGAGAGATCTTCAGCCTTCTCTGCCAAATATGTGTTTTCTGATGGTCTTTGGTAACACCTCCGAAACACCGCTCATGACCCCCCAGAGGTCCCGACCCCCAGGTTGAGAAACACTGCCGTAGACTATCAACTAAAATCATTCTGAAACAGAACACCTTCAAATCTGAATTCATAGCTATGTTTGCCAGGACTCCAGTTAATTTCACTATTAACAACATAACCTGCAACCTTTAGTTTGAATGATTTCACAACAGCTAACTACTATAACGGAAACAATAAATATACTCTGAAATACAGAAAAGAAACAAAACAGCCACACACGCCTCCCAATATATGGAAGATCCTAAAGTTGGGGAAAACGTGGGCAGTAGGAGGAAAAGGAAGCAACACCTCAGCTAGCTTGGATGAGAAAATATAATCAACCAATAATGGAGAGAGGTGTTAACATTTACAGAGGCTTACGGAAAATATCTACAAACACTAGAAGCTAAAAAGATATTTTCCTTCTTAAAAGAAAGGAGGGGAAAAAAAGGAAATAAGACACAATTGAGTATCCCATTTCCAAAAATCCAAAATGCTCCAAAATCTGAATTTGTCCACATGGGTGGTCCAGATAGTGATACTTTTGTTTTCTGATGGTTTTAGTGTACACAAACTTTGTTTCATACACAACATTATTTTAAAATATTAAAATATTGTGTATAAAATTACCTCCAAGATATCTATCTATAGGGTGTTTATGAAAAATAAACGTACACTGCATTTTCCAGACACAGTGTACGCATATGCAAATATGGGTATTTCAAAATCCCAAAACATTTCTGGCCCCAAGCATTTTGGATAAGAGATCCTCTATCAGAGCCCCTTTCAGGCGGGCATTCTAACCTTTTAAATAAAGTCACACCTTGAATTCAGTAAAGATTTAAATAAAATCCATCTGACAAGATATGATATGGTTAGCACTTACATTGCCGACAAATGTCAGATGCTGTAGGCGGGCATGGACAAAGTAAGGCCCGTGGGTGCTTATGTTTGGCCCTCCTCATTTTCCTGTCCTCTGGGACTGTGCTCCTATGGTGAAGGGACAGGGGAGGAAGGCACATGGTGGCTGGGAGCCCTTCGGATTGCTCTCGGTCATCTCGTGCCTTCCTTGGGCCCACCTCCTGGAATAAGGCGGCTGAGCGCTCTGGAGCCAGGGGGAAGGACAGGCCACTGTCGAGAGAGCTCACTCCTCTCAGCTTGGGAACATGGTGGGCCACTGCATCCCCAGGCTGCAAGGAAAGCCAGGGACAGGTTGCTGCCAAGAGCTCGCCCCTCCCTCCTGATCCGTCTGCCCTGGCCCCAATCTGCCCCACCCCTAAAAGTTTTTTCATGTCTGCTGTTAGCTATATTTTAGGGGAGGGAACTGGTAAACTACCTTGGAATATTATTTGCCTACGGAATCCCTATAACATTCATGGGTTGCCATTGGACAAATTATGTCATCTGACCCTAGATGCTTAGTACTGGGAAGATCACTGCCTTTCCATGCATGTTCCAGACATCACGAAACAGGATAATTCTCTCCAGGTCATCTGCTCTGAACAACATACTGATACAAGTATGCTTGCCGCTAGTTACCCTAACCTGTTGCTTCAAGTGACAATTTTGATCTCCCTCCTTATTTGTACGATTATTTGTGCATGTGTTTGCATCATATTACACAGCATGGGAAGAAAGTGGGCTAATGAAAATGACAGATGGCAATTCAAAATGAAGGACAGTGGAACAGCAGACCTTCACATATTTCCTTCACTGGAAATATGAAAAAGTTCTCCCTACTCTTCTCCTCCATAATATTCAGTACAAGATGCCTATCCTTTAACCCACTGGTTCCCAACCTATGGTCCATGGACCACCAGTGGTCTGCAAGAATGAAAATAGGGTCCGCGGTCTCACCATTACTACACCGTTGCCTTGAAACCACACAGCAATGAGAGCGACTGGTCTTACAAAATGGGGATGTCAGGAGGGGAGAGGCCGACTACCCACAAAATATTACTACTACATCAGCTCTAGATGATTAAATTTGGTTTTCTGTGAGCAAGCAGATGGCGATTACTGGGTGGCATATGTTCTGTATCAGAAACTAGAGCTGATTTGGTCTAGCCAATGCAATGTTCTGAATCAGCACTCCAAACCGAATCTAAAGTTGACCAAAAACCGATTTGTAACCCTTTTGGTACTAATGTTGGAGAGTCATCCCTGGTCAAAGTGGTCCCTGGTCAAGTGGTCCCTGGTCAAAAAAGGTTGGGAACCACTGTTTTAACCTAACATCAATGTAGTTTGTGTTGCCATCTTCCCATTATTTGACTGGTGATGACAGGAATGCTGAAACACTTGGTGTAATAACATCAGAGAAAACTGTCTGAAGTAGAACTGCTTTGGGAGGCACAGTCCTACGTTCCATATAATGTGTAGTTCTGCTCTGAACGATAAACACCAATAAGAAATTAGGTTTCCTTCTAAAAAGACAAACAACAACCTCAATGTGATCCCATGCATGTTTCAAGGCATTGCATCTTAATGCCAAATATTTGTGTATAGAACTAGAGGTAAAGTCTTTCACTTTAATGCAAAGGGTACTTGTATACCAAGGACAGCCATAAACTATATTTCCAGAGTACACCAAAGTTACAATAGGGCACTGAAGGCAAAATAGTATAATACATTCCTTCTCTAAATATGTATATGATCAGTAAAGAAGTGGAGCCTTCCAAAAATATTCCAAGAATATAACATTCTGATTTTGTGTTACTTAGATATAAAGTATATTTGAATTTATATGAGTATGCACACATATGATCATGCACTGTCAGAAACATTTTACAGGAACTGATTATACGCATCCCTTTTTAAAGAGGTGAGTACACACAAGAGACACAACAGAAATCCAGAGACATGCCCACTTGGGGAAATTTTAATGAATATTATCATGTGCCTTAAAGTCGTTTAGGACTTGTGATGATTCTAAGGAAAACTCAACATACCCAACTGTGTTTAGAGGGGGTTTGAATTTTGTACAATATGGAACATTTTCCTTTCTGTGGCTTCAGGATTGTGCATTTCAAAAGGTTCTCCAAATTTAGAAACATTAGTAATATTTTGGAAGGGGATATATACTTTTCTTATTTATAAGCTTGCAACAAGGGTGAAAAGGTGTATCTGATGAGAAATGTTGATACAGGCTACATAGATGAGTTATTGTGGGTTTACAGATTATTAATGTGTATCTGCTGTGAATGTGGAAATGTTTCCTATGCACACTGTAATCATACACTTTGAAACTGAATTATATGATCAGTGTAGATGCATTTAATACAATTTGACTGCATCAAACTGCCTTATATTGGTCTACACTGACTATTATATTGGTCTACACTGACAAACTGTATTATATGGTAGTGTAGATCCAGCCTAAGTGTATACACTTGTGGTATTTTGAGTTGTACTTCTATGTGTAAGTCCTCTGTCAGTGTGCATAAATACAGATGTTTGATTGGTTTCAGTTTTGGAATGAAAGTGTGTTTCTATATAGTATTTTCCATAGAATGGGTAGGGTGCAGGTCCAGGCCAGTAATGGGGCCCTCTTCCCCATGGAAGTTCTTCCTGCTTCTTAAAAATGCTACATTAAGGCTCTTGAGACATTGCTAGATGGGATGCATGCAGTACAGGAGCAAGGATCCCTGAAAATTGGCCAGAGCCATCTTCCATATGTAAAGCCCTCCTATTAGGTGGGATTGACAACTGTGCCCACTCTTGGCATCAGTTTTCTGCTCTCGGGATCAACTGGTGCCATGAACAATAAAAAAAGCCAACAAACATATATACACTTGGAAATGTCTCAAAGTAATTTTGAGGAAAAAAAAGGTTGGGTTTTCTAAATGTTAAACAGTTTAGGTCTATTAACTGCCACTCACTTCCAGAGGGTTTCAAGAGATACAATTCACTTTTTGGGTGCAAAAAAGAGGCTACCTGAGGTGTCTGGAGGGACTGAGGTCTGTAAAAACAGCCCTGAGGGGAACGTGTGATTCTAGTGCCACTACTACATTAGCAGAATCTAGATCCTGGATTCAATCCATTAGAATCCTATGGACTCAGTATGTGTTTTAGAACTTTTCAGAGAGAGTAAATCGAACACTCAAGTAATAAGGAAAGGGTTGCTCTAAATGTTCTGGCAGTACTGGTGAAAAAATATCATTTTGTTGACTTTAAACAAGAGGATTGGGTTTTTCACTCTTATTTTTCTCTGCTTATGACAGAAAACTTTCTATTGTTACTGTTGACGTAGGAGGGCATATAATAGGTTTGAAGACAGCTCAAAACATCTTTTAAAATACAGAAATGACTCACATTTTAAAAGAAATTGATGAATCGTGCAATTAAGCAGTGCAACTTAAAACATAGCACCTTTAAGTGGTTTTAAACTATATTCTTAAACACAGTTCTGTGAAAAAAAAGTGTGTCACATAATCAGTAAGACTTATTTCCCAGTAAGTGAGTCCAGGACTTCGTTCCACCGAAATAAGTGGGTATAAAATGACTCTTGTTAAAGCAAAGATGCCATCATGGCAGGTCTTTGTGGGAGAAGCCCAGGAGCCACTCTCCACAATGAAAAGCAGGCCTCCCAAACACTGCAAGCTGGCCATACCAAATTCAAAATGAATGAAATAATAGATCTCCATTTCACAACATCTCCCAAAAGAATATTAAGTTGTTTCATTGTTTCATTTCATTTTCAAAGGAAAAACAGTAGTTGGAGTGTTGGATTACCAATCTGGAAACCAGAGTTTGAATCCCTGCTTAGCGACAACAAACCCACTGGGTGACCTTGGACAATTCATACTCTCGGCCACAGAGGAAGACAAATATATTGGCAATGTGAAAAATATTGAGACGAAAACACCATGATGGTCACTATAGTAGAGTCTCGCTTATCCAACATAAATGGGCCAGCAGAACGTTGGATAAGCAAAAATGTTGGACAATAAGGAGAGAGTAAGGAAAAGCCTATTAAACGTCAAATTACATTACGATTTTACAAATTAAGCACCTAAACATCATGTTTCACAACAAATAAACAGAAAAGCAGTTCAATATATGGGGACATTATGTAGTAATTACTGTATTTATGAATTTAGCACTAAAACATCACAATGTATTGAAACAGATGTGGATCTGGATGGGAGGCAGACTGCGTTGGATAATAGAGAACGTTGGATGAATGAAGGTTGGATAAGCAAGACTCTACTGTATAAATAAAAAATGAAGACGCATAACATTAACGTTAAAGTCTGCAGACAGTCCTATACTCACTTATCTGGAAGAATAATTGAATTCACATCTGGGCTTACTTTGGCATAGATATATATGAGACACGACTTGACACTAACTCCTAAGCACCATATTGGTATTGATAGATTTGTTGGATTATTTTTATAAGAAAATATCATAAAGTTTACTTACTGAAATTCGACTATGAAATAACAAGGAACTGCTCACATAGTGTCATCATTTAGTATAATTACCCTTTTGTAAAGGGCAGTATAACTCTGCCAAAACTACAGGTATGGCAATCTAAAATGTGAACCCATCAAGAATGAGAGCCAGTTCACATACTATGCAATGTCTGCATGGAATGCTGTAAGATATAATTCACACGGTACAATTGAATGGAATGTGCAGCATTTCTACACATTGGTTGTAGTTTCCTAAAATGCCTAGGTTTCCTGCATACATCCAGTAAAACTTCATATGCAGGACTACCGTGTGTGATAATCTATATAATGTATTACAGTCTTCTACATAAACTACATGTGAAGTCTTCAATATATTTCAAGTGAATGTAAGATTCAAACATAGAAATTAAGGAGATGTACTTCTTGCTTTCACTCTAACACACTAAGCACTATTTTGAGGAATATGTAAAATTATCTGTAAATAAGTATGTTAAATGTCTGAGGCTAACAACTCAAGGAACATTAATTCAAAATCTGGCCTTACAACTACTAGTTGGCTGTTGGCTACAATGGCCAGGTCCATTATTTTGTTGACGTTTCTGCCCTGTTTCCTTAAATTTCAACTAACCCTAAATATTTAACTGGAAGTGAGGATTGGAGTTCACAGGTTTAATCACAGAGCAGGAAATGGAGAAACAGCCTAACTTTGCACAATTTTGGTAGCCAGTGCTGTGGTCACACAATGATTGCAGAGGCAGTGAGGTCTTTCACGTGGACCTTCAATCCTAGCCCCATGTCCCATCACTGCCTCGTTTAATAAAATGTTATCACTGACTGATTTTGGTAGAATCTGTCTAAGTATTACTAGGTTTGGCATCTAACACTGCCCACAGTATGAGTTTTTTATGTTTGATATTCCTGTTAGATGCTTTGAAAATCTTAGAAAGAACTTCTTCAAGATTTCACAGTTTGTGGACATGATTATATACAAGGAACCAAGCAAAGAAAGGATGTAACAGAAAACAGCCTTCAACACAATATGTGTTGCTTTCCTTTACAAATAAACAACATTCTTCAAACTCGTTATCTTTGCTGCTCCAATGTGCACACTTTCTAAAATAATTAATGGTCTCTATATTATGCTAGCAGTATATTGACCTGCCCACATCTGAGTGAGGCCCCTTCTACATTGCCCTATATTCCAGGATCTGATCCCAGATTATCTGATTTAAACTGGATTATATCAGTCTCCACTGTCAGATAATCTGGGATAAGAAGATAAACTGGGATCAGAACCTGGAATATAGGGGCAGTGTGGAAGGGGCATAAGATTTCTTTAACTGAGGGAAATCTCTAATACATGTAACTCATTATTGAGAGGTGAAATCAGGGATCAAGAAATTTTGTTTAGGCCATAGGTATCTCTTAGAACAATCCGGAAATAAATTGCAATTCACTCTAATTTTAGTGTTTTTGTTTGAAAGTTTTCCTATATATCTGTTCACAAAAAAGTGACTTGACACAATTTGCATTTCCTGGTCATCTATTCTCAAATGTTGATGCATTTGCTCTCTCATATTTTATTTGTACATGACATCAGTGTCTCTGCGTGAAATCTGCATGAGCCTTTCTTATTCTCAATGTGTTTATATTTTGTAATCTAATGTCTGTACTTTACATTATTCCAAACATATTATTTTCTGTCGTCTTGTCTGTAACATGCCCAACTTTGAACTATGGAGTGATGGTATACTGAGTGTACATGAATCAGTTCTAAGTATACCTAAATGGTTCAAATATAATCAACATTTTAGACCATTATAGGCATTCTTCACATATACAATGAACACATTCAGCATTCAGGCCCAAGCTGCATGTTTGCACTATAAGATTCTTGCACGTGCACAGAAAATGAGGGTTCCTCAGAATGCAGAACTATTCATAAATATGATCAGACTTTCTGCTTTGGCCATTTTCTTGTTTTAGAGCAGGGGTCTTCAAACTAAGGCCTGGGGGTCGAATGCGGCCCTCTAAGGTCATTTACCTGGCCCTTGCTTAGGGTCAACCTCAGTCTGTAATGACTTGAAAGTACACAACAACAACAACAACAATCCTATCTCATCAGCCAAAAGCAGGCCCACACTTCCCATTGAAATACTAGTACATTTATATTTGTTAAGATTGTTCTTCATTTTAATAATTGTATTATTTTAAAGTGGTTTTTGCACTACAAATAAGATATGTGCCGTGAGCATAGGAATTCATGTTTTTTTCAAATTATAATCCGGCCCTCCAACAGTTTGAGGGACTGTGACCTGGCCCTCTGTTTTAGAAGTTTGAGGACCCCCTGTTTTAGAGACTTCCAGTCTCCTGGCATATCATTTCCCCTGGGGGTGGGAGGGGTGGGTACCCTTTTGTTTTTTCGGGCTCCTGGAGTCCAAAAAACCAAAATGGCTAAGTGGATTGGGCACAGGGATCGCACGACGCTGTCTCCGGGTTCAATCCACACAGGGCTCATGCCTGGTAAGACTTGGATCTTACCTAAGATCTGGATCTTACCAGATGTTTAATTAATTTGGAACAAAGCAGGGAAACACCTCTTCACACCCCTCCCCCCCCGGGAAACCCTGCTTTGTTCTGAATTAATTTGGTTTAACTGGAGCCGTTGCTTGGATGCCTCTGGTAAAACCGAGACAGGTCCCAGTTTTTGGGCCTGTCTGAATGGGCCCTTACAGAGGCAGCGTTGTACATTTAAATACAATATAGTGGGTACTAGTAATAGTACACCAATAACACTATGTGACAAAAAAAATTCTGGTCCTGATTTGAAAGTGTTATTACCTATTGAATTGTGTGATACTTACTTTGAAAGTAGTTATACTCCAGGCACATCATTTTTGTGGCTGCCACAAACTATATTGGATTGCATGAGACTCGAGATATTCACTGGAAAACTATAGCAAAATGTGCTGCAGGGTGTTCTGCAAAAACAAAGTTTTTGTTGTTTAATAAACTTTTTTTCATGTTTTTATGATAGGGCCATTTAGGAAATAACATTTATAACCCAGGAACAAAAATCATGTTACATAGTGTAATGAAATGGGGAAAATACATTTAAAGGTAATATAAAAGTTGTATGAGATTATCCTCCCTTAAATATTTTTGATTGTGTCCTCCTTTATTTACAAAAGTTCATTTTACTCAAATAGTTGTCCATTTCATAAAACTATGCTGATGACCTCCTCATTCTCATTTGCTGCAGACAAATATAACATTTGCTCAGAACTGTATGTATTATAAGAAAATTAAGACAAGATCCAAACAACACAGCAATTATTTCTGCTCAACCATGGAGCCTTTGAACTTTCGTTTGTCATACAGCAACCCCACATGCCAAATCATTTTTGAAATAGACCTGAGCTTCAAAGCACCTTGGCAAAAACATCCGATCAAACAGAAAAACTGCACAATGAATGTATGCAAACCCTTTCCTTGGTCAAAGTAGCTCTTGGCCACAACTGCACAATATTTTTTGTATTTTCTCTAAAAGGACAAGGGAGCAAGGCAAGCAGGCAGACAAAGAAGACCTGAGTGGCTGGTAGAGCTCTTCTTTCCTATAGAACTATTTCCAGAGGGGCGGTTGTTGTAGTCTTCTTGTCTTACCAAAACCAACAAGAAATGGAGTCACTCTTTTCATACATTTGATAAATTATATTTTGAATTCAAATATTTCTAAATGGAATTTCAACAGCCATTTTAAAGTAAAGACAAAAATATTTTTTCTTGAATTAAGTTCAAATTTCAAGGCTTTCTTTCCTTTGCAAACTTTCAGAGACAACACCAAGGATCATCATTTGTTGAATACAAAAATGATGCCAGCATTTCAGTCAACAAGTAGACATTTAAATTTGATTTTCAAAGTGAGCTAGACCTTAACAGAGAACTAATCAAATCTATTTTCAGTTCAAAACACATCTTCCTTGATAAATATGAACAAGATACGAATGGTTGGTTATGTTTCTTTTTAAAAGAAAGCATACTGGAATGCTCAATTGATTCCTTGTCAAGTTTTCCATCCGGAGTCACAAAAGTAAACTGTAAACTATTTGTGTCAGTAGGCTTATGATACCAAAGTAGAGGTTCCTAACCCCCAAAATATGCAGTGTAGCTTAAATTGTATGTTAATTAATTTTAGGGACTGCCACATGTGCATAAATGAGGTCCAACACATCTCAGAGAGATTTTTTAAAAACAAATTCATCCGGATGTCCCTGTCCCCTGTCCACCCTCCATCTTGATCTGCTTCAAAGGAAGATGTGAAGATGGCAGAGGAACATTTCCCAGGACAGGTCTGTGTATGGACTTGCTGTCAGGTCCTTGGATTTTTTGCCCCACTTTTTAAACCCACATTTTGTTGCTGTCTGGAAGTGCCCTCAGCCTCTTTCTTTGCTGATTGTAAGTCTTTTGTCACACCTTTAGCGGATGGCATGCACCAAGAACCTGATTAGGGTCAGACAGATTCAGGGGATAAGACCTTTCGACTTCATTGGGGAACCCCTTAAGGAACTGCAAGTATAGTTGTACAAAGCCAGGTCTAGCTCAGAGGCACGGAAACCTATTTCAGGCCCCATGTCCACTGCCATTATAATGCAGATGGAGCCTGGGTCCCAGTCAACAGGGAAACCACAGGTTGGCTGTGCAATCATGCAAGTTCTTCAGTTTGTTGCCTCATAGTTGTCCTCTGTTATTCCATCAGGTCAGGAGGGGATGTACTGATCAGATGACAGCTGCAATATCCAATTTTCTGGATCTGTATACAAGTATGTAAGTGCTAAAATTCGGCTTTTTTTGTTTGCTTATTATTTAATCTATACACTACCCTTCAAATATAATCTCAAAGCAAATTTCCATGAGATACTAAGAAGAAATACAAATCTGAGAATCACCGAGACCTGGCTGGACGAGCTGGGGGGAGTAAATCTCACTCAGTTGTGTCCACCAGGTTTCGGAGTGCATCAGCAGGCCAGACAAGGGGGGCGGGGAGGAGGGGTCGCAGTAGTCTTTCGGCAATCCATCGCCGTGATCAGATGCGCTGTTCCGCAGGCTTCTGGGTTTGAGTGTGTCCACTTGAAAGTGGGGAGCCGTGACAGTGTGGGGTTCCTGCTGGTGTACCGCCCACCCCGCGACCCAGTAGTTTCCCTGTCTGAGCTAGCGGAGGTGGTCTCTAATTCGGCCTTGGTCTCCCAGCGCCTGGTGGTGCTGGGAGACTTTAACATCCACGCCGAGACCACCCTATCTGGTGCAACTCAGGACTTTATGGCCACCATGACGACCATAGGACTGTCACAAATAATATCTGGCCCCACTCATCAAGCTGGACACACTCTTGACCTTGTTTTTGTGGCAGACAATGAAATGATCAGAGTGGAAGATCAAAACATCCTTCCAGTGTCATGGTCTGACCATCATCTGATCACATTTAGACTTACTGCGACCCTAAACCTCCGCAGGGGTGGAGGACAAATTAAGATGGTCCGCCCTAGGAGACTGATGGATCCGGACGGATTCCTGAGGAATCTTAGGGTTCTTCCTGCCTTGGAGCCTGGCGATTCTATCGACGCCTTGGTAACTCTCTAAAATGGGGAGATGGCCAGGGCGTTAGATACGATCGCACCTGAACGCCCCATCTCGTTGCGTCGTGACAGGCCATCTCCTTGGTTCACCGAGGAGCTGGCTGTGATGAAGCATACGAGAAGGGGGCTAGAGCGCAAATGGAGGAAATCTCGAGATGTGTCTGATCGAACACGGGCTAGAGCCTCTCTTAAGGCATACTCCGTGGCTATACGGGTGGCCAGGAAATCATTCACGACCGCTCGTATAGCATCTGCAGCAAATAGATCATCGGAGCTGTTTCGGGTCGTGGGAGAACTCCTCCACCCACCTGCGGTGGAGGAGGTCCCTGAAGACCCCACAGCTCGGTGTCGCGATTTCGCACACCATTTTGCAGATAAAGTCGCCCAGATACGTCTCGAGCTCGACTCCAATTCCATCGCAGTGCCAGAAGAGGTGACGGAGGCACCTGCTTGTCCAATTTTGTGGGATTCTTTTAGGCTTGTTCTTCCTGAAACCGTGGAGGAGATTCTTGGGGCTGTGAGAGCGACCACCTCATCTCTAGACCCATGCCCATCTTGGCTCATTAAATCAGCCAGAGGGGGGTTGCTTGACTGGTTTGTAATGATTATCAATGCATCATTGGAGCAAGGAATTTTTCCATCTAATTTGAAGCAGGCCGTGGTTCGCCCACTTATCAAAAAAGCTTCCCTTGACTCCACGGTGCTGAATAACTACAGGCCGATCTCCAACCTCCCCTTTTTGGGTAAAGTGCTGGAGAGGGTGGTCGCCTCTCAGCTCCAGGGTTTCCTAGACGATACCAACTACCTAGATCAGTCACAGTCTGGTTTCAGGCCTGGTCATGGCACCGAGACAGCCTTGGTCGCCTTGGTGGATGACCTCCGCAGAGAGCTGGACAGGGGGAGTGTGACTCTGCTGGTTCTCTTGGACATCTCAGCGGCTTTCGATACCATCGATCATGGTATCCTTCTGGGTCGTGTCTCCGGGATGGGCCTTGGGGGCACGGTTCTGTCGTGGCTCCAGTCCTTCCTGGAGGGACGAACTCAGATGGTGAAGCTGGGAGACGCCTGCTCTGACCCCTGGCCTTTGTCCTGTGGGGTCCCGCAAGGCTCTATTTTGTCGCCCATGCTTTTTAACATCTACATGAAACCGCTGGGAGAGGTCATCCGGAGTTTTGGAGTTGGGTGCCATCTCTACGCGGATGACACACAACTCTACTACTCCTTTCCACCTAATTCCAAGGAGGCTTCTCAGGTGCTAGACGAGTGCCTGGCCGCTGTGTCGATCTGGATGAGGAGGAACAAGCTGAAGATCAATCCCGACAAGACAGAGGTCCTCCTGGTCGATCGTAAACCGGATCGAGGTATAGGGTGGTCACCTGTGTTGGACGGGGTTACACTCCCCCTAAAGCCACAGGTCCGCAGTTTGGGTGTCCTCTTGGATTCTTCGCTTACACTTGAGGCTCAGGTGTCGGCGATATCCGGGAGGGCCTTTGCGCAACTGAGACTTGTGCGCCAACTGCGACCATACCTTGTGAAGGCTGATCTGGCCGGGGTGGTCCATGCCTTGGTCACCTCTAGAATGGACTACTGCAATGCGCTCTACGTGGGGCTGCCCTTGAAGACGGCTCGGAAACTTCAATTGGTCCAGCGGGCAGCAGCCAGGATGCTAACCGGGGCTCATTATCAAGAGAGGTCTACCCCTCTGTTTAAGGAGCTCCACTGGCTGCCATTTATTTTCCGAGCCCAATTCAAGGTGCAGGTGCTTACCTACAAAGCCCTAAACGGTTTGGGACCACCCTACCTGCGTGACCGCATCTCCATCTACGAACCCACACGCTCGCTCCGGTCATCTGGGGAGGCCCTGCTCGTGATCCCACCCACATCGCAAGCGCGCTTGGTGGGGACACGGGACAGGGCCTTCTCTGTGGCGGCCCCCCGACTTTGGAACGCCCTTCCAAAAGATCTCCGACAGGCCCCTACTCTAGCTGTTTTCAGAAGGAATTTAAAAACTTGGCTGTTCCGTTGTGCCTTCTCTGACTAGGAATCCCCACCCCAAGTCCTAGTAGCACCTTAGCATAACTAATCGTCGCTGCACACCGCACTTTTAACCCTACGTGCCTCCTGCCATTCAGCACTTTTAACCTTGTACCCCATTGCGCCGGCCGAACCAGTTTTTAACAATGTCTTGATGTACTGCCATTGTCGTTATTTTGCTTATTGTTTTGATTTGCTTTGCTATTGTTGTGTTATGTTTTCTATTGTATTGTGTTTTGAGGCTTCGGCCTGTGTAAACCGCATCGAGTCCTCCGGGAGATGCTAGCGGGGTACAAATAAAGTTAATAATAATAATAATAATAATAATGAGAATATACAGAGCTAAAATAGCAATTTTATAAATCAACTACCAAATGGAAGCATTTGCTTTATCTTCTTTTTAGTGACGGAAGTGGGAATATTCTATCATTGCTGGAGCAATGAAGGAGCAATCCATGATGGGATATTTCCCTTCCATGAATGGAAAAAAAATAATGCAGTAAAATATCTGTTTGCTTAGTGTATATTCTTATACAGCAGTCCAAAACTCCACATACATTGGCTAAAGGGGCTCAGTGATTCATAAGTGCCTTATTATTAACAGGAGTGGGTTGAGAACTGTCCCAGATGCATATGCAGGAAGCTCTTACAGTAGATCTGCTGTGGCTGGTATTGTTGCTTGTGGTAGATTATAAAAACAGGCTGATTAGAAGATGAATCAGAATATACTGGAGTTGATTTAGGACTGGCTAGATCAAAATCCTTTCATTTTTTCTCCCTTGACAGACTCCATAATCAAGTTTTTGAACTTATTGAGGACTGGATCTGATGTTGACTAGCAGTACCAGGAAAATAGAATAATAAAGAATGCCCTCATTCCCATCATCCCCTTGCTAGTGTGAACTATCTGAGCTTTGGTGTATTGTCTGCTACCACTCTCCCTGCTTCAGTTAGGATTGCTGTTGTTGTTTTTCTTTCTTATCCACATCCATGCTTATTTTAAACCCTGCCTTCTAAAGTTGTCAACAGCACATACTGCCAAAGGGAACAATGTTTGCTTTTCTACTTTTACTATAATTATTATTTATAAACGTTTGAAAAGTTCTATGATGTGAAGGTCACTCTGGGTTTTTGGGAGGTAATGCCACTTAACCAAGTTCAGTTATTCACTGGTTCTCAACCTTCCTAATGCTGCGACCCCTTAATACAAGTTTCTCATGTTGTGGTGACACCCAACCATAACATTATTTTCATTGCTACTTCGTAACTGTAATGTTGCTACTGTTATGAATCTTAGTGTAAATATCTGATATGCAGGATGTATTTTCATTCACTGGACCAAATTTGGCACAAATACCTGATCTGCCCAAATTTGAATACAGGTGGGGTGGGGATTGATTTTGACAATTGGGAGTTGTAGTTGCTTGGATTTATAGTTCACCGACAATCAAAGAGCATTCTGAACTCCACCAACGATGGAATTGAACCAAACTTGGCAAACAGAACTCCCATGACCAACAGATAATTCTGAAAGTGTTTGGTGGGCATTGACCTTGAGTTTTGGGGTTGTAGTTCACCTACATCCAGAGAGCACTGTGGACTCAAACAATGATGAATCTAGGACACACTTGGCACGAATATTCAGTATGCCCAAATGTGAACATTGGTGGAGTTTGGGGAAAATAGACCTTGACCTTTGGGAAACCTACAACTTTGGGAGTTGTAGTTGCTGGAATTTATAGTTTACCTACAATCAAAGAGCATCCTGAACCCCACCAACAATAGAATTGGGCTAAACTTCCCACATGGACCCCCATGACCAACAGAAAATACTGTGTTTTCTGATGGTCTTTGGTGACCCCTCTGTCACCCCTTCACGACTCCCCCGGGGGTCCCAGCCCCCAGATTGAGAAACACTGAGTTAAGTTCTATCACTCTTTTAAGGATTTGAATATCACAGTAGCACACCATTTCTGCCATTCAAGTACCAACCTAGCTAAGTGCTTCACAGAGGCTTGTCAGATCCTTGGCCACCAGGTGAGTCTAGGGATGTAATGCTTCACTAGATTTCCAACAAAAATACCAACAAATCATTTAAGTTATTTTATTCCTGGTGTGAGAAAGTCTTTGAAAGCCACATAATTTTAAGGCCTATTTGCAATTTGGGACTTATTCAATGAAATATTTGCATGTGCAGGAAACAGCATTTATTCATGGTAAACATTTCAAGGCAGAAATATTAATTCCTTTGCAAACAATGCTGTACAGAAGATGATGTTGCCTATGCAAATCAACCATATTCAAATTTTATGTAGAATAAAGCTTTTATGCAGAAAGCATCATTTTTCTTCACAGGAATTAATATTCCACTGTTTAAATATTATTTTACTCAATGAAAAGTGTGTTGTGTGTCCTTTGTCATGTTGAGAACAGCTGCACAACACTTGTACATGCAGCTGCATCTAAATCTAAAATCACAACATAAAATGTTAGCCATGAAACCTTTTAGACTGGAGACAATGGATTATAATAGGTGTTAGTAGCATGGCACCATTTTTCATGGTGGGTGCACTAATTTATTTTCACTCACATTTCATATATCCAGTAGTGTCACGAGGGTTAGTGTCAGTATTTCATAGTGTCACACCCATGAACCTCCTAATGTACCAGACCAGGCCATAATATTGTAGCTAAAATACCAGAAAATCTCCATATTTCAGTACTTCTTTGTTATACCTATTTGAGAGAGCAGATGAGATAGTTTGTTTATTTATTTATTTCAAACACTTTACCCCACCCTTCTCAATCCCTGGGGGGGGGGGGGGACTTAGGGCGACTTCCAATTGGCAACAATTCAATGCTGCGTAATAAAATACAAAATACCAATAATTATAATAGTTAAAAACATTAAAATATTAAAGCAATATACTTACAATCTACTGAACAATGTACTGAACCATTAAGGCTTACCCACAGACTTTTACTGAACCAGATTTGACTTCTGCTCTCTGAAAAACATTTCAGAAGAGTCATTTTACCTGGCCCCATGGCACTTGATCTCCTGGAAACGGAACTGTCTCCATCAGTAGCTGCCCATCCTGGTTCTTTTGAAACCTTTATGTTACAGATTGCACCTAAATCAGTTTTTCCATGTGTATTCCACACCATTCCCACAGGAGTCAGCCACCTTACAAAGAATACTGCAATGGAAAATATCTAGTTGTTTTGTGCTTCTTGAGAGGATATATGCTTAGGGTGTACGTGAAAAGTAGGAGTGTAATTAAGCATACTACTTTTGCAAACAGATATGAGCAAAATGTCACACGTTAGTCTGATGAATGAAACTTGTATGAAAAGGCTAGTCTTATACATTTGCAAGGGATCCTTGGCAGTGAATATAGCAAGCACTGTTAGGGTGAAGAGCAGGTATTCTCCTTCCCACATCTCAGGACTAATCATTCACTTAGATGGGAAAATAGAAGGAATTCCACTCAAGGGTATTTTCAATTTTCTCTCAGCATCTAGTGACAAAAAGCTTTGAGATGCCTGTTTTTATTTGCATATTTACACCTCCTCTATTTCTTAATGAAGACATTTGATGGTATTGCTAAGAACTAGCCTTTCTCTCCCCACTCCTTCTTAAAATAAACTTTTGAAGTCTTCCCCAGATGTCTCCTAATTAAACATGTATTTGAGTTAAAAAGAAAAAAAAAGGCTAAGTATTCATTTTTGCCCAATTCTATCTTGATACTCCTACTACTTTCATTATTTCTATAGTGGCATTACATTGCAGATCATTCTAGTTTCACTATCTCTCTTACTTAATGGTTTTATGACTACTTGTTTCCTATATAATTTAGGAAGAAATTACTCCTTTTGCTTCCTAATCATGTTTTCACTTGTTCTTGAAAAAGCAAGCCAAGTTTATAATGAAGGCTATGGTTTCCCCTTTTTCATCATGTAGGTGTCTTCCTTTCTGTGAAAAGTGGGCCATCTACTGTTGGTTTTGAGTATGCACTCTAGAACGAACTTGGTGTGGTAAGAATAGCAAAATAGCCAGGCCTTACGTCCACGTGTTAAATATTCAGTGTGCAAACAGCTATTTTAATAGGCATAAAGTATTTCTCCTTTGTAGGGGGATTTGATATCTATAAATTAAATAAACTCATCATCTACTTTTGTAACTGAAAATATTTAAAGTAGAGATATTCTTGAGGGTTATACATAGTCTAGTACAGGGGTCCTCAAACTTTTTAAGCAGAGGGCCAGTCCATCAGTCCCTCAGACTGTTGCGAGGTTAGACTATAGTTTGAAAAAAAAATGCAAACAAATTCCTATGCACACTGTACATGTCTTATTTGTAGAACAAAAAAAATAAAGGAAAGAACAATACAATATTTAAAAATGAGAACAATTTTAACCAACATAAACCTACCAGGATTTCAATGGGAAGTGTGGGCCTCTTTCTGGCTGATGAGATAGTCAAGATAATTAGGATGGTTGTGGTGGTGGTGGTGTGCCTTCAAGTCATTACAGACTTAAGGCAACTCTAAGTCTAAAACTGAGGGTGGGGGGGGGGGAGGCAAATGACCTTGAAGGGCCACATCTGGCCCACGGGCCTTAGTCTGGGGACAAGTGATCTAGCAATTGCCTCTTCTTCGAGATTTATTAAAACCCATTACTGTGTATTTTCTAAAACCGCTCCTGTAAGAACTAGCTTCCAAGCAGCCCCGGGTGTCCATGGGGAGAAATGGGAATTATTATAATCATCATCATCATCATCATCATCATCATCATCATCATCATCATCCCAAAATCACAAAAGGGTGGTAACTGACTGCATTTTATGCTTTAGTAGGCATTTACCCTAAATATATTGATATATAATCACAGAAGGAGTTCAGTTCCAGTACTCTTTTTTCCCCTCCCAAATACTTTTTTTTGCTATCAAAAACTGACACATTTTATGGTTACAATATAAGCTTTATTACAGTAAATATCTAGGCTGTTCTCACAGCAAATGGTAAAATTAACACCTATACAACAAATTCTACCCAGACTATCCCTGACCAGCTATCCAATTTTCCATGGCTGGCTATGGGGAGCCCCTGGCTACTAGCATGCAAAGGCTATTAAAATATGAACTCCTAAGAATTAGATAGTGTAAAAGGAGTCAAAATCAAAATATGGAAGTATGATCTGTCTCCCTCATTAGCTTTGAGAACTGTAGAGGCAGGTGCTAAAAGGGAAAGTCAGTTCCCTTAGTCTGAGCCTTTATATGGTTACCCAACCCCAAACTGCTCTCAGCTACTGAAAGTAACAAAGTCACTTAAACTTGAATAAATTTTTTCAACACCATTGGACAGCCGTTAAATTTTTGCCATAATGATGACTCATTTGCCTAATGACAGATGCCATACTCACTACAAGGTACCAGGGGCAAAATGAAAATAATGACAGGAGCAGGAAAGTGCAATTATCTTTCATCTCTGTCCTAACAAAGCAGCTTTACAGATTATTTGGAGAGCCACTATATGCAGATGCTTTTTCTTTGGAGATTCATTTGCCAATAAGGACAGTGTTAACTGTGAGGGACAAAGATAAACTCATCTTTTCACATTCACCTTTTAATTTTTAGCATTTTAAAAGGGGTTGCATTTCTTTCACATTTATGCATATTATCTCCCCCACAAACTAAAACAAAACCACCTTAAAAATAAAAACTGTGTTTTGAAGTCGATTTTCTGTGTTGAATTTGGACTTGGAAAATTGGACTTGGGGCAAGAACCTGTTTGAAGGGAAAACTGCTGTTAAAGGAGGTTTCCAGCATTGGAAAAACTACTTTTTGGTCTGTTCTCCAAAATTCTAGGCAGAAGAAACCAGCCAAAGCAGCACTGCTTCGATTCCTAGAGCCCACATATCTGTTTTGCCTACCCCAGATTTAAACAGAGGTACAAAGGACACTTCTACACAGCACCTAAAATGCAGAAGTTACCAGGTTAAAAGGGGGGTGGGGGTGGCTGGCTGCATGACGCCAGCAGTAAATCCACACTGATTCAATGCAACGGATGAAAAACACAAATTAAAAGGGTCCCCTTTTATTCCAATTCCTGCTGGAAAATTTGTATATTCGCATTATTGTATATTCCTGCACTCAAGAAAAACACATTGTTTTCTCCCCCCCCCCCCCCGATGTAGACTGCTCCAACACATTCCGATTTTAAAATGCCCAAAACAGCTAATCAGCTGATTGGCCTGTAAAACGGACACAGCTGCTTTAAAGGAAGCACAAATGGAGAGTAATTAGAACTCTCTGAAACTCTTTATTTTAAACTTTATAATATTAAACAGAGCCTGAATAGACAATTGAGGGAAGCGAGAAATCCAACAGATCTTTTTTAATTCACTCCATTATGCACTGAAGCTCATATGAGCATATGCGACTCTGCTTATATTTATATTAAGATATTTGCATGTGCATACATATGGATCAGCACATAACAGAGTGATTCAAAAAACAAAAACAACCTTTTGACGGATGTCCCTTGCTTGCCCCCCATACAGAGATTCCATCTGAACATGAGGAAGAACTTCCTGACTGTGAGAGCCGTTCAGCAGTGGAACTCTCTGCCCTGGAGTGTGGTGGAGGCTACTTCTTTGGAAGCTTTTAAACAGAGGCTGGATGGGCATCTGTCAGGGGTGATTTGAATGCAATATTCCTGCTTCTTGGCAGGGGGTTGGACTGGATGGCCCATGAGGTCTCTTCCAACTCTTTGATTCTATGATTCTAGAGGAAGCCTGTGAGGACGGTGGGGGACCCAATCCCAGGACTGACAGGTGTGTTTGAGGACCTGCTCTTAGGTCCTAAGATTTTTACCCCCCCCCCCCCCCAATTGAAAACACAGATTTTTGTGCTGTCTGGAAGTGTCCTTAGAACTTGGAAAGTGGATTTCTCTTCTCTGTGGAATGCACTTCAGAACTGGAGTCACTTCCAACTCTTGTTGCCTTATGAAAGTTGCAGACATCTTTCTTCAATGTATCCATTAAATCACATTTAAATGATTTTAAATTTTTGTAGCTTCACTTTTTGTGTTGTAAATGCAAGACAAAAATATAATAAACCCTTTCCCCCTTTTTTTCATTCACTGTTTCAAACATTTCATGATTTAAGACAGGGGCAGTTTGTTTATAAGTCAGCTGAGCAATGTCTATATGTGGAAGTCTTCCCCAATCTGGCCATGCTGGCAAGAAATGACAGAAATTGCAGTCCAAGACATCTGGAGTAAAGTACAATGGGGAAGGCTGCTTGAAGGTCTTTAATATCTACAGGTTTAGTCTGATTATAAAAAGGGAGGTCACTTTAAAATCTGAAATATGGAATAATGTACTTCTGTTTCTTATACATATATTAAGTCATATCTGGAAAGTGAGTTGAGGAACACATGGCTAAACATGAGTCAACGTTAGTGCAGCTCTTCTATTCCTTGGTTCAGTAACTATGTGTCATCCACGTCTGATTCTTGAATTATTAATTTTAGTGGTGATATCCAGGCAGGGACAACCCATTTAAATTTCTAATTTCTGTAGCAGAGTGTCATAGAATATGTTCTGAGGACTCATTTTGACTTATGTTGACTGTGTCATGATCACTGGAAAAAGTGACACTTCAGGACTGTAAGTTTGTGGTTTTTTAAAAGATATAAAACAAACATTCCTGTGAGAAATAGTTTCCGGAGTTTCGGGGTACGGTGTCATCTGTACGCAGATGATGTCCAGCTCTGTCACTCCTTCCCACCTGCTACTAAGGAGGCTGTCGAGGTCCTGAACCGGTGCCTGGCCGCTGTAATGGTCTGGATGAGGGCGAACAAACTGAAACTAAATCCAGACAAGACAGAGGTACTCCTGGTCAGTCGCAAGGCCGAGCAGGGTATAGGGTTACAGCCTGTGCTGGATGGGGTCGCACTCCCCTTGAAGGCGCAGGTTCGCAGCTTGGGTGTGATCCTGGATTCATCGTTAAGCCTGGATCCCCAGGTTTCAGCGGTGACCAGGGGAGCATTTGCACAGCTTAGGCTCGTGCGCCAGCTGCGCCCGTACCTTGGGAAGTCTGACTTGGCCACGGTGGTACACGCTCTGGTCACATCCCGCCTTGACTACTGCAACGCTCTCTACGTGGGGCTGCCCTTGAAGACAGCCCGGAAGCTTCAGCTAGTCCAGCGCGCGGCAGCCATGTTACTAACAGGAGCAGGACGCAGGGAGCATACAACGCCCTTGTTGTTCCAGCTCCACTGGCTGCCGATCTGCTACCGGGCCCAATTTAAGGTGCTGGTGTTATCCTACAAAGCCCTAAACGGTTCCGGCCCAAAATACCTTTCGGACCGCATCTTGGCCTATGAGCCCACGAGGACCTTGAGATCGTCTGGGGAGGCCCTTCTCTCGATCCCACCTGCCTCACAGGCACGCCTGGCGGGAACGAGAGAGAGGGCCTTCTCGGTGGTGGCCCCCCGGCTGTGGAACACCCTCCCTGCTGACATCAGACAGGCGCCCTCCCTTATGTCCTTCCGTAAGAGCCTGAAGACATGGCTATTCGAGAAGGCATTTAATTAAGTGCTACAGTAACTAGAAGTGACAACTGGAACGGAATATGACTACGAGACTGATTATGATTCTACGATAAGACGAAGCGGATTTTTTAGTGTAATTTAGATGATGTATATTATGTTGGCTCATTGTATATTGTTCTTTATATGTTTGTACACCGGCACGAGTCGCCCCAGGGCTGAGAGCGGCGGTTAATAAATGCACCAAATAAATAAATAATAAATAAATAAATAAATAAAAATTAAAAGGAATGTCTTTCATTAAACAACCTACAACTTGAAAATGTACTGGCATTCAATCACACACATATCCAATAATTTTGTAGAAAAGTTCTGCCTTTGATGTTCAAAGAAGTTATAGGGGTGCATCTACATAATTGAATTAATGTAGTTTAATGCCATGTTAATTTACATGACTCAATATTATGGTATAATTGGATTTATAGTTTGGGGAGACACCAGTATGCTTTCGCAGAGATGGCTAAAGACCTTATAAAATGTGAACCTACAGGATTTCATAGCCTTGATCCATAGCAATTAATGTGACGTCAAACTGCATTAATCTAACAGTATAGATGCACCCCTGCAGGCCTTTTAATTAAAACCGTGGTACAGAAAGTGACATGGGGAAGAATGACATGTTGAGCTCAACTGTTTGTTGGATGAGTCTGCTCAGCAGCTCCCACTGACAAAACAAAAACCCTTGCTGTTTACAAGTTGAAAATGCTGCAGCTAAAATGAAAAGCAGTATTACAGTTGTGTGTTCATTCATATATATTCCTTCGATGATGACAATCAACTTTAATTAACTTATAAATTAATATCCAAAAGTTTATATCCAAACAGATGAATGTTTTATATTTTGTGTTTTCACACCTCTTGCTTTTAATTTATATTGTTAGGTTTCATGGATTCACATTTTCAACCATGTTTCATGATTGCTGAAAGCTACTTGAAGAATCATATGGGCAAAACCCTAAGCTTAATTACTTCTTTGCCACGAACAGAACAACTTAGAATTCTGAGCAACCTAGGATCCAGCCATAGATGGTCAATACATATTCAACCACAGTTAATATTCAAAGATATACCCTAACATCTCTGGTGGCATTTTAGTGTGCCCTGACACATATCTGTTAAGCACAATTAAGGTATAACATATGCTCACACATTACTACTAATAACATCTAATAATAAATTACTGAGATGTATAGTGAACACTTCAGAGTCTGTAAAAGAAAGGAAAAAGACAACCAAAACAAACATGAATGTACAAGCTCTGAAAGGAAGCTTGGATGAGTTTAATGCTGTTACTTCCTTCACTGATTGCTTTCTTCTTACATATTACCGCACTACTCTGTGATTATTTTAGTGAATTAATATTCTTCCCAACTCCTCCAGAGAATATTCCTTTTTCTTCTTTCTTGGAGGGACAAATGGTGTCTCAATCAGGAACAGGGGGCTGCTTTTGTCACAGTATTTCTAAATGTCCCACCTGTCCATTCTTAACTGTTTCTAAATGCTGGTCCTTACATCAAAAGGGCAATTCACTTGAATACTAGGCTCTCTTATTTGAGGAGTTGATCTGGAAGTCAGATAGAGCCATGAAACAGGCATAATCTTGCTTTCAATAGTTCTCTGCTCATCTTGTTAAGCTTCTGCAGTTACTGGAGGAAACTGGAAGCTGCTTTTCATATGTTAGAAATCATATTGTGTCAGAGAGTCTTTTAAATCCTGGTCTATAAAGGGCCTTCCTTTTTGTGTTGACGTTCTTCTGGAATTCCCCTACTAAAAGCATGTGCTTTACTTTCCCACTGACACTCACTCATCATATATAGGTATCTGGCAAGTGCAACCCAGTGTAGCGGGCTATTTCATTTTAAGTGTTGCTTTCCACCTTGCTTAGGGATTAACACCCACCCCTCTTCCCAGCTCCTATTGAAGAGAACAACACAAATGATCTGGCACCACCCCTCCCCACATTTTTGGCACACTAAATTGGCACTAATTTTAGGTTCCCAGAGGCCTTTATTCTATACCATCTGATTTTCTGTCTTCTCTGCATTTTTTTATACCCTGGGGGCCATCCTGTGTTTTATTTACAATTTCCTTTCAGTGTTTAAAGGATTATATGATCCTCCTCTAGCCTCAGATAGCAGCATGCTGTTGAGAATTAGCCAATAATTTAATTTTCTTTGAAATAAGTTGAATTGTGAGGTACATTGATTGGCTATACTTCCAGAGATACTTTACTGTATTATTGATAGACTAAATCATTGATTTTCAACCAGACATTAGTTTGTGAAAGCAACATTTAATTGCAACATATATGTTGGGTTGTTTAAATTTTGTTAGTATGGATGTATTGTTGTTGTATTCAGGCATTTGTCTTTTATGTTTGGAATCTGCCCTGAGTCCCTTTGGGGAGATAGAGCAGAATATAAATAAAGCATCATCATTATTATATTTTAAAATTTAATAAAAATATTGCTAGAAGGACTGGATTTTCAGGTGGAGCTAAGTCCAGACATTGGTGAGATGACTGGTACTGACAGGTTCTGCTGTGAGAATAGTGTATAGTGCAGAAGTCAGGTCCCTTCTACACAGGTCCAAAACCCAGGAGCAACTGGATTTTTTTGCCCAGTTTCTTCCAGGTTTCTGTCCCCACCCCCAGCCCAAATCCTGGACTTTCACTAGGGAATGTCTAGATGCCATACCAGGCAAACTAAAGTTTGACCTGGGTGGCATTGAGCCCCATTCCAGCCCCCTATTTTCCCATCCAAAACTTACCTAAGGAGCCCCCTAACATGTCATTTTCAAGCGAGAGTCCAAAAGTGGCAGGCTCAAACCTAGAACCTCAACCAATGGCTGATACCAAATGAGAGACTCTCCCCTGGGCACACAGAAGACTGGACGACTTGGAAGGCACTGAACAGACTGCGCTCTGGCACCACGAGATGCAGAGCCAATCTTAAGAAATGGGGCTACAAAGTGGAATCCACAACATGCGAGTGTGGAGAAGAGCAAACCACAGACCACCTGCTGCAATGCAACCTGAGCCCTGCTACATGCACAATGGAGGACCTTCTTGCGGCAACACCAGAGGCACTCCAAGTGGCCAGACACTGGTCAAAGGACATTTAATCAACTACCAAGCTCGCAAACTTTGTGTTTTGTCTGTCTGTTTGTTTTGATCTGTTAGAAATGTAATACAATTGTCTGGTTGCCCCTGACACGATAAAATAAATAAATAAATAAATAAATGCCTCAGAAGTACAGCTGCCCAATACAATAGGACCCAAGATACATGTTTGTGTGCCAACCTATTGAGCTGTAATAAATAAAGATGCGATTATTTCACCCAACTAATGAGTATGTTTTTTTCACTGTGTAAAGAAGCCTACCTCAACGCTTACCCAGAACCAGGCCCGTAGCCAGGATTTCGTTTCGGGGGGGGGGGGGGGGGCTGAATTTTTTTTCAGGGGGGGTTTCGGGGGGGGGCTGAGTTTCGGGGGGGGGGGGGCTGAGTCTGAGTGAAAGAGGGGCTAGCCTAGCAAACCTTTTGTATCGTTACCCCAATACCCCCATGCATATGGGATATATTGAGTATGGTGATCAGATCATGATATGAATAAACATAACAGTTTAAATAATGCACCATTAAGGCCTTTTCGCGAACCACCATGAGAATTTCGGGGGGGGGGGGGCTGAAGTCCCCCGAGCCCCCCCCCCCCGGCTACATGCCTGCCCAGAACAACACATATAAGGCAGCATGATTCCAACTTCTAATCTGCACATATTCCAGAAGAAATTGCATGATCCAAAACAGACAGGGACAAAGTTTTAAAGCAGCAAATAAAGTTCAGAGCAGAGGTCTGATCAATGTCAGACAGAGGTCAGATTCAAGGCAGCAGTATAGGATCAAGAGGACCAAAATTAGCGCAAAATCAAAGGCAGATATTTATCGTGATTCATAGTAGGTAAAGGTAAAGGTTTTCCCCTGACATTAAGTCCAGTCGTGTTTGACTCTGGGGTGTGGTGCTCAACTCCATTACTAAGCCAAAGAGCCAGCGTTGCCCATAGACATCTCCAAGGTCATGTGGGCAGCATGACTGCATGGAGCGCCATTACCTTCCCGCCGGAACGGTACCTATTGATCTACTCACATTTGCATGTTTTCGAACAGTTAGGTTGGCAGAAGCTGGGGCTGACAGCGGAAGCTCACGCCACTCCTTGGATTCGAACCTGCAACCTTTCGGTCAACAAGCTCAGCAGCTCAGCGCTTTAATCCACTGTGATTCATAGTAGCAATCAGTAAAAGCAGAGCAAGGCCAAGCATAGACCTCACATAATTGCTTGGACTGGGGACTGATTTAGACCAGAGCTTTTGTGTTGAAATAACAGAAGGCTTTGTGTTGGGATCAAGCCAACTGGAAGATCAGAAAGTTAGTTGACAGCCTTCAAGCAGAGTTCACATTACCTTGGGTTTGTATCACTGAAGAAAACAACTTACTGTTGGCAACAAACAAGTAATAAGCTTTTGTTCTATATACAGAAGCTGTATTCTGAACAAAAGATTCCCCAAACAGATTTTCATTTGGGCTGTTTTGTTGTAGAACAAAAGAAATGTGACTTTTCACCTTTGCCTCAGTTGGAATATTGGAAATATTCTCCTGTTTTTCAGGCCAAAAACTTATTGTACAGGACCAGGCATGGGCAACCTGTGTGCAGTTTGATTTTGATGGACTGCAATTACCATCAGCTCTAGCTAGCACAGCCAGTGAGAGTTATAGTCCAACAATATCTGGAGGGCTATTGGTTGACCTGCTGTGATAATACAATCTGGTTCATACAAAAATGTGCCTTGTCTTTGTCTCCATCAAAAAGTTAATTAAAAGAACTAAAGAAACTTTTTAATTTGGATAAGCAGTGCTCAACACCTTTTCTTTACAACAGATGTCATGCTAGTATGTGGCTGCATAATGTTAGAAGTTCTTTTTGTTAAATATCACACAGTCAACACACCAGTCTATGTCAAGGAACATCACGAGGAAGTGATACCTCATTCTTCTAATACTGAAGAAGTTAGCCTGTAAGGCACGCTTTAATCCAGGCAAGGCATACACGAGCAGAGGGAGAGTTACAGTTGTGGTGGTATCAGTGGTAATGGGTGACACTTCTCCTTATTATTGGCAATATAAAAAAAAGCCATTTTTGAAAAGTTACAGGTCCTGTATCTTCGAAAAGTTAGAGTTTTAATCTTCTAATGAAATATGTGCAAAACTTCTGAGGGAAGAAGCTTAAAGATAATTAAGACAACACTAACTGTGCAATAGCAGCCTTGATCAACTTAATGCCTTCCAGTTGTGTTGAACTAGTTACCACTGTGACAAGCTGCCTTGTCTTCCCTACCAAACACTTGTGTCACATAGATAATATCCCAGTCACAAAATACATTGAATTCCATCAAGTTTGAGCTCTATCAGAGGTGTCAAACTTGTGGCCTTCCAGGTCATAACTCCCAAAAGCCCTAGCAAGCTTTTACAGTGATCAAGAATTCTAGGAGATTAAGCCGAAAATACCTGGAGGGCCATAAGTTTGACACTTCTAGATTCAAGGTCTTTTTTGATTGGAAATTGGATTAAAATGCCGATAGGTTTTCTTCTAGTGTTGCCCCCTTAAATTCAGACAGATGAACATACCAGCTCATTAAATGTGACAGACCTTTGGACAAAAACCAACATCACACATGGTCCTTCCACACAGCCATATAACCCAGAATATCTAAGTAGATAATCCACAATACTGGGTTATCTGAGTCCACACTGACACATAATCCAGTTTAATGTGGATTTTATACAGCTGTGTGGAAGGGGCCACAATCATTACATTCCTGCAACGAGAATGTTTTCTGTTATCCTCACTGCAGCTCTTTCAAATCTCCCACAGACAGGATCTGTTCTATTGCTAAAAGGAGTTAGTTAACTGGATACCATATACAGTTCTGATTCCAGTGGTGGATATATATTCTTGATTTCTTAATATATCAAGCTTGTTCATATAGACTATAGAAAAGATTAAATTTGGAGTTATTATTCTTTCTTCCATTTGAGGTTTTTAAGTAGAAGCTAGGTGGCCACCTTTAAGGGATGCTTCAGCAATGGATATCTGTATTAGCAGGAAGTAGACTAAGGCATCTTCCTACATTTGGTTCTGTCATTCTGTAAGCATCGCTGTGAGTCTAGATTTCTGAGAGTTCTTGGAACAGTCCCACCATTTGTTCCCAACAGTTTGCAACCAGACAGGGTTATCAGGAGACCTGAAAGAAAACTGATATTGACATTTTTATTCTGTTGGTAAATGTAGACTGAGTTTTGCCAACTGCTAAAAAAGCAAGTCTGGTCCATAAGTAAACAGCAATTGAGTTTTCTCCAGATGCAGAAAAAAGTAATAAGCTCTTCCCCTTCCTGACCCAAAAAGGTATTCTAGTATCTATTCCAATATCTTATGCAGCTTTCTAAATTTCAAGACTTGGCAGACCTGCAACCAAATTCTTTTGAAAGTTTACAAGTATTCCATTCTTGGTTGCTTCCGCATCTTGTAACAAATATGGACATATACCACTGTGTCTTGAATCTGATCTGATGAGATTTAAGAAGTGGTATTTTAAGCAGGACTTTGCATAGTCAAAGTTTATTACTGGAGTTCATCACATGTTGCACTTTGATGTTTAGATAAAAGATTATATTGGAAAACAGTGTCCCCATTCTCTATTTGCACAATATGGTTATTTTGCACTATTAAATGTTTAAAACTGCAGCTCTGAATGGCTTATTCAGAGCTGCAGTTTTAAACATTTAATAGTCAATTTATTGTACTGCTCTGTTTTCACCTGACAGTGGTTCTTCAAAGTCGTGTCAGAAAGCTTCCATCAACAACCACTTGACCCTTTGTAACTGGAAATGTTAAGAAGTGTAATCAGAATCTTCTACATGCCAAGTATGTGCTACTGTCCCCCTTCTAATTAATTTTGAATTTATGAGGCTTATTTTTGAATTTTAGAGCCTAGAGATGAACATATCATGCTAGTGGTTCTGTTGGATGTCTAAACAGCATTGCATGCTGCTTCTGAATATAGAAAACCTATTACTAGTAGCTATTGAGAGACCTAGCCCTCTTGAATTTGTCTAATCTCTTTTTTTCAAAGCACTGGGAATCACATATTATATGGTGACGAATTCCATTAGTTAACTGTGGAGAGCACAAAGAAATACTTTTCCCAATATCCCTGAGTCTACTAACAATTGGATTATCCTGAGTTATTGGGTGTCTCTCTATGTATAAGAAGGAATGAGAGGAAGAAAGAGATTCTTCTTTCCTCATTCCATTATTAATTGCATAACCTCTGTTATCTCCTCCTTAGAAATCTTAAAAATACAGCAAATGCTTAAAACTTTTATTATAAAGCAGATTCTTTAACCTCTGGAGTATTTGAATGCTATGGTTCAGATCCTTTGTCACTATATAGAAAGCACCACTGGCCTATTATTTCATTAAAAGAAAATAAGTTTATCAGCTTTGCACACTCTAGCTTTACTATCTTCAACAAGAGAGCCCAGTAAGCAAGCTCAAGGGTGGCTCTGTTTCAATAGTATAATACAGTGGGTGTGGTAATTGTTAAAGCATATATCAACAAAAATGTCACATTTGAGAGGCAGACAATAAATCACAGACTGAGGCCGGGAGGTAAGAACCAAAAAGCCATGGAAGCAATTTTCAGCATTTGTCTAAACACAAAAACAGTCCAATCATGTTAAAACCTGAACAAGTCAGAAACTACATCTCTGTGGTGTTATCTTTTTATTGTAACAAAACAGAAGGGCTTTTTGAAATGTGAAAGTGTTCCAAAATGTTCCAGCAAGTTTTGAAACAGGAAGAAATTCTGTGCCAAATTAGCACTAATATTCTGGTTTTTTTACAGGTGTGCTTTCTCCTTTTTCATAGGTTTGAGTTGGGGAATTCCCCTAACATCTTTTTTTCTTTTTTCAATAACACATAGTGTTATGATGGTCATGCTTATTTCTTCCTGATTGTCCTCCAAGTGGATATGATTCAATATAGTACACAGACGATAGTAACTGGGTAAAACTGACTTGGCCTGCAGCTTCACTGCCTTGATCATGGTTAAAGAAATGAAGTTTACTGAACAGGTTCAGAGCTCTCAGCATGTAGGCACAGGGCTAGTTAGCTTGATCCATGGTAAAGGGGTACGCAGTCACACTCTGTATAAATACTTTGAAACACCAATGACACAAATGCTTTGTTTGTTTGGAGTGATACTACAACATTTCTTCCTTCCAATTTTCAAGTATTGTGTACATGGACAAATATTGTGCTTTACATAAGTGCAATGTATTATTTATTTATGTCATTTATATCCCACCTCTCTCCTTTCACAGGCTCCAAGGCAGCAGTCCCTTAACTTAATCATCTTCCTGATTGTCTTCTGCATGTTGTCTATTGTAACATCATTGTACTTACAGAGAAGGCTCTCTGTACCAGATAGTTATGGATGGAAAAAAGCACACACATCCAGACTGAATTTTAACTCCAAAATTGAATTCTGAAATCTAAACAGTATATAACTATGTACCTATCACATCCTCATAAAGCCTCTATGACAGGGTTACCATCTAAAGATATATCAATCAACAATGGCCCCTCTATCAACCTCAGAACCTTTCACATCTGTTTATAGACAAAGCATTTTACTGTCCATCACAATGCTGATATCATCTGTCTTGAGGAAACATATCGCAGATGGTTTCCTTTTAGGCAAGGAGAAGATATGAAATCGAAGCTAGTGTCAAAATAAGACAACACTGCAGAATCACTCATATGAAATATGGTGTTATAAAAACTTTACTTCTTAAAGGAACTGGATAAGCTGAATTTTCATGTTTTTGACTTTTTAATTAGCAGTTGAATTTAAAAATAGTCTGCTTTTTCAGCACCAGCCATATATGGCAGAAACAGCACAAGTTCTATATTACAGCTATCCAGATTTCATAAACATAGGATGAAATAACACTTTGGATATCATTGAAAAAACAAATTATTTTTATACTTGTATTTACTTGAGTCTAATGCACCATCAAATATAATACACACCTTGCTTTTCAAAACCCTGAAACCAAAAAAAAAAAAAAAAAAAAAAAAGCATTTGCTGACGAATGTAATGTGCAGAGCGAAAGGTAAACTCCTTGTAATATGGCCATTACAGATGCTGCCTGCTTAGAATTCCTTCTTTAAAAACAAAAGTGTTAGATCACCAAAGTTTCTAGCAATGGAAAAGAAAACCTTGGGGTGCAACTATGCTGTAGAATAAATCCACTTTAACTGCCTTAGTTCAATGCTATGGAGTCATGGGGGCTGTAGTTTTAGGTCTTGGGCCTCCTCTGCCAAAGAATGTTGATGTTTCACCAAACTACAAATCCCAGGATTGCATAGCATTGAGGCCTAGCCATTAACTTAGAGATGACATCTCTCAAATAAAATTTCCATGTGCTCCTGAAGCAGCTTCCCCTATTACTTTGGCTCAGCACTAAGATTGCCCTATTACATAAATCTAATGCACACCCTAATTTTGGGAATATAATTTAGCCCCCAAAAGTGAGTGTTAGAGTTAAATACAGTAATATTTCCGCAAAACATCTGACATTTTCCTTAGCTCCTCCATTACACAAGCACTTTTGGTTTCTCGATGCTCATGTAGAAGTAGCAGCAGTAGGGAGTAAAAGCTACTTGATCTGCACTATGCTTTTTGGCAACCTTCCAGATGTTCCTATATCACAACTTCCATCAGCACTAGTCATGATGTCTAATAATGAGGAATAGAAGAGTTGTAGTCTAGCATCTGGAGAGCCACATAAAATGACATAGTGGATCAGCTTTGGTCTATAGACCTTGAGTTTGGCACATGTGCTCTAAGCTCAGGCCCGTATCCAGGATTTTGATTCGGCGGGTGTGTGTGTGTGTGTGTGTGTGAGTTTTTTCAGGGGGGTTTCGGGGGGGGGGGGGCAGCTGAGTTTTGGGGGGGGGGCTGAGTCTGAGTGAAAGAGGGTCTAGCCTAGCAAACCTTTTGTATCGAACCAGGCCCGTAGCCAGGATTTCGTTTCGGGGGGGGGGGGGCTGAATTTTTTTTCAGGGGGGGTTTCGGGGGGGGGCTGAGTTTCGGGGGGGGGCTGAGTCTGAGTGAAAGAGGGGCTAGCCTAGCAAACCTTTTGTATCGTTACCCCAATACCCCCATGCATATGGGATATATTGAGTATGGTGATCAGATTATGATATGAATAAACATAACAGTTGAAATAATGCACCAGTAAGGCCTTTTCGCGAACCACCATGAGAATTTCGGGGGGGGGGGGCTGAAGCCCCTCAAGCCCCGCCCCCCCCCCTTCCCGGCTACATGCCTGTCTAAGCCAATAGGGTCTCAGACTATTTTATTGTTGTTGGTCTCAGAAATCTTAACTTGGGTCTGTCTTTTTAGTTACAGTAATTCATCTTCTCCTGCTCATCCCTACACTCACACCTTACCATAGCCTTCACACTGACATTTGCTGCCTGGGGTCCTTGTGTTCCCACAGAACGTTTTTGAAGCTCACACCTCCCCATCTAAATTTATTGCTAGATTTTACTTTTGGACTAATGCTTGGCTTAAAGCTAAATTCTTCTTTTCTGTTTTTCTTGCACCTTGTGACATTGTAGCATTCAAAATATGCACTGGGAAGAGTGTAGCAAAATTATCTCGACTTGAGGGACTAGGTCCAAGAAACTACGGGCACTTCAAGAACAGCTTCAAAAAATTTTAAAAATGGGGTTTAAAATCCCAGACCAGGCAGCAGGTCCACATACAGACCTGTTAGTCCTGGGGTATGATCCCCCATCATCCTCACAGTCCTCTTTTGAAACCGATCAAGATGGGGCCCCCGGATGGGGGACATCCAGCAGAAGTTTAAAAAACAAATAAATTCTGTTATAAGCTGGACTGTATATGCACACATGTAAATATCTTAATATAAATACAAGTAGATTTACATGTCCACATATGAGGTCCAGTACATAACTGAGGAATTTTAAAAAACTTCCATCAGATCTCTCTCTTCAATTCAACCACTGATTAAGATTATATAGTTTAAAAGAGTTTCATTTGTGCTTCCCTTGAACCACCTGTGTGTCCGTTTTGGAGCCCAATCAGCTAATCAGCTGTTTTGGGCTTTTAAAAAGTGCATATGTGCTGGAGCAGTCTATGGGGGGGGGGGGGGTAGGGGGAAGGAAAGCACATGTTTTGCATGACTGCATATACAGTCCTGCAAAGGTGTGCATTTTTCAGCCACAATTGGGTTATAAGTGCACCTTTTTAACATTTTTTTTAAACTCTTCATCAGATCTCTCCCATACTTTGGCTAAACGTTGCTTTGCCATCCCCTCCCTTTTAACTCAGTTACTTCTAGGTTTTGCAGCATGTGTAAAAGGGCCCTTAATTACAGCATGAAAGGCACCAAAATTTTCAAGGCAAATGTGATGGGCTATGAAGGAGAATCCAGGAATCAGATCGAGCCTGCATTCAGAAATGCTATACTAGCGTGAGTTGCCACTGGAAAAGAATTGTAAATAAACACCACGAGCAAACAATTTGTGGTAGAAACTGTTCTAACAGGAAATCATAATATTCCTCTCAAGGAACATCTCCACTGGCTGCCAGTTTGTTTTCTGTCACAATTCAAAGTGCTTGTTGTGACCTATAGAGCTCTATATGAATGAGTTCCAGACTATCTGGCAGACCATATCTCCTGGGATATGCCTGCTAGGCTCTGAGATCATGCCCTCGATTGGTGAGAGAGCCTTCTCTGTGGCTGCACACACACTCTGGAACTTCCTACCAAGATTTTAAGCGTTTTAATACTGTGACTACCATATATATCCATGTATATGTCAACCTCAGGTAAATGTGAGGGCAGGTTTAGGGGCCAAAATTATGGATTTTGATATAACCCGTGGACAAGTCAAAGGTCAAAGTTACCCCAGAACATCAGATGTCTTGGCCACTGCTGCCATTTCCCCATACAAGTATTCAAAAAGGCCAGAAGTGGTGCCACGGCAGAGTGAATAGAGGGGGTCCGTGCTTCTTTTAGCTTGTCCCAAGATGGATATGTTTATGTACAGTATTCACACTGATCCATAGAGTTGACCCATGTTTTCAGGGTTAATATTTTGACTAAAAATTCCATATGTGTGTGTGTGTGCACGCGTGTGTAATGTTATTTTAATTGACACTTTTTGTATATTTTTAAAAATCTATTCCTCTTTTAGACTCCTTGGAGCCTCAATTTTGGAAGGAAGGTGGGATACAAATAACAATACCAGCAACAACAATGTAGCGTTCTTGGTGTTTTTCTACAACTCCACAAGGACCAAGGCCATAAGCCTCTTAAAGCCCTGGCTCCCATGTCGATTGTCTCCAATCATATGACAGAACCTTACTATAATCTACTCTAGCCCAACTCAAAGGAGGGTGTATGCATATTTGAATTTCAATGGAAAATATGTTTTGTAAAAAACACAACCACAGCATTAATTTTTAGAATAACAGATTCAAATAAAATTAGGGGTGTGATTTGCATTATTTCCTTCCCATATCAGCTTCATAAAGTGGAGAAGAGAAAGAAGGTATCTTATTTTCCATCTGTTCATAATACAGCTGAGAATTTAATGGGTTTTAAAAAACTATTCCCCAGAAAGGAACTTAATGTATTTCTTAAACTGGGGCTTAATTATTATTTTGACTCATAATCAACCTGTAAATTATTAAATATGGAACACCAAAATGAACAACTAGAACATGCCGTAAGCAGTGAAAAGAATGTTAATGTCTTGTGTTTAAAGTTCTATCTGTCAGTGCCTGACAGTGATGTACAAGTGATAGGTAAAACTACCATAGTAATATGATAATAAAGCACTGAGTGATGGCCAAATAACTTCAATGAGAATTTTCAAAGGGTGGATTAATACATGCATTCCCTTCCATTCTATAGCTGAATGCTGTCAGTTTCGTACATCAGGCAGAACAACATCAAAGTAGTTCATAGCATATTATAGATATACTTCTGAATGGTTCTAAGCATTATTTCCATGGCATACTTATAGGAATATATATGATGAACCCTGTTTGATATTCTGTTCTCCACAGTGAGGAACTGCCTCTGAATAATACATGATCGTATCAATAATTATTAGGAATTATATGACATTCCATATAGTTTCATGAACAGTTGCAATTCACAGAAATCCTCTATGAATCCATTCAAAGCTGTTTCACTGAGAAAAAAAATTAAATATATGTTTAACTCTGCTGTGAAAATCATTAGGATTTGGAAGCACATGACTTTGACAGGATTGTGCTCATTGTCTATAGATAGAACATTATAGATAATCTTCTGAAAATGTCACTTTCCTTTTTTCTCTCTTTTATCTCCTGAAAAGGCCCCTTGCTTCTGATGGAACAATGATCACAATCTCGTCACCATTCACTTCAACACCCACAGCTTTTCAAACGGTATCTCTCCAAGTGAGTTCCACTGCATATAGACTATATTTAGGCATTTTTGTTTCTTGTCAACTCAATTAGGTTCTAGGTAAAAGATTTTTGAATGGTATACTACTTCTTGAATATTACAATTTCATTGCTGAGTGGGTGATCACTTGCTTCACAGGAAAAAAAGTTCCAAATTGTCTATCTTCAGAGATCTTGAGTGGATTAGAGGGCTGGCAAGGCCATTGCAAAACAAAACAAAACAAAACCAAAACAAACAGAAACCTAGAGAACTTCTGTCAAGCAAAGTAGACAGTATTGCCTCAGAGGGGACCCAGGGAAACTTCACATATACTGTATATGGTTAGGTGCTTCTTCTTTCTTTTTTTCCAAAAAGATGTATCTGGTATTCTTCACAAGTTTTGCAAGAAGGTATAGAAAAGCAAAAAGAGAGCAAAAAATAAAACAGAAGTATTGTTCTTCTGTTCACATAGGATCTTTTTGTTTTCTGAAAAATTTGCTCCTATCAATTAGAGCACACTTCATGTTATTGGTTTTATCTTCCACAATAAATTGTACACATGTTTTGACTACGATCAGATAATGTTATCAAACAATAACAGGAAGAATTATGAACAAAAAATAAGTTCTTTCCATCATGCTCTAAATTGCCAGTTTTCCAAGCAGTTCTGTTTAGTTTGTGTCTTTCTTGAATTGTGTTGTTATGGATTCCACACATACTTTGTTGTTGTGGTGTGCTTTCAAGTCATTTCTGATTCACAGGAGGCCCAAGGTGGTTCTATCATGCGGTTTTCTAGCCAAAATTTGTTTGGAGGCTGAGAGAATGTGATTTGTGCAAGTGGGGTTCCATGACCACGTGAGAATTCAAATCCTAGGGCACTTCCAGACAGCACTAAATTACGAGTTTTAAACAGGGGCAAAAAATCCCGGGACTTTAGAAGAGGTCCACATACAGGCCTGTTGGTTCTGGGATTTCTGCTTCCATTGTCCAGACCTGATGCTTTGTTGCGAGATTTAGAGCACCCAAGATGGCCACCGCAGAACTTCCACTGTAAACTTCAGCAGGTGTTTAGACTTGATATGCTGAGAATAGCTGCAGTGAATCACTGCAAAAGTTCCATTCTTTGTTTTGGCCAGAGAACCTGTGCCCTCCACACGTTTCATGAAGCCTCTGGCACACAAACAAAGGTTTTAGGAAACGACCAATCAGGAACAAACACCTAAAACCCAGGAACAAACCTAGATAAAAAATCCCTTGATTTCCAATTGCAGGGACATACAGACATGCGAAGATCTGAATATTTGGCTCAAAACCATGATATTTCTGCACCTGGAAATCCCATGTTTTTTGCCTTTTGTAGCAATTGCTTCCACTTTGACAGGGAACGGTGTCTGGACACCCTCCTGTTTGCTGCGGAAGCTCCTGGAATACTATCTGGATGGACCCTGAGTCTCCAGAGCCATAGTGCAACATTCAAACCACTACACAAGCTGACTCTCACATATGAAATACTATTTATAAAAGACACAATCTTGAGCAATAGACCCATATATAATTTACTGCATATAGCTTCTGCTTGTCAAGGAGGATAGAAATGATAACAATATCACAATGGAGTCTGCTGCTAGCACACTTCAAGGTGGTTAAGTTTGCACATGGTTCCCCACATGACATTATTTAACAATACGATTATCAAGAATCAAAAGACGTCCCACAAGGGCAGCTGTAAACTTAACCTTTGTCATATATTCATTTGAATACCTGTGCACTTGCAGTCCCATAAACATTAACTTGGAAGTTTATTTTAACTAAATAAGACTTAGCTATAAATAAACATATACAGGATTGTACTGTAGAAATATGAAAAACTGTATATAGTTCTACAGGTCACCAGATAAATGTTTGAAAAGCTCTGAAGGAACATTATCCTACATCTCCAGCAATAGTTGTAGTTAAGTAAGTCCAAGACTGGAAGATTGAAAACTCTACTGTCCAACCCTGGTAGAGAAGGATATGAAATCTTGGTATTGAATTCAAGCACACACAGCAATTCTTTACTCCAGACAAGCCTACCCATTTCTAACAAACACAGATGAGATCAATGATTACATAACATTTTGGCTTAGCTCTCTGGAATCAATTCCTGTGCTTGGGAGCCAAAACATAGCAAAAAACAAACAAAACAAAAACAAAAACCCCTCTCTTTCCCATTACAAATCTAGACGAAAGAGAAGGGGTAGAATTCATCATAATTTATTTTGCTAGGGCTGAAACTTTTTCCGAAGTAGCCTGCCTATAAAGCCTCCAAAAATACACTTATTTCATTTTCCTCTTTCTTAGAAAAGTAATTTGATTATTTGCATTGCATTAGAGAAGACGGGATGGAGAGAATTAGGTCAGCTAGCTCTTCAGGTTTGTACATGTGGGACATAAGGGTGGGTGGAACCAGGAATGCACCTAAGTAGGTTTAATGCAGTTTGATGCCACTTAACTACTGTGTCTCAATGCTATGGAATCATGAGAATTGAATTTTTACAAAAGTATTCACCTTTCTCTGCCAAACAGTACTGTATTTCACCAAACTACAACTCCTGGATTCCACTGTATTGAGTATTGACAGTTAAAGTGCTGTCACACTGCATTAATTCAAAAGATGGAACCCCAGGAATAGTTAGATATTATATATATTTGTCCTAATTCTAGCTTGGGGTAACATAGTGCAGAATGGTTTTGCATATGCCAAAGGCCTAAAGTTTTTTTAAACAACAAAACAAAAGGATATTGTCTTGAGTTCTTCTTTTGTTACATCAATTATAGCTTCATTGGGAAATCTTCCACGTGAATCAGTATTTTTTATTGATGATGCCTGACAAAGGCCGGTATAATCCCTTTGCCCAAAGTTATCACACACGGTACCACTGTGTGAGACATGTGGTTTTCATTTAACTAAATGGGGGAAATGCCAAATGGTTGAAGGAAGGAAGGAGGATGGTGGCTTTCAGTAAAATGCTCAAACCGTCAAATTCTTTCTGAACAAATTACCGGATTATAATCTTGTTTACATCTGGACACCATCCAGGATTTCTTTTATCTCCTCCACCTCCCACTGATGGGTCTATGGACCATAATAAATTCTTGTTGTTGTCTTCCATCTCTCAATAAAAATGACATTTTATTGGAGCAATTAGAAATATCTATCCTAAAATTATCTTTATAATCCTGACTCTGAAGGGCCAGATCACTAGATATGAAAGTTCAGTGCAGAACCCATTCTGGTCATGCTCTGCTCTCCCAATATCTCTAGTGCCTTATTTTTCTTGCATTCACATACAAACCCAACCTCCTCTGCTAGTGTAATCTTTTTGTCTGTCCTACTGGACAGATATAATTTTATTAAAGCTGTTAGTCCATATCAAAAAATATCTCCATTATTTCATTAATATCTGAGAACAATATGGGTGAGGAGGCAAGAGAGTAGAACCACCTTTTTGGTCCTTTCTGGGTCGCCCTCATACATATTAATTTAGAGCTATTTTTAACATTACATTTTAAAACGTTTCTATACAGAAACCTGTTTTATTGTGACCAATTATGCAATCCTTCTCCTGCCCCTCCCTCATCCCAGTTTTATCTCTGCTTCCTAGTGAAACTGTCCCACTACATCCTTGCATAGTGGCATTGAAATTATATGAAGATCCCATTTCTACAAAAATCAGGAATATGAAAATGGTGTAAAATGAAATATAAAACTTTACTATAAAACCTTATGAAATGCCTGGACACTTTGGGAAATTGTATTTCCTCATGAGAACTTAATTTACTCTTGGCAAACATGATAAAATGCTTAATTAAACTTAGCAAAAATATTTTTGGGAAAAAGAGAGCAAGTCAGACAAAGGGAGAAACAAGAGTGACAGAATCTTGGCAGATGAACAAACGGAAATAACACAAAAAGAAAAGGATTAGAGAAAATAAAGATGAAGAGAAGATCAAAAACTAGTATTGGCTAAATTCCAGAAAGCATTTCCTACATTTTATAAGCAACTCCATTCTTAACTGTTTAGAACAGAGGAACTAGTTGATCTTCACCTAAAGGAATACTGACCACCCTCCGTGTTGATGAACAGAGGCCCTTATAGATACTAAGGGAATACAAAACATAGTTCAATTGTCAACTGACTAAATGTCATGTCCTGATGTATAATATACTGAACAAAAGTTCCATACATAATGAACCCAGTGGTTTCAGTGACTTTCCAGAAGTGTACTCTCAGTGAACTTCATCAAATTGTCTACTGAGAAAGCAGCAGAGGATTCTGGGGCAGATAACACTATCACTTTATCTTAGCCATCCTCACTCATCGGATTTTGTCACTGCTTACACAAGTTGAGTATTCCATATCTGAAATTACTATAACAAGAAGCACTCAGATTCTTGATTTGCATCTCATTTGAAAATAATTTTCAAGGTGCAAACCCCTTAGACATCATGAATTCTTGTATGTATAGGTTTTCATACACAAACTGCAGATAATTAAACCATATTGAAACAAAGGACTTCTAGACCAAGAATATCATAGAGTCATGCTGAAGGCTATAGAAAAAACCTAGGGAGCATGTATTTTGTCTGATGTGTATAAATGAAAGCATGGATACACGTCCCACAGATAAGAGATCATACTGTATACATGTTACATATTCTTATCTGAAAATATGTAATACTGTCAAATCCACATGCGTATTTGTGTTTTATGGTTCAATGTAGAAATTTTGTCTTTTAACTATTGTCTATTGTGTATAAAATTATGCTCAGATATGTGTATAAAGTGTATGTGAAACTAATGAATTCCATGTTGGATCCCATCTCCAGAATATCTCATTATGTATGTATATGGAAATACAGGTATTCCAAAAGGTCCAAACACTGGGTTCCAAACATTACAGATAAGTAATATTAAAACTGTGCAATTAACTTCTCTATGACTAAAGAATTCCACTCTATCGTGGATAACTCTTTAACAATTTATCTTAAATATCAATTGTCTTCTCACAGTGCAAGGCTATATACTATGTCAGTCTGAAAACTGCAGAATATCACGTCTAATCCAAGTTTTATTGAGTAAACAGATTATTAATATGAACGGAGAGCCTTTGGTATCTGCTGGGATTTGGTTCCAGGATACCACTACCCCTACCCCACCGTATGCATATATAAAATGGCAAAATCAAAGTTTGCTTTTTGGACTGTGCACACGTGTGTAGGAGATCAGTTCAGAATCCATGGATATGGAGGGTCAACTATACTAGGTTCAGCAATAGAAACCAGAACACTATCAGGATTATATTGATACTTGCAACTACACTATTATATGGTTTAAAATAGGGAACACTGAGAGTATAGCAAGGAAGGCACTCAATATACTTTGTATAAATCTGCTAATTGATGTAGGATTAGAAGGTGGTTCAGGGCAACACACTTCAGAGGAAAGCTAAAATAACTATTTAAATTCAGCAGGGACTAATTTTCTGCTTTTGGGACTCTCTGTGGGCTGTACACACTGTTAAAATAGGACCTTATCAAAAGAAAAAAAAGGAGGTTGAAAAAAAAATCTTGAAATGAGTATGTGTATATATGTGTATGCACACACACACACGCGTTACCCAGGACAAAACTGTGACGTATTCCAGATGTGGATGTTCAATTTTTTTGGTGGCCAGAAAAAAGTGGTCTGAAAAAGCCAAGGGCCACAAAAACTTCCTTAAGAGTGGGATTTTACCTACTCCTGCTTTCAAAACACATTCAATAGCCATTGTAATTTTTTTCAGTATACACTCCAAGGTCAAAAGGTACTGGAAAGTTCTCCCGCTCACTTGAACTGAAACATTCAAACAGCTTTTCCCCTGATTGATTCTTTCAAGAAAATTAATGTTTCACTGTTCCTGTTTTTTTCCCCCCTTTGCATTCATCACAACTTTCATGACTATTCATATTTTCCTGAAAGGCTGAATCATACATAGTATTAGTACAAATCATCTGCTGATAGTGGCATGGAGGACTATACTTGTCCTAAAGTCTTACAAATTTTGACTAGGTTATCCTGTATGCTGTGTCTCAGTAGAGTTTATGCACAAGACATGATAGCAATTAAAACAAAACAAAAAATGTAATGGGCTGAAAGTCTGCTGTAAACCCTTTCTAAAAAAAACACTTTCCTCGTTATTAGAAGATTGTACAAAACACATTTTGATTTTAATATAATTTTTGGGAGTGTTTCCCTATTCTCCTATATTTCTGTGTAGTGATGCTATGGATAAGGTTCTTTCAAATCTTCTAATTGTCAAACATCTTTCTTGATTGTAAACATGGATAGTAGACATTTCAGACACACCAGCCAAAACATGTCCAAAATAACCTAATTGAATTGTGTAAATAGGCTTCCATCAGCAATCTCAGACACCTTCTACACTGCCATATAATCCAGATTATCAAATAAAATAATCCACATTATCTGCTTTGAACTAGATTATGAGAATCTTCACTGCCATCAGGCCTGTAGCCGGGGGGGGGGGGGGGGCTTGGGGGACTTCAGCCCCCCCCCCTCGAAATTCTCATGGTGGTCTGCAAAAAGGCCTTACTGGTACATTATTTAAACTGTTATGTTTATTCCTATCATGATCTGATCACCATGCTCAATATATCTCATATGCATGGGGGTATTGGGGTAGCAATACAAAAGGTTTGCTAGGGTAGACCCTCTTTCACTCAGCCTCAGCCTCCCCCCCCCCCCCCCCGGAATTAAAATCCTGGCTATGGGCCTGACTGCCATATAATCCAGTTCAAAGCAGATGGTCTGAATTTTATACGGTAGTGTAGAAGGGGGGCTCAGTGAAAACTGGAAACAGACTGATGTAATATATTACAATGTTTGCTGATTCCGAGAAGTGAACTTTATCTCCTTTCTAATCCAAGTGCTGGCTGGCCTGTTTTACAATGAAGAGTTTCACTTTCTCACTGTCAAATAAAGAGCATTTCCTCTAGTTCATACACAATCGTACCACTTATACTGCTATAAGGGAATTCTCATGACTGAATGTTCTAAGTCTCCATTTAAAAATTCTGAATACAAGACCTCAAATGAACCACTCTTCTGAACCTGCGTCCTCATGTGTAGATTGTTATTGTAATGTTTACTTTAGGAATATATAACATTTTGAATACTTTCCATGTAGTACTGTTATTATTATTATTATTATTATTATTATTATATTATAACTTTATTTGTACCCCGCTAGCATCTCCTGAAGGACTCGATGCGGCTTACATAGGCCAAGGCCTCAAAACACAACACAACAATGCAACACCTAAAGCAAAATTAAAAACAGATTAAGCAATATAAACAACAAACAATAAACAATAACATCGAGACACTATAAAACTGGGCCAAGCCAGAGTAATGGGTACAAGATTAAAAGTGCTGATATGGCAGGAGGTATGTAGGATTATAAAGTAAGTGCAGTGTGCGGTGTGCAGCAGTCTTAGTTCTACTAAAGTGCTTCTGGGACTTGGTATTGGAGATTCCTAATCTGGGAAGGCACATCGGAACAGCCAGGTCTTCAAGTTCTTTCTGAAGACTGCCAATGTGGGGGCCTGTCTTAGATCTTTTGGGAGGGCGTTCCAGAGTCAGGGGGCCACCACAGAAAAGGCCCTGTCTCGAGTCCCCACCAAGTGCGCTTGCGACGCAGGTGGGATCATGAGCAGGGCCTCTCCAGATGACTGAAGTGAGCGCGTGGGTCCATAGATGGAGATGCGGTCACGCAGGTAGGGTGGTCCCAAACCGTTCAGGGCTTTGTAGGTAAGCACCTGCACCTTAAATTGGGCTCGGAAGATAAACGGCAGCCAGTGAAGCTCCTTGAACAGGAGGGTTGACCTGTTCAATTATCAGGTTGGATCCCAAAAATCATAGTATGCCAAACCCATCTAAATCAATTGAAAACATAGTAATACTCATTACATTATACTTGAATAATGGGAACACTGTAAGCATGACTCCGTAACCCATCCTCTTTCTCCAACATAATTTAAAAAATACTGGAATTAGTGTTTGTGCTCTTAAATATATTGATTTATATACTTCGGCTGTAACTTAAGAATGGGTGGGAAAAATCAAAAACCAGGAAATAGGGGTAAGTGGGTCAGAGGAAAGCATGAGTAAACTTTTTTGCCCTAAACTGAATTGTGGGCGGGGATGGTGGGAGGGGAGGGGAGTAGTGGGCCCTCCTCTCAGCAGGAGGAATTGACATGCAACTGCCCAGGCTTTCAGGAGAGACCTGGGCAGCCACGAGTCCCTGTACAGTCTTCCTCTTGGCAAGAGGATGCAACGGGCCGCTGCATCCTCCTGCTGAGAGGAGGGTGTGGGGCTGCAGGAGAGAGCCCAAGGGGCTACATCTGACCCACAGGCCTTGGTTTGCCCATGCCTGGGTCAGAGGTTTAACAACTCTGTGGGCTTTTAATATTTTCTGTTTGGGGACATACATCTTATTCATACATGGGGCTGCTTTATTTATTTATTTATTTATTTACTTACTTTATTTATATACTACTTTTCTCAGCCCTCAGGCGACTCAAAGCGATGAACAACATCAATACAAAACATCACAAGACAAGTATAGGGCAATTAAAAACAATTATAACATAAATCATTAACATCAGTATAACAATCATTAGCGCCTCAACAGTAAAATCAGAATCCAGTCTCGTCATCCATTATTCCGTATTCCTATGTTCAATTACATTGTTTAATCAGTGTAATTTATCTCTGTACTTTGTGAGAATCTGACATACACTAAGGCATTTTGAAAGTTGGGTTGCTGTGAGTTTTCCAGTTGTATAGCAATGTTCCAGAAAGAAGCATTCTCTCCTGATGTTTCATCCACATCTATGGCAGGCATCCTCAGAGGTTTGAAAGTTTCTTCTACTATGCTTCCAATGACAATTTAAGTCTTGTGGCTTTATAAAATGTACTGCTTGCTATGAGCTACAATTTTTTTCCTGAAAAATCATTATCACTTTTACATAGGAAATATCAACAATACCTGTAATTTTAGGAAAGGTTAGTTGTTGGGTCTAAAAAATGAATGCATGATAACAGAACTGTCACAATAGATTCATCAACACAATGTCCCAACAAATGTACAACATTCTTTATGTCTCCTGTACCAGCATTCTTCTATTTGGTGCCATTTATTGAACATGGTACATAAACATTCTCTGTCCCAGGAATTTTACACTCTACATTTACATGAGCAAAAAGCTTAGCAGTGTTGAGAAACTTATCCAGTAATGACAACAGAAAATCCCTAAACACAGCAAGCCATTGATCAGAGCTGATTTTTAATATGAAAGCAAAACAAGATCAATTCAACTATTAATTCTCAAACATTTTGCTAAGGGAATATAGCACAAGTCTTTGATTTGAACGCAGCAATTCCGCTTTCATAACAAACCATGGTATTATAAAAAATTACAAACTATGTGGGCTTCTAGGACCCACATTTTGTCTGTATGGCATCTTACATATACAGAATCCAACATTCAGCAATGTACACAGGCAGGAACTAATTTACTGTTTTGCTATAAATTTTCTATCTTCTATCATGAAGAATAAAGGATTTGCTGTAAAATATATGTGCACAGATATAACCAGAACATCTACAGGTCTGCATTTCTAGCAGGACACAAGCTGTTGCCTTTCATCCCTTTCGGCAGGTAGTACCTGCCATGTGACAACTTTTGCAAACCCATACTTTAACCCAGGAAAATCATTTATTCACAGAATTAAGTGTGTGAGAGCTGCAGTCAGTGACAGACTAAAAATAATCACATATGCATATCCCCTGCGTCCTCATGTGTAGAAAATGTGTTACTCTGAAGTAACACTTCCATCCATTCACTACGCCACACGGTGTAACTTTTCTCCCTGTGTTGCTGATTTAAAGAGCTCATATGTAAATAGCATTTACAAGTGCTTAACCTTGACAACCTCTGTCACTCTGCTGTGACTTAATGAGCAAAAAAGTTCACATTGAAAAGCACAAAAAAGTTTAGGAGCTAACAGCACAATTCTAAACATGCCAATGCAGGAGTTTCATACAGTTCACTAGGAGTGTGCCTCACAATTTCAGCCTTTACAATATTTTGCTAATAGAAAAGGAACAAGAACAAGAAATTAATGTTGTACCTAATTTACTGCTACAACGAAGCATAATACCAGATAATTCTAGTCAAGTTTTAGCCATAACAATAAAATGAACGCTAGTATAAACTCTAAAAGATCAGACAAATAAAATGAAGTAATTTTGATCAGGTAGGCACACAAGTTTGGGAAATTATTCCATAATTCAGGCATTACCACAGAATAATATCCAGCCAGAGGTAATCATAGAAGACTCCCTGAAAATCTCAAATGAACACATGAATACATATGTGACTTTTGATATTTGGTTGTCAACCTGTAGAAAAGGCCAAGCTATAGCAAGGTTTTCTTGCCATAATTCATTTTTAATACAGATTGAATATCCCTTATCTGAAATACTTGGGACCAGAATTTATAATTTTATCAGATATGTTTTGATCTGTTGATTATGCTTATTTTTATGTATGGTATGTTTTGTTTACATGTTGTTTGCTGCTTAGAGTCCAATTTGGTAGAAATACGGGATAGGAATAAATATAAATAAATAAATAAAGTATTTTGGATCCCCCCGAACCAGATTTTAGAATACATATTTGCATGTATGTACATAATAAGGTGTCTGGGAGTTAGGCCCTAAATTAAATATCAAATATATTTATGCCTCCTATATACTTTATACACATAAGGTAATTTATACACAACATTTTAAATAATTTTCTGCATGAAATAAAGTTTGTAAGCTCAGAACCATCTGAAAGTGATGGTGTCACTAATTCAGTCACCCATATGGGCAATTTCAGATATTGCAGTATTTCAGATTTCTGGATAACGAATACTCAGCTTGTAAAGGGGATGCAAAGTATGTGTGGACTGGATTACTGTAGTTGGGATCCTGCAATTTAATAAGAAACTGGGAGGAAAAACAGGAAAATCTGCGACCGGCAGAAGAGCAAAATCCAAGGAATATGTTTGAGAAGTTGGGAACGGAAACAGTATTAAGCTAAGGGTGAGAATCATGCAGTCGCCCAATCTTTTGAGATACGAGTTCCTGCAGTTCTGAACAGCACAACAAATGGTGACGAATGCTGGGAACAGCAGCCAAAGTACACCTAGAGGGCAGTATTATTCCGACTCTTGCACTAAAGAGGGAAACCTGGGACTACATAATTCTGCAGGTTGAGATCTATAATGAAGTGCATGCTTAGCTGGGAGTAAGTTCTATTAAACTCTGTGTTGGACTGAGTACAAGTAATTCAGTCAGCCTAACACCCTGCATTTACCCCTTTTCCATTACAGTCACCCCTCTGAATCCATGGATTCCGAATCCATTGATTCAACCAACCACGGCTTGAAAATATTCCAAAGTGCATTCCAAAATGCAGACCATTACACTAAAGTGTAGGTATGTCCAGCTGTTGCCTTCTGCTACTTCACAGGTTTTTAGATGCTCTCCAGCACTTATATGAGTTGGGTTGTTGTAGGTTTTTAGGGCTGTATGGCCATGTTCTAGAAGCATTATCTCCTGACGTTTCACCTGCATCTATGGCAGGCATCCTCAGACCTCACAACCTCTGAGGATGCCTGTCATAGATGCAAGCGAAACGTTAGGAGAGAATGCTTCTAGAACATGGTCATACAGCCCAAAAAACCTACAATCCAGTAATTCCAGCCATGAAAGCCTTCGACAATACTTATATGAGTTGTTTGCCATTTTATATGAAGAACGCCATTTAACTATGTCATTTTATATAATGGGCCCCCTCGATGGACTGTCACCTTGTCGTGGTGAGGGGGCTTGCGTGTTCCGATGAACCTGTGGGCACAACAACTGGAGTCGTGCACTCCCAGGAGTGGCCGCGGGGGAGGTCCCAGACCAAGCACAGTCCGAAGACCCAAAGACCTCAACGGCGGAGCAGGCGGAGGATAACATGGCACATGTTACAACGGCTGCGAAGGCGGAAGAAGGCTGCAACAGACTGAGAAGCCATGGTCATTGTGTTAAACTACATCACCAGTGGAACCTCATCTGTGAAGACTGTGTGTTGTTCAGTTGTGCACTGACCTCCACACATTAAAAAAACCCACGCACAGGCGTCTTCCAAAGAAAATAAAAACAAACCAACCAAAGTCCCATGGCGATCAGCGAGTGGCGACGGGGGCAGGACTGTGAAATCTGGAAGCCCCTAGTCACAGACTGGCACATAGGCGGTGGGTACGGACTCAGTCGTTCTACCTCAAGGTCCGAGGCAGTTGAGTAGTTCGGCAGCTGTATCCGCGACTGAGCAGCCCTATTGAGGACCCACTCTGCTCACCCCACATGGGGAGGGGGCTAGAAAAGGTGCCCTAAACATAGTCTGCCTCACTTATCCCTGACTGGACTGCCGCGTCCAGTGGGGTCACCATCCTGCGGCCAAAAAAGAAAAATGAACTTCGGTACGTGGAACGTACGGACACTGATGGACAACAGTGACAGTGAACGCCCCGAACGCAGAACTGCCATCATCGCAAGGGAGCTGGGACGCTTCAACATCGACATAGCAGCCCTTCAGGAGACCCGGAGAGCAGGAGAGGGACAGCTGAAGGAAGAAAAAGGAGGCTACACCTTCTTCTGGAAGGGACTGCCCGAAGAAGACAAAAGACTGCACGGAGTTGGCTTTGCCATCAGGAATGATCTGGTGAAACATCTGACCGAAGCACCCACTGGCATCAACGAACGTCTCTCAACCCTCCGAATCGATCTTGCCAAAAACCAACGGGCAACCATCATAAGTGCCTATGCACCAACACTAGATGCTGACGAAGACATCAAGGAGAAATTCTACTGTCAGCTGGATACCGTCCTATCGGGGATACCTAAGGAGGACAAAATCATCCTCCTGGGGGACTTCAATGCAAGAGTCGGGCGAGACTTCGACCTGTGGCCAGGGACCATAGGAAAAGACGGAGTTGGAAACAGCAACTCAAATGGCATCCTGCTTCTCACCAAATGTGCGGAGCACAACCTTGTCATCACCAACACGCTCTTCCGCCAGAAAAACAAGTTCAAGACATCATGGAAGCACCCCCGGTCAAAGCATTGGCACCTCTTAGACTATGTAATCACACGTGCCAGAGACCGCCGTGACGTACTCCTCACAAGAGCCATGACAGGTGCTGATGACTGCTGGACCGACCACAGGCTAATCCGATCCACGATGGCTGTCAAGATCGCCCCCAAGCGCAGACTCCAAGGAAGAAAGACAAGGCGCAAAATGAACACCCAAGCCCTTCAGGAGCCCTCCAGGCGAGCCCATCTCCAAACAGCACTCAAGGACCATCTACCCACAGTACACCCCGAAAATGTTGAGGAACATTGGAACAAACTGAAGACCTCCATCATCCAAGCCTGCGAAGAAACTATTGGATACCAAGCCAAGAAACATCAAGACTGGTTTGACGAAAATGACATCGAGATCCAACAGCTAATCGACAAGAAAAGGAAAGCCTTCCAAACATGGCAGAGAGACATCAACTGTGCTTCTAAGAAAAAGATCTACGCCAGTGCAAAAGCTGAGGTCCAAAGAAGGACAAGAGAACTCAAGAACATCTGGTGGACAAAGAAGGCTGAAGAAATCCAACACCTGGCAGATACCCATAATGCTCAAGGATTTTTCAAAGCCACAAAGGTCATCTATGGGCCAAGAAACCATGGCATACAGCCTCTACGCTCATCAGACGGAACCAAACTCCTGAAGGACCAAAAGTCAATTGCACTACGTTGGAAAGAACACTACCAAAGCCTCCTAAACCGCAGCTCCAGTGTGGCCGAAGAGGTCCTCTCACAAATCCCGCAACAACAAACCAGGGATGAGCTTGCAGCACTGCCTAGTTTGGAAGAAGTCAGCAATGCCATCAGCCAACAAAAGAACAACAAAGCCAGCGGACCGGATGGGATCCCTGCTGAAATCTTTAAAGAGGGAGGACCTGCGCTGACACACCAACTCCACCAGCTCATAGAAAAAGTGTGGGTGACCGAGAAAATCCCAGCAGACTTCAAGGATGCCACCATCATCACCCTCTTCAAAAAAGGGGAAAGAACAGACTGCGGAAACTATCGAGGTATCTCCCTTCTAACCTCTGCTGGAAAAATCCTCGCAAGAATCCTTGCAAACCGCCTTCTGCCCCTCTCAGAAGACACCCTCCCAGAATCCCAGAACGGTTTCCGCCCCTCCAGAGGAACCGTGGACATGATCTTCACTGCACGACAGCTCCAAGAAAAATGCAGGGAACAAAACCAACCTCTGTACATGGCATTTATCGACCTTGCAAAGGCATTCGACACAGTGAATCGCAGCGCTCTCTGGACCATCCTCCACAAAATCGGGTGCCCTAGCAAATTTGTGAACATCCTGCGGCTCCTCCACGATGACATGATGGCAACAGTCTTGGATAGCAATGGCTCCCAAAGTGACCCATTTAAGGTGGAATCGGGTGTCAAACAGGGATGTGTTATTGCCCCAACTTTATTCTCCATCTTCATCGCCATGATACTACACCTTGTTGATGGGAAGCTTCCCACCGGAGTGGAAATCATCTATCGGACAGACGGCAAGCTATTTAACCTCAGCAGACTGAAAGCCAAAACCAAGGTCACAACAACATCTGTTATAGAACTCCAGTATGCTGATGACAATGTCGTCTGTGCACATACAGAAGAAGATCTACAAGCCACTCTCAACACCTTTGCAGAAGCATACACAAAGCTTGGCCTGTCACTGAACATCGAGAAAACCAAAGTGCTGTTCCAGCAGTCACCAGCCGCCCCCTCTCCAATGCCAGAGATACAGCTTAATGGTGTAACATTAGAAAATGTCGACCATTTCCGCTACCTTGGCAGCCACCTCTCCACCAAAGTCAACATCGACGCCGAAATACAACACCGCCTGAGCTCTGCAAGTGCAGCATTTTCCCGTATGAAGCAGAGAGTGTTTGAGGACCGGGACATCCGTAGGGATACTAAGGTGCTTGTCTATAAAGCTATTGTCCTCCCAACCCTGCTATATGCCTGTGAGACGTGGACTGTCTACAGACGTCACATGCAGCTCCTGGAACGATTCCATCAGCGCTGCCTCCGGAAAATCCTGCAAATCTCCTGGGAAGACAAGCGGACAAACGTCAGCGTGCTGGAGGAAGCAAAGACCACCAGCATTGAAGCAATGGTCCTCCAACATCAACTCCGCTGGACAGGCCACGTTGTCCGGATGCCTGACCACCGTCTCCCAAAGCAGTTGCTCTACTCCGAACTCAAGAACGGAAAACGGAATGCTGGTGGACAGGAAAAGAGATTTAAAGATGGGCTCAAAGCCAACCTTAAAAACTCTGGCATAGACACTGAGAACTGGGAGGCCCTGGCCCTTGAGCGCTCCAGCTGGAGGTCAGCTGTGACCAGCAGTGCTGCAGAATTCGAGGAGGCACGAGTGGAAGGTGAAAGAGAGAAACGTGCCAGGAGGAAGGCGCGTCAAGCCAACCCCGACCGGGACCGCCTTCCACCTGGAAACCAATGCCCTCACTGCGGAAGAAGATGCAGAGCAAGAATAGGGCTCCACAGCCACATGCGGACCCACAGGGAAACCCATGATGGAAGACCATCTTACTCGTCCAACGAGGGATCGCCTAAGTAAAGTAAAGTAAGTATATAATGGGATTTGAGTAGCCACTCTTTTGGTATCCATGCAGTAGGGCTACTAGTACCAAAGCCCAATAGATATAGAGGACCCACTGTATACAATACACTTAGATTGTGGTATCTCTTCTCGCTATCACTTTGGACATGCTCATTGGAGAAAAATCCTGCCAAATTGCATTGATTATTATTGAAGTGTGAACAGCAATGGAGAACAGTAGAAAAAGCAACAATTCTTGTCCTGGGATAAAGGGAAGATGTAAATAAAACAAATATAAATTATCATTTTTACCACAATTGAACTATATTGTTGCTAGACATCAAGAAGCAAAGGATCTAATAATTTATGTTACTTACTCTATTAGGTTTCAATTTAACTGCATCTGTCCAGCTAAGAATTATTCCACCCAATATATGCATCCTTAGTAAAAATTACTGGAACCACTCCGAATATTAATTGTTCTTGTATTACATTTATCTATAGTTGACAACTTAATGCAAGATATTTCCTTTTTAAAGTTATGTCCCAGGTGCATCAATTAAACATTTAAACAAAGAGTGCTCTATCGTCTATTTACTTTCCAGTTGCCAACTGAAGACATGGTGGGTTATGTGTGACTGATTAAATACAATACTTCAAACTTTTGACTTTAGCATATAATAATAAAAATGAGTAAGATTAAAGAAAGACTTGGGAAGACAACTGTTTGTAGAAGGAAGGCTAATTTAATATTTGTGGTGTCTTTAGAGTGTCCTTGACACTTACAATGTATTTTATGAAAAATATATTTGAATGTTATTCTGAGCACAACCATTCATTAATACATAACTGGACTTTTCACTTTTGAAAAGTAAAATTTGTGGCTAGTAGTCAACCAAAAATCAATTTATAGCAGTTGTTCTTACTCATTTCTTCAGGTAAAAAGTTTTTTAACAAATTGTCAACAAAGACACACAAGAAAAGGAAGAGAATTGGGAGAGAAGTGAAACAAGGCATTGCAAACTCAGGCACTATATTAATATACATATATGTTTACTACTGTGACTTTTGCTATGGATCTTTTAACATACAATATGCTTCACCATTTGACAGATTTGCAACTTGGGCCTTTTGGGATCTATAGAATGTTTGAATGGGCAATTAAAGGGAATTCATAGCACCAAATTTGTCTTCATAGTTGTACCCAAAGGAAGATGTGCATAGAATTGGTGCTTTAAAGAAGGGCTAGGCAACTGTCAAGAGAGTAGTCTGGTACATTAGCATCCTGTAAAACCTAAGATGGCTGCCCTTTCCACACACACACACACACACACACTATTTATTTTTTGTCCCCAAATAACCACAAAGGCTCTCTAGGACACATGGGGTTATTTTCACATGGGGCAATTTAGAGGTTGAGATCATGTATGATCACTGGTGGACATAGATTTCCAAGAGTGTTCTTCCAGGCTCCCCTATCAATCTTTTGCAAGATCTCAGCTGATGCAGCCAGAACACACTCCAAATTTGTCAAATTTGGTTGAAGATATTCCAGGCAATTATTCACCCAGGGAAAAAACTAAAAAAGCCATTGCACTCCTCGAGCCCTGGCATATGACATCAACTAGGTTTACACAAATGAATTGGGAACTCATAATACTAATGCCCCCCCTCTCTTTTGTTCTATTTCACCAGCAATCATGATGCCTCACAGTGGCCCGGAAACCCTTCCTCCTTTGCCCATCACATGGGGGCATTGGGACAAGGCACTGTTGGGAATCAGCCTGTCTTTGTGTTTCATGATGCTCAGGATCATGATACTCTTGATGTGGGACATGATGAGGGAAATGATGGGGCTGAGGTGGAAGATGGAGATGGTTTGATCAATGATTTTCATGCAGACAATGACAGAGGGGCCCCAGTACAAAGGGCAGTTTCTCATGACAATATTCCTGCTGGGCTTAAGGATGATGGTTTACTCCCTCTTTCTGTGTGCTCTCAAGATTTGAATTTGGAAAACAATCTGACACCTGGAAATTTTAATGAGCAGCCAGAAAGGGAGTTGAAAAATAGGCAGCTAGAGTTCAGCCAGGATCGATAACAAACTCAATGTTTACGTCGCTCCGAAAGGGTTTGTCAGATAAGAGGCAAGAGTGGGGGGAAACGAAACCAATTTTGGGGCTTTGGAATATAAGGTTTGTTTCAAGGGAAAGCCTGTTAGACCAGGCATCGTTTAGAAATCATGTTCATGTGCCTTGGAAATCCTGTTCAAGGGGTCTTGTTCTTATAGAGATTTTTAGCATTTTGTTGTGGTCTAGCACCTTCTGGATTATCTTTGCAACCTGTTGATTTCTGTCTGGATAAATACTGCCTTGGATTGTTTTTATATCTTTTGTGGACATTGCTTTGAATTACTGCATTTTACTGATCTTTTACATTTTGAAATTTTCCTATTTTTACAAGCATTTCTTTCTACTGGTTATTTTGCTCAGCTTCAATAAAAAGGATTAGTTTTTCACTCAACGTGTGGCGTGTTTTAAAATCAGAGGGTATCTGGAGTGCAACAGACACACTGGTGCTCTGTCCCTTCTACTATCATGGGGGGATTGGCAAGATTTGTTCAGATGTGTTTGTCTCTGCCCTCCTCTGAGGCCCTTTCCACATAGCTGTATAAAATCCACATTGAATTGAATTATATGGCAGTGTGGACTCAGAAAAACAGATATTGTGGATTATCCACCTTGATATTCTGGGCTATATGGCTGTGTGGAAGAACCCTGAGACAGTATGACTTATCCAAGATCACCCAGTAAGTTTTCCATGGCTAAGCAGGGATTTCATCCCTGGTCTCCAGAAACCTAGTCCAACACTCAAAATACTATACCATGCTGACTGAAAGAAAGCATATCATTTATGTTTAACTTCTTTTTTTTTTGCTAAAACTTTTCTGTATGAAGGCTTTTTGAAATTGCTGTGGGGACAACAAATCATTCTCATTGAAACAGCAGAAGCGAAAGGTTGAAAAAACAACTTGCAAATGTGGATAGAGTGAAAGATGGAATGGCAATTAATCAGATCTAAAGAACAGATTCTGGGCCCTTCCACACAGCCATATAACCCAGAATATCAAGGCAGATAATCCACAATACCTGCTTTGAACTGGGTTATCTGAGTCCACACTGCCATACAACCCAGTTCAATGTAGATTTTATATAGCTGTGTAGAAGGGGCCGAAGTTACAGGAGGCAGGTGACAGCCATCTTACCTGGAATACTGCATCCATTTGTCAACCTCTTCACAACTATTATAGCTATATAGTTTTCATTCCTGCAGATAGAAAAATGAAGGTGGGATATAATAACTTCCCCAAGATTCCACGAAAAGATCAATTTCATGATATTACATAAAATTAGCATTATTTAGTAAAATTTGTATACACTATCACGATATATAATATTTTTATTTTAATTACAGATACCATATGTTTTGATTTCATTACAATTACAGATATCAAAATATTAATGCTCATTGTGCTAACGTATAGAACTACAATAACACCATGTAATTGGCTCAAGTCTTTTCCCCCCCTAGAAAATGATTGTTTTGAAATTTGTGGGCAAGTGTCATTATCAAGACCCTGCATATTTTCAATATCCACCAAACTCTGTGGTATTATTGCACTTTTTTAAAGCACAGAGTGACAAGCACACTGATATAAACAAATCATCACACTACAGACATTCACTTTTATCAGATAGGTTTTCAAGTAGATTTATAAAATGGAGAAGACATCTGTTATACAAGATTAGCCTTTAAAAGATAGTGTATTTCTTCTAGCAATTAAACTTTACTCATTACATTTTTTTTGTTCTAGTGACAGATCTTGACATATTAGACTTGTGAAAAAATTCAAACCTACTAATAAACTGATAATTTCCCCTGGCTATGAGATTTACAAAATGAAGCATATCAATTGATATAGAAAACTGTATTGACATACTATGGTTCCAATATTTTAACATTTATTTCATAACATCTTATATTTTCCTTTTAACCAATACAAGTATTTTTACAAACAGCAAATTACACATCTACTTTATTTGCTTTACTTATATAAAGTGATACAGCTGATACCATATAGTGAGACAACTCTTAAATAGATTTGACAAATTAGGAAGTGAAAAAAATAGGCCTCACAGCAAGAGACATCTCATACATTTTGTTGGGTTGCAAATCTCTTCATCCTTCACCATTGATCATATATCTCAACATCTGAAGTCTACTTTTCACCCACCTCAGGCTTAAAAGTCTTATCTTCTGCCTCTTTTCGTGCTTAATTTTGCAAAGCATGTGCAAGTCGGGTATCCTTTATCCACTGTATCTGGGACAGTGTGTGTTTTAGATTTCAGAATATCTGTATTTGCATATATTATTTATTTATTTATTGTGTCAGAAGCGAATCAAAGCAGTTGTATTGCATTAAAAACAAACAAATAAACAAACAAAACACAAAGTTTGCAAACTTGGTATTTTATTAAATGTCCTTTGACCAGTAGCTGGTCACTTGGAGTGTCTCTGGTGTTGCTGCAAGAAGGTCCTCCATTGTGCATGTGGCAGGGGACAGGTTGCATTGCATATATGATAATAAGATGTAACAAGCTTCCTTGGTTTTGATGTACTACCTGGCCTCATATCTTAAAACTAATAAGTCTTCTTGGTCACAAGTCTGGAGGAAATAATTATTGATTACTGGTGCAGAGAGCAGATGTGTGTGGATAGGCCTATACTAGATAGCTATTTTATACACACACATGTATGTGCCTGGTGTTGCCCAAGCATACATTAAATAATGCTATTTATTTGGAATAGTAATTCGTCGGGTACATATGCTAACATTTTGTCATCTTAAGGACTCATTTCTTCCTTCTCCAGCTTGCTTCCATGTTTGCCTATCTTTCTGAGAAGGCCTTCCTTAGAATGTCTCAATGGCCCTTTGATGGGTACTCTTAGAGTGCCTCCCTGCTGATGCCCAAGCCAGCATCTCTCCATTAATAATAATAATAATAATAATTTAAAAATATTATTTTTATTTATTTTCAGTATATTGCTCTATTTACAAAAAAATAGGAACGGAAAAGAAGTTGGGAAACTTGATTTTCCTGGGTAGAAATTCTATCTTGTGCTCTCAATAGTGTTGAAAGATACTTTCCATCAATTGTTGTTCAACTTGAGTCCTTTGTCAGTTCAACGTACTTTATTCAATTTAAGAAGCCAATCATTGGTATTTTTAGATTTTTCAAGTAGATGGCTAACGGTTCCCAATCTTTTAAAAAAAGTATTTGCATCCTGATTCTGTAGCTGTCTGGGCAGCTTTTCCATTTTGGAGAGTTCCATGAGCTTCACTTCCCAATCTTCTACTGTTGATGTTTGTTATCTCCAATATTTAGCAAATAATATTCTGGCTGCTGATGCCATGTATTGAAAATTATTTTGAAATTCATTTATGAATGAGACCTAATACAAAGGTTTCAAACTCTAAAATAATGTAGATGTTTACTATATTTTCCATTATTTTGTGTATTTTTATGCAATATTTTTAGTCAGTGGACATAGCCACTACATATGGTAAAAGGAGCCAAATGTTGCATTACATTTCCAACAGATATTCTCTTAGGTTGGATTTTAGCTAGTTATTCTGGTGTTATATACCAACAATACGTTATCGTATAAAAATTCTCGTGAAGGCCATAGTTGCGGGTGGATTTTAACCCTCTTTTCCACATGTATTCCCATGTACTCATTTCAATATTATGTCCAATGTTTTGTGCCCATTCAATTATGTGGTCTTTTACTTGATCTTCCTCTGTGTGGTTTTTTAAAGAAATATTTTGTAGATTCTAGCAATCCATTTGTGTTTCTATGCAGTTGTAGGTCTAATTATGCATCTACTTCTTGAATACCAACATTTTGATCTTGCCATCTCAGATGAATTTGAAAATATTGGAACCAGGAAATCAAGTGTCCGTTGCTTTGGAGTTGAGTGCCCATCACCTTCTGAGGTAGTCTATCTATATACTTCCATATGGTGGCTGATCTAGTCCTGAATGTGGTTTAATCCCCTCTAGCATTTTCATTTGTATCATGAATGGTATGTGTACCAGTTTGGTACAAATCCATCAAGCCACGGAGAAGCCTTTGTGGAACAAACAAACAAATATTTTCACTTGTATGTGTGTAAAGCTAAATAAACATTCATAAAAGCTCTTGCAGCTGTACAGAATATCACTCATAGTGTAATTCTAGTCATAGCTACCCACAACTAAGCCCAGTGGGCATTATTCTCAGGGAAAATGTTGCAGAAATAACAATACAGGCAAACCTCAGTTAACATATCCTCTAGCAAAGAATCTTCTCTAAAATTATTTTATTTCTTCCTCTGGTATTAAATTTTCTGATAAAGAGGTATACCCAAGAACACATCTGTTCTGTTAACTGAGGTATAAGGAGTCTTCAAGTTATGAACAAAATAGGTTCTGTAAGTTTGTTCTTAAATTGAAATTGTAAGTCAGAACAGGCACATTTTTTAAATGTACCTTCATCTCTCTCTCTCTGTTTTGAATTGGGTTATCTGAGGGCCCTTCCACACAGCCCTATATTCCAGAATATCAAGGGACAACATCCCACAATATCTGTTTTGAACTGGGTTATCTGAGTCCATACTCAGATGTTGGATTTTCTCCGTTGATATTCTGGGGATATAGGGCTGTGTTGAAGTGGCCTGTGTGCCTTCCCTGAATAAGGAAATAATTCCCAGCAAAATGTCCCCAGAAGCACTTTAACTACCCGTTGGGTTGCTCTCCCTTCATTTCTTTTAAACCCCTCATACCAGATACATCCTACCTCTGTTCATGCCCAGCGTTTATTTTTTAAATTTTAAACTATTACATTTGGCCTGGCCATAGGTTTTCTAAATCCTTGCGTGTTATTGTTTATATGTCAGTTATATTAATTGTATTGTTTTATTTGTTTATCGCTTTTTGTTTTATTGATGTGTTGTCTGGCTTGGCCTCATGTAAGCCGCTCTGAGTCCCCTTGGGGAAATGGTATAAATAAAGTTTTATCATTTATTTATTTATTATTTAAAACATTTATATCCGCCCTTCTCATTCCGAAAACAAACATTCAATGCCTGGATACAATACATAAACATTAAAAAACATTTATCGAAATATTAAAATACACCATTTAAAATAACACCATTTAAAACCGTCCTAGCCATCCGCATCAAATCCAATTGGCCCTGTTATCTTTCCAATTGCCGCTTCATTGCCCTGTCCCGAAAGCTTGGTCCAACAGCCAAGTTTTTACCATCCTTCTAAAGGACAGGAGGGAGGGATCCGACCTGATCTCACCAGGAAGGGAGTTCCATAGCCGGGGAGCAAACACCGAGGCGGCCCTGTCTCTCGTCCCCACCAATCGCGCCTGTGACAATGGCAGGATGGAAAGCAGGGCCTCCCCGGAGGATCTTAATCTCTGTGATGGTTACTAGCTTGGAGACCCGCCACTGCCCGGATTATTTGAGAAAGTGGGTAATGGTGGTTCTGTATGGCAAGTTTGGTCTTTATTGCTCAATGGATGATAGTTGCATTGTTTTCAGGAAGTGAGTGAAGGTACTTGAAGTCCCATCATCCATGGCCCACCCTCCAGCTAACATTATTTATTAAGAGTCCACACTGCCATATATTCCAAAAGCAGAAAATGTGAGATTTTATTCAGCTGTGTGGGAAGGATCTCAGTTTTACAGGCCTGTGTTAATTACCATCAAGCTGAGCGTATATGAAACATAAATGACCCAGGAATACGCCTCGTTTCCACTGACAGGCCTAGTCAACAAAACGTTCCTGGCCTTTCTTCCAAGCAAAGACACCCAACCTGTCAAACGAGGGCAGCTTTCGAGCGTCGACGGCCTGCGCGGTGATTGGCCGCCTGGCGCCAAGCGATTGGACATTTCCTCTGACGTAGCACATGGCCGGCGCCAGCAAACAAGGACCACGCTCTCTAGGGGCGGTGCCGTGTGTAGCTGCGCGCGAGCGCGCGCGCCCCCCAACCAGCCGTTGAAACGTCTCGAGGGCGCCGCGCATGCGCGCTCGAGCCCGAAAGGAAAACGCACGCGCGCCAAAGAGCATGCGTGGGAAGCCTGTCGCGGTAGAGGCTGGGAGGCGGGGCGTCGCTCGGTAGGCCCAAGCCGAGAAACATGGCGACTCGAAGGCGTTCTAGGTGCCCACCCTTAGGGCTGTGAGAAGGCCTACCTACCTACCACCTCGCCTCTCTACCTCAGGCCTTCATCGGCTTGCTCGCCATGGCCCGGCATAGGAACGTGCGTGGCTATAACTACGACGAAGGTAGAGAGGACTCCCCTCACAGTTCCTTTCTGCTCTTTCCTCCTTCGGGAGCCTTTTGAGAGGCGTGTCAGTGACGTCACCTGGGATCGGTTTAGATATGCTTCGGGTAGGGGGGGGGAGAGAAAGCGGGGGTTGGGCCGAACCATGGCGGGCGGGGGTGGGGGGGGGAAGGGGACGGTTTGAGAAGGTGGGCGCCCGCTTCTCATGAGTTATCCCTCCAATTATGGAACAATGGTTTGGTCCAAGCGGGTTGGAACCCCATAGCTGGCCTTGACAGGGGTGTGGCCATTTTGAACCTGGCCTGTTTTGGGAGATTTGGTTCCTAATAGAGGTTGAGGCGATGGGTGGTGCATCTCTGGAATAAATGCACTTGGACACCATTTTTAACTACCTTAACCCTGGGATATGTAGTGTGGTGAGGCACCAGCAGTCTTTGGCAGAGAAACCCATATTATTTGGGTTGTTGTAGGTTTTTTCGGGCTATAGGGCCATGTTCTAGAGGCATTCTCTCCTGACGTTTCGCCTGCATCTATGACAAGCATCCTCAAAGGACCTCACTACCTCTGAGGATGCTTGCCATAGATGCAGGCGAAACGTCAGGAGAGAATGCCTCTAGAACATGGCCATACAGCCCGACAAAACCTACAACAACCCAGTGATTCTGGCCATGAAAGCCTTCGACAACCCATATTATTTATTTATTTACTGTATTTGTATACCACCTTTTTCAGCCTGTCGGCGACTCAAGGCAGTTTACAAATCAGTAAACATAATATCATAATATAGGTTAAAATATTACAACAATATAAAACACATCAGAAGCAATTAAAAAAACATCATTAGCGTCTCCTTATAAAAATTGTCCAATTTCATCGTCGAGGCATTCGATTTCCTATATCAGTTACTCTGCATGTGTAAACGCATGCTCAACCATGTTTTCACTTGTTTTTATTCCGCCCTTTTCACCCTAAAAGGGCACTCAGGGCGGCCTTACAGCAGGCAGCGATTCAATGCCAATACATATAAAAATAAACAAATATAATTAAAACCATAGAATTAAATGTTAATTATTAAAACATAAGTTAAAACCACGCAATTGAGATTGTAGTCCAAGGCCTGTCCAATTTCAATTCCATTAGTTCGGGGTTTTTTTTTCTGTGATAGGAGCAACTTGAGAAACTGCAAGTTGCTTCTGGAGTGAGAGAATTGGCTGTCTGCAAGGACGTTGCCCATGGAACGCCAGGATGTTTTTTGATGTTTTACCATCCTTGTGGGAAGCTTCTGTCATGTCCCTGCATGGGGAGCTGGAGCTGACAGAGGGAGCTTATCCGCGCTCTCCCCGGATTCAAACCTGCGACCTGTCAGTCTTTAGTTCTGCCAGCACAAGGGTTTAACCCAGTCCGTTAACCATATTGCACTATTTATCGAGTGAATGTTTTGTCCCACAGCCACATCTTAAGCTTCTTCCTGAAAGACAGAAGGGAGAGAGCTGATTTGATTTCATTGGGGAGGGAGTTCCATAGACGAGCAGCCACCACTGAGAAGGCCCTGTCGTCCCCACTAATCGCGGTTGCAAAGGTGGTGGGATCAAGAGCAGGGCTTCCTCAGATGATCTTAACTTTTGAAGTGGATAATAGAGGGAGATATGTGAAGACAGGTAAGCTGGGCTAGAACAGTTTAGGGCTTTACAGGCTAAAGGCAGCACTTTGAATTGTGCTTGGTAGCAGACTGGCAGCCAGTGGAGCTGATGTAACAGGGGGTTGTGTGCTCCCTGTACGGCGCTCCAGTGAGCAATCAGGCTGCTTCCTGTTGGACTAATTGAAGCTTCCAAACAGTCTACAAAGGCAACTCCACATAGAGCGCGTTGCAGTATCTAGTCAGGATGTAAAAAGTGTGGACTACCGTGGCCAAGTCTGACTTCCCATACAGCAGGCATGGGCAAACTTCAGCCCTCCAGGTGTTTAGCACTTCAACTCCCACAATTCATAGCAGCCCGTATAGCTCATAAAACTTCCAGGGTCCCAAAGTATTGAGTCATGGCAGTGAAAGTGCTGTCCAACTGCATTAATTCTGCTGTGTGGATGCACTCTGTGTGACTCAATGGACACTGGGAGAACAGGGTTCAAAACCCCACTCGGCATGGGTGACCCTTGGCAAAAGCATACACTTTCAGCCACAGAAACCCTTAATTGCATAGCCATATGTCAGAAGTGGCTTGAAAGCACACAACAACAACAACAACAATAGGTCACAAATCCCTTATCTAAAATTCTTTGAACCATAAATGGTTTTGGATTTTGAAATACTTGCATTTATGTAAGGAGATGTTTCGAAAATGAGACCAAAGTCAGTACTCAAAATTCATCTACATTTCATATACACTTTATACACACCCTCTTTAACGTTCTTTTATAATGTATTTGTAATATTTTTGTAATAATTTTGTGCCTGAAACAAAGTTTGTGCATGGTGAATCATTAGAAAGCAAAGGCACCACTATTACAGCCACCAATCTGGACGACTTTGATTTGGGAACATTTCAAATTCCAGATAAGGGACACTTGTACTGATGGTCACTAAGGCTTTTCTTTAAAGCACCAAATGTTAAACATAGGATATTCTACCTGGGCCCACTGATTAGAGACAGCACATCTGTTGTGTGGCACTAGAGCGAAAAAGGGCATTGATGTTAGGTCATGCTAGGCATCCTTATCAACACAGGCAAGTGGCTGACTCTGCTGAAAGGAAGAGGAGGTGTTAAAAACCTGTCTGTGGAAAATGTAACTGATGTGTATAAACATAAATCCTGATAATGTTTTAGGATTGTACACCTAGAAGAAATATATAGGCTTATCCCTTTATTGGAGAGTCAAGATTCAGTTCAGTGTCTTCTGACACTGTTCATCAAAAGATGTACTATTTAATAATACTTATAAATATATGGTAGCCATACATCTGTTATGCTTGCCAATGTTCTGCTTTAAAAATTCAATATTCATATTGTATTTGTAGTTAGCCCTCCATATTTATGGGTTTCACTTTTGTTGATGTGATTGATATGTTCTCAGTAGAAATGTCTACGTCCTCCAGCGTGACTGTTGTCAACATCTGGCAAATTTAAGGCCAGTTATTTCTAGTTTAAATTTGTAGAAAATGTACCCATTGCTTGAGAACAGATTTATAACGAAGTCATAAATTAATAGAACTCAATGCATTAATCTATTCACATTTCTACACTGTAAGCCTAACAATCAGAAAGGTGCAGACATTATTTGTAGTTAAATATTCCATCAAAATCGATCAATTGTAAGATAGTTGGTTGAGATTTATAAAGTACTAGCTGTGCCCTGCCACGCGTTGCTGTGGCCTTTAGTAAGAGTTTTGAAGTCTCTGCCTGGCCTCTCTTCCTTCCTTCCCTCGCTCTCTTTCCCTCTCTCTCTCTCACACACTCCTTCCTTTCCCCTCTTTCTCTCTTTCCCCCTTTCTCTCTCTCACACTCCTTCCTTTCCCCTCTTTCTCTCTCTCTCTCCCTCTCTCTCTCTCTCTCACTCCTTCCTTTCCCCTCTTTCTCTCTCTTTCCCTCTTTCTCTCTCTCTCACTCCTTCCTTTCCCCTCTTTCTCTCTCTCTTTCCCTCTTTCTCTCTCACACTCCTTCCTTTCCCCTCTTTCTCTCTCTCTTTCCCTCTTTCTCTCTCTCACACTCCTTCCTTTCCCCTCTTTCTCTCTCTCTTTCCCTCTTTCTCTCTTTCCCTCTTTCTCTCTCTCTCACACTCCTTCCTTTCCCCTCTTTCTCTCTCTCTTTCCCTCTTTCTCTCTCTCTCACACTCCTTCCTTTCCCCTCTTTCCCTCTCTCTTTCTGTCTCTGGCATCCCTCCTTCCTCCCCCTTCTTTATGCTTGTGTGTAAACTTGAGTATTTTGGCCATAGTTGGCCATAGGGGTTCAGTGTGGCATGTTTGCCCTAATTCTGTCATTGGTGGGGTTCACGATGCTCTTTGAGTGTTGGTGAACTGTGAATTCCAGTGACTACAACTCCCAAATGTCAAGGTCTATTTTCCCCAAACTTCATCTGTGTTCATATTTGGGCGTATTGAATGCTTATGCTAAGTTTGGTCCGGATCCATCATTGTTTGAGTCCACAGTGCTGTCTGGATGTAGGTGAACTACAACTCCCAAACTCAAGGTCAATGCCCTCCAATCTTTTCCACTGCTTTCTGTTGGTCATGGGAGTTCTGTGTGCCATGTTTGGCTCATTTCCATCATTGGTGGAGTCCAGAATGCTCTTTGATTGTAGGTGAACTGTAAATCCCAGGAACTACATCTCGCAAATGACGAAATCATAATTTTTTGAGTGATGGTCACTCCTTCTGTTGTGAGACGTTGTGTTGTGTTGTGGAGCCTCCCCTTCCTCTCCCCCCCCCCCCGCCTTTCCCTTCCCTTCCCTTCCCAGCACTCGCCTCTTTTGCTGTTCTTCCGTCGTCCCTCCCTCTGGCCGGAGTCGTCCAAAAAGGCAAGAAGGAAGCGGGCGGCAGGGGCGTGGCTTAGGCAACAGAGGCTTTGTGCGGGGCCTAGCTTTGCACGAAGCCTCTCTCGCCTAGAGGGGAGGGGAGGAAGAAGGAGGGGGAGGAGGTGAGATTGGGGAAGAAGAAGGAGGAGGTAAGAAGGAGAAGGGAGGGGTGGTGAGTTAGCGGCGTGTGTGTTTGTGTGGAAGGCAGGGGGGTTTGTTACCGGCGTTTGGTTGTGTTGCGGAGAAGGGAGGGGGTGTGCGTTAGCGGCGTGTGTGTTTGTGTGTTGCAGGGAAGGGAGGGGTGGTGAGTTAGCAGCATGTGTGATTGTGTGGAAGGCAGGGGGGTTTGTTACCGGCGTTTGGTTGTGTTGCGGGGAAGGGATGGTGTGTGTGTTAGCGGCGTGTGTGTTTGTGTGTTGCAGGGAAGGCAGGGGGGTTTGTTACTGCCGTTTGGTTGTGTTGCGGGGAAGGGAGGGGGTGTGTGTTAGGGGCGTGTGTGTTTGTGTGTTGCAGGGAAGGGAGGGGTGGTGAGTTAGCGGCGTGTGTGTTTGTGTAGAAGGCAGGGGGGTTTGTTACCGGCGTTTGGTTGTGTTGCGGGGAAGGGAGGAGGTGTGCGTTAGCGGCGTGTGTGTTTGTGTGTTGCGGGGAAGGGAGGTGTGGTGAGTTAGCGGGGGGAGGGGTTGTTAACGGCGTTTGGTTGTGTTGCGGGGAAGGGAGGGGGCGTGTTTTACCAGAGCTGCGTTGGAGGAGGGAAGGAGTGTTTCAGGGCCGGAAGGGGTGGGAGGAAGTTGCGATGCGTGTGTGTATGTTTGTGGCGGCGACGTGTTCGTGCTGGGCGAGGGAGGGAGGGAAGTGCCGTTCGGCCGTTCGGCCATGTGTGCGCGCGCGCTGGGGACTTTGCGGCAGTGCGCATGCTCAGTTGTTTTGCCACTTTGTGAGTGTGTTGTTGTGTTGTTTGTAATTGTGAGTGGATTAGTTTGTACCGAGTGGGTTGTCCTAGGGCCATGGCAATTTTGGTGCAGTTTCGTTGGGGGGGTTTAGAGTTTACCTGTCCGGTTGAACCAACCTAACAGATTTATATATATAGATGTTTGTAAAAACTTTTAACTTCACACTACACAAACTATCGATCTTCAGTAATCTTCAGTTAGTGTATGGCTGTGCTTAGAATGTATTAGAATTAATTGTTAACAAGATGTCATTAATCATAAAATCCAATCAAATGATTCAGCAGTGTTTGCCTACCCCTTACCATTTTTAAAATCAATAAATAATTTGGTATTATAATCCTCATAGTAGCAAAAACGATTATGTGGGTGAAATCATATGTCAACACATAACTTGACATATAACTTACTTTCTTTGGTCATAGGTGATATATATGAGCTGTTGAGATGATAGAGTAAGAGTTGTCGTAGCATGTTTATCTTTTAATAGGGTCAATTTGGTAATGTTTAGATTGCTTTATAAAGTCAATGACTTCTCTTCAGATATGAACATTTTAGTGACCAGTTTCCAAATTTGTTAATTATATCTCCATCTGTAAAGTTATAAAAGCGGTGGTATACTTAGTCCTCTGTAGAGAGCTAATAAAGTTAAAAATAAAAAAAATAACAATTATCATTTGAACAGTCTTAAAGATACAAAATTTAAAAGACTCAGTTTTTTCCCACCACCAAAAGGCCAATAGAGTCTTTAGACTCCGTAGGAGACATTGTCATTTTGTTACATTAGGGGGGAGGGTCTCCTTTTTTATGGCCAAAAAAGGCATTTGTGGGACCCTATAAAGCCCACATATGAAGCAGAATAGCTGATAGTGTTCCCTGGGTTTGGTTACACTATTGGTCATTTGAAGGAAAAAATGGATCCTAGCTTTTAGATGTGTGAAAATGGAGGTGGGCTAGACGTCTATGTTTCCATAAGAGTCCATGCAAAATCAGAACCCCTGGAAATTGGCTAACCTGTGCCTTACTTGATTCATTTTGAATTTTGCCTGTTTTTATCCTTAATCTGAAAAGAAAGGTAGTTCTGAAAAAAGCAGTTGCTTAGTTGTAGAGTTAGACTTATACAAACATGATGATGTTACATGAAACATTGTAATGGTTTTCCGCACACTCCTAGACTGATATATGCTTTCAGACTGTCTGATGATATACTTGGAGTTGGAATATATCAGTTCCTTCCTATTGTTTTTTTCCCAAAGATCCAGGGAGTGTAAGGCAGAGGGCCCCTTTCTTGCATTAATTATACCTTTCTTATATAGGTAGGGCTTTGCATTTTTCAAAAGTTCCAGTGCTGGCACTCTGCAGTGGCAAGTAGGATTAACTTGGTCGTTATTTAAATATGAGTGTCATTTTAATACAGGAGCTTTTGACAATGCAAAATGTGTGATATAACAATTCAAAGACTAAACATATACAAAAAAAGTTTATATAGGAAAACTTCTTCAAGTCATAATCCAGTGGTGTATTTTAATGTCCCATGTCAGATGAATGGAAATCTTTCTTCCTATCTCCTTCTGCGGCCTTCTGTAATATTAGAAAACCTATTCCTAGCTCCCTTGAGTAACGTTCTTAAATGGAAGTTCAGGGTAAAGTGCTGTGTGTGGTACAAACCATAGTGTGTTCATCAATTTCTACCCATGTTTTATAGAAATAAACATATTTTGCTTTCCTTACTGCAAAGCTATGTGAATACTTGTAAGACTTGATAATGCATTTTAGAAGGAAATCTATGTGTTAGTAGTAAGCATTATATATAGGGTGCATCTACACTGTAAAATTAATTTTGACCCCATTTTGCCCCCATTAAATACCAACAGAGAAGGATACTCCATCACACTCTGAATCAGTATATTCCACTGTCAAACAGCTCTGTCAGGAGGTTTTCCCCAATGTTTAGGAAACTGTTTTAAATGATTTAAAGAAGTTTCATTGTATTTTTCCTATTTTAGACTTTGAAGAAGATGATCTCTATGGACAGTCTGTAGAGGATGATTTTTGCATTTCACCCTCAACAGGTTAGTGTATTCTGTTTGTTTCAGATATGATGCGCTATATCTGATAGATTTCTCCTTTGGTGCTATATAGATGTCTGTAAACTGGTATTTGTAGAAAATATTGAAGTGCACACTGGTATAGCAATGGTTAGGAGAAAAAGGGAGGCACATATGGTTTAATATCTTTTCGTAATGTGATTCAGTTCCTAATTCAGGCTTGAATTCTAACAGCTTCCTCCTCCTAAGGACCCAACAGTCTAAACTTTTTATATAGCTGTTGCCAGCTATCTGTACTCATTTTTTTAAAAAAAACAAAGTACTCAAAATAAAATACTCCAGTGTTGCGTTAATCATTTGCCCCTTCTGTATCTTCTAATTACATGCATATGGTCAAGAATAAAAGAGGCAGATATTTGAACCAAATTTTCAGGAATATCTGTTGTGAGTTGTTAGAATAATATCTGTTCAAAGTCTATTAGAATAAACTGTTGAAATAGTTACTGGAAATATTTCTTGAATATGACTTTTGTTTAAGTAACAAGAGGATTTAGAAAAGTTGTAGGATAACTGAATACTAATAAATATTCTAATGCTGGTTTGTGTCATAGCTGCTCAGTTTATATATTCAAGACGGGATAACAAAGCAGGATGTCCTGAACCATTAGAAGAAGAAGAATATGGCTATGAAGATACAGAACATAGCAACTGTGTCTCTCAGAAGTTAACTGAAATACAAAAAGGTAACTATAGAAACAGAATTTATTTAATATGCATGGATTGTGTATTTGAGGCACTACCTATAATTATGTATAAGTCTAGAAATTTTAGTCAAAATTGACCTCGAAAGCTTTGGTTTGCTATGGATCAGTGCGAGTACTGTAGCTTAATTTATTTAAAAAGAAACCACTCCCTTCTCAGAGGAGTGTGGCAAAAGGTGAGAGCTTAATCTGGCCTGGAGAACCCAAAAGAAGAACTGACCTCCTATATTCTCTCGATAACAATGCAACTTCTGGACTTTTTGAATTCCGAGATGTAGATGTGGCAATAGTCTGCTGGGACGTGCGACCAGAAAATATGCTATTTATGTTACATATTCACTGCAATAACTGTAAATGCTTAAAATGAACTGTTAAGTGATTCCTAATTATGTATAATTACTTAATGTGGAATATATAGAGGGTTTTTTTTAACTTTTGACAGGCTGGTCTTGATAATAACTAAGGGTAAATATTTAGCAAAGAATTCTCTAGATATGCAGAGAAGGAAAAACAAACATTGTCTCTGGATGTAAATGATGATAGTTTGCAGAAGGGAAATTCAAGCATCTCTCTTTGACTACTTAATTTGAACAGTGTCTTTTCTCTTGTATAGTCATAGCTTGGTTGTTTGTTTGTTTTAAGCTCAACTTGAGTCGTGCCTTGACCATATGAGAGAAGTGCTTGGAGAGTCTGTGCCAGAGAAAGTGATGGTGGAAGCAGTGCTGCATAATAAATTTGATGTACAGCAAGCTTTGGACTCTGTGCTTTCACAAGATAATAAGCCAAATCTGAAGACAAAAAATGAGGATCCTGTGCTTACAGGGAAGGCACCAAAAGGTATGTTTACATTTAATTTTCCAAGGTTTTACTGTGAATGTTTTCTTGTAGAGATAGGCTGTATAAGCAAAACAGCAGTGCATAAGAACAGCTTTTTTCTGTCCTTAAATTTGTTGAAAGAATAAATAGTTTTTCATACCATATTCTATTGCGTAATACTTGCACATTCCACTCTTTTTTTTTCCACAAAAAGGGGTGTGCAACTGTTACGTGAGGGGAAAAAACTTTTTTTTAATAAAGCGAAGTTGAAAACAACTTGAGATAACCACTCTTTCACTCATTCACTCACTCGCACGCCCATCCATCTGCTCACCTACCCCTTTTATGTAACGGGGTGCCTGAATGGGTATGTGAGTGAATGAGTGTGTGCATGTGTAAGTGGGTGTGTGGGCAAGTGGATGAGTGGAGTGACGAGTGGGTGAGTGTATGGGCAAGTGTGGATGGGTGAGTGAGTGGAAGGAAATGCTAGCCTGCTTACAGCGGGGAGGGAATCTAAATCATGGGTGCAAATAGTATGTGAGGAATTACAAACTACCAAAAAGAGGACCCTGAAAGTGGGCTGTGATTATTGGGTGATGATTACTATTATGTGATGAAATACTGTATCAGTAGATCTGTATATCAGCAACTTGTAAATAATCCATGAGTTGCAGTTAAACTGTCATCTTTCAGGTACAACTGCAGCTTTTTGTAAATACATTTGGTAGCAAAACTGCATGAGCTAGATAAATGTAATTAAGATAATAACTGCTTAAGTAATAAATTAGTCATTTCCACTATAACTGTATTGATGAGGGAGCATGTGCTGCAGAGTTGTGAGTAATTTAGCATAGTTATTAAACTGAGTTAGTGTCCATATGATTTACACCTCTCACAATAGTTTTAATAATGTTTGTTAATTAAATGCCTTGTCATGTTTTTTCTTCTTGATTTTGCTGTTGCCTTTCCCACCTTGACAAAATTGGAACTTTTTGCCGCGGCTTTCCATCTGTCTTGAAACTGTTGGCTTTTGTAAGGTAAGGCTTATTTTGTTCAGAAATATTTTCTGGTGTTAACTTAACTAACATGGTGGAACACACCTCAAATTCTTCTCCCCCCTGCTTTAGTCTTGGTGGTCCTATAGCCAGGTTTGAATCACCTCATATCCCTCCAGATCCAAGTGACAAAATTCTCTTCAGGCCCAAACATGTCAATGCACCTTGGATCAAAAAGAAACCCTCAATGTCTTCTTGCAAGTCCTTGGGGCAGCTTTATCTTCCATTCAGTGCCAATAACATGACACTTGATGAATCATTCAGAAAAGAAGCATCACTCCCAGTAGCTGGCAGCAAAGTGGATTGGCAGTCTTGTAATGAATGTAGTTCATGCTTTAGTTCAGGGGCCGAAATGCTGAAAGAATATCCACCAGAAAAGAGCTCATGTAATCATTTGAAATGTGAAGGACTTCAGGACTTGAAGTCCTTGTTGAAACTTAACAAAACTGGTGACTCGCTGGATGATCAAGACCTTACATTGATTGATTTTCAGAAAAAATCTGGTAATGATGGCAAAATCTGTTCGGATAATCCTCCTGGTTTAATAAGTGCTCTGAGTAATATGATGCTAGATAATAATATAAATCATAAGATCAGTGAAGAGACTGATTGTTCTGGAAACATCCTTTCTTTTCAGCAAAACAAAAGCTCTTTTCAGGGGCACAAGATCAGCTCTGTAGAGTCTGATAGCTTGAAATTTTCATTATCTGAAAGCCCATCACTGGCTGATCTCTTGCAGGAGCACCAAGACCGTAATTCCAACAAAACCTTTTCTTTGTCTGATCTTTGTAACCCATCATCAGGAGGCTTCACAAATATGGAATTAGGATATTCACCATTGTCTCAACTATCTAATCAACCTCAAACTTCATCTGGATTGACAGAATTGTCAGGATCTTTATCTTCCTTGGCATTTTCTAGGCCTTCTCCTGTGAAGGAGCTTGAGAGCCTGTCTCTTTCAGATTTAATTGCAAAGTCCATTGAAGTGGTTAAGCCCGAAACAAGCAACTCTTCTGAGCTGTACAGATCTAAAATAGCGCAACCTGCAGTTGTGAATTCAGATATTGATCTAAGTGTTCTTATTAGAAAGTTAGCATTAACTTCAGAGCCTGCAGTGGTAAAATCAGGCTCTCTGCTTCCAGAAACAGAAACTTTATGTTCAACACGTGGACATCAAATTTCTGGTGTTAAAGGAGTAAAAAAAAGCAAGAAAAAATTGCGATCACATATCTTAGAAGGTCCTGTTCCCCAGACAAAGGCCCTCTCTGCAAGACCTTCAGCCTTTGCTATAACATTATGTCTTCGTTATCCCTCAAAGAGATGTAAACGCCAGACTATTAATCTCCACAAGGCTTTCTTATACAGCATACAAATGCAAGAAGTGAAAATTAACGATGTTGGGCCCTTATTAGCAATAACTCCTTTTGACTTCAAATCACCATCTCCTGATGACATTGTGAAATCAGGCCAAAAGAAGGCCTTCACTAGATAACAGTGCAATGTGCTAGTAACCAATTTATATTATTTTTAACATTCAAAATATTTTATACAATCTAACTTCAGATTGCAGTGTGGGATAGATTTCCTAAAAGCAAAAACAATTATCAGTTTATATTAGTTAACAAATGCAGTAAACTTTTAAAGAGGTGCACTGAATTTGAGTCTTTTTATTCTTTTATTCCTTATTTTGTAGTTTTATAATACTGTTTGAATACTGGATCTTTTCCAAATAACATTGAGAATATTTTTTCAAAAAGTATGTGCTGATTCTGCTGTAAAGAACAGTGTTAATATTCAGGTTTTAAAAATGACACTGAGGAACAAATTATTGAATGTATATTACTGTGAATTAATTGTCTATAATGTAATGTTTATATGTTACTATTTTATTTGTGGACTACTGTTGTTAACATAGCTGCCTTCTAATGTGAGCAAGCTCCATTTTATGTTTCCTTTTAGCTTTTTTTTTTTTTTTTTTTTTTTTTACGAAAAATAGCCCATCCTTGGTAAAAAGAATTTAAAGTTGAACATGGTTCTGAGCCATTTGTAAACTTAGGAGGGACCACTAATATATATTCAGAAGCACAGTCTTATTGACAGCTTTGAAAACATGGTTTTCCAGACGTATTGTGTCTTTACATACGTTGAGTTGTATCCAGTGCTATACAAGTGGAAGGCATGCTTATGTAATAGTGTCCCCTTCCTGGTTTCTCTGTAGACACCCCTCCAGGGGAACCTACCAGAAATCATAGGTATTGTCTCATGGGGCATGCCCCAAAATCATGTAATTGAAGCTATATATTGTACATCCACATTAGGAAATGTTACAAGGCACATACAGTATTTTAAAAGTACTTACCTATATCATATGTGAATCAGTCTTAAAATTTTTTTCCAAGTAATATAAATACAGTTTCAGTTAGCTAAATAGAATCTTAGTTCTCCATACAGCAATAGTTAAATTTAATTGGGAAAAAGAATGCCTGATTTGCAGCTCCCTCTAGTTTGTTGTGTTTAGAAAGTTCTGTCTCACCCAACCTTTCTTTTTGCTCACTAAGCTACTTTCCATCTTCATTTGCAGTGTGAGGGGAAAACTGTATTCTCAGAGCCTATTTTCCCATTCTGTCCACTAAATTATCAGCTTTGGTGTATTGTCAAACAGAGAAAAAAAAGTTGGATACATGTATAAACAAAAGTTTTTTCATATCTTATTAAGTAAAGATGTAATCCTATAAAACTCACTATAAGCCTATCTACACGGCCCACACACTGGAGCTAATTCAGAATGGGCTACTTTGGATCAGCTCCAGGGAAGTTTGCACAGTTAGCCTCTCAGCTGAACCTGGTTTCGCACCGCTAGATGGATATCCTTACCGCCTTACTTGCCAATGTGTCCTCAGTGTAGCGGTTACCATTGGGTATGAAATTGCTGGCGGTCATTGTTTCAGGATATTCCCCGACTTGGGGTGATGTAGGACAAGGATGTGTTAAGCAGCCTTCCTGGGCCTTAAGACACACCTGCCTCGTCTGTTATGTGGATGCCACTAAGTCCATTCACCCCCACCTCACCTGGTTTGGCCTGTGTGATGGACCCTTGATTATAGAAAAAAAGTCTCCTTTTGACTTTTTGTGTCTTAAAGTATTGATGTGTTCTTATATTTTTTTTATAGTTTCCAGTTTCTGATAACTTTCCATACATTCCTTACAAAGAATTCTGTGACCATTTGTGAACTGTTACATTATTTTTTCCCCCCTTTTAATATTGTCAGTGGGTAGCATGCAGCTTTCCTCATCTACCAGCAGAACAGGTACAAGTGGTAGAATGGATTTTTCCTGCAGCCTTTCTCATACCCCTGTGGAATACTCCAAGGCAAATTTGGAAATTTTTTAGGGGAATACATGCAGAACAGGTGCCATTGTAGGTGCAGAAAACCATGTGAGATGCTGGACAATCCAATTTTCATTTGATAAAATGCATTGCTGTGTTTTCAGTAAATATACTGGCTCGCTTAACTTTATACTAATTAAACAGGCAGCTATAGTTAATATGTGTGCACTGTATATATGGTCAGGAGATGTTTTTATACAGTTTTTTTTAAGCAGAAGAAAAATAAGCCATGCCAAAATATTAAATTATCGAGCTGTTTAAGTCTTTGTTGTTGTAGCAGCAGTAAAAACATTCCATTACATTTGGGAGCCAATTACTGTAATTGTGATTTTTCACTGATTGTCACAATTTAGGGAGCCTGTTGAATATCACTCTTTTTAAATAATTACTATATTTTTCATGATTATAACAAATCTGATTTACTATTTCCTCCTGTTCAGTTGATTATTTTCCCCATTACTTTCGTAACTTCCTTATAATCATCACAGTGTGGCAGATTCTAGTTTTTTTTACCCTTGCAAGGTTGAAATCCCAAAAGAACAACTGAATAAATTAAAAGTTGAGGGAAAATCTTGTTCTTAAATAGGTTGTATAATGCAATAATTTGCGACAGGTAGCTTTCCAGTGATTAAATGAGTAATGGACAACACGAGGTCTGTCAATAAGATGCTGAAATGGTCATAAAGTAAATGTAAATGCACTGTAAATAAAATAGTGATACGATGCTGTAATTTTAATAAATAATGTATGTATGTATATATAGATGTGTATATGTGTGTATATATATATTTCGATATCCTTTGACCAAAGTAGAAAATATATTTTCTTAAGTTTGTGTCTATTTGTGCTTCTTGTATTATTATTTTCAGCTTCCAAAATGTTTCTATTTGATGTTAAATGTTCTTCAGATAGTAAAGATGCAATCCATCCTCCAAGCACTGCTGCTTACCTAAGAGGGGGTTGACCTAGAGCAGAGGTGGGAAAAACCTATGGCTTTCGAGATGTCCTTAGACTGTAAACCCCTCTAGTCAGGATGAACAGTAATGAGAGATGATGGGAATTACGGCCATTCAAAATCTGGAAGGAAACAAATTTCCAGCATTTGATCAAGAGCTTAATGAATTCTTATTCTTCTTCCTGGTTGATTCAGTACAGATTCATTACAGCACACTGACTATTTAGCTGTGGAAACTTGTTCAATCCCTGCCTTATAGTGATTCACTTGTCCCCCTTTTCTCCAGTTGCTATACCTGCAAATAGTTTTCAGTTCAGAAAAATATTGACTTGCAGGTCATAGCACTGTAGAAGGAAGGAATAGATGGGAATTTTGTATTGATGCTGTGCACTGGTTTTTAAATTTATTATAGACATGGGAAGCATACTGCAATTTGTGCACACTGGAGTTGGGAAGGTTGAGTTGCATCCTTGCAGGAATGGATTGTGACTTTGCATTTTCTTGATATCTGACTGATCTGAAGCCAGATGCTCTTTGCATGTGTTTGTATGATACAATATATTTTTAATAGAGTATACTTATTTTTTTTCTCAGCCATGTTTGGGTGTCACATGTGCTAGTGAAAATACTCAAAAGTATTGTCAAGTAAATATATTAAGTTATTTTGTGTACTGAGAATTAAATATTTTAAAATAAATCTGGCTTGTATTAATATTTTTTCATATATATTCAGAATAAAATAGAGGAGTGGTACATGCAGTCTTTTTTGTGTCTTCATCTGGAAATACAGTAGGTTGCATGATGAGACTTGTATTGGCATATTAGTGATTCCAAAAAGAGAAGGGTATAACTTATTTTTTTAAAAATGTCAAAAATAATTGTAATTTTTCCTAAACTTTTATGAGCTCTATAGGTAGATATGCCATTTTGTAATTTCAGACTTAGTCATTCAAATTCATTCTGTGAGAAGATATACTGTATATACACAAGTGTACGTAAAAAAAGTAGTCAGAAAATTGACCCCCCAAAAGCTGGGTCATCTCATTCAAACATCAATTTAAGTACTGCACTTTAACTCTTATCAAAATAGGAACAATCGTTGTCAGAGTGAGTGGCAAAAGGCAAGAACTCTCTATCCTGGGCAACCTAAAAGTAGCCCTGGCCCCTGCTACTCTCTCCACTGCTGCAATACTTTTGGTCGTTTTGAATGCCTGGAAATGGAGGCAGTGACTCTTTAGTGCTTCTACTAAAAGGATTGGCAGGAGAGTAGAAGAGATTGATGCTTTTCCTAGTATGGATTAAGCTCACACCTTGTGTTACTACTGAGAAAAGTGGATCCCCCTCCCCTCGCTCTTTATACATGTTAAGATATAGTATTTTATCAAACAAAGGGAACCTTTCCCCTCTCCAAGTAGAATGGCAAAAATACCTTCTTGAATTCCTGGGCAGGAAAATAGCAATAGCCATGGATGAAAGGTATTCAGAGGAAGCACTGGCGCTTTTGCCTCCTAGCCTGAATGATTTCCTGGTTTACCTCTCTGGCACATTGCACAGCCACTGTTTAGTATCATTCTCTCCTCATCCCCCCAGCCTTTAGGAGGAGCACAAACTGTTGTGCTTGCTGGAATTGTTTTTAGTTATCTGGCATCATGTTCCGTCATCTTTTCCATCCTTTGTTATATGGCCCTCTGTTTTACCCTTGGTTTATCAATGGAACATACAAAATATGTCTTTTTGGTCTTGAAACCTGTCTTCTGCTTAAACACAAGTATATGTGGTAACTCTAGATAAGATTTTCTATCCCAGTTGCAAGTAGATAAATTTGACAAAGAAGTAAAATTAAATGTATTGGATTCCAATAACTCAAATCAAGAATAATGGCTTGCATCTTTTAAAAAACCATTGTGTATTTTAATAATTATATTTCAGAGTTTATTCTGTAGACTGCTGGAACTGTATAAAACTATGTATTGGAGAAGCAAACTTTTAAATCCACCCATGCTATCACATTTTAAATAGAAAAAATGTTTAGAACTACTAAGCACTAATTCAGTCTTTACAAATATGCTCAGGTTTATGCAGCTTTCTGTCACTGACCTACTCTGATGATTTATTGGGCCAAATTTAGTTTCAGAGCTGAAAACAGCATTGTGTTTGAATGAATTGAGTGTTGCAGTGATAGTTGCAATTACACTTCCTCCGCTTCCTTTTCCCTCACTTTCCCTTCCCACTACAGCCCTCTATACCTCTTAAAAACAATTCCAGCGGCTTAGCTGGCTCTCATGAGCCAATATTGGGTGATACATGAGATGTTTTCAGTATCTATGTGTGTAGAGGGGTGCCATTCCACCAAAGAATGTCCATACATCTTTTCCATTGATGAACTTCGAACCTTTATATACACTTCTAAAATGTTGTATTACACTACTAAATCTGTCGCAAGATCTTTAACGGAAATGTGCTTTAAAACATAAAGTTCCATATCACATTAAATTGCCTTCTTATCACAGTGCTCTTCATGTCAAAAGCAAATTAAGTATGTTAAATCTGGGAAATATGCTATTGTTGGATCACTATAATGTGGTCAGTTTGTGTGTTCATTTTTGATGCAACAAGGTGAACGTTTAAGTTAAAATAGAGAATATGGGTTTAATATCATAAACTCAGAGAGGGGAAAATATTGATCTGGAGAATTGGGAGCATCTATGGAGAAGAGGATTTAAATTCTCAATAGCTTGTGCAATCAGATAAAATATGTATAAGTATGTGTTTTATAGATATTATATAACACCAGAGAACATTTGGTGGATCTGTAGGATGGCACAAGATTTTTGGAGAAAGGTAATTAAGGAAACAAACAAAATGATTAGTAACAAAGTTAAGAAATATCCAGAAATGTGCCTTTTAGAAATATTTAGGGAGAGAACTAGTAAAGAGAATGAGGGAATTTCTCAGTATAGCTTTGTTACAGCCAAACTGACAATAACAAAATTGTGGAAAGGTCAAAAAGAACTATCAAAAAAGGACTGGGGAGAAGTTATTAGACTATTCTCAAATGGCCAAGTTATCTAATGGTATCTGGCGAGGAAATAATGAAGAGTTTGTTAAAAAAAAATAGAGGCTGGTATTTGAATACTTGGACGGAAGACAAATGCTAACTTTAAAGTAGCCTCAATGGGTATTTATTTACTAAAGTAGTCATAAGGGTAGATTTTATTAGATATGGGACTCACAGTGAGTAGTGTCAGAGGTCATGGGTGGGGTGGGGGGGTAGGCGGGGAAAGATTTGATAAAATATTGCAGTGTACCTGTTTTTGGGGGGGATGACATACCTATATTAGATGTACTTTATTAGATGTTTTTCCTTTTTATATTTTGTATGCCATTATTTTCACTCAATAAAAACTTTTAAAATAAATAAATAAATAAAAACCCAGAGAGGAAATGGTGAAAGTATTCATGAGTTTCTCCACTTGTGTGTAGATACTGAAGAGACGTTTGCCTTCTATAGGTCACCACTTTCTTCTTAGGCCTGTTGACATTCTTTGCTTTCATTGTCATATGCTTAGCATTATAAGTATGTTAGCCTTTTCATCTGTGTTTATTTGGGTGCTTTGGGTGAATCACATGGCATTTGGAGCATTAATTTCAGTCATTTTTATTTATTGGAATATTTGATTGCCATAAAGTAACCTTGCTGAATGTTAAAGTACTGCAATAAATCTTCAGAATAACTTTAAAGCAGTAAACATTAAAATTTGCCTTGTAAACCATTGTGTCCTAAAAGACCTACTACTAGCCCTCCTCATATGGATAATAGAGTCACTTTCTGAGTCCATTAACAGAATGATACCTGTGAGGAATAAACCTTTGCACATATATCGTCTTCTGCTTAGGACTGCTTGCTCAACGGCTTTTTAGGCTTCCTGCTTATCACTTTGTATACTAATGGATAAATTGACTTCGTGTATAAGTCAAAAGGCATTCTGTGAAGAGGGGAATGCGCCACTGCCACCTCAGGGGCCTGCCACAATCACCATTTCTTCACAGGCTAGAAGCAGCACCATGGTGGTTGTGGTGAGGTCCTTCTTTGAGGCTCTTCAGGAACTTCCTAGGCTTTTATGTTTCACCGCGGTTGTTTTTTCTTTGCAAAGGGATAAGTTGACCTAAGTGTGTTGGGTTGATTTTTTTTACTATATTTGAGTATATAGGGTAGTACATGCCACTGTACAGATATAATAAACATACAAAAGTGTTATTTTTCCTCCTTTGTCCAAATGTATATGTATGTAGGCCATACCTAACCTACTCCGTGAACTTGAGAGCTATGTATGGGGGCAGTAGACTCGCCACATGTTGGTGACCTTCTATGAATACTGTTACAGCAATGCTTTGAAATGCTGTGTTGGCATAGTGCCTGTAGTTTTCCATCTCTTGTAGCTCATATATCTCTGTTCTGTTCATGCTAATTTACATTATGAATGTTGGCTGAATGTGGACAGCAGCAATACAGAATGTGGCCCCGGGGGTAAAATTCTGTTTCCTGGGAATTGTCATTTCTTTTTCTCTTGTTTCTAGCACCCAAATACGCTTGAAAGTGTGTTTATTAATTTATTTATTTACAGTATTTGTATATCGCCCTTCTCAACCCCAAAGAGCGGTTCAGAGTGTTGAAATACTATGTTGTTTACACAGTGTTGTTTACAATAATTGATGTAATCTTAGAAGATAGAAATGGAAGTAAAATAGATTTCCAATATAAGTAGCAATTCTGTTCTCTGTGTAGTTCTTCCTTCATGAACAAAACTAAAATTTTAAATAATAAAAATTGCAGAACTGCTTATGAAAAAGTAAGAACAATAATGAAAATCTCAGTGTGAATAATTGGAAAAGGACAGATTATTTGATAGTTGTGGATTATTATTTGGTATTAAGTACACTCCGCTCTCATTAGTGTGCTCATTATGTGTTGTATGTTTCAAAGATGTGTTGTTTTAAGTATGCATCCTCTAACAGTACATTACAGAAGGAATATCAATAAAAATGGTCCTTATTTTAACAGGCTATAAGTTGTAACTGTGGTTAAGAGAATGTCTGTAGTGTGTGGCAGAGCAATAATATGATATGGTGAGCAATATCTCTGTGTAAGGGTATCTCTTGAGGAAAATTTGGTAAGAGTCACAGAATCTGCTTTGATAAAGCTTTGTGTGGGCTTCGGAAAGGAAGTGGCTTATGTCAGAAGCAATGAGAAAATTTTAAATGTTTTGAGATTCATTTTATGTACACCTACACTGGAAAAAATGACACTCCCAAGACCTATTCCCTAAGATGTGTTGTTTTAACAGTCTTAAAACTAGAACAGGATATTTTGAAAGACTGCCACTTTTTTAAAAAAAAGAAAAGAAAGGTAGGGCACTTTTCTTTGATATGCATAGATACAGAAAAACAATAGTTAGCTGTTGTGAGTGGCTGAGTAATGCAGTGATGCTTTATGGTTTCTTCCTGCAATTTCATTGGTTTTGTTTAAATCAATTCAAAGCTCTCTCTTTATATATATGCCATTTGAAATATTCAAAGCAACATTAATTTGAACTGTGTAATAGGCATTCCTTTGTAATGTTGTACCCCACAATGTATATAAATCACAATATTCTGAAGTTGCAAACAGAATATCCTCTATATTTTAATATAGGATTTTTCGCGATAATGCATGTAGAAATTAAAGTGGTTACTACAGGCAATGAAACTTATATATCTATGCTTTTTCAACATGCCAGAGTAGCTAGTAAGGCAGGTTAATTTGCTTTTCTTCTTTCCTTTTTGGATTGCTCTTCACACTATACCCAGATCTGTTTGCAGATAAAAAGTTTTGTATCCAAATCCATACACAGTTAAACAGGGGCCTCTGACTTCCACTGATTTATGTAGCAATTGCTTCTGAATAAGTGAATATAAAATTTAGCCGCAATTCAGCATGTTCAGTGTTTTAAAGCAGCAGAGTTATATTTAATAGTAGTCTTGGAAAAGGGGCAATCTTCTGCTTAACCAAGTAAACTTTTATTTATTTATTATCCATGACTCCGTGAAAACTCCGTTAAGGTAAAGGTTTTCCTCTGGCATTAATTCCAGTCGTGTCCGACTCTGGGGTTGGTGCTCATCTCAATTTCTGTAAAGGTTTTCCTCTGACGTTAAGTCCAGTCGTGTCCGACTCTGGGGTTGGTGCTCATCTCAATTTCTAAGCCGAAGAGCCGGCGTTGTCTGTAGACACCTCCAAGGTCATGTGGCTGGCATGACTACATAAAGCGTCGTTACCTTCCCGCTGGATTGGTACCTATTGATCTACTCACATTTTGCTTGTTTTTGAACTGGTGGGTTGGCAGAAGCTGGGGCTAACAGTGGAAGCTCATGCCGCTCTCCGGATTCGAGCCTATGACCGTTTGGTTAGCAAGTTCAGCAGCTCAGTGGTTTAGCCCACTGTGCCACTGGGGGCTCCTGAAGCTCTGTTACATAACTCAAATATTCATAGTGCTGTACTGATAATTGCTAGTACCATTTTATTGGTATTTCTATTTGGTCAGTTATCTTTCTAGTTCTTTGTATGGACAATTTGTTAAGCTGCCGTAATTTTGGAGTTTTCTTGGTGTGCATTAAATTGATAATATTTAATATCACAGGAGCTATTGAGTGCCAGTAGGCATTGTGTTTAATCAACCTTAGTTTTTTTTTTCCAAATGAGATTCAAAACAGGTTTAGCAGTTTCACACTTTCATTTCAAATATCTCTTTCTGTAAATGTGTTACTGCTAACACATTTAGATAGGAAAGAATGTGAAAGCATCTATTCAGTATTTGTAGTGTTCTTTTATCTTGGCACTGCTCCTATTGACATTTTTGCATAGCAATCAAGTTTTGATAGCATACCTACAATAGCCAATAAGCAAACTGTGATTGGCATATTAGCTCTGAAATGTAGTAGAAAAGTAAAATTACACGGCATTTCTGTGGCAGTGGAGATCTTGTATCAGAGCTGCTTCCAATTTCTAGGCCACACAAACTCACTGCCACCCAGACAAGTTGGTGCCAGCTCTTTTCCTTCCTGTAAGAACATGGTTTCAGTTGTAGGTCAGTGGCTTCTTTCAGTCACATTTCAACTGGTAGATTAAGAACCATAAATACTACCCTGATCTGGATTGTGCTAGTGATTTTTTTGGTTATGAATCCATTTTAAAATTTGGTGCTAGGGAAGATAAAAACATGACCAGGTGCAACAGAGAGCAGAGTAACATTAGTTGTTTAGAACACTATTATTTAATGCAGTGACAAATTGTGCCTGGCTTCTATATGGCTGGAAATTTAAAACAATTTTAACAATCCCTGTTCACTCCTAAGTCATTGCAAGTATAACATGCCTGGGACCTCAAAAATAGTTTGCATTTTTTTAATTTTAATAGCTGCAGGTCATCTACTGTCTATTTTTGCACACCTGAAAATGGGTGAGTATTCATATGTTGAACAGATTTCTATGAAACCTTTAACTTAATTTGCATATGCAAATGAAAATATGTTTTTAATTTCTCATGAGGTTTGTGTCTTTTAGCACTTTCAAATGTATTAGCTTCATAAAAAGTAGACTTTACTGACTAAACTTAAAAGTTGCCATCAGGTACATAAAACTTGAGACATGGAAGTTGGCTGGAGTGATTAATCAAGAATTTTATATGTTTTTAATTTATTTTTATTGTTCTATGTGTTTTTGTTTGCTCACATGTTTTAATTGTTTATAGTTTATGGGATCTGTTTTTATTGTTATGTTTATATACGGCATTGCATTTTGCCGGAGTTGTAAGCTGCCTTGAGCCCCCCCCCCCCCCCCAGGGTGAGAAAGGCAGGGTATAAATGAAGTAATAAATAAATAGTCCAATATTATTATCCAATAACAGGAACTTTACTACTAAAAAGAAAAATGTGTACTCATTTGAAACATTGTAGTTCACCTGCACATTGAATTTCTATAAAGTACAACCCCCGAACCACAATTTCATTTTTCCATATCTGACAAATTATGTATTTGCTAGGCATTTTCTAGGTCTTCTAGCTTGACTCTATGGTAGGCCTGCACAACCTGCCACCCTCCGTGTGTTTTGGACTTCAACTTCCAGAATTCTTAATCATTGGACAAGCTGGCTAGGGCTCCTGGGAGTTGGAGTCCCAAACACCTAGAATCGGAAGCGATCACAAGGGCCATTCAGTTCACCCCCCTGCCATGCAGTAAAAGCACAATCAAAGTACCCCTGGCAGATGGCTATCCAGCCTATGTTTAAAAGCCTTCAAAGGAGGAGCTTCCACCACACTCTGAGGTAACGAGATCCACTGTTGAATAGTTCTTTACTGTCAAGAAATTCTTTCTAATATTCAGGTGGAATCTCCTTTCCTATAATTTGAACCCATTGCTCTGAGGCCTAGTCTCCAGAGCAGCAAAAAACAAAAAACAAGCCTTATGACATCCTTTCAAATATTTAAATATGGCGATCATGTCTCCTCTCAGCCTTCTCTTCTGCAAGCTAAACATGCCCAACTTTATAAGCTGCTCTTCATAGGGCATGGTCTCCAGATCTTTGATCATTTTAGTCTCCCTCCTCTGGACACATTCCAGCTTGTCAAATCTCCCTTGAATTGTGGTGCCCAGAATTGGATACAATATTCCAGGTGTTGTCTGGCCAAAGCGGAAGAGAGAGGCACCTTTATTTCCCTTGATCTAGAGTCTCTAGATGCTATGCTCCTTTTGATGCAGCCCAAAATCCCATTGACCTTTTCTGCTGCTGCATCATCTTGAGGGCCACAGGTTGTGCAGGCCTGCTCTATGGTATTCTTGGGCCAAATATCCTTCATTTCTTCAGGGTTCACTATTATCCACTGGTTTTGCATATCCACACAAAATCTGGGGATATTCAAGCTGTACTGTATATGAACACCTTTACATATAAGAATTCCAGATTACAAATTTTATTGTGCAGCGTTTTGTGCATTTGGTTTGTTCTCTAGTTGTACTGTATAATGATAAATAGGTGGTTATGCGAGTATAATTCTCCTTTTAATGTTTTGAACTGAGATAGATCTCTGCAAACCATTTCTTTGGAATAATGTTGGATCATGCACATGGCTCATTGCATGGAGGCAATCAAGAAGACAGGTTCATAGTTAAATTACACATACCATATGTATATTTGACAAGAGGATAAGAAGACTATACATCCCCTTTGGAGCCCCCAGTGGCACGATGGGTTAAACCCTTGTGCTGGCAGAACTGAATACCGTCAGCTCCAGCTCCCCATGCGAGGACATGAGAGAAGCCTCCCACAAGGATGGTAAAACATCAAAACATCCAGGAGTCCCCTGGCAGTGTCCTTACAGACTCCCAATTCTCTCACACCAGAAGCGACTTGCAATTTCTCAAGTCAGTCTTGACACATGCACCAAAAAAAAAAAATCAGTGAGGGGCATATTGCACTGGCTGCTTTCTACACCACTGTTTCAAGGGCTCCTCATATTTCCCAACAGAAAAGGCAAAGAGTGCTGGAACTTTCCAGGTACTTCAAAGAAACAGCTTTTGGGGGAGTGAACTCTTACACCCAACTTTTAGCATAGTAAACTGGATGCTAGGTAAGTCTGGTTGCATTGTGGCAAATAAAAAGTTGGGTTTTGTTACATATTTTGTTCCAAGAGCTTTTGTTCTAGATCAGTTGATGAATGAAATAAACTCAGAGTTCTGAGTCACGTCTGACTGAATAGTGAATGGCTGATATCACAACAATTATTTCTCCACATAAATGGCTGTAAGGAGCAGTGCATCCTTGAAGATGGATGAATCTAAAATGTAGATTGATTACACAGCCCAACCAAAAAAAATCTCGGTATTTTGGTTTTTAGACCTGTTCCTGGGGTTATTTGGGGTGCTGATTCAGAAAAGTGCATTGGATAGACCACGTCAGTTCTAGTTTCTTAGATATGGTTTTCATGATCTTCTATGGGCGAGCAGATGAAGAGGTATATGGCATATGTTCTGTATCTCAAAAATTAGAGTTGATAAAGGAAAACCGGTACCATTTTTGCAATCAGCAGGTCAGATATACCCAGAAACAGGACTAACATTTGAGTCACCCAAATATGTTGGCCAGTGTTATACAGATACCTGCATTGTACTCACAGTTTAGACATTTTCTATTCCTATCAGTTAAAAATATTTTGTTTTAAGGAATGATGTAAGGTTTTCTACCAGAATTTTTAAAAGGCTACACCTAAGTTTTCAGCTATTTAGATGGTTAATTCCTTTTTTGTAAGTATATGTCTGAGGTGTACAATAGTTGATTTAGGGCAGGCATATATTTCTTGTTAGACTGTCACTTCCATCATCCTAGCTAATGGTTAGGCATGGTGGAAGTTTCAGTCTGATAAAAATGTAGGGTCACAATATTATGTGTTTAATTTAGTGTGGCAGGTCCACAAGTGCTACAAGAAGTTACTATTTAGTTGTGGATTTAGTTCACTAAGAATTTACCACTTAAGAAAAGCATGCTCTGCTATGCAAACTTCCAGTTTTTCTGCCTGATACTATTTCATTTCTGGAAACTCGACTAAGTTGCAGTAAAAGTACCTGTTCGTTACATATTGTACTTTCAGTTTTACATACTCATAATGAACCAGAGCCCAACAGAAATTCTATTAATTGTGTTGAACGTTACCTTGGACTACATAAACTTTCATCTTGGATTACTGGTTGGTGGAGAAATGTTGGGGTACCCCGTATTTAGTGCTGACGTTGCTTTTACATGTCTATTTATGGTCAGAAAGCCCTGCATGTCTCTGTAGAACATTTTCCCTGCTTGTTAGTGAAACACATGTCAGAGTCATTTAGTTAAATACGTTGAATAAGAACACACCACAGACGCAGTTGTGGTTATTGCAGAATGTGAGAATCAAATGAACAGACTTTCTATGGAAGCATACTGAATAAAAGTATACATTGTGGAAAGGATTTTTTTCAAAATGTTTGATGGTAACAATTGAACCAACGAGTTATGTTTTGTTAAGACATATGGGAATGTGGTCAGCCATTGACCATGCTGGTTGAGGATTATGGAATTTGTAGGCCCATCATATTTCTTCAGACATATTTTATGGTATTTTGGTTCCCATTATTTTGGGTGTATTGCCTGAGATCATCTGTACCATCTGGGCTCGTTTAACTACATTCCTTCTTTTCTTTGAATGACCTTGCTATGCAAGGGAAAACTTGGCTTATTTATTTATTTAATTCCCACCTTTCTCCATAGGGACCCAACACGGATCACAACACAAATCCTTGGAGTGAGTTTTGAATTTCACTTTATAGATTCAGCTTTTATTTTGGTGTTTCACATTTCACACAGAGTTTTATGAGCAAACTAAATAAAATCCCATGACCCAGACTATAGAATTGCTCTGGAGGACCTACAAATGTCTTAGGGCATTTCTGCAGGCCTTTGTAAGCCATACAGTGAAATTCTGTGGTCATGTTCTTTCAGAAGTTGACCATAGAATCATTCTAAAAGAACCTATAGATGCCTGGAGAAGTATTCTCTCAGATTAAAAAAGTAGTGCTTGTGCTTTTGATTTAAATTTTCAGATTACTCACTGTCAAAGGGACCCTGTGCCCCTAAAGCCCACAAATGTGGAGGGACAACTGTACTTTCCACTTTACCTGAGGATGTTCCACAGAACCAGACCTAAGCTGCCCTCTCCTCTTCAAATAACCTTAGGAAATGTTAGAACGATTTTCTTGGGATAATTGTTAATAGTGCGACTATCTGTATTATATTCAGTTTTAGATTTTTTAAAAAATATATTGTAATTTCATATAAAATATTGTTTCCCATATGAGATATCTTAATCAAGCACTTTGCATGATAATCATATTGTGTGACCCAGATGTTTCTTGGTTGTTGTGGTTATTGCAGTAATGAAAATTGCTACCAACCTGAAACTGTAATGGCCTTCTATTTTATAATATATTTGTATATGTGGGGAACCTGTTTGGGGGCACGGAACGGCTCATTTTGATAAGAAACTACTGTATGAGAACAGTCTTTTAAGCTTTATAAATAAGTGGTAATAGCTGAAAGCAGCAGAGCTTTTACTTGGAAATTCCCTTCTGTAACTTCTATTTAGGAAATAACCTTTTTCTAAATCAGTCATTGTTCTTGCTTGGCGATTTGTTGAAAAACAGCTTGCAAGGAGCTGAACTTCCCTACATTACTTCATTCATATGTATGCCGAATGACATATATATGAATGATGATCCAATTGGTGTCTTGATCCTGTTTTTCCATGACTGAGCCATCTTTCTGACAGTGTTCAATCCAAATCGTTTAATCTCTTGTATTTTTGAAATGCACTGTTGCTATAGATGCCATGGCCCTCAAGTGGAAGAAAGAGTGTGATCTTCCCCATTACATGGGGGAAATGAAGATCTAGTATTGGCACTATCCCCCATGAAAGAGAGCAACAACCGTGCCCCCTCCATTAAAAGAAGAGTGTGTTTGTGACATTATGTATCATAAGGTGCAGGCCCGTAGCCAGGATTTCGTTTTGGGGGGGGGGGGGCTGAATTTTTTTCAGGGGGGGTTTCGGGGGGGGGCTGAGTTTCGGGGGGGGGGGCTGAGTCTGAGTGAAAGAGGGTCTAGCCTAGCAAACCTTTTGTATCATTACCCCAATACCCCCATGCATATGGGATATATTGAGTATGGTGATCAGATCATGATATGAATAAACATAACAGTTTAAATAATGCACCAATAAGGCCTTTTCGCGAACCACCATGAAAATTTCGGGGGGGGGGGCTGAAGCCCCCCGAGGCCCCCCCCCCCCCCCCCGGCTACATGCCTGATAAAGTGGCTGTGTTTTGGAGTGGTTAGGCTGGGGAATACCTGGTTCTGGCTGGAGTGTCCTCTATCACAGCAGAACAGCATGGCATTGTGGTTGCATCCTTCTTGGGGCAGGTGCCTGTGTGAGAGTCTGCCCTCTCTTCTGGACTCTGGGGCCAAAAAAATGCTGTTACTGCATCTTTCCCTCCTCCTGTGGGGAGGATAATATCAATGGCAATTATCTGAATGAATGGCAAGCAGCATAGATCATATTTTTCCTGGCTAAGCTTAATGACAGAGCCAACCCCGGGTATAGTTCCCAATTTTGGCTTAAGTTGTAGAAGTCATGTGTGGATGGAAGAAAGAGAAATGTAAAATAATATCAAGACTATTCTGTCCTTGAATACAATTTGAACCAGCGTTTGATCTACTTTGAATAAACTGTTTTAATTGATTAAATATACCCTCATTAATATTGTTTCCAGAATTTTTTTAACAAATGAAAAATTCTTAAGATTAAAACAGTATGAAAGATGAAGAGAACTTACCAGTAAGAGTGGTAATTCAAGAAATATTGTCATGAGCTATGCTGGGAACGAAAATATATTCCTTTTCTGTCGAAAGGCATTGCTACCTTTGATAGGGAAAATGTCCTGGCTGTCATCCATCTGATTTCTGGATCACTGAAGGATATCAAGCCCTTTTATTGACAGCAGTTGTTAGGAAATCCACATGTCTTGATGTTATCATAGTTAACAAGAAAACACTAGGGATTACACTGCCAAAATTTGTAGATCCAGAAGTTTGAAAAAGGAGACAAGTATGTGAGAAGGTGGCCCTTATTTCTTGACATACATATAAAAAGAAACAATTGGAAAACTGAGGTATTATTTAAATACTGCACCCTACTTCTGAATAATGTACATGTAGCAAAGACAGTGCAGTTACTTGAGAGATCACAGGGTGGTGAGAGAAGGTAGAAGATTCTTAAAGGCCTTGGATGACTCAGTAAAGATATGTTAGCATAAAATGTCATTTTAAAGTTTGAAGCACTTCAAAACAATTTCATTCATAATTAAAAATAAAAAGGTTGTATTAAAGTAATCCTTTTATACTGAAAGGCTGACTTTTGCCATTCCCTTCACCACTTGGGCATCTTCCAGAGCAGATAGGGAGGGATGCAGAGAAGACAACGGGGATAGTCCTGTTGGGAAAGTTGAAATCTGTTTGTAGAAAGGTGGATTACATTCATTATTGGGATGTCATATTTCATGGTCAGCCTGAAATGCTGCAGGCTTTTGTTATATCCTACAACACAATGTGGACACAAAATTATTTTTGTACTTTAAATGACAAAATGTTCTAAATATTCAGGATGTTCTGGATGAAGATTTTTTGTCCCTTTTCTACATTGCAACAAAATCAGAGTGGCATCTTGAAGAACCTAGAAATGTAACACAGAAAAACTTTACTCTCATACAGACAGGTTTTGCTTTACATTGAGACTGACATAAACGGGGAGAGCCAGTTCCATATGGAATCATTGGAGGGAAATAGCTGAAATAACTACTTAGTAATTTTGCTCAAACCACACCTTAAAGAAGTTTAAGATTTTACAGCAGCAGCTCACAATTTTCATTGGTAGATTTGATATTGCTGCAGAAATGTACGAATTCAAGTATTGTCAAGACTGTTCATAAATATTGTTAACTACATTGGGAATCCAAGCTGTTACCCCCCCCCCCCCCCCCATGCTACAAATGATCTTTTTCTTCTTGTCAGGAAAAGACAGAGATTCTCACACAGCAAGAGTTGAACCAGACATTGTGCCAAAAGTAACCAAAATGACTGTATCAGGAAAGAAACAAACTACTGGCTTTGAAATTCCAGGGTAAGCCTTCATCCTTCCTAAAGTATATTTGTGTTCCTCCTCCTGCAAAATGGTGCACCTATAGCAAGAATTTTTCTTTCAGTCTTTTTAAAAGTGATTTTGTTTTAAATATACCACAAAACTATGCAGCAAGGCTTTTTGATTGACTCATATTTACTTTCAGAAGAAGGTATCTTGTATTTGTGAATTTTAAGAAATCCTTTCACTTTGAGTAGCATATGCAGAATAGTTAGCTACTTCACTTTAAAACACTTGTTTATCTTTGCTATAGTTTCTTATACAGACTAAATTCTGTCAACATATGCTGTTAGAGAAATCTAATCATTCAGAGGAGAACAGCAGGGCATGGAGAAGGAGAGAGAGACTTTTTGACCTCCAACCCAGGGCTGAATTTTTGGCTTTCAACTCAGCACTGTCACTCTTATGTATGTTCTGGATGAAGATTTTTTGTCCCTTTTCTACATTGCAACAAAATCAGAGTGGCATCTTGAAGAACCTAGAAATGGAACACAGAAAAACTTTACTCTCATACGGACAGGTTTTGCTTTACATTGAGACTGACATAAACGGGGAGAGCCAGTTCCATATGGAATCATTGGAGGGAAATAGCTGAAATAACTACTTAGTAATTTTGCTCAAACCACACCTTAAAGAAGTTTAAACCCTAAAACTTCAAAGCTCGGCTCAGCTTTTCCAGACTAGGGAAATGTGCATATGTTCCACAGAAGAACCAGAAGAGAAGGCAACTGCTGTTCCCAAGGGTGCTTGCCATTAGAAGACTTTTCCTTTCAGAGAATGACACAGTCAAAGATCAGCTGGTAAGAACTGTATTGTTCTTCAGTGCCTTCTCCAGCAGGCTTCCCAGATTGAGAAAGCACATAAGATAGAGAGGCAGCACATGTCCTGCTGTGTTTTCTGCAGCCAGTTCACAGGGCACAACAGGAGAAGAGGTAGTACATGTTGGGCCCCCAAATGGGTTTGTTAGGTGAAGAAAGCAAACTCTGATTAGTCACCCCTCACATAAGGAAACAGATGAAATCTCTTGAAGCCACACTGAAACTCCAAGATTCAAGTTTCCTTCTCCCTCCTCATGCTCCCTACAAGCAGGGGAAGGAAACCTTTTTCTCCATACAGTAGCAACATTTGTGTGTCCCTCACCACAATCCACTTACAGGCATGCAAAGAAAATCTCTTTTTTACAGTCGTGCTGAAACGGTTGTTATTTAAACTTCTGCTAAGATTCCAAATGGCCTCTCCCTCACACCTTGCTGTCCTCATCCTCACACCCTTTCCACCTTGCTTTTCTTCCTCACTCAACTGCCCATATATGCTAGGAGAGCTCTTTATTGTGGATGACTCTTTGATTGATAGATTTCTGGAGAAATATTGTAAATTAAAACATTGTGAATTTAGACAGTCGAATTGGGACTCACCTATATTACTGGAAGCAAGACATTATTGACGGCCACAGATGAATATGGGCTGTGCTGTTTTAGCTGGTGCAATTTCCCCCACATAAGATGATTTGGAAATATTTAGAATATTAAGAAGAGGAATAATACTATATAACACAATTTTTGTTACATTTCCTAATTGGTGGTATCATAAAAACATGGAAAAGTTTTATTAAACTGCAAAAACGTTGTTTTTGCAGGACATCCTGCAGTACATTTTGCTATAGTTTTTCAATGAATATCTCAACCAAGTCAACATAGTTTGTGGCAGCCACAAAAACAAAGTTTCTGGAGTATAACAACTACTTTCAAAGTAAGTACCTCACAGTTAAACAGGAAATAACACGTTCAAACCAGAAACAGATTTTTTTTCCAAATTTTGTTACATAGTGAATTTGAACAGGAAGTGAAAAATCCTATGCCTTCTCATTTACTAATCCTATCTTAACACCTTTGTAGAAATAGCAGTTTTAGAAAAGGAAAAAGCAAGGAAAGAGAGGAAGCTCTTTTGAAATTGAAGAGCTACGGGGTTGGTTGACTTCTGATGAACTTTGGTGACTCACATTTATCAAGAGGTCACCAGTTATTCAATCCCATAATAAGGAAACAGTGAAAGGCATGTAACAGAATGTCAAATTTGGAGAGAGGCATTGTAATACAAGTGTTAAAAAGACATTGAAAAATAATCTTGTCTGATATATATTCTAAAAATCTTGCATTTGTCTGAGGTGTGACACTTTCCATCCACAATAATAATTCCAACATGGTAAAGTTAGAGTTGGGGTTTAGTCAAAATATATAACTCTTGTACTTCCGAGCCATAATTAGAATTCCAGAGTCTTCCCAATGAAAGTCATTTCAGATCTCCCTGAATGAGACCAACATACAAACAATATGAGGTCTTCATAGTTGCCCTGCTGTATCATGATTTGCCAAACAAAAGCATAGGACATTTTTGGTTCAGTTGTTTTATGTTGGTTGTGAGAAAAAAAAGTACAGTAACAAAAATCAATAGGTTGGTTGAAACTTTTGTTTGTTTTGGCCTAGTTATTTACTGTTATTCTGGGTTTTTTTGGGGGGGGGGTACAAAGCAAGAGAGCAGAGTTTTGGTTATTTATTTATGTGATTTTGATTCAGTTCTTTTTTAAAAAATTCATAATTCGGGGGGATATCTCATTCCAAAAATCATGATTCGGGGAGGGGGGGGGATATCTCATTCCGATACATAATTTAATATGATTGCATCCCCTTTTTACAGTATTTTGAAACAAGTGCTTTTGTTTTAAATGTGGAACATTTATATAGATAACCTTGTGGCGTACAGAGAGTGGGTGGAGAGAGAAAATATTGTCAGTGTTCAGTAATGTTTTACTACTGACATACTTCCTCATAGGGAGTATGCAAAATATATTAAAATTCTGAAACCAGTTAATTCACTTATATTATTGCATATATTATCTTTCTATGTCAAACTTGGCAGACAGAATTGTGAAAAATGCAAGATTTAAAGTCAGTTTATTTCAAATTACCAGTATGTCTATAGACTAAAGACTAGTTAAGGGTATACAATTTTTTTTAAAAAAACAGACTAACCCGAGCAACTGAGCTTTGATCTGCTGAAGGAAAAATAGTCTGAGCTCATCAGAGTTGTATGTATATAACTTTTTTTCCATTAAGGCATTTTTAAAAAGTAGTTGGTGAATGTCATAGTTTCAAGTACATTTTGTGGGAAAGTAGTCTTTTTTCCATCATAGAGTCACAGTTTCCCTTTCTGGAAAAAAATATATATTAAGGCTTGCAGATAAGCTGCATTAACAACTGCGTAATACATTTCCAGAAGATAATGGGTGTGTTTCTTAACTTTTTTAAAAAAATCAAAATACTTCAAAATCAGGTTATGTGTAAACAATGTACGTTATCTGAAACATAAATGTATTTCGTTTTAAGACTTTGATCTCTTCTCTAATATAACTCATGCACATACTGTATATGCAAATATAGATATGCCAAAATCTTGCAAAAAATCTGAGATTCAAAACACTTCTAGTCCCAAGTATTTTGGATATGGATAGTCAGTGTATCGGAAATTGGAGCATACAGAAGTTAATCAAGAGTGTTTCAGTTTTTCTAGCCATTACATCTTATAATTGTAATATGTCAGTAATTTGGATCTTGCTATACAAAGTTTCTTTGTATATATAATAGTACATAGCTAGAATCAAAATACAGTTTTGGTACAATCAATCTCTCCAGCAAAGGATCGCCGCCTTGTCGGGGCGCTGGAGCTTGAGCACCTCAATGATGTCATGAGCGAAACCGTGAAGGGCCACCCAAGACGGGACGGTTGTGGCAGAGAGGTCAGACCAAGCGTGATCCCTGGGGAAGGCAATGGCAAACCACTCCAGTATCCTTGCCAAGAAAACTAAATGGACCAGTACAACCAGAGATATGTCGGTATGCCATTGGAAGATGGGACTCCCAGGTCGGAAGATGGCCAAAATGCTACTGGGGAGGAGCAGAGGATAAGTTCAACTAGCCCCAGATGTGATGACGCAGCTAGCTCAAAGCCGAAAGGAAGGCTAGCGGCCGACGGTACTGGAGGCGAACGACGAATCCGATGCTCTAAAGATCAACACACCATAGGAACCTGGAATGTAAGATCTATGAGCCAGGGCAAATTGGATGTTGTTATTGGTGAGATGTCAAGACTAAAGATAGACATTCTGGGGGTCAGCGAACTGAAATGGACTGGAATGGGCCACTTCACATCAGATGACCACCAGATCTACTACTGCGGACAAGAGGAACATCGAAGAAATGGAGTAGCCTTCATAATTAATAAGAAATTCGCTAAAGCGGTGCTTGGATACAACCCAAAAAATGACAGAATGATCTCAATTCGAGTGCAAGGAAAGCCTTTCAACATCACAGTGATCCAAATATACGCCCCAACCACAGCTGCTCAAGAAGCAGAAGTAGATCGGTTCTATGAGGATCTGCAGGACCTACTGGATAATACACCAAAAAGAGACATTATTTTCATTACAGGAGACTGGAATGCCAAGGTGGGAAGTCAAATGACAACTGGGATCACAGGCAAGCATGGTCTGGGAGAACAAAATGAAGCGGGACGCAGGCTGATAGAATTCTGCCAGGAAAACTCGCTGTGTATAACGAATACTCTCTTCCAACAACCTAAAAGACGGCTTTATACATGGACCTCACCAGATGGTCAACACCGAAATCAGATTGACTACATCCTTTGCAGCCAAAGGTGGCGGACATCCATCCAGTCGGTGAAAACAAGACCTGGGGCTGACTGTAGCTCAGATCACGAACTTCTTATTGCCCAATTTAGAATAAAACTAAAGAGATCAGGGAAAATACACAGACCAGTTAGATATGATCTCACTAACATTCCTAGCGAATATACAGTGGAAGTGAAGAACAGATTTGAAGGACTAGATTTAGTAAACAGAGTCCCAGAAGAACTATGGACAGAAGTCCGCGACATTGTTCAGGAGGCGGCAACAAAGTACGTTCCAAAGAAAAAGAAAACCAAGAAGGCAAAATGGTTGTCTGCTGAGACACTGGAAGTAGTCCAAGAAAGGAGGAAAGCAAAAGGAAACAGTGATAAGGGGAGATATGCCCAGTTAAATGCGCAATTCCAGAGGTTAGCCAGAAGAGATAAGGAACTATTTTTAAATAAGCAATGCATGGAAGTGGAAGAAGACAACAGAATAGGAAGGACAAGAGACCTCTTCCAGAAAATTAGAAACATTGGAGGTAAATTTCAGGCAAAAATTGGTATGATAAGAAACAAAGATGGCAGGGACCTAACAGAAGCTGAAGAGATCAAGAGAAGGTGGCGAGACTATACAGAAGATCTGTATAGGAAGGATAATAATATTGAGGATAGTTTTGACGGTGTGGTGAATGAATTAGAACCAGACATCCTGAGGAGTGAGGTTGAATGGGCCTTAAGAAGCATTGCTAACAACAAGGCAGCAGGAGACGACGGGATCCCAGCTGAACTGTTTAAAATCTTAAAAGATGATGCTGTCAAGGTGATGCATGCCATTTGCCAGCAAATATGGAAAACACAAGAATGGCCATCAGACTGGAAAAAATCAACTTATATCCCCATACCAAAAAAGGGAAATGCGAAAGACTGCTCAAACTTCCGTACAGTGGCCCTTATTTCTCATGCCAGTAAGGTAATGCTCAAGATCCTGCAAGGAAGACTCCAGCAATACATGGAGCGAGAGTTGCCAGATGTTCAAGCTGGGTTTAGAAAAGGCAGAGGAACGAGAGACCAGATTGCCAATATCCGCTGGATAATGGAGAAAGGCAGGGAGTTTCAGAAAAACATCTACTTCTGCTTCATTGACTATTCTAAAGCCTTTGACTGTGTGGATCATAATAAATTGTGGCAAGTTCTTAGGGGGATGGGCATACCAAGCCACCTTGTCTCTCTCCTGAGGAATCTGTACAAGGACCAAGTCGCAACAGTAAGAACTGACCACGGAACAACAGACTGGTTCAAGATTGGGAAAGGCGTACGGCAAGGCTGCATCCTCTCACCCAACCTTTTTAACTCGTATGCAGAACACATCATGCGATGTGCGGGGCTGGATGAATGCAAAGCTGGGGTGAAAATTGCTGGAAGAAACATTAACAACCTCAGATATGCAGATGACACCACTCTGATGGCCGAAAGCGAGGAGGAGCTGAGGAGCCTTCTAATCAAGGCGAAAGAAGAAAGCGCAAAAGCCGGGTTGCAGCTAAACGTCAAAAAAACCAAGATTATGGCAACAAGAATGATTGACAACTGGAAAATAGAGGGAGAAACCGTGGAGGCCGTGACAGACTTTGTATTTCTAGGTGCAAAGATTACTGCAGATGCAGACTGTAGCCAGGAAATCAGAAGACGCTTACTTCTTGGGAGGAGAGCAATGTCCAGTCTCGATAAAATAGTGAAGAGTAGAGACATCAGACTGGCAACAAAGATCCGCCTAGTCAAAGCCATGGTATTCCCTGTAGTAACCTACGGATGTGAGAGCTGGACCTTAGGGAAGGCTGAGCGAAGGAAGATCGATGCTTTTGAGCTGTGGTGTTGGAGGAAAGTGCTAAGAGTGCCTTGGACTGCGAGAAGATCCAACCAGTCCATCCTCCAGGAAATAAAGCCCGACTGCTCACTGGAGGGAAAGATACTAGAGACAAAGTTGAAGTACTTTGGCCACATCATGAGGAGACAGGAGAGCCTAGAGAAGACAATTATGCTGGGGAAGGTGGAAGGCAAAAGGAAGAGGGGCCGACCAAGGGCAAGATGGATGGATGGCATCCTTGAAGTGACTGGACTGACCTTGAGGGAGCTGGGGGTGGTAACGGCCGACAGGGAGCTCTGGCGTGGGCTGGTCCACGAGGTCACGAAGAGTCGGAGACGACTGAACGAATGAACAACAACACAATCAATCTGTGTTTAGAAATCTTGGATATGCACTTGTACTTCTTCAGTCTAAAACATAGACCACAAGGTCTCTAATAAAAAATGTGAGGAATTGTGAGGAATTAACAATAGTAGATGATGAAAGACTGAAGTCCTCTCCTGCTAAAATAGATATTTATATTGGGTGGTGGTGTCATTATTTGACTCCAGTTACCAGTATTCCTGTGTACTACCAATGGTGGATTATATACCTAGAATCATAATGTTGGAAGAGACCTCATGGGACATCATTTCATTCTACCTCAATGTTTTTAGGTTGTCCTCCAGTAATCTTTTTTTTTTTTTTTAAGAAAATGCTACCATTATAGCAAGGAATATCTGTTGATTAGCTTTAGATGTACAGGCTCAAAGGATAAGCAACTGTGTAGCACCCAACTAAAACCTGTCCTCACAGAAACAGCTCTCTGTGTGACATGATTTTTGTCATAGTAATATTGCTTATACAGAATGCCGTTTATCTTTTACAATAAAACAATTCTCTGTGGTCTCCCCCCCTCCACCCCCCGGGCTCTGGAATACCCTCCCAAAAGAGATTAGATTAGCCCCACCCTTCAGTCCTTCCGTTCCAACCAGAAAACATGGATGTTCAGACAGGCCTTTGATCCTGAGTAGACTGAATGGGTTCATATGAAGCTGACACTTGGCACCTGTGAATTGCCGGCAGTTAATTTTATCTACTGTTGTTTTAAAATTGTATTGTTTTAGTTTTTATACTAACGTGTTGACGGGGTTGTTGTTATAATTTTATGTGACTTGTTTTATACTTTTGTACCATTTTTACTGGTTGTATGTTATATGTGCACCCTGGAATGCTTTGTAAGCTGCCCTGAGTCCCTTCGGGGAGATGATGGCGGTATATAAATAAAGTATTATTATTATTATTAATATTATCAATAACTCAGACAAACTATTCAGTGGGTTTGTTTCCTGGCCATTTGTCAAGTGATAACATAGGACCGTGTGAAGATAGCCAGTTGGAAGCCACATTTTTGTAAGCCACTTTGTATCCTGTAATTTAGGGAAGCAGGTAAATACTACGATCCCTTTATTTGGCATGATTGTGCAGATGACCAGTTACTAAATTGTAATAAGCAACAGTCTGTGACCATCTAGCACAGTGGCTCTCAACCTGGGATCCCCAGAGGTTTTTGGCCTACAACTCCCAGAAATCCTAACGGCTGGTAAACTGGCTGGGATTTCTGGGAATTGTAGGCCCAAAACATCTGGAGACCCCAGGTTGAAAACCACTGAAGCAGCTTATCATTTCTTTTATTTTTTATTATCTTTTATTTGATGGTTTAAGCATTATAGAAGGTTGCATTTCATTTGGCCAATTATATTTGGGATTTTTGTTCGCTTAAATCCAATCTCTGCTTTCTCTAGCATGACTGTTGAAGAAAATGGTCATAATGCTTTTCCACCCCAAAAAGGACTCTCATCAGGAGATGCCAACGTCAATGTGGGAGCAGCTGAGATTCTACCTAAACCAGTTCTTCCGTCCCAGACTGTTCAGACATTTGAAGAACCCACCATGGCACCAACTCCAGTCAAAAGATCTGGAAAAGCAAAACAGCAGATAGATGTGAAAGCTGAGTTGGAGAAGAGACAAGGAGGAAAACATTTGCTTAACCTTGTAGTAATAGGTAATACTGTCTTTTTGGAGAGAAAATCAAATGACTATCCATATAGTTCCTTTTCCCTCAGTGTAATATAACTTCTGACTTGTAACAGTGATTTTATCTCATATTCTTAGGACATGTTGATGCTGGGAAAAGTACTCTAATGGGTCATTTGTTATATCTCCTGGGAAATGTGAACAAACGAACTATGCACAAATATGAGCAAGAGTCCAAAAAAGCCGGGAAAGCATCCTTTGCTTATGCATGGGTTTTAGATGAAACAGGGGAAGAGAGAGAGAGGTAAGTGTTTCCTTCTTTATTTGTATTAGTAGTTACAGTATTGTTTGTTTATAGTGTAAGTGAACCAAGTATTAGATATGAATAAGTGTAATTGGAAAAATATTGTGAAGGTAACTTTATGTCTATCTTGCTGTATTTGTAACAGAATTAGGATGAAATTGCATAATTATTTTTAAGGATGGGGATAGCCATGACATAGTTCTCCTATTTGATGTGGTCACAACTTTTGGATGTGATCTGATCCATCAATGATTGTTCAGTGCATTCTTGTTCATTCTACCGTTCCAGTGCTTTCTGTAGAAATTGTATGCTTCTCAGTACATTCTGGATTTTTCTCACTGTTACTGACTGCTCTAACCGTAATAATTTTGTCCTTTATTCATGATGTAAAGAACATTATGGTGAGAATTCCTTTATTGTAAAAGGGGAGTACTGTCACATCAGGCATATAATCCGTTAGTGTCAAAAAATGTGTGAATGAATGAGTACAGTTCATCAGTGAATATATGTGGCAAACTTTGAGAATATTTGTAAATTATGCGTTGTACACCTCTGTTTTGTTTTTAGGGGAGTTACAATGGATGTAGGTATGACCAAATTTGAGACAAAAACAAAAGTTATTACATTGATGGATGCTCCTGGCCATAAAGATTTCATTCCAAATATGATCACAGGAGCTGCACAGGTAAAGATTTTTTTAGTAGTCATATGGAAACGGATAATGCACTGAACTGAATTTTGTAGTCATTTTGTTTGGTCAAAATTTTCATTTTCCCCTGTATTTTTGTCAACTTGGATATATTTTTTTAGAGTGTTAATTGAAAAAGAGTATTTTTCAGGCATCTCTGTTGTTTTGTGAGGCATAATGAACCTATAATACATAACTTCTCACTCTCTCAACATGATAGTTGTAACTGTGACTTAAATATTTTGCATACATTATATGGCAAGGGAGGGTGAATTTGGGGCTAAGTTGCAGACATGCCTGAGTTTTTGTGGTTTTACAATGCCAGTGAATACATTTAACAACTGTTCTTATTTCTTAGGCTGATGTAGCAATATTAGTGGTAGATGCCAGTAGAGGGGAGTTTGAAGCTGGATTTGAGACAGGTGGACAGACACGGGAACATGGCCTATTGGTGCGATCTCTTGGAGTAACACAATTGGCAGTTGCAGTGAATAAAATGGACCAGGTATTTCCTTTGATATTGTTTAAATGTAGTTGTCTTAAAAGCACACATGAAGGGAACATTTGCACATGCACAGAGTGAAAGAGATTGAGAGGAATGGTGGAGGATGAGGTGAGAGAATTTACAGTTTAAGGTGCTGCAAACTGAAATTGAGAATTCCTGGTCTAACACCTAGTTCTGAAAGATACTTTAAATCTGGAGAAAGTCCGTTTCTTCCAGAAATTGAGCCCTCATCTTCTGACATAAATTCTTATTAACCAAGCTAGTATTATTGCCAACAAATTCTTAGGTGCACAACATCTATCTATGGCTTGCTGGAGCTCAAGTAATATTGCCTTCTATCCTAGTGAATATGTAAATGCTTCTAATTTCAGCCTGCATTTCTGTTTAATTTGGTCGTCTGCTGGAATATATCTGTGAACATCTATGTTGCTGAGAATTTCATTCCAACAACACATAGAGGGTTGTATGATTCCCTCACTTTGCTACAGAATACGTGTTTGTTTTGCTCATTGTACAGAATGATCTTTGCATTTCTAAACAGAAATATTTTATTCTTAGAACTGAACTTCTCTTGCATTGTTTCTGAGTAACACAGGTGGAGATACAGCCTTTTCCCACATTATTTATTTTGACAGTTGATTACATTATTTGAAAAATAAATATTTGATACATGTAGCAAAGTGTTTTGCTTTGGGTTTTTTTTTTGGTTGAGCAGACCCATCTGAATAGTGACTTATTGCACTTTTGATAGGATTGCCATAATTATTTTTGCATAGAAGGGTCTTCATTTTGATATCAGTACTTGCTTTGTGAGAGAGAGCTCTCATGTTGTCTTCTTGCTTTACAAGTCATGTCCTTGTGTTCTTATTATAGGTAAATTGGCAACAGGAAAGATTTCAGGAAATTGTCAATAAACTTGGACAGTTCCTTAAGCAAGCTGGCTTTAAGGTAAAGAAACCAATAGACTATTCACATTGTTGACTTCACAGATAAAAGACCATCTGCACCACTTCCATTGTACAGAAATATCAATAAATGTTCCTATCTAGCAGATTTCATATATGACCCATTCTTAAATATATGGTGAAATCATTTTAAATTCATGGCAGTGTTTACTGTTTTATCTGGTCATCTGCCAAAATAGGAATCTAATGAATTCCAGTTAATGGTCCGATTGAAACTTAATTTCTTTGTTATTGGCTCTTAGCAGTTGTGAAAATAGTTCCCTACTTTACACAAGAATATTCTGTGCTATTAAGTACTCATTCTCAAGCATTTGAAAGGTAGAAAACAAAATTGAAGTGAGAGACAATTACATTCAAACAGGATTTTTGACAGAACAGTGGTAATAATAAGTACAAAATACCGGTAATAGGTATTTAGTAACTACGTAATCAGATTTTAGTTTTCTTAACAAATCTTCCCTAAAGAAAACAGTGAATCTTAGCTTGAGTTTCAGAAAAAGAAAGGATGCTAAGGAGTTGCTTCTGCCCTTGCAAACTAAATTCTTCTCTCAACCAGGAATCAGATGTAGCCTACATCCCTACAAGTGGCCTTGGTGGAGAAAATCTTGTCACAAGGAGTCAATCCAGTGAGCTGACCAAATGGTACGAAGGGAAATGCTTGCTAGAACAGATTGGTAGGTATATCATTCAAAACACAGCTGAGGAAAATGCAGCAAATATGCTATATGCCCTGCTTTAAATAAGGAAATGGTAAATTTATATTGATGTTTTTACAGATTCTTTCAAGTCACCTCAAAGATCAGTGGATAAACCATTCAGATTATGTGTATCGGATGTTTTTAAAGGTTAGTAATAAATGACTGTATTTTAAAAAGAAATCAGCTTTGTACATCATTTCATAAACAATGTAAACTTATTAAAATCTTCTGTGAACTATTTCAGTCAACAGATATCCTGATACTTAGCACTAGCTGCCAGGGCAATTACCAGTATGATAGTGTAACAATGGCACAGCGTTCAGTGCACACCATTATAACTTCCCTGCTCACAGACATTGCAGTTCTTAGAATGGGGTCATGTGAGTTTGCACCTAGAATTTTTTAAAATTGTCTCTTTGAAATTGAAAGAGCACATTGATCTGAAGTTATCTTTTTGTATCTACGGAGACATTTTAAATAGTTTCACTGTCCATAACAAATGGTAAAAGAATACCAAAATGCAACATCTGTGCAGGTAGAATTGGTCATTGTTGAAGCTGACTTTCATGTATGAAGTGTAGAACGTTTTGCTTAGAGAAAAGTACATCATGTAAGGATGCTGGTGCTGGATTGGTAACTACATAGTTGTCCATGGTTACTCTAGTTTAACATGTCCAGTGTGGCGATTATAGTAAGATCAGGGAGAAGGAGAGACAAGTGGGAAGGACAAGACCGATGGTGCGTCTGCACTGTAGATTTAATGCAATTTGACACCAGTATAACTGCCATGGGTCAGTGCTGTGAACTCTGTGTAGTTGTAGTCTTACGAAGTCTTTTGCCTTCACTTCCAGAGAGTGCTGGTGCCTCACCAAACTACATATCTCATGATTCCATAGCTAAGGTTATAGAGCAGACTTCTAGAATAAGTGGCAGGTTTTCATTATGATAGTAGGCTAATTGTAAGTGACAAATTTTTATTATGACAAAAGACACAATTATTGTATAGATTTTTTAATTGAAGATACATACATTGGATAGTGTGACTTCAAAAAAGTTGTGTTTTACTTTCCCTGTGTTTAATTTTTAAAACAAATACGTTCGTTCTAGATCAAGGGTCAGGATTTTGTGTGACTGGCAAAATTGATGCTGGCTATGTCCAGGTTGGAGATCGACTTCTGGCAATGCCTCCTAATGAAACTTGCACCGTGAAAGGTACAAAATGAAAACTGATGTGTCTTCTGACGTTGAGTTTATATTGTAAACACGTATAGAACTTGTTAATGAAAAGTATCAAATGTCAAAATGTCAACTGGATTTCTGTGATTCCTGCTGCTAAACTATTAATTCTTTTCTTAGGCATGGCTTTGTTATAACTGATATACATAGATTAAAAAAATTAAGTTATTCAAACAAGGGAGACATTTTGACAAACCAAATATGTTAATTGCCAGTGTTGATTTTTTTTTTTGCAAGCATAATTGCTAGTGTATTGCTAGTGTAAATGTATTTGGAGAACACTTCACTCTTTTTCAGTTATTCAATACACATGTATAATCTTCCATGTACTATGGTATATATATAATTCTTTACTGATAATTGCAAAGATACTTTCTGCTGTTTTCTGATAGAGTTAATGCCATGTAGTACCCACATACTTCTTTCATGATTATACTGAAAGTGAGCATAAAATGTTTGTTGGAAAATGAAAGCTGGTACCACTAAAACATATAAATGGCTGGAAACAGTAAGTAAAAGGAGCCTTGTCAAATACTTTCAAAAATGGTGAAATCTGCACAGATTTGGCAGGCATCTACCCAGACGCTGTGACTCGGCAGAAAACTCCCTGAATAAGCAAACATTACTTTAGATAATGGTGGTTCCCAAACAGAAAATGTTTTTCTGAGGTTTTAGTCAACAGCTTTTACTCTCACCTCATTCATACTGAAAACTGATGAGTCGTGGTTGATGCAGCAAAATTGGAAAAGGCAGAGCTGTTTGTAACTGTTAAACCAAGAGAGTTCACTGTTTCGTTCTGTTTTTACTCATTTCCAGGAATTGCTTTACATGATGAACCGGTGGATTGGGCTGCAGCAGGAGATCACGTTAGTCTCACTTTGACTGGCATGGATATAATCAAGATCAAGTGAGTGCGGAGAAGTTTGTCTGAGCAACCGTTTCTCTTTAACCAAGTATTTTAACCGTTGTGTTGATAATCAGTGGTTTATCGGTTGAAGAAAGAAGGGTGTAAGGTTTTGACTACCTGGGCCTTGAAAGCCATAAAGTTGCAGATCACCTAGCTTGAATTCAAAAGATGATGCAAAAAGGCAGCATATTTGATCCTAATCAGACAACTTCTTGTTTAATCTGACTCAACTGCACGTACAAACAGTATACATGACTGGTGTTGTTCTTTGTAGCCATTGTACTACTTTTTAAAATAATAATGTCAGGAACACTGCATCATCCTACAAGAATATGTAGCTGACATGGGCAGGCCAAAAGGTTGACTCACTGTGGATCTGAATGAAGAAATTCAAAAGGGAGGGTTAACAGAACATGTAGAACATGTGAGGCTGTGATAACCCAGAAAAAGTTAGTTCATTTCTCTGTTTCTGTACATGTGCAGAATTGTTACACAGAAGCCACAACTGGCAATTGCATTTAAAGAACCCGTCCTCACCCAAGACTCTACTCTCACTTTTGCGGTTTATTCCTCAAAGCTCCGGCAGAGTAGTATGTAAATTACAATCCAGCCTTGTGTATTTATATCCCTTCTAATCTGCTAGATTACTCTGCATTTATTTTTCAGGTATTAACAATAACTTTAAAACTATATTTGTATCAGTGCAAGCCCAATTTCTCTTATGACCATAGTTTGTAACCCTCTAAGTGTGAATTAGATTTATGAAAGGGTGATGCAGTTTAATTAATTACTAGATTAAAATTAAATTAAAATACTCATTAATCCAAAGAAGGAACCATTTAAATCTAAATTACCACACATTTATGCATACTTGAGGTTTAGTATAGGATTAAGCATAAATTGTGCAATCATCGAAGAATAGCCATTCACGGTGAATACCAGCCTCTCATTTTTCAAATAAACACAATAATCTAAATCCAGTTGTCAGGTCTAACTAGAGTAGAGTCAGTGAACCAGTGGAACTTCCTAAGTCAGCACTTACATATATCCCCTTTTTAGTGTGCTATATAAATCTGAGTTTTGGGTTTATTACACAAAAAAGTCTGTATAAAGCTACTATTTATTCATGACCTGACTTTTACTTTTGCAGTGTTGGCTATATATTTTGTTGTCCCAAGGAACCCATCAAAGCTTGCACGCGATTCAGAGCTCGAGTCCTCATCTTTAATATTGAAGTCCCTATTACCAAAGGATTCCCTGTGAGTGTAGCTCTGTCTTTATTTTGGAAAGGCCTTATTTTCACTTTTTTCATTTTGGGGGCTTTATAATCATACTTCTATCAGTCAGGTATGTACAGTTGTTTTCTACTGTTTTAAATATGTCCTGAAGTAGGAGTTTTGTCTTGATTAACATTCGTTGACAAGATGGCTGTACTCGTTACAGTGATCCTTGAGAGGTTTGGTTTAACGTATTAAGGTAGTTGACAAAAGCATTACCTAAAGGCAGGAAAACAGATAAACTATATCGCATTAATCAATTCTGCAGTTAAATGATATAACATTATGTGGTTTTATGCAACTTGTTACTATGAAATGGATAAATACCAGGATTTTCCAGGAATTCCTCTGATGTTTTCTCACCTGCTGATAGTAGTTACAAGGGGGTCAATGTAAAACTATTATTTTTCAGGTGCTTCTTCATTTTCAAACTGTAAGTGAGCCTGCTACTATCCGGAAGTTATTGAGTGTTCTACACAAGAGTACAGGGGAAGTCACAAAAAAGAAACCTAAGTAAGTATCCATTAAATAATTTGTTTGTTTTTGTTCTAAAACTTTAGAAAAAATGAAGTGGTTCTACTGTAATTTGTATTACATGAAACACAGTAGAAATAGAAGAAGATAATATTGATAATGCCTTGAAAAGACTTGTTTTTCATTTTTAGGTGTCAGAGTAATTGTAAACTAGTCTGGGCACATTGCAGAGGTCCTGGCCATATTTGAACTGTTGCATGTTTTTAGCTGGTGTTATGTCTCCAATTTGGTGTATTTTAATCTGTTCTTGACATTATATTTCTGACACTTTTATTCGTATGTGTGCGTGCGCATTTATGCAAATTTCAAAAAGTTTGAAAAATATACAGTTTGTATAAACGCAGAGACTGCTGTAAAATAGACTCCACATGTAGGCTAAATACATATATTTTGTATAAAAAAACCAGGAAATGCTATATGGGGATCAGTATATTACACACAATATACACATTTTGCACCTCTATGCATGAAGCCACACTATTTTTTGCATATATTTATATTCTCCATCAAAATCTATTAGTATGAATAGTACTCAGATACTGTGCAGAAAACATAGCATTCCCATGTAGTGGAAAGTACTGAAATTGCTAATTCTTCAGGGTTGGAATGAAATGAGCATTTACATCCCAATTCTGTTGGCATCTTGAAAAATGAAGAATATAAAGAAGCACAAAAAATTAATTGAATTCTTGTAAAACTGATGTGAACATATTTCTCAGTGTCACACTTTTTAAGAAATGAAAGCAATAATATTTGTAGATGTCCTGGAGGCATATTCTAAATGTTTGGCTTTAGATTTCTGTCTCTCCATCTCTCCCTACTAACACACACCTACATTGCCATAGCTACTTTTTTCACAGTGATACAACTCTGAGTGTATTCTTTGTTTTCTTCCCTTGTAGGTGTCTGACTAAAGGACAGAATGCTTTAATAGAACTGCAAACACAAAGGCCTATTGCTCTGGAACTTTATAAAGACTTTAAAGAACTTGGAAGGTTTATGTTGCGCTACGGTGGATCAACTATAGCAGCAGGGGTTGTTGCTGAGGTATGTGTGGGAGGTTACCACAATAGCTTTAGAAATACTAAATGTTGTGTTCGTGTTCCAACACTCGGTGTTTTTTTAAAAAAAGCACATAGTATGGACTATCACAACCTATTTATTTAACCAGGCTTATGAATGATTGGTTTCCATTTTCCAATAATGGTGTATTAAACTGGAAATGTAATATGAACACTTTTAAATATTACTTAAGCTAAAAAAAAACTCATTGCAATTTCCTTCACACAAGTCACCCCCAATATTGTGTTCTTGATTTGGTTTCTGGTTTCTACCTTTTCTTGTGAAAACTGGTGTTTGTCCAGCAAAACTTCTGCTTTGATTGGGGCTTGAATTTGTAGAAGCAATTCGATCACTGTAATCCTCAAATCATTTAGCATAATTTCCCCACACAATTGTCTGTCTAGAAGATTACAAGAAGCAATTGCCCTGTTTCCACAGCAAGCCACCTGCATGGAGTGTGCCTGAATCTACAATACAAGCCTCTTTAAACCTCTTAGACTTCAGTGTGGAGAGGGCTAAAGTGATGATATTTGTACTTCCAAAGGAATTGCTGTATAAAATACTGTTCCAACATACTGCTTAAACATTTGTGTTGGATAACTTTAGAGATACAAAATACATAATGTGGTTTTATCATTACATTGGTGAAAGGATGTGGGCTTTAATTCCTCTTGATCAGTCTAGAAAGAGAGTTGTCTTGTCTTGTGTGCAGCCAATTTTTGTGGGGAGCGGGGATTTAGAGAAGAGATAGGTGAGAAAGGATTGAGACTTCCGCAAATGTTCAACAGCACTCCCTGGTTCATTATTCACTTATATTGGGAGAAGAGGACTTAATAGTATACCATATTTCATCACATAATTAGTCACACTTTTAATCTCCTTTTTTGTTGGGAAAAGGGGGTGTGACTATTATGCGGTGAAGAAGTTAGTGCCTTCTGTTTCCTGGATTCTCACCTGCAAGATAAAGAGGAGCAAGAGAGACTTCCATACTGAGAATGTCTTTGGGAGGGAAGTTTCTCAGTTTTATATCACTGTGACAATTATGCGAGGAAAGGAAAAAAAACCCATTTTGGAACCACAAAAATGGAGGTGCAACTATTATGCAATGAAATATGGGTAGTTTTTGTTTCTGCTGCTGACACCGGCCTTGCTATTTTAAAACACAGTTTAAAAGGTTTTGTATTACATAGTTTGGGTGGCTGCAGTGACCACCCCTTCTTTCATATCCAGAGTGGCTTTGAAGCCTATCTCCAATGAAGCCTGACAGTGGGATCCTAGACTTGGGAAGGGAAATGCCAGCTTTGTTTTGGAGAGAAAAGAGAGAATAAGCTATTAGGGTACTTCAAGTTGACACTTCTGTGCTCTATAAAGCATTTTGTGGGAAGACATATGTGAGTGAAGGCTCCCTTGATTCTTCTTCTTTGTCTTAAGACTTTGTACCATTGGATATTTGAATAAATAAAAACTGTGTATGCAGTGTTGTTTCAAATAATATTTTGTGTTCTATTTTAGATTAAGGAATGATAACTGTGCCAGGACTTCTGCAATCCAGCCAAATGGAAACTGTTATGTCCAAATATGCTTAATTTGATGAATCCAGCCATACCAGTTGAAGGAACAAAGACAATTACATTTTTAAGAAGAAGAAACACAAGATGGGATGTTTAGCCCTTGCTGCTGCGGAACAGTATACCAACAGGGAAATACGCATTGCACTTTCTCATTGCACAAGTTCCAGTATACTCTCCTTTGAAAACTCCTCCCATCCCTTACATCAGCAGCCCTAGTGAACTTTTCAGAAAAGTTAATCAGAATGATGTATTAAACGATGGCAAATTATCATGAGAAAAAGCTTATTACTTCCAGCCTTAAACTTTGTTTACAATTTTGTGAGAACTGCTTCTTTGCTATACCTTAATTCACACATTACTACAATTGGGCTAAAATGTTCCCAGTTTTATACAAATGTTTTCAAAGACCCAATTTTTCCTTCTTTTACAAACAACATGTAAAGCTGCACCTGGGAACTTAATTCTTTTCCCTCCCGATTTTATTTAAAAACTTATTTGTGTAGACAAGAGTTTGTCTAATAACAGCTAATTTTATTTTTAAAATTGTAGAAGTATAATAAAATAGTGATCTGAGCATAAGATTGATATCTGTTCATGGTGTTTTTTTATAAGTTAAAGAGATTTGACCCAAAGGATACAGCTGGTTTTGAGGGATTTAGAATTTGTTCCTCTCCCAGTATATTTGTGTGCACCTCAGTGGATAACACCTGTATCTCAGTGTTATGAACATTACTGAATTTCATGAATTCTAACAACCATTCATTTCTACTTACCATTATGTATATCATATTCAAAAGTAAAAATATATGAATTCAATGAGGGTATTAATGTGCAGGTAAACTCCAAGAATAGCTCAAGTGTTTGTGATTTTTTTTAAAGTTACTGCTGGTCATCAGAATAAATTGTATATATTTGAGTATAAGCCGACCTGAATATAAGCCAAGGCACCTAATTTTATCACAAAAAAACTAGGAAAACGTATTGACTCAAGTATAAGCTGAGGGTGGGAAATGCAGCAGCTACTGGTAAATTTCAAAATAAAAATAGATACCAATAAAATTACATTAATAGAGGCATCAGTAGGTTAAATGTTTTTGAATATTTACTTAAAACTTTAATTTAATATAAGACTATCCAACTCTAATTAAACAATTATTCTAACCTTCTTCAATGTAAATGTGCTTAAGTATCCTTCCAATAATAATAAAGTAAAATAATAAATGTAATAAAAATAATAATAGAGTAAAATAATGAAAAAGTAATAATAATAGAGTGAAATAATACATGTAGTAATAATAGAGTGAAATAATAAATGTAATCATAACAATAATAATAATAAAGAATAAAATAATAAATGTAATAATAATAGAGTAAAATAATAAATGTAATAACAACAATAAAATATTTTGACTATGCTTGTGCCAGATGCCTGCCATAGAATTACACTGGAGGACTTAGAGTGTTCTGTGTGGCCCATCTTTCTAACAACCTCTTTAGAAGTGGTCTTTTAGTTGTGTGTATATTACTTGGCTGAGAAGAGAAGGATTTACCATGAGAAATATTTTTGATGCAAAGAGATCACAGAAACATCCCATGGGACGTGTTAGCCTATAACTTTGATTACATTTGCCAACACACATTTTGGTGCCTCAAACATTAGGCCAGTTTCTGGGGGCCCTTCTGCACAGCCATATCAAGTCAGAAAATCCCACAATATGTTTTGAACTGGGGTATTTGAGTCCACATTGCCATATATTCCAGTTCAAAGCAGATAATTTATTCAGCTGTGTGGAAGGGGGCCTGGGTATATTCGACCTGCTGATTCCAAAAATGGTACCGGTTTTCCTTTATCAGCTCTAGTTTTTGAGACACAAAACATATGCCATATACCAGTCTTCATCTGCTCCCCCATAGAAAACCATAATACCCATTTCCAAGAAACAAGCTGATGAGGTTTTCCCAATATGAATTTTCTGAGGCCCCTTCTACACTGCCATATAAAATCCAGATTATCTGCTTTGAACTGGATTATATGGCGGTGTAGACTCATATAATCCAGTTCAAAGCAGAGAATGAATTATCTGCTTTGATAATTTGGATTATATGGCAATATAGAGAGGGCCTGAATTAGCGTCCACAAATAACCACAGGAACAGGGATAAAAATGACACCAAGGGGGGGGGGGGGGGGAAACCCTCTCACTTTCAGTTCATTTGGACTAGGCTACAGAAGTTTCTACTGTTGGATCTAGTTAATGATGTTTTTACAAGGAGGGGAGGAGTTCATGTTCACATACACAGGTCTGCTTTGTGACCTGAAAGCTCAGAGCAAACATTCTGCTGATGCAAACTGAGGGACAATGGCTAACTCAAAGGCTCACTTGTTTCTGGAGAACTATATTGGGGGCCAATTTGTCTCTTCCTCATCCTACTTAGATTCATATGACCCATCCACAGGCGAAGTATATTGCAAGGTGCCAGACAGTGGCCAGGAAGAGGTGAGTTCTTGCAGAAATTTAAATTGCTTTTTAAAGCATGACTATGGATTTACTGTAAAGGAATTCTATAAATTGTTGTTTGCAAACCATTTTAGATTTATTTATTTTTTCTTTGGTGGCAGGGTGGATTTTGCCAGTCTTTGAAATCACATTCTGAATGTCTTTGTAGTCCTAGAAAGCAACTTTTATCAGAATGTCAGCCACAGTGGTGAATTTCCCATTAGCTGAAGCAGTATTTGAGTGGAACATGCTTTCCCTTAACATTTGTATTTACAAATAACTCCCAAATATCTTGGGAAAGTTGCTTTAGGAAATTCAGGATTCCGGAGTCTAAAATGTAGCCTTTCCAAGCTCTGGACATTTGGGTCCAATGGTAAAGCAAAATGCTAAATTAGCCAGTAACTGAAACATCCTTTGATCCATAATATGCTGAGCTTTGTACCTAATTCTGTTAACACACATTTTTAAAAAGTGATTTAAAGAAAAGTCTATTTTGTTTAGGTTATGGTTGCAGTTGCAAGAGGGATTTTCTAGACATAGTTTTGCAGTTTGAACTTTAACCTCTAGCATTCAACTCCAGTTGGTCAAATATTTGCTAAGTCCAGATAAGTAGTGGTTGAAGTGTAACTACTGGCTTTGCTAAAGTTTAAACTTGCTCCAAGGAGCCTCCTTTGGATTTCAGTGTTGTATATTGAAAGGGTGGTTGTATATTGGATACAGAGAAAGCGTGTTTACAGTATAACATGCCGTCTTAGCTCAAGCCTGAGGTCAGTAGAACAGGTATAGAGGTGATCTTAGAGCTTCTTGCTAAAGTATGTGTGAGGCAAGCATGCACAGAGAAGGCTGGGAGGTCTATGTATTTTAACAAGGAAATCAACAGACTTCAGCTCATTTTAGGTATGGGTTGAATATCCCTTACCTGAAAAGATTGGGACCAGAAGTGTTTTAGCTTTTGGATCCCTCCCAATTTTGGCATGCATGCATTTGTATATACAGTAGAGTCTCGCTTATCCAACATAAACAGGCCGGCAGAATGTTGGATAAGCGAAAATGTTGGATAATGAGGGATTAAGGAAAAGCCTATTAAACGTCAAATTTATTTATTTACTATTTATTTACTATATTTATATACCGCTTTTCTCAGCCCTTGGGCGACTCAATTACATTATGCTTTTACAAGTTAAGCACTAACATGTTTTACAACAAATTGACAGAAAAAGCAGTTCAATATACAGTAAGTTATGCAGTAATTGCTGTATTTACAAATTTAGCACAGAAACATAATGTATTGAAAAAGTTGTGGATCCTAGCGGGAGGCAGACTGCTTTGGATAATACAGAACGCTGGATGGGCAAAGGTTGGATAAATGAGACTCTACATAAAAATGAGATACTTTGGAAATGGGACCCAAGTCTAAACACAAAATGCATTAATGTTTTATATACACTTCAAACATATAATCTGAAGGTAATTTTATACACAATATTTTAAATAATTTTGTACACGAAACAAAGATTGTATACACTGAATAATCAGAAAGCAAAGGTTTCACTATTTTAGCCATCCATATGGACAATTTTGGATTTTTAAAATCTGGAGAAAGAATGCACAACCTGTACTAGTCCAATGAAATAAAAGACATGAAATACAGAGTGTACAACTTCCTTGTTGTAACAGATTCACTAGCTGCTGCTTCATTTCCTGACACAAATCAAAGTCCTTGTAATGACCTATAAAACCCTATATGGCTTGGGCTAGCGTATTTGTAGAACCATATCTCCTTTGATGAGCCCATTAAACTTCAAGAGAAAGCATTCTCTCCCACCTCCTTCTCAGGCTCCCTTCAGCAGGTGGTGGGAACAGGAAGGGTGGGAAGTCTTGTTGCATAAGGAAAGGTGCACTCACATGACTTTGAATGTCACCTATAGCAATTGCTCATATTGCCCCACTATTTTTCTAACATGCTGAATAAAGTACAAGCATTAAGAGTGCACTTGTGACATTTGGAGGGCTTTTCAGCAATAAAATAGTGAATGCGTTAAACCTGTCAAAATATATACTTGGGAAAATTTTGAGATATTATTTAAATAGTTCTAGGTGCTTCCTGCCTCTTCCCCTTGCAATAATTCTGGTGAACAACATCTTACCATCTAAAATGCATATAAATAGAGCAGCAAAAGGGATACTGAAATAGAATTATTTTGGGCCTATGCAACAATAGAGTGCTGGGATATATATTTGATATAGAGAGACCACAAAAAACACTCCATACGACATCTTAAAGTGTAATCTGGCTTTCAGACAACTGCTAATACAGGCAGAGAGAGCCAGCGTGGTGTAGTGATTTAAGGCTTGTTGGACTACTACTCTGGAGACCCAGGGTTCAAATGCTTGCTTGGCCATGAAGCTGCACATGAAGACAAGGCAAAATGCCCTTTGAAGAAATATTGCAAAGAAAATCCCTTCTAGTTGTCCCTTCTGATCCTCTCTGTGTCATTTGTCAAGACCTTGTTCACTTTTACTGCTTCTGTCAGCTGTTTAGTAGCTCAAGTTGTGTACTGCCTTGTCTCTTCTTTTCCTGCTACTTTTATTGCTGCCTAATTCCACAGCGGACCCAAGACAATTAGCTGACTAAAGTGGAATAACAAATGATGGCAGTACTTCAGAGCATGGAGAAGCTTTTAGTTTTGTTGCCTTGTTTGTACAGGGTTCACTCAGCTCTTCCTTAGGAATGTAAGGTAACCTTTTAAAATAAAGGATAATACAGTAGTCTCGCTTAACCAACATAAACGGGCTGGCAGAACGTTCGATAAGCAAAAAAGTTGGATAATAAGGAGGGATTAAGGAAAAGCCTATTCAGTGTCAAATTATGTTATGATTTTACAAATTAAGAACCAAAACATCTTGTTTTTCAACAAATCAACAGAATAAGAAGTTCAATACATGGTAACAATATGTAGTAATTACTGTATTTACAAATTTAGCAGTAAAACATCGCAATGCATTGAATCAGTTGGATAATACAGAACGTTGGATGTGCGAAGGTTGGATAAGCAAGACTACTGTAGTTATATTTCCTCTGATAATTGCTTACTTATACTGTAAAGATCTAATCTGAGGCCTTCTTCCAAGTGTCCCTGCTTAAATAAGGCTAATTGAGTTACCATAAGATAATCTTTTCAATGATTAACAGAACGTTGTGTGCATTATACACTCCAGCATGAATGCATTTCAACACCATTTAAACTGCCAGGATGCACTGTTGTGGAATCATGGGAACTGTAGTCTTACAAGGTCTATAGCCTTCTCTGCTAAAGAGTATTTGTCCTTCACCAACCTTTAAATCCCAGGATTCCACAATACTGAGCAATTAAAGTGCTGTCAAACTTCATTCATTCCACAGCGTAGAACCAGCCCTTGTCTGCGGCATGCTTTCCATAAACAAGCTCATCTAGCATTTAGATTATGGTAAATACTGTATATTTGCCTAGATATCCCAGGTACAATTTTAGTGTGTTTATAGCTTTGCTCTGGAATTTTCTTCCTGTTTTTCATCTAAATTTTATTTTGTGCAACTTTGTTGTCATTATTTGTTGACATTTATTTTATTTTATTAATTAACTGATCACTGCCCAGAGAAGTTGAGTTACTGGACATGTTAGAAATGTAAACCTGTCAATGGATAAAATAAGAAAAGGAAAAGAAGTAACACATTTTTTCAAAGCTGGATTAAATGGCAGTGTGGACTCGGATAATGCAGTTAAAAGCAGATATTGTGGATTATCTGCCTTGATATTCTGGGTTATATGGCTGTGTGGAAGGGCCCTTAGACAGGAAGAACACCCAGGTAAAAGAACAGTAGCTCAACAGTGCCACCTGGAGGAGATAATTTGTCATTGTTCTGTGCCTTCAAGTACTGTATATTCCGGCATATAAGATGACTGGGTCTATAAGACGACCCCCAACTTTTCCAGTTAAAATAAAGAGTTTGGGATATACTCGCCGTATAAGACCACCCCTCTTCCAATGCACACCAAATAACATTTTAAAAAAATCAAATTTGAATTCAATATGGTAATTTTAATTCAAATACTTATGACATTCAGGTTCCTATGAGAGGGACATTGTACCTTATATTGTACATTACAGTTGCTCTTCCTCCCTTGAATTTCATTTACACTCTGGGTCCATTACATTATGCTGGCAATAAGTTAAAATAAACAGTTGCATTAAATAATTCTCATTTTCAACAATTAAAAAACCAGCTGAAGTAAAGTGTCAAATCAGTTCCCTTTTGCCTTCTCGCAGGCTTCTCCTATTGACGCTGCCTAAAACATCATTGGCCTTTTCAGCTGCAGCATCACACTATTGGCTCGTCGTCGACAAAGATTCCTTTCATAGAATCCTAAAGTTGGGAGGGACCTCTAAAGGCCATTTAGTCCAACCCCCCTTCATTCTGCTTTCTTGCAGGGAAAGCACAATCAAAGCACTCTCGACAAATGGTTATCCAGCCTTAATATTATTAATATTAATAATAATAGAGTTGTAAGGGAGCTCTAATGGCCATCTCATCCAACCCCCTTCATTCTGCCATCATGTAGGGAAAGTACAATCAAAGCACCTCTGACAGATGGCCATCCAGCCTGCATAATAATAATAATAATAATAATAATAATAATAATAATAATAGAGTTGGAAGGGAGCTCTAAAGGCCATCTAGTCAAACCCCCTTCATTCTGCCTTCATGTAGGGCAGTGTTTCTCAACCCTCCTAATGTGGTGACCCCTTAATACAGTTCCTCATGTTGTGGTGACCTCTAACCATAATATTATTTTTATTGCTACTTCATACCTGTAATTTAGGTTATGTAAACCTAAACAGTTATGTAAATATCTAATATGCAGAATGTGTTTTCATTCACTGGACCACATTTGGCACAAATACCCGATATGCCCAAATTTGAATACTGGTGGGGTTGGGGAGGATTGATTTTGTCATTTGGGAGTTGTAGTAGCTGGGATTTATAGTTCACCTACAATCAAAGAGCATTCTGAACTCTACCAATGATGGAATTGAACCAAACTTGACACAGAGAGCTACCAAGACCAAAAGAAAATACTGGAAGGGTTTGGTGGGCCCAGATCTTGAGTTTTGGAGTTGTAGTTCACCTATATTCAGAGAGAACTGTGGGCTCAAACAATGATGGGTCTGGACCAAACTTGGCAAACTATGCCCAAATGTGAACACTGGTGGAGTCTGGGGAAAATAGACCTTGATATTTGGGAGTTGTAGTTGCTGGGCTATATAGTTCACCTACAACCAAAGAGCATTCTGAACCCCACCAATGATAGAATTGCACCAAACTTCCCACACAGAAGCCCCATGACCAACAGAAAATACTGTGTTTTCTGATGGTCTTTGTTGACCCCTCTGACACCCCCTCATGATCCCGACCCCCAGGTTGAGAAACGCTGATGTAGGGAAAGCACCCCAACATATAGCCATCCAGCTTTAATATTAAAATTAATAGTAATAATAATAATTGGAAGGGAGCTCTAAAGGCCATGTAGCCCAACCCCCTTCATTCTGCTTCATACAGTGAAAGCACAATCAAAACAGATGGCCATCTAGCCTTAATAATAAGAATAATAATAATAGTAATAGAATTGGAAGGGAGCTCTAAAGGCCATCTGGTAAAACCCCTTTAATTCCGCCTTCATGCAGGAAAAGCACAATAAAAGCCCCCTTGAGAGATGGCCATCCAGCCTTTATATCAATATGAATAATAATAATAATAATAATAATAATAATAATAATAATAATAATAATAATAAATGTTGGAAGGGAATTCTACAGGCCATCTAGACAAATCCCCTTCCTTTTGCCTTTATGTAGGGAAAGTATAACCAAAGCACCCCTGACAGATGGCCATTCAGGCTTAACACTACTACTAATAAGAAGAAAGAGAATAGAGTTGGAAGGGGGCTCTAAAGGCCATGTAGTCCAACCCCCCTTCTGTCTTCATGGAGCAAAAGCAAAAAGTATGGTACATCCTGGGCCTGGAAGTCAGTCAGTCAGTCACGCTGCCTGCCTCCTTCCTGGGCCCAATTGGGGCCAACGGAGCGGCTGGCTCCATCGCGCTGCTCCTGGAGGCCAGTCGATCTCACTGAAAGCCTTGCCGGGAGCAGCAGGGGAGGGCTCGCTCGCTTGCTTATCAGCCCTGAAAGTCAGGCAGGCAGGCTGCTGGGAGAGGAGATTCTCTTCTGCTGCCTCGGCTGCGTTGTTCGCTTGCTGCTTTCACCAGTGCAGGCCTTTGTAGGCCTGTGCTGGCGTAAGCAGTGAGCAGAGCACACAACCGAGGCAGAGGAGAATCTCCGCTCCCAGCAGCCTGCCTGCCTGACTTTCAGGCCTGCGCTGGCCTCCACAGCTGATGAGTGAGCGAGCCCTCCCCTGCTGCTCCCGGCAAAGCTTTCAGTGAGATCGACTGGCCTCCAGGAGCAGCGCGGTGGGGCCAGATGCTCCCTTGGCCCCAATTGGGCCCAGGAAGGAGGGAGGCAGCGTGAAAAAGGCTGCCCTCCGGCCTCCTTCCTCACGCTGCCTCTTTCCTCACTGGGCCCAACTGGGGCCCAATGGAGCATCTGGCCCGCACCTCGCTGCTCTTGGAGGCCAGAGTCGATCTCACTCGAAGCCTCGTCGGGAGCAGCAGGGGCGAACACGCTCACCAGCTGCAGAGGTCAACGCAGCCTGCGCAGCCCTGAAAGTCAGGCAAGCAGGCTGCTGCAAGCGGAGGTTCTCCTCTGCTGCCTCGGCTGCGTCGTCCGCTCTCCAGAGGCAACCGTACTGGATGCGGCAGGTGGGAGCACTCGCCAGCCACTTCACGTGGCTGAAGGCTGGAAAGGGAGGGCCGAGGTGGTCTCGCCAGAAGCGGCAGCAGGTGCACTTGCAAGCCACTTCACCTGCCAGACTGAAGGCGAAGTCAAGGCTCGCTTGCAAGCTCCGCTGCTGCTGCCATACATCATCGTCCTTGTATATCCGGAAGACAAGACGACCCCCAACTTTTGAAAGGGTTTTCAAGGTTAAAAAAGTCATCTTGTAGGCCGGTTTTTACGGTAGTTTTATTTATTTATTTATTTATTTATTTACCTTACTTATATACTGCTGTTCTCAGCCCAAAGACGACTCACAGCGGTTCACAACAAATACGAACAACCCAGCATCACCAGATTTGCTGTTTTGGGTAGCTTACTGAGTTACTCAGTGAGCAAAGTTTAATTTCTGTTTTGCAAAAAAGAGATACCTGGCTTACGGTTGTTAAGGTATCATGTTCTAATGCTGGAGATCCTGCACACAGCTCTTAAATCTGTGGAAACTGGTTGTGGTTGATCAGGACAGCAAAATCCATTTTACTTACATAGACACATTTGTATTATTGTTATTGGTTTAGCATATGCTCTAGATTTGCTTTTGCAAATGCATTGAGTGAGATGCATCTCTCTCTTGCCTTTCAAAGATAGAGGCTGCTGTCAAGGCTGCAAAAAGTGCTTTTCCAGAATGGTCTTCCAGAAGTCCCCAGGAAAGGTCAAAACTAATGAGCAAGCTAGCAGATCTTATTGAAGAAGATCTGGAATCATTTGCACAAGCAGAATCCAAGGATCAAGGTAAATGCAAAAACCTATGTGGCTTGTATTCACAGATAGTGTAGGCTGAGAAATGTAAAGAACTCAAACTTAAGTTAATTCAACAAACTAAAAATATTTCTGGCATTGGTTCTGAGGCCTTGACTGTTATGTGTTTGTATGGCGAATCATTAGGTTTACATTCACATGCTTGATTGCTATAATGTTTACCTTTTATTTTCCAGTGGATGGCAATTCTTACTTTTGTTTTTAAGTTTGCGTGTTCAGTGCAAAAATAAATTACATGCTCTGGTGTCTTGTGGCTTCAATGATGGTGAATCCATTCTAGGCTTTGGCTAAGATCAAAAGGAACTGAGAGGTTGAAGCTATTCAGGGGTGCAGGTCAGCACCTTGGAAAGCTCCTTTCAGTCTTGAACTAAAAGTCAGAGAGAATTAATCTCTCCACTGAAATGGAAGCCACCAACTACCACTGGCCACATCATCATGAAGTGACAAGAATGAAGGAGAAGGAAGAAGGACATACCTTTAATTAGTATGACATTAGATGCCTTACCATTTGATCCCTCCTTCTGAACATTACCATCAAAGTAATTACACCATTAAAAAGTGACATTTACCCCATTGAAAAATGTTCTGGTGTGCTGAAGGCATCTAAGATCTTCCATGCTTCAACACAGAAAGTATGATCCTTTCTTCCAAGTTGCCAACTGGAAATGACAGTGAGTGAAGACACACTATTGACATGTGGATTCAAAAACTCCATACACATTTATGAAATGGCTCCTCAGAATTATTCCATTCTTATTTATTAGGAAATGTGAACTACATGGAGAAGTTATACACAATACTAATAAAATATATTTAATAGAGACAGTGACTGGTATTAACTTCTGAATAGCTGTTTTAATTGGGGCTGCCCCAAATGGTCACTCTAGACACATTACTTCAACAACAAGTAATTAAGAGAGCAGGTTAATTTGCAAAAAATATGAAGAAGGGCACTAACTAGATTCCTTTATTTTATTTTATTTTATTGCATGAGTTAAATGCACCCTAATCAAACAGATTTCTTTTTCAAAGATAGGTGTTGCCAGGTTGAGTCTGCTTTGTTGTATCTGTGCACACAGTTTTGGGAGGAATGGGTGTGTATTTCTAAATTATACAAAAAACTTCGGTTTAAGGAAGTACCTTTTTTTGTAAAACATGCACACTTTTCCTATTCATGAAGTCAGTTAAGAAATCTTTTTCTTTTTGAGAAAAACTTACAAGTTTTAAAAGGACACCAATTACCATGGAAAATGTGTGTCAGTGTATATTAAATATCTTTCTGTTTCAGGGAAAACTATAACATTTGCTAGAACAGTGGACATCCCTCGGGCTGCTTACAATTTCCGTTTCTTTTCATCATCCATCCTTCACCAAACATCAGAATGTACACAGATGGACCATATGGGTTGCATGCATTATACTGAGAGAACACCAGTGGGAATTGGTAAGGTCTGAATTCCAAATGATAGAAGTGTCAGTTTCTTACAGAAGTACTGAATATCTTCTATAGGAATATTCAGTTCTTGACAACGGAGTTCTACTATAAACTAAAGCATGCCTTGGTAAAGTGGAGTATAATGGGGTGAATAATTTAGGGATGTGCAAATCCATTCTGTTTTCGTTCTGGTTTTGTTTCAAATTTCAGGTGCCCCCGTTCTGTCTTCTGAATGATTCCTGGAGATTGGGGTGGGGGGTGGGGTGCACCCAAAAACAGAAAGAAAACAGAACAAAAACAGTGCTTTTTTCAGGGGGGAGGACACACAAAAAACAGAAAGAAAACAGAACAAAAAACATTTTATGTATATTCTGTACCTTTTTGCCCAGACCTGTGCAAATCCATTCTGTTTTCGTTCTGTTTTCATTTTGAATGTCAGCTGTCCCTGCTCTGTTTTCTGGAAGATTCTGGGAAATTGGGAGGGGGCACCCAAAAACAGAAAGAAAACAGAAAAAAAACAGTGCATTTTTCAGCGGGCATGGACTGGACCCAAAAACACTAAGAAAACAGAACAAAAACAGTGCATATTCTGTGCTTTTTTGCACACCCCTGTGCAAATCCATTCTGTTTTTGTTCTGTTTTTGTTTCAAATTTCAGGTGCCCCTGTTCTGTTTTCTGGAAGATTCTGGTAGATTGGGGACATCCGAAAACAGAAAGAAAACAGAACAAAAAAGTGCTGTTTTTTGGGGGGGGAGGGGCAAAAACAGAAAGGAAACAGAACAGTAATAGTGCATATTCTGCGCCATTTCACACACCCCTATATGCTCATTATTATTATTATTCAATTGAATGTCAGGGGTCCTTTCACACTGCATAATTATAGTGCTATAATCCTACTTCAACTGCCATGGCAACATCCTATTGAATGATGGGATTTGTATTTTGTTGAGGCACCAGAGTTCTTTGGCAGGGAATTCCAAATACTCTTCCCCTCAAAGAGAAACCTGGAAATCTCAGGACTGCATAGGATATTGTCATGGCAGTTAAAGTGGAATCATGGTGCTGTGCTATAATTGTGTAATGACAAAAAAGATGGTGTAGTAAATAAAGAAAAGGTGAATGCACATAAGGGTTGAACTTGGAAGTGTGGTAAAAACTCTCCGGCTCCCCAGGAGCCTAATCATTTCTGCAAAGTTTTCATACTTGGCCACAAGAGCTCTGGAGGCAACATCCACCAATCAATGACTGGAAATAGCTAGGATTCCATTGCTGATGTTCTTCCTCTCCTAACTTGAAAAGTAACTCCATTCTATTTACAGAATAGGACAGAAACTGTACATACCACTATATTACCAGTTCTTAGGAGCTGATGCTGGAATCCCTTTCAAAAGTTAGCCATTTTGTCTAAAAAAATTCACTTACTTTGTTGGTCTGTGAAATGCATTACTTCTCTCCCTGTTACAAGATCATATCATTTTATATTACCTCTGGGCTGTGGCACTACCTTAGAAGTTCAGTATTTGGCCCAGGTCACTTCAATAGTATCTGCTTAGAAGCTGCAAGACCATTAAATGCTAATCAAGGTGGCCAATTGCAACATTCACACTTGCCTCAAGTAGACAAGACTTCTTTCTCCCACCCTATACATTCAACATATATATATAAACCTCACTTTCCTAGTTTCCAACAGACCTCACAACCTCTGAGGATGCCTGCCATAGATATGGGTGAAGCCTCAGGAGAGAATGCTTCTGGAACATGGCCATACAGCCCAGAAAAATCACAATCCAGTGATTCTGGCCATGAAAGCCTTGGGCAACACAGTGTCTGCTTAGTTATTATTCCAGGGATGTCTCATAAATTTTATCCCCTAAGACCCAAAATCCAAACCCTAACAGGAATACTATTATTTGGCAATGTGATATCAACTAATAACTCAAAATATGGTGTCTATTGTGACATACTTCTCCACCTAAAATGAGGATCAATCTATCATAGTAAAATATAAGCCATAAATACTGTTGCATATATATATATATGGTTAGATAATGAAATAGCTCTACTTCGTTCTTGTCTAGACCAAAACACATTTGACTTCATTACATTATAATCGTTTGGATTTTGACAAAACTTGTACAAAACTTATGTTTACTGTACTCTTTGGTACATACAACAAACCACTAGGTGTCACAATTTCCTTCAGAGTAAAGGCGGCAGTGGGGATAATGAGGACACAATTTAACATCATATACAATTAGTAATGCTTTCAAACAGGAGCCATTTATTTGAGCAATGCAATGTGCATTTTTTCTGCTGTCAGCACTGCAAACTCAGTTCCTGCTTGAACTCACACAATTCTTTATTGGTTATATGAACGAGATGTTATTTAAAGTATTCAAGAACAGAAGTCCCCCCCCCCCCCAAAAAAAACAACAACACAGTGTTAGACCTTAATTGTGACTATCACACAAAAGAATATCCATATAGACAAACATTTATAGCATACAATACAAAGTGCAAAAGGACTTTGGCTTTAGTCTTATTCAGAACCAATGGAATGAAAAGCCCTCCTTAGTTTAGTTAGATGGGATCACTCACTGCAGAATTTGTGCCTTCTCCAGCTCATCTTCTGCTTGTAAAAAGGGTCAGGGGTTCATTGTATGAGTGCCAAGAATATCAAGCCTTTCATATTACACTCCTTTGCATGACCAATTTGATTTGTTAACATTTGATTTGTAGGTCCTGGGTCTTTGTTTTAAGATATTTTTTCTGTGCATAGAGCAGAAGGAAAAATGTTCTGGGCTGGCATGTTTTTCTTCCTTTATCAGGATTCTAGAAGGAGAGTGTTGGCTTGTTCATAAGTGTAATGCTTCTTGTTGGAGAACTTTAACTATTTTTTCCTCTTCCAAAGCTGGCTTAATTAGTCCTTGGAACTTACCGCTTTACTTGTTGACTTGGAAAATTGCCCCAGCCATTGCATGTGGAAACACAGTCATTGCAAAACCCAGTGAAATGACATCTGTCACTGCTTGGATGATGTGCAAACTTCTTAACAAAGCAGGTAAGCCTGAGAAGGTGAGAAACTATATACTACTATAATAATGATCATATTTGTGAATTCAAAGTGATCTCTTCAATGTCAATATAAGAAGTAGTAATAGGAAGGGAAGAAGTACATTTCTCTGTACTTCTTCCATTAAGTTTAGATCTGGATGGAAGCTGTGATCCCCCAGATATTAATAGTCTACAGCTCTCATTTTTTCATATCACCATGGAGACTATGATGAAGGATTAGGGGAATTACAGTTAAAAAAACAACTGTAAGCTACAGTTTTACATTTCTGTTTTAGATAGATGACACCAATGACAATCCATGTGTATATGTGGTTCATCATGGCAACCAATATTAACAATAACACAGCCTAACAAAAAAAATATTGGTGTCTTGGTTTTTTGGCCTGTTCTTGGGGTTGTTTGGGACACTGATTCAGAAAATTGCATTGGATAGATACATCAGTTCTGGTTTCTTTATATGGTTATTATTATTATTTTCTGTAGGCAAGTAGATGGTGACTGGTCAATGGCATATTTTATTTACCTCAAAAACTAGAGCTGATAGGTGAAACCAGTGCAATTTTTGGAATCAGCAGGTCAAATACACCCAGAAACAGATCTAACATTTGAGGCACCAAAATGTGTGTTGGCCAGTGTAATTATAATCTGTTCTTATGCAAAAAAAAACATTTCTGTGACCAGAGGTGGTCAAGTATAACCAACAGGAAGAGAAGAACATCACACATAAGCATTTCTCTCCTCCAATTACTATATGATCACTCCTCTTAACCTCTTCAAGGGAACATATTCCTAGGTTTGTAAATAGTTGCCATCATATTAATCTCTACTCAAAAGTAATATGCTTTACACTTAATAGACCTTACTTCACTGTTCTTGTGTGCACAGAACTCTGTAGCTCAAGTGTGCTATATGAGCATATTTTGTGTGCCTATTTCTATAAGGGTTTCCTCCTGGTGTTGTGAACATTGTGTTCGGAAGTGGTCCCAAAGCTGGAGATGCTCTCGTTTCCCATCCTGAAGTGTCACTAATTTCCTTCACTGGAAGCACCCTCACTGGTCAGCGCATCATTGAAAGGACTGCTCCATATTGTAAGAAGCTGTCCTTGGAGCTTGGAGGCAAAAATCCAGCAATCATCTTTGAAGATGCCAATTTGGATGAATGTGTTCCTGTCTCTGTAAGATCCAGCTTTGCTAATCAGGTATGGACCAATAGATGGACAACACCATTGCTATACTCGGAAAATGTGTTTCATTGTTTGTGAAGCTCAAAAACTTCATCATTGAATTGAGTTCCATCAGTTGCTGAGGGGGACTATTTTGATTGGTATGAACTGGCTTTAAGACATCTACCCAAAATGGCATCAACTCTGAGTGAATATTATGTTATTAACATTCAGTCTTACTCTAATTATTGCAGCAATTGTAAGGGAGCAACCAACCTCTATCTATTTTACTAACTCTTTGCTCAGAGCACATTGAATTTTATAGAAAAAAATCCTCATTGTTTATAATGGTGATATTATATTGAAGTACAGTTATTCATCATGATAGCCATACTCCAAAAAGAGTGCAAAATCAAAGTAGCTATGTTGATCCACATGAACATGGCAGTTCTAGCAGTTTGCTCTCCATGAGGAGCAGGGCTTTGTACATTGAATGGATCTTAATCATACCTCCAAGAAAAAGAGTCTGGATGGAGGAGATGGCAAATGGGTTAGCATCCTTGTCAATCAAAATGACTTGGTGCTGTTGGCCAGCAAGTCCTGACTCCGCTGTGCTACTGCTAGCCATATTAAAGTGGCAGAGTAAGTTTTAATGTAATCAAACCAATGGCAGCTCCTCTGCTGAAATAATGGGAAGACACCCGGGAAACTCCAGAGCAAAAGAATGCTTAGGCATGCTAGGTGGTAAAAAACAACATATATTACAGACAGTATTTTTTTTCTCTCTCTCTCCTATTCCTCTCCCCCCCCCCCCAACTTTTTTCTCTTTTTTCTCTCTGTAGACACACTGGAGGGTGTGTATGTGTGATATTTCCAGGAGAACTTTAGTAATCCACAGCTATATATGCACGCGCGCGCACACACACACACTCACACACAATTCCCAGGTCTTTATAATTTCAAAATACTTCAGTGACACCAACATCTCAACTTAGAAGTTTTGAAAAACCTGAGTTGTTGTAGGTTTTTTGGCCTGTATGGCCATGTTCTAGAAATATTCTCTCCTGATGTTTTGCCTGCATCTGTGGCAGGCATCCTCAGACGTTGTGAAATCTCACAACCTTTGAGGATGCCAGCCATAGATGCAGGCAAAACGTCAGGAGAAAATACTTCTAGAACATGACCATACAGCCCGAAATCCTATAACAACCCAGTGATTCCGGCCATGAAAGCCTTCAACAGTACTTTGAAATAACTATTTGTTACCAATGTGTAGGGAGTGTGCTCTGTAGACTATGTATGTGTAGGCTTTTTATGAAATGAAGAGTGATGCATGGCTTATTAGCTTGTTCAGTAATATTTTGAACATTACATGTTGATTTCATACAGCACGAATGGGTTTTAATAGCAACGTCAACAAGCAGAATGACAATGCACACTGTGCATACATAGCCACCTGGTATGTGAAACAGAAGATTCCTACATGCAGAAGGTCTTAGTCACCTGGAACCTTTAGAGAATTTGGGGGAGGGAGATAGCGCCGTTCTTTTAACTGGCTGGACATTTGAAGCTGATCAAATATGTATTCAAAGCTGCCTAATTTAGAACTTCATTGGCAGTGGTGTTCAGCAATTATTCAGGAAACACAGTGTCTGACGTCAATCAGATGGCAGCAGCATTAGCAAAAAGAGGCCAAAACCTCATGAATGTTCCTTACAAGTAGAATTTATACAAAATTGTAAATTTGTTTATAAAATACCTGACACACTTTGGAAAGGCTTTCTAGGGGAACACAAAAATAAATGTTTCTATCGAGGCTCTCTCTGTCCAGATGGAAAAATTGTATTATTCTCTTTAATATGGTTGTACCAAAATGCAAGGGATTTTTTAAAAAGGCTTTTAGAAGAGTACTGCTTTTTATTATTTTTGATTGTATGTTGTATGTTGTAAATTGTTTTAATATTGTTAATAGTTTCTTTATAAATAAAATTAATACATGACAATCCGCGATCCCAGGATCATTTGGAGGTTTCCCCCCCTACTGTTTATGTTTCTCTGTGCCCCCCCCCCCTTTAGTTTGTAAGAAGATGTTGATTTAATGTATAGTCAAAGGCTTTCATGGCTGGAATCACTGGGTTGTTGTAGGTTTTTTTGGGCGGTATGACCATATTCTAGAAGTGTTCTCTCCTGACATTTCACCTGCATCTATGGCAGGCATCCTCAGAGGTTGTGAGGTCCATACAGCCTGAAAAACCTACAACAACCTAGGTGTTGATTTGTTCCAAATTTCTATGTGACGAGAGGTAGAGCTCTTCAACATTCTGCAATATTCTCAGAACTTGCAGTTCTCCATAGTCACATTCATATATAATTATAAGCCAAGGAACTATGGAAACCTTGGCAACCACTTGCACTTTGCTATCTGGGTTATTTATTACCCTGCCTGTATGTAGTCATGGCTGTTCTCCCCTCTCACAAGGAGTCAAAGAGGGAATACATAGTAACTTTATTTTGTGTTGTGGGGAGAGCCAGAAGAGAGCTGCTGCCGTTTGAGGCAACATGCAAAACATGAAGCAAGATTCTCTAGTTTGTTTAGCTGTTCCTTGCTGTAAAGGGGAGCCATTGACCAATACATTGGTCATATTCATTAAACCAATGTTCCTACAGTTTTCTGATTATTATGTCTGAATACACTGCAAATACTCTCATCCATCTTCCTCCTGATTCACCATGTTCCCCAGTGTATTTGTTTCAGACAGAAGGTCTTTGGCTGAATCAAACATATCATTGCCTAATATCATTACCTGATATTTTGTGACCATTTATCGTCATCTGTTGTTTTTGAGTTACTGTGAAATGAAATTTTGCAGAGCTTGACATATAGTAACTATGTAATGTGTATATTTCTCTCACTCTTTCATTTATAGAAATCTGTAGTAATAATAATCCCTGAACTTTTTATCTCTCTCATTGCTGTCTTAGGGTGAAATATGCCTGTGCACCAGCAGAATCTTTGTGCAGAGAAGCATTTACAAAGAATTTTTGAGAAGATTTGTGGAAGCTGTCAAAAAGTGGAGGGTTGGAAGTCCTGCAGATTCCACAGTTGACATGGGAGCGCTGATAAGTAAAGAACATTTAGCAAAGGTGAACAAAAAAAGAAGTTGTTTGGGGACAAACCATGCACTTAGCACATTGACCAGAACTGGTTTTTCTTGCTGACTTGAGAAGAAAGCAGAATGATAATTATGTCTTAGCAAAAGTATAACTTCATTGCACAAGACAGGCAAGCGGCACGATGCTGTGTGTTCCCTGCTGCTGGTCTGTCCCCTCCTCACAATTCTTCCATCTCTAGCTGTTAATGGGTAAAACCTCCCAATAGCTCCCAACCCTGCAATGTTCTTGTCACTTACCTTCCACTTCTGTAAATTGACATTTGGGACAGCATTCAGGTTCTCCCATCTCCCCTACCCCATATCCCCTCGCTATTCCCAAGATATTTGTTTTTATTTTATATTTATATTTTCCTTTTTAAAAATTTTAAATGCTGGAATAGATCAATTGCTGCAAAAATTTTAGCAATAAAAAACAAGAGGCAGCAGTAATGAGGGAAGGTATGGGAGGGAGTGGGAGTACCACAAAACCATGAATTTGTGAAATTGCACAAATGAAGAGAGGTGCTCAATCTGGTATGTAACCAATCAATGTGACTGTAGTGGAATAGCAGATTAGTACAATAAAATCAAGACAAGATTTCATATAAAAGAAATTGAATGCCAAAAAGAAATGATGAATATTTTTCATATTTATTTATTTATTTATTTATTTATTTACCATCTTTATATCCTGCCCTTTTCACCCTGTTGAGGACTCAGAGCGGCCTTACAGATAGGCAACAATTCAATGCCATATAAAACAAACAGTCAATTAAAATTAAACAGTTACATTAAAATCATAGCATTAAAACAAATTAGCAACCATCTTTAAAAAACACGCATTCCAAAATCGTAATCCAGATCTATTCCAGTAGTCAATTGCACACGTTCCATATCCATTTCTAGTACTGCATTACTTTACTGATCAAAGGCTTGGTCCTATTGACATGTCTTCATTTTCTTTCTGAAGGTTAAGAGGGAGGGCGCTGATCTGATTTCACTGGGGAGGGTGTTCCATAGCCGAGGGGCCACCGCTGAGAAGGCCCTGTCTCTCGTCCCCACCAACCGCACCTGTGAAGGAGGTGGGACCGAGAGCAGGGCCTTCCCAGAAGATCTTAACCTCCAAGATGGTTCATAGTGGAAGATGTGTTTGGACAGGTAAGCTTGGCCAGAACCATTTATATTTATCTTTATTTCCAATTATTACAGCTAACTAGAAACCTTTCAAAGAAAATGCCTTCACAACAGCATAAATAAATGCTAGTGCACATATGGTGGTCAGAAACAGTTAAAAGGCACGTGTTACAACGCAAGGGCTTAAAACAATATTCAACAACAGAAGCCAATGCATTAATCAGTGAAGAAGACTAAATGCTCTTAACACTTCACCAGAAATCTGAGAGTCTTCCTTAATAAGAAGGGGTAACATTGTTGGAAAACAGCAGCTGAAATATTCATTCAATCCTCCACAGTCAATGAGGTTAGGGGCACAGGAATCCTATAAAAGTAGAAAACGTGTGGATAATCAACCCTTTTAATATGGGAAAATGCTTCTCTGGCAATCTCTAGGTCTTCCAATGTGGATCTGTGGTCAACTTCCACTAGAATGTTGACCATAGAGTTGTGCTGAAACACCTAGAGATCCTTAGCGAGATCCTAGTAATCAAATCTCAAATTAATCAAATCCACCAAAGTTAAAAGGACTGAGCCTTGCAGAATTCTGCTGTATAGACTGTGTTTTGATTACTTGTTTTAATAGTAATATTTTAAAATGGTTTTATTTTTATTTTTAATTTTGGTGTATTTTACCTATATTAATTTTATTTTTGGTGGGAAATACTAATATTAAAATAATAATAATATCTTCACAGTCCCGATCTGCCTCAGATGCAGGAGAAGACCTGTATTTGGAGCACGTGAGATCTGGACATAAAATCCTGAAAGAGCTTACTTAAAAATTCACCTATGCAAATTTAAGTCAGAAATAAGTCAGCAGTATCCAATGTAAGATTTCTCCTTGGCCGTCTTCCATGTTTCCCACCCATCTGCTCTTGGAGTCCTCCCAACCCTCTAAAGCAGATCTTGTGGGTGAGAAGGGGAATACATTGAGCCACGAGGAGTGGGATTCATTCTGCCAGCTTTGTCCATCCCGGTGGCAGATGGGCACAGTTGGAAACAGCATGTTTCCTCTTAAGCCTGCTTTTCCATATATATTGGCAGCACTACTGAAAAAATAGCAGCATCACATTTAGAGATGCCTGGGAGTTTTCTACCATCCTTATATAGGACATATTATCCTCATTAGTTTATGGAGTAGGCACTTTGAATCTCTTTCTTAGAGAGAAGCAGCAGAATACAAATAATAACAATGATGATGATGATGTTGCAATCCCAGATGACAGCAGGATTGAAGAGAAACAACTGGAAAAGCTGACACAATACAAGAATTTAAAGATCGGACTGCAAAGACTCTGGCACAAGGCAGTCAAGGTGGTTTCAGTAGTGATTGGCACACTGGGTGCAGTGCCTAAAGACCTTGGCCTGCACTTAAATATAATTGGCGCTGACAAAATTACCATCTGTCAGTTGCAAAAGGTCACCCTACTGGTATCTAGACACTAGGGAAGTGTCCGACGTGTGATCCAATACAACAACCAGCATAGTGGTCTTGTTTGCTGTGTACTAATCTTGTTGTGTTTCAAATAATAATAATACTATCCAATCACCAAGACTAGACATTTCTACAAAATAATCCTATATTTGATTGTAAATGGAATCAAATAATGGAAAATTTCAGCTCTTATTAAGAATGTATTTTTGTCATTGTTCCCATTAGGTAAAGAGCTACATTAAAAAAGCACAGGAAGAAGGAGCTAAGATCCTGTGTGGAGAAGGAATCGATAGCTTGGTGCTTCCTACAAAGAATCAGAACGGTTATTTCTTGCTTCCCACTGTTATAACTGAAATTGGCGATGACTCGTGTTGCATGCAGGATGAGATCTTTGGTCCTGTAACATGTATCACACCATTTGACACGGAGGATGAAGTCATTAAAAGGGCCAATGGGGTCCAGTATGGCCTGGCTGCCACTGTCTGGTCAAGCAACGTGGGACGGGTTCATCGTGTGGCCAAGAGACTTCAGTCAGGGTTGGTTTGGACCAATTGCTGGCTTATCAGAGACCTCAATTTGCCCTTTGGGGGCATGAAAGCCTCTGGAATAGGCAGAGAGGGAGCAAAGGAATCTTATGATTTTTTCACAGAGGTGAAAACCATTACCATAAAACATACTTAAATGTATTGAAAGAAATACCTAGACCATTCTCAGTAAATATAATATAAGCAATATCTGTGCTACAGCTTGAGTCCCTATATCAAGAGAAAGGTGGAATAAAATAAAGCAAATAAGTAAAAACAATGAAATGGTTTGTTCATAACTATATATTTCAAAGTATTCTTGTCATATGGTAATTTTTGCACAAACAAGTTTGTAGTTCCTATGCATGAGAATTTACCTTGAATGGCACGGTAGCCAAGTTCTTTTTCCTGTGCCTTGGCCATAAAATTTATATTCTACCTCCACTTCCATTACATTACGCTTCCTCCTGTTATAATATTTGAAGGAGAGAATAGAAGAAATGAAACCCATGGAGAGAGGTGGGTAAGAAATAACAACAGCAGCAACAGCAGCAGAAACGTGTGCAAACACACATGCAATTAATTTCATTCCCATTGCAAAGGGAAAAATTTCTTTGACAAAATTATGACTGAGAAATTTGACATGATTTATACGCCATTTAGTCCATAGAAAGCTAGTTTTGAAACAAGAAAACATGACTTCATGTTTTAACCTTAGCTATGGGCCCCCCGGAGGTCAATGGGGGGCCCATAGCTGCTGAACTTGCTGACTGAAAGATCAGTGGTTCGAATCTGGGGAGTGGGGTGAGCTCCCACTGTTAGCCCTAGCTTCTGCCAACCCAGAAGTTCAAAAACATGCAAATGTGAGTAGATCAATAGGTACTGCTTCGGAGGGAAGGTAACAGCACTCCATACAGTCATGCTGGTCCCATGACCTTGGAGGTGTCTCCAGACAACACCGGCTCTTCGGCTTAGAAATGGAGATGATCACCACCCCATCCCAGAGTCAGACACGCCTAGACTTAATGTCAAGGGGAAACCTTTACCTTTACTATGGTATTTATATGTAGCTTCAACTAGTGCAATATTGACAAAGAATAATGGCCATAATTGCAAAGAATAATGGCCATAATTGCAAAAAACAGCAGTCTCTCATTTAATCAGGACTCAAGCAACCAGAGATCTCGAGCAACTGGAAAAAGTGTACTGACTGCCATTTAACTAAAACAGCATACTGCATTCACAAAGCAGTTTTTCTAACAGTAAAACTGTTACAATAAGTTAAACTTGTCTTTATTTATCTTAATTTTCTTTTAATGACTGTATTTTTAAATTAACATGATGTTAATACAAAGTTTATGGAATGATATAGTATGATGTATAGTATAACTTAGACTTGCTTTTAATCAGAACTCTCAAGCAACCAGAAACTATATTTATCTAGCATCTACCAATCCCTGTGGGTGTTGATGGTCTACTCTAGTAATAAAGAGGGCTCAGTGGAAATTGTTGAAAGCAAATTTCTGAAATGTTGCAGAAGCCAAGAGGTAAATAAGGCAGTGGGGAAGAGAGAAAGATTAAATCCTGATGTATGAACAAAAGTCTGCTCAAGCTACATTGGATGGATCCTATCATTGTGGTTTCAGGTAACATCTCCCAAGTTATGGCCACATGGAGGCAGCAGAGATCTTCATTGGTTCACCCCTTTACTATTACCTTATGGAGATGTTCTTCAGACAGCTATTTCTTCTGTCATTTTCTTTATAATTGAAAAAAAAATCCATCATGAGGGAAAGAAAACGAAAAAAAATCACTATTAAATTTGCAGAATGAAGATTTAGCTGAAACAACTATCTGTGCTTGAGACTCTATAGCAGTGGTTCTCAACATGTGGGTCCCCAGATGTTTTGGCCTTCAACTCCCAGAAATGTTCACAGCTGGCAAACTGTCTGGGATTTCTGGGAGTTGTAGGCCAAAACACTCGCCGATCCACAGGTTGGGAACCACTGCTCTAAAGCAAGGACAAATACTGTTCCAGAAGAATTCTCTCCTGATGTTTCACCCACATCTATGGCAGGCAACCTCAGAGATTGTGAGGTCTATTGGAAATTTGGCAAGTGGGGTTTATAAATCTGTGGAATGTCCAGGGTGGGAGAAAGAACTCTTGTCTGTTTGAGGCAAGTGTGAATGTTGCAACTGGCCAGCTTGATTAGCATTGAATAGCCTTGCAACTTCAAAGCCTGGCTGCTTCCTGCCTGAGGGAATGCTTAGTAGGGAGGTGTCAGGAGATAATGTTTCTGGAACGTGGCCATGCAGCCTGGAAAACTCACAGCAACCCAGTGATTCCGGCCATGAAAACCTTCGACAACACAATGACATAATAACTTTCCATTTTCCATGCCTCCTTTACCTTCTCACAAAGTCATCCTTCATCTGTGTCTTTCAAATCATGGTTATATTGCTCGCAAAGTGGTGGATTTTTAGCTTATTTGCAAGGTAGGAAAAATGTTGTGGGATTACAATACCTATTTCTTTTGCCATTTTGATTGAATTCCCAGTTCTTAAAGCACCACTACTTGATCAATTTTCCCCTTGTTTAATGTAGCATGGTCGTTATATTCCTAATTACAGTTAAATAAGAACAGGATATTCAAATAAATATAAATTATCCATTCATTAAGTTAATATGAGTAAATCCTTTCCTCATTGCTGCTTCAATGCCTGCTAGAGTGAAGGGACAAACGACAGTGGTCCAAGGCCCTGTAATCTTTTCTCAAACAAGAAACCTACAAATGGCCAAAGGTGCCCCATTTAAAGTATTGTTGAAAGCTTTCATGGCTGGAATCACTGGGTGGTTGTAGGTTTTTTGGGCTGTATGGCCATGCTCTAGAAGCATTCTCTTCTGATGTTTTACATTTATAGCAAGCATCCTCCTCTTGCCATAGATGCAGGCGAAACGTCAGGAGAGAATGCTTCTAGAGCATGGCCATACAGCCCAAAAAACCTACAACAACCCAGTGCCCTATTTATTTGTTGGTTTTGTTTTGGTTTTTTTGGCAGTGATGCAGGGGCTCTGGCCAAACACAGTGGGCCTTTTTGGGTACAACTGCTATCCTGGCATACTTTCATACATAGCCATTGTAACTTTTCTTTCAATGTGATGGAACCATGGTTGCAAAAAAAGCTTTTATTTCTTTATTGCTTCTCAGTGATTATAGGGAAGCCTTGGAATTGGAGGGGGGGATTGGAGACTTTGGAAAATTACCCCTTGGAATACAATTCCCAGAATCCTGAAGTCAGCATGGCCCAAGGCTGACTCCAAAAACAACTTTTCCTAGCTTTGGTTAAAAGGGATTAATTGCGCCAGGCCTATGAAATGCAATGTCATAACATCCAGGATACAGTAGTTTTCCATTGCTGAGATGATGGTATGCTTTTTTTTTTTTTAAAGCCCACTTTACTGCCAGCTGTCCCGTCTGGTGAAAGAAATTACACAGCCTGCGTGGGGATTTTGTTTAATCATTTTTATGTAAGTCAGAAGGGTCAGTCCATCTGTTAATTCTTACAGATGGAAATCAACTCTGATCTGATTTATCTCGCTACTGCTAGTTCATTCCTCCCTGCCCCCAATCTAGAGAAATGTGTCATCTGGAGGAGATTTTAACTGGCTGTGTTCAAGCTGGAATTTGCTGTGTTTCTTTCTGAATGATGTGAGGATTTTTCCTAACTTGCAAATAAGCTAAAAATCCACCACTTTGCGAGCAATATATCCATGATTTGAAAGACACAGATGAAGGATGACTTTGTGAGAAGGTAAAGGGGACACGGAAAATGGAAAACTATTATGTCATTGTGTTGTCGAAGGCTTTCATGGCCGGAATCACTGGGTTGCTGTGAGTTTTCCAGGCTGTATAGCCACGTTCCAGAAACATTATCTCCTGACACCTCCCAACTAAGGATTCCCTCAGTCAGGAAGCAGTCAGGCTTTGAAGCTGCAATGCTAACCAAGCTGGCCAATTGCAACATTCACACTTGCCTCAAACAGACAAGAGTTCTTTCTCCCACCCTGGACATTCCACAGATATATAAACCCCACTTGACAAGCTTTCAATAGACCTCACAATCTCTGAGGATGCCTCCCATAGATATGGGTGGAACGTCAGGAGAAAATGCTTCTGGAACATGGCCATACAGCCTGGAAAACTCACAATAACCCTATTATGTCATTGCAATAGATCTATATTTGTAACAACTGTAAATACAAAGTTGTTGATATTTCCTTGAGACTTACAGTAGTCAGCACAACTTCACCAAGAATGCTGATTCAGTACAAAATGCTCAGCTACAGTAGTATCAGGTATAGCAGTTTACACTCTTGCTTGAATCAAAAAATATCATCAGATGAATTATTTCTAAATGTTAAGAAAATATAGCTCTATGATATATATTGGCATCCTATTCTAGAGGCCGTAATCTATGTAAGACTATAGCTCTCATCACACAGATCGGATGCAGATGAACAGCAGGAGCCACCTATGGCAGCGGACAATTGCCTTCAGCAAATTAGTGACTTGAATTGTATATGTGACTATTGTTTATATTGTCATATCAACTCTACTTAGTATTTTATTTGGCAAGATTGATTCAGGAAAGTTTTGCCATAACTTTCCTCTGAGGAAGAAAGAATATAGTTGTCCAGGACTAGGCAATGGGTTTCCATGGCTATGTGGGGATTTGCTGGTCCCTCTGAGTCCCAATCCAACACTCAATCCACCACACCATCTTGACCCTCTCATTGCATGGGGGCAATGGGGAACTGGACAATGGGATGTCTCACTTCCCCCAACAGCTGATAGGATTCCAAGTGGGAAGGGGTGGCCAGGTAGGACACGTTTTATTGCTGTATTTTATTTTTATTTTTATTTTGACTTTAATTTTAAATATTATTTGCTGTATGTATCTTATTTGTTTACTGTATTCATTGGGCTTGGCCTCATGTTAGCCACCCTGAGTCCCTGAGGGGAGATTTATTTATTTATTTATTTATTTATTTACTGTATTTGTATACCGCCTTTCTTAGCCAATCGGCGACTCAAGATGGTGGTGGGGTATAAATAAAGTTTAATAATAATAATAATAATAATAATAATAATAGGACAGAGTGCCTGTCATAGAATTACAAAGCTGGAGGAGACCTTAGCTGTCACCTAATCCGCCCACCTCAATCAATGCAGTGAAACTGCAATTACAACATTCCAGATGTGTCATCGTGCAGCTTCAGCTGCAAAGCCTCTAATCTTCAAACTGATGTGCTGTCCATGGCTGCTATGTAAAGAACCCTACTCCTTGTATTGGTTGGTGTATTGAGATGGGTGGTGGGGTCCTTCTCCATCTGCCTTCCAACCACGTTTGATTGGCTCTGTGTAACTGTGACCCCATCTACGCTGCCACATAAGCCAGTTTCTGAATGAAGATTAACTGCATTGAACTGGATTACATGGCAGTGTAGACTCATATAATCCAGTTCAAGGCAGTTAATCTGCATTCTGAAACTGGATTGTATGGCAGTGTAGATTAGCCTAACTTTGACCCCCTAGTTCCAACCAGTCTTTTTAGAGTTCCGAATAGTTACTTTTGAGGACTATAACTCCCAGAACCTCCCAGTCACCACTATTTGTTTAAAATTCTGCAAACTGTAATTCACAATGTAATTTTACCAATCTTGGGTCTTTCAAATAATTCAGGCATGGTTGAGCCGCCTTCAATTGATCTCACAGTTTTGAACATCCACCCCACTCTATGATAGGTTTCAGACCCAACACAATTCAATAGGATGAAACACAAATACAATATCTAGTTTTTCACCTGAGAAATTCACCTGCATCTCCTATGTTGCCATCTATTTAACTCTGTTTGCATTAGTGTGACAATCTTTTCAGCTCTGAATTCCTGTGTTCCCACTTCTGTCTGGATTTCTAAGAACCCTGGTTATTTAGAGAACAGAGAAGATAAAAGACATTATCTAGACTAAGCTGGCAATTAATTCAGGGTGTCAATGAAACTGAAATTTGGATGTCAGTTGAAATTAAATGTTATGTAACAGCAAAGCATAGTGCTGATACCTCCAGGATTAATTTCAGTTTTTCAAAGCTGTATTCAGGCTAAAGACACTCCTGACTCTAACTTCCCCACTACCCCCTCCTGTAATAAAACTCTTGTTCTGTGTGGCAATGTTCATTGAATTGTCCTAGGCTGAAAATCCAGCACACTACTTGATCAATTAACAGATAGTGAATCAATTGGCAGTCTTTTCCCCACCTTACTTGCAGAGCTTAGTTTTAAATCTGGATTAGAGTTTTCAAGAAAACATTGTTAAATTTACTCTGGGCTGACAAAAAAAGAAAAAAAAAAGAATCTATGTTATATTTGATCTCATTTGCAGTGGTGCAATGGATTAAACCCTTGTGCTGCTGAACTGCTGATCTGAAAGTTGGCAGTTCAAATCCGTGGGGTGGGGTGAGCTCTCACTGTTAGCCCTAGCTCGTGTCAACCTAGCAGTTTAAAAACATGCAAATTTGAGTAGATAAATAGCTACTGCTTTGGTGGGAAAAGGCAAAAGACGCTCTAAGGAGTCTTGCTGGCCACATGACCAGGAGGTGACAACACAAGCTCCTTGGCTTGGAGATGGAAAAAAAGCACTTCCCTCAGAGCCAGAGATGAGCACTGCCTCCAGAAGCCAGAAATGAAAGGAGAAGCATTTGCCTTGCCTGTGTCTGTGTATGTCTCATTGTATGTGATTGTAAGGCACTGAATGTTTGCCTATGTCTGTTATATATAATGTAATATACTCTCAGTCCCCTAGGAGAGATGGGTGGAATATAAATAAAGTTTCTTCTTCTTCTTCTTCTTCTTCTTCTTCTTCTTCTTCTTCGTAGTAGTAGTAGTAGTAGTAGTATTTTACTAATTAAAATTATGGTTATTTTGCTCTTAAGATCCAGTTGTCCTAAGTGCAAAAAACCTTCTTGGAGATCCAAATTGGCCAATAGTGGAATTCCAACCATGCACTGAGGAGGTTCTGATTCCACTTAGCTTATGCAAGTAGACAAGATGAGGATGAAAATAATAGGATTTGTGTTACTAATAAGGGTTAAGGTAAGGGTTTCATGGATTCCAATTGGTTGGACCTCCACATCTGTTGGTTTAATTTTTGCAGGTTTGATCATTCACAAAATTGATTAATATGTTCTTTCTAGGAATCCCCAGGTCTTCCAGATATTCACTTTGAATGTTGACTATAGAGTTGCACTGTAAACTAGAGAGTCCTATGGAGGTGTTCTTTCAATTAAAACAAACATTTTAATCACAATTTTCTCACTTTCAAGGGGGTCCTGCACCCTAACCCCTGTAAAATGGGGAGGCCTACTGTAATTATTGACTTCATCACATTGATGTCCTCAAGCTGGGGGCAATCATAGAATTGGACATCCCTGGGAGAGCAGGGCAAATCCAGCAGGCAGGAAACTGTCATTCCTTACCCCGCATTGCCTGCATCATTGCCTTCCCCATCACACAGGGAAAGACATGACCACCCAGGTTACCACTGCGCTGTCCCCATGTTCTCAGAGCTCCGTCCTAGGATTTTGACAGAACAGAGCCCCACAGAAAGTAGCCCTGTGTCATGTGATGGGCTCCATCCTGGAAGCATAATGTGATCTGTGATGAGGTCCTCCAACTATATTTATATCCATTGAATCTAGTGCAACATAAGTGCAACAAATGTGCTCTAAACCCAATCAGTGAATTCTAATAATACTTTGTAATAGATGGCTCCTACGATCTTTTCCAATTCTATGATTGTACAATGGGACCTTGTTTTGTTTTATAAACAAGTGCTTTGAGGAATAGTAGCACTTCCACTGTTACAGTTCCGGTTCTCATGGAATAAAATGTTATTGCTTAAGAGCAATTTAGTAATCCATAATTAAATTTCTCCAGCTAATAATTTTCTGTACTGTTTTGTCTCCATGTGCAGCGTGGGAAGCGTCTGTCTTATTTCATTTAAGTGGATCCCAGGGATTCTCAAACACATTAAGTCATCTCTGACGCACAAGAACCAATTTTAGCTTTTACTACAAAAGGGTATTCAAAGGCATGTGCAACATATTAATTGGGAATGGTGTGCATCATATATATACACACATATTTAAAAGAGTAGGCATTCAAAGACATCATGAGAACTGAGACATTTGGCCATGCCTAGTCAAAGGCTATTCTTTGTGAGCAGGCCTTAATCTTACTAATTATTTCAATTTTCCTTGTGAAAGGTTATGTCAGGCACATGATGGTTGTCCTGTTTGTTAGCCAGAAAGGACTTCTGTTTTTTGGCTTACTACTAAATGCCTTACAGACACTATATCTTGAAAGCTAAACTGGTATTTGGATGGAAGATTTCCAGCAAATATGAAGTGCTGTCAGCTATATTTCAGAGGAAGAAACTGGCACAATCACTGCTGAGTATTCCTTGCCTAAGAAAAACCTAAGAAATCCATGGGCACACTGTAATTCGACTGGTGATATGCAGGCACTTACATGTACGTACACATACACACAAACCCAAAGATCATCTCCACAGAGCAGGGTTGGATAACTGCAGAGAAGGCAGGAGCCATTCCAGATACCTCCTGATATAAAACTGAATCTGAATATTTGGGAAGGAGAATTTGAAAATGATTGAGGTAATGGAGGCCATCAGCTAACACTTCCCCATCAGACATGGGGAAGTCACCATGCGGCTTCTCCCCACACTAGCCCTGCTCTTCCAAATGGAACATGGGGAGGCTTCCGTGTTGGTGGCACAGCACCCTAGGACACTTCTGCTCCAGTTGACCCATGGAGCCCCGCCACAAGTGAAGCTACATTGTGTGAATGCTGGATTTCCATCGTGTGATGAGGTCCTATTCCTTCCCCTCCACCCCACCTCTTTTTCATTAATGGATAATACATTTTCTATGCCTTTGGTCAAAGACATTGTACGGTGTCCCTCATAGGCTGTGATAGGTTGTGTAGTAGAGGATTACAGATGATAAAACATGTCCCTACTAAGGAATAGACAAAGTAGATTTTCTTGAACTGCAGCTTCTCTCAGTCCTGGCCAGCACAGCCAATGACGACGAGAGCTGCAATCCAACATCTTGAGAGCGACACATTGCTCTCCTCACCACTGTCTTTTAATGTGGAGCTTATCTTCTCTTATTGCCTTTACAAATATTCATTAAATGGCTTTCAAATAGTTTATGTACAACCATCACGTAGACTCTGGGAAACACCAGTAACCTACTTAATGATTTGGCGAGACCTCAAGATTTGACCCAGTGCTTCAAAGTATAATGAAACATCTTTACTGAGATCATCAGCTGGAGGAGAGCTAGCATGGTGCAGTGTTTTGGGTTTTGGACTACGACTCTGGAGACCAAGGTTTAAATCTCTGCTCTGCCATGAAAACCTACTGTGTGACCATGGAAAAGTATAATTCTCTTAAAGAAAAGCAATGGCAAAGCACATCTGAACAAGTCTTCCCAAGAGAATACAGTGATAGAATTGCCTTAAAGTTGTAAAAACTCAGAATTAACTTGAAGGCTCATAAAGACACAGAATCAAGGAGATAGTGGATTTTATGTCTACCTAGAAATTGCCCATTTCTCCATAATATACCTATCAGCCTTTCATATATTTTTCATACTGTCATTGGCATGAAGACTAATTAAATATTTCCAACTTGCATCTTTTCAACTAATTGATGTTTTATATGAAAAGTCCATGGGAAATGTTTAGTGAATCATAACTATAAAGGTAAAGGACGAGTCAGCAAACTAGGAGCAACATGTCACAAGTGGTTTAATAACTAACTCTGGAATTAAAAGCTTAGAAAAGTAAAACTTATTCTACAAACACTTCAAAGAAACTCTGAGGTAAGAGCTTTGCAGTTAACCCAAGTAAAAGGCTAGATAAAGAAGCTGGCATATTGTACTAAGGTAAAATGTAATTCAGCCAAACTTACTGAGTACAGAGCAGATAATTGTTAGTGACCCTGACATAAGTATAAACACATACAGAGAAGTTAGAGAACAGGATCAGAACATATAGATGTCACAAAAAGATAAGGAAACGGGATTAGAAAAATCAGCAAAACTAACACATGATGACAGCTAAGCAGTAAGCACCTGCCACAAAAGGAGAAAAAAAATCAAGGTCTTACTAGCAGTGATTTAAAGAAACACAGATATCTGAATCTCCGTATTTTAAATTATCTGTTGAATTTGGGTTCGTTGCTAAGCATTTTATATTAAATCTATAATGAAGCGTGGTCCCAAGAGTGATCCATCTTAAAATAATACATTCTTGGTATATTTTAGAAAAGTCCAACCTGCTAAGTTAGCCACCTAGTTTAGGACTGGCAAAGTACAAAGGATAACCCACAATGAGAGACCATTCACATTAATTCAGTGCTTCACAAAGCAAAAACTCCCACAATTCTATAGGACAGAACTGTGACCGTTGCAATAGAAAAATAACATTATAATAGTGTAGTGTGAATGGGCCCTAAGGCAACCAAGCTTGACTCACTAGTTGCCACTCTCTGCTATATTGGATATCTCTATTAGAGTATGGAAAACTAACTTTTGGGATTATTGCTTCCATAGTCAGCCAGAGGGCATGCTGATTATGGGGGTTTGAGAGTTTTAGTTCAAATTGTATCTCTCTGACGAGGTTACACTCCCCATGAAGACACAGGCCTGCAGCCTGGGGGTCCTCCTGGACTCAGCGCTGACACTTGATGCTCAGGTGTTGGCGGTGGCCAGGTGGGCCTTTGCACAATTAAAGTTTGTGCACTAGCTGCAACCGTACCTCGAGAAGTCTGATTTGACCATGGTGGTCCAAGCCTTATTTACCTCAAGATTGGACTACTGTAATGCACTCTACGTAGGGCTGCCCTTGAAGACAGTTCAGAAACTACAGTTGGTACAAAGGTCGGCAGCCAGATTGTTAACTGGAGCAAGTTACAGGGAGCGGTCAACCCCACTGTTTAATCAGCTCCACTGGCTGCCGATATGTTTCCGGTCCCAATTCAAGGTGTAAGTTATCACCCATAAAGCTCTAAATGGTTCAGGACCTATCTTCATGACCGCATCCTCCCCTACAAGCCCATATGATCCTTAAGATCTTCTTGGGATGCTCTTCTCTCACTTCCACCCCCATCTCAGGTGCAGTTGGTGGGGACGAGGGAAAGGGCATTCTCGGTGGCAGCCCCTTATCTCTGGAACTCCCTCCCCAAGGAGATTAGGCTGGCACCCTCCCTATCCACGTTCCATAAGGAACTGAAGACATGGATGTTTCATTGTACATTTGATTGACGATTCCTGTGAAGATGGTCTGTAACCATGACCTGAATTCAAGTTCCTATTTTTGATTACTATACTTTTAAGTTAAGCAGAAATTATCCCGTTGTAATTGCTCTATTCCTATGCTACTATACATTCTATTTGCTATGTATTGTATTGTTGTATTGTTTTGGGCTTCGGCCTGCTGTAAGCTGCATCGAATCCTTCGGGAGATGCTAGCGGGGTACAAATAAAGTAATAATAATAATAATAATAATAATATCCACCTTTTTGACCAGCCTATCCTCTAACACATTTCCACATTGGTCCCCTCTCACTCAAAAATGAGACTAGAAGTATCTCTGTTGTTGCTTATGATGCTTGTTTATTATTATTTATGATGATGCTGTTCTTATGTTTTAATATTTTATTGTTCTATTTTTAATTTTATGTTGCCTTGGGCTTGGCCCCATGTAAGCCATCCTGAGTCCTTTCGGAGAGATGGAGGCGGGGTAGAAAAATAAAGTTCTTCTTCTTCCTCCTCCTCCTCCTCCTCCTCCTCCTCCTCCTCCTCCTTCTTCTTCTTCTTCGACCTGACTTCGATGCCCCACCAAGTTCTCAAACTCTGCTTCCTTACACCTTAAGTATCTTTTGCTTACTTCTCAATTATATTTTATTACTATGATAGCATTTTCCTGATTTTGCATGTGCTTTTTTATTGTCCTTCTTGACAAATAATTTTGGTATTTGCTCCTGAAGGTAAGCTTTGCTACTTTCCTTGAATTAGAAAATGAAATCATACTACCTTTTGTTCCTGATGACAGGGCAAACAAGCTTTCTTCCTTTCCATGATCACCACCTCAGTTTCCCAGAAATGTCTCTGGAAGGTTAACAGAGTTTGGATGACTTTTTGAAAGATAAAAAGAGCTGCTCCTTTTCCTCAGGATGTATCTTTTTCCATGAAAATATAACCACCAGAAAAGACCTGCTCGTGAACTGTGAGATTTTGGGGTCATGTGAAAAGGCAAAATACTCCCCCATCCTGCACAATACAGCCTTTTTCATCTTCTTTCAAATGCAGTGAGAATGGGAAAATTTATTGGCAAGTATTAAAAGGAATCTGTCCCCTGCCCATGAACTCTGTCACTGCAGTATACGATAAAAATTATACATATGCTTGATTGTGTAAGTGAAAAAAGAGAAAGAGGATGATCTGTATTTTTGGCAGCTTCTTCTCTTGTACTTTGCGTGTGGCTTTCTGAATTAATGGACAGGAAGTGCTAGCTGGGATGTGTATGTGTATGAACCACTGAAGAGTGAATAGAAGAGGCCTCCATCTAATGAGAAAGGAAACTCAGTTCAAATGTGCAATACTTTTGGAGCATTTCTCACATCTGGCACCAAGTATATTTCTGAAACCTAAAATGCATTTCTTGTGAATGCGGGTAGCAAGATGTGAAGGTGAGGTTGAAAAGAAAAGGAGGTATATGCTTGGTAAAGTACATTTACATAACAAATTGTTGGCGGTGGGTGAGAAACAACAAGCAGTTTTTGAACAACTGCTGTGGAGGTTGAACTGTATCAATCCAGCCAGGCTAGTGAAGAACTGGAAGCTCAAAGCATGAACCAGGCCTTGTGGGAGGAATTGTAGTAAGATCAGCCAAGTCATCTCTCTTGAAGCAAGGTCCATGATGTCCAAGCCTTCCTACGTTTACATTATTTCTGTTTCTTCTGTAATCAATAAAGCTGTGGCCATCAATAAATCAGAGGATTCCTTCTTCGTCATGATCTTACAGAAGATTGGGTATAGGGAGGTTGTGGTGAGTGGAAGACAATAACACCATTCACCAGTTTGTGGAAGTTACACGCCCAATGCCATGAACTGATGGAAAGGAAGGTAATTAAAGTAATTTCTCACAGTCCGCCTGGGACTCCATTTGCCTCCTCTCTTCTAGAAACCAATAATTATTTTTTAGGAGCAGAAGGAAAGGGAGGCTTGTGCTACTTGCAATGTGTATGGGAAGGATCCCAAAGTCATCTGGAGAACATTTACATTAGCACTTAATTTGTGAGGTTTCTTTTGGAGTGCTATCCATTTTTGTCTACCATTTGTACAACCAGTTTTCAGTCATATCTACAAACTGGGGCCACATACACTATTATACTTTCTCTCTCTCTGAAGAGTAGTGAAGTTACAATCTGGTAAAACAGGAAAAGGAATTGTCATTCCTAATCTCCATACTGATTGAGTCCTGCCCGAGAGCAACCCCAAATATAGCATTGTATGAAAAATAATTTCATAATAGATATGGAAAGGATGAAAGCTAGCTGAATATTCAAGATACCAGTGCTTAGAAACCCTAAAGCAGCAGTATATTAACTAAAGAAAAAAGGCTGTTCTTCCTTTGAGCTGTCCAGTTGATATCAGATGCTCCTTTCCCCTTCTCTTGCCCTACCTATTCTAAGAACGGAGTGAGTCATGGACATTTCCTTCTGGTCATGCGTAGGCCAGGAAGGGCTCCTCCTGGATTTCTGGAGAGGATGTCTGACTGGGGCAAAATAGTTAGATATGAGGGTCATATTGAAAGTAGTGTTTGCCAGGTCATAATTCCATTATTTATAATCAGAAACATATGCAACTAAATAAATGTGTAAAGTAATACTTCGTCTACAACATGGTACTGTTCAAAATAGACTCCACCAGTGGTGATGCATTTGCATCACCTTTGAATCCACTCATCAAATCTTTTGGAAAAACTATTTTGGGGACTCCCTGATTAAGTGTCTGATGGCATCTTCCATTTTGCCTACTTCATCAAAGTGCCATCCCTGAAAGCTTTCTTTCACCTGATAAAACGAATGAAAGTCTGGAATTGCCAGATCAGAGCTGTAAAGCAGATGCGGCACCACCAACTATTCAATTTTTACAAAACCCTGTGATATTACCAAAGAAATGCATTAATGTGGTGTTATTGGGTTGCATCCAGCTGTTTCTGTAGTTTTTTTCTTATAGATTAGTGCTTGAAATATCCAGAGTGGTGCAATGTACAGTCATTGTTCATTGTTGCCCCATGCTTGAGGAAATCAGCTAAAACTATCTATTTGTCATCCCAGCAAACATTTGCCATAGTCTTCTGTGCTTAGCACTGGCTTTTGAATATCCTTGGTCTAATAAGTAGACTGCTACCAATCCATGGACTGATTCTTGGTCTTTAGGTCATATGGTTATGCCCAGCTTTTATCACTAGTGCAAATATTGCATTATTTTGGACATTTTGAAAATACACCTAAAATAAAATACCATAGAAATAGCAGAATGCAATATAGTTACATCATAATAATGCATGACCCCACACTTCTTTGGCAACATCACAGGTTCTTGTACAAACTGGGTGGTTAGTGGTATCTCCTTCATCCTACAGGTCTGATTTGGTAGGGAAAGTCTTTGGGGGATGGGGCATCATTGATGTTTATTTTAACATTTCAGTGGCAAATGGGACAAAGAATGAAAGTTTGGTATATCATGTCTCTCCCTTCATTTTAAAAGGCAGTGCTCATAGACATCAGCATAGTCCTGTTACTTCTGCTAGCTAGACCAATTTAGGAGCATTTGAGCCTGGAGAAGTCTCAAGCAAACTTCATCATTGTGCTAAGCCTTTCCTTCTTTCGTTTGGAAGAGTGAGGGCTTGGTTTTAGACTACAGCTCCCATAACCCTCACTAGTGCTGCCAGTGCCTATGCTGGCTGGGACAGTCTATGAGCTGTAGTGCCCATCTCCCATTTCTCCCCTCACCTTCAAACTCTTTTCAAAATATGTATCCTGAAGTGAAATCTTGACTATCAGGCCCTTCATGTAAATTGGACTGCCAGGAACAGTCATTTCAAAATATTAGACTATAACAAGGAACTTATTATTGAAAGGCTTAGAAATGAAAAAAGTTGAATGCTAGCACTGGTGAAACTTGAGGAAACTCCTCATGACAATAAAGATCCTTGTAAGAAGTTCATACATTTTCTTTAATAAGAGAACATATACAATGAAGTTGCCATGCAGGTGTATTGTTATTCAGACTCTTCATGACCTCATGGACCAGCCCATGGAAGAGCTCCCTGTCTGCTGTGGCCACCCCCAGTTCCTTCAAGGTCAAGCCAGTCACTTCAAGGATAACATCCATCCATCTTGCCCTTGGTTGGCCCCTCTTCCTTTTTCCTTCAATTTTTCCCACCATCAGCTACAGCTGAAAACAGCTGGGACAGCTCCTTCCATTCTTCTTTTTGACCCACAGTTCTAAGTTGGAACTGATTTGAAAGCACACAACAACAATAACATATTTAAAATGCCCAGCATCACTACTAATGCTGAGAATAACTTTTTACTAGGAGCAAAATGCCAAGGGTTCGGGATTTATCTTATTTGCACAGTTAATACGTCTCTTCATTTCAATAGACTTTCCCTTCAGAAAACAACCTCAATTCAAGAGGCCTATTAAAGCTCTACTGTCAATTTTCTCTGAAGACAACCTATAATTTAATGCATAGTGTTTGAATGGGAGGTCATAAATACTTTATCCCATTGAGCAAAATTATTTTCTGCCTTTGTATACCCATATAATTGTTCCCATGAACATATTATTTGCTTCCTAAGAGGTCATTTATTTCTGAGTAGTGACATCATGATTTAGAAACTCCTGCAACTGTTCTTGGTTTTTTTTCTTTTTAAAAAAAGTTTTATAGAGCCTTTAGACAAGCCATGTTAGATACTCCCACTCGGAAGAGTGAACACAACTCATATTTTGACTGATGAACCTGGCTTGGAGGCCCATTGATCAAAGGTTTTTCCAGTCAAGCAGGAGGCTGATACTCTTAGAGAAAAGGAAATGGTTCCCTTGGTATCCAAAATGAGCACACATACTTGCTGGAAGATAAAGCTAGGCCTAAATACTCAAACTATTTTGCGATTCATGCTGGAGGGCCTCCCTAGAGTAAACCTCTCTGATTATATCTACACTGCCATATAATGCAGTGTAACATTGTATTAGCCTGCATGCATTGATGCAATGTTTTGTTTTGTTTTTCATGTCAGGAGCCACTCAAGAAACTGCAAGTCGCTTCTGGTGTGAGAAAATTGGCTGTCTGCAAAGACGTTGCCCATGGGATGCCCGGATATTTGGTGTTTGATGATTTACCATCCTTGTCGAAGGCTTCTCTCATGTCCCCACATGGGGAGCTGGAGCTGACAGAGGGAGCTCAACCCACTCTTGCCAGATTCGAACTACTGACCTATTGGTCGGTAGTCCTGCCAGCACAAAAGTTTAACCCATTGTGCTATTGGAGGCTGTGTGCATTGATGCAATTTAATTCAGAGTATTTTTTAAAAAATACATATTTTTCTTAAGTACATAATAGGACAATATGTGAATAGATAATAGCTATTGTGTGTACACATTGTAAATAATGGAGTATTTCCATAACATCTATTAAACCCTTTTACAAAGCTATTCTTCTTTTCACATTTTCCCCTCTTTCTCCCTCCACACAAGTATGTTTTATGAGAGGGCCTTCTTTCTGCCATTTAATTTGTAGTGTATAGTTATCTTTTATCATCAATTTATATATTGCTCCTGCTAATCCTTTATCAAGATTTCTGTACTTTTATGAGTATATGTCCCAGTTTACTTTATTTGCCTATACATTTCCCATATTTCTCCTGTTTAAGTTTATTATTTAGGCAAATACTTTTATCCAGTTTTTATTTCTCACTTTTTCTATTACTCTACTTATGGGGATCAGATGACTATTTATATCACACAGATCTTCAATACAATAGTAGCCTTTGTCCTTCCACCAACTGGGGCCTAACTCCTTCTCATACAGGCATTCCAAGGGTATCCACTTCCATATTTCAGGCATCCACATTTGATGCCAATTTTTCCATATTTTTAGTGCTAATTTTCTGGGGCCTCTTGTTTTTTTTAATGCTTGCCAAATTTTCCCTCTCCATTATTTACTATGCCCTCTGTTCTAGACCATTTTTCCCTTTTCTCTATCCTGCTTTCTAACAGTGGTTTTAATTGAAATGCTTCATACTATAGTTCCAGGTTTAGAATCCCCCACACTAATTCTTCCTGGTGTGTATAATATACTTTTTTTTTTGGAAATTCTAGATTTCTTTTCTCCTAAAATCCAATCTTTAATGGTCTTGTCCCAAGTGTTAAATTGTCTTTGATTAATTTCTATTGGGAGGGCCTGGAATAGGTACGTTATTTTGGGGATTAAAAACATTTTAACAGCTTTTATTTCACTAAGAATACTTAAGATCTTTTTTCCCATCCTTTCATGATCTTAAGAACTTTCTTCCATGCCTCTTTATAGTTACACTCCATCATCTTTTCTGTATTTTTTTTGTATTGTCACTCTCAGAAAAATTGTTTTCTTCTTTCCCATACCTATTTCCATTATTTTGTCTATTTCTATTTTTTTCTAGTCTATTTACTTCAAAACACATTATTTCTGATATCTTTATATTTAATCCAGAGTAAGTCAATTAATGTTGCCACTGCTAGTCTGAGCGGGGCACAAGCTCCTGGCTGTTACTAGCACCCTGTTTTAACATCAACAAGGATGTCTATACTCTCAGAAAGGAAGCCATTTCCTTCCCGGTTGTTTTCAGTCAGCAATCTCTTCACTCTCTGAGGTGAAAATGGCAATTAAAACCATTTGTCTCAGCAGCAAGCCAGAGACAGTAGCCAATCAGAATTTTGACTCCTGGTATGCTCAGCCAATCAGCTGCCGACACATGCCTTTCCAGTCAACCCATTACATCATGGTGCCTTTTTACAAATCCGCACAGTGTGGACTCATATAATGCGGTTTAATGCAGTTAAACTGAATTATATGACAGTGTGGATGGGCCATTGCAGGATACAATAGCAAGATAGCACCATATCGTTTTCTTTGCACCCCCTATTGTTTGTGAATCCAAAATTCACATTGCCCATCCAGTATGTTTCTGTGATAGTAATGGGAGAGAGTACTTTGCTTCAAGCAGGAAAATCTCTTTGAACAGTCAGTTCCTCCCAAAACTTCTGTTATTGACAAAGCTGAAGAAGCTACATCACAGAGGTGGGAAGAGTCTTCTAGGCTATCTACACCAACCACTTGATCAATGTCAGAAATCAAGTTCCAAAGCACTTCCTACAGATGGGTATCTGTTGTCTTCTGGAAGACTAATAACAAGAGAAAAAAGAAAACCCAGCAGCTCCAGTTATTTTTCATTTATTAACCTGAGAAGACAAATATTTTATGGAAGGAACTTGGTATATACATGTGTGGTTTTTTTTAACAGACGAATAATTGTCATCTATTGTTCAAAGCCCTCTAATTAAAAAAAAAACCTCAAGTGCTGTTGCTCAAGTGATATTGTTGAACTGTTGAAATGAGTCACTAGATGGCTCTGTAGTAACAGAATATGTGATGTTTCGTTGTCTGTTAATTGTGGGTTAGATTGCAAGAAGGCTGTATTTCTTTATAGTAGAGATTTGTGTTCATCAAGATATTTCATTTCCATTAGAATGATGGCATCTTCTAATCTCTTTGCTTTGGTATGCATTTCCCAGTCTTCAAGAAAATTGCAAATTATCTCCAAATTATTTTTCTTTTGCAGATGTAAAAATAATTCTGAAGGAAATACAATTAACTTTGTTTGTTTTTAAACTGTACACACATCTTATTAGATATTAGCAATGTCTTCTATGAGAGACAGAAATAGGAATGTCTCTTTTAGCTCTTGCTTTACAAGATGTATTCTCCTTTTGTGATCTATTATCTCATCACAAGTGAGCCTTAGCCCCCTTCTACATTGCTAGATAATCCAGGTTATCAAAGCAGAAAATCCACATTATCTGATTTGAACTGGATTATCTTAGTTTACACTGCCATATAATCCAGTTCTAAGCATATAATATGGATTTTATACAGCTGTGTAGAAGGGGCATTAATCTTTTGGGGAAGAGTGCATTGGCAACAAAAGGCTAATATGCTAAATGGGGTATTGATGTCATGGTGTAAAGCTTGTATCATGAGATGCACAAAATGGTCTGTGAAGTATTCATTATGAATGAATATTAAGTACACAGAGAGATTTAAAATATAATTGGGCTCAACAGTCAAATATGTGTGTCACAATCTTACACAGAAATAAATACGTCGAATATCCACTGGTGCTGAATAGTCTGAAAAGGTTAATTTATGGGTTACAGTAACCAGAGACCACTGCCAGCATGATCATTGGGGAACTCTGGGAATTGTACCTGATTTAGCAAGAAGGAGTGATTCAGTAGCTTCTTCCCAATTTTACAAAAGAGTTGATAGTCAGGTGCACACAATAACACTGGCCACAAATTAACACACTTAACAGAATTGGTTCCAGCTTTGGTTCAAAATGAGCACAGCATTAACTGAGATAATGTATGGATAAAAGGAGTGGACCAGGAGTGGACTTCAGCACCTAAGGACAGTGGGTTCAGTTTAGTTCTAGTACTAAAAACAAATTCACCAACTGAGCGTATATGCTCAGACTGAAATACCCTGTTTCTTACGAATCTAGTTGGAATTCTTGTTTAAATTTGTTTAAATTTAAGCTTACAAAGCATTATCTCTTTGTGAGTATAGGATGGAGAAGATGATGTAATCCTGTCCCTTCTTGACATACAGCCTCACAGCTGTGTCTATAAAGGAGAGGAATATGTGCATACAACTGTATGTGATTAAGCCTCCACACAAGCCTATACCCTGATAACATGCAGTCTATGCCAGCATGAGCCCTCTGGACATACTTTCCTATATGCTTAGGCCTTTCCTTTGCAGGTGGATAGCTATGCTCTGTGTGTGGACACCAGAGAGTATGTTTGCCAGATAGGACCCCTGTGACCTCTGGGCCAAAACCTCAGACCTAGGAAAATCTCTTATGATGTCAAAGAGGGTAGATATTAAGCCCTAAGCATGATCTGTATTTTTTGTGTAGACTATGCCATCAACATTTTAAAATGCCAAATTGAACAAATGATAAATACGCACACACATCTTTCAACATAGTGCTTTTATTCAGAAATTATTCTCCCACAGCTTGAAGGACTGAAGAATGGGGACCAAGACCTGGAATCTGGAAACTCTATATGTTGGTGGATGCTGTGCCAAGTTTATTTTTCAGATTCAGAGGGCCAGAATCCCTCCCCTTACATGGCATATCCCCAAAGCAACTTTTCTATGCTCTGGCCAAACATGACGCCAGGTGGTGAGGCTGAGCAGAATAATACTTACTCTTCTTCATATGACATGATCTAGAAAATAGAAAGATACAGGTCTAGAAACACATAGGGCTTATGTACTTCCAACAAACCTGAAGTGTGACTACTCTTTTCTTAGGGCCCTTTCACACAACCCTATATCCCAGAACATCAAGGCAGAAAATCCCACTATATCTGCTTTGAACTGGGTTATCTGAGTCCACACTCAGATAATGTGGAATTTTCCGACTTGATATTCTGGGATATAGGGATGTGTGGAAGGGCCCTTAGTGTTGCAATACAGTTAAATGGAAGATGTAATAGGGTAGTTACTTCTCTTTTAAATACATTAATCTCACTCTCCATTAATCTCTGCCACAGTAACAGGAAATCCCAAAGAGGTCTGAAGGGAAAAATGTATAAATTCTTTGGACATGAAATTAATAGTGCTTATTCCTTTCACAGATAACATTGGCATTTAGGAAGTTCCAAGGCATATTATGTCTTCACAGATTAAATTTCCCTTGTAGCTAATATATATTATGTAACTCAGTTTTCTTCCTTTTATCTCTTGGCAGCAGCAACAGTAGGAAATCCTAAAACCATGTCCTCACTTCTCTGAATATCCCCTCTATCACCTGGCTGCCTCTTTCTGGGAATATACACACATATCAAGCAAGAAGAAAGAAATGTAAGCCCAAACCAGATTTCCTAGGAAACATATAATTCAGTGGTAAAGTTATGGGTGGAGGTGAGCAAAATGAGACATTGCTCCCCTCTACTTACCTCCCCCCTCTCTTGATATTTCCCAAGTCTAATTAGGATTAGCCTCCTAGATGCATTCCAAATGTACTTCCAGCTAGGTTCCATCGCAAAAGGGGAGAGCAAGTTGTGAGTGCCGCCACTGTGGCAACATGGGAGGCTTCTCGTGTTGCCTTCAGGACAATGGGGGGAAGCTGGGTGGTGATACCTCCCCCCATGGAATGGGGGTTGGGGTAAGTCATGTGATATGGGTCATGGAGTGACAGGTTCTCTGTGCCCCTTGTGGGGACCCCATAGATTCGTCACGATACGTGGCAAATCCATGGGCCTTTGTGATGAGGTCTCTAATAAACTCATTCTCTCTGCTGTGAAATCTTGTGTAGTCAAAGTCTTTGATCTTGTACAAATCCTCACCTTTACAAAGCACTGCAAATATTCTTTAAAAAATAAGCCCTTTCCCCTTAATACCTCAGAGGACTGAATGCTCAATGGTCATAGGACTGTATCTTATAAGGGGAATTAAACATACATGTGTGTTCTCTCTGTCCCATCCCAACAAGTCCCTATTGCTGAGCCCCTTCCTTCTCTCTAATCATATCTCATACAGCTCTCATTTTCCTCTATTACTTTTTCAGATATTTCTCAGTCATGGTCATTTACTGTATGTTTATGCATGTACCTACACATGCAAAAGTACTTGCACATCTGCTTCTAACTGCCATGGTTCAAAATTTTCCATCTGCTCTGAATTAAACTAGGAATTTGACATTCACATGCTTTCCGATATTCACAATACGATATGATCCAACTTGGCTGCAATGTAGCAGAGCACTACCATTAAGTGCATTGACCTGGCTTAATGAACTATAATTACTGTTGACCATCACAATGGAACCTTGGCTCAATGTGGACATGGCCTTCAGTTTTATCAGCTGCCCTCGGCATCAGATTGGCTTATGCCCAGTACACCCCTTGTTACTCCCATACATTGCATGATGAAAATGAGTTGGAAAAAGCTCAGAACAGCTCTTAACAGCAGCCTGGCAATGGGCCTGCTTGTGTCCATGACCAGGAGGGGCTGTTTCCATGCACCTTTCTTTATTCAGTCTGCCAGAAAGGAGACCAATGGTAAGTTAATTTGAACATCTGCCAGAGGCACAGAGAAGGACCAGCTATGTGCTGGCTCTGAGCCTTTCTTGGAGTTCAGTTGCAAAAGCATTCCTTAATCTTCTGCCATGTGGCTCATTAGTAGTTCCTTTTGTCTGCTTAGCATAGACAGGGCATGACTGAGAGCTTAAACAATTCGTTTTTAGAAAGATTATAGCTCAGAGAATCCACTGGCTTGTATGACTATGGGATAGCTTCATTGTGACATTCTGGGAGACATATTCCAAAGAGCTTTTCTGAGCTCTGATGTGGCCTTTAAGTAATTTTGGTATCCTTCATAAAAAGGATGCCTTAACACTAACAATGCCCTTTTTTCTTGCTATGGCCCTGCTCCAGTATATTGTTTCAAGCAGTGGAAGACAAGATGTCTCTGGGGAAACAGCAAGCAGGAGAAAAGTTTAATAGCACACTTCCACGGTTGCTTCTCAATAGATAATAAAACCATAATTTATTCAGTTCTGTCTTCCCATTTTAATCAAAATGATTTGTTCTTTTGAAAAGGTGGACATTATACGATCCTATGTATTTAAGTTCATACCTGAACTAGAATCAAGAAAGGATTATGTACATTTGATGCATAGCTGATCTCACTTCAGAGGTGGAACCTCATTTCCTTCTCTACCTTTAAAGATCAAATTCAGAATCTGGATATGCTGTTTGGTGCTAAAGGCCAGGCCTGTGACATATGGTGTCTTTTGTGAGTTTAGACTGGATCCAAGCCTGACAGCTGGAATGCAGGATGTTTCCCAATGGAAAACTCCTAATGCTACCACTCAAAAGATACAGAATAGCTTTTTTCCCTCCATAACACATTATCCTGTGGTTAGAAAAAAATGCAATGGGAAGGCAGGGTTGTCTAGAACCCACTTCCATAAAATTCCATAAGCAAGACAGTGTGATTTCACAAGTCTGGAAGCCCCTACATGCTGTGAACACTTATGGCCTTCATTACTGCAATATGTTATATGTGAGTCTGTCTTTGAAAACTTCCTGGAAGCTTCCAGTAGCCCAGAAAACAGCTGGTTGACTGCCTTTGAGACTCTGGCTGCTTGGGATTCTGAAATACTTGATGCCAGGTGTTGAATGAATGCCTCTGGTTTCAATTCTCTTCCTGAGCACTGTTCAAAACAGTGATTTTTTAAAAAAGGAAACCTTTATTGCTTAGGACTTGGTTATCTGCAGATTGGCGTGCCTATCATGCACTTTCCCACAAATTGAGATCTTTGTTAGAGATGGTCTAGGGCCCCCACACTTTCTGAAGAGAAATAGATGCCAACTACTGAGAAGACTTTTTTTAGGCAGTGGTATTCTGATTGTGGAATACAGTTGGTGCTCCACATTTGCAGATCTACCTTTTGCAGATTTGAACATGTTCTAGGAATCTTTTGGTCTTCCAGGGCAATTCTGTGGTCAATGCCCTCCAGAAGGTGACTCTAGAGTCACCATGGATGACCTAGAGAATCCTAGAGATATGTTCTTTCAATTAAAGAAAATGAGTGGGTATTTATTTGCATTTTTTTCATTTTCATGAGGGTCCTGCTGCCCTAACTCACACAAACATGAAGGGCCTATTGTACTTTCCATGATCAATTTGCTGAATACCTATTCTTATAGAGAGCTCGGGAAAATATCCTGCAGCCATGCTAGTTGGGGGTATTGCTGACAGAGTACCATCTACCATTGTTTAAAAACATTCTAACCAAAGAGATTACAGATTCCAAGTCAGCAAATTCCACTATGGAACAGCTACTATCAAGATGTTGATCCTAATGTCTAAGTGGGATCTCTTTTCTTGAAGTTTGAATCCATTGCTCTGTGTCCTAATCTCTGAAGAAGCAGAAATTAAGTTGGCTCTATCTTCAATATAATTTCCTTTCAAATATTTAAACACGAGTATCATGTCATCTCTCAATCTTCTCTTTTACAGACTATATATAGCCATTTCCCTAAGCTGCTCCTCATAGGACATGGTTTCCAGACCTTTTACCATTTTGTTTGCCATGTTCTGGACATGTTCCAGCTTGTCAATATCCTTCTTGAACTATGGTGCCCAGACCTAGTTGGATCTTGGGGATATTTGTATTTTTTTGGAAGAAAAAAACACAAATATCCTCCTAGAAAACTAGTGGCCACATGGTCTTTCACTAGTGGCCATGCTGGCTCGGGAGAAGAGAGACCAAGAAGCTCTAGCTTAGTGGTTCTCAATCTGTGGGTCTCTAGACTGGCTGGAATTTCTGGGAGATGAAGGCCAAAACACATGAGGACCCACAGGTTGAGAACCACTACTCTAACTTCTTCTTTTTTTTAAAAAAAAATCCTTTCCAGGCTCTGAAAAATAGGTTTGAAATTAGACATTATTTAAAATGGGGTCCTAAAGATGACTAAAGGATGATTTTGAAAAGTGTGAGAAGAGAATGAATTGTCACAGGTCAATAGGACCCCTGCCTGCAACAGATTGCCCTGACCTGGAGTATAAAGTAAAGTTCTTGAACAATTACTAGCAGAGAGTTAATTTTGTAACCACCTGCAGAAAATCCCTGGGGTTGAATGTCCTTCAACTTGCAAATGCTCCCCACCACATATCATCAGCACACAGATGGACTCTTCCAAAGCAAACAGTCTTCCTGAGCTCACCAGTTTGTAGTCTTGCATCAGAATAAAATAAGCAAAGACTTACGATGCGTTACTCACTAAATGATACATTCAGTACAACATTCTGCGCATTCTCCTTTTTCAATCAAAACATAAACATGCACAGAAACACACACACATTTTTATATGGTGCTGGAGTAGAGCTAAAAGGTAAAGGTAAAGATTTCCCCCTAAAATTAAGTCTAGTCATGTCTGACTTTGGGGGTTGATGCTCATCTCCATTTTTAAGCCGAAGAGCCGGCGTTGTCCATAGACACTTCCAAGGTCATGTGGCCAGCATGATTGCATGGAGTGCCATAAAGCTATACCAATGCAATTATCTGCCAAAAAAGCAAATGACTGAGTCTGAAAACAAATCAGGCAAGAACACTCACTAGAAGCCAAAATGACTAAATTGAGTCTGTTCTACTTTGGACAAGCCAAGAGGTGATGTGAAGCACGGGAAAAGATGATAATGCTCAGTAAAGTGGAAGGCAAGATAAGAAGGTGAACTTCAGGTGAATTGATTCAGCCAAGGAAGCCACGGCTCCCCTGAGTTTGCAAGATGTGAGCAAGATGTGAGCAGGGTAATTAATAACACCAGCTTTTGGAGACCTCTCATTTGAATATATGTCATAAGTCAAAGTCAGCTTGGTGGGACATAACAATAGCGAAACAGTCAAAATTGTGCTTTATTTATAAGTGCAATGATCAACATACACAAACAAGATAAAACTTAGCTGAGATACTATTTTGTGCACTTACTTTTGAGCCTGTTGCTCTGTATCTTGAAACAAGTTATTTCTTGAGCATTATGAAAAAGGATGCTGCGCTACTCAAACCCAAGACTGCAGAGCACTAAATTCTCTAAAAGGGAAATCAAGTCAGCACTGTGGGTTTCTAGCTAGAAGTGGTACAAACTTGCACCAATGTTTCCTTGTAAACTGTGGGATGTGGTGCTTTATCTCTGTCAGCAGGATTAATGCTTCCTTCTTGAATCACCTGAAGAAAATGAAGAATTGCTTTGTCGGTTGAGGCTGTATTCACACAGACCAGCTACAAACCTTCCATTATAAATTGAAGCAAGCCAGAAAAGAATGGATTTTCATGGTGCTACCCCTGTGACTCATTCTTTTGACTGTTTCCAGTAATAGCGGCTGATAGAAATTTACTTCCCCCACATCTCAGAGAAGACAGGGCTTAATAATGTGAAAATTTTAAAGGAAAATAACTTCCTGGGGCTTTCTAAATCTCCAAGGAATACGCCATTATTTAATCACCCTGGAGATAGGTACGTAGGAGGGCAAGACCAGAAGGCCAAAACACGGGAAACTGACACATGTTGGCAAACTACATTGCCAAAGAAAACAATGTTACAGCTCTATTCCGTCCTCTGAGATGCCATGGGAAGCAAGTGTGTAATGCATGGCCTGGAGCTTCACATCCCCCTCAAGGTTTTTTATGCCTCCTCAGCACTTGACTTCTCCTTTATCATCATCCAATTTCCATGGTGCTAAAAAAGCCTTCCAGATAGATGGAGGTCAAAAAAAAAAAAAAAAAAAAAGAGAAGGGGGACTGGGCAGACCTTAAAAAACTTTGTGAAAAGGAGCTTTTATGCTAGAGACTCTGTTAAATGTAGGAAGCTTGGAGAATAGGAGGAACCTTTAAAAATGCATCTGCTACCATAATGGCTTAGGGCCTCATCACACTAGAGAATGAATCCACTTTAAATCTGGTTTCTGCCTCCTGCAGAATTCTGGGTTTGTAGTTTAGGGAGGAGACTTTAACAGCCTCACTAAACTACAAACCCCAGAATTCTGCAGGAGGCAGAAACCAGATTTTAAGTGGCTGTATTCTCTACTGTGATAAAGTAGTTAGTATTATTCTTGCTGATTTAGTGCCATAGCTACTGTGTTGATAATGCTAATCTGTTTAGTCTACCCTGTAAAATGGCAGAAGCTGAGAGTCAACAGAACTGAAAGCGGATTTCCCCTGTTTTTGGAAATGATAATGAGTTGAAGACTGCTTAATAATAATGTAATATGAATGGGGTCCTTGGTGTCACAGCGGGTTAAACCGCTGAGCTGCTGAACTTGCTGACTGAAAGGTTGATGGTTTGAATTCAGGGAGTGGGGTGAGCTCCCACTGTTAGGCCCAGCTTCTGCCAACCTATCAGTTTGAAAACATGCAAATGTAAGTAGATCAATAGGTACCACTTCTGCATTCCATGCAATCATGCTGGCCACATGACCTTGGAGGTGTCTATGGACAACACTAGCTCTTCGGCTTAGAAATGGCAATGAGCACCACCCCTCAGAGTCAGACACAACCAGACTTAATGTTAGGGGAAACCTTTACTATGAATGGGTATGTGAGTGCTTCTGTTTGTGGCTTGGGAGATTTAAATATGTACTACAAAGCTCAAGTGATAATATCCTAGGAATTATATGTATTCATACAATTAACCTGGTTTCTTTCCCACAACAGGTTTTCCTCAGAAAAATGTGCCTCGGCCATCAGGCTTACAAATTAAGAGAAGTGACCACTCCAAAGAATGAAGCATGCTAAATGTAAGCTGTTAGTGAAAAATTACATGCTATAGCAAACACATAGCTTTCATTATTTGTAGAAAGCAACTCTGCAAAAAATGTGTCATAAATGTATGAAAAGTGAAAGGTAATAAAATATACACATAATGAAATATAAGTGTCACCAAGGACTTACACATATGCAGAATTGGATTTATTTTAAAAAGAAATATAGATGTTGGTAGAGCAAGAAGCATGAAATAAATTAAGCAGAACTGTACCATGTGTGCATATGTAATGCAAAACCATACATTTCTTTATCATGCCAGAAGCAAGTTGAGAAACTGCAAATCGCTTCTGGTGTGAGAAAATTGGCCATCTGCAGAGATGTTGCCCAGGGGACACCTGGGTGTGTTACCATCCTGTGGGAGGCTTCTCTCATGTCCCTACATGGGAAGCTGGAGCTGACAGATGGGAGCTCACCCCATTTCATGGATTTGAACCGCCGATCTTCAGGTCAGCAGTTTAGCCAGCACAAGGGTTTAAGCCATTGCGCCACTGTGGCTGATACAATAATGTGGGAAGAAGAAAATTCAAGGACTAAAACATGTTCCTTCATAAAGTCTACAGAACTGAGCACTAGTTAGTGCAAATGGTATAGCCGTTTTGATTCCCCCCCCCCCCCCCTAAAGAAACAGCAAGCAAATGAATCATTCCAGGCTGTTCATCTCTTATTTATTGTCCATCTAAATATCAGATTCTAACCCCTTAACAGCAAAGTGGAGTGAATCATTGCACAATTTTCTTATAATTATTTACTTCCCATCTCAACTGCATTTTAACTCCAGTTACAGAGTTGAAGAAGATGGAGAAGGCTAGCTATCTGAAAGGGAGACTGAAGCAAAACAATCCAAAGACAGGCTTTCCCTGGTTTAGGATTCCTTCTGACTATTGTTTAAATTGCATGTATGCTATTACCATCACAAGATGACTGATGTGCATAGCCATTTTTTAATGAGTAATACTGGAATATGATTTTTTTCTGTAGCATTATGGCATGCACTTTTTCTTTTACTAAATTACTCACACTTTGCAACACATTCTAAGGCATGTTGTTTCCTTTCTAACAAAAGCAACCTTTGATTTAAAGTGCATTTGTGTTGGGAAAAAATTCAGCATTTAGTTATTGAAGTATGAAACACCAATGCATACCGGTTTAGAACAAGCAGCCCTCAATCATGTCACCAAGAGTAATCCCGGATGACAAGGTCAAAGCCATAGGTTCTTTTTCTGTATGCAGTGGGAAAATGCCATTCCCGAGGGACTGCTTTTGGCCTCAGACCTTCTTCAAAGTGAAATCTACTTTTTTAGAATAACAGTTCGAGTTCACCACATTCGTTATATTAGACTAAATCGGAGGTCTGGAGCATTCACAACAGGAAGAAGTAGACATTTCTCCTTGTTCCAATATAATCATAGAATCATAGAATCAAAGAGTTGGAAGAGACCTCATGGGCCATCCAGTCCAACCCCCTGCCAAGAAGCAGGAATATTGCATTCAAAGCACCCCTGACAGATGGCCATCCAGCCTCTGTTTAAAAGCCTCCAAAGAAGGAGCCTCCACCACACTCCGGGGCAGAGATCAATTAAAAGAACATTTTAGAGAGGATAAGAAAGTGGGTTTTATGGATAAAGATACATATTGGGACCAAAAAAGACATCAGAGAAAAAAATAACTACAAAAATCTATAAGAATCTATTAGATTGGAATACAGAGAGGGAACAAACAAAAGAATGCATGGCAAAATGGGCACTAAATGTAGGTAGACAAATAAAATTGGAAGAATGGGAGGAAGGTTGGAACAGAAAATTAAAGATTATATATGCATATGACCTTAAGGAAAATTGGATTAAAATGCTATATAGGTGATATATTACAAGTTAATAAAAAGATGCACGCCAACTGTTGGAAACGTGAAAAACAGGAAGGATCATTCTACCACGTGTAAGAAAGCTAAAGAACATTGGAATAAAATTCATGAAGAAACCAAAAAAAATTAAACAAATCATTTCAAATATGCCTGGAAACGTATTTACTGGGATTAACAAATCAGAAATATGGACAAATTGACCCAACTGTTTTTTAAAAAAAATATCAGGAAATTGTTAAAATAGAAAGAGATTGGAACCCTGTGAAAGATTATTTAAAACAGAAACACATAAATATTTTACATAGATATTTAGAAAGTCCCTTCATTGGGAATAGGGGGAAAGAAAGAAGATGAGAATATTAAAATAGAAATTAAAAAAAACCCCCAGAAAATAGACCCACGTTCATGATAAAGAAGAGCGGAAGCTCCAAATATACCCTTAGTATAGTACCCGTTCCCAATACCACCCTACGTCTTCTCTCCTTGTACCTCTACCTCCACAGTTTACCCTACCCCGCTCTCTTAGGACAGGATTCCCTCTGTTGTTTTTGGAAACACTGATAGATAGGTAAGGGAGGGGGGTTGGGGGGCAGGGGTAGGGAAAGGGTTAGATAGGAAGTGTTGGAATAGGTACCATGTATGTTCATATCTCTTTTGTCTGTACACACTTTTATTTTTAATATGTATATGTTTAAAACTCAATAAACACTATTTTTAAAAAATGTGGCAGAGGCAGGTTCTTTCAGTCTTATTCCATTCATGTTACGACATACATCAGCAATAATATCCGCAGTTGAATTTGCTTGGGAGGTTCATTACTGCAAACAAATAGTTGAGTGGAATAAAAATGAGATTAGGCAGAACAGATAATGATTCTGAAGTCGAAAAAGTATAGGGACGAGGGCATAAATCTGGGATTCTTGGAATGTACAGATTTGTTGTGTTCCTGACTGATGGGGGGAAGCTTAACTATCCTCTTGCCAAGCATTGCAGTCACAAAGAAAATCAGGCCACTGACAGTATTAAAGAAGAAATGGTAGACAAGACTTAATGGAACAAGTTTTGAAAGGTAAGGAGAACAATAATGTGCTTGGTCTAGAAAGTAGTTCAGAATCATTCCCATACTGAAATAACATATTTAGGTGGGCTGGAGAGGGTTTGCACACCACAGATTTTATAGTTCATATTATGTTTCCTGGTCTTTCTTACTATTCATCTTCCTCTTTTTGCTGCGTTGAAATTTACCACTTGGTATGTGTATGTATGTGTGTGGTGGGGTAGGACAGCCTCTGTGGCACCCACAGCTCTGTCCCAATAGATAGCATAGACCAGGGGATTCAAGGGAGTAGCTGGTTGCCTTGCTTTTACTAAAGGTAGTGCCAGCCCTGATTCATGTACATTTATAATCTTTTGAAGGGCTTTGGGGGGGGGGGGGTGGGGGGGGGTGGAGAGGGATGAAACTAAACTATTAATGACAAGATAAAGACAATAAAATAGAGTCCTGTTATGCCAAAGGGAATGCAACACAGAAGACAGGATTCAATGACAGGCAAAATACTCAAGTGAATTTGGTCATAGTTTTCCTTCCCTCATGCCCTTGCCCAAACCAGACAGTAATTTCTGCTGCCTTGGCGTGACAGACGGCAGCTGAATGGTTTGATTGGCCCCCAAAGACTAAGTATAAGCTATGGAAATCATTTATTTTCCATCTGGTTGCCTTCCTTTTCAATTTCTGCTTTGTTTTGTTTCTCCTGAGCTCTATACTTCCAATGGGAAGTCAAGAGGGAATTCTGGTACTCCCTTTTCAGTTAACATGATCATGTCAGAGCTTAGCTGAAGTTCAGACCTGGGCTGGCCATTCAGACTCATGCCAATGGATTGCCTTGGTTTCCTTAAGAAGGCTGCTGTCAGTAGTCAGGAAGGAAATGTAGATGAAAGAACAAAGGGATGATTGGATTAAATATGGATAGAAAATATATTGTCTCTTAATCCCATTTAGTTTCTTTATTAATTGCCACTGACCGGAAAAAATGGTTGCAAGAAAATTAGCAGATTTAAAAAGAAATTTCACTTTTGACAATTTTACCCTGGACTGCAGGAGGAAGCACTTAGTAATTTACAGTATATATTTATTAGATCAATTAGTCAAACAAAAACATTTAAATATTTCAGCAGGACACATTTCTCTCACCCCTCCTTCTCTTTCTCTCACTCACGACAAAGAATTATTTCTATTTTTGGTTCAATGAGATATCTGCCTCAGAATAATCTAGAGTTATTTTACAACGGCAAATGCCAGCCAATGATTACTAAATATTAGGCCATGTCATATGGTGAATGTCATCCAGGACATGTTGAGAGCAAGACTAAGAGAACATCTGTTCCCGGATTTTTACAAGCCATCAAAATTATTCAGCACAATTTAAAGCAATGACTAGGGTTTCCTCCTTGTTTAACTATAACCAGAACAAGATAGCAACAGCAATTCTGCAGTAATAATTGCACTAATAATATTACTACTAATTGTGTAAGTGTCCAAATTACATTCCCAAACACATTGCATTGGGATCAATGTTTTTATGTCTCTAAATGTACTGTAATGTTTCTTTTTTGCTTTTTATCAATGTATGTTTTTTATATATGACATCGAATTGTGCCGATTTTGTATGCCGCCCTGAGTCGCCTTCAAGCTGATATGGGCGGGATAGAAATAGTGTAAATAAATAAATTAATAAAGTTAAAATGATAGACATGGTATTATTGAGAGGGAAGAATATATGAAGATAAGCCTCACTGAACCAAATACCACAAGTCACATTTAGTGAGTAATTGGAACCAATATGACCCCTTCCACACAGCTGTATAAAATCCACATTGAACTGGATTATATGGCAGTGTGGACTCAGATAATCCAGTCCAAAGTAGATATCGTGGATTATCTGCCTTGATATTCTGGTTATATGGCTGTGTGGAAGGGCACTAAGAAATGAATTTGCTGCTTCTCTGATATGGAAGCCACCAGTGAACAGTGTACTATGTGGAGTCCTGATCATCAGTAGAAAAGGCTGATTTTATCTGACTTGGACATGAGAATTGATACAGGTCCAGTGGATGTTACCCCAGCCCCCAGCTAATCCAGTGTTGATGGATACTTTTCAATTTATACAGCCTGAGGATGTGGACAGGGTTCCTGGAGAGGTGAAGACCACCATATGTGTAATAAACCTTTTCCTCTCTTTGCTTAATAAGCGGGCCGGGGAGACTGGCTGGGTGGATTACGGGAGTGATCAGTGCCTTTTTTACAACAAGGCAGGGTCCCAACATGTCTGAAGGAAATGGTAATAAAACCTCTTCTGAAAAGAAATAGGTACTGTTCCTGTTGGAAGTCTACTGTGACCGCATCACAGTCTATGAACCCACACGCTCACTCTGGTCATCAGGAGAGGCCCTGCTCGTGATCCCGCCCGCGTCGCAGGCGCGTTTAGTGGGGACGCAGGACAGGGCCTTCTCTGTGTTGGCCCCCCGCCTCTGGAATGCCCTCCCGAAAGATCTCAGACAGGCCCCTACTCTGGCCGTTTTCAGAAAGAACCTGAAAACCTGGCTGTTCTAACGTGCCTTCTCAGATTAGGAACCCCACTACCAAAGCCCAGAAGCACTTTAGTAGAGTCAAGATCACCCTCACCGCACACTGCACTTATATTTTAATCCTATATCCCTCCGACACTTCAGCACTTTTTAATCCTGTACCCTACTCCGGCCAGCTCAGTTTTTAATAATGTCCTGTTGTACTGCTTTGTTATTGTTTTCTGCTTTAACAGTTTATTTGCTATGTATTGTATTGTTGTATTGTGTTGGGTTCCAGCCTGTTGTAAGCCGCATCGAATCCCTTGGGAGATGCTAGCGGGGTACAAATAAAGTTATAATAATAATAATAATAATAATACCTCACTCTGCTCAAGTCTGCAATCCTCTATAAGCTCCATGTAGTGCTTCAAAATTCTGCCTTGTCCCCTTTGCCATTTAGTGAAGACACTGGTAGAGGTTGTCTGGAGTTTTGGGAACAAGCATCACCAGTGTGCTGATGAAACCCAGCTCTGCTATTCTTTACCACCTAATTCCCAGGTAGCTGTTTATGTATTAAATCTGTACTGGTAGCTGTAATGGATTGGATGAGGCTGAAAAACTGAAATTTAATCCAAACAAGGCAAATATGTTTCTGGTCCGTTGAAAGTCAGGAATGCAACCTTTGTGAGATGGTGTTACACTTCCCCTGAAAAAATAGCTTTGCAGGTTGGAGTACTCCTGGATTCAACCCTCAAGGTTCAAGTTCCAGGGGTGTACAGGAGTGCATGTGCATAGTTAAAACAAGTGTGTGAACAGTGTTCCTGGAGAGTCAGATCTGATTATAGCATAGTAACAGATGCCTTGATTACACCCCATGTAGATTCCTGTAATCACTGTATACAGGGGCTGCCCTTGAAAATGTTTGTAAATTTCAACTTGTCCAAGGAGCTGTACCCAGACTGCTGACTGGCTACAAGGAGCATACAACTCCCTTATTGCGACAACTCCACTGGTTATGCATTCATTTCTGGGCACAATTCCTTTCCTTTCCAGCATGAGGGCGGGGAAGGGCTTTGCTCCCTTAAACTGAAGGGAGAGAAAAATTGTCCCAGCCAGGACTTGTTGTGGGTGAGGACAGTGTAAGTGTGCCCCCTGCCCTTTCTCCCCATTCCCTCATTGACACTAACCCACCCACTTTAACAGTGTACTTTTTATAAGGGTCACTGATGAGACTAGGTAGGGATCTCCCCCCCCCCCCCCTACATCTTAGGGGTTTTTTTTTTTTGCCTATCCTATACTGTTTAGTCCATAACAAATTGGGTGAATGAGTTTTAAATAGGTTTCACATAAGGAAAATAGAAGTAGGTACATGTCGGCATGCACCAAGGCATCCCTTTGTGGTGTAGGCCATGTTTAGCCTGAAGAAGAGAAGGCTGAGAGGGGATATGATAGCCATGTATAAATATGTGAGAGGAAGCCACAGGGAGGAGGGAGCAAGATTGTTTTCTGCTTCCCTGGAGACTAGGACGCGGAACAATGGCTTCAAACTACAAGAGAGGAGATTCCATCTGAACATGAGGAAGAACTTCCTGACTGTGAGAGCCGTTCAGCAGTGGAACTCTCTGCCCCGGAGTGTGGTGGAGGCTCCTTCTTTGGAAGCTTTTAAACAGAGGCTGGATGGCCATCTATCAGGGGTGATTTGAATGCAATATTCCTGCTTCTTGGCAGGGGGTTGGACTGGATGGCCCATGAGGTCTCTTCCAACTCTTTGATTCTATGATTCTATGATTCTATGAATGGGAACCCCAATCTGTTATTAAATGAATCGAGGTGAGTGTGAAGAGGAGTGGCCTTGAGCAGGGAGAATTATGGACTGATTTCTCCACCTGTTTCCCTGAAGGATCACCTTGGGAACAACATTGGATTGCATTGGGGATTGTGATGTGTTGCCATTGTTGCAGAATGAGTTGGTTTCTGATGGCCACTGTCTACACACCAAATTCAAATTTAAGCACAAATGCAAGTTCAGGTTCAAGTTCATGTTTATGCACTTAAATTGGCTGACAGATCAGAGATTGGTAACATATAATAAAAGTAACCCATAGTTAATCCATACAGTTGTCTGGTTATTTCAGTGGAGGCAGAGCAATTCAAAGTGCTGGTTTTGACTTATAAAATCGCTATGTAGCTTGGGCTCATGGCATGTGAAAGACTTTACATCTCCCTTTATGACCCCATTAGAGCTCTAGGATCTTCTTAAGTGATCCTTATATCTGTTCCACCATCTTCTCAGTGTTGTTTGATGGCGACTAGGGGAGGGCTTTCCCAGTGCTTGCACCCAAACATAGGAATTCTCCCTAGGATGGATGGCTTGGTCCTCGCAATGGCAAGTTAAAATGTTTTTGTGCTATCCAGCTTTTAGAACCTAAGTGGGATGGGCTCTTAATTCTGAATGATGATTTTTCTATAGTTTGTACACAGTTTTATACATTTTAATGTTTTAAATTTTAAAAATCACACAGACATACATATACATATATAAGTGTGTATATCTGCACCTTTGCTGAATTTTTTGTATCATTTTAATCTGCCTTGCTTTTAAATATGTTGATATCTGCCTTGAGTCTTATTATTCAGAATAATCATCTAAATAAATAACAAGCTGAATCATGCCATTGGTTTTCTCTCCATGAATCAGAAATGTCCCTTCTTAATAACCCTAGCCATAAAGAAAGTCAGCTACATGTCCTAGTTACTTTTTTTTAACATTAAGCAGTGCAAATGGAGGGAAAGTGAAAAGACCTTTCTTTAAAACTGCCTCCCAACCTTTCAGTGGATTTAGATATGCTAAATGCTCTCATTGAGATGACAGAGCAAAGTAGATTTTCTGAACTGAAAGAAATGGGTCACTGGGAAAATATCATCCGTGGATGGCGGTGGACTGGTGGGGGTGACGTATGTGGTACAGCTGATTCATGAGTGCCAGACTCAACAGCTGCTGACTTTGAGTTGCTCTGTCAATATGGCAGGTTTTATTAGAAAAAGGGAAGGAAGAAGAACCTTTTAAAATGTTAGCGTGAAGTGAATGGGACACACTTATTACAATAAACTACATTTTTAGCACACAATTCTATCAAACACACACACCAGCAACAAATGAACAGTGTTGGTATCAAATATATACCATGTGAAGTACTACACTAAATATAAGGGTGATTTGGAAAACAAGATAATAAAATAATACACAGCTAAGGATTCAGTGTGGGATTTGGGCATTGGGCTATGACTCTGGAGACCAGGATTCAAATCCCTGTTTGGCCATGCAACTCTCTTGGGCAAATTACTCTCTCTTAGTCTCAGGAAGGCAATGTCTAACCTCTTCTGAACAAATCTACCAAAAAAAAACCAAACACTTAGGGTCACTGTAGGTCAGAAATGGCTTGAAGCCATTCAACAACACCATTACCTTGTGTAAACTGATAAGTAATACTTTTCATGTGGAAAGTGATTTATATTGCATCATTCGGTAATCCTTTTAAAAAAAATATTTTATTAATTATTTGACACAAACAATCTAATACAGAATAAAAATATACATTCAAAAATAATGAAATCTGTCTAGGTCTGTATTCAAATGACAACTAGTGCAATAAGTTGTCTCACCCTGGTCATTCCACAGATATATAAACCCCTTTTCCTAGTTCCAACAGACCTCATTACCTCTGAGGATGCTTGCCATAGATGCAGGCGAAACGTCAGGAGAGAATACCTCTAGACCATGGCCATATAGCCCCCAAAAACCTACAACAACCCAAGTATAACATACTTTACCATTCACTCGAATTCAAGACATTTTCAAAGCAAAATCCATGCAAACTATTCTTAACTAGAATGATAGGTTACTATGTTTTAGGAAAAACTGTTTTCATCTGGATAATAGCAATAGTGCCATCAGCTATTTCTCCCCCCTCCATATCATATGTAAGAAATCGTAATGTATTTTTTTTAAAGGAAACTCCTTGCAAGACAGAAAATATATCTTCCTTGACAACAGTTCAGGGAAACCAGGTACGAATACTGTAAGAAAGCCACCTAATAAAATGATATTCAGTGACAAACCAGATCTGATATATCTGAAATGTGTGGAGTAGGGCTGGGCAACCACGGAAAAATTTGTTTCTAAACTCGATTCGTTTTTTGGGGTTTTTTGCATTTTGATATTTAAAAGAATTCCGAAATTTTTCTTTAAAAAAGTTCGATATTTACGAAATTTCGTAAAATTACGAAACGAATACGAAACGAATACGAATCGATTCGTTAATGGCGGACGCAACCGTGCAATACGCTAAAAAACCTCCATATGGGACAGGGGAAACTTCTGAAGCTTCCCTCTCCCTCTGTTGTTGACTGTTGGTGTTATATTTATAATTTTTTTTCACTGATTAAACAAACAACAGCTATAAAACTTGCCCCAGACATGCGGAAATAATAACGAAACGATTTCGAAACAAATACGAAACGAATATGAAGCAATTACGAAATGAATTGAAAAATTCGTTTCGTTTTTTAGATGCTCCTGAATGGTTTGTTATCGCTTCGTAACAAAAAAAAATAACGAATTCTTAACGAATTACGAAACGAAACCGCCCAGCCCTAGTGTGGAGTAATAGGCCATAGGGTTGCATTGTCAAGGTTTTAAAGTCACATCGTACACAAGCTTTCTACTCTTTCTCTTGCCCCATAGACCCTAAGATTTTTCCTCCCTATCTGGACCCCTTTCCATTATACAGTTATAATGCTGATTCCATTCTAACTGCCATGTCTTAAACCTGCAGAATTTTGGGATTTGCATTTCACAAGGGGTATTCTTTCAGAAAAAGAAACTCACAAAACTACCTCTGAGTACTCCTTGCCCAAGAAAATCCTAGGAAGTTCATGAGCTCACCATATGTTGACAAATCGACTTGAAGTCACAAACATACACACACTTAAAATCCTGAACCAGAGAACTGTAATGCCTCAGCATGCTACAAACCCTAGGATGCAGCTATAGCCATCAAAGCACACATATTTGGCTGGTGTTATACTTAAAAATGTACCTGTTCCAACTTACATACAAATTCAACTGAAGAACAAACCTACAGAACCTATCTTATTTGTTACTTGGGGACTGCTTGTATTCTAAATTATACTTGATATGTTCCTATTGATGAGCCATTTCTGTTAGGATTTCAGCTGAAAAACTTCCTTTAAATTAGAACTGGCTATCTATTTTAAATTGCTATTAAGAAAAAAGGAAAGACCTCCACCCCCCCACCACTTTATATGAGCAATGCTTTGGAACTGTCTGTGTGCTTCATCTCCTTTTCCTAAAAAAGGATTTAAATTAAAACAAAAAGAAAAGGTTTTATTTTTCAAAATGTGGAACGTAGGCATATTAGGGAGAATAAATGCTAGAATATGATGACACGAAGTTGCAGTCAGTTTGGTGGACAGCACAGGTTAAAAATGTAGCCTGCTGAGATCTCAGCCCAAGACACTTTGCTGCTTGACGCAGAACAAGAAATGGCGCTCCCTTTCATAATTCAGAGGGCAGAGTAACCACACTGCAAGATAAATGTGTTTTGTCAGCTGAGACAGAAAAACACCCTCTCTGCCCCCACCCCAGGAGTGCAATAATGGTGAATAATTAACATTTTCATGCCATAATACATTTTAGTTGATAAATCAATTACATTTGTACAATTTGTACAATTCATAGAAGAAAAAAATGAGTTCTGAAGAAAAAAGCAGAAATGTCATGGCAAGACTTCCTTTTAATCAGAGAAGGGAGAATGCTTCTGTTGAAATGGGACTTTGCCATTTACCAGTTTAAAATAATGCCTATATTTAAATTACATTTAAAAGGACAGCCATCTTTCCCTCAATTGTTCAAAATAATTTTTCAGTCAGTTAAACATTGTTTTATCAATGAAGCTAGCATTTAATAATGCTGTAATTGCACGGGGGGGGGGGGGGGGGCACACAACGAGGAACATTGTTCTCCAATGGGGATGCTACCTCTCAAATGAATGTTTTTTCACTTCCCAAATTTGTTGCATTGTAGAAAGTGAGACATGAAAAATGATTCATATCTAGAATTCTTATACCCTTGATAAATATCTGCCCCTATTCTTTAGATGCTAAATTTCTGCAATCTTAAAAATTTGAGGAATGAAAGCAAATATTGTTTCAGGGAGATGGAATTCATAAATGAATTAAAGGTGTGGGTTAAACATCAGGAGAGAATGCTTCTGGAACATGGCTATACAGCCTGGAAAACTCACAGTGACCCAATTACAGCTCTACTTTGTGGTGGGTGGTGGAGCCGTTGTTGAGACAGGCAATTGAGTTGGGAATAGGACTATAATGCAAAGGCTTTCCTGGAAATGTGTCTGTAAATCAAAACATGGTTAGGTGAGTTCCTTAAGCATAGCTAGATGCAAACACTGTGTAAGAACATATAAGCACATGGAGCAATGAAATTGTTGCACATCAAGAGTTGGTTGAACATTGCCCTAGAACACTGATAACAGCACCGAATAAACACTTCTTGCTGGAAAGAATATGGCAGAGTATTGCTTACATATTTACCTAACAAGGTTTTCTCAGTCTGAAGTTTTCTTGAATTCCACACAGTGGGAATTTTCCAGCTTTCCTCCAGAACAGACCTGTATTTACTGTGTGTCTTTATCTAAAGCTCACTAGATGATGGACACTTAAATGAAGTGCAAATTGGTAAGAACAAAATAGACAATATTACTGTGAAGGATATGGAGATTTTGCCAACAAAGATAGTTTAACTGACAAATGTGATATGAGTAATTAAAGGCTGAAGGCTTTTCAAGATATATTAACCAAAACATCATGTTTAAGAAAGGAGTTCTTTATTGAATGGAGTAGAAGTATAACCTTTAAGTTTGTCAAAAGAACCTTACTTAGCAATAATAATAATAATAATAATAGTAGTAGTAGTAGTAGTAGTAGTAGCAATTAAAAACAACTCAGAAATGGTTTGAAATCCACTTTTGATTTCTGATAAACAAAATATGCTGTTGCAATTTAGAAAGTAAATTGTCATCATGGAGGCCTCAGGGGTAGCTATCCATCTATTTTTGACTAGGAAAATGACACTCTTTTGTCTAGAGTTGTCAACGGCTAGAAAAACAGTGTATCCCCCTACCTCCAAGTCCAAACACCTGCTTTCCTCCACAGTCCTACAAATGGAGATGGGCAGTGACATCACATTGGATATCATGGGATACACTGTTTAGGGAGATGTATGTACACTTGGCCCTCCACATCTGTGAATTTATCCTTTGCAGATTTGATTACTCGTGGATTTGTTTAATATGTTCACTCCAGAAATGTCTCAGTCTTCATAGGGTCAAGCTGGAGGACCTAGAATTCCTAAAGATGTGTTCTCTCAGGTTAAAAAAAGCATTTTTAAGATTTATTTGAAAATTTGTGTGAGTCCTGGACTTCTAATCTCCACAAAAGTGGTTTGCTTTTTGTTTTTAGACTTCCCAGCCAGAGAACTCTAATGCTTCATCAAACTACAAATCCCAGGATTCCATAAGATATTGCTATGCCTACTAAAGTGGAATCATGGGGCTAATAGTACAAGAATGCTCTAATTTTGGAAAAATGCTACTTCCTACACACACACACACACACACACACACACACATAAATAGAGTGTGTAGTTGCAAATCATGTCCATCACCCTCTTCTGCCTCCTGATAGTATTCCATTCACTACTGCTTTCTTGTGTTTTGAACACTTCCTTCCTTTGTGTATTAGTGCATTTTAGCAGTGCTTCCAAAGGATTTCTGATGTAGGGTATCTTCCTTCAATATGCCAGGAAATAAGGTATTTTGTCCCATTGCCTGAAGTTGTTTGTTCCAGTAAACTCACTAGGGACCAGTATTTAACAGTTCAGCCTCTGTCACTGGTCTATGGACCAGAACCAGTTCATGGACCACCATTTTAAATAGAATTGCCTGTTAAAATATTGTACTTCTGCTATGTTTAGTAATATATACTATAGCAGTTGTTCCAGGTAAGATGTTCTGAGAATATTTTGAATACTCAAGTGACAGTCTGTCTTAAAGGCAAAGAAAACAAATACCAATTGTATGTATCCATAGACCAACAACCCAACTTATCTGTGGAATACAGTCCTGAAATTCTGGGTACGCAGAGAATTGTTCCCTTTCCATCTTCAATGGGATGTTTCAATGAACCACTATTTTTCATTTGTAGCTTAAAAACCATTAGTCCCAGCTAAAGTAGATCCATTGAAACAATGAGATTTACCGATGTGCATTCCACAAACGATTCAGTGAGTATATTCTCGTTGGGATTAATTAGTAGGGTGCAGGCCTACGTGTCTCACAAAGTTAGAAAAGAAACAAACCCAAATAGTAATCATATGACGGTCTCAGCATAACTTTGTTCAAGATCAAAGGGAATAAATGATTACAGAACAAACAGAATGAAGAAGTCTCACAATCCAGTTGAGCCGATGGCCATGCTGGCCTCAGTGCAGCAAATGCTTGGAGAAACAGACATTGCAAATGAGGGTATTTATTACTTAAAGCTTCTGAAACCCTTTAAAAAATAAACAAGATGATGCTTTATCCAAACGTGGCACTATCTGGCAAATGTTGTATACATTCAAACCTCTTGAACTGAGGAAGAATTAAATATTGGGTGGTGTATTTCATTCTAACTGACTTCAATGGAACTTAAGAAAGCTTATCCATTATAGAAGTCAACAACCACATCTCCCAGACCCATGTATAGATATTCTGGGCCCAGTGCAAATTTCTGTAAATGCCTCCATCTTCCACAGAAAACCTTGTGTGTACTAAAAAAGTGGATGACTGATTCCTGTGTTTTATTACCTTTACATATACCCAGCATGCTTTATATATGAACAAGACTTCCACCATCCCACCCACTATGGCTGTAAAACAACTGACAAACATATGTTAGCCACACAATGTAACGTTTTCATGTCCTTCTGCAGGGACATGCTTTCCTCTCCGTAAGCATCTGACAATTGGTACATTAATGTGTTCCTGGGTTTTTACTAGCAATTGAAGGCTGTAACCACACAGCTGTGAAGGAAGAGGTCACCAGAAATTGATGTTATTGACATTTCTCCATCTGTGCTTCAAAAGAAGGTTGCTGTAAATTACTTTGAGGATCAGCTCCCAAGCAAATTCCAACATTTGCATGAAATTGCCTACAGTTATCATTAGGCCTCACAATAGCTCCTGAAACTGTTCACACATTATTTTCCACCATTTGGTTCACTTAGTATTCTAAATATATAAACTCCACTTTCTTATAGACAACAGTACTTAGCGAAAGCCAAATAGCTCAGTACTTTGAAATCTTAAGAGGCAGGAGGCATATGGGTCCAAACATATTCACTCAAATTGATCTCAAACTGTGATCTAATCTTATCTTGAACTACTCATAGTTTTACTTGTGATTTAGCAGATTTCCTGAAAATTGTATATTTCCCTGTAATCTTCTCCCCATTGTTGAAAATTAATCATTGATGACTGCTTTTTCCAGCAAAAAAGTCATAATACAATTCTGACTCAAAATGTGTGCATGTATGTATGTGCCTTTAAGTCACCCGCCAACTTATGGTGACCCCATGAATCTCATAGGGTTTTCTTAGGCAAGGAATATTTAGTGATGGTTTTGCCAGTTTCTTCTCTGAAATATAACCTACAATACCTGGCACTGGCAATCTCCCATCCAAGCATTAGCTGGGTCTAACCGTGTTTAACTTCCAATGTCAAACAGGATCTAGTACTTTTTAGGACATGCTACATATGTAGATGATTAGAAAAGGGCTGAAGTATCTTCTACTGTCTGAATTGGTTTTATCCCGCCTGTGTTGACATAGAGTAGACCAACACAACTTTCTTCTCCTAGTTGGTCTCAGAGTTCAGCTAGCAGAGAGATCAGTTGTGTAACCCCACTTCTGGCTGGAATCAGCTCACTGAAGAGCAAAAACAAAAACAACAACAAAACAAAACACTGATGGAGGGTTTACATACAAATCAATCCAAAATCAGTCAAATAGCTATTATGCCATCACAAAGCTAGACTGAGATATGTTAATTCCAAGTAATTCCCAACATTGTGCTGTGAGGCTTTATAGTAAATACATCTCCAGGAGGCCTGCTCGCTGCCTTGGAGAGTTAGAATAGAGTTCTTATTTATAGTTAAGGCAGGGATTGGAATTCACTAAGACAGCTACATGACTGTAATATAAAATCATGCATGTGTTACTGGTTTGTAGTAATAATAATAATAATAATAATAATAATAATAATAATAATTTTATTCTTATATTTCATCACCATCTTCTGAAGGGATTCGGGGTGACTTACATATGAACAGAGTGTCCGCACTAATAAAAGCAAAAAACAATATATAAAAGTAAAAGCAATGCACAGAACAAAACATTTTAAAATAAAAACATCATAAATTGCAAACTCAGATAAAACATACTAAAGATAAAAGTATAAAACCCATTACGTTAAAGCTCTAGCAAACAAGGTTCAACAAAGGCCAAGATTACTAAAGTGGTGTGACCAAGTTAAAAGGCCTGGGGAAGGAATATTGCAAACAGCATGCCATAGGGCCAGGAAAGTGGATGAAGTGCAAAACAGAGGACTATCTGGTGACCTAGGGACTGGGCACATATGACTAGGTACTAGACATTCTTGAAGCACAACACAATACCAATTAATTTAGGAAACCATTTTTAGGTGAGAAAATAGGATAAGATTCCAGTTGTCTCCCTCTTCCGGTATACTTTATTTATAAAATATCAGGCAACAAAGGAGCCCCCTGTGGCACAGTGGGTTAAAAACCTTTGTGCCAGCAGGACTGAAGACCTACAGTTCAGAGGTTCGAATCTGGGGAGAGCATGGATGAGCTCCCTGTATCAGCTCTAGCTCTCCATGCGGGGACATGAGAGAAACCTCCCACAAGGGTGGTAAAACATCAAAACATCTGGGCGTCCCCTGGGCAACATCCTTGCAGATCGCCAATTCTCTCACACCAGAAGCGACTTGCAGTTTCTCAAGTTGCTCCTGACACGAAAAAAAGGCAACAAAGAAAACTTAAAGCAGGGCTTCAGCAATATTTTCAAGGTTCTTTCAACCTCTGTTTTCCATTTTAACATTTATGCAAGGGCTGCCCAAGCACACAGAGTGCTTCCGGCTCTATAAGAGAGCCAAAAGTGCTGGGTGTGAAGGAATCTTTTAGACAAATGATGCTATCTCTGAATAGTTGTAACAGCTAAGAGAGTTCTATCATTTTTAAGGAATAGCAAAGCAGACAGACTGTAAAATATTAATGAAAATGCTGCTGATGTGTCAATTGCCAATGCCCCGAAGCTGCCACATTTAGTTGGAGTAAAATCCTCTGCTAGCAATTATGTATTGTTTTTGTTTTCATGGCAGATGATTTCTGAGAGATACATTAATACTTGAGTATTTCTATTGTAGCATATTCTGTGTGATTAAAGTTTATAAAATAATGCCGAAGTTAAACATGAATTAATAAAAGTCTAGAATTTGGTGTCTTATATCAACCGATCTCTCTTCAAATATGTGTTATGCACCCATCTTTTCTTTGTACTTATTGAATAGACTTGGTGTGGAAAACAAAAAGAGAGGACCATTCTTTCTTAGACTACAATGAGCAAAGCTAGGAGAGGAGGAGAGGACCTGTTTTCCCTGATCCCTTTAGTCTGATTCTAAATTGTGCAATAAGAAGTTCATGATCTGAACTACAGTCAGCCCCAGGACCTATTAACATGATGTAACTTTATATACTTAGATATATAGCAGAGGTGCTAATTTATACTGTACGGAATTTTCAAGGTGTGTAATGGAACACAAGCAAGAGCAGACAATGTGGATTGGGACTGATGCCCATTGGTGCAGCATACCCATTAGTGTGCTTTGGACATGACATGCACCATGCACTGATGCAAATTGTGCACCTAATATACATAGGGCAGTTGGCCAGCTCTGCAATCCAATAACATAATGCAGCCTACTACTGAATATGGACATTATGTAATTGCACAATTCTAATTCCCACAGATAGAAGTTCACTTATGAAAAGTTAAGGCCCAACAGGATTGTGGCCATTGCGTATGAAGATGTTTTTCCATTAGCCTTGTTAATAATATATTTTATAAATCTTGCAAATGTAATTTTAGTTAACAAAGTAATTCAATAATTCAATTATTTTTGATGTATTTTAAAATTATTTTAAATGTATTGTGTTTTTTTTTAAAAAAAAACAATACCCCCAAAATATTTGTCAGTTCTGCCACTGAATCTGCTATCTTTCTAGGACTAAAGATAACATTTTTTTAAAAAAAGTTTCTTTCTTCAATCATGCAACCACTCCAAGGCTTGTGTTAACATCCCAGGAAGTCTCTCAGAACAACTAATACAAGTGCAAACAAGGCACTCAACATTCCTTCTACCCTGTTTTGTGCTAAAGCAATTACAAGACATACAGGTGTCTTGTATATACTTGTATTATAGCTGAGGTTCTGGGAGGTTTCCTGACATGCTAAAATGAGCATAGATGTCAACACAAAAATCAGCTTCTGGTTATCCTAAGCGTATTTTATCAGCAATATAATTCAGTGGGGCAAATTCATTTTGTCAGTGCTAATATTAAATAATTCAGAGTGAGAAATTCTTGATGATCTACTAAAAAATATCCAAAGCTATACTTACAGAAGAACTTCCTTTAAAAAAAGAAGGTATTTGATATGTAATTTTTTAGCATGTTGTTTTGATCGGTTTCCGTCATCTAAATGTTTTAAGCCTTTTAACTCATACTGAGTCTGCTGTGCTGCTGTAAGGGGCAATAAAGATCTCCAGCCTGCTCCCAGGACTCCTTGTGAGTAGCCAGCAGCCCAGGCCTCCTCCAGTGGGGTGTGACTCAGCAATCTGCAAGGAGGCCTCTACATCTATAAAGCTGAGCCCACAGGCCTGCCAGGGACTGAGTCTGCTGTGCTGCTGTAAGGGGCAATAAAGATCTCCAGCCTGCTCCCAGGACTCCTTGTGAGTAGCCAGCAGCCCAGGCCTCCTCCAGTGGGGTGTGACTCAGCAATCTGCAAGGAGGCCTCTACATCTATAAAGCTGAGCCCACAGGCCTGCCAGGGACTGAGTCTGCTGTGCTTGCTGTGAAGGGGCAATAAAGATCTCCAGCCTGCTCCCAGGACTCCTTGTGAGTAGCCAGCAGCCCAGGCCTCCTCCAGTGGGGTCTGACTCACCATCTCACCATCTGAGACGCCTGTCATCGCGTCTTCCATCTCCACTGTCATCGCGTCTTCCATCTCCATTCCTGGAAGGACTAGCATTGACCATCCCACCATCTTAACTTGCTGCCATCCGACTGTCCATCTCCATTTCCAGTTAAGACTGGTGATAGAGTTTTCCCCCCTTGGAGCCTGCACTGGTTGAGGACCGGCGACCACCTACTTCAGCCGGCGGGGTTGTCTGCAGCAGCTAGAGGCCAACTGGTCGGGCTGCAATACCTACGACGACTGGTGGTGCTGTACTATTGGGGCTGTGACAGTGTGCTCCATCTGCAGTTAAGAACTTCTTGTGCAGTCCTCCAGGACCCCCTAATGTGCGGTGGCGGCTGCGGGCTTGCTATCCATCCTGGCTTGGTTGTGGTGTAATTGTGAAGCTGCTTTTTTACTGCTTACTGTTTGTTTGAGACCAGTCGCCAGTTGCCAACTGTCATTATAGACACCCTCGGCTTGCCAAGGGTCAGTTGCCCTTCCATCCACCCAACAAACAGGAATATATTCCAACCTCCAGTAGTACAGCCGTACTCCATCCTGGGCAGTGGCTCTAGGGGGGTTATTGTGTGTTTGGTGCTACTGTTCCACCTATGTGCAGAGAAGACTGTCAACAGCTGCAGATTGACTGAAGGCATCAGTAGAGGAACTATACGGCTCCCTCCTGGAGCCCGAGGTCCTGCTGCGAATATCTCTCAAGCTACTGTGATTTGCACCTGGCACTTTTTCCTATGCCCCTACTTAATGTCAATTACACTGCCAATCTGCCAACTTCTTGCCAATAAGAATTGCACTGTGTAGGAATACCTCTGTAGTCTAATCCCTCATTGCACTGTTATGAAAGATGACTTGTTAGCACTCCAGCACTTTAATTAACGGTGAGATCTCTGTTAGTTACTAATGTCAATGGTGCTATTGTGCGGTCACTTTAATTTTGCATTTGCACTTTACATCGTGTATTATATAATCACTCCCAACAATGGTCGAATGGCCAGGAAAATTGGAGATGGTTTTATAAGGCGGAGGAATTGAACTACAACAATGGCGGAAATGATGGTTTAACAACCGCCAGGGCTATTGACATATCATATAATAGCGCACTAGTGAACTACCAGGATATGGAGAATGATAGAGGGGGGAGGGAGGGAGGGAGTTCCGGTGCTTGGGGGGCCCCCATCGAGGTGATGATGGGGAGGGGGAGATACGGGAAAGGGAGAGTTAAAAAACCAATTCGGCCAATTCGTGAGCAAACCTTAAGAAAAATTCCAAAATGTCCTCCCGACATGGTAAACTTGGGTTCCAAGGTAGACGGTCCTCCCGGATTAAAGGTGGTGCTGTTGAACGCCAGGTCTGTCAATGGTAAAACATCAACCATTCAGGATTTAATCCTGGATGAAAAGGCAGACCTGGCGTGCATCACGGAGACCTGGTTAGACGAGGCTGGAGGGGTTAATCTCACCCAGCTTTGCCCACCAGGTTATGCCGTGCAACACCAACCGAGATTCGGGGGGCGGGGAGGCGGAGTTGCAATAGTCTATAAAGATTCCATCTCCTTGGTCAGGGGCCCGGCCTTACAGTCGACCTTGTTTGAATGTGTCCACCTGAGGCTAGGAGACCGGGACAGAATAGGGCTGTTGTTGGTGTACCGACCACCCCGCTGCACCACGGCCGCCCTACCTGAGCTTGCAGAGTTGGTCTCGGGCCTGGCATTGGAGTCCCGGCGGCTTGTAGTGCTGGGGGACTTCAATGTCCATGCAGAGACCACTCTTTCAGGAGCGGCTCAGGACTTCATGGCTTCCATGGCAACTATGGGGCTGTCCCAATTAATATCTGGCCCTACCCACTGTGCTGGACACACACTTGACTTGGTCTTCTGTCAGGGCTGGGAAGAAGGTGGCGGTGTGGAGGAGTTATCAATCTCCCCTTTGCCATGGACTGACCACCACCTGATCAAGTTTAGACTTGCTGCAACTTCTAACCTCCGCAGGGGTGGTGGACCCATTAAGATGGTCCGCCCCAGGAGGCTTATGGATCCAGAAGGACTCCTGATGGCTCTTGGGGATGTTTCCGCTGCCTTGGATGGTGATTCTGTCGATGCCCTGGTCGCTCACTGGAATAGGGAGTTGACTAGGGCAATAGACACGATTGCTCCGGAGCGCCCCCTCTTAAGTCGCCGAGCGAAACCGGCCCCTTGGTTCAACGAGGAGCTGGTGGAGCTAAAGCGAACAAAGAGGTGGCTAGAGAGCGTGTGGAGGAAACAGCCCAGCGAGTCAAACCGAACACGCCTACGCCTCTATCTAAGGGCGTATGGCGCGGCAATAGAGGCCGCGCAAAATGCTTTCTACTCGGCCAATATTGCGTCCGCAAGGAACCGTCCGGCAGAGCTGTTCCGAGTAGTCAGAGGGTTGTTGAATCCCACCTTGAGTGGGTCCCCTGACGACTCGACAGCGCGCTGTGAAGCATTTGCTCAGTACTTTGCGGACAAAGTCGCTTTGATCCGCGTGGGCTTTGACACCACATTAACTGCAGTCTCTGAGGATGTAACTCAAGCATCTGCTTGTCCAGTTTTGTTGGATTCGTTTCGATCTGTTCAACTCGACGAGGTCATCAGGGTTCTGGGAGAGGCGAGGCCCACCACATGCATCCTAGACCCCTGCCCTTCCTGGCTGGTAAAAGAAGCCAGAGGGGGTTTGGCAGAGTGGGTAAAGGTGGTGGTTAATGCCTCCCTTCGGGAAGGCAAGATTCCAGCCAGCTTAAAACAAGCTGTCATCAAACCGCTGTTGAAAAAACCATCACTAGACCCCACTCAATTCGTCAACTTTCGGCCAGTCTCCAATCTCCCCTACTTGGGCAAAGTCCTGGAACGTGTGGTGGCCTCGCAACTCCAGGAATTCCTGGTGGACACGGACTATCTAGATCCGTCACAGTCTGGCTTTAGGCCGGGACATGGTACTGAGACAGCCTTGGTCGCCTTAGTTGATGATCTGCGCCGGGAACTGGACAGGGGGAGTGTGTCCCTGTTAGTTCTGCTGGACCTCTCTTCGGCCTTCGATACCGTCGACCACGGTATCCTTCTGGGACGCCTCGCGGGAATGGGTCTCGGGGGTACTGCCTTGCAGTGGCTCCGGTCCTTTCTCGAGGGTCGCTCCCAGAAGGTGTCACTAGGGGACTCCTGCTCGACTCCTCGGCCATTGTACTGTGGAGTCCCGCAGGGCTCAATACTGTCCCCTATGTTGTTTAACATATACATGAAGCCGTTGGGAGAGATCATCCGGAGTTTTGGGGTGCGATGTCATCTGTACGCAGATGATGTCCAACTCTATCACTCATTTCCACCTGCCACTAAGGAGGCTGTTCAGGTCATGAACCGGTGCTTGGCCGCTGTCACGGACTGGATGAGGGACAACAGATTGAAACTAAATCCAGACAAGACAGAGGTACTCCTGGTCAGTCGTAAGACCGAACAGGGTACGGGGTTACAGCCTGTGTTGGACGGGGTCACACTCCCCCTAAAAGCACAGGTACGCAGTCTGGGAGTTCTCCTGGATTCATCGCTGAGCCTGGAACCCCAGGTTTCAGCGGTGGTCAGGGGAGCATTCGCACAATTAAAACTTGTGCGCCAGCTGCGTCCGTACCTTGGGAGGGCTGACTTGGCCACGGTAGTACACGCTTTGGTTACATCCCGCTTAGATTACTGCAACGCTCTCTACGTGGGGTTGCCTCTGAAGACTGCCCGGAAGCTGCAGCAAGTACAACGCGCGGCAGCCAGATTACTAACGGGTGCGGGATACAGGGAGCACACCACTCCGCTGTTACTCGAACTCCACTGGCTGCCGATTAGCTTCCGAGCACAATTCAAAGTGCTGGTGTTAACCTATAAAGCCCTAAACGACTCCGGCCCTGTTTACCTCTCCGAACGTATTCTCCCCTACGAACCATCAAGACCACTAAGATCGTCTGGAGGGGCCCTGCTCTCGGTCCCTCCGCCTGCACAAACACGGCTGGTGGGGACGAGGGACAGGGCCTTCTCGATGGTGGCCCCTCGACTTTGGAACTCCCTGCCATTAGAGATTAGAACTGCCCCCTCCCTCATGACGTTCAGGAAACTAACAAAGACCTGGTTGTGGAACGCGGCATTTGACAACTGATTTAATTCTTTGCCCACATGAAAGGAGGATGATGAATGTGATTGTGATGGTGTTGGACGATTTGGCTCTTTTAACTAGGATGTTAATATTTTAATGTGTATGGTGCTGATATTTTAATCGTGTAATGAAGTGGCATTGTGTTGTTATTGTATATTTTTTGTATGTTAACACATGTTGTGAACCGGTCCGAATCCCTCTTTGAAGGTGAGAGGGTCGGTATATAAAACCTCGAAATAAATAAATAAATAAATACTATAATTTTAGTATCTGTTGTGATACTTTCACTTTAATGTTTACTGAGTTCTCTTTTACATAGTAAGGATAAAAGAAAAATCACCATCTTCCTTTTTAGGCACCCAACCAATCTTTATTAGTATTAGTAGCACAGCTGGTTAATCACCAAGCTGCAATAGATCAGTGCTGAGAGGAAGGTGACAGACTTGAAGCCTGAGTCGGATAGAGCACCTGACTGTAAAGCCTAGCTTACTGTTCACCTAAGCAGTTTGAAAACAGCTAAGCTGTGAGTAGAGAAATTAGGGACCACTTAAAGCAGGGAGGTATTTTATGACACCATAAAAATGCCAGCGGTCAAAAAACAAGGAGGAAATACGATCAAAATGACTTGCATTATTGTGGATGAAGTGACAACTCCCCCTGTGGCTGGAATTGAGCATAACCTTTGGGCACTGAAGTGGAAATGGCAAAAATACCTCTGTCTGTCTGTCTAGAAATTGACCTTGAATATTTGCTGTGTATGTGTGCATTGTGATCCAGCCTGAATCTCCTTCGGTTTGCGAAGGGCAGAATATAAATACTTCCAATAAATGAATGAATAAATAAATACCCCCCCCCCCTTTGCAATGACACAAAGGTCAATTGGATATGTAGGCAGTGGAATAAACTGTCCACAACTTCAAAAATTTCAGGATAACTCTGAAATTTTCTAAAACTTGCTGAGTAAATTTCATTTTTCCTCGAATCGCATTACTGGCTGAAAGCACATTATCTGGACTGCAGCAGATGACAGATGAGTCCACATTATTTGGTCCAGACATAGCATTACATATATTGACCCAGAAAAAAACCCTTTGACAGTCTCAGTTGAAATTATACATTTGTGATATTATTGAAAATAGAAGTAAACTGTGAGGGCAGAAAAGGTAGATCATTGATACAAATTCTAGAAAACTATAATTAAAATACAGAATATTGGGCTGTGTGAGCCACACAATGGATTGAGCACCCAACTGTTCCCATACTTAGAATCATTACCAGATTTCTCTAGAGAAAATGTGCTCTGACTATAAAGGTTGAGGCATTTGAGGAGTTTACAGTCCAAAAAAAAAAAAAAGAAAAAGAAATTTTACAAACTTTGGTTTAGTTGTTGCATAGTTCACTGTTCCCAAAACGGAACAAAAAGCAGAACCAATCTGGAGGTCTGTCAAGAATGCTGAACAATTACTTTGTGTGTCTATGGAGGTTTCATCCTATTTTCATGGAGACATAAAAGAAGGAAAAATCTCTCTTGCTGCTAGACAAGTATTCCCCTTTAGCCTCTCCCCTCATATGTGCAGGGGAAGGAGCCAATATAAAAGGGAAAGTAGATATTGGAAAAAGCTTTACATCCTTGCTATATATGTGTCTATTATAGTGCTCCTGATTAAGGTATGCTTTGCATGCTTACTTGGAAGTAAATATGAAGGGAGAGGGAGAGAATCACAATTGCATGCTTCATATTTAATGCAGGATGCAGTTTAGTCCTTTGGCATTCTATCCAAATCAGACAATAGACAAATTGTTATTTTGAACTACATCTCACCAAAAATCATCCTGCAACTTGGCCAATGGTTTCCAATAGCAGTAACTTTTCCAAGTTCTGATTCTTGTCTATGACAGTCTGCTTTTCTTTTATCCTAACTTTGTAGAAGGTTGTTTATCAATTATTAAAATCAGAATAGATGTGATGCAGTGGGTTAAACTGCTGAGCTGCTAAACTTGTTGACTGAAAGGTCACGGGTTTGAATCTGGTGAGCAGCGTGAGCTTCTGCTGTCAGCACCAGTTTGAAAACATGCAAATGTGAGTAGATCAATAGGTACCACTCCGACGGGAAGGTAACGGTGCTCCTTGCAGTCATGCCTACATGACCTTGAAGGTGTCTATGGACAACATCGGCTCTTTGGCTTAGCAATGGAGATGAGCATCAACTCCCAAAGTCAAACACAACTTGACTTAATGTCAGGGGAAAACTTTTACCTTAAAGTGTCTATCCACCTATCAATCATTCAAAGCAATTAATTTATAACATGAAAATCATTGAGACAGAATCTGAAGCATGTTCTTTGCCAGTGAACTATATTCCTTCTCTTTGTAAATGATATGCGATGAGCAAATCCTTCCTCACTTTTGTGACCTTCTTGCTGCTGCTGATTCTTCTAATTCTTGTTTTTGTTCCTTCATTTCCTATTCACACCATAAATCTACAATGTTCTCATATTTGTTTACCTTTAGTTCCCAGCATGCAAAAGAGCAAGTACACTTCCTCAAAGCAGGGCCAAATTAAACATAAAAATAACAATTATTTCTTTGCTAAAGAACATTAAATGTTATCATATAAAGTCTATCATGAGGTGATGCCTAAATCATGTACTTCCCAGACAGAAATATCCCCAGCCCATCGGGTGCCACCAACACTTGGAATTCAGGCTGCCCCTGAGTTAAAATGCCTGTAGGAAATAACACCACGACACTGTGAAATGCTTAGAGAAAATGAAGGATGAGCACAGTAATAAAAGTGACAACAGGACAAGGAAGTCCACCTTGTACTGATCTTGTGATGAAATTCACACTGAAATTATTATCTTACCTAGGAATGTTTTATGGCAGAAAGGTGATTAGCAGCTTGATTGCCTTGAATTGCTGCAGGTGCAAGTTAAAGACCATTAGCAAATAATTGTAAATTACTCCCCAAATGTACTGATTTGTTCTTCTGATAATTTCTCATGATTGGGCTTGAACTACATGTGATCATGGTCTGATGCTGGTAACCTGAGTCCCCTTTGGGGTGAGAAGGGCGGCATATAAGCGCCGTAAATAAATAAATAAATAAACCTGTTGGCAGCCTGTATTAACCAGGCTATAATTGCAGAAGAAGCAAAAGTTAGGTCAAGCACCCAGACCATGGGAAGGCAATATATGGGTTTAATATGTTGTAATTCTTTAAATCATACCCACTGTTTTACAAATTAATGGAGTAGTATTCTCAAAGTACAATTTTGCCACTTTTCCTTTTTTTTAAAAAAAGCTTATAAACACATTGAGTTTTCCCCAAAAGTTCTGGTATATCCTTCTAGTGAGTGATTGGTGTTGTTTTAGCTAAATAAAGATTACATTTTATTATCACCATGTTAAGTTCTTACTAGCCTATGTAAATGCACAGGGTTCTATGTATTGGGCCTGGGTCTTATCTTATGCCAGATCAATCCGTTGAATACTTGACCTCACCAATTTGGCAAGCATACCCTCCAATATAGAATAACAGCCTAAGATCATCCAGGGAGGCCCTGCTCTTGGTCCTGCCAGCTTCGCAAACACATTTGGCAGGGACAGGGCCTTTTTCGTCGTGACCCCTGTCTGTGGAACTCGCTCCCCAGTGAGATTAGGTCGGCTTCATCCCTCTTTTCTTTTAGGAAAAAACTAAAATCATGGTTCTGGGACCAGGCCTTTAGACAGCAGGCATGACAGCACTTTGGAGCTTGAACCGGACTGGAAATGGTTATATGGCTGATAATAATGTTTTAAATTGTTTTTAACTTACTGTTTTATTTACTGTTTTAAATTGTTGTTATATTTGATATAATTTTTTATATGTTGTGGCATCAAATTGTTGTCTGTGTAAGCCACTCTGAGTCCTCCCTAGGGGGTTGGGAAAGGCGGGGTAGAAATGTTGGAAATAAATAAATAAATAAAATATTTGGAAGAGTCCACAAGAGTCCATAGAATCCAAAAACCTACAACAACCCACCGATTGATGAAAATGTTTTCAGAGTGATGGTTCCAGTTGGATTCTGGCTAGTTGGAATAAGCACCCCTCAGAGGACCTCAGTGTCCTAAGGGGCGGGTTGTACAGGATAAAGCAATCCTGTAGGTAACCTGGACCCAAACTATGTAGGGCTTTAAAGGTCAAAACCAACACTTTGTACTTTGCCCACAAACTAATTGGTAACCAGTGGAGTGATTTTAGTATATGTGTGATATGCTCATTCCTAGATGTATCTGGAACCAATCTGGCTGCCATATTTTGAACCAACTGGGGTTTCCAAACTTGGTACAGAGGTAGTCCAACATATACTGCATTGCAGAAGTCCAATTTTGAGATTACCAGCACATGCACTACCACCTTTAGGTCTTCCAGTTTTAGAAAACATATCAGCTGAAGCTGGTAGTGAGCATTCCTGACTATTGCATCTACCTGGGTTGACATTTGGAGAGATGGGTCCAGGAGCTCTCCCAAGCTACAAACATAGTCTTTTATGAGAAGTGCAACCTCATCCAGAACTACTTGACACACCTCCAACTGCTCCCGGTGCCGCAATGGGTTAAACTGTTGTGCTGGCAGGACTGAAGACCAACAGGTTGGAGGTTCAAATCCAGGGAGAGCGTGAATTAGCTCCCTCTGTCAGCTCCAGCTCCCCATGCAGGAACATGAAAGAAGCCTCCCACAAGGATGGTAAAACATCCAGGTGTCCCCTTGGCAACGTTCTTGCAGACCAACAATTCTCTCACACCAGAAGCAACTTGCAGTTTCTCAAGTCGCTCCTGACACACATACAAAACAAAAACAAACAAACAAACAAAAATCCTTCCAACTGCAATTAGGATCTTTAATATTAAGCTCTTCTGTCTTACCTGGATTCAGTTTCAATTTGTTTTCCTTCATTTAGCTCATTTCCTCTGCCAGACATTCAAACAGACACTATCCTTTGCTAAGGCTGTTTTTGAAGGCATTAATAAATGTATTTGCGTGTCATCAGCGTACTGATAGGATACCACCCCATGCCTCCAAATGATCTCTCCCATAGGTTTCATGTAAATGTAAGTTAGGGATAGATTTGGCCCTTCCAAATAAAGCATAGCTCAAAATTAAGTCCCACATATTTCCTATGAAAAGCAAAATTTGGCTGGATCATGTACAAGTCTTCATGTCACAAATGGTAATCTCATATGAACCTTCTTATAAGTAAATACTACCAGGTTCAATGGGATATACTTAGGCATATGGGACTAAGATGCAATACTATTTTTTTTAAAAAAAGATTCAGCATGTCTGAGAAGCCCTGGCAATATTTATGATTACATTAGCAAAACTGAACACGCCTGTATGGACAAACCACAAACTGCTGACCTAGCTTTGAAAAGCAAGCAAGGTCTGCAGGAAATGAGGCAGTTTTATCCAGAATGGACGACCTCAGTTTATAAGATCAGGCCAAGAGTAGATGAAGCCTAGAAAGCAGGAAGTTACAGCATTTGCATATTATAAATCAGATATCCTCTATATTGGAAAGCGAAGATTATGAACAACATGAGAACACCATATCAGATTAATATGAAACTACAGTGGAATGTCAATATCATGTGATCCTTGTCTTGGCTAGTTCTGGTTCTTTCTAGATCACTTCAGGGGTGCAAATAGTTGTTTAATAAATAAAGTTCATGTAAATGTTTGGATTACCACTCCAGCTGTATAGTCACTTTTCATCAAGAGCATGAAAAGTCAAGAAGTAAGGGAGCTGCTAACAGACAGATACAATCTTACCAAAAGAACTTGGCCTGTGCAATACTTATTTATTTGTATATCCTTAATAGTGAACATAAGGAGTTTGACAGGAAGGCTTTTATGATTATTGGTAGGATTAGCTGAAACTGTTTATTCAGATTAGGCAGAACAGACACTAAATCTCAGGAACAGATGTAAATCAGCAGACAAGTGTTTATAGCTGTCCGGTAAGTGTGATTTCCAAGTGTGATTTAACTTAGATAAAACCTTGATACATAGGTACTGGAGAAATATAGTTAGAGTTATTAGCCTGAATATCCATGTCTGGAAATATGACTGGAATATTTCTGTTATACTCACTAGCAATCACACCTTATTCAAGGTTGCCATGGCGGTTTTAATTTAATAGTTGTGTGTCCAAATAGACATCTAGTGTGGCTTTGGGCACCCAGCTGGGAAAATGAATACATACAATGTAATCAATGAACCAGGTTATAACCACCCCTATTATAATGTCTTATTCAAGTAGTTATTTTTGGTGTCTTCAAATCATTTCCCATTTATGGCAACACTAAGGTGAACCCATCACATATATTCTTGGTGCTGAGTGTGTGTGGCTTGTCCAACATCATCCGATGGGTTTCCATTATAGAGGAGGCAATCAAACCCTGGTCTCCAGAGTAGTGGTCTAATGCTGAAAACACTATATCAAGACCTGAGGATTTTCCCCCTGCCATAGATGTTATTTGCATAATTCATCTGATCCTAAAGAGTGAGAAGAGGAGCCAACCATGGCTGCCACAGATTGGGTATGCAATTTGAGATCATTTTTCTGCATAGCAAAAGGCTCAGAGGGTAATCTGTTGTGCCTGATTTTTCTGCTCCCAATGTATTTTTTTTAAAGTTAGGCCACAAGAGCCATCTCCAGTTTTTAGTCTCAACTGATTAATGGTAGAGCTAATCCTGCATCTCTTTTTAACTTTCCCTTCCTTCCATTTTTTTTCAAAGTCACCTTTTTCAAAATACCAGATAGAGGCCTGGGCATCCTCTGTGAAAATGATTTGAGGTAAGGAAGACAGAGGAGAATTCGTTTAACTTTCCTTAGGGGCTCCTTATCAGAGAAAACAGTTCTGCGCAAGATGGGCTTCATATGTGTTTAGTGTTAGCCTATGTAACCAAAACACAAAACACAGGGCATCACGTTGTCAGAGTTATGCAACTCTTTTCTAACTCTGTTTACAGAAAATTCTCTTTCTCTGCTCAGCTTGAGCCACTCCTGCTGACCTTTTAACAATCACAGCGCTATGGCGGTCCTGCATTTGTTGGCGCCAAATCTCGCTGACCACTGCTGGGACACAGTGGGAACAAACGAATGATGATGATTTTTGTCCCCATAACATCAGCATTTTTTTTCTAATTTCCAAGTTTTCCATTCCCCATAACTTTATGCTACACTGATGCTACAGCTCCACATGACCGCTGAAAAAAATGAAAAGGCCCAGAGCTTTGGGAAATTATATTTTTGGATTACATTACCCCCCCCCCCCCAAATTCGGAATGTACAGAGGCCTTATGTAATCCAGAAAGGTAACACCTGCAAGCAGTGAAAAGACCAGCGTTTAAAGCATTATTTTGTAGCTTAGTGTATATCTGTCTCATGGATCATGCAACTAGTGCCTTTCTGTCAAATAGTTCTTTCCTATTTTAAACAGCCTTGGAGTATGACATTTACTAAACATTTGGCATAGTGAGTTTTTTCTTGTAAGTCAGCAAAAACCTATGTTTCTGGGAACAATTGTTGTCTGTATGAAGCATATTATTTTGTGTAAAAAACTCCTTCGATCCTCACGTGTGTTTCAAAAGAGAGTAATTTCCCAGGACACTTCCAGATGTACAAATGCTGGGTTAAAAACTAAAATCTTCTTGCTTCTGTATTACTCTCTCTAACTGAGTTTCCTGGCTGTCAAGAAATCTATTTGTTTGAGCCAGAAGATGAATAATGGCACACATTTTTCCATCCCTACTCTATCTCGCTATAAAGCTTTGCTGAATTTTCTTCTTTCACTGCTATTGTCCTGAGAATTGCAGTTATTTGGCTTCTCATGTGCACATAGTGAGAAAAGACTGGTTCAGACACAGCTGGGTCTAGCCATGTAGTTCAACAGGAAAGCCAACTTTGATTATTTGGATTTAACTTGTGCTATAAAGTAAAATTTGCCCTACTAGGATATCAAATTAAAAATATTTCAAAATTAACTTTTGTATGAAGCAGCAGGCGGTGGCTGCAACCCCTGGTAACTTAATGTTTTTCTCTGCCCAGTGTTTGCATTCATGAATATTGAGGTCCAAATGCAGCTGCTTTAACTAAGAAAAGGCCAGAACTTGGGATTGTTACATTTTGAACCACATCTGCTAGAGTTCCTGAATCAATGCGGGCATTGTTGGAGGGCTTATATGTTACAAGACAATGAGGCATACCCTCCAACACTTCACAGATAAAACTTGAGAAACATGTGCCAATCAACATTGGAATGTGGCCAAGACGTGAAATATACCATCTAGGAGAGGCTGCAGCAATTGCTTTTTACTGAGGATCATGGGAAGGGCAAGATTTCACCCCATCCTCTTCCTTCTGACTGTTAATTGAGTAGAAAATACTTTTGAGTTTAGGACTGATTTTGCAGTCATTAAAGTAAGCTGACGATAAAGGGAGAAGAGAAACAATCACAACAGAGGATTAATTGAGATGGTCCCAGCCAAATTGGGACAGTTGGAGGGAATGGTGATGGTTTTTGTGACTGATGTTAATGCAAATGCAGGGCTAACCACAACTGTTTTGTTTGTTCATTGTGCACAATAGCTCATTCATGACACACAGAGATGAGTGGGAAGATGGAAGATGCATCTCATATTGTAAGTCATCCTTATTTTAGGGAAAACAAATGTTTTAGGAAAAACATTTGGAGAAGAAGCATAGCAGGGTGAAGAAGTTCGAGCAGGCCTTCTTGTCCACTGATTCTCTCCTTCAATTAAAAGTGCTCTTCTTTACTTTTTTGTTGCCTCAGAGTCCATCTACTCTGCCAGAAAATGCAGTGTAAATCCAAACAATGCACCTAGGCTAATGCAGAATAACCCAGGGTAAACATTTTAATGAAGTTTACACCTGAGTTAAAAATACCTGCCAAGATACAGATTTGAGGATCTGGGGCTTTGCAAGTGGAAGCAGTGGAGACAGGCACTTGGAATGCCTCCTTAGAGACACAGAGAATGCCTCCTTACCATTGCAGATAGTTTCTGTATACAGTAAAGATGCAATGGAGTTTTGGAGAGGGGAGGGGGTTTTGCTCTCCAAAGCTCATCACAGTCTTTTTGAGCATAATACAGCAACAGAGCAGTCTCCTGCAATGGTGATGAGTCTTTCTCTGTGTTTTGGGGGCAAAATGGGGTTAGGCATGGAAGGGTGTTATTGGCCATGCCCAGCCATGCCAATCTGATAGTTCAATGTGATTTTTTTACAGGTGTGTGGAAGTGGCCTCAGAGGAAGGCAGTGGCAATCCCACTTTGATGAAGCCTTCCAATAGCCTTCCTTCATGATATAATTGTCTTAGAATTACCATAAATGACTTGAAGGCACACTACAGTAAACCCCCAGAACTTTTTTTTGTGGGGCAGAACTCTGAGACTAGAACTGCCTATGTTAAGCATCACTCATACAGGTTGCCTTTGCTTCATGCGGAGAGTGGCTTTGCCCCGTTGGCAAGTCTCACTGACAGTAATGAAAGATTTCTATCCAAGTGTATATTCTTGAGGCTGCATTGCCCTTTTCATATCTCTATCTAGTTTAATTTGATTTATATGTGCAAATGATGCTGATATTTGTTGCTGCAGATGCTCTGCATTTCCTGTCTTTTTGAGCATTTCTAATCTGAAACATGATGTTATAATGAAGGGTGGCTTTTGATTTCCCTCTTTTATTGATGCCTTTCATAGATTTCTGCATTGATAAACCAATGACTTTATTGTGAGTCTTTTGAATATACACAGTGAAGGACACATGAGTGTTAGAGAGCCCTTAAATTGCCCTCTCTCTAAAAAAAGAGTGCTTGCTTCCACTGGAGAAATAGTATGTGGCAGATGTTATATAAACAGCAATCAGGTAGATGTGTGTGTGTGTGTGTATATATATATAATAGACCATATCAAAACCAGGAAAAACTATACAAAAAATAATGATAGTAAACTTGCAAATAGTTTTCAATTTGAAATAAAAGAAAAGAGAGCTCATGTTTTATTTATTTTATTGTGATGTTTATTTTGTGTTTTGGTTTCATTTTGTTGTAATGCATTTCTGGGCTTGGCCTCATGTAAGCCGCCCCAAGTCCCCCATTAGGGAAATGGTGGCGAGGTATAAATAAAGATTATTATTATTATTATTATTATTATTATTATTATTGTTAATACTTCTCTCAAATATTTCCCTTTCTTCTAAAATTGGCAGCTCTAACTGCAGAACCTCCTGTTCCACTCGCCAAAGAAAGTTGAATTTGACCTCAATCCCCTAATTCCCCATAGACTTTTTTTTAAAAAAGTAGATAAATAATGTTCTTTATGACATGAATACTACCAGCAGCCCAGTGAGAACTGAGCCAGAGCTTTGACAACAGTTGCACTGCATATAATAAGATTAAATGGTACTTGGCTCTTTCTTGTTGTTTCATTGGGTCCTTGTTGTTTCATTATCCATCTTCTGTTAATACAGAAGATGGATAAAGCCATACACTGTTTGTATTAAATTGGAAATAACAAATATTTTCTTCCTGAAATTTAGTTTTTAGCTTTCCCTATTAATTTACTAGATCTTGCATTTGACCAGAATCATAAGTCTATCTGTTCCCTAACATGTAATAATGTTTTTAAAGGAAACATTTTTATGCTATCAGTGAAAATATCCATTGTAGCTAAGGATGTCTTGATTTTTTTTAGTGTGTTAAACTAAATTCTAAAGATTATGTCATTGCTTTGTGGGTGGTAGGCATATGCGATAAATTAAAAAATTGTTCAAAAGTACTTACAAAACTGGGAGCTCTTTGCACTTTGTTTCTAAAGTGTTTCTAAAGTTTTGTTAGTGAAAATTTCATTGCTATAATGAGAATAACAAAATGTCATTAATATTTCATTACAGTAATTGCCAATCATTAATGCACATTAATCCAATAATTACTACAATTGAGGGAAACTTCAGGGGCTCCTTTCTCCCTCATTTTTAAAGCTATTGGAGTGAAACTTGCTACAGTGGTAGAACACATTTACCACTATGTGTAAACAAATTTCAGAATGTTTCACTTATCTACAGATTTTGGGGAATTTTCAAAGTTTTTATAAAAAACATTTTTAATATGAAAGAAAATCTGTTCCTAGCTTGAAAGTGTAATTTCCTGTATCATTGTGTGGTCTTTACTTTGAAAGTAGTTGTTCTACTCCAGAAACTTTGTTTTTTTAGCAGTAACTTTGTTAAATTTATGGAGACTCAACAATGCAAAATGTGATATAGGGCGATGTCCCTTGCACAAAGACAAAGTCTTTGCAGTGTAATAAACTTCTGCCATTGGCTTGGCTTGCTGCTGGAATACTGAGTTTTTTGAGATTCAAAAAAAAAAATAAACTCAAGTTAAAGTGTTGGTAGAGCAGGACTCAAACCCCAGCCAGCCCCTGTAGCCAGCCAGGGAGCAGCACACATCGCACTGCCCAAGCTCAGTGAGTGCACAGATAAATCAAGCTCCTTCTTCATCCTCTGTCCAAACTTGTAGTGACTGACTGCCTTCTTTCTTTCTCCCTTCCTTCTTCGATGTGACTGTCTTCTCTCTACTATGCTCGGCCTGAGGTCTCTATGGTACCCTCCACCCTTGATTCCTTCCCTTCTGGAGCACAAGCATGAATGGAACTTGCTGCTTCCCCCTCCCTCCTCTGTCAGCCCTAATGGGCTGAGAGGCATGGCAACAGGTTTGGCTTCGCCTCTCAGCAGAGCTTGGTTGCCCTGTGAATTTTATTGTGTCACAAACACTTCCAAAGAAATCAAAATTTAAGAATCGAAGTATCCAGAAAGTTCCAATTCTAAATGTTTGCCATGTGACACGCAAGCACATTGGAATATGTGTTGTAAGTATGAAATATATGAAATTGATCCAAGTTACAACGACATCTGATTTATTTGCACACCTCTAGTGGGCACAGATTTGGTCCCTTAAGGCAAATAGTATGACGAAACTATGAGAAAGAGACAAACCTGTAGAATTTATTTCCCATAATGAAACATTGTGATAAATTTATTCTGGCCTAGTTCAGTACCTTAAGGTATGCCAATAATTTACTCATAAAATTATAACTGATTGGAAATGTTTGGCTAACAAGATTGTATGGATGAATGTGTCTTTCCATCAGATACTTTTAAAAGATTCTAGCCCTTGACAGAAGTGTCAACCATAACTATAAAACATGAGGTGTGTCTTTTGGCTCAGCTTGAACATTCTGTACATTGCTGAGAACAAGGAAATGCTCACAACATTCCTGTAAAAAAGGTATTCACCGTATAGTTTCTTCATTTGTACCATGGGCAGCCTGGTTAATACATTACTCATGGTTTGAAGATGTTTGAGTGATATAAAAGAACATTTAGCTGAACTTTAACATGGACAATGAAGAGTCTGCTGCCACCTTAAAAGCCAATATATTTACAGTAGCGCGAGCTTTTCCAGTGAACTCGTTGATTGTGAAAGTGTTTATCTTTCCGCTTTCTTTTAACTTCATAAAATTCTTTCAAGCTTTTAAAGATAATTATACACAGGGCATATTCTGACTTCTTTCTTTGCTATATTTTGACAATACACTAAGATCCCCATAACCACATTACCACAGAACACATATCCATAGGTTCACTTATTTGCACCAGGGAGAAAATGATTTATCTAGGAATCTGCTAGGTCTTCTGGGACCATAGAATTATGTTTGAAGACCTTGAAAATTCCTAGAGAGGAAACCTCTCCAGGAATCTTTAAGCCCTCCAATGCAACTCTAAAGTATGGTGTGGATGAAATAAACTATTGTAATAGCATTTAGTCATATATGCGGTTTGATCCAATCAGGAACATATCCCCTGTGGATAGAGCGGTCTTACTGTATGATCGAAAACTACAATTTATTTTATGTTACCCGATACCCATATTTGTCTGCCAACCCCCGAAGTAAAGACTCACGAATAGACACAACAACCAAGTCAATGGGTTCAAATTGGGCAACTTTTATTTAACGTTACCTATTTAAGTGCTTAACCTAACTCAAAGGGGTGTCGGGAACTGGTATAACCAAACCCAGGTAGATTCACTACCAGATCTTAAAACAACAATTTTTGGGCGAAGCACCTGGGTTTCCTGGTAATAACCCCGGACCACCAAGCAAAGGAAATGAGTGAGGAGTCTCTTTTAAGATCTTGCAGCCTGACTCCTCTCATTTCACGGCCATTTGACTTCACTTCACCTTTTAACTAAACAGTAGGTGAGTGTTTAACTTAATGGCCTATCACCCCTTAAGGGGGTGCCTTAGGTGCACACCGACTAAAGGATTTCCCTAACTATTTTACGCTAGCCTATTTAGCGATAGTCCACCATTCTATCTAGCCCCTAAACAGTATAGGGTAGGCAAAAAACCCTCCCCTAGAAACAAGAAGGGAAAAAATTCCTACCCGGTTCCATAGGCAACCTAAATTATACTGTTGATGGGTGGGAGTGGTGGGCAGCTTCCAGGCTCAGAATGAGCCTGGGTGGGGGCTGGCTTGTACAAACAGGCCACGCCCCCTAGTCCTCTGGAAGGTTCCATTGGAACCCATCCCTGCCTCGTGGGAGGCAGACAAACCATTTTCTCTCTCCCCATTTCACGGGGAGAGGAAATTTATTGTCTGCCAACCCCCGAAGTAAAGACTCACGAATAAAGACACAACAACCAAGTCAATGGGTTCAAATTGGGCAACTTTTATTTAACGTTACCTATTTAAGTGCTTAACCTAACTCAAAGGGGTGTCGGGAACTGGTATAACAAACCCAGGTAGATTCACTACCCAATCTTAAGACAACAATTTTCGGGTGAAGCACCTGGGTTTCCTGGTAATAACCCCGGACCATCAAGCAAGGGAAATGAGTGAGGAGTCTCTTCTAAGATCTTGCAGCCTGATTCCTCTCATTTCACGGCCATTTGACTTCACTTCACCTTTTAACTAAACAGTAGGTGAGTGTTTAACTTAATGGCCTATCACCCCTTAAGGGGGTGCCTTAGGTGCACACCGTCTAAAGGATTTCCCTAACTATTTTACACCACGGATTGGGGGCAAATGTCTATTTTGCCCCCATCCCCCACCAATTCCTCCAACACCCCCTGGATACCTTGCTATAAATCTGCTAAAAACTGTTGGTTGCCCAATTCGGAAAGGTGCACTCCGTCCACTCTATACAATCTCTCATTCTCTCGAGTGATGGCTACGTGCTCAATGTAATAGCCTCTCTGACGAATCATAAACATTTGCATGGCCCTGTTTACTCTCTTTCTGGCTCTCTCAAGCCTCCGCACGTCGCCTCCTCCCAACCACCTGCGACGTGGAATAATGGCCAACCATGCAATGTGCACACGGGGCCATGCCCGCCAAATCTTTTGGATATCTGCACGTGCTTGTAGGAAGAGTGCTTTCCCCGTCAACAAGCCCAAGTCGTTACCACCGAGGTGGATAACTAAAACATCAGGAGGTGGTCCGCTCCTGGCACTAAACAACAAGGGGCACAAACCGTACCAACGCAGGCCTCTCACGCCTCTCCATTCGACCGTCGTGATGGAAGCGAGACCCAAATGCTGGCCATAGGCAGTCTTAAGGGCCTCTCTTTCCGCCCAGAAGACAAAACTGTGTCCGCACACCAGGACCCTTCTCCTATGCGCCAGCCCATTCAAGCCCAAATCATTACCACCGAGGTGGATAACTAACACATCAGGAGGTGGCCCGCTCCTGGCACTAAACAAGGGGCACAAACCGTCCCAACGCAGGCCTCTCACGCCTCTCTATTCGACCGTCACAATGGAAGCGAGACCCAAATGCTGGCCATAGGCAGTCTTAAGGGCCTCTCTTTCCGCCCAGAAGACAAAACTGTGTCCGCACACCAGGACCCTTCTCCTATGTGCCAGCCCAATGTGACCAATGATAACAATAACTGTAATGAAACTGGACGTACGTAACTCTTAAACGCGCTGGACCTCCATCTGCCTAAGGCCTTATTTTTTTCTTCTTCATATCCCATTGCTGATGCTGATGAGGCCGCGCCAATCCTAAATGAGTGTGTGTCGAATTTAAGGTGTCCCATCCCCAGAAGGTCCAGTGCTTTGGTTGTAACTGTCCAAAACTGATAATTGGTCAGCGGTGTTCCGTCCTGATGACGGAACAGGTAACTTCCCTCCGTGCCCCTGAGTGCCGTAAATTGCACCATAGCTGAAACTGGGCACAAATCTTCTTCCCCGCTTCTTAGCAGGCTGATCGCCTGACCCTTAGCCCCCTGATCTGTTTTTGAGGTTCTGATTTTGATTTCAATTTTATCTTGGAAAACCTTAACATCAGAAACGAGCAGAGCGCGGTGTGAGGTATCAGACTTGGATAATGACACCAATTCACTCACACGAAGGGCTGCACAAAATGCTGTCAACGCTGCTGCATGAAACAAAGCCTGCTCATATAGTGATGCGCACAAACGGGGCCATATTTGCCTAAGTCCCTTACGAATTGTAGGTGTCAAGGGCTGGCGGTCATCCTTGGAATGCCCGCACTGCCTAGACCATCCGGCTATAATTTTGTGGATGCGAAAGTCGTCAGTGGGATCGCTAAGGCCCTGGGCCTTAAACCAATATGCGAGTGCTGACAACTTTGATTTGATGGATTGTGGGGCCAAACCTCTCCTTTTGTGGTAAACACAAAACTGGGCCAAGTGCTCATAAGGCACCGGCATGGACTCGGGTAATTTATAATGCTGCCTAAAGTGTCCCTCAAAGCAAACTCCAAACCCTATGGCGCCTGAAGCGTCCGATGAGACTTGTAAAGCTTTCTTAACCATCAACTCCTGTCGCCAAAACGAAACTCCATTAAATTGGCGAAGGAATTGTAGCCAAATGAACAAATCAGACTTTATGGCTAGCGTTATCCTAATGTGATGGTGGGGCATGGCTACACCCGAGATAGCATCACAAAGTCTGCGAAGAAATGCCCGGCCAGGTGCTATTACCTTACAGGCAAAATTTAAATGGCCAATTATCTGTTGAAACTCCTGTAAGGTAGCCTTCTGCCGTGACAAAAAGTGTTCTAACTTATCTATCAAACCCTCAACCTTTGCCGCCGGCAGCCTGGAAAATTGATTAACTGTATCTAATTCTATCCCCAAAAGGTCAAAACCGTATGGGGACCTTCCGTTTTTCCTCAGCCAGAGGCACAACGCCGCAGCAATCGCGCTGCTAAATCAAAAGATGTGTAGCTTACTGAGCATTGCTCATCGGGAATGGCGTCATTCACAGAGCCCCCTCTGGGGTAAGACAAATGATGAATGAGGCGATATTCACCGATGGCTTTTTTGGGCACTATTCCCAATGGGGAAAACCTAAACTGAGGCGTGGGGGGTGCAGAAAATGGTCCCAGAACCCTGCCCTCCTTTACCTCTTTATCTGTTTTTTGTTTGACCACTGCCTCCAAGCCTATAACAAATTTCAAATTAGGAGATAAACAGGGGGAACGCGGCCCAAGGGCCGGAATCCGGAAACCATCCATACAGCCACGAAGCAAATAAATTGCCTCAGCTCTGTCAGGGCATATTTCCAGCCAACCACTAAGAGGACCCACCTTGACTGGGCTGGGGCCCTTTCTGAACATTAGCCTGGGCAGGGTTCTTTCTATGAAACTGGGCATCCCTTGGATTAAATCTTGCGGGCTTTCCTTTATAACAGGTCTTAGCTGCGTGGTTACCCTGGCATATTGTACAGGCGTGTTGAAATCTGCAGTTCTTGCGGGAGCAAGCTCCCTGCGCCGCATATTCCCGGCACATATGCTTTTGTCTTTTTGGCTGTTGCGCTGGGCCTCCTTGCCGAACGGGCTGACCTCCCCTAGTGTTTTGGATGGTGTGGCCACTACCGGCCTTCTCACCAGAGACTCATCTGGTTGTATTCATTACCTCCATCCACAGCTGACTATCAATGAGGTCCCATCGCTTATTAGGCATCGTGGCAGCCTCGGCACGAAAGCGGCTATCATAAACCAGCCACGCCTGACCGGAGTAATTAACATATGCCCCGTAAATTATATTTTGATATTTAAACAGGGACTCAGCCCTATATGGATGAGCCTCAACTATCAAGGATGCATAAATGGTGTAGCAAGCTATCCAGTTTTTCCAAGTGCAACCAAACCGAAACCGAAACTGGTATCAGGAGGGCCCAGCCGGCATATGAAACAAAAACCTACTGCAGTAATGACCTCACACCAGGCCCACCTGGCAACCCAAGGCCGAGCCCGGCCAAAGCCTCCACGAGCGGGCCTGGCCAAAGGACGAGGAAAGAAGAGGCAGGAAGCGGGAGGGGAGGGTGGGTGCGCGAAACCAGACCCCCGATGAAGCGACCCACAGGCCTTCCTGGAGGAGGGGGTGCCGCCCACCCCCACAGGGCCCCAACATAGACCTGTAGGTATTCTTTTTCCCTTCTGCTTCATCTGGTCTTCTTTCTTGAGTTCTTCACTCCACTCTCCTCTTCACTCAGATCTTCTCCCAATCTTCAGTCCTCTTTAGTCTGCCTTCACTCAAGTCATCTCTTTTCTTCTTTCTTCCCTTTTCTTCAATCTTGTCTTCTCCCTGGTCATCGCTGTGTCCTCCCTCTCCAGCTTCCAGGCTCAGAATGAGCCTGGGTGGGGGCTGGCTTGTACAAACAGGCCACGCCCCCTAGTCCTCTGGAAGGTTCCATTGGAACCCATCCCTGCCTCGTGGGAGGCAGACAAACCATTTTCTCTCTCCCCATTTCACGGGGAGAGGAAATTTATTTCTTGAGTCTATAGCGCCATCAAATACAGTGTGCACCTCAATTTTCAAAGCTCTGAAACAAAACAAAGTAATTGATGAATGTATTGTACAGCAGCAAAATGTTTGCATTACTGTTACTGCCTGCTTAGCATGTTTTTGTTATAAACTATTGTGTTAGAACACCAAAGCTTCCAGTGATGGAAAGGAAAACCTTGGGAGCCTTTTCTGCACAGCTGTATAAAATCAACATTATCTCCTTTGACCTGGATTATAATGCATTGTAGGCTAAGATAAGTGTAGACTAAGATAACTCAGTTCAAATCAGATAATGTGGGTTTCTGCTTTGATAACCTGGATTATCTGACAATGTAGAAGGTGCCTGGGGTGCATCTATACTGTTGAATGAATCCACTTTAATTGCCTTGTTCAATACTATGGAATCCTGGGGGCTGTAGTTTGATAAAGTCTTGAGCCTTTTCTGTCAAAGAATGCTGATGCCTGACCAAACTACAAATCCCAGGATTGCATAGCATTGAGCCCTGCCCATTAAGTTAGAGATGGCATCCCCTACAGAGGAATTCCAGGTGCTACTCCTGAAGCAGCACCTGGAGTTTTGCTTTGGCTCAGCACTGACATTTTGGTATGACATAAATCTAATGCACCCAATTTTGCCAAGGTCATTGAGGGCCCTTCCACACAGCCATATAATCCATGTAAGTAAAGGCAGAAAATCCCACAATATTTGCTTTGAACTGGGTTATCTAAGTTCGCACTGCTATATATTCCAGTTCAAATCAGATAATGTGGGATTTTATTCAGCTGTGTGGAAGGGTCCTTAGCAAAAAAAGTAAGCATTAGATTCGAGTAAATACAGTGTGTTTGTTTGTTTGTCTTACTGTAAACCAACACCCATACACATTTTATTCTGAGTCCCCTTTGGGGAAATAAAGAGGGGTATAAATAATAATGATGATAATGATATTGAGACATTGGCCTGCACTTAAACACAATCGGCTCTGACAAGATTACCATCTGCCAGCTGCAAAAGGCTACCTTACTGGGATCTGCACACATTATTCGCCAATACATCACACAGTCCTAGACACTTGGGAAGTGTCCGACGTGTGATCCAATACAACAGCCAGCAAAGTGTCTGCTGTGGACTCATCTTGTTGTGTTTCAAGTAATAATGATAATATTCTGATGGAAGAAGAAATAATTCCAAGGTTAAGGTTGCCAGGTGACCAATCCCTACTTGAATGAGTCTTTTAGATGCTCTTGTCCCACCCAAATGCTTCCTGTATTAAATTGATCAGTTCAGTTGTGTAGATGGGCCATCTTCATTTTCAGGCAGTATCTTTCCACAAGTACAATTATATAAGTAGAAATTTTTATCTCAGCAGGTTTATTCTAGCAATTCACCTACAATCATGTTTTTAAGGGAAATGTATTAAACATCCCACAAAGAAAATTATACATAATGTTCATTCTTTGGGGAATGTTTGCAAGAGGCATCGAGTTATATATTATATGAATTCTCATAGCGAATCTACTAACTCCTTTGAAGCAAACCAGCCAATGTACAAAACAAGTGAAAAAAGTAACCATATAAAAGAAGTATAATTCAGTGTATCTGATATCAGCCATTGCCCCAATTATGGGAAATGGCTGAAAGTTATAGGGATTGAATTTAGTTTTAAAATTTTATTTAAGAAATTAGGGGCCACCAATCTGGAGAATTGTTTTTGGATATGAATCTGAGTCAGTGAAATAAGCTTAAGATATAATGTGAAAATTATTCTTAAGAATGAGCTCACAGATAATTTTGGAAAGCTCTCTATGCCATCCTTTGCATATTTGTTAATGAGAAACAGTTATATCTTCGGGCATTAAGATAAACAGGGCTTTTTCAGTTCAGGCAGGTTATCTTCATTTTTAAACCATCTAGCAAATCTTCAGAAGATGCTTATTGCTCTCTCATGTAAATATCTTGATTTACTTCAACTCATTTACCGTGATTATCTCCAAGCAAACTGCATCATTATGCCAAGCAACTTACTTGCTGCAATATCAAGCAATCTCAATTTATATGCAAGTGTTCTGTTTACTAATTGAGCATGATCCTGGATTGGATCCACTTGAAACCATATAGACAAAACAAAACATTATTATGCCTGACTAGTTTGAAGGGACTGGACTGACCTTGAACGAGCTGGGGGTGGTGATGGCCGACAGGGAGCTCTGGCGTGGGCTGGTCCATGAGGTCACGAAGAGTTGGAGACGACTGAATGAATGAACAACAACAACAAGTTTAAGTGGGAAAGACTTAGGCTACTACAGTCCTCCCTTCACATTTGTGTTGTGACTTTTGCAAATTTGATTTGTTCTCTTTTGGAATGTCTAGGTGCCACAGAAATGCTGGAAGACCCAGAGGTTTCTAGACAGAATACCTCTTTTGGAATGTCTAAGGTCCTCATCACATTGAGGTCCAAAGAGTGGGCGATATTGGGGGGATTCACCAGGCAGCATGGCAAATCTAGTGGGCAGTAGGGGAACCCATCACTCTGAGTGCAGCATCGCCCCCCTACCCATCCCACAGGGGGAAGTGTCACCACCCCGCTTCTCCCCATGCTTTCCCTATTGCACTCAATGAGAACATGTTTTCTGGGCAGTGTCCTAGGATGCTCTGAGGATATTGGAAGCAATCAGCCCCACTGGAAGTAGCCCTACATCATCTTATACGTTCCAGCAGGCTCTGTTCTCCTAGTGTCCTGGAAGCATCCTGTTGTTCATTCGTTCAGTTGCTTCTGACTCTTCGTGGCCTCATGGACCATCCCACGTCAGAGTGCCCTGTCAGTTGTCACCTCCCCCAGCTCCTTCAGTCAAGCCAGTCAAGGATACCATCCAGCTTTAGAATAGTCAATAAAGCAGAAATAGGTGTTTTTCTGAAACTCCCTGCCTTTCTCCATTATCCAGTGGATATTGGCAATTTGGTCTCTCGTTCCTCTGCCTTTTGTAAGCCCAGCTTGTACATCTGGCAACTCTCTCTCCATGTATTGCTGGAGTCTTCCTTGCAGGATCTTGAGCATTACCTTACTAGCATGAAAAATAAGAGCCATTGTACAAAAGTTTGAGCATTCTTTAGCTTTTCCCTTTTTTTGGTATGAAGATATAAGTTTATTTTTTCCAGTCTGGTGGCCATTCTTGTGTTTTCCATATTTGCTGGCATATGGCATGCATCACCTTGACAGCATCATCTTTCAAGAGTTCAGTTCAGCTGGGATCCCGTCGCCTTCTGCTGCCTTGTTGTTAGCAATGCTTCTTAAGGCCCATTCAACCTCACTCCTCAGGATGCCTGGTTCTGATTCACTCAACACACCATCAAAACTATCCTCGATATTATTATCCTTCCTATACAGATCTTCTGTATAGTCTCGCCATCTTCTCTTGATCTCTTCAGCTTCTGTTAGGTCCCTGCCATCTTTGTTTTTGACCATGCCCATTTTTGCCTGAAATGTATATACAATGTTTCTAATTGTTTTGGAAGAAGTCTCTTGTCCTTCCAATTATGTTGTCTTCTTCCACTTCCATGCATTGCTTGTTTAAAAAATAGTTCCTTATCTCTTCTGGCTAACCTCTGGAATTGTGCATTTAACTGGGCATATCTCCCCTTATCACTGTTTTCTTTTGCTTTCCTCCTTTCTTGGGCTACTTCCAGTGTCTCAGCAGACAACCATTTTGCCTTCTTGGTTTTCTTTTTCTTTGGGATGTACTTTGTTGCCGCCTCCTGAACAATGTCGCTGACTTCTGTTCATAGTTCTTCTGGGACTCTATTTATTAAATCTGGGCCCTTAAATCTGTTCTTCACCTCCACTGCATATTCGCTAGGAATGTTAGTGAGATCATATCTAATTGGTCTGTGTGTTTTCCCCAATCTCTTTAGTCTTATTCTAAGTTGAGCAATGAGAAGTTCCTGATCTGAACTACAGTCAGCCCCAGGTCTTGTTTTCACAGACTGGATGGATGTCCACCACATTTGACTGCAAAGGATGTAGTCAATCTGATTTCGGTGTTGCCCATTTGGTGAAGTCCATGCATAGAGCTGTTTTTCAGATTGTTGGAAGAGAGTGTTTATTATACACAGTGAGTTTTCCTGGCAAAATTCTATCAGCCCATGTCCTGCTTCATTTTGTTGACCCAGACCATGCTTGCCTGTGATCCCAGTTGTCATTTGACTTCCCACCTTGGCATTCCAAGGTGGGAATGAAAATAATGTCTCTTTGTGGTGTATTATCCAGTAGGTGTTGCAGAGCCTCATAGAACTGATTTACTTCTGCTTCTTCAGCCGTGGTGGTTGGGGCGTATATTTGGATCACTGTGATGTTAAATGGCTTGCCTTGCACTTGAATTGAGATCATTCTGTCACTTTTTGGGTTGTATCCAAGCACTGCTTCAGTGACTTTTTTATTAACTATGAAGGCTACTCCATTTCTTCGATGTTCCTCTTGTCCGCAGTAGTAGATCTGGTGGTCATCTGATGTGAAGTGGCCCATTCCAGTCCATTTTAGTTTGCTGACCCCCAGAATGTCTATCTTTAGTCTTGACATCTCACCAATAACAACATCCAGTTTGCTCTGGCTCATAGAGCTTACATTCCAGGTTCCTATGGTGTGTTGATCTTTAGAGCATCGGATTCGTCGTTCACCTCCAGCACTGTCAGCTGCTAGCCTTTTTGGCTTTGAGCTAACTGCGTCATCACATCTGGGGCTAGTTGAACTTATTCTTCTCCTCCCCAATAGCATTTTGACCATCTTCTGACCTGGGAATCCCATCTTCCGATGGCATACTGACATATCTCTGGTTGTACTGGTTCATTTAGTTTTCTTGGCAAGAATACTGGGGTGGTTTGCCATTGCCTTCCCCAGGGATAGCACTTGGTCCGACCTCTCTGCCATGACTGTCCTGTCTAGGGTGGCCCTTCATGGTTTCGCTCATGGCATCATTGAGGTGCTCAAGCTCCAGCACCATGACAAGGCAGCGAACCTTTGCTGGAGGGAAGCATTCTAGGATGCTGAAATTTGGTAATGTGATGAGGTCCTTAGTCCTCTGATGCAGTTCTCTAGTCAGTTTCTAATTGAGGTTAACCACAGAGGCATGCTGGACAACCTAGAGGTTCCTAGAGAGGGCTTCTCCCAGATATTTTTAAAATAGCAATTTCTTTATTTGCAGTTTTTCCTTCTATGGAGGTCTGTGTCCCTAATCCTAGTGAATGTGTATTTATTTGCATTTCCAAGTTGAATGAATTGGGCTTTAATACTTTCACCTTTAACTAGATTGCATTAATTATTATAGTTCTAGAAAAGACTAGTCCATTTTAAAAAGGTAAACAATTATTTCTATTGCTGTTGTTGGGGTTCCTGTATATGTAAGCTGTTTCTGTTGTCATATATCTTCTAAACCATAGGAGGCACTCTTGTAACATTGTGTACCACTGGGAAAAGTTGTGACCAGGAGCCAAGTTGCATAAAGCCATAAGTCCAAGCCTGATTAAACACTAGATATTTAGTCACTCACACACACACGCACAAACACACCCAAAGCCCATGGAACTACAGTGGCATGAAATACTAATAAAAATTTGGCCGGAATAAAACATTGCACTTTCATCAATACAAAACAGCATTGTACAAGTGATTCGTACTGATAATATAATTTACAGCAATACAAAAAGGATTGGCAAGGATGAAAACTTATGACTACCATTCATTCTTATTCTTATTCCATGTTTAAACTATATGTTTTAAAATATAGTTTATTATATTTGCCTTCCATGAATAGAAAGGTTCATTTGGTCTGTGAGGGATTAGCATATATAAAAGATGTTTCACCAGATTTTCAGGGATATTTCCCTTATTTCCATGTCAGAGTCTGCCTGTCCTTGATTAGTAGGGTCCCTAGCATTCTGTGGAGTCTGGAGGAAATGAAAGCTCACCAGGATTTGGGGACTAAAGTATTCTAGGCATTGGTTTTTAGAGGGTCCCATTAGGGGGAGTCTGTGTGTGGTCCAAAAAGAGTCTTGCCCAACAGGTGTGTGTGTGTGCACGCGTGTGCGTGCAGACACCTGTTGGGCAGTGGTTCTCAATATGTGGGTCCCCAGATGTTTTGGCCTTCAATTCCCAGAAATCCTAACAGCTGGTAAACTGGCTGGGATTTCTGGGAGTGGTAGCCCAAAACACCTGGGGACCCACAGGTTGAGAACCACTGCTCTAATGTTTGAGCAGGATCTCTTTTCTTCAATCTATTGTTTGGTGTTCTAGTGTGTGAGAAGCAGAAAACAAGCTAATTCCATCTTCTTTATGACAGGTCATCATTTAAATATAGTTATAATATCACCCCTTAATCTTCTTTTCTTCAAGTCAGGTATACACAGATGCCAAGCCATTCCTCATAGCGCTTAGTTTTCAGACCTTTAGTTAACATGGTCATCATCCCCTGAAAATGCTTCTGGTTGTCAACATCCTTCTTGGATTGTGGTAGGTAAATTTATAGGCAAAACAAATAGATAAATCTCTTGGGTTTGATTGCTTAAATAACAATTATTCATGCCAAAGTTTCTGAAGCAGAGTTTCCATGTACAAGGCAAAACTGTACTAAGAAATGAACAAGGAAAATACAAGAACATCATGGAATATGATAGAGTTGCCTTTATGACAGTGGTTCTCAACCTGTTGGTACCCAAGTGTTTTGGCCTACAACTCCCAGAAATCCCAGCCAGTTTACCTTATGACATTTCCTTTCAGTATGGCACAGGAAAGGCAATTTGTGGCTATCTAGATATTGTTGGGTTGCAACTCTCAGTGTTTTGAACTGATGACAGTTGATGTCCATCCTCTGGGATACTATAAACTGCTTCTCTTGTTGGTATTTTCACAGCCAATGTAGCGCTGAAGTGGAGACAGTCCTTTGTAAAACATGAAGGTATAGCACTCTTTCATGTTTATATCTTGATGGTGGTATGATCTTATAATGCTGACACAGCAGTACAGCAAGGACAGCTATACTCTTCTAAATTATCATGTCTTTCGAATTCGCAAATATGAACATGTGCCAAATGAAAGAAAGTGAACAAGCTGAATTTGAGATGGTTTGTCATTAAACCAATATATAGCAAACAACAATCTAAAATAATTGATTGTCTGCTGTCCTAGCTCTCTTAGTTGATTGCAAATATCATGATAACCATTGACAGGACTGCAGCTGACAGTTGTTTTTTTGAGGGGTGCGGGTGTATACTATATATACTCATGTACAAGTCTCCCTTATGTATATCTCTAGGGTGGGTTTTGTGTTCAAAATTATGGGTTTTGATATGATCTGTGGATAAGTCACATGTCATTTTGCAGAGAGGGGAAGGCACCAATGCTGACTCAGGAGGCCAGCTGCCCCCACTATTTTCCTGCTCAGGAATTTTAAAAGTCCAGAAGTTACAGTGAAAAGAGTAGAGAAGTTTGTGCTTTTCTTTGATTTTTCTGGAATGCATTAAGCTCTTGCCTTTCTCCTCTCTTTGCAGAGAAGAGAATGGTTCCTTCTTTGAAAAGTGTTAAGTTAAGTTAAATTATCTTTATTAGGCCGAATCTCGGTAATCAAAATGAATATACTACCAAAAATGCTATTTCTTTTTCAATCCCTGCCAATAATCAGAAATATGAGTATCTTTAACATATGGAATAAGGATATTTCCAAATTTATATGGCAAGGGAAGAAACCAAGAATAAAACGATTGGTTTTACTGGATGAAAAAAGAAGAGGTGGATTTGGATTACCTGATTTGAAAACATATTATGAAGCATGTGGACTTAGCTGGATTAAAGACTGGACTACGTTAACAAAGAAGAATGTGTTGACATTAGAAGGGGCGGACCTGAGACGGGGTTGGCATGCCTACCTGTGGTATGATAAAATTAAAATTGAAAAAAACTTTACTAACCATTATATCAGAGCGGGACTAATTAAAATATGGGAAAAATATAAAAGAAGATTTTACAGTAACACACCACTATGGCTGTCACCTCTGGAAGCTTTTCACAGGAGAGAGCTAGGCTGGGAGACCTGGCCAATATATGAGGACTTATTGAGGAAAGAGAATGGGAATTATGAATTGAAAGAAGAAAATGAGATTAAAGAAATTTTTACTACCCTATCATGGTTAAACTACAGGCAAATCCGGGACTGCTATAAGACTGACAAAGAACTAAACTTTGGGGCTAAAGAAGGTTTCTGGGACACTATTATGATGACAAATAATAAAATAATTACAAAAATCTACAAAAAATTATTAGAATGGACAACAGAAACTGAGCAAATAAAAGAAACTATGATTAAATGGGCACAAAACATAGGACATCAAATTCGCTTAGACCAATGGGAGAGGGTGTGGAATCAGAAAATGAAATACACCTACTCCTATAACTTGAAGGAAAATCAACTAAAAATGATACACAGATGGTATATTACGCCACAAAAGATTTCAAAATTCCACAAAAACATATCGGACAGATGTTGGAAATGCGAACAGCACACAGGATCCTTCTTTCACATGTAGTGGTCTTGCCCAAAAGCTAAGAAATATTGGAAAATAATACATACCGATATTCAAAAGATACTTGACATAAAAATGAGAAAGGAACCAGAGTTCTTCTTGTTGGGAATGTTTGATATTATAGGAGACAAAAATAAAGACATTATTTTTAATTACCTAATCACAGCAGCCAGAATTGTCTATGCCAAGAATTGGAGGTTGAAAGAAATACCACAAATAGAAGAATGGCAAAGCAAGATACTTGAAATAATGAATATGGATGAGTTAACATACTGGCTAATGCTGAACGAAGGAAAACCGAAAAAACAAACAAACTGGGACTCAGTGAAAAATTATTTTAAACAACAAAAAATAGAGGTCATTTCTTGATATGTAACAAGTTAGAAGATAAACAACTGTGCCACAGGAAAGCAGTCTGAAACATTGAGAACGAAAGCCGGGTCTTTTTTTTTTTCTTACCCGGCTCTCACTATCTCTTTTTTAACTCTACACCTTGTTTTTTCAAACAAACATAGAAGATCTTCAAAGAACAGATGGAAGTCCACCCACGTTTTTATTTTTATTTTTTGACTTTTTTTTTTACTTTTACTATTATTCTGACTTTTGATTTTTAACTTCTTTTTTTTTTTTGATTGGACTCTTTGATTCTTTTTGGATATTTTTTTCTTTTTTTTCTTTTCTTTTGCCCCCCTCCCCCTTCACCGCCTACTTCTTGTTTACTATTATTTCCTACTTTTCTATCTCCTTCACAATTATTCCCCCACTTTCCATGTATTCACATTTTACTGCAATAAAATTAAAAAAAAAAGTGTTAAGTTACAATATTCACATTGATCTGCAGATAAATTAACCCAGGTATTTTGCATTGATTTTTTGACTAAAATTTCTGGCCATATATATGAGTATATAGAATAACTTTCAACGGGGCATTCTAATGACGGGGACATTTTTTTCCAAAAACATAAGTGTGTATAAAGGGCTTCCTAAAATTGTACCCTGGATAAACATTATATTATTTTGCACAACATTTTCTGTATTAAATCCACTAAAATAAAAAATCCAAATAGTATCCCTAGTAGCAATGCCATAATGCCCCAATCAGGCTAGTTTTTCCTTCCGTCAGCAGCTAATGCACCTTGCTGGAAATTTCTTTTTGAAAGTTCATACCCCACCTTTCGACAGTTCAAATTCAACCACATGCAACACTTCCTTCCCCCTGTATTGTGCTTTTCAGATCATTTTAGCCTGAAAACACAGACTACCTATTTCTCATTGATCTGGAGTCAATATTATTGTTATTGATTTGGATGACTTTCTAACTGGGAGCTTAAATGTTTTCAGTAAGTCAGTTGAACAAACAAATAAAAATCCAGCTAAAATTACCAGTCTTTTTGAAGCGATGGGAGTTCATTGATTTCAGTAGGAAAACAATGTTGGGGCTTAAATGTATGGGACTGAAATCAGTGGGACTTAAAAATACTAACATTTTGCCTGATCAGGCCAATGTCTCAACTTTGCTTTCCCAACTTTATGATGTTGTAGAAACAGCAGAATGTATCCTCAGTAATGCTTCTTAATGTAGAGTTAGTGCGTGTTGTGGTTTGAACAGTGGACTACAACTCTGGAGGCCAGTGTTCAAGTTCCCACTCAGTTATGGAAACCCACTGGGTGACCTTGAGGAAATCACACTTTTTCAGCTTCAAGAGAAGGTCATGGCAAACCTCTTCTGAATGAATCTTGCTAAGATGCCCTATAATAGGTTTGCCTTATGGTCTCCATAAGTCAGAAATGACTTGAAGGCACACAACAACAATAAAAAAAATAAAGCATGATCATCTCACAGGTTACTTTTATTTAAATGTTTCCTTGCATCTCTAAACCAACTATATTCAACCTGGGGCCCTCTAGACGTGTTGGCTTATAACTTCCACCATACATAGCCAGGCCAGCCATGGCACATCTCCCAGCATTCCTCATGACTGATGGGAACTGCAATTCAGCATTATCTGGAGACATGCGTGATTCCCACCCCAATGAAAAGGCTCCCTTTAGTCCCTCTGTATTTCATGTACCTTTCAGAATCTGTTCTGGCTTTTAGTCTTGACTTCACAGGAACTATCCAAGGTGCTGAACCCATTTTGAGTGAAGGGTTTGACTTACTTAAAGCTCAGAATAAATTTTGGATCCCTTGCTATACTGACCATGACCAGCTGACACTGCAGCCAGAGGCTTTGCCTTTTAGCATTAATGAGAATTCAATAGAACTGATGGTTTATGTAGTTTGATCTGGTGCCTAAAAGGCCCACTCATTTTTCTATTGGTTCCTAGGTAAGCCCTCATAAGATTGCATTCTTGTTTAGTCAGCTTCCCTAATTTATTTTGCTTTAATTATTTTCAAATGTTCTTCTCCTACCTTGAATGGGCACAATTCTGTGTCTCCACTCTTATTCATAGGAGGCAATGATTTGCAATTTATATCTATACACATAACAAAGGTGAAAAATGTGTATGTGTGTATGTGGTGGAGGTGTCCACTTAAGACAGCCTCCCATCTCCCCAAACAGGCTATAGTTCCAAGTGCTGAGAAGCCTCCAAAGGCACTTCCTCAACTAACATTCCAGGTTACAGGGAGCACCATGAACATGTAGCACAAATGCTGCCAATATCTTCCCCAAATACTATGGCCTACCACCCAAGGAATGCTTTCATTTGGGAAGAATTTCATCCTAGATTTGATGTGTCTCTTCCACCACAGGAAGGCACCCCAGGATTCCTTGTGTGAAATTTGCAATACTCCGCCCACTGCCTCTCCCTTAACCCTTTCCTACCCTTTCCTATGGCACACAGCAAGCACAGAGGAATTAATCAGCAACTGAACAGACTGGAGGGGTTTGAGAGACTTACTCAAGAGGATGGTAGTTCACCTTGCATCAAGACAGCACACTCCCTTTGATAAGGGACCTGGACCACATTTGGCGCGCAGAACCTCTGTGACTAGGTTTGGGGGAATTGACCTTGATTTATAGTAGTTGTAGTTCACCTACATCCAGAGAACACTGTGAACCCACCCAACAATGGATCTGGACCAAACTTGGCCCACAGAACCAAGATGGCCAACTATGAATACTGGCTATGTTTGAGGGTGATTGCCCTGGGAATCTAGGAGTTGTAGTTCACCCATATCCAAAAAACACTGAACCCAGCCAACGACAGATCTGGACCAAACTTGGAACACAGAACATGACCAACTGTGAATACTGGCTGGTTTGAGGGCGATTGCCTTGGGAATCTGGGAGTTGTAGTTCACCCTTATTCAGAGAGCACTCAACCCAGCTGATATTGGATTTAGACCAAGCATGGCACGCAGTCGCAACATGTCCAACTTTGAATAATAGCAGTATTTGGGAAGGATTGACCCACGATTCTGGGAATTGTAGTTCACCCACATCCTTATGCATTTTCTAATGGGAGCATTCATAAAAAAACAGAAGACTGGCTTTCCTCCCCGAATAAATAGCATTATACATTACCAAACCGATATTACCTAACTTCAAAAAGAAAACAATGCCTTTCTCAAATAACCTGGGCACTGCTTGATCCCAATGCTAGATAGTAATAAAACAGATTGGTCTCTATATGTTATACATTGCACTCAGCCAATCAGATCCACATCCCAATGGAAAGTGTGAAGACAATTTATTCCCAATGGGGTACTGGCTCTCTCAGTGTTTTTGATGCAGCTAAAACAACAGAGCCACAAACCAGCTGTGTTTGAGATAGGAAACTGGTGGTTTACAGAGAAGCAGACAAATGGGGGTTTTAATTCATGGCAGAGAATCAGCATGAGGGATGGCTCCACAGTGGCTGCTCAGGTTAATGTCTTGCATCCTGGATGCTCAGGAAGGGCTAGCATGGTCTTGCTGCATCAGTAGCAATCTTCAGTGACCTATCATAAACAGGATGAGGGAAGAGCAGAAGTCTAATGGAGAGACAGCCAGTGGCGCTGGACTGCCAGGCAGACACATTTTTTAAAAGAAATAATAATAATGAGGAAGTTCTGCTGACAATAGAAGAAGAGACCACAAACGGCAGGAGGCAAATGATGAACTTTGATGGCTATAAAAAGATGCATGGTTTGACTGTTATCTTATGTTCGGGATCTTAAAATATATGCAATTTTGTATCAATTGACATGGAAGCTGTACACCCATGGTAATTTATTTATGGTGGATGCATGTCACTTCCTAGACCAAAATCATTTGCTTTTATTTGAGCACTCAGGCATATGCAGAATAATAAATAAAAAGGGACAAGCTGAAGCAATGGGAAATCAACTAGTCTCTGAATATTGTCACCATAAAGAAACATTCGGATTTAAACTTGCATTAAATTGTCAGTGTAGGAGGGGCTACAGTCTGGATCCAGCCCATCACCTCTAGAAAGTAATGAGCATTTAAAAAAAATCACAACAAAATCAATAAGTAAAACCTGTAGGGTTTTTGTTTGTTTGTTTTGGGCATGCTCCTATCCAATCACAGATATCTCACTGTGATCACACTGAGGAATTATGAGTGCAGTTGTCCAAAAAGTAACATTTCCAAGATACAATGCTGTCAGAGAAAATGAAGTTAAACTCACTTTTGTTTCAACAGTCTGCTATGTGAGAATTGGTTTTAGAATATCAAGGATACTTGGAGCTTGGGTGTCCTGGATTTACCTCTCCAAATAACTATTGCATAAGTGGACTTCCAGCTAGGATGGTGAGGTATTCCTGCACCTCATAATTTCCATTGTGATGATCAAATTACTTTCTGGCTGAACAACTGGAACTGGGATTCTATGTACTATGCAAGTCCTAAAACATGGAATCTTTGATAAGCCTTTGAAAAGGGGACATTCTTTGATATAATCACCAGTCTTAAAACAGAATTCTCAATATGTTTTATAATTTTCTTAATGTTTAAACTCTCAACAACAGTCTTATGACTGAAATCATCTGCAGTGTGAAATCTTGTGCATACTATATATTGGAATTAGGTACCATACCACTGCATTTAACTGCAAATTATTTTAGCTACTGTACTTATGAGTCTCTATGTTGGCTGACCTCTTTATGTTGGTTTTTTCTTAGAGAATCAGCTAGTTCCTGATTCTCTAAGAGGCAGTAATTCCTCCAAGAGTGAGTGATGCTCTGTGGGGAAAATGGTTCTAAGGGAAATCAGATATAGAACATGATATAAACATTTAAATAAATAAATCCATCACTTGCTCTCTTTTACTTTCTAGAGTGGGGATGGGCAACTGCGTTCCACCCTTATTAGTGATATACAACTCTTACTGGCGTTAGCCAACATAACCAATGGTGATGGCTGTAGTCCATAAACATCTAGATAGACACAACTGCCTAATGGCCAGCATCCAGCAAATGATACATGGTGAGATAATCACTGGTTACATTAATGTATGTACTTTTATGGATGCTGAAGAAAGAAATATCCAGTGCTTGGTTGTTATTGTATGTCTTTGTTTCTGGCAACTTAAGGCAAACCCATCATAGGGTTTGCTTGGCAAGATGGGGGTGGGGGGAGGGGGGGGGAATAATCTCCAGATGGAATGAATCCAAAGGGATAGTCCAGCACTCAAACTACTATACCAGTGGCTCTCAATCTGTGGGTTCCCAGGTGTTTTGGCCAACAACTCCCAGAAATTCCAGCCAGTTTACCACCTGTTAGGATTTCTGGGAGTTGAAAGCCAAAACATCTGGGGACCCATACATTGAGAACCACTGCACTATATTATTTGTCTGTCATTGTGTGGGTGTAGTGTTTCCTGGCCACAGTTCTGCTTTCTGGCAACTGCCTGGCTTTAAGCATCTGCCCAAATGTCTTCCAATTTGCCTCATGCAGCTGGGGAAGAATAGAGTCTTATAGTGGTGTTGTTGGTATTGATGTAGGATGCTGTATCTTCCCCTAGGTGTTCAAGGTCATTTGGAAAGTGTTTGGGTACACTCCTGCATCTGAGCTGTAATCCAGTAATCCAAAACTTAATCCAGCAGTTCAGCTGTTGTCATGCATCTGGGAAGAAGAGATGTAAAGGAAAGCTTCTACCCACTTATCGCCTACAAAATTACAGCTAGGCTGGCAGAGGTAATATATTCATTTTCTGCTGTACCCTGCCTCTCACTGACATGAAGCAAATTGACTCAGAGGTGGCATATAACTGAGTACAGTATTTGTTTAATGTGTCAGAAGAAAATTGAGGGTACAGTTATAATAAAAAGATAAACAAAGTTAAAAACTTGGCATTATGCTAAATGTCCTTTGACCAGAAGCTGGCCACTTGGAATGCCTCTGGTGTCAACTTGCAGCATGCAACCAAACAGAGTACAATAAGACCCCATAACTACAGAACCCATACCTGCTGTTTCACTTATCAGTGCTCAAAGGGAGGGGCATGGTTTATCTAGGAATTTTCTGGGTCTCCAGGTAGTTCTATGATATATGTTCCCCAGAAGTTACCATAGAGTTATGTTGGGAGAAGGAGCCCCTGGTGGCGCAGTGAGTTAAAGCGCTGAGCTGCTGAACTTGCTGACCGAAAGGTCACAGGTTTGAATCTGTGGAGCAGCCTGAGCTCCCGCTGTTAGCACCAGTTTCTGCCAACCTAGCGAAAACATGCAAATGTGAGTAGATCAGTAGGTACCACTCCTGTGGGAAGGTAATGGTGCTCCATGCAGTCATGCCAGCCACATGACCTTGAAGGCGTCTACAGACAATGCCGGCTCTTCAGCTTAGAAATGGAGATGAGCACCAACCCTCAGAGTCGGACACAACTGGACTTAATGTCAGGAGAAAAACCTTTACCTTTACCTAACCTATGTTGGAAGACCTTACCAATTCCTAGAAAAAAATACATCTCCAGGAATCTCTAGGTTTTCTTGGAAACCTTTTATATCCTGTGTGCTGTGCTGGTTCTCAGATTTATCATGATGTTATTTATATTGACATTCTGTTCTGTTGAGTTTCTTAAAGATTGGTCATCTATTCTATTCCTAAATTACAATTGAAGGAGGAAAGACTTCTCAAATTAGGCAATGAACAACACTGGAGACCAACAGGAGACTGAAGAAATGACCCTCACAAGGAACATGGGAGACTGTTTAGAATAGGCAAGGGGAACTTTCTAACTTGGGGGCTACATGCTAACACTCCTTGCCTGGAGGACTGACTACCCAGCGATGGAAGGAAGGAAGGGAAGGATAAAGGAAAGAGGAAGGAAAGGATGGAAGGAGAAAGAGGAAGAGAAGGAAGCATGGAGGAAAGAGGGAAGGAAGGAAAGACAAAAGGGAAGGAAGAGGGATGAAAAGGTGGAAGGGAAGGAAGGGAGAGAGGGAGGGAGGAAGGAGGGGGAAGGAAGGAAGGAAGGAAGGAAGGAAGGAAGAAGAGGAGGAAGGAAAGACAAAATGGAAGAAAGGAAGGATAAAGTGTGAGAGAGGGAAGGAAGGACGAAAGGGTGGAAGGGAAGGAAAAAAAGGGAGGGGAGAAGGAAGGACAAAGAGAGGGAAGGAAGGATAAGATGATGAGAGACAGGAGGGCCTGAGAATAGAGCACAGAGCTGCATCCGGCACCCAGGCCTGGGTTTGACCAGATGGATGGCCATCTGTCAGGGGTGATTTGAATGCAATATTCCTGCTTCTTGGCAGGGGGTTGGACTGGATGGCCCATGAGGTCTCTTCCAACTCTTTGATTCTATGATTCTATGAGAAGCTACTTCCAGTCAAACAATAGTGATTCACCAGTGCTACATGGGGAGATGTTCCACCTTAAAATGCAGGTTGGAAGTTTAGGTCAACCCCCAGCCTGGGAGCTCAGGTTCCAATTGTGTTCAGGAGTAGATTTGTACAGTTAAGGTTTGGTGCCAGCTGTCCCCATTTCTTAGGGCAACAGATTTAGCTATTATTAGACATGCATTAGTTACATCCCATTTGGATTAATGTAACATTCTCTATGTGGAGGTGCCTTTGAAGAGTATTCAGTCCAAATAGCTGCAGCCAGAGGTTAACTGGGTCTGGCTAAAGGGATCATACAACTGCCTTGTTGCATCAGCTCTACTGGCTGCCAGTTTGTGTCTGGACACAATTCAAAGTGCTGGTTATGAACTGCAAAGTCATATGCAACTCAAATCCACGTTATCTGAAGACCATACTTCCCTTAATCAGCCAATCAATGCCGTGAGAGATTTTGTGGAAGCCTACTCACTTTCCCATCACTTTCTCTTCTTTAAGAGGTCTGATTGTCACCCTCCTTGCTATCCTTTCACAGGTAGCTGGAAATGTTTTCATGGTCACAGGCCTTTGAGGGTTTGCTGCTCAGGGGGAAGGAAGCCTCTTATGAGCTGACTTGTTTATAGTTGTAATTCTTTTTTAATGGTCAGTTTTAGCTCCTTTTAGTTTATTGATAGTTTAACTATAGTTTAACATTTGTGCAATATAAATTTTTAGCTATATCTGTTCCAAATTTCGTAAGCTTCCTGGGGTCCAAATTCAGGAAAATGCAAGGTGTTGTGATAACGGTAACAACAGGAAGAAGAAACAATAAAAAGGTATTGGTATCATGTTTTCAAAGAAATGTCTTATAGCAGTTTTCTCCAGATGGGATGTAGCTCAATGGCTATACTGACAAGGAATGATAGGAGTCCTATACACCCAGAAAGGTGTCCGAGGCTGCTTTACAACTTCATCTTATATATACCTTTTCCCAGCCTTATCCTTCCTTCCTTCCTTCCTTCCTTCCTTCCTTCCTTCCTTCCTTCCTTCCTTCCTTCCTTCTCTGAGTAACTCTAAACGTGATTACATAATTAATCTTAACAATATGCATTATTTTTAAATGAACTCTCCATTTCCACATCTATTACTGGTCCCAACCTTTCTGCAACCAGTTTTTTCCTGCCATTGGTAATACTGGGTGGTTAGGGCTTCTCTAGTCTTTTCTGCCTGATCTGCTTCCCAGATGATCTTTTCCCTTCTCCATGCAGGAATATACCAGAGAGTTATTGCCCTGACATGTGTGCCTACTTTCTCGCCTCTTCTCTGTTGTTGCGGTACAATAGCAGCTCACTGCTTCTGCTTACTTCAGGAAAACCACTGTGAAGAGTGACTCTGCAGTTCTGCTTTTGAACAGAAAGAAGTCCTCTCCTTTGTAGAACTCACTTTACAATGAGCACAGGGGACCATATTCCAACAGAAATCAAATGCTTTCGATCTTCTGTAAAGTCTAGTCCCTTTGTTGTTTTGATGCTTGCAAAGGGAAAGGGAGGAGAAAGGAAAAAAGGAAGCGGCTAGCAATGCTAGGATAAAGACTACATTAGAGATCTCCAGCTTTGGTCTATGAACAGATTAAGTCAAAGTACAGTAAGACCTCGGTATCTGCAAGGAATCTATTTCTGGCAGGACTGTGGTTACATAAAACATGGAAATGACTGAATACCATTAAGTTACCTCACATCTGGTCCCAGCATACCATAAAATTATGGAGGACATTACAAATTCTTAGAGAGACCATTTCCACCTAGGCATGGTTAAATGAAACTTCAGATTTGGAAACCATGGCTGTGGGGATTTTATTGTATGTTGTTGTTCATTCGTTCAGTCGTCTCCGACTCTTCGTGACCTCATGGTCCAGCCCACGCCAGAGCTCCCTGCCGGCCGTCACCACCCCCAGCTCCTTCAAGGTCAGTCCAGTCACCTCAAGGACTTATTGTATACTTACTTTCAAATGAAAGCATCAGGGAGACAATGAACTCGCTCCTCCCACCCATCCTTTCAGAAACAAATATATGCCACAGGGACAGGACTATTGCCTCCCTCCTTGAAATGTGATGCTTTGCATTTTCCTTTGTAATTCAGACTGATGGTGAAATTCAATCATTTTTCCCAAGTCCCAAGCATGGATATCCATGGTAGCTGGGAAAATCTGGGAGTTATAGTCCAAGAAGTAACTGTTCCGTAAAAGTTATATTCAGCTTATTTGAGCACTGTCCTGTTGTTTTTGGATGCAAACTGAAGGAATTATTAGAGAATCAAATTCTAAAAATGCAGACAACAGAACTCTTAAAAGAGCTCAGGAAAGTGGATTGGGGATTTTTAATGGTAAAGTTTTGAAATCGCTGTGACTTTGACTTCCTTGCTTCCAAAGGGGACGATGGTCACCATGTGATTGTGGGAGCTGAAATGCATAAAAATGAACTCCAAGTATCTGCTGTCAGGAAGCAGATGACATGCTAAATTGCTCTACAGATTGAATGCATAATACAGAGATTTCCTGCTATGAGATTTGCCAGTACAGCCATTTTGTCTTTTTTGGCAATTGGTTGCTTTTGGACGGCTGTCTCCACCAGTCTCTTTCTCGCTTCCTGTCATAGGAAGGGCTGTTTCCTGCAGTCAAATTCCTGATTAGTCTCTGCACTATTTTAGTCCTCAAAAGGCAATGTAACAGGTTGTTCTCTGCATCTGATATTGATTTATGGGAAGTGAAGCCAGTTCACAGCCATACTACATTATCTGACTCTTCCAAAAAGGGCCCAGATGAATTCCTATGATTAATAATGACTACTATGATTTAAATGCACAGCCCAGGTTGCATTTTCACTTCTTTTCAAAACAGAAGGCATCTGGTTGGGATTGTGTTTATGAATGGCAACTAGAAACAGGACCTCATCACATGGAGGCCCAGAAGCCTGGGGACAGCGGGGGACAGTGTATGAAACCATGGGGCAGAACCCAGCTTCGTCACCTTACCATTGTGGGTCATGGGCCACCATCCCACAGCGCTGTCCCTGGCTTCTGTAATGAGGAGACGGGTAGTCACCTGACTCCTCAGGGCTTTCTCTTAGCATACTGCCAGGATGCTTCCCAACGACACCCCCCCCCCCCCGCCCAGAAGAAGTCCTGCATCATTTGATGGACTTCAGTGGACTCTGTCATGGGAGCATCTCAGCAGTGCTCTTAGATGGAGAAAACCACCCATCCAATGAGGTGGACAGAATCATAGAACCACAGAGCTGTAAGAGATACTATTCTAACTCCCACTGAGGAAAGAAACCTGTTGATATAACTGTTGGGTATTTTCAAAAAAGAAAAAAAGTATTTAAAATGCAAATCAGCAACAACAGCAGTAGCAGCAGCTGAGCAAATCAGAAGCTCCTTGAGCACAGCAGCAGAGCAAATGAGTTCCAGCAATTACAGGAGAAGAATTGGGCCAGAGGTTTAGCACAGCTGGTAAATCATCAGCAACTATAAGATCTATCAACCAAAAGGTTGCAAGTTTGAAGCCCTGCATCGGCGTGAGTGGCCGCCTGTCAGCCCTGCTAACTGTTTACCTAAGCAGTTCGAAAGCAGCTTTAGCTGTAATTAGAAAAATTAGGTACCACTAAAAGCGGGGGAGGTGTTTTACAATGCCATAAAGAAAAGAAGATCAGAAAATGCTGGAATGAGGAAGTCCTGCATGCTCTTCGTCATAGAGGATGGAGCGACAGCACCCCCTGTGGACTCGAGCCCAACCATCCATGGCATCGAAACAACACACCTCCTTCTGTTCTGTCTGTGTACTGTCTATACAAACGGCATTGAATGTTTGCTGTGTATGTGTACTGTGGTCCGCCCTGAGTCCCCTTTGGGGTGAGAAGGGTGGAATAAAAATCAAGTGTTATGATTATTATTATAATAACGTTACAAAAGACTTTATTGCAAGAACTACATTTCTATATATGAAAACCAGGACCTAGTTATCTCTCTCTGTAGCCCTCTGGAGACATCTTTTCTCTCTCCATGCTCACAGAATGGAGGACTCTGGGGGTTGCTATGTAGCAGAAACTTGAGTAAAGGGGGGTGTCCCTGAGAAGTATCAGTCTAACAATCAGGAGATTTTTGTTTTGTGTCAGGAGCAACTTGCAAGTTGCTTCTGGTGTAAGAGAATTGGCCATCTGCAAGAAATTGCAAGTTGCAAGAGAATTGGCCATGGATGCCTGGATGTTTGATGTTTCACCATCCTTGTGGGAGGCTTCTCCCGTGTCTCCACATGGGGAACTGGAGCTGATAGAGGGAGCTCAACTCACCATCCCTGGATTCAAACTGCTGACCTGTTGGTCAGCAGTCCTGCTGGCACAAGGGTTTAATTCATTGCACCACTGGGGGCAATCAGGAGATGGGGGGACAGGAGAGAGAGAGGATAGGGGAAAGAGCTTTCCCTGTCAGCTAACTCAGCTGTCTATAACTTTGTTGAGGACTATAAACTTGTGCAGGATGTGGTTGAGTTCCAAGAATAACAACCACACAATGGTTTCACCCTTGCTTGAAAGTTTCTAATGAACCAATATCTGCAAGACTTCCCATACTACTGACCGGAATGAGATGATGTGGGAGGGGACATTAGTGGTAGCCACTGGCTGCTGAACTGTCTAGGCTTTGGAGAACAGAACCACTGTTTAGTCTTTCTAGATCCTTTAAATCACCCTGCTGTATCATGTGTGGTGGAAGACAATATTCCATGACAAGAATTGATGGGAGATTCAACTGTTATACCTGTCAGTTTTGGTATACAGTGGTGGGGGTGGGAGAGAAAGAGCTAGCTTGTTCTCAGCAAAAGTCAATCCTGGGAGTCCACCACCTTCCAATACAACCTATTTTCCCATGGAGCTGATGTAATGTACTATCATGAAAGTCTTCCTAAAGTTTACTTTAACCCCAGCTCATTGGTTTAAATCCTACCCTCAACAGAGCAATGAAAAGCATATTTCTCTTTCAGGTCTTTGGATATTTGAGGATGGCAATTACATGATCTCTTAATTATTAATTTTCTGGGCCAATCAATCCAGCTTCTTCAGCCTTTTACTGAGAGGAACTACTCTCCAGATTTCTATGGGAATTCTAGGAAAGGCTGCATGAGACTCCCATGGCAATAGGCAATATCCGATAACACAGTGTTTCTCGACCTGTGGGTCCCCAGGTGTTTTGGCCTACAACTCAGAAATCCCAACCAGTTTACCAGCGGTTAGGGAATTGAAGGCCAAAACATCTGGGGACCCACAGGTTGAGAACCACTGTGATAACAGAAGCATCTCCCACCAGACCTCCTCACTGCTTTACTTGTTGCCAGGATGTTAGTGTTGCCATATGAGATGGCTGGTGGCCCTGTGTAACTGCAGCACTGCATCTATTCTGGGCTGCAGTACAAAGTTTATTTTTATGCAATTATTATTTAACAGTTTTATTACAGACAATTTATTCAACATTCAGAAGGGAAAAAAGAAAACAAAACCAAGACATATCTATATCTATATCTGACAAAATTAAACTAAGGCTCAAAAACAGCACTAAAGTACAGTGCTGAGACAATAAACAAAGACTAAAAACTAAAACCATAGTTTTAAATGAAGTACTACACTAAACACTAACTAATTAAAATGCAAATGAATTCTACCTCTCAAATCAAATTGGTAACAAAGAAAAACCATATAGATGTGTGTGTATGTGTGTGTTTAACCTAGTAAAATTGGCAGAGTTACTATTAACCATAACTACAGACTATTACAATGTCAGAATTCTAATTGCTCAAAATGTCCATAAACTGTTTCCTTTATTTCAACTAGTTTACTGCAAGTTGCAAGTTGCTTCTGGTGTGAGAAAATTGTCTGTCTGCAAGGACGTTGCCCAGGAGATGTCCGGATGTTTTGATGTTTTATCATCCCTGTGGGAGGCTTCTCTCATGTCCCCACAATGGGGAGCTGGAGCTGATAAAGGGAGCTCATCTGTGCTCTCCCTGAATTTGAACCTGCAACATGTCGGTCTTCAGTCCTGCCCACACAAGGGTTTAACTTTCAGTTTCTCAAGTCACTTCTGACATGGAAAAAAAAACCTAGTTGACTCTAGGAAATCCAGATTACTTTGGCAATTTGGGCAAAATCAATGACCTTAACAATCCACCATTGGTGTTTCAATCCAATTCCAATTTTGAACAAACAATATTCTTGGTTGTAGTCCAGACTTTACAGGATCTATCCAAGGTTTTGAACCATATCTTTCAATTAGTTTCAGCACCTTTGTGACGGCGCGTGTGGCGCCTCATATACTTAGAACTGTTAGTTGCAGGATTTTGAACTGCCATTTTGTTTCTGTCTACCTTGTACATGTATAGTTAAATTTCATTGGTTACTATAGCTGTCAATTTATTGTTGTTGTGCACCAATTGGTTTGTTTTCCCAGTTCAGTTGTTTAGGCTCCGCCCCTTCCAAGGGAGAAAGGGAAGATTTCTCCCTCATCTTTTTTACCTCAGAAATAGACTCATTGGATGGACATGTCCAAAAGCTTGGCCCAAAGCCCCTGGTCAAGGCATTTTTTACTACCAGTTCTTAGGTTTATTTCCCCTGAGTCTTATTCTTTATGTTCAGACCACCCTGAATAGAATTGTGAAGATCTCAGGCGCCTTCACACCGGTTCTTTGGCACCATAGGAAGGTCTTGTCCTTCAACTTAGGCCACTGAACTGGGGTTGTGGTTTGCTCCGGCATCCACAACCATAGAGAGAGAGGGAACAGGAAAAGCTTCTCAGCTTATTACCCCTAGGACCCTGGATTTTAGAGTTTATAAAGTATTTTTCCCAGTTGAAACACCACAAGTTGTACCTAAAAAAGAGAACTAACTGTTAACAATAAACACCATTTCAAGTCAATTGCTGTGTTCTGGTCCTTGGGAGTTCCAGTTTCCCTAAAGGAGGGCAAGAAGCAATCCCCTGGGGAAAGCAGTCATGCCCATGCCTCTTCCTCTATAGCCCCAGGCGCGACGGCACAACCTTAAATCTAGGGAAACATAACATTTCCCACTGATGTATTTCCTGATATATTTTCACTAGGCATTTCTCTCATTTTTAATATTGAGGTACAGTGCAAGTTAATATTTTCTCACTAGAGCAAATAGCTCACTGGTGATCTTTAGACAGATTTGGCTTCCAGTCTTTTTCTTATCCACTTAATGATATGAGTCTTGCTGGCTGAATTCTTCGTAAGATGCCAAGGTACATCAGGAAAAAAGGTTAGTGCAATCAACTGCCAATGCAAATAAGCAAGGATTAATATGTAGCCATCACCATGTGCTTCTGCTCTGTGAGCTTTTTCGTCCAGCAAAGTGCAACTGCCTAATTTATATTGTACATATGAAGTCACCTGATATTGAGCCATTCATCACTATTGCCAGCATTTCATGGCCCTTCCTTTCAAGGATTGCAGAGGTGCCTTGAGGCATCCAGGTAGAGATTCCCATAGACCAGTGGTTCTCAACCTGGGGTCCCCAGATGTTTTTGGCCTACAACTCCCAGAAATCCCAGCCAGTTCACCAGTTGTTAGGATTTCTGGGAGTTGAAGGCCAAAAACATCTGGGGACCCCAGGTTGAGAACCACTGCCATCGACCTTTCCCATGCAGAGCGTGTGCTCTACTCATGGACCTCATTCTCCAAAGTAGCTGTTAAAACTTTCTAAACAGATGCTATACAACAGATGAGGTTCTTTTGGGACAGGTTAAGCTCATGCCTTTCACCACCTAACTAAGAGACAGGGATGGTTCCCTTTTTCATGAGTATAAGGTATAGTATTTACATTGACCCATGGATAAGGGCTTTTTAAGTCATTTTTTGACTAAAGGTTCTAGACTTATACATAACTAGTAGGAGCTGACATGGGTTTGTCAAGAACAAATCCTGCTAGACTAATAATTTTTAGCAGTTTAGTAGATAGTGGGAATGTTGTGGAATGCCATTTATATGGATTTCATTAAAGTGTTTGATAACTTTCCCCATGATATTTTGACTAGTGAACTGACTAAATATGTATAGATCCATATTTGGTTGGAAAACCATGCTCAAACAATTGTCATAAGTGGCTGTGTTTCAAATGCAAATAAAGTGTGATGTGGAGTGCTTCGGTAATCTTCAATAACCTAATCAATGACTTAGGCAATGGAATGGAAGAACTCCTTAACATATTTGCAGATGATACAAAACTGGGAGGGGTAGCTAACACATTAGAAGATAGGAATTGAATGCAAAAGGAATTGGATGCAAAAAATGCAAAATTTGATGAATCAGGAAACTGGTCTGAATTTAATAGAATAAAATTCAATTCAGAGACAAATACAAAATCCTACATTTAGGCCACAAAAAGTAAATGAACTGGTATAAAAATACTTGACTCAGCAGTACTACATGTTAACAGGAGAATATGCTCTGCTACATTCACATGGAAAGGCAGCAGACAAGCTTAGTGGGGCACATGATAAGCTTGCCAAATCAAAGCTATCTGTTTTCTCCTCTAAGAAGCTGAAATTATTCAGTTTAGTGGTTCAGCTATTACTAGATGAAGCAGTCATGAGACAGGAGATTATCTGCTCATTCTCCAATGCACTTGGACCTTGCCAGCAAGCTTTGGGAATAATTTACAGTTCAGAATAATTTATAGTTCAAGGAAGGAATACTAGTGTGAAAAGTGTACCTTAACCTTGAAATGGATGGCTGACACCTACTGATGCACTGAAGGTAGCCTTTTGCACAGGAGCTATTTCAACCAAGGCACAGGGGTCATACTAATTGAAGGGAGACAGATGTTTTTTGCAAAAGAAAGAAACAAACAAATACACTTCCAAACTTCATTACTAGCACTGTAGAAATAACTACTCGAGTGAGCATTGCGTGTTTGTTATCATAGTGTTTAAAGGAGAGACTAGATCTGATATCTGTCATAATTGTGGGCAAATGCTAATCATCTGAACCTCTCCCAGCCAGAGGGTATGGAAATATTATGTAGTTGCTAGGACTACAGTGCCCAGAGTCTTTCCTCCACTATAGACAATGGATGAGCTTAGACGTGATTTATTATAAGGAATTAAAGTACCTGTAATAATCGGAAGTGCCAAGGATTCACCCTGGGAAATTCTGCTTTCAAGATTTCTGCTACATTCTGCATAGCGTCTCAGAAAGGTCCAAAAATTTTCCAGACCCTTCTCAATTCAAGCGGTGTGAGCTGCCATTGCTTATGGCCTGGGACTAATGAAGTTTGAACCAATCAGCAAGTTGTTTATACCACACTCACATGCTTTGTTACTCAACCTAGAGCTTGTCTACACTGATGAAAAGGAATTGGTTTGGCACTGCATTTTACAGATCTGTATTGACCCTGTCATGATTAATACCATATACATCACATATGCCATGGTGAAATCACCATAATCAGCCACATATTTCTTCTTTGTAAATTCACTTCACTGGGGGCAGCCTTTTGCATTATTTCTGGCCACACAGCCATGAATAGTCTGCTTTTCTACCCCTATCATGCATGCAAATATATATATTTCTGTTAAATAACGTATGTGAATACTTATATACTGATATGCAAATATCCACACACAAACATCTTTAACTTCTTGGTGGGAATGATCGCCTCCCACCAACCAGCTCTGCCCACTGTTATCTCTTCCCCTCAAATGCCTTTTCCTAAACTGAAAGTCTCTGGGTTCATAGGTTGGAACCTTGGCAGTTAAAGTGGAATCATAGTGCTTTAATTGTGTAGTGTGAAAGGGCTCCTAGTGCAGGCTCAGCTGGCCCATTGCCATCTTTGACCTTTTGGTCTGAACCCAAATACTTCATTCTAAAATGAACTCTGGAAAGATGAGTTTCATTTTGAGACAATATTACAGAAAACCTGCTTTATTATTGTGTATATTCTTAAAGTCCACCTGAAGTCAATAAGACTGAGTAAGAGCATTGTAGAAGAAAAACAAGCACAAAGGCATTGTTAGCGTAATGTTGTTGGAGGATCAGGTGGAAACAGTCATGAAAAGGCCAAAATTCCATAACTGTTTTTGTCCTTTTGGTATGGAACAACTAAGCTGCTTTAAATTAAATTTTCTAAAACTTCTGCCCTGGGACAGAAGCCTTATAAACTTTCGGATTTTAGTTCAAATGAGATTTGCTTCAATTTTTTATATCTAATAGCTCACAAGAAACCAGAATTCTTTTCATGTTACCTTGAGGCACATTTGTTCAAAAACATTTGTGTAGTGATGCAAAAAAGCACAAAGGACATTTTAATGCCGACCACTCCCTGACAATTCTGTTCTCCCTGAAGTGTCCTGTTATCGGGAAGCATAGGATTGGTTCAAGGCTTGATTACAAGCAAACATATGTTAGCTCAGTAATAGCAAAATATAACATGGAACATTTTGAGAAACAAGCCCTGGAAACAGCAACAAAAAAACCCCACTATATAGTTCTGCCCCAGTGGCACAGCAGGTTAAATTGCTGAGCTGCTGAACTTGTTGCCTGAAAAGTCAGTGGTTTGAATCCAGGGAGCAAGGTGGGCTCCCACTCAGGCCTGTAGCGAGGGGGGGGGGTTAGGGGTTCAACCCCCCCCCCCCCCGAAATTTTTCAGGTTAAAAAAAATAAACCTGGTTTACTCATGAATTTTAACTGGTTAACCAAATCCCCATGCTAAGTCTATGAGACACAAAACATTAAGAGTCCCTCCAGAACTGCAAGCACTATCTCAAGCAAATATTGACAATTTATTCACACTGTCATTGCTTGCAGCCATAGCTGATGTAGTGAAGCAACTAAGTTGGGGGGGGGGGGTATTGAATGCTCTCATTAAGGAGGCCAGACTTGGTGGAGGTGGTTGACAGGGCCAGAGCTGCAGGCTATTGAAGGCTGCTCTGCCCCCTACTGTGCTCTTGGCTTCAGTGTGAGCTAAGAGGCACGTTTCAACTCCCCCCCTGAAATTTTCAAAAGCCCCCCCCCCCCCGAAATTTTCAAAATCTCCCCCCCCTGAAATTTTCAACCCTCCCCGAATTTTTTTTCTGGCTACGGCCCTGCTCCCACTGTTAGCCCCAGCCTCTGCCAACCTGGTAGTTCAAAACATGCAAATGTGAGTAGATCAATAGGTACCACTCCGGTGGGAAGGTAACGGTGCTCCATGCTGTCATGCTGGCCACATGACCTTGGAGGTGACTACGGACAATGCCAGCTCTTCAGAATAAAAATGGAGATGAGCACCAACCCCCAGAGTTGGACATGACTAGACTTAACATCAGGGCAAAACCTTTACCTTTACTATGTGAATGATACGTTCAACATTTGGAGCCATGGATCATATCAACAATATCCACCATAACATCCAATTTACTGTGGGAAATAAAAAATGAAGGAAAAATACAGTTTTTAAATGGCAGTGGAAATCCATATTCTGGGGACGATGCTGTAGAATTCTCTGCAGGGAATTATCTGCAGAACATAAGATGTAGAAAGTTTGAAAACTACGTCAATGTTGTACTGCTGTGTTGCCTGTTATTAATCTTGTTAGCATCTGAAGTACCATAGCATGCCACCTACCAACTGCTGCAAGATATCAACAGCTAGATATCAAATATTGAACTTCCATAGTATTGTGCATCAAATTGAGATGACAAATATTTGGAGAACATTCAAACCTTGAACATTCAATTCTTAACAATCAAATTCAAAAGATTCTGGTTTGTATTTGGAATTCAGTATCATTTTAAAAATAAAATAAAATTAAAAAAATATTTTCTTAGCTTGAAAGTTGAATGCCTTAGGGGTTAGAAATCATGGTAATCTCCCATATACACTTCCTTTTCTGAAAGACTGAAGCAGAAGAGTACACTTCTGTTTGCAAAGCAGAAGTATTTATTTGATAGTTATGCAACTGCAATGTCAGAGGCAAATGGAGATATTGCACCAGGATGGTCAGATATGAGAGGAGAATGGAAAATCACTGTAGAAGCTTGACATAACTGGAAGTTTGTGCCAAAGAAATATTAAAGGGGCTAAACCCTGCTGCTCAACACTGAAATGAAATGATTACATAATTGTTTGTCTGTACAAATGACTCCCTGTCCTTCAGGCACCCTGCCAATGTCTCGTATGACCCAATTTCTCCAGCCACTGAGTGAAAGGCGTGCACATTGCAAATAATAAAAGGAAAATATGCCTCCCATCTTCATCAGAAATTATTTGCCCTCTGCTTTTTCTGTGTGGTTCATTTTCTTAGTTGAAATGTAGCAGGTTTCAAGTCAATGAAATATGGCCTTAAGCTTTCCATCAACAACAAAGTAGATTCCAGGCAGCTGGAACTGCTTCAGGGACCATGTCCCGGAACTTGAACATAAAAGCCTAACCTAGCACATTCAGAAATGTGGCAACGCTTTCTGTTCGACTTCATTAGAGCAATTGTATGTATGTATGTATGTATATATAAAAAATCAGATGGTTTCTGTTGTCAGTTAGGTCTGCTGTTTCCAAGATGGGTTATAGAAATGTAATGAACAAAGTCCAATCCTGTATGAGACTCCCCATTAAGATTTGTGAGCGTGTTCAAGTGCCTTCATGGTCCATCAACTCATGGCAGCCCCATGAAGTTCATAGGGTTTTCTTAGGCAAAGAATATTAAGAGGTAGTTTTGCCATTTCCTTCCTCTGAATATAGCCTGTAACTCCTGGTATTTATTGGTAATTTGCCATTTATGTATTAACCAGTACTCCCAGTTAAATTAGCATAGTATTACAGACTGTTTCCATAAATTGTCACCTATTGAAGGTCTTAGATGGTCATTCTACTAACAATAATGTATGCAGTCTGATCAGGAGCATATTAAGGCACTGAATGGGATTCCATGACAAGTACTCTTGAGAAAAAGTGGAGCTACAAAATACAATTACAAGGTGGATTTTATCCTGGGGAGAGATGGGGGGAAGTAGGCAGTTTATACAGTGGCAAGGTTCTGCTTGGGAGAGAATAGTTGTTGCCTCTGTATGCTACTTACGAGCTGCAGTTGCCCAATAACACATTTCTTGACTTGACTGCCTATCTTTAAAATGGGAATAATAGTTTTTTACCCACGACAACTGCTGTGTGAGAAGATGTTTCAAGATGTTTTGCTTCCTGATGCAGGGCAGCAAATGTTACCTCTATTTTCTTTTGAGCCAAGGTTCAAGGCTACTTTTGACCATGAAACAGAAACTTGCATTAGCTTCTGTCCATCTACAGCCTTCAAAACACAAAAGTCACTAACGAAGCAATGAGCAATGTGTTCATGACATCTAAGGTCAATTGTCTGATGCTTAGTGGTAGGGTTGTTAATCTATGCACATGTACCTCACTGTTTTTATATTGCTGATTGGGACTCAAGGGCACATTACATTATGCTCTGCTGCCCTGAGCCAGTTCTCCTCCTCCCCTGCCCATCTTATTTAAACAGCGGAGATAAAGTGGACTATAAATAAATACATAAATAATAATAATAATAATAATAATAATGACATATGTAGCCCTTCGGGGTGCGATGGGTTAAAACCTTGTGCCGGCAGGACTGAAGACTGACAGATTGGAGGTTTGAATCTGGGGAGACATTGGAGCCCTCTGTCAGCTCCGGACATGAGAGAAGCCTCCCACAAGGACGGTAAAACATCAGAACATCCGGACATCCCCTGGGCAATGTCCTTGAGGACAGCCAGTTCTCTCACACCAGAAGTGACTTACAGTTTCTCAAGTCACTCCTGATATGAAAAAAATGTAGCTCTACTTTGGTTTATACTTTTCTACATCAAGAGAAAAAATATTGGAGGTATTTAAACTGAGCCACAAGCTCAATTCAATAGTCTCTAACATGCTTTTCAACTCTATAACTCTATGATTCTACGACTTTATACAAATTGACACTACTGAAATTTTGCATCCAATCTATTGGATGAGGAATGGATCTGTTATGGAAGAACAGGGATTCCACTCCCTATAATCTTTAAATGTATGGATTTGGCATTCTACTGTTGGAGATTTAAATATGGAGCCATAACACACATAGATGTAGTTTTCAAAAGTATTTTTTAAAACTAGAACCCTCTGCATTCCAGTGGCAGAGTTATCAGGGATATTTTGGGAGCTGTGGTTCAAAAACAATGGCTAAGCAAGTGATTTGCAATTCTTTCCTCCTGGGTTTATTGTTTAAAGAGCAAGCAGGAAAATGGATGATTCATAAAGGCTCTGATGGCATAGCTGGTTGGCTGTGTTTGACTTAACAGTTCACCAAAGTGCAGGCTTGAATGTCTGGTGTCTCTGCTGTGCCTAGCATGTATTAAAGGGAGATTAAAGTTTCCACGTATTAAGCCAGACTCCTTCCAGTCATGCAAAATAAACCTATGAGAACTTTGCACACATTCACCTGGTGGGAATGGAAACAAATTTGTGTCTGTAAAACTTTTACAAGCGCTACTCTCCTGATCGCATGATGTTTGTGCTCAGTAGCAGGTGTGAGCAGCACCTGACAATGAAGCCAGGAACTTACAGTAAACATTTAGCAGAATGCAGTGTCCAAAATGAAATGCATTCAAACTTTGCTTCTGGAACATGTCCATACATCCCAGAAAACTCACAGCCACCCAGTGATTCTGACAATGAAAGCCTCCGACAACACATTAAACTTTGCTTAGTTACAGCCAACAGCCTGATGGAAAAAAGGGACAAAATGACTGAAAAACATGCCTTGAGTGTAGGTGAAATCATTCCTATGTAGTTCAGTTAGAAGAAGGTCCTTCTTTGAACCTAGAGTCAGTTAATATATTCTGCAGAAATGTCAAAATGTAGCCAAAGGATTATAGCATTTCAAGCTCTGAAGGGCTAAATCTTTACCTGTTCTGAATCTCTCCACTGCATTCTGCTCACAATGCCATTATTGGTAGTAAACCAGGGATTAGAATCTCATCCTGTTGCTAATAGGTCCTCTTAGAAAAATGGTATTAATGGTAAATACCCAGTAAATATCTTCTCAATCAATCTGTTTTCTGATCTGGAAGCATGGCTATGTATCAGAACAATTTCAAGCTGTGGATGGAACTTTACTTTTTGCCCATAGTAAACTAGCAGGGAAAAGGAGACATCAAACCATTTTCCTTCATGTTTTATTATTCTACATGCCTGGAGGTTTTCCACTTTTCCATAAAGAAGCTACCTATGGCTTAACATTGGGAGGGAGTCTTCTGTTTGAGTCTGCTGAATATATAAACCTATTTCTACCCTCTGCTCTATTTTAAAATACCAGAGAAGTATAGAGCTTTAGGGATATAGTCCTGATTGAATTTTGTGAGACAAATGGGGCTGAAATGTGCTTATGCACCAAAGCTGATTACTTAAAAATGGTTAGGAATGTGAGTGGGGCCCCTTCTACACTGCCAGATAAAATCCAGATTATCTGCTTTGAACTGGGTTATATGAGTCTACACTGCCATATCAAAGCAGATAATCTGGATTTTATCTAACAGTTTAGATGGGGCCCAAGAAGAACAATTCCACTTCCTATCTTCAATCAGTATTTCCAGGAGTAAGAAAAATTCCACTTTAGTCACTGATTACTAATCAGGCAAAGCAGTAATTCCCTCCTCTCTTTCTCTCCTCCTAACCCACCTCAATGATGTTTGATGCCTCTCATGTCACTGGGGTCCTTCCACGCAGCCATATAAGCCAGAATATCAAGGCAGAAAATCCCACAATATCTGCTTTGAACTGGGTTATCTGAGTCCAAACTGCAATATATTCCAGTTCAAAGCAGATAATGTGGGATTTTCTTCAGCTGTGTGGGAGAATGTATCTACTTTATGTTGGAAATCCAGCTTTAAAGGAGCTACTCAAGGTGCTGAAATGAAGGGAAATCATTGGCCAGGACTCCCCCACCCCCCTCCTTGGCAAAGAGTTGGTGAAATCAGTCAATCAACAGAAATGATGGAAAACATAATGTAATATAGTGCTCTGATTTTAGAAGCATTCTTTATGTAGGAACACAGAACATGAAGTTGCCAAACAGACATACTGCTCTTTGCAAACTATTACACAACAGTACACCACCCTGTTTATTTTCAAAATATTCAGTTAGATAAGATTTCTTTTTCTTATTTTTTACAGACAAGGAAATGAGGCCAATAAATTGTAATCAGTGAAACCTGTACACAGCACAAAAACAGTACAATTTTGTTTCCAGGTGGCGCCTGTGAAACAAAAGTAAAGTCCTTGGCCTTTATAAATTACACAGAATATATTTTATACTGACGAGTTTTTATTCTGGTGTTACTCTAAAGCTGACATACATTACACATTTGCACCCTATGCTAAGCCATTGTAAGTGTTCTGGTTTCCTGGACATGATGCAGTTGCCATTGTAGACTGCATAGTTTTCTCATAAAAGTTTAAAAAGCCATGTGTCTCCTATCCATGGACTGGTAAGCATGATGTCCAAAGGAAATACCAGGTTTAGGAGAGAGGAATGTCAGGATGCTCACCTCTAATGCCATGGAAAACCAGTACTGGACAACTGCTAGGGTTGGGAGGAGATTTTATTATCCTTCCATTGGACCTTGATGTGTTCATTAATTTATCACACACATACACACACACAATATCCTCCAGGCACTAAAAAGCTCTCATTATACTACCAATACGGGGAATGACCAATAATTTCACAGTGTTTTTGGTCCTCTTAAGCACAGGACAGGTCTTTTAGAACTCAAGACTACATTGGAAGTCCATGTTTTGGTTTACTTCCTGGTTGAAAATAGTCATCTCTTGAGCTTTTCTGGGAGAAGGCTACATTTGACCAATAAGCCACAATTCTTACACTGCTGTTGTGTGCCTTCAAGTCATTTCCAACTTTTGGCAACTCAAAGGCAAACTTATCCCAGGAGTTTCTTTGTAAGATTTCTTCAGAATGGATTTCATTTGCTTTCTTCTGAGGTTGAGAGAGCATGACTTTCATTAGACTGAGCAGGAATTTGAACCCTGTTCTCCAGAGTCTAATTCCAATGCTTAAGCCATTATACCATGCTTGCTCCACAACCCAGCAACATGCAAACCATGACATTGGCTCCTACAGGGTGTTTAACATTGCCTCTGGTTTGCTCTAGCTAATCTTTACAAATCTAGCACCCCTCTGATAGAGAAAGTGAATAAGTCTGTATAAAGGTCTCTCTACAAATTAAGTCTTAGCCTTTTGTTTCAGCTTTTTATGGACTGACATCCCAAGCTGAGGCCCTGTGGATGTCTAAGTAAAGTGTTCCCTTTGTCTCCTCGGTATTTTGGTCTCAGTCAAATGAAATAAGAAACATTTCATTTAGAATATTTTTGCCCCCTCTTATGTAATGTGCAGGTTTTAAATAACAAGTTCCTTAACTGGATAGAAGAACAGGGCTGCGTGTTCTGTCATTTTCTTTTTGCATCTCAGAAGAGATAGGATCATATTTTGGACATGCTTAGGTGCTGCTAATCTTTAAATCTCTGTTATTTAGTTACCAAGTTTTATGTCACACTAGCTCAATGTCTTCAAGACATTCCTAAGCAAAGAGAGAGAGAGAAAGCAAACCTCGTGTACTCAGAACTCTTTTGCATCATTATGCACTGCAGGATATTCAACCACGCAGGACAAAAGGTCAGGGCTTGTGACTTCAAAAAAAAGTATGGAAAACTACAAATGAATGCTGGAAAATGTGACAAAAGAATTCACTCATTACAAAGGGTATAAAGAATGCAAGAGGGAGGGAGACAACGTGGAAGGTTTGGCAGGGTATTTTGCAGGCAATTTCATTTTGTACTCAGTGGGCAATTCGTTGATAATTTTGAGGAGTTACCAGGAATACTCACGAGCCATTATTTATTTTAATGGGTTGTGCACAAGAAAGGTTCCTGTGGGACTGGGCCCAAATAATGAAGCAGCAATGTAATGTATCCTTTGTAATGTAATGAGGGCAATATAATGCAAACCTTGTGCCCACTGTACCTGTACCTATGTCATTGCTAGGAATTTTCTTGGTCCACCAGGTGATTCTATGATATTATATCGGAGTCTCCTTGGAGGACCTCGACAAATTCCTAGAGAAGATTCCTCTCTAGGAATTTTAGGTCCTCCAAGGCAGCCCTATAATAACTTATGACAGAAGTCATTCATTTTAATAGAATTTGCTATTAACATGTTTTTCTGTTTCCATGATAAGTTCAGGAATGTGTCCTACACAGATATAAGGACTGTAATGGTCTTACATATTGCCAACTTGATAAAATGTCCCATTAAATTCAAGGAGAGTCTAAACTATTAGCCTCGCATACAGATTCTAGAAGATTTTTTTTTACTTGTAGCAAGCAGTCAAGCTTATGCTTTGTAAGGATTCATGTATCTAATAGAAACATCAGTACTATAAGAGTGTAACTTCATTAATGATGCACATTCTTCTGGAAGAAGTCAGCCTTCTTAAATTATAGCACCACTTCATCACACTAGAGAAGGAATCGACTTCAAATCCGGTTTCTGGCTCCTGCAGAATTCTGGCGTTTGTAGTTTAGTGAGGCTCCTCCCTAAACTACACACCCCAGAATTCTGCAGGAGGCAGAAACCAGATTTAAAGTGGATTCATTCTCTGGTGTGATGAAGTCCTTACTATTAGTAACATTGCCAGTTTTGTTGTGTGTATGGAAGTCCTAAGAAGACAGCGTTTATAAGGCAATAACAAGCCAAAAATTGTAATTAGGGATTTAATTTTTGGGTAGGTGCAGATTTGTTAGTGTAGGAGACGGGCTCATGTCACGAGAAACCAGATTTCAACAAACTGTACCATAGTTTGCAGTAGCATGCAAATGTAGCCAATGATGTATAAAGCAGTCCTACAGAGTTGGTTATGATGCCTTTTTGTTCCTTTCTAGAAATGATGTTTGCCACAGAATTAAAGCCTAAAATGTTTATTTTATAAAGATGTTTTCCCCAAACCACTTTGTTGCCAACAACTTCTCTCTCTCCCTGATATTTGCCCTTACTACTTTCAATTTTTATTAGCCTACCAGCAATCTTTGAGTTCATTTTCTTTATACCCCTCCAATTTAAAAATGGCTTTAAGCAGGCTAAGGGTAATACCTGAGTCACTCTGGGACTTAGAGATTTCCAGAGAGGTGTTATTTCAGGTAAAATAAAATCGAAATGAAAGTGTGGGGAGACTGCTGTATTTCCAACACCTTTTCCCAATTTGAAAGTGGGGAAGAAAGAAAGCAGGGAAGAGAGACAGCAGCCAATAATTCCAAATGCACAATTTCTATGTGCAAGAAGAACAAGTATCAGGCTTAATGAGGATCTGGTTAATCGAGAGGTGGGATATTTAGGTGGGAGTGACCATGCGCTCCTGGTGTTTGTGATACAAAGGAAAGGTGAAAATAAGGGTGCTTCCAGACATGACTTAAATGTGTGCCGAAGTGGGTTTAATTCCCCCCCCCAAAAAAACCTGAGCTTTCCTGAGGGGTGTGTGTGTCTACATGACATCCCAATTACTATTGGGATAGTATGCAGCCACACCAAAGCCCCCCAAATAAAGCTCTTAAAAGTTCAAAAAACATACCTGGCTGCCATTATCTTCCTCCTCGCACCCCCCTGGTGTGAGGAAATGGCATGCCAGGAGAGGGGAGAAGCTGGGGGGGGGCAGTTGGTGTTCCCCTCCTCCCCCAGTCTTCTGCCACATCATTTCTTCATGCCAGGAGGGTGCAAGGAGGAACATAATGGTGGCTAGGTAAGCTTTTAAAACTTTTAAGGGCTTATTTTGTGGTTTCAGGGTAGGGGGCAGGTGCCCTCTCAGTTTTTCAGGTTCCTGGAGCCCAAAATATCTTGATGGTTGTGTGGATTGGGCCCGGTGTTCACATGACTTAGTCCTCAGGTCCAATTCACACAGGGCCCACACCTGGTAAGACCCAGAACTTACCTAAGATCTGGGTCTTAACAGGTGTCTAAATAATTCAAAACCCTGCTTTGTTCCAAATTTATTTGGTTTTTATAGGAAGCAGCATTTGGATACCTCCAGTAAAACTGAGACAGGTCTCAGTTTTAAGGCCTGTCTGGATGGAGGACATGTGGTAGCAATGCAAAACTAATTCTGGACACTTCAACAATTGGAGAGACGGCAAAGAAAACTCTCTTTGTTATAAAAATACACTGCTGGCTTCTGAGCTACTTAGAAACTGCCACAGCAGTTTTATTTCCCTTAATCTCTTCCTATGTAAAAAAAAAAAAGGACTTATAAAAGTGTAAACAAGGCATCCATTGGTGCAAACCACAATCAGGATTCCAGCCTATGACTGCACATTCCCTACACAATAATTTCCTATCTGGAAAGACTTTGATTAGTTTTGTGTTGCAATATTACAGAATGTTAGTACACAGGAATATAGCACATGCATCAACATATACAGAATGTTAGTGGATTTGTTTGTTATTGCTCTCCTTTAAAGAAAGAAGAGAAAAAGTTCACAGGATACAGCAGCAGAGAGGCAAGTTTCCAGTGAACAAGTGGAAAACTAGAAATAGAATCAATTCTGTATATTGCGGAATGATCAAATTCCACTGATAGCATGTTAATTATTCACCATCTATTAATATTTCATGATAGGGATTCCATTTTCCCTATCATGTTACTCCTAGAAGGAAAGATCCCCAACATCATCACTTGAGTCTCTGACCTATTTAGATACTTCAGGCTGGCTTCTCCAAACAGCCATTTGTGGATAATTTAACATGCTTGCCTATCTTTTGTAAAGGAACCTGTTGTTTCTACATTTATTTGCAAACAGATCATTTTACAAAACTCAAGCAAGGATGCAGTCCTTTCTCAGTTTTACTATCTGTCAATAACAGCAGTGCCTGTGTCGATGAAGGCAAATATTTTGGAAATATTTAGGATTTTTTAATCAAATGGGAAAACCCCTACCATACATTATACCAGTTTCAAAGATGAACACCCTCCAATATTTCACAGGCAAAAGCTGATGTGTGTGTGACTGAGCTATATGTTATATAGACACGTTGTAATCTATGAATATTAATTAGATACCCGATGCATATTAAAATGGCAACTGCCTGGCCAGCTAAAGGTTTAATGTTAATGAAAAAAATCACCATTTATAAATATTAATAAATAATTGAAACAGTTGCATCAATGGCCCCATGTGCTCTAACAATCAGAACATGGGATGAATCAAATGAGAATGCCCCATTTTTACAGGTCCCAAAAGGACTTTTCTAGCTACTTTAAGACACATTGTCTCTGTCATTCACAGCCTTATTATAAGCAGTTATTTGGATCTTTTGGTGACATTGGCATATGCTGCTTAAATGATTTATGTTCAAGCCTCAAGCTCTATGGAAAAAAGTCATCAGCATCTCAGAACCAGAGTGTCACAAGATCTAATTCTGAAAGAGAGTCAGATTAACTGTACAAATGTAATGGGGAGAATGAGAATGCTGTCATGCTCTCCCAAGACCATTTAATGCCTGGGAAAAGTTGAGTTGCAGCCAGGAAATGATGTTTCTTCAGCAGGATGCATAAAGAAGACAGCATCTTTCTCGAGTGCCCAAGGGTTCCTGACCTTGGAGACATCCATCTGTGTGCTGTCTTTCAAGGAATGAAGAAATAATGTAGCTCAAAATGCACTAATTAATGTGAGGTGGTAAATGGGGTTCATGCTCCAGTTTCTATGTTTTGTCTCCTACATAGCATAGGGCAAAAGCATATGGTTATCACAGTGAAAGTGATTCCCACCCATGGCATTTCTGAGAGGGATACATATGAGCTCTTAATAGATTTTGCAAGGTCAAGCAAGCATTGTAAGAACTCTGCCTCTTGCAGTACCAGGACAGGCTTATATCTAGGGATTCATCCCATGGAGGTCCAGAAGCCTGGGGATAACAGGAGACAAAGTGAGAAACAGTGGGGTAGTGCCCAGCTTCGTCCCCTTTCCATGGTTGGTCATGGACTGCCATCCCACGGCATTTCCCCACTGTCCCTGGCACATACACATGACAACTCAGTCCTTGCTTGCTGTTTCTTTTCACCACTGGTAGAACAAAATGTGTGTGACTTGAGTGTGTGAAATATCACCCCCTGGCAAATTAGGAGAGGAGTATGAACAGGGATGACCAGAAGTGGAGATGTGTTGAACATCACAGATTTTGAGAATTATGAGGATGGTACATTCTAGGCTGGTCAACCAGCATGGACACACTAGATGTAATTTGCCTCATACATGATAACAGCCTTGGACAGGTAGCCTCTGATCCAGGCTGAGAAAGGGCTGTAAGGATACTTCACGTGTACTCACATTGTTATGTTATGTATGCTGTAATAAAGATATAACAAGTCAGCTGGCTCTGCCATGGAGCAAAAACAATTTTTTAAATGGAAAGTTCTTGATATGGGAAGGCATTATTTCCCCTTTTAGATGGTTAATAAATGTTAGATTGGGAGACTGAAAGATAATGACTTTCCAGATGGGAAATATATGAACTGAACACAAGTACTTTTATGATGCAGACTACATCATACATATCTGTACTTTGTCCACATTTCCAACACAGGCTACAGTTATATCTTAAGATTTATTTTCCATGAAGGTTTTGTTAGATAAATAAATCTGAAAGTTAAACACTAAGCAGCAACACTTTCCAAATAAAATCAAAGTAGCACTGAGATATTCAAGAGCAGTATGGACCATTGAAGTTACTTATACTATTTCTGTAACTTTTTTTTGAGTTATTTTTTATAAAAAAAACACCAAATAGCTAGGCTACACTTTTAAGCAGAAGAATGGATGTAGGTGTGTGCACGTGTGTATGTCCCCTCCATAATCCTTTCCCTTCTGGGTGTTTTATTACTCAAAATATAGTCATATCTGATCTGAGGAAAACCTTTAAGTACCCACTTCCTTTCCTGGTGCCTAAGAACTTGTTTCTCATGATAGGAGAGGGGACAGGCTTAATTTTGTAGAGTGGGAGAAGGAATCAACAAGTCATGACTATAACCATAATATTTAGGGTGCTAATCAAATACATAGCCATGTTAGTACATATGAAGGGCTTTTGTAGCATCCCAGAGACTGAGAAAGTGAAGTTGATACTATAGGTTTTCGTAGATGAAAGGACCATCCATGTTATAGAATAATAGCAATTTGGCACCACTTTAAGTGCCATAGCTCCATTCTATGGAGCACTGGGATTTGTACAAATCCAAAATTTCCATAGCATTAAGCCATTACAGCAAATGTGCTTGTAAATTGCGATAATTCTGCAGTGTGGATACATCCATAGTCTATTCCCTCAGATTCAGTTCAATCTACAAAAGCTTACGGTGCCAACTTTGTTCTCTAGATTAATCTATAATTTGTTACAAGATTCCTTTGTGTGTAGGGTTATTATTTTGTTCTGCACTTGAGAAATTCCCTTTATATTTGCAGCAAATCTTCCAATTTATTTTTATGCCAAATAGGATATTGCTAGTTGGCATCTTGAGCTGAGTGTAATGCCTTCCTTCCATATGCAGTGCTCCACATTGAAAGTGGGGTGATGAGGAATAATGCTATTTGTACCATGGTGGAATCAACTGATGGCCTTGAAGCAAACCACTGCATTGACTTGAAATGTCATGCCTAGAGCAGTATTACTGAAATACGGGTAGTTTGGCTTAATTCTAACCCATCCTCAAATCTGATTGTTGGTTGTACTGATCATTTGGATTCTGTATTATGTAGAGGTTGTACATATATTTTGGATACAAGTTTTTGAGGAGTTATAGAGTCTCAAGTAATCTCTGCCTAAGGCCGAACAAGGAATAGGGCCCTATTGTACTGAGTAACTGCTACTTGGGGACACTGCTACATGATTATGGAAAATTCTGACGACTATTCAGAAATGTAGATGCTCTGTTTAATCATTGTAGTTGATACTCTTTTTGCCATCTAAACCATTGTGATATTGATTGCTACCAGGTATCATCATGATATGATATTAATATAAGGCTTATATATTAATATAATATATTATAGTATTAATATATTAAGACATTAATATATTACTGATGTTGTGCTGTGCTAATTATATAATATATTGTATACACATATAATATTGATAATAATATTATAATATAATACAATATAATGCTAATAATAATACAATATAAAATTATATATTTTATATTACATGTAATATTACTAATAATATTACAGTAGAGTGGTATACTACAATGTAGTAATATATAATACTAATATGCTGTGCTAATAATATTATATAATATATAATAATATAGATACTAGAGACAAAGTTGAAGTACTTTGGCCACATCATGAGGAGACAGGAAAGCCTAGAGAAGACAATTATGCTGGGGAAGGTGGAAGGCAAAAGGAAGAGGGGCCGACCAAGGGCAAGATGGATGGATGGCATCCTTGAAGTGACTGGACTGACCTTGAGGGAGCTGGGGGTGGTGACGGCCGACAGGGAGCTCTGGCGTGGGCTGGTCCATGAGGTCACAAAGAGTCGGAGACGACTGAACGAATGAACAACAACAACAATATGCTGTGCTAATAATATATTGTATACATGTATAATATTGATAATGTTATAATACAATACAATATAATACTAATAATAACACAGTATAATAATTATATATTTCATATTACATGTAGTATTACTAATAATATTACAGTATAGTGGTATAGTACAATATTGGAATATATGGTAGTAATATTGTGCTGTGCTAATAATATAATATGTTGTATTTACATATAACTTGTAAGCCACTCTGAGTCTCCTTCAAGGTGAGAAGGGCGGCATATAAATGTTGTAAATAAATAAATAATAAATAATACAGTTTTCAACTATCCTAATTTAGCAGGGACAGTCCTGGTTCATGCTTTGCCTTCTCACTTTTCCACCTGCTTTTAAAAGCCTTTAGTTTGTCTCTCCACACCCCACTTTCTCTTTTGCCCTTAGCTTACTGTAATTGCTCAGTGTAAAAGTAGCTTTTTCTGAATTAACTCATTTGGATGGAGAGAAGACAAAGGGGTTGAATCTTACCCTTCCCAGTAGATTAAGGCAAAAGCAAATTGCTGCATCCTCTCCTAGCTCGCCTCTTCTTCCTCATAAGTAACTTTTGCCATAATGACTACACTCTGATTTTGCTTGGCCATAGATGTTCTGGTTTCCATCTGTGAAGCATTAGAAAATATGTTCCTCATACTCATAAATCACCCCCAGGGGAATCCAAGTGGTACAGGAGATGTTCTTATCATCAGTATTTATGGTATGTGTGTTTCATTTCACAAAAGTACATAAACTGAAAAGTAGCTAGATTGAGGCACACCATTAGTAAACTGTGAGAACACAGATAATGTATGGCATGAGGCCTGAGGGAGAGGTTTTATTCAGCTGGGAACATAAAGAACTAATTTCTTTTTAAGGATTGTGTCTGAGTGCACGAACCACTGGCTCCCAAGAGGGAAGAAATCAGTCCAGTGTACCCAATGAATAGCAGGGCTATTGTTCCACGGTGAATACGTGAATGTGTAGGGTACATACCTTTCAATGCATCCACAATCGGATGCAGAACTCAGAACTTTCAAAGATATGGGGGAAATGACATATTGTAAAAGACATAAACACACCCACAAGAGCCAGTGATGTGGAAAACTCAATGACATGGAAGGAACATCCCATAAACAATGCTTACTGGGCCTTTTATGTCTGTCAGCTCTGCAGAAACCATTGCAAGGATATAGAATATGAGAGTGACATAAATACAGCACACAAGGTATAAATACGTTAAAGTCTTTATAGAAGCCTCATCCAGCATTATGGCCATCGCATCCACTAGAATACAACTTCAGTCTGGTGCTGCTTTTCTTTGGACATAAATGAGCTGCTGCTGGAGCAAAATGGAGTCTTCCTTTGCTTTCAGAAAAACAACTCGGCTCTCTGTTATTTTCCATTAAGATGCCAGATCTGGAGTTTAAGGTTGCCCTGTTCATGCGTTTAGATTGCAGCCTGATGAGTGATTGCTTTGAATTTTTAACCATCTACTACACAGCTCTGAATCTATGTAACTCTGCTCTCTAGTTGTCCTCCTCTGAATATGATCAGATCCCACACACCAACAATATCTTGTTTTTAGCTGTCATTAATTCTACTTTGATTTATGTTGATCCTATGAATGAGAGTTCATCAAGCCACACTGTCCCCAAGCCTTGCAGATTCAGGACCATGGTTTCCTCAACTGCATCTATCCATCTGTAATGAAGTCTTTTTCCAATGACTTTCTCCTTTATTCTCCTTTATTGCCTTTTCTATCAAGCCCTGCCTTCTTATGACATGGTATAACACCACCCCAGTCTCTAGTCACCTTGACTTCAAGGGAGAGTTCTGGCCTAATTTGCTCTAATACCCATCTATTTGTCTTTTTAGCAGTCCATGGTATCTGTAAATATTTTCCTTCAGCACCACATTTCACATTGATTTTGAAATAATTTTCTTCCCATCAGCTTTCTTCATTGCCCAGCTTTCATGACCACACAAAGAAACTGGAAATACAATGGCATGCACAATATTTCACTGTGTGAAAAGTGATGGCTGGATTAAAAATGAATAATCCTAGTCATTGTGGGAAAGTGTCTGATTTGTTATGCCTATGAATTTTGGCCAGTTCTGGATAGTTTATTTTAATGGGCCTATGTGTGATGTTATTTATTTGTGGTAATATATTTCATTTATACTCTCAATAATTTCTTGAAGGGTGGGAAATTGCTTGTTCTATATTTAGTGAGATTGCTTATTCTACAGCTATATCTTTTTACACAGAAACACTGAAATAGTGATTTTTTTTCCTTTGTATTTCTTTAAAAAAGAAAATAAAGAACTGTGTACTCACTAAAACTATTACTTTAAGAGGCATTTGGTATTGAATTTAAATCTGAATCCATCTTCTTCCTTTCCCACACACTTGGCTATTGTGTAGGAAAGGATAATTATGCCTGTATATAGAAGAGCAATGAGCTATGTGTAGCCATCCAGATGTTAAGTACAGCCCCCACCAGCTCGGACAGTAAAACCAATAATGAGGAATTATAGGTATTGCAATCCAACGACATATGGATTACAATCCATTTCCATTCTTGGTCTAGGCCGGAGCTTGGAAAAATTATCCTTGGACTACAACTCCAATCTCCCCTAAACAACATGGTGGCCATGCTAGTTAGGGATTCTGGGAATTTTAGTTCCCAAAACAACCTGAGCTGGATGATGATAAATAAATAAACAAATAAAGCAGATATTTATCTACTTAAATAGGAACTTACAGTACTGAACAATATGTTGCAGAACACTTTCTTTGTCTTGTGTCTGTTCCAAAAGTAGCAAGGGATAATAACAAAAACCTCCAGCTAAACAATGGTGATTACATCAATGCTGAGGATCAAAGGAAAAATTACAAGCCCGGCATGATGATCATTTGAGTCAACCCCTTGCATTCTAACTGTTCTTTTAGTGTATGGGTTTCTCACTCACTGACATATGTTGCGTACCACTGCGCACAGTACAAAGCTGGGGGAAATGTCTTCATTCATTTGCTGCTTTCAAGATTGACTGTTTGCTGATAATTAACTTTGCCATTTCCAAGCAGGCTATCCTGTTAACCATGGTGCCCACTCATTAATCAAACAGACATAAAATTGTACAAACATTGTATCTAATTGATTTCTATATTTCCACCCCTTTGCTCTGTTCTTCATGAATTAGATTCTGGTTTTTCCACAGGATGACTAGAGGAGGAACAGGGTATAGATGGTTTTAAGCAACTGATTTTAAAGTGGATATAAGTGTTTTTAATTTTGGTGTATATTTATAGTTTTATGTCCCAGCATTGAATGTTTGCCGTATATATGTTGTGCTCCACCCTGAGTCCCCTGGGGGGTGAGAAGGGCAGAATATAAATGTTTCAAATAAATAAATAAATAAATAAATAAATACTTCAGTTGCTGTGAACTAATTTCAAAGTGCAGAAGTCTGTGAATTCAGCAGGGGTCTAAACTCAGCACATACATTCCAGGTTGTTAACTGGAGCAAGTTACAGGGAGCAGTCAACCTCCCTGTTTAAACAGCTCCACTGGCTGCCAATAAGTTTCTGGTCCCAATTCAAGGTGCAGGTTATTATCTATAAAGCTCTAAATGGTTCAGGACCTGCCTATCTTCATGACCATATCTTCCCCTAGGAGCCCACACAGTCTCTAAGATCCTCTGGGGAGGCTCTTCTCTTGCTCCCACCCCCGTCTCAGGTGTGGTTGGTGGGGACGAGAGAGAGTGCCTTCTTGGTGGTGGCCCCTCATCTCTGGAACTCCATCCCCAGGGAGATCAGGCTAGCACCCTCCCTATCCACATTTCATAAGGAACTAAAGACGTGGATTTTCCGTTGTGCATTTAATTGATGATTCCTTGACAGATGGTCCCTAACTATGGCATAAAATCAAGTTCCTATATCCGATTACTGCACTTTTAAGTTAAAATGGTGCTGTGTGGTTCCAGTCAAGATTGCTCTATATGCTATATGTTCTATCCACCTTATTGACCAGCCTATTCTCTAGCTTGTTTGCACACCAGCCTCTCCCCTCCCCCCAAATGAGTCGAGAAGCATTTCTGGTTGTTGCTCGTGATCTTTGTTTTCTTATTGTTTATGTTGTTGTTTTTATGCTGTTTTAATATTTTATTGGCTTGTTTTAACTGTATGCTGTTTTGTGCTTGGCCCCATGTAAGCCGCCCCAAGTCCCTTCAGGAAGATGAAGGCGGGATATAAAAATAAACTTCTTCAACTTCTTCTTCTTCTTCTTCCTCTTCCTCCTCCTCCTCTTCTGCTTCAGAAAGAGAGGAATTGGTACTCTCTAGAAGCAGCAATCAATCTTTTAAATGAGTTACTATGCCCCCTGTGCTGCTTAATATAAAATTGATCATTTTTCACAACCAATGGTCTATCCACTTTTTTTTTTGGTTTTTGGTTGGTGTTTTTTGCAGTCCTGGAAGAACACAGGGGCAGAAAAATGCCTAGATGCACCAGAATTCGTCATCCCAATTTCAATAACAAGGACATCTAATAGTCAACAAGATTCCTTTTGCAGAAGTAATATGAAAATGTTCCTAGTATTATCACAGCACATATATTTTAATAAACTAAAACATTGCCATTGTGGTGTGGATATGTTCCCTGAATAGCTGAATGGAATGCTTGTAATTTACCTTGTTGATCCTGATTATGCTTTCCTGTTTTTGAGGAATCTGTCTTGATTACCGGATTTTGCAAAATACCACAGCTTCCCAGAGGCTTTTCTGTCTCAAAATTAGTAGGTTAATGGCTGCATGAATTACACTCCTGTCAGAATAGTAAACACAATCCTTATTAGCCACCATTGTGACAGCAGAACAACATTCATTGCAGAGATTTAGCTTATAATTATTCAGTATTCAATCATGTGGCTTATAGTGACCTACATTCCTGCATATAGCAGTCACATATATTACCTTAATTATGTCCACGAGACAATTGACTTTGTAAGTCTTTCGTATAGATTTAATAATTTGGAATTGTGAGCTGTTGTGTAGATGTCATTTTAAAGCATCTAAAGCAAACCAGTGATTATATATATATATATATATATATATATATATATATATATAGTGAGACTAAATGAAATATTCATGAAAAACATCAGGCTGTCAGAACTATAAAAACATACTTTTTATTTATGAACAATAGAGCTACCTAACTTGCAAAGTCAGTGTAAAGGTATCTCGTAAATATTTCTAGGAACTGAATTAATAATTTTAGGTCAATTCACACATGGTGTTCTCTTGCACGGTGATAATGTCTGCCTCTATTTTATATTCATTTGTCTGTATGAATAGGAATGCAATTGTCTTCTAAGCAAAAATGGCTTATTCCTGCATAAAATAACCCAGTGCAAATTTTGTGCAGAAAAATGTCCTGAACTGCAAAGACTATTGTCAATCAGATGCTTTTTGAATCCCTTAAAATGTTTATTCCATGCTTATATGTGATGGCACAAAGCCTTGAATTACTTAGTTACAAGGTCTGAAGTTGTGATGAGTAGTAGTAAAGTATTTTAAAAAACCCTGAAAAAATGATAGAAAATATGGGGGCATGTTTTTAATTAGAATCAAATCAGAAGACTGATGAAAATGTATGGTTCCAGTCTCATTCTATGCAAAATTTGAACATAGTTTAGTGTAGAAACTAATATTTTTCTGTGCAGAATATAGTATTTTATGAGCATAAACTAATATAGCTGTACAAAAACATAATTTTCCAAACAGAAAATGCTATTCCCTGCATAGAAATTACTGTTAGTGGGTACGTATTTTGCCCAAAATTTGCACATGGGTCCCCCACTCCCCAAATAACTACTATGCAGGAGACAGTGTATAGATTTCTTTCTATGTGGAAAATGCTTTTTTCTTTGAAGACAATGGTGTTTTCTGCACAATACAACCATGTGAAGAATTTTGGTACAGAATAAATCCAAGGTTTCAAAGATTTTTTCACAGTGGGAAGAAAACTGGAATTAGTTGGTGATTCCTTCAAGAAGGAAGTTTTTGAATTATTTCATCTGGATTCAGAAGACATGGTATGTTTGTAGGTACCTGAAAATGGCCCTTTATCAAGCAGAGATCCAAAAAGTAGATTTTCTGAGTTCTACTGATATCTAGTAAGCATGAATAGTAATGCTTCAGCACTTCCCTCTAAATGTCCTTATTGTGACTTTCAGTTTTGCCACTGCTATCTTCATGAGTTACATTATCTGATGATATTTAATTGATTCTTAAATTATTGGATATAATCAGAATCACTGATTGTCCAAAGCTCATCCAGTAACATCTGATAGAATTGAAATGGTGATGAAGATGATAAGAAATAACTATTGAGTTTAAGGACATTTCATATTGCCATGTGTGAAAATAGGGTAGGAGTGTGCTTGCATGTCATCAACTGATGCCTTAATTTCAATGTTTTTTTCTGACTTGAGTAGATGCTCAGTTGAAGAAGCTTGCTTTTGGTGTTCAACTACAAGCATGTGGGTATAAAGCATATAAGTCTTAATGCATCTGTTACTTCCAACTAAACTCATGGAGTCAAAGGAACAAGGTCTGCTCTAGTTAACTCACAGTTGGACTGCCCAGTCTCCACATTTGTCCTCTCTCTTTTGAATATACCACATACTAAAAGACAAAATGATATGAATGTGGTTTCTTTTATGCCATTACCAATTAGGTTAATTATTAAAAGCTAACATGTTTTCTAGAGCCCCCGGTGGCACAGTGGGTTAAAGCACTGAGCTGCTGAGCTTGTTGATCGAAAGGTCACAGGTTTGATTCCGGGGAGCGGCGTGAGCTTCCGCTGTCAGCCCTAGCTTCTGCCAACCTAGCAGTTCGAAAACATGCAAATGTGAGTAGATCAATAGGTACCGCTCCGGCGGGAAGGTAACGGCGTTCCATGCAGTCATGCCGGCCACATGACCTTGGAGGTGTCTACGGACAATGCTGGCTCTTCGGCTTAGAAATGGAGATGAGCACCACACCCCAGAGTCAGACATGACTGGACTTAATGTCAAGGGACTACTTTTACCTTTACCTTTTTAACATATTTTCTGTATTGACTATGGGCCCAGAATCAAGTTGGCATTTGTTATCCAATTGTTCAGTTCTTTTTTTTACAGGCAATTGGGCCAAAAATATTTAATGTCCCATTGGCAGATTTTTGGCTATGGGATTTTTTCAGAGATAAATAAATTATGGTAACTTTCACTTACATTCCCATTCAAAAAATTAATATTAAGCCTCAAAAGCATAACTCTATGCTGTAATGATGCTGTAGTTCCCATTATGTGCCAAAAGTAAAAAAAAAATCCATGACTCTAAAACAGAGTTATAGGCTTACAGGATGCTTTTCTGGAGTGTATATCAATCATTTCCAAACAGGGCCATGACTTCTCCTTTTCCACTCCATGAGTCACACAATCTTTGTCATACTGTGTCTGTTAGTAATTCAGAGCTTACATCCATTAACTTTTTTAAAAAATGTAATGTATGTGAATGGCTACTGTACTTGTACAAATACACACACATTGGTCAGACATATATAGACTGCATGTTTTCAGGCATATTTATGGATAATGGACATGTTTATCCTTTTGATTACATATAGACAAACATTATTTCTTTTCTTTAAAAAAAGTCACAACCACGGGTTAGCAAAATATAATAGTAGTGACCACAATAATGGTTACAATAAGAAGTAGGCACTGTATTTGAACACACAGATCTTACATATATGAAGACAAATGTAAGCATGACTGTTATAAAGAGCTTATCTGGATTCCTTAGAAAACTGATGATGAATATTTAGAAAGCAGAGAACCATCGATTCTTATCCTCCATGTGTAAATAATACATTGGCAGTAGCTGTATGCAGAACAGACACATGCAGCATTGTCTGCAGGACAGAAATTGTGGCAAAATATTATTTATTGCTCTCAATACTGAGTTTTAATGATGACATTTTTAGTGAAGTGGTGTCACTGAGAAGCAAGAAAGAGGTATTTGTCTTACTATCGTTTATTTATTTTTATCCCACTTTTCTCCCATGGGTGGGATTCAAAGCGGTGTAACTTCAGTTAGTCCCAAGTTTTGCCTTATTAAGACTAAAAACAAAAACTAAAAGACTTCCTTTCTCCTAGAAAATGAAGATAAAAATGGACTGTGAATGTGAAATGAGAAAGAAGGAACATTCAGTGCATGCAGATAAAGCGATGGAAGAAGTCATCCAAGCTTTTCTCTTAGAGTATAATCCTTGATCTATGTGTGCAGGATAGAGATGTTGCTGAAATCCACCACAGAATCTGCTGGTACTGAATTCTCCCCATATTGCAAAGACAGTAAACTCACAATACCTTGTCTCAATGGAATGACTAGTCAGGTAGAAATGATCACATATCTCTGAAATTTATAGAGATATCTGTCCATATTGTTGTGTTTGTTGTGTGTCTTCAAGTTATTTCCAATTCATTGTGACCCTTAGGTGGACTTATCATGGGGTTATCCTAGCAAGGTTTGTAAAGAGGGGTTTGCCATTGTCTTTCTCTGAAACGGAGAGATTATGACTTGCCTATGGCTGAGTGGCGATTCAGAACCTGGTCTCTACAGTTGTAGTCCATTGCTCAGATCATTACACCACACTAGCTTTCTTTTATGCATATATTTGTTCTTGAAAATGATTGTGATGATAATGAGAAATGTTCAAATAAAAGAGGATAAGCACATTGGTGAGTATAAACATGGTTATAAGTTCCTCAACATTTTTCGGGGTGTTCTGTGGGTAGATGGTTCTTGAGTGCTGTTTGGAGATGGGCTCGTCTGGAAGGCTCCTGAAGGGCTTGGGTGTTCATTTTGCGCCTTGTCTTTCTTCCTTGGAGCCTGCGCTTAGGGGCAATCTTGAGAGCCATCGTTGATCGGATTAGCCTGTGGTCGGTCCAGCAGTCGTCAGCACCTGTCATGGCTCTTGTGAGGAGCACCTCACGACGGTCTCTGGCACGTGTGATTACATAATATAAGAGGTGCCAATGCTTTGACCGGGGGTGCTTCCATGATGTCTTGAACTTGTTTTTCTGGCGGAAGAGCGTGTTGGTGATGACAAGGTTGTGTTCCGCACATTTGGTGAGAAGCAGGATGCCATTTGAGTTGCTGTTTCCAACCCCATCTTTTCCAATGGTCCCTGGCCACAGGTCGAAGTCTCGCCCGACTCTTGCATTGAAGTCCCCCAGGAGGATGATTTTGTCCTCCTTAGGTATCCCCGATAGGACAGTGTCCAACTGACAGTAGAATAAGTAAACTTGTATTAGTATGGCTTGCAGAAAATATATGTGGTGGGGAACTGGAGAAGAGTGTTTTGTGGCTGATTCAGCAGATGAGGATAACTGGCCTGTTGAAATGTGTATGGAGCAGATTATATCAGATTCATATGACCTCTACACATGGGGCAAAATAGACTTGTTTTGGTGCTTTTGTCCAGGGCTTGGCTGTGGCCTGCTGAGAGTCATCAGATGACACTTGACAGACCCCACCCACATTCCTTCCAAACTGGAGAGGAAGCATTGGAAGGCACTTCCTCCTCCACCACAGGGAGGAAACCTACACTCCCCCCCTTTCCTCCATATGTTGTTGCCATGTGTTGTCACCCTTTCTCCCATCTGGGGACAGGGACAGGGTGCAGGGACATTGGCACCCTGCCGTGTCCTCACCATATTATGGGGGAAGGAGAGAGGGCATGTGGTGCACCATGAGGCACCCCGCACATCTTCCCTTTTGCTGGTGACTGCAAAGAGATCTACAATAACTACTGCAAGAGAGAGAAAAAAGTAAGAATGAGCTGGAAGTGGTGTGAAGGAGGGACAAAGAAAGCAAACAGCAGAACATAGGCTGTAGAGAAGAAAGAGGTAAGTTAGGATAGGAGTCATGTAAAAAAAAAGAAAGCAATGAGATATGAACAGAATGCAGCACATAATTTTGTAGCAACAGTCATACTTTTGATGTTCTAATTACCAAACAGAGCACTGTCTTCATATCAGTCTGCTCTGCTATTGTGGAACAAGTCAAAGCCAATACACCTTATTTTTATTGTTTAGTTTTACGCTGTCAGCACTCTCCTCATATCAATCTGCTCTGCTATTGTGGAACAAGTCAAAGCCGATACACTTTTTATTGTTTAGTTTTACGTTGTCCTTTTTAAAATATGCAACTCCCTACTTTTCCATATTTTATTACAGAGCACTGAGGGCTGATACTTATCTGTGTTTACTTACTTGCATTAGAGATAATAAACAAAAGCAAGCACTCTTGTAAAATTTGTTAAGGGCAGGCTGATCACTCAGTATCACTTCCACCTTTCCCCCAATTGTTTGTTTGCTATTCTTTCCAAAAAGTGTCCTTGAAAGCTATTAAGAAAGAAATTATATAACGTAATTCTGTGGCTGAATTCCAAAGCAGAATTCCTTCCTTGAAATTTCAGGGCTGAATTCCTTACACTCTTCCTATCTTTAATACCCCACTGGGGTTGTACCTATGGTTTACATTCCTCTCACAGCAGTTATGTAACGTTGCTTTCCGCATTTCATCATTCAAGGTTTTATACTGTTCAAACAATGCATTCTCACAGAACAGACTTTAAAGGAATTTATTGAACTCGGCTCATAAGCATAACACAAAAAGCTTCAGAACACACATTAGGCATTTTAAATTACTCTGAAAAATAAGCCTTTATGAATAAATGGTTGGAACTGGTTAATATATTATTTCTTTTTATTGTGAACTAAGATATTTGAAGTGTACACACACACACACACAAAACACACACAAAAGGAAGACACGACTGGTTTTTTTTAATTGAATGAAAAGTATATACAAGTCCCTGGTTTGCTTCTATGTAATGTGAGAAATGGTTCTTTAAACTGAACCATAGTTCTATTCAATATAAAGTACAACCTCTGTATCCACTAGGGATATGTTTTGAGACCCCAGTGAATACTTGAAACCCTGGATAATGCAAACCCTGTGTTTTTAAAAATATTTTTATTGACAAAAAAACATAAAGTTCTTTGTATTGTCAAAGGCTTTCATGGCCTGAATCACTGGGTTGTTGCAGATTTTTCGGGCTATATGGCCATGAGATTTCACAACCTCTGAGGATGCCCGGCATAGATGCAGGCCAAATGTCAAAATAGTTAAAACACAAAATAACAAAATTACATCATGACACAAATATGAAATAACAAATGAAATCAACAATATGAAATAGCATAAAATCAGACACAGAGGGCGGGCCAAATGTATGAGATAAAAAGTTAAAAAGTTAAAACCCTGGGCGAGATAAGGATAAAACTGCATTTATAAAAGAGGAGGGAGGGGCAATGGGATTAGGGCTTTATAGGGGACAAGGGAAGGGGCTTTATTCTGAGGGCAGCTGCAGATGAAAACAACCAGATGGGTTGAGTGGTCACTCTCCGAAGGCACATTGGAAGAGCCAAGTTTTTACATCTTTCTTAAAAGCAGCTAGGGTAGGGGCTTGCCTAATCTCCCTAGGTAGCGAGTTCCAAAAGCGGGGGGGGGGGGGGGGGGGCACAGTGGAGAAGGCCCTCTCCCTCTTTCCCTCAAGTCTAGCTTGTGATAGAGGAAGGGGCGAGAGAAGGGCCTCTCCAGAGTATTGAAGAGATCATGCAGGTTTGTGGTAGGAGATGCGGTCACAAAGGTAGGTGGGTCCCAAACCGTTCAGGGCTTTGAAGGTAATAATCTGCACCTTGAATTGGGACTGGAAGATGAACGGCAGCCAATGGAGCTCCTTAAACAGGGGGGTTGACTGCTCCTTGTAATTTGCCTCGGTTAGAAGTCTGGCTGCCGAGTGTTGGATTAATTGAAGTTTCTGGGCCGTCTTCAAGTGAAGCTCCATGCAGAGAAAAAAATAAAAAGTATTGTCTACAAGGGGTGGATTCAGGGGTAGAAAGGAAGGTATGAAAGATTTGACTTCCAACCTTGTCCACTGTAGTTTGCATTGTCCTTTTTTGGCTCCTTGTAATTCTTCTGTCCCCTCTTCATTTCTTCTCATTGCTATTTTATTTCCGGATATAGGTTGGAATAGAAATTGGATTAAATTGTCCATGTTAATTTGTCCACAAGAAGACACAAGAAGGGATAGTAATTGGGTTAATTTGTCTACAAGAAGACAATTTTTTTTACAATTTTTACTGTTTATTGCTTTTATGGTTTTTAAATGTATTGTGATGTTTTTGCTTTTTACGCATGTGTGTATTTTTATATATGGCATCTAATTGTTGCCAACTTGTACGCTGCCCTGAGTTGCCTTCGGGCTTACATGGGCGGGATAAAAATTATGTAAATAAATAAATAAATAAATAAATGTTCATTATGTCAATTATTTTCAGCACCCAGTTTTCTATTGTTGGTATTTTTTATCTCCATTTTTGAGTGTATGTTTTTCTAGCCACAGTCACTTACCAATTAATCTGTCTTTATTTTTATCTAATTCAAAGTCTGTGATTTCTAATAAGAAGTATTCTGGTTTCAATTGCATTTTATATCTAGTATTTTCTGAGTTTTCACTTGAATTTCTTTCCAACTTTTTTTTTTGCTACCACACATGAAATAAAGTTCTGCGTGGTCTTCGTATTTCCAATATTTGTCTTTGACTTTTGGATAATATTTTGCTAGTTTTTGCAGTGATATATACCATTAGTACATCATTTTATAAGTGTATTTTTTAAAAGTGTTTGAACTGTACCTGGGCCAGAAGCATGCCATAAAATTGTACCAGAGAACCTAAAGAGGTCCACACACACTTCCAGGGGAATATTTTTTGGAGCATGGGTAAGTGAAACTATAGATAAAGAATCCATAAATAAGGGCATCATATTCTACCATGTAATTGATCACAAATTATGACATTATCCTAGCTCTGGAGAGTCAACTGATTTTTGCCAGTATCATACAAATATTGTATATTATCCCCCAAACAAATCAAATGACTCCTGGCTTTTAGATTTCCTTTCTTATGTGAATTGTCGTGAATGTTCAGAAGATTTAGAGGTGAGACTGACATCTCTCAATTTTTTTTGGGGTTCATGTGGTCTCATTTCTGCCCATTACAGCCACAAACAAGAGTAGAGCCTGTGAATTAAAGTAAGATCCACTTCTGTTAACAATGATTCTACAGGTGGCTTTTATAATATAAGGACTGGGCTATGGCACAGCTAGCATTAAATCACTACTGACTGAGAGATCATGAAGCCAGCCCGGGTCAGAGTAAGCTCCTGACCATTAATAATCTACCTTTCCATTGACCTATGCAGCCTGAAAAACAGTTGCATCTGTTAAGTAGGAAATTTAGGTACCGCTTTATGCAGGGAGGCTAATTTAACTAATTTACGACGCCATAAAACCTTCCAGCAGCGTGCAGAAGAATGAGGAAGTACTCCATCAAAGGATTCAGGAGTGGCAGCTCCCCCTGTGGCTGGAATTAAGCATACCCTCATGAAGCCAGAAAAGCTGGAATGTTAAACTGGCTGTGTCTGTCTTTATATGTTGTATGTCTAAATAGCATTGAATATTTGCCATGTATATGTGCATTGCAATCTGCCCTGAGTCCCCTGCAGGGTGAGAAGGGTGGAATATAAATACTGTAAATAAATACATACATACATACATACATACATGGACCCAGCCTATCACATACAACCTATAGGTATGCTGAGGTATGGTGTAGAAATTAAGAGAGCAGAAGAAATTTCCAAATCAGTCTATTTCATTTAGCTCTTCAATTGGCCCTACTGTAGTCACCTATCTTTCTCCTCCTTCCCTCTGTCCCTTTGTAGCCTATTCATTTTCTCTTTTATCACTTGTTCAAGATCACCTTTTTATTCCATGTTCTTAAACTGCAAAACAAGATTTTCAGACAATATTAGACCTAGAGGCCTCTAATGACAAAGATCTAAGCTGTCAACATTTCTTTAAAAAATATCTGTGGTTAACAAGTACATTCTCTTTAGCATTGTAAGAAGTACAAGAGCTATGCAAACACCATGAACACATGATGTCCTCGAATGTCCATCATAGTGAACGTTTTTCTCTGGGAAGGTTGAGAATTTGTTAACTCACAGTATTTCACCATGATCTCACAGGAATGAAATATCCGAGTGTAGTATGGCATGTGAAGGGAATATGGAGCAGTGGAATGGAAGGCTCTGAACCTCCACACTTCAAAGTGTACCTTGAGGGCAGTGCTTTCTTCCTCTTCTTGAGAAGATAAGGTGGCTGGCAGCAGCTTTAAAAGTTGCTGGTGGTGCTGTGGAGTTCAACTCTAAGCCAATTAAACTAAAGCTTGCATTTTCCTCCCATACACTAGATCCCTTAAAATAGCTGCATAATGTAGACATCCAAATTTAGAAAGATCCTTTCATGCTCTAATTATTCACCTTGCCATGCACCAGAAAGAAAATCAAGGTAACACACAGTGTTTCCTTATGGGAAGGTCTTTCTAGCTGGTCAAATGTAGCTATATATGTATATAATCATCTAATCAGAGCTAAGGTAAAGACTGACTGTGAGATCATAGTTTGGAAAGGGTTACTTCCAAGGCAGTCAAGGTTTTTGCAAAGCCGCTTGGCAAAGACACTAGAGGAGCAGCAGCGCTGCCATGTGTGTGGCAGTAATTTGTTTTTCACTAGGGAATGAGGTAACAAACATGCCAGGCCAAATTAATCTTGCCCACACAAGCCTTCTTAAGAAAGCTTTCACTCATCTTATACATTTACAGGCAGACTACTGAGTCAGCCTCCAGACATCCTGTAAAGGTTTATCTGTCTCATTCCCATCTGCATGTTGTTATTTGTTTAGGTGCTTACAAGCATCAGGATAAACCTTAAACCAGGGGAAAAATTAATTTACAGAACTGGTTTACAGTGCATTCCTATAAACATTTAGAAGAGTTTGGAAAAGTTGCTTTCTGTACTATGAGTCCCAGAATATTCCAAGCTACATAAACACTGGGAGATCTTAGGAGCTGTAATAAAAAAAGCCTAATTTTTTTCAAGCTCAGTATTAAATTCAGTCAGCTCCATTATATTCATTCAGATTTACTCTTGGATCATTGTCTATATGGTGCAGACATGGTACAAAGTTGTCAGCATATTTGTTGTGCTTTAATATCCTACACATTGAAAGCTCTCCTTTGATAATGTAACACTACTTTAAAAATAATGCAATCATAGAATCATAGAGTTGGGAAAAACCACAAGGGTCATTCATTCCAAGTCCTTGTCTTGCAGAAATACACAATTAAAGCACTTCCAACAGTTGGCCAACCTTCAGAGAAAGAGACTTCACCTCACTCCAATGCAGCATATTCCTCTGTTGTACAGCTCTGAGCATTAAGAAGTTTTTTATGCTTAGGTGGAATCTCTCTCCCCCCCCCCCCCCCCCCCCGGTAGTTTAAATCCACTGCTGTCTTTGTTTTTTTTTTTTAAGATGCCATATCACAGTATGGATTCATATTCAGCTTGTGGTCTATTAAGGCCTCTTCTACATCGCCTATGCAATCAAGATAATCTGCTTTGAACTGGATTATATGGCAGTGTAGACTTATAAAATCCAGTTCAAAGCAGATAATGTGGATTATCTGATTTGATCATCTGGATTTTATGGCAGTGTAGAAGGGGCCTAAGACTCCTGGATCCATTTCATGTATATTGTTGTCAGGGTAGGCATCACCCATCTAGGCATTTCATTTCTTTTCTTCTTCTTCTTCTTCTTCTTTTTTTTTTTTTTTTTGCATCAGTGGAGTACCTTACATTTCTTCCTGTTGAATGCAGGGAGGCATTTGCCCACTGAATAACTTCTTTTTTCTTTTTCTTTTTGCATTTTAACTGGAAGGGTGGGGATATCTAAGCACTGATTCACACATGCATGCTTTTCATTCCATTGTTACAGTATCAAATAAATATAGTACAGGTATGAATAAGCAACTGAAGATTATTAGGCAACATGGAAGATTTCACATCACTTGAAATACCCACTTCTGATGCTCCAGAAGACATTGTGCTATTTTCCTCCCTCTGTCAATGGCATATGATGGAAACCGGTCATCTGAGGAAACATCATGCTTACACTTGTTTTGTGATCTAACCTTCAGTGATAGAATGGTTGTTCCAACATAACCCTGCTTTTCCAATGGCAAGTGACAAACTTGCTAGATCACTCAAACTATTTTTCACTAGAATCAGTAAGTTTGTCAATTCAGTTCTTTTGAATTAAGTGGGCAATAATAGTGCAAAACATGACACAGACATAGTTCACTCATTTAAAGAGTTCTGTTTTGGAACATAAGCATATCACGTGCAGTGATAAGCCTCCAAAAAATGGAAAGCATGCAGACCTGGAAAGAGTATTTCTTCAAAAAAGCTGTCATTTGCTGTCTAGAATCATTGTATGCCAATGACCCTCGCGTGTAACCTTCTGGCCATTAGAGCAGTTTAGCTAAAATTATGGCACACCTTTATTTATAGTCCGATTAGATCAGCTGTGTGTCCTATATTTACTTCTAATCAGGTTAGGCAAGTCATTGGCTCTGACACCAGATTAGAATGTTGTAACTCTTCGAACTCATTCAATGGACAAGCTGACGGATGCCCTATCACATGGAAATAGTTATTAGAGGTACCACCATATGAGCCATACATCAAACTATATCTAGGAAAGAACATTGTAGAGATTGTTCCTTTATGTCAACAGAATGCTCCAAAGGGAATCATTGCATAATGTGTTTTTCTTTCATTTTTCTACCAGTTCAGGAAGGCTTTGAGGAAGCAAGATGAGGATCGAGTTTTTCTTGGACTGGAGTTCTGCATGCTCACTTTTGGGGGGGGGGGGGGGAATCCTTATCCTTTATTAAGAGGCAGTAGGGCAGAAAGAAGGCTGGGTTGACAACCTGCAATTGTGGTTAGAAGCATTGCTGGGAATTCTTTTTAAATTTTATTCAGATAAGAAGTCCTGCATGTGTAGACTGTAGTACTACCTTTCAAGATTGTATGAAACTGAGGCCCCTTCTACACAGCTGTATAAAATCCACATTGAACTGGATTATATGGCAGTGTGGACTCAGGCTGGATCCAGACAGGCCTTTATCCCAGAAGCATCCGTGTTAAAATAATGAAGATGTTTCTGAGGGCCTGTCCATACCACCCCAGAAAATGTGTGCTTTCTGGAGTGGGTTGTCTTGGGGATCTCTCGGGACTAGCCTGAGAGAATGTCCAGAGGCTCTCCCTGCCTCCCTCAAGCCCCCAGACCCTTTTGAAAAGTAAAAAGAACTTACCAGGCCTGCAGTTTCCCCCCGGAGCAGCTCTCCCGGCACATACAAATGACAAGCCAGAAGAGCATCGGGGGGGGGGGGGGAATTTTTCTCCCCCCCCCCCACTCTCCTGGCATGTAATTTGTACACACCAGGAGAGCTGCTCTGGGGGAAACTACGGGTCTAGTAAGTTCTTTTTATTTTTCAAAAGAGTCTGGGGGCATGGGGGAGGGGGGTGGGTATTCCCACAGTTTACTGGGCTTATTTAACTTGATAAATGGTGCCTGAACTGTAGTCCAGTCATCAAAAATAATGCATTTATCTCACACCTTCCAAGAAGACACGGAATACATCCACTATCAAATTAATTTGCTGCAAACCAGGGTTTCCTGGTTTGTAGCGAATTATTTTGGGACTGCCCAGAAAGTTGTCTGGACAGCCCCTCCTTTATTGTGGGAGTTCCCGCAATAAAGGGCCTGTCTGGACGGGCCCTTAGATAACTCAGTTTAAGGCAGATATTGTAGATTATCTGCCTTGATATTCTGGGTTATATGGCTGTGTGGAGGGATCCTAAGTCATAGTGGAGGAAGCATGGAAGCAATGTTGGCCATTTTTCTTCTCAGGATCTGCCAGGGACTATACCTTGATTTTTGCATGGTATTAATATATGGCAACACAATAACAGGAATTTTAGGAGGGTGGGGCACAATTCTGGCTTGAAAAAAAACATGAGGAGAAGTATCTACTTTTGCATTACCAGTGGGCTTTACAGCAGCACAATTGTGATTTAACATATGTATGCTATGACACTGTTGTCTTCTCACAATATGCCACCTGAGGCAGTCACTTCATTCAGATGGCAGGGCTGGGTCTGACAATGCTGCATTCAGTTCACGGAAGATCCCCAAGGTTCTGCAGGCTAGTTCTCAAAAATGCTGGCATATTTCTTCTTTGACTGAAACAAGCTTAACCTGTTCCTCTGTATTTCATTCGTGCAAGCAGACTTATGAAGCCCTCTGCATGAGCACAAACGTCAACTTTAAGCAGGCCCCATGTTTATATTCAGGTGTTTTTTGTTCTTAGAAGACAAAATTGAACCACCTGCATTATAGTTGTGGATTTTCATGCATATCACCAGCTGGTCTTATACATGTTCACATTTGTGTTGGGGAAGAGATAATTATATCTTCTTCTCCCTTTTAACAGATATGTCACCTCCAACAAACACACTTAAAAGCCCATTAAAACCAAACAGATTAGCATAATGAATCAAAATCCAGCTGACTCATTTGTTCACTTTTTTTTTTATCAGAAGTACTTGAACTCACTGGACCACCCATGAGTCATGACCCTATACTAAGTTCCCTTGTCAAAACACATGAAATGCAGGATAAGAGATGGAAATGATCCTGTTAAGGATAACTATCCTGTACTTAAGGCATGCACTATGAGCACTTGTGTGACTTTTTTCCTGCAGAAAAAAATTGCATTCCACATCATTTCAGTGGCTACAGGGGCAGCCCTTGGAATTTATCTCCTTCTGTGATATAAAGCTGCCTTGGTGAAGAAATATGGAGAGTGGGCAGTGACAAAGTGGAGGGCTAAAGGGATATTACTTACAGAGTAAAGTATAAAACTAATTTTTTAAACTCCCATCACACCATGCACCTTCAGCAAATAAACACCCCCAAACACCTTGTCAAAACCCCATAAATAGGAAAAAATAATAATGGTACTCTGACTGAAGGTTTATATTTGAAACTCAATTGATAGTCCCATTATGATGATGGGAATAAAATCGTTGGTTGTAAGAGCTGTGTTGTAAGGTCTTTTTTGCCCCTAATAATAAACCTTGGCATACCAAGGCTTGGGGCACTTCCACACAGCCCTTTATCCCAGGAGCATCTGCGTTTTAAAAATGTTCCTGGGCCCCTATCCACCCCTCCCCCAGAAAGTGTGTGCTTTCTAGGGTGGGTGTCCAGATGTTCTTCCGGGACTGGCCTTAGAGAACACCTGGAGACTCAACCCCCTCCCCCAAAGCCCTAAAACCCTTTTAAAAGTAAGGAAAACTTACCCAACCTCCAATAGAGTGTTGTCAGAGCTCTCCCGGTGAGTAGAAATGATGCGCCAGGAGAGCGGGGGGGGGGGGGGGGAGTGTTGGATTCCCACAGTTTTCCAGACTAAAGTAGTAGGTTTATCTCACGTCTTCCAAGAAGGTATGGAATAAATCCACTATCTAATTAATTCACCACAAATTAGGGTTTTCCTGGTTTGTGGCGAATTAATTGCCGGTTGCCCAGAACGTAATCTGGACAGCCCTCTTTTTATTACAGAAGTTTCCACAATAAAGGGACCATCTGGATGTGCCCTTGGAAAATAAGGTGAAAATTCATTATTTTGTATTAGTATAATGCTCTTAAAAGTGATTCATGGCATTACTCATTTTTATAATTCTATGAAAGTAGCATTTCATTACTTTGTCACCTTTTCATTATTTTTAATCTATTCAAATTGGCCTGGTTATTGGCACAGAAAGAGCCATGATCACCTTGGTGGAGGACCTACTCTAAGAACTAGACTAAGAGAGTGCACCCTATTGGTTCTGGTGGACCTCTAAACAGAATTTGATACCATTTGACTTGCCATTTTCCTGCTTCTGGTCTGTGATCATAATAATAAAATTCATTCATGCTATTTTCCTGTACCATTTGACAGATACAGGAGTTTGGGGATATTGTTTTGTATTGGGTCAGGTCCTTTTGGGGTTAGGCATCCCCAGAGGATAATTCTGGGGGTTGCTGCTTATCCTCATGGCTGCCAATCTGTGGAGTTCCACAGGATGTCTCCTACATTTTTTAAGTATGCATACAACACAGCTGGGGAATATGGAGTTGGGAGTCATCAATACACTGATAATAACCAGCTGTATTTTTCTTTTCCTTTCTTTTCCTTTCTTTTCTTTTCCTTCCTTTTCCTTCCTTCCTTCTTTCTTTTCTTTTCTTCCTTTTTCCTTTCCTTCCTTCCTTCCTTCCTTCCTTCTTTCTTTCTTTCCTTCTTTCCTTCCTTCTTTCTTTCTTTCTTTCTTTTGCAACGGATGGCATGAAGGTTATGGAGGTTTAGCATTGTTATCTGGCTGCACGTACAGAACCACACCTCAGATTGGGCCATATAAGATAGAAATTCTGTTGGCCAGTAGGAAAGCTAACCTGTGATTGGGATTGCAACCTCTCTGAAATCTTTCTGAAATACCAGGTTCACATCTTGAGCGGATAATAGATCCAGCACTGCTTCCGGAAGGCCAGGGGTTGCTTTTCCCAGTTTCAATTTTGCATCAGCTATTAGCCTTCCCATAGAGGACATTTCTGCCCATGGCAGTAATGTCTGAATTGCTTTGCATTTAGATCCCATTACTGTTCTCTACGCGGGGTTCATCTTGAAAAATGGACAGAAGCTATAGCAAATGCAAACTGTGGTGCCCAGACTGTTGTGAGTTTTGGATCACATGTCACTAGTCCTGTACCAATTGTACCAGATCCTAAGTGGATGCCCTGCTGTGTTCCACCACTTGGAAATGTCTTTGGCAAGAATATAAGCCATAGCCTTTTCTGTAGAAGCACCCCAGATTTGAAACTTGAGATCTCTCTAGGAATGTCAGCCTGGCACTATTTCCCTTGAGCTTCCATTGGTATCTAAGGTTGCAACATTTGTATAGTTTTTGGTCCTTAAAATCTGCGGTGGCTTTTCTGATTATTTTTGTGTGTGTTCAAAAACTGTTTTAGGTATTTTTAAAGAATGCTCTTATTTTTTTACCTGTTACCCTGCATATTAAAAGAGAGTGAAATAGTTAAACAAATCGAATCAACATATTATTAATATCAATCAGTTTTAGCACTGTGATATGCCAGAAGTTTTAGAAATGTAATTTACACTAATTAGTTCTCCAGAGTATGGCCTCTTAGACCTTCACTATTTCCCTAAAGGAGCGCAGCTGCAATGAATTTCATGCCATCTGCAAACTGTTGCTAAGAATAAGTGCTTTAGTATACTGACATTCAAGGTGGCCCAAACACATGGCCTTACCTCTCCTCCCTGTTAAACTTGTGCAAACCAGCTAGTTTGTTCATCCTCCATAGAGAAGACTGAATGTTCTTGGCAAATACACAGGTGACTCAGGCATGATTCAGAGGTGGAAGCAAATCCCTTAACAATTTATTAGGGATCTTGTTTATGGCCACTGGTTGCTAAAAGTTTCTTTCAATCCAGTTCATACCTGAACACAGCGCTAAAGCATAGAATGCTTGAAATAAGTCATTTCTTTGGGGAACATATGTATGTATCAATGGAAGAAAATGATGCATTTTATTCCACTTATTTCTAATGTGGTGCTGGAGAAGAGTTCTATGGATATTGTAGACTAGCAAAAACACACAGAAAATCAAATAAATACAAGTCTCCCTAGAAGTCAAGATGACTTAGGGCCCTCCACAAAGCCATATAACCGAGAATATCAAGGCAATAATCCACAATATCTGCTTTCTACTGGGTTATCTGAGTCCACAGTGTCATATACTACACTTCGATGTGGGCCACCATATTATGAGATGATAGAACTCATAAAAAGAAAATGATGCTTGGTAAGGTAGAATAGGAAAAAAATTACAGCTGGAGATATAATCATGGAAACCATGGACCTAAGTCTACAGAACATGAGCAGGGCAATTGACAATAGGATGACTTGGAGGTTCCTCATTTATACTGTCACCATAAGTCAAAGTTTACTTGGCAGCAATCAACAACAAAAAAGCACTCCAATAAATAAGGTGAAATTTATCAAAACTTCTTATATAGGGACAAATCTGTTAATCTGTGTACTTCATCACATGAAGGGGGTAAAGTGGGAGGAATTGTCTTCTTACCGTAACATTCCATTCCATTTCATTTCAAAGCAAAACAGATAATATATTTATCCCATCACATGTGATATACTTTTGTCTGTTTCTACTGCAATCCTCTGCGTTCTGAGCTATCACATGGGTGAGGTTGGGACCCATTCTGTATTCTTCTTCCTTTTTTTTTTTTTTTTTTTTTAGAAAAGGAAAAACGTCACAATTGCAGAAGTCTGAAATCTAAATGAGCACATTTACCTATGAATCAGGAGCTCGGAAGACAATTGCTACTCAACTCTTAAAACCTCAGTTTCAACACACATTAAACAGATGTTTAAGACAGAGTCCCATGGGGAACAGCCAGAAGTAGTTTTGCACCATATGATGGACTCCGTGAGACTCTGTCTTTACAGTGTTTTTAAAGTGTGTAGAAATGGGGGGTGGGGATCCTGCATCTGATGAGGTCCTGTATGTATAGATGCAAATTGAAAAAATATTGCTGTAATTTAAAGAGGAATAGAACACCTCTCCTCCTGAAGAAATACAATGACCAGGTATTATTATTATTATTATCATTATTATCATTATTATCATCATCATCATTATTATTATTATTATTATTATTATTAACTTTATTTGTACCCCGCTAGCATCTCCCGAAGGACTCGATGTGGCTTACACAGGCCAGGGCCTCAATAAAACAACAGCATAACAAAACACATAACTTAAAGCAAATCAAACAATAAAACAATAGCAGTAAACAATAAAAACAATACACCACGACACAATAAAACTAGGGCTGGGCCAAGTGTGATGGGTACATATTAAAAAGTGCTGGGTGTGACAGGTGGTATGTCGGAATTTAGGGTAATATCTGTGCTTGCTCAGTCTGTTGTTCAGATATTAATACTGGATGATCAGTTTCAAGACCTTTGCTCTGTTCTCTTAGGGTTCTTTAGCTGGAATCCTGTATTGGATTATACTTAACTAAGTAATTATCTAAGTAACCTTAGTCCTGACCCAGTCCTCTCAAACTTGACAGAAAGTACTCAACCATAAGTTCATATTGGCAGAATAGCCCTCCTTGTCCCTATACAGCTGAAGGCTGGTCAAGTAGGTTGTGGGGAGAGTTATTTACATGGCAATAATGTCAAAATTATGATTACATCATGATCATGAATACGAAAAAGGTACGGTTAGGCAACTGTTTTGTTCGCTCTGTAAGAACAATGATGTCCATTTTGCCAGTGATCACAGCACAGTTGAATGATGTTTCCATCAGGCTTGAATGTGGTCAGCCAGGATAAATTATTTAGTTGCTAAGTTAAACATATTAGAAATATTAAAAATTAACAAGGTATTTTAAATTACAAAAATATGAGACAAGCACTGAAAGTGTTAAATGGATGCAATGATCCAGGAAATGCTACCGTTCAATATAAGTAGGTATGCCTCAGTGTTAGTTGCCCTCAGTTTGAAGAGGCCTCAGTGTGAGGTAAACCTCAGTGTTAGTAAACCTCAGAGTTAGTAGGCCTCAGTGTGTGAAAGGCCTGGTGTGAGAAAACCTGGCATGAGAAGGCTTCAGTGAGATTAGCCCCAGGTTGAAGTCCTTGTGTGTAAAGCTCCAGTGTGAAGGCTATTTTGTGTAAAAGGCTGCTGTGTGAATCTCCTGTGTAAGTTTAGTGTGAGAAGAGGCTCTATGAGAGTGAAGCTTTTTATCTGCATGAGAAAGAAGCCCAGTATGGAAGCAAAGAAGAATGTATAAAGAACTCTATTTGTGTTATGGAAATCTTGTAAATAGTGTGACCATATTATTTTGCTATAAAGAAAAGCCTTCTAAGGAAGAGATAACATTGGTCTGTGTGTGTGTGTTTTTTAATCACTTTTGGCCACTGGTTCTGGGTCACACTGTTGCTAATAAGTTACTCTGCTATACATTTATGAGGAGGTCTTTTGTTATAAGCCCATTTGCCCAACAAAACATTCAGCACATTGTTAATTTCTCATTCGTTGAGGTTCATGTTCGTATTTTTTGTTTGTAATTGTCTTGAATTCCATCATGGGAGAAAAGTGGGATACAAATAAATAAATAATAAATAATAATAATAATAGTTAAGTATAATCTGATACAAGCTTCTGGCCTTTATCTTTAAGACAGACATGAGCTCTTTAAATAAAATATGGCCTCATATGCAGCTTTTTGCATTTGTATATAAAATATATGTTTGAACGTTTGAATATTCCATAGCCCCAAAATATTACAGCTCTATATAAAATATTCCATTTTATGTGCATCTGCCATGGTTTAGACATTACAGATTTTTTCTAAAAAGAGAACTCAAGTGCAAAACTTAAAAGATTGCATATACATTTCATTTTCTGTGTCAATTCACAGTGTGCAAATTAGTTATATATATCCAAATGCAAACCCAATTACTTTCTCTGACATCCCTACCTGGAGGCAAATGCACAAAATTATTGCTTATTGTTTTGTTTTTTGTTTTTGTTTTTAAAAAAAATGAGATTGCAACAACTAAAACTGTTCTGTTTCATCTGGTATGCACATATGTTTTTTCTTTTTCTTCTACATCTCTACTTGTGGCAATAAAAGAAAGAACTAAGCTGTATAGTTCTTCCAGGTGGCTTATATAATGATTCAAGTTCCGGACTAACAAAGCTCTCATAATTTTACTGCGATTCTGTCCAGCTCCCTTAGGGAGGGGGAGAAAAATGCAGATCTGTAAAATGGATTTTCCTCAACCCACAAACCCTTTCATCATTAGGTAAGGTAACCATTGTGGCTACACAGTTCAGTTGGATTCTTTAGAAAGCTTTTGATAATACCAGACTTGTGGAAATTGCATAGATTTAGGACTGTGCGGGCAGCAGTGTAACAACCATATAGAAAAACAAATGAAAATGTGGCCTGGCTAGTAATGAATGTATAGAAGATTTCTTAGGAATGGAGTAAATTAATGTGCATTTCAGGGTCTTGCTCTACAATTCTAATAGACTAATCTGAGGACCACTGCCAGCAAATATAGTTTTGGATGGAGCTCAGCAAACACCCTAAGCAGCTGGATAAAAATCTAAAGAAAACATACAGACTAAATGCAGTTATTTTCACTTTCTTTGTGGGAGAAGCACATCCAGAAATCCACTAGGCTTGCAGAAAATTACTCTGGTGTAGTGATTCATGACACACATTTTTCATGTCAGGAGCGACTTGAGAAACTGCAAGTTGCTTCTGGTGTGAGAGAATTGGCCATCTGAAAGGATGTTGCCCTGAGGACACTCGGGTGTTTGGATGTTTTACCATCCTTGTGGGAGGCTTCTCTCATGTCCCTGCATGGGGAGCTGGAGCTGACAGAGGGAGCTCATCCACACTCTCCCTGGATTGAAACCTCCAACCTATTGGTCTTCAGTCCTGCTGGCACAAAGGTTGAACTCATTGTGCCAACAGGGGCTCCTCAAATGTTGATATATTCAATAGTTCCTCTACCATAACCTACACTATTCAGCTGAAGCAAGTCCAATTTACTCATATAAACAAAATCAGATCTCTTGTGCGTGGCTTTCAGTCGAACTGGTCTGTGCAGCAGGAACAGAAGTACATAGGCAAATACCAGTAGGTAGGAAGGGAGGAAGACAGACAGACAGACAAATGCATTCACCCATCCCCGCGCCTCTCGCCTCTTAGTAAAAACTGTTGGTTCCACTTTCATCAGTATTAGAAATGGCCGGTAGTAAAGTTCCCATTATCTTTTTTAAAAGCATAAGCTCGCCTTTCAAATTCTCTTTACAAAGATTTCAGTTGGTTGTACTTCTCTTTGAACTAGAAAACGTGTCCAAAGACAAGGATGGGGAGAGGGCAGGGGTTAGTTGCTTTTGAAGAAGAATGTGCATTCATTATACTTTCATCAAATTAAGGATAATTAGGTAATTATATTGATTTCATGTCAAAGAGACACAACTGGAAAGGGAGCTGAACAGATGAGCTTCAATTATTAATAGCCTTGAGGAACCCTTTCTTGGCTGAAAGAAACTAAACACCCATGCTAATATTAATAGTCAGTATAACTTGGCCCCGTATACTGGTTTACTTTGAAACAGAAATGCTAAATTTTAAGTGTCCTATTGAGGCAAATATATATATATATGTACGCAGATGTTTAAATGGTAAATGCTACATATTTATGTTGAGGTCAATGGCAGAATATTTATTCCTGGGACTGGTTTCCTGTCAAGTAAGTGGATAAGTAACACTCTTTGTCCAGCTACTGCAATACTGCAAGTGTATTACAACTGGCAAGACACCAAAACACTAGCAACTTTTTTTCAGGGAAATCCAGACCTTTGTTGTTACTTTGGTAGTGGAGACTGCTATTTCAGATTGTCTTGCATGATCCCAGATGTAATCCGTGCAGCCATCATGTGGTCTGTGGGCCATGATTCACCCTCAAAATAACAGCCATATGTAGGAAAAATGCAGCTTGGAAATGTGGATGTGTGTCAGAGTCCTCTCACTTATGATCATAGAATCATAGAATCAAAGAGTTGGAAGAGACCTCATGGGCCATCCAGTCCAACCCCCTGCCAAGAAGCAGGAATATTGCATTCAAATCACCCCTGACAGATGGCCATCCAGCCTCTGCTTAAAAGCTTCCAAAGAAGGAGCCTCCACCACACTCCGGGGCAGAGAGTTCCACTGCTGAGCGGCTCTCACAGTCAGGAAGTTCTTCCTAATGTTCAGATGGAATCTCCTCTCTTGTAGTTTGAAGCCATTGTTCCACGTCCTAGTCTCCAAGGAAGCAGAAAACAAGCTTGCTCCCTCCTCCCTGTGGCTTCCTCTCACATATTTATACATGGAGGAGGGAGCAAGCTTGTTTTCTGCTTCCTTGGAGACTAGGAAAACCTTGTCTAAGTGTTTTCTTGGAAAGATTCATTTACAGGAGGTTTCCATTGCCTTCTTCTGAGGCTGAGAGAGCATGACTTATCCATGTTCATCCAGTTGATTTCTGGGACCAAGCAGAAACTTGAGCCCTGGTCTTTAATTTCTATAAAATATGCTAATAGCTGTTCTTTGACAGGAAGGTTGTCACTTTCGAAAGAAAATAGCAGCATCCAAGAAACAAAACTACAGATGATCAAATCCAGGGGGCAACCATTGTTCATTTTTCTTCAAAGATAATTCTAAAGCATTAAACACCAAATATAACTGACTGTATGGAAAATGTACTGTACTTCTTTCTTTCATCTGCAATGACATTGCTGCCATTATATTCCACTGACTCTCTGTGTGTAATTAAAGCATTTATTTTTGACTTCCAAAAGCTCTCTTTAATTATGTAGTATTTGTGAGACACTGCTGTTTGTGTGTTAGCATGCTTTAAAAATAATAGAGAGAGGAGGGTCCATTCTAGCAATTCAAGTTTTCTTTATACCATGTAATTCCATTTTTCTAATGTATCCCTCTGAAGTGAATGCAAATGACAGAAAAGCTTTGTAAAGTGCTATAGTGTGTGGGTGGTAACACGGTCCAACCCCTACTCTTGTGTCTCTTGAAAGTCAGCGCCACTACAAAATACCCTACTAACACTATTATTGAAACAAAAAGGCTGTGTGACTTTTGTGTACAATTGCAGACTAAGATAAAGACAGGGGTGTCAAAGGAAAATTGATCTTTTCCACTGAGGATCAAGCCTTCTCTAGCAGTTATTTCAAATATAAAAGGTTTTCTGCGCTTCCCTGCACTGCCAGCACACTGCAGGCACAGAATCCCTTAGAGCCCATGAAATGATGCAGGGCTACTTCCAGAAGGCTGCAGACTGGTAGTTCTGAGAAGCAGAGCCCAAAGGAGTAGGTGTACATCCAACTCCCCATAGAAAAAACCAGGGAGGATGCAGGAGGAAGCTGGGGACAGTAGGGAAACTTGGGAAGGGATCCCATGACCACTGACGGTAAGGGCATGAAGGGTTACACTTCCCCATTCATTTCCCCCTTGTCCCTACTGGCCTGGCGCTTCTAGACCCCAGTGTGAAGAGGTCCTTATTAGCTACTGCAGGAGTAAATTCATCCCTTTAAGAACTAAAACAGGTTGGACAATGTCTCTTTCCCCCACCAATTGATATGTGTTCCTTTATTTCCTGGCACATTCCATATTCCCTTTTCACAGCACCTTACTATTTTTTTTAAAAAATAATCTGTTTTGGGTCTCAAAAATGCACCAGATTGCTCAAATACCCAGTATATGGCTGTGGCAGTTATGCTGTGGGGCATAGCTGGCATTTTCCACACCATTTCTTGGTGGGGTAGAAAGGTATTTAAGATGCAAGATGTATGCAAAAGAAAACAAAATCTGATGAAAGAACCAGAAAAGGTTCGCAGCCCTGGTGTAGGGACCTTATCACATGGAGATTGAGAAGCTGTAAGACAGTGGGGGAAACCATGGGACAGCATAAGGCTTTGTCCCTTTACTATCAGTGGCCGTGGGATCCCATCCCACCCTGTTTCTGTGCAGTCCCCAGCTTCCCACGCATCCTCCCCAGGAGTTGGGTGTACACCTGCTTCCTTTGGGCTAAGCTTCTCAGCACTGTCAGCATGCTGCCACCACGGAACTTAACAGAGCCCACCAGAAATAGCCCAGCATTATTTGATGGGCTCGGGTGGGCTCTGTGCCAGCAACATGCCAGCAGCACCAAGAAGCAGAGAAATTCATCCATGTGATGGGGTTGTATGATTGCAAGTGTGAAAATTCGAGATGGCTCCTGTTATATAACAGTCAAACGAAAGAAAGAGCGTATGTCACTTGGTTACTTGTTAGTGTGACAAGTAATATTTGCTGAAATGCCCTTTTTTTACACAGCCATTGCAGGTATAAGAACCCTCTCCAGTTTCACTCTGACAAGCTTAATTCAGAGGCCATTTTGAGAGATCTAACTAGCTTCCCCTGCCAAATGACAGAAGTCTCCAGTATCATCACATCTTAGGGTCCAGCCTGAAGTTTCAGGATTTTTCCATGTCATGGTCTTTAGGGGAGAGAATTAGACCTATTGGTGAAGAAATGGAAGCAAAGTACAAGGATGTTTTCTGCTTCCCAGAAAGTTCTACTACCATATCCATCCAATGTAGGTAGCCCCCATCAGCTCTTTCACACTACACAATTATAGCATTGCTATTTCATTTTAACTACCCTGGGAATCCTGGGATTTTCAAATTAAGGATAGGTGTTTTAGAATAGTTGTTCAAAGAGCTCATTACAAACCCCAAGATTTCATGGGATACAGCCATGGCAGTTAAAGTAGTTTCTTAGGACCTCATCACATGGGTAAAACACTCATCCTAGAACATGTTGCTCACAAAGCTGGCATGGAGCCTCTCAGATCTCATCATATGATGCACATCTACTTGTGGTGGGGCTCTGTACCGGCTGTGTCTACGAAGTGTGGTAAGAGGGGGAATTCCAAACACAGGAAACTTCTCTGTGTTCAGATAGGAAATCATGGGGACAACGTGGGTGCACACCGGAAAGGTATGCTTTCCAGTGTGTGATGGGCAAGCGGGTGATGCAGGAGAAGCGGGGCACTGGGCAATGGACTTACCCTGCTGCCCCACGATTTTCTCTGCTGTCCCTCACATCAAGGACCTCAGTGTGATGAGGTCCTTAGTAGTATAATTGTGGAGTGTGAGGGGACCCAAGGACATATCCATTTCTATATGTGACTAAGACCTGCTCTATCATGCTAAGCTCTTTTTCTAGCTAAAAGGTCTTTTGAATTTTAGGATGGTTGTACAGATGGTTTCCAGTGCCTTTACTGATTAAATGAATGGATAATGAGGATTCTGTTTATTAAAATGTCTCCAAATGCCAAATGAATGGTTTGCTTATAATGAATGAGAAAGGGTTCCTGATGAAAAAGAAGAGTTACACATGCACCAGTCTTATGGCATGTGGGCTTGTCAGTTTTTATAGGCGGATCCAAGGGTGTAATAGTGCTCAAACAGCAGAGGAGTGGGTGGGATGTTGTATATATAGGCCTAGAGTCTGAGTCTTAGGAAACAATCCTAAATTAGCTTTTTTTAAGTAGCTGGGAGCTAATTTATGTCCAACTCAAATGTTAGAATCCTTACTCATTGAACATTGACAAAACCAAAGTCCTCTTCCATATGGATGCAGTCACATCTGGAAACAATTTGCTACTTTCATCAAGTTCCAGGTTCCATAGGTCAACTGCAGACCTCTTAATAGGGATATTTCACTTCTTTGGCTCCTTGCACAGCTTCCAACTGTCTCAATGTGGAACAGCCCTAATTAATCTTCTCTCATCCTGCTTTTGTCAGTTGCATTTAAGATGTCCTATTTCCACCCCCTTGATTTTGGCTTACTTTAATTGCTGCAAACTGAGTTCAAAGTGCAAAAGTAGCTCTCAGCAGGGGAAAGGAGACAAAGGACCGGAATCTGGCCCTTCTCTGTAGGTAAACACAAACTACTACGCTCTGTCCTAGTTTGTGTATTTTGACCTTATTAATAACTTTTACCACCTTGATTACACTCCAATGTTGTTTAGCCACATGTATCCAAGTTTTCATCTGTCAAATATTGGAGGGTGTATTCTTGCATATGATAAATTATGGCTTCTAGGTTGCAATGGCCACATGGGATAAACTTCCAGAAAAGCCTTTTTCAGGGCATTGATATTCAGGTTCAAACAGGCCTAACAATGTAGTTGTCTTTTCCAACTACTATATCAGACATTGTGCATTTGGGGTGGCATTGGCCCATGGATTCTTAAAAAAACCCTAGTAAACAAAACACACACGCATACAAGCATCAAAATCAGCCTCCTGTTTCCTGCTCTCTAGTGATTCTGCCATATGATGAAGCCGTGTATGTCAATTCAAAATGTAAAATCAAGTCAGCTTCTCCTACTTTACAAATTAGAAAGAACACCAGCCGAGGTGCATGACTAATTCACATTGCTGAAGTCTCTTCTCTGTTGTTCTTTTGTATATATGAAGTCTCACAAGTGAGGGAAAGAAAGAAGCTGTGAACAGAAGTCTCTCTCTATCGTACTAAAGTTAAGGTTGTTCCTGGCATGCATAAATATCGTAAACACTTATGGTGCAGTAATAAGTGGTTGTCTATGACACATAAAGTGTGTGGCAGTCTGACACATAAAACCCAGCCTACACTTTAGCAGCTAAAGACACTTTGTTCTCTCTGATGTCATGAGCTTGGATTCCCAGCTATGGATATTCTGACTAAGCTACATAAATTCACAATGACTTTCTGTGGTATCTCTTGTCATATTGGGAAGATGGGTGATGCATTCTTTGTTGTAGTATGTGGGGGAGAGGCAGTGTAGTAGAGATACAAAAATGGACAATGGACTCTGCTTGAGCTATATAGGTAAAGCCATTTTGATTTTATGTGTTCTAACAAGTGCATAAAAATTTAAAAAATTATTGAGTAGTTATGAGCATGGACAGAATTGAAAAACATTTAAAAATACATTTTAAATTACCTCAGCAAGGTAAGCCAAGCATCATAGCTCCTACTGAAGCTTTTATTTTCCTTTTAAAGGCTAAATAGGGGCAAGGAGGGGTGGGGTGGCTGGCTTTGCCATAGCTCTTCCCCAGGTCGTCTGAGCCTGGAGAGGAAGGATAGCTGTGGGGACTGCCTGCTTGGATCCCAAATGGAAATCCCAGGAGACAATTCCCACTGCCTCCATATTTGCAAATGTCTGAATTGTCCAGTAAGATCCAGGCCTTTGCAGGTATTTAAACCTGGAATAAACTTGGATAATCAGGTTTATTTCAGGTTGAAACGGATTCACTTGAAACGTCATCTGGATGCCCTGACAAATCCGTTTCCTATCCTACATTATGTGTCTGTGTAGATGGAGCCTTAGACAAGGTCAGGCCTACTGCTCGACAGAGTATGGCATCTCTCTTAAGTAGCAGAGATGGAAGAGCAGAAGCCTTCTCACAGCGTTTTCTGTACTTCCTGAGGCCTGCCAGTAGAAAACCGGTCAGCATCAAAGTTAAATTCAATTGGCAGTCTAGCTGGCCTCTAAAATTGGAACTGAATATTATCTGCCATTTTTTTGTTTGTTTGTGAGTAGCCACCACTTCCTTCCCCCATAATGATGCTAGGTCCAAGACATTGTGGTGGATGAAAAATGATGGGCAGGCTGCCAACACAGTTGTTGCTGATGACACACCTTGAATGGCAATAAAACCAAAAACAGCCTACCTTAGTTGAAAATAAAGAAGTGGTGCTGGAATTACCACTCATAATGAAGGCACTCAACAATGAACACATGTATTTGGAACTTCATCAGTTGAAGATGACATTGAAGGACTCTCTCCACAAAACTGCAATTTTCCCAGACTTGATTTCACTTGAAAATAAAAGTAACTTTCAACACGTTGTTATTTGCCCTTGAATATGATCAATATGTGTCCCCTATTCACACACAACAACATATTATTAGAGCTAGATCAGTCACATTCCATTTTGGAAAGCCACAAAAATATGAGAAGGAAGGATTCACAGTCCCTACTAGTTGGAAGAAGGTTATGTAATATGGGAAAGGTTAGGATTAGGATTATTTATTTATTTATTTATTTATTTAATTTGGTTTACTTTTACCCCGCCCTTCTCACCCCGAAGGGGACTCAGGGCGGCTTACACATCCAAGGCACAATTCGATGCCCATAACATACAACAACAATAAAACAGAATAACGCAAATTAGCAAACAACAACAATACATTACATCTAAACCCGCTAAAACCAATAAAATTTCATACAAACCGATACAAACCAATTCCTCCTTATTGCCGGTCAATGTTCGCTATCTCATAGTTTAGAGTTTCCTTCTACATTTATCAGTCCTGCCGGTCCTATTTGTCTGGTTGTCCTTCCTAGTTAGCAGATTGCCCGAAGGCCTGGTCCCACAACCACGTCTTTACCTTCCTCCTAAAGGACAGGAGTGATGTCGATGCCCTGATATCCACTGGGAGTGAGTTCCACAGGTGAGGGGCCACCACTGAGAAGGCCCTGCTCCTTGTCCCCACCAGCCTCGTTTGGGAAAGCGGTGGAGTCGAGAGCAGGGCCCCCTCAGATGATCTTAAATTCCATGGTGGGACGTAGAGGGAGATACGTTCGGACAGATACGCTGGACCGGAACCGTACAAGGTTTTGTAGGTCAAAACCAGCACCTTGAATTGGGCTCGGAACTGAACCGGCAGCCAGTGGAGCTGACACAGCAGAGGGGTGGTGTGCTCTCTGTATGTCGCCCCAGTGAGCAGCCTGGCTGCCGCTCGCTGGACCAGCTGAAGTTTCCAAACCGTTTTCAAGGGCAACCCCACATAGAGCGCGTTGCAGTAGTCTATTCAGGATGTAACAAGAGCGTGGACCACTGTGGCCAGATCAGACTTCCCAAGGAACGGGCGCAACTGGTGCACAAGTTTTAATTGTGCAAAAGCTCTCCCGGCCACCGCTGAGACCTAGGGTGTTACTCAAAATTTGGACTTCAATCTTCTTGACATTGGAAAAATCATATATCCACTTAGCTGATATGCATATATTATTACTATATGTATTATTATAACTATATTCTTTGAAAGAGTTATACTGATTTCCTTTGTTCTCCACAATCAGCAATATTGTTTATGTGGAATCTAAAGGATGCAAATACAAATTTAGCTTTGAATATTAAAGTTTTTAAAAAGGAATCCTTGGTCCCTTTCCCCTCTATTGAAGAAATGTCAAATGAATGCAATTAAAAAAACAACCATTATTTAATAAAGACTTTCTGACCAATCTTTGAAGATGCATTGTCGAAGGCTTTCATGGCCCGAATTACTGGGTTGCTGTAAGTTTTTCGGGCTATATGGCCATGTTCCAGAAGCATTCTCTCCTGATGTTTTATCTGCATCTATGGCAGGCATCCTCAGAGGCTGTGAGGTCAAAACCTCTGAGGATATCTGCCATAGATGCAGGTGAAATATCAGGAGAGAATGCTTCTGGAACATGGCCTTACAGCCCGAAAAACTTTCAGCAACCCAATCTTTTAAGAGCTTGAAAAAAAATTATTTTTGGGGATTACAACTCTAAGAAGCCCACAGATGACATGAAGATCTGGGAGTGGTAGTCTACACATAGATTCTATTCCAAGTATTGGTCATTGATAACCACAAGAGGCCAACAAAGCTGGGACTTTTTTCATGGTAGAACTTTTTTTTAGAGTTTAACATTTATGAAATAAAAAGGGAGAAAAAAACCTGTCCATGGCCATTTCCCATAAGGCAGAAGCAACAATAGAAACACGGTGGCCTTGGGATGGCGCCAGGAAACTGAATAGCTTGCCTATTGTGTGGAAGCCCAGCTGACTTTTGCACAGGAAGCAATCACAGTTGATTAGACATCACAAACTCTTGCCTCTGTTTCCCCCTCTTTATTGGCTGCAGTGCCATCACCCCGCATCTGACTTTTACAAAAGTGAAAGCATTCTGAGACGGATTTTTTTTTTGCTACTTATCTCTAACACTCCTCTTAGCTGGAATCTCTCTCTATGAACAGAACTGTCAAATTTTCCTCCTCGTGATAAAAACCTGGTGGGTGTCTAAGCAATATATCTTTATTCTGTTGATGCAATGTACAAGTACAATCATCTTGTTTCTCTCACAAACATTTCCGCCCAATGTCAAAACCTGTGTCTCTGTGTGAGAAGGCATGTGATAAACCTGGTCTGTGTTCAGTGTGGTAAGAAAGAGTTGGCCAATTCAAACTGCTAGCCTTAGTTTTTGTAAAAAATTTTAAACACCCATACTCTTCACATCCTGCCTAATTACTCTTCCTGCGGCTGCAAAAAAAGCCAATGAGATTTTGTCCTGCATCAATAGGGGTATAGTGTCTAGATCCAGGGAAGTCATGCTACCCCTCTATTCTGCCTTGGTTAGGCTACACCTGGAATATTGTGTCCAATTATGGGCAGCACAATTGGAGGGAGATGTTGACAACCTGGAATGTATCCAGAGGAGAGCAACTAAAATGATCAAGGGTCTGAAGAACAAGCCTTATGAGGAGTGGCTTAAAGAGCTGGGCATGTTTAGCCTGAAGAAGAGAAGGCTGAGAGGAGACATGATAGCCATGTATAAATATGTGAGAGGAAGTCATAGGGAGAAAGGAGCATGCTTGTTTTCTGCTGCCCTGGAGACTAGGATGCAGAACAACAGCTTCAAACTACAAGAAAGGGGATTCCATCTGAACATTAGGAAGAACTTCCTAACTGTGAGAGCTGTTCAGCAGTGGAACTCTCTGCCCCAGAGTGTGGTGGAGCCTCCTTCTTTGGAGGCTTTTAAACAGAGGCTGGGTGGCCATCTGTTGGGGGTGCTTTGAATGCAATTTTTCTGCTTCTTGGCGGGGGATTGGATTGGATGGCCCATGAAGTCTCTTCCAACTCCATAATTCTATGATTGTTCTTCCAATTCAACTACTAATATTTAAAAAACTGGATATATTTCTCCAGCATGTAGACACAGCAGCTAGTGCCTCCCTTAACACTGGGACAGTGAATCTACTCTAGGTTGTCATATGCATCTCCTGGTCATTACTGGGCACTTCAGCTGACCTCAGACCATAAAGAAGGGGAAGATCCTCCCTTCTTCGTCTTGGTCGTAATATTAGCAAAGGCTCCCAGTGATGGCCAGGAGCAATCTGAAGCTCTTGAACAGCTGCTACGGTGATAATGACAACAGTCCATGAAAATGGGACTGAACTCTGTTCGTTCAGACTGAATGGATTGCTCCCTTCACTACTGAGGCTCAGAGTGGAATGTGTAAACATATGGGGCCAGTCTGACATAGCAATGCTGTAGACTAGCCCTGGATTATAGTGGCCATGTAGATGAGCCCTTAGTTAAGTATACTAAGTAACTGATCTAGAATTTTAACATGCATGTTTAGACAAACCAGTTATGTGGGTCTAGGATGTGAATTTTTAATTGTTGATCACAAATGGAGTCATAGAGCCTCATCAGAAAGACCAGCCAAAGCATCACCTGGATTCCAGGAGAAAAGAGGGAGAGTGGGGTGAATTTGTGGCCCTGTGTGCAGCTCCCTCTCAGTGACATTTTCCCCATCACATGGGGGACGCTTTGCCCAAGCCCCAAAGATTTATGCTGGCTCAATTGCAGCCAGCACAACATGGAAAACCTCTCATGCTGAGAGTTAGATCTCTGGAGATGCTTCCACTCCAGTTGGGGGCAGAGACTCAGCTGGAAGTTACACGACATTGTGTGATAGCTGGCATGGGGCTACATCCTCAAGTCAGAGTGGAAACATCTTAGGAGGCTGTTTAAGGTAAGTGCGATGAGATCACTGAACACTACTGACATATTCCCAGGACATTCAGGCATTGTTCCAGGTGTGTCCACAGTCAAGGCTTATTTGTGAGCAGGAGTTCCATGTGGCATTCTATATGCTCAGAAGAAACAAGTTACAAGATATGTAGCTACCCCAGGAATTAGCTATTCCTTATTGGACCCCTAGTGGCATAGCGGGTTAAACCACTGAGCTGCTGAACTTGCTGACTGAAAGGTTGGTGGTTCAAATCCAGGGAGTGGGGTGAGCTCCTGCTGTTAGGCCCAGCTTCTGCCAACCTAGATGTTCAGAAACATGCAAATGTGAGTAGATCAATAGATAATGCTTCAGCAGGAAGGTAATAGTGCTCCATGCAGTCATGCTGGCCACATTACCTAGGAGGTGTCTACTGGCAATGCTGACTCTTTGGCATAGAAATGGAGATGAGCACCACCTGCCAGAGTCGGAGATGACTAGACTTAATGTCAAGGGGAAACCTTTACCTTTCCTTGTTGAATACTTATGGGGAGATGGCTATTTTTCATTGTAATGAGTAAGAGTTGCTAGTTACTTTTAAAGGGCATTTTAAAGGTGCTTTGAGTGATTTTCCCCACAAATGTTATTCCATTTTCTTATCTATGTTAAGACTTTTTTTTAAAAAAAAAAGTTCTGAAATGATTAATGTAATGCATTATTAGGGCTCTTGTAGTGGTTGTTTTCCAATGGTGACAGTGACAGAATACTTTTGAGGGCTCTCTAACTAGTTACATAACTCATTTCTTTTAAACAAGCACATTGCAAACCTTAATCTCTACTTATGCAGTGCCCTGAAACAGTTCTTTGGCAAGCACAAAGAAAAGTCTTTTCTTTGCCCATTAGAAGCATTTTGATGACATTTTACTAGTGGCATGTCAAGGCTTATTGATTTCTAATAAGTCAAAGGAATGTCCACAATAGCTACTTTTGACTGCCTTATGGTTAACTCCTTTATAATGAGCCCTAGGAAAGTTACCAAGTGTCAAGTACTTCCTACCCCACCTCAATGTGAGATGCATATTAATAATTGTTTTTTTTTAAATCTATATAATTAAAAAAAAGTAAAATGTTGAAAGAATGGGGGAAAGAGCTTCATATAACACAGTGTTTCTCAGCCTTCCTAATGTTGCAACCCTTTAATACAGTTCCTCATGTTGCTGTGACCCCCAACCATAACATTATTTTCATTGCTACTTCATAACTGTAATTTTGCTACTGTTATGAATCATAATGTAAATAGGGTGGGGCAAGGAGCTCTTCCCTGCTGCAGTTAGGTGTGAATGTTTCAGCTGATCACCTTCATTAATGACAGGCAAGAATTCTAAAAGGAAAACAAATCGATAATAATGATTTGCTCCTTCTATTTGGACATAAACTTTTCCTTTGGAGGACTGGATAAACAGAGGCTATAACTCAAAAATATATGAAAACAGTAAAGAGAAAGTCATTACTGAGAATTGGTTAGCCATGTAGCAGCATAAAGCAGCAATGCACTTATTAAACAGATCATGCTCAAAGCATCACAATGGCCACACACAAACACACGCTCCTTCTAGACAGCAAAAATGAAGAAAAAAATGGAATGCTTTAACAAGTAAATTGAGAATAAGGGAAGGCAATGGCCCATATGAGAGAAACAAAAGGAAATCTACATAGACCAGAAATTTCTCTGTCTTCCTATTAACGGTGGCCATTATTTATATTTATGATCAGTATATAAAAATATATGAAGAGAGTGTTCTGTTGCCCCCCCCCCCCTGACAGGTTTGATGTCATTTGGGTAAGCAGGCTATGCATTCCAACCTCCCAACTGACCACTGTAATGAAAGACTGCTCTCATAGCTCTTGAATGGCCTTTCACAGATAACATTACTAGTTTCTCCTATTCTCCTCTCCGTACACTCCTATTTTGGGTTTCATTTCATTTTGAGCAATGGCTTAGCTGGGTGATTTAACACATATCATTCTAAAAACCCTAGATAAGACCAAACAATGTTCTCCCTATGCTTAGAACATGGCTACTCCCTGTCATTCCTTCCAACTCCAATAAAAAGGTTACTTAGGTACAGGTAAGCCTTTTGTGGGCACAAGAACTATTGTCATTGTTAGGTTTTAGTTGTTAGGAAAGACCTGTATTCAGCAATACAAAATGTGTGCGGTGCCCCTGGTTTGATATGCATCCTGATATCCTCATCCCACATGAAGCTCTATTTTTGTGTTGTTGATTGACTGGTTGATAGATATTTAATTATCCTCCCATAGTAGGGCCACGGTGGCAAAATGGGTTAAACCTGCAGGATGGAGTGAATTTCTGCTGTTAGTCCAGCTCCTGCCAACCTAGCAGTTCGAAAACATGCAAATGTGAGTAGATAAATAGGTACTGCTTTGTCAGGAAAGTCATATGACACTCCAAACTGTCTTGCCAGTCACACGGCTAGGAGGTAACAATACAGGCTCCTCTGCTTGGAAATTGAGAAGAGCACCTCCCCCAGAGATGACCACCACCTCCAAAGCCGGAAATGAAAGGAGAAGCCTTTGCCATTATTTGTGTTTATGTGTCTCATTGTATTGTAACAAGGCATTGAATGTATGCCAGTATCTGTAAAAGTGGACTATAAAAGGGATGTGGGCTTACTAATGTGCCTGTCTTTTTGACAACTTGCGTTTTGTGTTAATGAGATCCTGTCATCTGTGATGACAGCACAACTTTATGATCCCCATGCTTGATGGGCATGTTTGTATGTGGGTGGGTGAACACAGTACACCAAAGTAGTAGCAATTGCTGAGCTATGTGACTAGGTCTGTGAGGGAAAGGCTAGCACTAGGTTAATTGAAATGCTGTCATAGCAAGAAACACTCAGGCCCCTTCAGCACTGCCATATAAAATCCAGTTTAAATCCAGTTCAAAGCAGAGAACGTGGATTATCTGATTTGATAATCTGGATTCTATGGCAGTGTAGAAGACCACAAGATTCTGATTTCATAGAAACTGAAAGCAAATGAGGCCCCTTCTATACTGTCATAGAATCCAGATTATCAAAGCAGATAATCTGCATTACCTACATTGAATTGGATTATATCAGTCTACACTGCTGTATAATCCAGTTCAAATCAGATAATCTGGATTTTATATGGCAGTATAGAAGGGGGCTTAGAGGCCATCAGTCTGACATGATTGAAAACTCAAGCGGCTGGACTTGTGATCTGTGCTCTTTGAAATCTGGAATTGACATTTATTGGAATGATTGTGTTAGCCTCTGTAATGACAGGATCTCTGGTGTGCAATGTTTGAATCTCTGGTGTGTAAAGTAATGGTCAAGGTTTTGTAGTAATCTAAAGAAAATGAAAGGAGATGTTGACAATCTGGAATGTGTCCAGAGGAGGGCGACTAAAATGATCAAGGGTCTGGAGACCATGCCCTATGAGGAGCAGCTTAAAGAGTTTAGCCTGTAGAAGAGAAGGCAGAGTAGAGACATGATGGCCATGTATAAATATGTGAGGGGAAATCATAGGAAGGAGGGAGCAAGCTTGTTTTCTGCTGTCCTGGAGACTAGGATGCAGAAGAATGGCTTCAAACTACAGGAAATGAGATTCCACCTGAACATGAGGAAGAACTTCCTAACTGTGAGAGCTTTTCAGCAGTGGAATTCTCTTCCCCGGAGTGTGATGAAGGCGCCTTCTTTGGAAGCTTTTGAACAGAGGCTGGATGGCCATCTGTTTGGGATGCTTTGAATGAGATTTTCCTGCTTCTTGGCAGCGGGTTGGACTGAATGGCTCATGAGGTCTCTTCCAACTCAAGGATTCTATGATTCTCAGGGTTGTGGGGGGCTCAAAGGTAAGAACATAATTCTGTTGATACTTTATGCAGATGTAACTATGTTGGTGTACACTGGCAATTGTTGGTTCTCTGTCACTGGGACAGTGTATTTACTCCAGGTTTTTCTCCAGGCACTGTAAGAGTTCTCCAGGGTGCCCGAAATAAGCATCAATACTTTGAATAGGTCCTTTAAAATTAGCCCAAATGCTCCACTGACATGGGAAACACCCACCTTCTTGATGGCTGGAAGAGAAAGGCCATAGGCACAGCATCTATGAAGTTGACGTCTGATAAATAGGCCACTTTGAATCAGCAAATATTGTATGTCTTCCCTCCCAACCACTGCATAATCTTCAAAATACTGCATTTGCTACCATATTGCAGCAACAGGACTGTGACCAATATATTTTCTTCTTTCATATTTCCATAAACGCTTATTATCCTGTCTTCCTGCACTACTGTGGTTTCTCAGATATTAAATTATTTTTATTTTAGTGTAATTGGGTAATTTTAGTATTTCCATCAAAATAACACAAAAAGAGAAAATATATGTATAAAATAAAAGAGAATATCTGTCTTGGGAATAGCGAGGAAAAAAGGTGAGAGGAGGTAATCCCCACTCTGAAAACAATTTACTGCAAGCATGCTGTCATAGAAGTGGAAGGGTAAATTGGAAGAACACTGTGAGACTGGGTGCTATTGGTGGGGCAAATGGACAGCAGGATGCACATAGCATTTTGTCATAGAGAACATTAGCAAAGCTACAATGCTAGTTTGCCTGCTTCATGCAAAAAAAAAAATCAAGATCGAATAAGCAGCTTCTTAAAATACTGTCTGTTCAAATTAGAATCAGAATGATAGCTTTTGAAACCTCGTGATGCATTCTTGTTAAGGTTAGCAAGGCACTTCAGAGTGTTCCTGAGCTTACTCAGAAAAGGCTATTTAAGTACCGCAAATTCACTCAGAATATGAGTTAAGTGTAACTACTTTAACTGTCTGAGAATGATTAGGCTGCAGTCACATACACATGTATCTTGCATTTACTCAAAACAGCGTACAAAAATAAACTCATATTGTTAAAAATATGAAGAAAATTGGTACAGGCTGTGCTTGTTTTAGAAATGAGCAAGACAGTATAAAATAAAAATAATATGCATATATTATTTTATTTAAAAACATGTCTTTGGAATAAGAAAAATACAACAAGGGATAATAATTTCATGGCTATTATGTCTATTAGTATTGCATTTCTCTTCCTTACATTCATTCATTAATGAGACCAATACATAACACTATCTCAGCTTTCAAGCAAAAACACAGTGACGTAACCTGGATGCAAATCTCCAGTAGATTTCTCAGAGATGATTGATTCACATTTTTAGAGTTGTTCTCGGGGGAGCAGCTTTTCGTTGTATAGTGTTATGCATACAATCTTTCCCTGTAGGAAAACCTTTAGTGATTAAGTGCTATTTATTCTAGGATAAGTAGAAGCAGAGTTATGTGATCTTAAGCTCTCTTATAGTAAATGTATCACTTGCTGATAAGGGTCAACACAATCCTCCTCATGTCAGAAATTCAAGAGAGTTGGGAATGCCAGACTTCCTGATTGATAGAGGACTGGACCCATGTTAATCTCAGTAGATGCTTAACAAAAGGGGTTTAGAGGCTCTGCGCAGTCCCTGTGTGGCCCCTAAACTAGAGATCGTGACTAGTTGTGATCACAGTATCATGGGGAGGGGAGGGTTGTTCCTAATTCTCAGGTTTTCTCCCCTAATTCTCAGGGTATCTGATTGTACTGATCTAGGAATTCTACTCATACAGGAATATATATATTCCTCAAGATGTGTGTGTGTGTGTGTGTGCATGCGTGCGCATGCAATGAGTCAGTATCTAGTATCTGTGGATCTGAATTTAAACAAAGGTGCATATCATCCAATCCACTATAGATGTATGCCACCATTTATCTATCTATATTCACACTCATAGCTGCCCCAATATCCCAGATGTTATGACAACAGCTACAAATAGTATTTTCACAAGTTATTATATTTTGCATATTTATGTAGTTAGCCCTATCACATTTTTATCCCCCCCCCTCCCATTCAATACAGACAGTGGGCTAGTCTGAAACTGATATCCACTCTATGCTGAAGCCATAGGATTGCTTCAGAGTTTCAACCAAACTCCACGACATCCCCCAACCTTTCTTAATGTGGGGCTAACCTGGTTTACCTGTGATAAGCATTGGAAATTCAAGAACCTCCTGAAGACAGCTAGGACAAGTCCTAATATTCACAAGTATGTATGTTAATATATGGAGATTGTGTATTAAGCATATGAAGAATCCTAGAGAAGTTTTTTTTATCTAGTCCAGAATCCTGTTTCTCATAATGTCTTCCCAGAGATGCCTTCAAGAAGCCTGCAAGCAGGACACAAAAGCAATATTTGTTCAATTGGCCAGTTAGTCATTTTATATCTGACTTTTCTCATTTCAAAAGGACTCTGTACCCTCTCCTGTTGTTGCCCAATCAAGCTATAACTATGTTTCAGAAACATTCTGCCTCTGAAATTGAAAGTTAGCTTTTATGGCTAATAGTAATAAATGACAACCTAATCCTCACAGGTTCCTTTTCATTTTCCTTTTTAAAGACATGTAAGGTTATTATCTTCATCATGTCACTGCTGCATCAAACTACATAAATGAATCATGTGCTTTCCTTTTCCACTGGATAGCTCCAGGTACTAAACAAGTGTGACCTTCACTGTGAACCCAAACACTTAATATTTGTCTTTGTCAATTAAAAATGGCCCACCCACAGTTAATCAACCCTGTGATGCTCAAGCTAATCAACAAGGTAATCCTACATATGACTGAGTACTCAGCAGTAAATCTGATTAAGTTCACTAGATTATACTTCCAGGAAAAATATGTATTGAATTGCAACATACAGCTTGCAGTCCAATAACATCTAAATGTTCGTTTGTCCATACATACATGAGTGTGCATGCACATACACACAGGTCTTCTGAAAACCAATCAGTGTAATTTCATGATACAATGCTCTTCGTTTGGTTATATTATGTCTGCTTTTCCCTTTGTAACAAAGAAGGGAAGTACATCAAGCAAATGCTGCAGCAGACGGAAAAAGCATCCTCACTCGGCAGTTATAATACCAGGAGATCCTTAGACGAAAATCAATTTCAATGTACATTGTGTTTCAAAAGCCCACTTCCTCTGTGCTGTAGGTCTTGAAAGGAACATCCCACTTGTGGTTGCCAACACAAAGGAAAGTCGCAGCCCACGTGATGTTATCAGTTCTTCCTGTGGCACTGCAACAGTATCCTGGTTGTTTCTTGTAGAGAATTAGTCATTGTTTTCAAGGGAGGAGTGACTCCTTTGGGTGGGATCTCATGGCATCTAATACAGTGGCAGTGGGTGGTGTTTGGAGGACACCCAGGCACATGACACAGATCTCCGGCTGCTGAGAAACCAAATATAGGAGCTTAGCTCTCAAAGCCATTAGTAATCACAGATTTTTAGGGATGATTCATAAGATGGAAATTCTTATGATCCAAAACTCTGCTTAAAGCAAGGGGGAGTTATTGCACCATTCTTAAGGAGCTTCCTTTCAAACTTGACATAACCCTGTTGAACATGGTGTTCTCCTTAATATGTAAGTCAATACCGAATTTTGTCTTCTTGTGATCATGTTCTCGCACCAAATGTTGAAACTCGTCCAATTCAATTTCAAGCTATATGATTTCAAAGATATAACAATCCACACATTCCAGGTTTTTTTTTCAGGTTCAGGTTCGGTTCAAACTAGCAGTATTAATTTGAAGATTTATATTTGCTCATTCTTGTGCCACTACTAGTATTATAACAATGTCAGAGGTGTCAAAAGATTTTAAGTCCTCGCATTGATGTCTTCATTTCTGTGGAGATACTGAAGAGGAACATTCTTGGAAGCATATGATATGCTTCTAAACAATGTAAAGTTGCACCTGGGTACACCTATCTGTCATAAACCTGATTTGATTGTGGCTATAAAGGTTAGAAAGGTTTCTTTTTTGGATTATAACTCAAAGTAAGCATGACATTCTGGGACTTGTAGCTCAAAAATAACTTTTCCAAGAGATCATTCACATTGCAGGATTGGTGTTTAGTTTGTTGTGGTATCAGAACTCTCTAACAGAGAAGGGTAAATATTTCACAAAACTACAAATCCCAGCATCTCATAACATTGGATTAGTTAGTGTGGTATCAGTTTGCTATAATTCCTCAGTATGGATACAGCAAAAGCTCTGATTAGTCACTTAATTTACTTTCAAAATGTTTCTGCTTCAGTTCATATTGGTATCAAGGCTTTCAGAAAGTAGATCTGGGAAAGACCCCAGCCTGAGAACCAAGCACATCAATATCTGAAGACATGTCTCACTTCAAAATAGATCACATATTTGTGGTACTCCATGTTTTAATGTTCTTTTAAAAGTCATGGTATGCAGGAAATGCATTAACAAGACTAGGGTAGGTTCACCTAAACACAGGTAATTCTAGACTGTGTGGATATTGATTTGAGTAAGTATAAGGTAGTTCCAAACAAGAAGAAAATAAGGAAAATTATTCTGAGCTGGACCTAGTAGCAGTGCCCATGCTCTCCAAACCCTCATTTGATGTTAAAAACAGACATATAAATCATTTTTGTGATCCATAATATAGATTCCTTATGTAGCCTTTGGACTTTCCCTAGACAGCTCCACTTAGGATGGTGGAGTTGCAGCATTCTCTCTCTGCAAATGAGAATCAAACCTCTAAGCAACTCATTCTGCTTAAACCATTTCTAGCTCACCATCTAGTTCTTTGTGGCTATATATCAGGTCATCTGGATTTAGATTTCCTCCATAATTCCTACCATGATGAGACCACTGGAAAATGAACCCATGAAATTCTATGGAACAGAACCAAACAAAGAAAATTGAGCTGCCAAAATGTGACCTATCCCGCATCCTCTTAATTAAGGGCCCTTGATATCCTCCACAGATAGTAAAATCCATGGATTTTCAAGTACCATTATATACTAGTAAAAGGGTACCCCTAATATAAAATGACAAATCAATGTCTGCCTTTAAAATTAGTACTATTTTTCAAATATTTTAAAGCTATGGATGATCAAATCCATGGATGCAAAATCCATGGACATGCAGGACTGTATAAGTAGCTGAGATGAAAATTTACTCCTGTAACATTTAGCAATGGTTGTTCCACTAACTAAGCCATTTTAAAATTTCATGTTTTTCCCTTTTGTTCTCTATGGCTATAATACTAATGCATACTTGTCTTGGAGCAAGTCACAAGGAATAAAGCAGACTTGGGTGGAAGGTGTCATTTTAACTGGCTTACTTTTAAATTGTTATTCCAATTCATACTAATACACTTTCACTAGACTGTATAATTCATATGAGAAATCTAATGTATGAGATCTGTCAGCAACCAATGACTTTAAATATGCTGGTGGGAAATTGGGAGGAGAGGAAGGCTTATCAGGATTTGATTTATTTTAACTCAAAATAACTCATTATAGAAACAGTATAAGAATATAGGAAGAGCCCTTCTGAATTAGACCAAAAGCTTACCCAGTCCAGCATTCACAGAGGCCAACAAGTTGTCTAGGGAAAGTCCAAAGGAAGGGCATGAGTGTCATTCAAATCAGTCTCCTCTATGGATTTTTCAAATCATTTAGAGTAGTGACCATTTCTATATCTTGGCATTTGAGTTTTTTTTGGGTGCCTTCTGTTTCCATATTATGGAAAACAGATTTGGAGAGGCTCTAGTCACATTCTCCATCAAGGCACAATTTTATATTACAACCTTATACTCCTTTATAATTTCCCTTCTTGCCTTTTGGAAAGTTAGAATATCCTGATGATTGGAATATTTTCATCTAAAAGACTAGCTCCAGTCTCCTGATCACTGGATCCATCACTAGACAGTCATTGAATATGAATCTGTATTTACATTAATTATGAAAAGTGGCTTGTCAGTCATTGTCTCTGTCCCAGAGACAATGACTGACAAAGTCATTTCCAATTTATGGTGACCCTAAAGTGTCTTTTTCTTTACAAGATTTCTTGAGAGGAGGGTTACCATTGCATTCCTCTGAGGCTGAGAAAGCATGATTAGGCCACTTAGTTCATTTCCATAGCTGAGAAGGAATACAAGCCTTGTCCTCTCTGAGCTTAGATCAACACTCAGACATTCCCATTGTAGCATATGAAATCTATAAACAGATCAGTGAAATACATTATTAAAATGTGTTATTTTCCTTTACTTGTAACAAGGTATTAGTATTCATTTAGAAGTGACTATACGTTCTGTTTCATGGTGACTTACATAGATATTTACTTAGTGTTAGCTAATGTCCATTATTAGCTGCTGTGACATAAATTCTTTTTACTTCATCTAGTAAAATATGAGCTTGGACATTTTCCATCAATGAGAATGTTTCAAGCACTAGCTTTTACACCACCCACCAGAATTTTAATGACCTAGTATATGTAATATGCGCACTTGTGATGACAGGAATTCTTTGCATGGCTATCCAAGAACAAAGTGTTATTTTGTTAGAAGAACTATGTAATAATGCCATAGCAACCTTACTGAAAATGGTAGTGACTAAATTGTGATAATGGGTCTGCGCTATCTCCTAATGACACTTATGTTTCTACTACAGAAACCATTGCCAAATTAGTAAGCCAGTCCACAGAGCATGGGTTTCTGCCAAATGATTCAAATATGAACTTTCCATATTTAAGTGATGAAGTGAAGAACACCCTTTGCATTTCTCTGTCATAACTGTAGCCAGCCTTTTCTCTATGACGTGTGTGTGTCACCCATTAAAAATAGTATTTGCAAAGCAGTAGATATCTGGGAAGATAGTTTTACAAGAATATGCTGAAGTATAATTGTGAGACCACAGATTGTGAAATTGGTGCAATTATGCAAATGAAGAGAAGTGTGACATTGAAGGTGCTTATCCCAGTTATGTATCTGTTATATATGACAGTGTGATTGCCATGGACTAATGGATTCATGTGGTAAAGCTCTACTACTCGAGAGGCCTTGGTTTCCTTGCTTTTAGCAAGGAGTTCTGCTAGGTGGGCTTCAATGTTGTTGTTCATTCGTTCAGTCGTCTCCGACTCTTCGTGACCTCATGGACCAGCCCACGCCAGAGCTCCCTGTCGGCCGTTACCACCCCCAGCTCCCTCAAGGTCAGTCCCTCAAGGTCAGTCCAGGAGGGCTTCAATATACAGTCATATTTCCAACCAGAAGTCTCCAAACTAAGGTCCATAGGGGTTGATGTGGCCCTCCAAGGTCATTTACCCGGCCCCTGCCCTAAACTTTAGACTTAGGGTTTCCCTAAACCTGAAACAACAATCCTACTTAACTATCTCATCAGCCAAAAGCAGATCCACACTTTCCATTGTGTTGGTCAAAATTGTTCTTCATTTTAAATATTGTATTATTATTTCACTGTTTTTGCACTGCAAATAAGATATGTGCAATGTGCATAGGAATTCATGGAATTCGCTCCCCAGTGAAATTAGATCAGCACCCTCCCTCCTTTCTTTCAGAAGAAAACCGAAAACGTGGTTGTGGAACCAGGCTTTCGGCTAATGGATATAACGGCACCTGAACAGTGAATTGGACCAGACAACGATTGTTATAATGGAAACGTTTTTATGATTGAAAATTAATGTTGTTTTAATGTGTTGTATTGTTATGATTTTATTCTGCTTGTATAATTGTAAGTATTGTGGCATAGAATCGCTGCCATTGTGAGCCGCTCTGAGTCCCCCTGCAGGGGTGAGAAGAGCGGGCTAAAAATGATGTAAATAAATAAATAATGCTTTTTTTCAAATTATAATCTGACCCTCCAACAGTCTGAAGGATTGTGAACCAGCCCTCTGCATAAAAATGTTGAAGACCCCTGTTTTAGACTAACCTCTTGTACGGTTTGTTCTAAGAGTAAACTGGAATACTTGTATTTTTCTTAGATACTCTTTCTACTTTATACAGTGTGCAAGTATATGTGTGTGTGTGTAGAAGTCCAGAAAGGAAGGAAAAATACAATACTATTCCTGAACTTTCAAATATTAAGCATACTCCATAACATGCAATGTTGCAGATGAAACCTCTCTTTTTCTGGTTGTATCATAATTTGCATAATATAGCTTATATAATATGTGCCATTAAAATTTGACTCGGTTTACCTAACCCCAGTTAACTGGTGAATCCTGAATCCACATCTTATTTCATAACCATGGATGCTGTTGTTCTGAATTGGTACTCTACCTCAGTGTATATTATAATTCAAACATTTTCCCAATAAACCCTGGATTGAAGTGACCATGCACTTTACAGTTGTGTATTTTGCCCCTTAAGTGTATTTCAAAGAGTGTTCTTTCCATATTGCTTAGTAAACCATTTAAACCTATTTTAAAATATTATTTGGGCTCGCAACTATAAAGTCTGTTAGCCAATTTGAAAAAAATCCACAAACAATCTGATATGCAAAACCAAGTATTTGGCTTTTATGTGTCCGCAATAGAATATACAGCTGCACCAGGTGCTAAAGGACAATGAAACTGTGTTTCAGAACATAACATTACCACCACAAAACATTAGATATAGAAAGCACTCGAGGCCATGGAAGAGATCATTAGGAAAGGGATTTTAAAAAGCCACCTGCCAATTTTGTTAAAGCCTTTATACAAATGGATGGTGGAACCACACTTGGAACGTGGTATGAAGTAGTATTCCATTCTTTCTGGAAAGGGAGCATAAAGCAAGCATGTTCCGACAGCTGCTTCATTTCTGGCCAGTGTAAGGCGACAGGTTAGTTTTGTTATTGCCATAATGTTCTTTCTGGGAGGTTGCAGTAACAATAGTACTTATTCCTTTGGCTTATGAATCAAACTAGAGTATGCTTTTTGCCAACTCTCCAGTCCCAGAGCACCTGGAACACTGGATCTCACCTGAATACAATGGACTTTCTATGGCTTGGGATTTGAAAATCCAGGTCAGTGACTTCGGCTCATTATTTGTAAGCTGATTGTTTGGGAACACGTCAACTTGACTGATAAAAATTATGGCAGCACCAAATCCTTTGCTGGCCTGTGTAGTTCACTTTACTCTCCTGCCTAATTCTAATCCCCCATCCTTCTACTTAAAACCTGGACAGTACACCAAGTCATAAGATTAGAGAAAAAGATTGCACGTGTTTCAGTGATGCTTTCTTTTGTTTGTGAAAGTAAAGAGACAACAGGGCTCCAGTAGCAGAAAGGAAACACCCAAGGTGCCTGGGCATGTTTCCTACATGTTACAATGCCCTATCATATTTTACATAGAATTTCAGTAGGCTGCTGACTTCTGCTTTACCTTTTGCACTGTATTATTGCATGAGGTACAACATTTGCTCAGTGGGATTTTTACTATTGCTACGGCAGTCATTTGTGAAAGAAACTGTCCCTGCTGTTTTGCATTCAGCATTTAAGTGCTGTGATTCACCAGAAAAAAAGTTGCTCTGTCTGAGCTGTTAACAGAACTGAGGTGTAAACACAAGTTCCTTGAATATCCATTAATGATTTTAGTATAACAATTAACATCACTAACATTTAGTTCCAAAACACACATCCTGTATTAAGCTGCTCTGAGTCCCCTCAGGGAAAGGGGACAGGATATAAATAAAGCATTATTATTATTATTATTATTATTATTATTATTATTATTGAGTAAATCTTTTATTAGGATAACTTTTGATGTTGGAATATTGTACAGTTTTTCAAGAGTTTGAGATGTCTTCATCAGGCTATATGGCAAACAAGTCCAAAGAGGGAGAACAAAGTATACAGCTGATACCCAGTGGTCTACTTTTCATCCCTCTCTTAAATAGAGAAGGAAGTTGCAGAGGTTTAGCTTACATGCTGTTAGGTGCTGTGAATCTATTGGCTTTTGGGGTCCTTGATGTGGGGGACAGTGGCAGGGTGCATAGGGCAGCAGGACAGATCGTGGGGCAGCGGGGAGAATCTGTTGCCTGGTGCTCTGCATTGCCCAAATCACTTGCTTGCTTCTGTGTTGTCCACATTATTCTGAACCTGAACACTGTTAGTCTCCCGTATTCAGGATTCCCCATCCTACCACATTTTGCCGATGCATCTAGCACAGAGCCCCGCCAGAAGTAGATGTGTTAACACATCTGGCAGGCTCTGTGCTGGCTGAGGCAGTAAAGCATGACAGGTTGGAGAATGTCTTTAATGTGATGAGGTCCTAGGTTACCTGGAGAGGGAAAAAGAGGTGTACCTGTTCTCTGGGAAGAAGCAGTAGTGGGTTTGACAGATGCTATGGGGAGGTCCTGAATGAACAAAAAGTAGGTCTTTGCACCCAGGGCTGTTGAGTCAGAAACATGGTGCAAGAATAATTTTTTTGATGTACTTTGAAGTGAAATTGGGTGAAATGTATCAACTCCAACTTTAGATTCATTTTTTTAAAAAAAATGTACTTTGATATGCCTTGTTTGTTGCACATTTACTTTCACAGGAATTTAGGAAAGTTTTCTTGTACACAAAGTTTAATCAAATACAAATACTTTATACTTTGTAGTCTAAGTAACCTGTCAATTCATGTGGTGGTGGAAAAATGTCTTGTGCTACCATTTCACTAGAAAATGGTTAAAAGCAATGCTTTGGGGTTGGAAAGATTCACCATTTACAAGAAACATTGCCCAGGAGATGTCCAACTGAAGACTGTGCTCAGTCTTCAAGGAAGCTCTTTCCGTGTCCCCCACAATGCCCAGCCTTGTGCATAGAGGAAGAACTGTTTAAAGCTACAGACAATGTGGTCGCTGTTGCCTGTTTTCTGACCTAAAATTATTTAATCACTTGTGTTCCTTCTATTTTTATCAGTTTTGACATGAAATAAATAAATAAATTTTACTAGAGTGAGTTTGGTGTTACCAATTAATATATATTTGGCATTTATGAAGGAGGTGGAGTTGGACAGTAGAAAAATACAGAGTTGAAGGTCTGGTGTACCAGCTCCACAACCCAGCTTGTGACTGACACAATAGGAATAAAAACCGGCCTTTGTAATTTAAGATCTTGGCCCAGGTTTACTATATTAACCTTTTGAATGCCTGTTCATTTTGGTGACTTGCTTCCAGGTAAACTATGAATCTTTGTGCTAGAAGTGTCACAAGTACACCAAACATGAAAAGACTGCAAACAAGTAGATGGAAAATTGTTTGTATTGCTGGCTTCCATACTCAGTTTACCTTGATTTCTTTGCCTTGAAAGTAGATTGAGGGAAATCCATTTTGTTGAAAAATGCCATGGCATGTTACTCCTGGTTCCTCCCCTTTATTTCAAATGCCACCTCATCACAATAAAGTAGGTATAGAATGTCTATCCACTTTAAGAAGTTTGTCAGATATAGCTGGGGAAAATGGAGAAAACTGTTGTCTTGCATGTAGAATTGCCTTCTTTGCATTGCGTTCTGTCTTGAAAGAAGATGGAGAATTTCCTTACCCCCATCACACAGGATTGCCTCCTTCAAGCTCAACCATTCGCTTAGAGGGGAAAGGAGCATCATTCTACATCATTTCTCCCCGTGGGCTCCCCTGCTCTCCCTCCCAGTCTCCTTATTTTTGAGGAGACAGGGTATATCATTCTTAAGGCAGACTGTGCCTTCTCTGGCCTCCTCTCCTCTCCTTTCCCTCCCGATTATTCTCAATCACGGCAGCCCAAAACCTATTAAGCACTCGGACTTACTGTAGTTAGGAAAACAAAGTGAAAACAAAGTTTAAAAGCTAACACTATTGCAATTTTGAAAGCTAAGATTATTTTGAAGGAGAAATGACAGGAAAAGCAAAGTAGTGATGTCTTGAAATTGCGGTATTTATTTATTTGCCCTATTTATACCCCGCCTTTCTCTATCCCACAGGGGACTCAAGGCAGTTTACATATAGGCAATTATTCAATGCCTTAAAACACATACAATTTCAGTAACATTAAAATTAAATTAAAATTAATACATATTAAGCATTTAAAATGTTTTAAAACATTACATTCAATATAAATCAATGCCATCCATAACTGTAGTCCAAAGGCATTCCATAGTCATTGCACATACTCCAATTGCACTATTCTAATGATTAAATTAATTAATCATATTTCTAATAATTAAATTAATTTTTACCAATTACCATGCCAGGCTCATGAAGCAGGATTTTTGGAGGCAAATGTAATTGCCGCATAGCAGACCACGCTTAAGAAAGGCCATTACTCCACATCACTGAAGTGATTCAACATGAGCAAATTTGACAGATCTCATTCCACATGTCTTCCCCCACTTTCTCTCATTTCCACAAGAATCATGAGATCAGAAGATGATTTCCCTCCTTCTCCCCCCTCCATTTTTAAACACTTATAAAACCGTTTCCTGACAAAGCATCACAGATAATAGATGGATGTCTGTGTCATTTGATGGGCTCTGTGATGCTTCATTAGGAAACTATTTTAGAAGTGTTTCGAAATGGAGGGGGTGGGGGTGGGATATATGTGATGAAGTCCTAAATTCTGTGTCTCTCTCTTGCAGAATCCTGGAGTTTGTTGTTTAGGGAAGGTCCTTTAATATTTTCACCTGGAAAAAATGTAGTTCTCTTTCCAGACTTGAAATTACATACTTTCTTTTCCTTCTAAGTCACTGAATGAGAAATTAGGTGGGCTAGAAAAGAAATATCAAATAAATATTTGAAAATCAATATTTTGAAAAACATAGTTGTAGTTTAATTTTCAGATTTTCCTTTGCAATTATAGTTTAATTTCCAAGCTCTAATTTGAGAACATAATGATGATCGCCACTCACAATAAGCCTGCCAAATTACTTGTGATCTGGTTTTGCTTTTCGGTTAGGATACGTTTGATGGTTGGAGTCAGAAGACAAGTGTGTCTTTTTTCTAATCTTTCCTTTTCTTTTCCCCTCCAGGGCACAAAGATGAATTTTATATATCTTATTTTCCTGTATCCCTCTTCCCCAACTTCTTAAGGAATAGTAACAAAGAATGTACTTGATGAAACAGTCAGCAAAACATCAAATAAAAAAAGCAGTGGGTTTTTAAAGAACTAATTTGGCATTGGGAGGGAACTGGCAGTGAATATAACCCATGAATATCTTGTTAAAAGATTTATGAATCCATGCTGAATGTCAGCCCATTTTAAGACTGTTTATAAAATATTTAACAAAACGACAGAATTAGTGGTTCAAAGAATGATCCTATCAAACAGACTCCAGGATCTTCCTTCAGCGCGTGACCCAATTCTTTGCTGAATTTTAAGGAAGTTGCCTTCCTCTGATGTGCCGTTTGCTATGTAATTTGCAACTTTATCTCTCTTCCCTCTCTCCCTTAATGATGATGTTGCAATCTTTGTATTAATATATTTTATCTTTTTTTCCTTGTGGCAGAAGAATAGCTGGAGAGGAGAAATGATAATTTTGAACAGGAAAATACTTGAGAGAAAAAGAATTAAGGAGCTCCAATCTCCTCCATTGATTGGCTGCAGGTTACAAACTGCTAAGTCTGTTTTTCATTAAAAGAAAGCTTCTGCTGCTGTTATTGCTTGCTTTTGTCCTCAGTGGTGTAACTGGGTAGGATACTGTTGCGGTTGCTCCTGCTGTTGTCATCATCATTGTTGCTGTGTGCCATCAAGTTGTTTCTGACCTATGGTAAACCAAAGGCAAATGCAAGACTTTTGGAGCTGACAGTACGTGACTCTTCTGAGGTCACCGTATAGGTCTCCATGGCTAAGCAAGGAATCAGTTCCTGGTCTCCAAAGTCAGACCTCATCATATTAAGGTCCCAAATGTGGGTGATAGTGGAGGGATTTGCCAGGTAGTGTGGTGAATCTGTGGGGCAGTGGGGGAAACTGTTGCCCCTCATTATTTGCACCATCACTTTCTCCATAACAAGAGGGAAGACGTCACCACCAGGATTTCCCCATACTAGCCCTGTTTTAAGTAATGAAAACACGGGAAGCCTCCCATGGTCTCTGGGTTCCATCTTAAGATGCTTCCAGGATGGAGCCCTGCTGGAAGTACCTCTGCATCATGTGAAGGGCTTCAGTGGTCTTCTTCCTGGCTCCATACTGGAAGCATCCTAGGCTGGACCACGGTCAATGAGATGAAGTGGTAAAGTCTCACTCTCAAGTTACTATGCCATGCAAGTTCTTTGATGAAGACATTGCCTCACCAATAAAAATTCGGAAATCTTCCTTCAGCCCCCAATTTCCAGCACTGCACTAACTTTGAACCTCAACTGAGCATTTGGGACAAACAATTTAGACATCAGAGCAAAAACAAAAGTTCTAAGTGTGAATCCATAATTTCCAAAGGGAAGGGGAAGAATTTTTATGAGGAACAAGACACTTATCCCCCTTATTCATATCTCTTCATCACATCCTTGTAGTAGTAGTAGTAGTAGTAGTAGTAGTAGTAGTAACAGCATATATAGCACAATCAGTTTTTAAGATACTTTGTACATTACCCTTGCCCGAAGGAGACTATAGTTTAAAGTACAGCTGTGAGGAATAACTGAAGAAGAAGAGAAAAGAGAAGGCATGGAAGCTACAGATACGTTGTTGTGTTTAGTTATGCATCCCTAGACTTGGTTATAGGTTTAGTTGCACTGGTGTCATTATGTTATTTTTAGTTGACTCTGACTTATGAAGATCCTTAAAAGGTACTTCTTTGACAAAATCTATTTAGATGGGGTTTCCCTTTGCCTTACCCTTAGGCTGACAGATTGTGACTTGCCCAGGGCACCGATTGGGTTTCTCTGGCTGAGCAGTAATTATCTGGTTCAATGCTCAAACCACTACACCACACAGGAAATCATAGGCAAGAATATATTAGGATATAAGCATAGAAAGATATGGAATGTAAAAATCATAGAGGGCCTTGAAAAGATGGGCAAGAAGCTAGCGATAGTTTCAGAAGCAGGCAGAAAACCAATGTGGGAAAATAAGGAAGAGTGCAATGCAATCAAGGCTATGAGAGAAGTGAATGGCTTGGAGCAGGACACTGGATAACCACTAGTGTACCAAGAATAAAAGTTGTAGCATTTGTAGTCAATTAATCTGCCCGTTGCTCTCTCTTTCTCTCTTTGTTCTTAGCTTCACTAAGGAGAAAATATATTAATTTTATAAGTGACAGAGGATTTGAGCAAAATATATAATGCACAAAAATAGTTTGGAGTCTTGGTTTGATACTGGAAATGAGAAAATTTTCAAGACACTATTTTTTTGTGTGTGTAGATATGTGCTGTCTCACTTTTGGTGAGATTTCTTAAACCTGCATTCATCATGAGGGGAGAAAACAGCCAAAAAAGAGAATAACACTTGAACTGCTGGGCCATCACCCTTATCTTCTGCCTCAGCAATACAACATTATAGTAACCTTGCTTCCTCTTGCTTGATATGGGAAACAGAATTCAGTAGAGCCTTCACGTTCATGGTGGTTAGGGGCTTGGGACCTCTGCAAAAGTAGAAAAACCACAAGTATAAAACACTTCTTTTTTCCTGAAAGAACATCACTTTAGTCATCTCTAGATCCTCCAGTGTGATTCTGTGGTCATCCATAGAGTCATCCTGGAGAACCTTGAGACTTCTAGAAATAATGTATTAATGAAATACATGAAAAAAATCTGCAAAATGTGGATTCCACATTTATAGTCAGCCTCCAAAAATATGGAGACTGACCATACAACCTTGCATTGACAATTTAAAAATGATGGATGAAAAAAGTTAATGACTACCTACTACTTGGCTTTCTTTGAAGAAGCTGAGGGTGGCCACGGCCAACAGGGAGCTCTGGCATCTATGTGCTGATCCATGAGGTCAAAAAAAGTCGGAAGTGACTGAATGAATAAACACACACACACACACTACTTGGCTACCATTTTAAAGGCACAAGTGTAATTAAATTTAATAGAGTTCAGCATTACAATTTAAATGCTCACAAGATTTTATTTAATAATATGAAGAAATAATTCTGCATTTTTGCTTTGTGGTTATTCCCACTGGTGGGTTTTCTGATCTGAATAATTCATTGCATTTTAGCCTGTATCAAGCATAACCCAAACATTGCAAAACTTATCAAACTCAATTTAAAGTTTTTTTAACCTTAAGCTGTACTTTTCGTAAATAATGTATATTTTATGTGCCTATTCCAACAGATTGCAAATAGTCTTGAATTAGATGCTATCCCTTGATACTATTTATTTTCACATGAAAGATAGGAAAAAAGAAAGAAATTCTTTTAGCTCACAACTTTAAGATAGATGGTGCATTTTGGGGGAATTGAAACAGGTTCTGAACATTCAATTTTGGTTTTACCTTCCTTTTTTGACAGTATAGAGAAAGATGACCAAATCTCAATTGTTAACAGAAATTGAAATATTCAGTTTTGCATCTTTTATCAAATGCTCCAAATCGGGGGACTGGTACTTAACACAGTGAAACTCCCCCAAACTCTTGAAATATGGATAAAATTACTGCTACACTTGGTTTCAGATTCTTAATTGCTGTTCTCCACAATCACTTCTTTCTACACTTATTCAGAGAACGTACTGGTTCCTCCTATTTACATTTACTATTCCCACTAAGATAATTCTTTATCTGGATTTATATTTTGTCTTTTCTGTGGCTTTCTTATGATTTATTTCATAATCTTATGCTTTGTCAGTTACCATTGTCTGAGGATGAAATGCATCCTCAAAAAAAGGGGGGGGGCACAGACTTGCACAAAATTATTATTTACTAAGTTAGAAGTTGCCTTTGAAGATTTTTTGGAAGCTTCAAGTGGTCCAACAAGCAGCAGCCAGATTTCTCACCGGAGCAGTGTACAGGGAGCACACAACCTCACTGTTACATCAGCTCTGCTGGCTGCCAGACTGCTACCAAGCACAATTCAAAGTGCTGGCTTTAGTTTATAAATCCCTAAACGGCTTACCTGTCTGAATGCATCTCCCTCTATGACCCACCTTGGAAGTTAAGATCTTCTGGGGAGAACCTGCTCTCGGTCCTGCCTCCATTGCAAGTGTGGTTGGTGGGGACAAGAGACAGGTCTTCTCAGTGGTGGCTCCTCGGCTCTGGAACTCTCTCCCCAGTGAGATTAAATCAGCACCATCCCTTCTGGCCTTTAGGGGGGGGGGGGGAACAAAGACATGGTTATGGGACCAAGCCTTTGGCCAGTAAAGTAATGCAGTGCAAAGAATAATTTGGGGAATATATACAATGAAACTTGGAATAGCTATGGTTTATGATTTTGGATTATGTGATTTTAATATTTATACTAGAATGTTTTAATGCTTTGTCTTAATGTTTACATGTTATTTATGTCTTATGTTTAATGCTTTTATTGATTTAATTCATAGTTATACGTTACTGTTTAGTTATTATGATTTTTACATGTATATGGGCATTGAATTTTTGCCATTAATATGTTGTAAACCGCCTTGAGTTCCCCCAATGGTGAGGAAGGCGATCTAGAAATACAGTAAATAAATAAATAATAGATAGATATGTGTACATATATACATAACCAGCATATACAGGCCAAAAAACCTCTTGCTGAAATTATTGGGATCAGAAGTGTTCAGTATTTCAGACAGCTTTTTTAAAAAATGGAATACTTGAGATATTTTGGAAATGAAACCCAAGTCCAAACTCCAAATGTATTTGTTTCAAATATATTTATACACATAGCTTGAGGGTAAATTTATGTATGGTATTTTAAATAGTTTTTTTTTACATGAAACAAAGTTTTTGTATGTTGAATCACTAAAAAGCAAAGGTGTCATTATCCACCTGACTGTGCCAAGGTACAAGAATTCTATAGAAAAATAAAAGGGGAAATGAGGGAATTATTAGAGCAAAAATAGGGTGGAATAAGAAACAGTTTTTACCCTAAAAAAAACTGGAAGGGGAAAGTAGCTATGGTTGCCCTGGGATGGAAACAACATAAAAATGGGATATACAAAAATGGTACAACTATTTAACAGACTATATGCTTCAAAATTATGTCATGGAAGGGGGAAAAAACCAATAAATAACCCAGGGGAAAATGGAAAGAGAAATTCAAAAAACTCATAGCGAAGGTAAAGGGCAACAGAAAATATAAGGAATTGAACTCAGACTATCCTTATGATCCAACAAACAAAATAAATGATAAAGGAAATGTATGACTGTTCCTGGAGGGAGGGAGATGAACAGGAGAGGGACAGGGGAGGGAGAAAATAGTGGGAAAGGGATGGAAACAAGTAGGGAATGAGGACAATTACTTATGAATTTTTTGTTAAATTGCGTGTGTATATACACACACACACACTGTATATGTTGCCTATGTTATCATCTAAACTTTCTCATGAGGAAAAGTGGTTATGTTATATCCCACTTGTTTGACCTAAAAAAAATAAACTAAACAACTAAACAACAACAAACCCTATCTCATCGACCTGTGAGAGCAATTTCAAATTTTGGTGTATTTCAGAATTCTGGATAAGGGCTATTCTGCTGGTATTAATTTATGTAAGTTTACACAAATGTAGCAATAATGCGAATAATTTAAATACAAAGAGAATATTTGTTATACAGAGGAATGTGCATCTCCTTATAATTGTTGATGGACAAGTCCATGACCACTGCTCTTCCAATCTGTCCAAATCTTAAGAGACTCCAAATAAAGTTTGTGCCACTTCTCATAAAATGGGCCTGGCAAAGCAGAAGCCCAACAGTGCCCTTTTATTAATTAAGAGCATTTTGTTTCCCTCTCTTACTTGTAGTTTTTATATCTTCTAAGCCATCTGAAAGAATGCACACAGGAAGCGCCAGGAAGTTGGAGCAAGAGTTCTCTTTGTTCTAGGGAACAATTCCTCCAACACAACTCTTTCAAATTATGTAAGTGGCACAAAACATGAACCCAGGCTGTCATATACGTGCATATACAGATTGAAATAATTCCATGATATATAAGCAGGAGGAATTGCAAGGCGAATATGGCATAAAATAAACCTTTCTATGCAAAAATGAACTTGGAGATCAATTATATTTTGTATAATAAGTTGCATGCTATGTTTAAAGTGTATGAACTATCTTTAAAATATTGAAGTCCTGATCACAATTTGATTTCCCAAAGGTTTACTTTAAAATGGAGTGAAGGACTGAAGGCTACCATGCAATGTAGCCAACTTGCAAGTTTCATAGACTACCAAGTCCTATAAGGAAAGGTTTATAAGAGAGCTGGCTAATGTTTAATTTGGAGAAAAGAAGACTGAGAAGTGATATGTCAGGCATTTTTAAATAATTTGAAGGGATGTAAGTAGCAAATGGAGCAAGCTTATATTCTGTTGCTACAGACACCTGGATTCAATAGGTGTCTAGAAACTGGCAGCCACTAGGGCTCTTGCAACAAGATAGCCCCAGTTAGCAATCTGGCCATAGCATTTTGGACCACTGAAGTTTCCAAGCACTCTTCAAAGGCAGCTCCATGTACAGCAGTGGTTCTCAACCTGTGGGCCCCAGGTGTTTGGGCCTACAACTCCCAGAAATCCCAGCCAATTTACCAGCTGTTAGGATTTCTGGGGGCTGAAGGACAAAACATCTGGGGACTCACAGGTTGAGAATCACTGATGTAGAGTGTGTTACAGTAATCCAATTAAGGTATAACTAAATCATGTGTTGCTGTGGCCAGATCTAACTTCTCTAGGAATGAGAGAAACTGATGCACGAGCCTTGTTACAATGTCATAAAGGGATCTAGAATGTGTGTGTGTGTGTTAAAAAAAACTAAACCTTATGCTGTTAATTATTATGTGCAGCTGCTAATGTAGGTCAACTAGTAAGTTTGGACCACACCCGTGGGGTATATCTGTATGGTTTTTAGAATACAGTTCAGCTTTTGCTCCGAGGAGCCTTTGCTCAGGCATTTTGCTCAGCCATTTCTACTGCTCTCTCATTTGGATGAATATGAAGAAGCCTTATTCTGTATTGCTTACAAAGACTATGTAAGTTTGTTGCACTGTTTGTAACATTGTAAGTTTATGTTATGACTCTGCTGATAAGAGTAAAGTTTTTCTGTTTTTTTCCTTTTGCTTGGGTACAATGTTATTGTGTCTTCTGCATTGGACTTGACAGAAATACGCTTAGCGCAACAAGCCTTAATTGTGAAAATGCACTCCTGGCTACTGTTGAAGCATAAGTAAACAAAAGCAACCATCCCAATTGAAGGCCTCCTTGGAAGTGATTACATATTAAAAGCCTGCTTGCACACACACACAAAAAAACAACAACAACCTTTGCCCATTGATAGAAAGAAAGCAGAGGGTGGGACACACTAGCTTCCCAAGGAAAGGTGTTCCAGAGGAGCAGCCACTGACTGTCTCTTGTGTCCTCAGCCTGCAACGATTGTGGGATCAAAAGTAAGCCTTCCTTTGAAGATCTTAAAGCTCTGGCAAGTTTGTATCATATAGAGCTGTATAGGTCATGACCATCGCTTTGAATTGTGCCTGGAAATGAAGATACCCACCCAGTGAAGCTGAAGATTTCATTTTTAGGGGGTTTCAAATGCTGCATAATGGGACTGCATATAGCTTATTCGCAGCTCATGGATCATATTTCCCCCACTCTTGTTTAAGCTATGCTCAGTGTATGGCAAAAAAGAGCAAATATCACAAAATACTGAAAAGCTGCTTATCACCTCCTAAAGGAAACCAAACCATTCTTTGGCTCACCCAGAATAAGGAAGTAGACATGACACCTTGTTAACAATCTTCAAGTCACAGACGAAAAACAAAGCCTTGCTTTTAATGATGTATCACTTTGCCATTAATTAAGCCGTTATATTTCACAACATAAAGGGATGCACATTACATATGAAAATGGATGTAAAGAGCAGGAGAAAGGGCTAACAATTTTCCCAGACAGATTAGCTCAATGCTTGCATTCAAATCTGTGATCCTTAATTTTAACCTACTTTTCAGAACCTTCTTTTCTTGGAAGTCGATTAAAGAATGAATAAGTAATTGTTTTATTATAATATGCAACACCAAATGGGTTAAATTCAATCCCTGTCCAGAATCATTCCATTAATTCCAGTGTGTTTAGCAGTTAGATTTAGTTAGCAGTTGGAGTCCTGGTTGTGATTTTTATGCTTGGAATACAGAACAATGACATGATGATTATCCTCTTGACATTCATTACCATCTTCATGATAATGATGATGATGAGGATGATAATGAATATCAAGATGGTACTGTAAATACAGGAGAAACTGCCCATGTTCTAAAACCATTACTGTATTTTGAAAAGTAGTATTTATTTATTTTATTTATTTAGAACTTTTATATACCGGTCTTCTCGACCTCCAAAGAGGGACTCAGGCTGGCATTCATCTTTTACAGTAAGCATTCATCTTTTACAGTGGAACCTTGACTTATGAGCATCCCAACATGATCATTTTGAGTTTTTTTTAATTTAAAAAAGAGCATTTGAGTTAAGAGCCATCACTTGACCCAGACTTTGCTTTGACATATGAGTAGCATTTGAGATAAGAGCTAGTGCCAAAGGGAGCACTAGCACAAGAGTACAGGGCTTTAGGGCTTCATGCCTCCATGTCTTGTGCTCTTGTCCACTTTGGGAGATTGCTGTCTGCTTTGCTCTTGTCCACTTTGAGGAACTTTTGGTTAGTTTATTTTCTGTGGTTTTTATTCCTTGTATATTTGACTTCATGAAGAAGGAGAGAAAGCAAGAGAGGAAGGGAGGCTGGAATTAGTACAGTATGAAGAAAATGATGCTTCTGCCTCTTCACTCAGTGCTACCATTTTAAAGTTGATCTGTCTTTTTTTGTCCATAGATTATTAGTTATGTGTAAAGTACATTTTCTTATTTAAAACACATACCAAAATCATTGGGAGGGGGAAACGGAGGGCAGAACAGATTAATAGCATTGCAATGCATTTCAATGGGAAAATTTGCATTGAGATAAGAGGGATTTGAGTTAAGAGCTCAGTCACAGAATGAATTAAACTCTTAACAAGGTATCACTGTATACTCTGATTCATTAATGCTAACATTCATCCAGAAAATGTGGTCTGAAATGCAAGTAAAGGGGCAGATGTAAGAGCCGGGTCTTTAGCACAGCTGGTAAATCATCAGCAATGATAAGAACTACCAACCAAAAGGTTGCAAGCTTGAAGCCCCAGATCGGTGTGAGCACCTGACTGTCAGCCCTGCTCACTGTTTACCTAAGCAGTTCGAAAACAGCTTACAGCTGTGATTAGAGAAATTAGGTACCGCTAATGCGGGGGAGTATTTTATGATACCATAAAGATAAAAGAATGCTGGAGACCAAAAGGAAGGAGGAAGTCCTGGTGGCTCTTCATCATAGAGGATGGAACGACAGCACTCCCCTGTGGCTGGCAACTTCCAAAGGTGCTAACAAGCTGGATGCTCAACTGGATGTCAACACAACATAATACACCTTCTTTCTGTTCTGTCTTTGTTCCATCCAAAAAACAACATTGAATGTTTGCCGTGTATGTCTACTGTGATCCGCCCTGAGTCCCCTTCAGGGTGAGAAGGGTGGAATATAAAAATATTATTGTTATTGTTATTGTCAGGGCCGTAGCCAGAAAAAAATTCGGGGGGGGGGGGGTTTGAAATTTGGGGGGGGGGTTGAAATTTTCACGGGGGGGTTGAAACCTGCCTCCTAGCTCACGCTGAAGCAAAGAGCATAGCAGAGGGCAGAGCAGCCTTCAATAGCCTGCAGCTCCGCCCCTGTCAACCACCTCCACCAAGTCTGGCCTCCTTAATGAGAGTACTCAACACACACACCCCCAACTTGGTTGCTTCACTACATCGGCTATTGCTGTAAGTAATGACAGTACGAATAAATTGTCAATATTTGCTTGAGATAGTGCTTGCAGTTCTGGAGGGACTCTTATTTTTTTGCATCTCATAGTCTTAGCATGGGGATTTGGTTAACCAGTTAAAATTCATGAGTAAACCTGTTTTTTAAAAAAATCTGAAACATTTGGGGGGGGGGGGGTTGAACCCCTAAACCCCCCCCCCCTCGCTACAGGCCTGGTTATTGTTATTGTTATTGTTATTATTTGTCTGTGGGGAAATGCCAGCTCTTAGCTTAGCTTCTAATGGGCATAATGGACTTTGACGGAAATAAGCGCTCTCTACTTTATCAATTATGTAGTGTGGAAAGACCCTTGAGGTGCTCTCTCAGGTAAAAGAATAACAATTTTATTCATACTTTTCCTTCTCTCTGGAGGATCCTGGGTCCTTAGCCCCAGCAAATGTGGAGAGCCAACTATAGTTGTAAATTGCATAGAAATATTTTGATAAATGCAAAATTCACTGCCCAGGAGGTGCAGATCTAGTTCCTACTTGCCTTCACAAAGAACAGATTTTTCAAACCCCTCTATTTAGAATGTGGCTTAAAATGTCTTCAGTGTTTCTGTACCTTGGACTCAAAATCCAGTTAAGCTAATGAATGTTTTATGCCATCTCTCTCTCTCTCCCTCTCCCCACTCCCTCCCTCCCTTTGGTTTAATTGAAAACATAAGACAATATTAGCAGATTTAGGAGGGGTAGCAGGTCACACTCCTATCAAAATAGTGATTATTCAGCTTCAATCCATCTCTTGTTTTGAATGAATTCCTTGAAATGACCATGAGCCAGCAATATTTAGGTGGAAAATTTTCATTGCTACCCGTTAATACAGCAAAGCATTAGTGTCAGCTGACTTTACTCATTTTCTTTGATTTGATGAACACTTGACTTCAAAGCATTTTCCGGCAGCCATTCAGTCTTGTTATATAAAATGGGATTTGGCTCATTGCTCTCTTCCCTCAATACCCACCTCCAATGTTCTTCTAGTGTAAGTTTATAATTGAACAGCAGGAAGATTTGCCAAACAATAATCACACGGAAAAGCCTTTATTGCTCCAACAGCTGACTCTATTTTTCTTTCAGCTTTCCTCTTTAGAGAGGCTGCTATACCAGCTCCAGATATATGGCATGATGCCTAATAATTACTTGGCAAACTAAAAAACAATTGATATGCTAAACCTCTCTGATAGATCAGCTGACATCTTGGCTCTCTCTCATACTTCTCAATAAAGGCCGTCTTTAGCCAAGCTCGACTCGAGTGTCATCAAAGCTTCCTTTCACCTGAAGCATCCAGACCCCAGATGAACCAAAGAGAGCCTAACATGTTGGACAGTGAGATATCATCATGGGATATATTTACAATGGGAAGTTCAGATTTAGAAAAAAGAAGCATCAGCCATTCAGCATGCTCCATTGTTTGCAGATGATGAAACTTCATGTGACTGATGTTACTTGGGTCTTTTTTTAGAGCTGTCTGTCAGCAACAAGGATGAGAGACAGCAGCTGCCTAGATTATCAGAGCAGTTCAGGCTATCAATATGAACAGAGTTTCCTGATGACATTGTGGCAATGTGATCTCAACCCAGCAGCACAGTATAGAATCATTGAGGTGGAAGAGACCACGTGGGTTATCCAGTCCAACTCCCTGCCAAGAAGCAGTAAAATTGCATTCAAAGTACCCCCAACAGATATCCACCCAGCCTCTGTTTAAAAGCCCCCAAAGAAGGAGCCTCCACCACACTCCAGGGCAGAGAGTTCCACTGCTGAACAGTTTTGATCTTAGTTTTGATTTACCATACATGCCCCACAACCTGGCAGGGGAAATCATAGCAGATAAATATGGATAATCTCAGAGATTTATAGGAGCAGCACTGAAACACACATATACTCAACACAGTGAGAGAGGAAGAGGAGGAAGAAGAGAGGGAGATACAGATACAGATTGCATCAAGCTGCAACTCAGGATTTAGCAATTCAACTGAGTCATCAATTAAGCCAAGCCTTGTTGAAAGGTGTCTTGACTCTTTCAAGGAAGCTATGACCCTGAGTTTGCAAGACCTGAGCACACCTATCAATTACAGGCTTGCCAGATATCAAGGTCATCTTCCAGGCACCTAAGAAGAAGGAAGCTGCTTGTGTTGTATTTGAACAGGGATGACCATTTTAAGGTATCACCATGTAATCCTACTTAGAAAGAGGGATATGAAAATATTTTCAGAATTTCTCATCCTTGAAAAAGGTCAATTGCTATGAAATCTTGTTTTTGAAAAAAAATAATCAGGATCTCTTTTGCAAAAACAAAAACAACCCCCCGCCCAAAGTCTTGAAAATAGGAAACATAATTAAAATGCACAAACATGTTTTTCAAGTGAATCTGTATCTAGTGATCTAATATTCGTTCATGACGCAAGACTTTTTTTTTTTTTAAAAAAAGACAAACTTGAAACAAGAACACCAACCCTGAGGGGACTTACGTTCTCAGGCTGATGGTTATCTTTAGGGAGAATAGGTCAGTGTGTCCGAAACTAGAATGACCAACCCAAAAGGATGCATTTCATTAAAACAGAAGATCTCCAAAGGGAAAAATGTATAATTGGAAAGCAATGAGACACCAATTTGCTAATCTTTCCCTGGATCATGCACAGAAAAGCTGGAAATTTCCCCAAGACGCATCTAGTTTATCTTCAAACCATTGCGGGTAACTACAGTTGATCAATGGACATCCAAACACTATTTTAAGGTCCCTAGAAGTGGTAGGGGTTTTGTGTGTGTGTGTGTCAGGAGTGACTTGAGAAACTGTAATTCACTTCTTGTGTGAGAGAATTGGCCGTCTGCAAGGACATTGTTCAGGGGATACCCAGATGTTTTGATGTTTTACTATCCTTGTGGGTGGCTTCTCTCATGTCCCCGCATGGGGAGCTGGAGCTGACAGAGGGAGCTCAACCTGTTCTGTCCGGATTCGAACCGTTGACCTGGGGGTCAGCAGTTCTGCCAGCATAAGGGTTAAACCTATTGCACCACTGGGGACTTCATTGTGCCTTTGATTAGGCAGGTCCAAAGAACTGGCCCTTTAATACCTAAGTTCTGGCACTTTAGCATGGCTTCCACTCTACTATCCTGACATTATAAAGCTGAAGGACATGACTCTCCCATCCCTGCCACTGAATTTTTCACTTTCCCTTAGCTCTGTCTAGGAATTTTGCACAAACTCAAGGCCCTCTGAACTCAGCACTTTTATTACTCCCATGGCACTGTTTTCATTATGTTATGTTTTATTGTGATATGTTTCTATTTGGTTGTGTTTTGTTTTTATTTTATTGCATTACGTTTTAACTCTGTGCTCTCTGGGCTTGTCCCTTTGTAAGCCACCCCAAGTCCCTTTGGGGAGATGGAGGAGGGGTATAAAAATAAAGTTGTTGTTGTTGTTATTATTAAGTAGTAGTAGTAGTAATACAACAATGAATTTATTACCTGCCTTTCCCTGTGGCGTGAAAAGTAAAGGGGACTCTATCACCTTCTGACATAGTCTGTTCTACTGCTTAATGTTCTTGCTAGGAGCCCCTGGTGGCGCAGTGGGTTAAACCCCTGTGCTGACAAGACTGAAGACCAACAGGTCACAGGTTTGAATCCTGGGAGAGCACAGATGAGCTCCCTCTGTCAGCTCCAGCTCCCCATGCGGGGACATGAGAGAAGCCTCCCAGAAGGATGGTAAAACATCAAAACATCCAGGCATCCCCTGGACAACGTCCTTGAAGACGGCCAATTCTCTCACACCAGAAGCGACTTGCAGTTTCTCAAGTCACTCCTGACATGAAAAAAAGTTCTTTCTGTCAGATCATTCTTTCTAACATTTCCAATTAATCTCCTTCCTTTCTCACTAGAGATATGCAATTAATTGTGATGAGCAGTTGAATCTGGGATTTGATGAGCTATGTTGATCTCTACTAGGTGAGAGCTCCTTTTTTTCTCTCCAGTGTATTTTTTTTAGAAAACTTTTTTTTCCTGTGTAAATGTGATGTCTTGGCCTCTGAAGAAGTATAGCATTCCAGTACCATTGGTAATAACAAAAGACTTACCTGTATCATTTTGTGACTATGTGCTTAAGAGCAAGTATTCCTGAAACATCAGTTATAATGAGGATTGTTATAATCAATAGCTTGGAAAGCATTAAAGGATATAACAATATTCTTCTATTGCAGTAATGTCACACTGTGTGAACACAGGATAGGAATAAATGGAAGAAATATCAGTTCTTAATTCTCTTTTAAAGACCCTCATTGACCCCTGTTTCTGATGTCAATTTGAAAAGAAAAGCTGCCTGTGCTTTCGAGCCTGAAATGTTTTCTATTAAAGCAATTTGGATTTCTTTTCTCTTATCTTCTCCCTTCAGGCAGCTGGTGCCTTTATCCTTAAGCCATGTTTTGGCGTTGGGGCTTGTTTGGTTTCTTATTTTCTAAAGAGAAGAACCATCTCTAGCTCTCAAACTGTCTGCCACTTAATGCCACCCCAAAAACATGCTATCCCGAAGCTGAAGGTCAAACTAGGCTGTCATGGAGCTGTCTTTCAAGGGGGAGGGGGTGAATGCCTGGTTGTTGTAGCATGTGATTTTCTTCAACTTGTGTTTAGTGTGCCTTGTTTTGTGATTGCTGACAGAATAGGAAACAATTCTGGATTTTGAGACATTCTTAAGAGTGCTTGCCTGCATATTGTTCAAAGTAGGTAGAGTGGATGGATGTCAATTCAGTTCTCTGTCCAGTGCCCACAATGTTATAATCATATTCAACACAATCCTTAACCCTATATTATCTACTGTTTAAGTTTTTGCTCCTTTGAAAATATACACATAAAGATGAAATCACCTATGCTATTAAAGGCTAATTTTACATGTTTTTTAGAATTTTTGCTGTGATGTATTCATACCACTTCTGGCTCACTTTGTTTTCCCTTCCTTTTTAATTCAGGCCCAAACGTGCAGTATTCACCAGAAGAATTCAAACCATGCATTTTTATCCAGTGAATTAAGTGCTGCTTTATTGCCTTTCATTCACATTTTTTCATTTTACTCCATGATTTGACAGAGACAAATAAGATGGCAAGCCATAAATTCCAGTTACATAATTCTGGAATAATGGCCTTTAGTCAATATAAAGTGTGATTCATTTGAGGAACTCATGTAGATAACTGGGTTGGCAAGAAGTTATATGCATTTGAATGCATTAACTTATAAAGTATTTCTTATTACAATTCAGAACACTTTTCAGATTATAACATTAAAATAACTTTAGCAGAGAAGAACTAGAAGAGTTTAGCAGAGAAGCTGAATAGCTTTAAAAAAAAAAAAAACACTAATCCAAACCCTATCATCATCTACCCATATGTAAGGCTCATTGAGGTCTAAAGCAAGCCAAGACAAGATTACAGTACAGGAAGTCCCCAAATTATGAATGTGATATGCTCTGTAGCTTTGTTCTTAAGTTGTATTTATATGTAAGTTGAAACAGGTACATTTTAAGTGTAACTCCAGCCAGGCCCGTAGCCAGGATTTCGATTCGGGGGGGGGGGGGCTGAGTTTTTTTCAGGGGGGGTGAGTTTCAGGGAGGGCTGAGTCTGAGTGAAAGAGGGTCTACCCTAGCAAACCTTTTGTATCATTACCCCAATACCCCCATGCATATGGGATATTTTGAGTATGGTGATCAGATCATGATATGATTAAACCAGTAAGGCCTTTTCGTGAACCACCATGAGAATTTCGGGGGGGGGGGGGGGCTGAAGCCCCTCAAGCCCCCCCCCCCCGGCTACATGCCTGACTCCACCCATATATAATGTACCTGTTCCTGTACCTCACCAAATACTACTCAACTTCAGTATCTAGCATTCTTCACCAGTAGTGATGCTGGCTAGAGCTGCCAGAACTTGTATTCCAACAATATAAGTTGAACATCAGAACTCCAAAATCAGAAATACTCAAACATTCAAAATTCTCCACATAATAATAATAATAATAATAATAATAATAATACGTTATTTATACCCTGCTACCATCTCCCCAGGGAACTCGGTGCGGCTTACATGAGGCCGCACCCACAATACAAGAATACAAGCAATAACAATAACAATACATGCATTTAAAATAAATCACATAGACAATAACATGACAAAACACCTTCTCTTTATGAAGGTTTGATGTATATAAATTTTGTGTCATGTGCAAATTATTATAAATATTGTATTAGTGTACCATCATGCTATGTGCATAAGATGCAAATGAAACATACATAAAGTGTATCTTTAACATGTGTCCTATCTTCAAGATAGGAGCCCCCATTGGCTCAGTGGGTTAAAACCTTGTGCAGAAGTACTGAAGACCGAGAGATCGGAGGTTCTGGGAAAAGCACAGATGAGCTCCCTCTATCAGCTCTAGGACATGAGAAAAGCCTCCCACAAGGATGGTAAAACATCAAAACATCCGGGCATCCCCTGGGCAATGTCCTTGCAGATCGCCAATTCTCTCACACCAGAAGCAACTGGCAGTTTCTCAAGTTGCTCCTGACATGAAAAAAAATCTTCAATATAATTCATTAAGTACATAATATGCAAATATAAGGTATTCCAAAATCCCCCCAAAATCAGAATTCCCAAACACTTCTGGTCCCAATCATTTCAGATAAGGCATACTCAGATATAGTAACTCCTCTGGTCTAGAGAGCTAGGATGGCGCACGTGCTATGCATATCTCTAACAGAAAATAATTTCTATGGGGTTTGGGTGAAACAGCTAAGAAAAGCTGCCCTTGGTCCTACAACATCTCCCATGGGGATGTCTTCCTCATGAATGCTGTGGTCTGCCCTGGCTAGACAGGGATTAGAGGATTTTCTCATTCCTTGGGATGTGGTCATATATAAGGTTAGCCATGTTCCAAATGGAAACTTCACTATGCAGAAAGGACAGTAAAGTACACACACCTTTATTTATTTATTTATTTATTTATTTATTTACGATATTTGTATCCCACCTTTCTCAGCCTGAAGGCGACTCAAGGCGGCTCAGAAGAATGCCTCTATTATGGATGGTGTTATGGGAGCTGCACAACAGAGTTTGTCAACTGTGATAGGTACAGGGGTCAGGTTTGTGTTCCCAGGAACTGTTGTAATGTCCATGGTGGCTCAAAAATGTTCCCAAAGATCAACCTACCACCACTATCACTATCACAAACCCACTTCTAGTTATGAGATGCAGGGGTTTTTTTTTCATATCCATTTGTGTGAGGGAGGAGGGACTGTAACCCATCTTCACTCCTAGAGATTTATACATTAATCCATTTATTTTCTGGAAGAACCAAAAGAAGCTCAATGTGAGGAATCTGAAAGTCTGGAACTACAGAACCTACGTTAGTCAACAGAACTAGGGACAATATCACTTAGCATGGCTTCATCATGTAGCAATGATTTTACTTTAACTTTATTTTCAGAAACTAATGGCCAGTTAATGGGGGTTCTTGGTAAGGGTACACAAAGCAAAAATTGCTTGGCATTTTAAGAGTGCTAGAAAACGCTCAGTATCATTGCTTGATGATTACTCCCAAATGGGAAATTCTTTACTATTGAATCATTCTGCACTTTTAAGTGTGTTAGCTTAATGAAGTATAAGTGTTTTATGTAATGCTGAGTGGTGAAAATCTTTTAGTTGAAACCATCTATAAAATACTGCAGCTTATTAAAGTCAAAGCAACTTAAAAAAACTGACTATGACCAAAATCTTAACTATTGTTTTGAAGGATTTCCATAAATCCATTATACTGGTTTTCCTTCAAGGCAGCGGTTCTCAAAGTGTGTCCTGCAGAGTCCTTAGGGCTCTGCAAAACATTTTGTGGGGCTCCACGGTTTTTCCTTTCTCTTCCCTCCTCCTCCCCTCCAAGCTTTTGCTTCTCTTTCCTGCTACTCCCTCTTCCCCCTCTCTCACCACCAAACCCTTTCCCCCTTGGTCCCAAAAGCCCTTTTCATCACTTCCCTTGCCCCCCAAAGCCTTTTTCCTTACCTTCTTCTCTGCCCAAATCCTTTTCCCCTTGCCTTGCTTGATTCCAAAACCCTATTTTCCTCCCGCTGTTCAGGGGGTACTCTGATTCTGCTTTTCCTGCATCGCAGAAGGGAGTTAGACTGGATAGGGTCTTACACTGAAATGCAGTTAAGTTTATGAGGTCAAAAGTTTTCCTATGCCTGATATATATACATTTTGGGTTGCAGTGGCACAGTGGATTAAACTGCTAAGCTGCAGAACTTGCTGACTGGAAGGTCGGTGGTATGAATCTGTGGAATGGGTGAGCTCCTGTTGTTAGCCCCAGCTTCTGCCAACCTAGCAGTTCAAATGTGAGTAGATCAATAGGTACTGCTTCGGTGGGAAGGTAACAGCGCTCAATGCAGTCATGCCAGCCACATGACCTAGGAGGTGTCTAAGGACAATGGCAGGTCAACATAGGAATCATCAGTGGTTCAGGATGGCATGAGTTGTACTTCAAGAGCATGGATAGAGCAATTAGCTGGACCCTCTAATTGTTAGTGCTGATTTCAGTATATACTAATGTTGTGTCTTATCATTGGAAATCTGCTTGGCACAAAAAGTGATCAAATAAAGTGACAGCTAAAGTGAAATGAACTGATCCATATCATTCAGTCTAATGTGCAGATTGGAACTTATCTGCCTAATAGTCTCCACACTTGTCTGAAGGCTAGAACACAGTTCTTGGCAATTTGCATAATTTGAGAATGCATATGTAAACTGCATATTTCAATATAAAGTACATTTTATATCTGCATTCTCAGACTATTTTTTTCAATTGACAGATTAAAAAACAAAATAAAGAGCAATCAGTCTCTGGGTTAAAAAAAAAGAAAGTGTGTTTTCAAGTCACTTGTTGACTTATGCCAACTCCATGATTTCCTTTGATTTCTTAGGGAAGAAATATTCAAAGGTGGTTTTGCCAGTTCCTCAGAAATATAACCCACAGTATCTGGTATTCATTGACAGTCTCCCACCCTAGTACTAACCAGGACTAATCCTGCTTAGCTTCCAAGATGAGACAGGACCTGGTGCTTTGAGGTTAAACCAAGTGCTGCTCAAACTACATGTGCTTCATTATTCTTTTACTTTGTGCTCCCCTTCAAGTTAATGGTTTGAGAGAATTTAAAATAAATGGTAAGTTGCACTGAAAACCCAGCAAGGATTATTATATATTCCTTTCAACGACATTTTGTTTGCTCTTCCCTAACAGGTGACATTTCTAACTGGAACTGATAACTCTGTGTTGCTTGTTCTTTGCCAAAGTAGCTTAACACCTCATATGCAGTGCAGGCAAAACAAGATGAAGACGAGGTTGAAAAGTTCATTGATCCAGACTGCCTTTTACCAGCTTTGGGTGGTATGTCTGCTGGTGCTGCTCTCGGACTAGATTTGTTTACTTCTAGCAGTCCATAGAATGCGAAGATCAAGGCTGGATTGTTCAAAACCTTTGAAGCAACTGAGTAGTAAAGGTCAAGACATTTGTAATTAGTTCCTTTTCACTAGCAGAGAAAGTATAAGTACATTATGTTTAACTTAAGGAATAACTGTTTTTAAATGGTGTTGTTTATCGGTAGGTTTTAATATAAATGTTATTTATTGTCGATGTTTAATTTTTATGCGTTATGTCTAAATGTTCTTTTATGTTTATGTTTTAATTTGGTTGGCTTAATTTATAGTTATGTGTTATTGTCTTGCTATTATCTTTTGGTTTTCACATGTATGTACAGCATTGAATTTTTCCTTTATAATGTTGGAAACTATTTTGAGTTCCCTTAGGGGGAGAAAAATGGTATATAAATGTAGAAAATAAATAATAAATAAATAACTTTACAGTGCATCTCTTGTAGTACTAAGTGTGTCATGGAGATTGGATCTACATTGCCATAAAAACCAGTTTCTAATCCCAGATTATCCACTTTGAACTGGAAAGAAGTGACCAGTGGAGTGCTGCAAGGTTTGGTCCTGGGCCCACTTCTGTTCAATATCTTTATTAATGACTTCGATGAAGGTTTAGAGAGTATGTTAATCAAGTTTGCAGATGACATCAAATTGGGAAGGATAGCTAATACTCCAGAAGACAGGATCAGAATTCAAAATGACCTCAACAGATTAGAAAACTGGGGCGAAACTAACAAACTGAATTTCAACAAGGAGAAGTGTACAGTACTTCACTTAAGTAAATATATATATATATATATATATATATATATATATATATATATATGCAAAGATACAGGATAGATGATGCCTGGCTTGACAACAGTACATGTGAAAAAGCTCTTGGAGTCGTCATGGACAACAAGTCGAACATGAGCCAACAGTGTGATGCAACAGCTATAAAAGCCAATGGGATTTTGCTTTAAAAGTTTGAGGACCCTTACTTTGGGATATTTAGGCCCTTCCCTCCAACTCAGACTGTTGGGGGCCCAGACTATTGTTTCAAAAAAATCATGAGATAATTATATACATACATATCTTATATGTACATTGTAGTGAAGCAGGCTTTTTCTTTCTCTGAGCAGTTGCTCAAAGGCTCAGCCAAAATGCTCCGTTTTAGTTCAAATTGCGGACGCAGATGAGTCAGGAAAGACGGCCAACTGGTTCAGCAAGAATATCAAAGTTTATTTATAGCAGCTGCTAGAGGCTTTCGGACACAACAAAATGGCGTCTCTGGGGAAAGCCCCCAGCATTAAAGGTAGTGTTCCTTTTATACATCAAAAGGGGTTCGGCTTTAAGAGCCGCCCCGAAGATTAAATCATTGGTTAAGAAAGCTGTCAATATTATAATTATTTAAGCAATTAGCTCATATATTTTTAAGTTTCGCTTCGCAATAAGCAAGCCCCTTCTGAAAACATCTCAATACGCTGACATGCAAAATACAGCTGGAGACATCTGCTGATCTTGGCGAGTCTCAACTTTAGCCTTGGCTATTTCCTCTTGCAAAGTTGGCAAGTCTCATGACCGATTTTTCACCCTTCTATAAAAACTCATCTTTAGTCTGTCTTTGTCTCCCATATATGGTCAAGTCCATCCGTTCTCTTTTCTACATGCAAACCCCGGCAGCTTAGCTGTGCTTCTTGCCTTTTCTATAGCTGTACCTTTCTGCATACCTACAGCTGTACCTTTCTGCCTTATTCCCACATGTTTTTGTTTTGCGAAGCGGTTTACAAAAGCGAGAGCAAAACCAGCAAGGGTTAGATATTACGGATCTCTCCAATTATGCCTTTTAATGAGAGCTATCTTTTCTACCGAAGCTGTCTGATGCATATATCTCTGGCAAACTTGAAGCAAAATTGGAAAACAGCACATTAGCAACAAAAAGACAAAACCGCATAGCATAATCACAAGTACTATTTCTCTAAGCCATGATGCTGAAGGAAGCAGAGACGTCAACCATGAAAAAGGTTGCCATCCATCTTCCTTTACGTTATGATTTATTAACTCTTGCAATTTTTCCAAATCATCTTCAATTGTTTGGTTCAGATTATGAAATTTGACCACGCACTGGCCCTTTATTATAGAACAGAATCCTCCTTTTGTTGCCAACAAATAATCTAGGGCTAGCTTGTGTTGCATTGCCATTTGGCTTAGTTCTTCAATTTCTGATTGTAATTGTCTAACTATTTTTCCTGTGGCATTTATGCTTTTCTCTAATCTACATGTGAGTCCCATAATACTCTTTCTGTTTTCTTGGGCCATTATTCCAGGATAGGACCCGAGAGTTAGGAGCCCTGTTATTAATCCTCCTCCTATCCTTGAGCCTTCAGTTTCGGACAGTTGTGAGTCCATAATTACTTCGTCTGAACACTCAGGTCCTAGGGGTGCTATGGCTTTTAAAGATCTCTGAAGCCTCCTAGGGTGTTTAAGGACTCGTACAGGGAATGTCAGGTATCCTATCCCAACACACTGGTTTTTTCCTGGATGAAAATTGGTTGCCCATTTATCAAAGAAAAACCACATATTGGGATCTCTAATATGCCATCCTGAACAAATACTGCCTCCATTTTTCAGGGATGTGTAATTTGACTCAAACAGTGGGTACTCAGGGTACAGTTCTTTCCAGTCCGTGTCGGCCAGATTTTGTTTGTTAACATATGTAGAGTTATAGGTTCCATACAAATAAAACTTGTCCTGACAGTGAGTGTAATTTGTCAACCTTGTTAGGAAGGCTTTTCTGTGCTCCCAGCCTTTCCATTTTTGATTCCATGTACCCTTGTTTGCACAACAAAAACACATTCCCCTCGTGGTGGCAGTATATCTTATTCGTCTAAATTTAATGTGCTTTAATCCATCGGGGACCTGAGAAAATATGGTGGGATTTTGAATAGTTCCTTGTAACCCCCCGAGCACCACCTGGGGGTCAGCTATTAGGGAAGGGAGGAAAGAGAAGTCACCTACTTTCTCTGGATGTTCATATAGGAGTGTCACATCTTTTCCATGCTGATCAAACATGAATCTAGCATGCTCTTTTAGCCAATTTCCCTGTATCATAGTGATCATGTTTATAAACATCATATATCCAAAAACCGTTCGAACCCCTATTGGTTTCTTAGGGTATCTTTCCCTCCTCCCCATTATAATTTCTATCCACCACTTCCAAGACAGGGCTTTCGTTGGGCCACACTGCGTCATACTTGACCTGCGACGATCTGTTGTTCCCGAAGAGGTCAGCTTCATGGCCTTGTTGACCCCTCAGGGAGTTGCCGGACGATCCTGAGTCTCAGGTCACTCTGATCTGCCTTTTTTATCTCCCACATGGGGGGTGCCAGCTTGGCACGGGTGTAATGTATCCAAGGTTTAACTTCCTTCACTTTAATGGCAGTAGGGGTTGATATCAGCACAGTATAGGGCCCTCTCCACTTAGGTCCTAGTGGGTCAATCTTCCACTCTTTCACAAGCACCTCGTCACCTGGCGAGAAACAATGCAAAGGTGTGGTAGGATAGGGTGGATTTAACTCTGAAGTATATTGTGCAATTTGTTTTATCTGTCCAGCCAGGGCTTGTACTTGTTGAATGGTTTGTTTATCTCCAATCACATGTTGGTCTCCCCCTTTGTCCAGTATCGACCTCAAATTTAATGGTGGTCTGCCATATAGTCTCTCATAGGGGGTCAGACCTGTTCTTTTGTGAGGGGTACACCTTACTCTCAATAGTACCATGGGCAGTATTACAGTCCAACCCAGCCCTGTCTCCTGACAGATTTTTGACATGGCGGTCTTTAGAGTCCGATTCATTCTCTCAACTTTAGCTGAGGACTGGGGCCTATAAGCGCAATGCAATTTCCATTTTGTGCCCAATATTTGACACAGTCCTTGAATCACCTTGTGTACATAAGCTGGACCGTTGTCAGACCCTATTTCTAATGGTATTCCAAATCTGGGGATTATGTCCTTTAAAAGTGCTCTTGAAACTTCTACTGCCTTTTCAGTTCGGGTTGGGTATGCCTCTACCCACCCGGTGTAGGTGTCCACAAAAACAAGCAAATATTTGTAGCCCTTTTGCGGGGGCATCTCAGTAAAATCAGTCAAAATTGCCTCGAATGGGACGTTGCCTATGTGTTGAATTCCTGGTGGCTTTAAGGGTCCTTCTCGAGGATTATTTTTGGCGCATGTCCAGCATCTGTGTGCTGCTGCTGCTGTCAGGCTATGGAGTCCATCAATGTACATTTGCCGTTCTAGCAGCTTAGCTAAGGCTGTCTTACCCAGGTGTGTGTTGGAGTGCATATGTCGGACTATGTGCCACGCCATATCCTTAGGGACATAAACGCGGTTATCTGGCATCACAATGACCTCTCCCTTCCATTCTCCTTTTTCCCCCAAAGCCCAATTCTCCTCTTCTTTTGTGTATGTAAACTTTTCTAATGGGGGATCTCTTACTACCGTCACAGCCAACAGGTGCTGCTTATTGTGGGGGTGCTTAGCTGCCTCTCTTGCGGCCAAATCAGCTAGTCTATTACCCTGTGTCACTGGGTCTTCTCCCCTTTGGTGTCCTTTGCAATGCATTACAGCCACTTTATCCGGGTCCCAGACCGCCTCCAGGAGGGCCACAATCTCAGCTGCATTTTTAACGCCCTTTCCAGCCGACGTAAGGAGTCCCCGCTCCTTGTACAAAGCTCCATGGGCATGGAGCGTAGTAAAGGCGTACTTTGAGTCCGTGTAGACATTGACCCGTTTTCCCTTTGCCAACTGCAGTGCTCTGGTGAGGGCTATCAATTCAGCCCGTTGAGCGGAGGTTCCCGGAGGGAGCGACTCTGCTTCCAGAATCTCTCCCCCCCCCTGTACCACCGCATATCCTGCACGCCTCTCACCGTTCTCCATGAAGCTACTGCCATCCGTGAACAGGGTCATGTCTGCCTTGGACATTGGTACGTCCTTTAAGTCAGGTCGGCTGGAATATACCTGTTCCATCACCTGAATGCACTGGTGGACTGTTTCCTCTCCTGGGGCAGGCAACAAGGTGGCCGGATTTAAGGTGGCACAAGTTTCTAGGGTCACCATCGGGTTATCACACAACACCCCCTCATATTTTGTCAGTCTCTCATTTGTGAGCCAGCGCGGTCCCTTGGTGTCTAACAGCGCCTTTACATGGTGAGGTACTTTGAGACCAGTGGCTGTCCTATGGTCAATTTACTTGCTTCTTTTATCAAATCTACTGCTGCTGCCACTGCACGAAGACAGGGCGGCATTCCCTGTGCTACCGTGTCTAACTGTTTTGACAGATAAGCCACTGGTCTCTGCCATGATCCTAATGTCTGGGTAAGCACCCCTATTGCCACTCCTTCCTTTTCAGACACGAACAAGTCAAACGGTTTCTCCAGGTCTGGGAGCCCGATCCTCCATTCCTCTTCCATGGGTATTGTCAATTCCATTTGGCCATTGTCTAAAAATTGGATTTGTGCTCTTAATTTTGACAAAATATCTCTTCCTAATAATGACACTGGGCAATCAGGGTGATATAGTAATTTATGACTCACATTATGGCCTGCCAGATTACATGTCCGTTCCTGTAGAAAAGGGCATTTCTGAATTTTTCCTGACAGCCCCACCACTTTGGTGACTTCTGCGCTGGTAGGACTAATAAGTTTGTTCACCACTGATCGTTCTGCCCCAGTGTCCACTAAAAAGTCAACTTGCTGGTCCCCTACTTCCATAGTGACCATCGGCTCCCCGGGGTCCAGCAAAACGAGAGCCTGGTCGGTTCATTCTTCTTCCTCCGCATCCTCCCATTCTTCTTCTGCTATTGCAGCCACTACTGCTTCCCTCTTCTGGTGCGGAGTATAACCTCCACGGCCTCTTCCACGTCCTCTACCTCTTCCTCTGCCTCGTCCTTCGCCTCCTTCTTCTCCAGACACCTTCTCTGTACATTCCCCCTTCCAGTGACCATACTTCTTGCATCTGGCACACTGATTCCATCCTAACTTCTTTCGCTCTCCTCCTTTTCCCCTTCCTTTTCCTCTCGATCCTCCTGTCTCTCCATCCATCATGGTCAACAATACTTTATATCCTTCTTTACGATCTCTCTTCTTCTTCTCTTCCTCTTTCTGATCTCTGGCCATATACACCTGTTCTGCTATGGCTAGGAGTTCATTCATACTTTTCCCTATGAATCCCGGTTGTTTTTGAATTTTTCTTCGGATGTCATCTGCTGCCTGGCTGATGAAAGACTGCTGCAGTGCCCTTCTCCCATTCTCATCTTCTAAATTATATGGGCTGTATTTCCTATATGCCTCTTCTAGTCTCTCCAAAAATGCTGAGGGAGATTCACTCTTCTCCTGTCTCACCCCTTGGATCTTTTGGATGTTAGCTGGCCTTTGTGGTCCCCTTTTAACAGCATCTATCAGGATCCCCTGATAGGTCGCTAGGGTCGTCCTATCGTTGGCAACGTTGGCCTTCCAACCCGGATCCTTTCCAACGGGGAAGCGCTCTGCCCCCCAAGCAACCGCATCCTGACCCGCTGGCGGCTGATTCTGGGCCAGTAACGTAGCTTGATTGATCACTTGCCTTCTCTCCTCTGTGGTAAACAAGACCTGGAGGAGCTGTTGGCAATCTCGCCACGTTGGATTATGGGTAGCTATAATAGTTTCTAGTAAAGTCGCCATTGCTTGGGGTTGCTCGGAGTAGGGAGGTGTAGAACTTTTCCAATTTAACAAGTCACTGCTGGTAAATGGGACCACCTGATACAATTGATAAGGCTGGTCATTTTGATCCAATACACTAACTTCCCTTATTGGAAATTCCCTCGCCGTTGTGCTATCTGCCGGACCTTCCACAGGGGAGAGCTCAGCTTGTCTGCTTCTAGTAACGGCTGGGCTTGCATCACTAGGTTCTCGGGCGGGACGCCGCACCGTTTGTGTGGTGGTGTCCGCAACCCTTAATTCATCCCGGAGGTTTCGGAAGGGATTGGTTTCACTGTATGGAGGCTGTAGAACTATGGACACTGGGCTGTCATATGATGGAGGCGGTGTTATCGCCCGTTCCTGGTCAACTGGTCTCTGGGCGCCTTGAACTGCTGCTAGTGGGGGCGCATTGGGAATTACTGGCAATGGTAATGTCCGTCCCTGATCCATGGGCCCCTGGGCGCCTTGAGCCGCTGCTAGCGGGGGCTCGTTGGGAGTTGCATATCGCGGCCCCCGGTAACGACATCCCTCCACCGGCTCTTCTTCCTGGGCAAGGACTTTAACCTCGCCTTTCTTTTCTTTTTTCCTTATCATCATACACTGTACTTCTTTACACTTCCGGACCCAATCAGGATTTTGGGTCACCACGTTGTCCCAGGCATCAATATAAATATATTGATCCGGATGATGGTTAGCACAAAATTTTTCTACCTGCCTAATCTTCTTTAGGTCCCACGACCCCTCTGCAGGCCACCCAAAAGGAAAGGTGGGCCATTCTCCTGTGCACAGATTCCTTAATCTGTAGTCCTTAAAATCTCCTGGATCTCCCTGACTCGATGCAGCTACAAACTTGTCAAAGTTGTCTAGCATACACTGAAGCGGAGACACTGTCTTTGAGTTCCTCCCACCCATGGCCTCTAGTGGGGAGCAAACCTTGACCTAGACGCCCGGACTCTCGACGGCACGTTTTAGGAACTGCAAGGTTTGCCCCGTCCTCCCACTACCCCACGGGATACTTAGTGGTCCCCCTTCCCCCAGCGCTGGTGTGTGTTACCTAGTGTCTTACTTGACCACTTATACTTGCCGGGCCTCTGTAGACGTTGGAACAACCTTCGTCCCCCGGACTTTCCTCCTTTTGGATCCTTCTTATCACTCCTCCACTCCCAGTTGATTTCTTGAGAACCCGAAGAGTTGCGATTTACCTTGATCAAGCAGCACCGACAGAAGAGGGGAGTGTCGCAGCCGGCTATTAGTCGGGGGCCCCCTTTTTTTTTCTCGGCTCACGGCAATCGCCTCTCGCGCCCCTGATGCTGATCAAAAATCGTCTTGCCAACAAGATCCGTCTCCCCCGACTCTGGCCCGTCTGAATGAAATCTCGGTGGAACCTCCAAAAATGAAGCAGGCTTTTTCTTTCTCTGAGCAGTTGCTCAAAGGCTCAGCCAAAATGCTCCGTTTTAGTTCAAATTGCGGACGCAGATGAGTCAGGAAAGACGGCCAACTGGTTCAGCAAGAATATCAAAGTTTATTTATAGCAGCTGCTAGAGGCTTTCGGACACAACAAAATGGCGTCTCTGGGGAAAGCCCCCAGCATTAAAGGTAGTGTTCCTTTTATACATCAAAAGGGGTTCGGCTTTAAGAGCCGCCCCGAAGATTAAATCATTGGTTAAGAAAGCTGTCAATATTATAATTATTTAAGCAATTAGCTCATATATTTTTAAGTTTCGCTTCGCAATAAGCAAGCCCCTTCTGAAAACATCTCAATACGCTGACATGCAAAATACAGCTGGAGACATCTGCTGATCTTGGCGAGTCTCAACTTTAGCCTTGGCTATTTCCTCTTGCAAAGTTGGCAAGTCTCATGACCGATTTTTCACCCTTCTATAAAAACTCATCTTTAGTCTGTCTTTGTCTCCCATATATGGTCAAGTCCATCCGTTCTCTTTTCTACATGCAAACCCCGGCAGCTTAGCTGTGCTTCTTGCCTTTTCTATAGCTGTACCTTTCTGCATACCTACAGCTGTACCTTTCTGCCTTAGTAGTATAAAAAATTCATGAACGAACAATAACATATTTAAACGATGAACAATTTTACCCAACAGAAGCTTATAATGGGAACTGCGAACCTACTTTTGATTGATGTGCCTTCAAGTCTTTTCAGACTTAGTCAAGTTAACTGGGATTGTTATTGTTGTGTGCCTTCAAGTCTTTTCAGACTTAGGGTGACCCTAAGCTTAAAGTTTAGAGTGATTTTGGTGGGCCACATCTGGCCCGGAGGCCTTAGTTTGGGGACCCCTGCCTTAAAGGCACCAGATCCAATCTGATCTTGGAAGTCATGAAGTAAAGACCAGGTGCTGTAGGCTATACTTCAGAGAACAGAACTGGCAAACCACATCTACACCTTGCCTAAGATATCCAAAGAAATTTTTGTGCTTGTCATAACTCAACAAGTGACCTGATGGCACATACACACATCTATGGGATAGCGAACAGTGAGCTCAAACCAGAAGTCCACAGGAAAATGATAATGCTTTACCTAGTCATCATATGAAGGCAAACAACCAGGTTCCTGATATTTATATGAAGGTTTGTCTGCACAGCCTGGTTCCCACTGTATTTTTGTGTGTGTATGTTGGGGGGGGGGGGGCAAACAAAGCTCTTGGGTAGCTCTATAAGCTAAGTACTAGAGTCCATCCATGTGGTGTTCCATGAGATTGCATGATTCTGATCTCCATAACCCACCCAACTCCAATATGTGCAACTTACTAAATGCCTACAGAATTCTTGTCACAAAAGTATGTAAGAGGTTAGATAATTATGCTGTAATAAACACACAAATATATACACAAGTTCTCATCTGCTCTATGAACCAAGTACTTTGTGCACTGTTGTAATAATGATGCAATGTGAATCAAAGTTGCAGCATGTATTTTCAGAATAAGATTGAACAAAAAAGCCTGATTCTGTCATCTGACCTCTGCTTTGTTGGCAGGGGAGGGAATCTTGCTGACTTCAGTAGAGGCTATTCAGTTACACAATGAGCAGAACACAATACACAGCAATAAATCCAGTAAACGCAGATATCCTCTGCAACAAGTTTTACCATAGTGTCTGTGCTATTTAGTCAACAAGAACTACATTCTAATATTGGATACCTTCCTTCTTGAATCGTTTCTTGATTTTTCTCTTTTGAAAATAGTCTACTATTTTATTTTGAAACAATATTCTTTTTCAGGCCCTGGAAATAACTAATTAAAAGTAACCGTATCTATAATGGGGACATGAGAGAAGCCTCCCACAAGGATGGTAAAACATCAAAACATCCAGACGTCCCCTGGGCAACCTCCTTGCAGATGGCCAATTCTCTCACACTAGAAGCAACTTGCAGTTTCTCAAGTTGCTCCTGACACACACACACACACACACAAACCAACCCATATCTATAAAGAAATATAACAAGACTAGCTGTGCCCTGCCACGCATTGCTGTGGCCTATAGTAAATCTTTTCAAAGTAGAGGTAGTTGTCTTCCTTCCTTCCCCCTTTTTCTTTCTCTTCTGCTGTCTCTCTTTTCTTCCTTCTCTCTTTCCTTCCCTCCCTCTTTCTCTACATCTTCCCCCTTCCTTCACTCCCTCTTTCCTTCCTTCATTCCCTTTTTTCTTTCCTTCTCTCCTTCCGTCTTTCCCCTTTTTTTTCCCTCCCTCTCTCTCTAATTTCTTCCTTCTCTACCTCTTTCCTTCCTTCCTTACCGGAGGGGGAGGGAGGAGGGGAGAAGTGAGTCACAGAGGGAAGGGGTGGGGTGAAGGGAGGGGGCGTGTCTTTGCGGAGGGGGTGGGAGGAGGGGAGGAGTGAGTCATGGAGGGAAGGGGTGGGGTGAAGGGAGGGGGCATGTCTTTCCGGAGGGGGTGGGAGGAGGGGAGGAGTGAGTCACAGAGGGAAGGGGTGGGGTGAAGGGAGGGGGCGTGTCTTTCCGGAGGGGGTGGGAGGAGGGGAGGAGTGAGTCACAGAGGGAAGGGGTGGGGTGAAGGGAGGGGGCGTGTCTTACCGGAGGGGGAGGGAGGAGGGGAGGAGTGAGTCACAGAGGGAAGGGGCGAAGGGAGGGGGCGTGTCTTTGCGGAGGGGGTGGGAGGAGGGAAGGAGTGAGTCATGGAGGGAAGGGGTGGGGTGAAGGGAGGGGGCGTGTCTTACCGGAGGGGGAGGGAGGAGGGGAGGAGTGAGTCACGGAGGGAAGGGGCGAAGGGAGGGGGCGTGTCTTTGCGGAGGGGGTGGGAGGAGGGGAAGAGTGAGTCACGGAGGGAAGGGGTGGGGTGAAGGGAGGGGGCGTGTCTTTCCGGAGGGGGTGGGAGGAGGGAAGGAGTGAGTCATGGAGGGAAGAGGTGGGGCGAAGGGAGGGGGCGTGTCTTTCCGGTGGGGGTGGGAGGAGGGAAGGAGTGAGTCAGGGAGGGGGAGGAGGGATGGTTTTGACAGGGCGGGGCTTGGAGGTGGCGTGGGAGGGGTAAGATGCGGCGCGGCGAGGGTTGGAGTGGGCGGAGCGGGGCTTGGAGGCAGCGTGGGAGGGGTAAGATGAAGGAGGGGGTGGAGGGAAGGGGGCGGGGGGAAGCTGCGTTGTGTGTGTGTGTGTGTGGGCGGCGACGTGTTCGTGCGGGGCGGCGCGAGGGAGGGAGGAAAGTGCAGAGGGTGCATTGGCCATTCGGCCTTGTGCGCGCGCGCAGGGGACTTTGCGCCAGTGCGCATGCTCAGTTGTTTTGCCGTTTTTTCTGTGTGTTGTTGTGTTGTTTTCAATTTTGAGTGGATTAGTTTGTACCAAGTGGGTTGTCCTTGGAGCATGGCAATTTTGGTTCAGTTTCATTGGGGTTTTTTAGAGTTTTGCTGTCCCGTTGAACTCCCCTAACAGATGTATATATATAGATGGCAACAGTTACATTTAATTAGTTACTTCTTTAAGTAATGATGATGCAACTTTTCATTTCAGTACACAAAGGCTGCATCTACACTTCCATATAATGTAGTTTGGAATTGCATTATATGGTCAGCGTAGACCCTTATTATTTATTTTATTTTATTTATTTCGGTCATTTATACCCTGCCTTTCTCATCCCCTAGGGGGGACATCAATGCCATTAAACTGCATTATATTGGTCTACAGTAACTATATAATGCAGTTCCAAGCTAGATTACATGGCAGTGTACATCCAGCCTAAGAGGGTATCCACATTGCAAAGTTATAACAGATTGAGGCTACTTTACTCTAGAGAATTTGGGGATATATAGTTTGGGAAGGGACATTTTTTATTAGAGAGGTCTAATCAATTCCCTTACATTACCAGATAATTCTAAACCTCATCAAATTACATATCCTGAAATTCAATAGGATGGAACTATGGCAGGTAAAGTAGCACAAAACTGCTATAATTATATAGTGTGGGTACATGTAATTTCAGCTGACTATAATGCATAATGTATTCTGACTACCATTAAGCTATTTTTAGATATTTTAGAGACATTTTGAATGATGTTTTTCAGGTTTTCTGCCATTTTCTCATACATCCATTTTTAATGAATTTAAAACACCAAGCAATAGAACAAATAACAAGTTATTCTTTAAATATCACAGTGCACAACAACAACATCATACAAACCTTTTCAATAGTGTTATGATGGTGTAGTCAAATTGTGGCTCTTTCAGGGTTTTCTTTTTCTTTTTTCTTTTTGATCACCCAATTCTTCTCCAAGGTGACTGTCCTCTAATTCTGCATCCAAAAATTATTTTGCCCTTCCTGGAGTCATGGCCTCTATATTTTTAAGCCACTCCTCCAATGCAAAAAGAACCCCCTGTTGTTGCAGCAGGTTAAACTGCTGAGCTCCTGAACTTACTGACCGAAAGGTTGGTGGTGCAAATGCAGGAGGCAGAGTGACCTCCTGCTGTTAGGCCCAACTTCTGTTAACCTAGTAGTTCGAAAACATGCAAGTATGAGATCAATAGATACCACTTCTGAGGGAAGGTAGCAGCGCTCCATGCAGTCATGCTGGCCACATGATCTTGGAGATGTCTATGAACAATGCTGGCTCTTCGGCTTGGAAATGGAGATGAGCACCACCCCCCAGAATCAGACACGACTAGACTTAATGTTAGGTGAAACCTTTCTCTTTACTGCCAATGAAAAATAAGAAAAAACAAAGAAACTGCTCTTTTTTCTTTTGTCTTTTGTGGCTTTACTTATTTATTTACTTCACTTCTACCCTGCCTTTCTCCCCTGCTGGGGACTCAGGCGGTTTACAAACTCCTGCAAAATTCAATGCCGGATGGGCATAACAATAAAACACACCCATCAAATTATAAAAAAACAGTTAAGGCATATGAGCAATTAAAACACATATACAATAAAACAGATTAAAACCATATAAAGTGCCGAGTCTTGATCCATAGTCATTTTCCAAAACCCATAGTCATTATTCAGGCTGTTGAAATCTAATCCTGTAATGTCTTATTTGCCAAACACCTGCATACAAAGCCAGGTCTTAAGCTTTTTTCTAAAGACCAGGAGGGAAGGGGCCTGTCTGATGTCACTAGGGAGGGAGTTCCACAGCCGAAGGGCCACCATTGGGAAGGCCCTGTCTCTCATCCCCACCAATCACACTCACGAAAAAGGTGGGACCGAGAGTGGGGCCTCCCCAGTCAATCTTAAAGTTTTGGAGGGAGGGATCAGGTGCAGACCTCAGATCTCTCTCAGTTGTCCACCTTTGTTAAGAGTAATGATACACTCCTTATTAAACTTCAAAAAGTCACTTTCAAAACTCTATTCTTGCTCTCACTTTGTTGAAATTTTCACTGGATTCCTGCAGAGTACTGAGTGCCACGTTCAGGCCAATTTCGACAGGACACATAGACATAAATAACCATACAACTATAAGAACTTTTTAAATTTAGCACTAACTTGATGTCAACTTCTCAATACTGCACATTGTGTATAATTTACTACTGAAACTCTTACCCAGCATTCATTTTGCTCATTACTCTTTTATTTTCCCCCATAGGTTATGCCAACACTAGTTTCAGTATAAGAATGTAAGCTATTTTTGAGAAAGAGGTGTAAATCAGTTTCTCTATACAGCTCCCTTCAAAGCAGACTTGCTCCTAAAACACAATCCATTGTCATCTAAGTGTAATGTACATACCACTTTCATTCTGGATCACTGGTTGACTAATTAAAGAAGTAAATGCACATTCACTCAGAATACCTCAGGGCATTTTTTTCCAGCACATTCAAAACTTTTTCTATTTACAAATAAATGCATGTAAATGAACTTGGCCCATGATAGCATGACACCAAAGTGACATTAAATAATAGGAATAATGACAGCAAATGTTAAAAGTCAGGGTGACATAATGCTGGCTTGGAAGTACTGAAGCAGTCAAGGAAGAAATTTACAGCTCACTTACAAAAACGTAATCGGATTGTGGGCTGTAGTCCAATTGCATTCTTTCTGAAAGTATATACGTCAGCAGAACTCTTATTAAGTTAAAACCAGTTCAGTTTTCAATTGTGCAGTTTATTTAAATGGAACGTACTCTTAACTAGGACATATGAAATGGCTGAGGGGAAAGGTTTGGGAACATACTGATCTGGAAGTAACTGGAACAAATTAATTTCCCATGCACATATATGGCTATACTGTTATGTTAATTGATAACATTGTTGTGCCATCAAGTTGTTTCTGACTTCTGACTACCTTAAGGTGACCCTATCATGGAGTTTTCTGAAGCTAAGAATGTGTGACTTGCCCAACATCACCCAATGGGTTTTTGTTGCCATATAGCGACATAAATCCTGCTCACCAGAATCATAGTTCAAAGCTCAGACCTTAAAGACTGACACTTATTTCACATGCCAATCACTACACTTATAAATAGTACTCTACCTTCTAATGGCATTTTACAGTTTTTTCATAGCAGCAATAGTATTGATTATTACTTATAATGTGGTATACATTTTAGTTCTTGTTATCTGATAGACCAGATTTGCTATATTTGGGCAAAGTCATGGGATATTGGTCTGATTTGGCCCAACTGGCCATTCAGCTTGGACACTGGTGACTTTGCCCTTTCTTTATGCTCATCAGCATAAGGAAAGGGGATAGATCAAGCCCATGTTGGCAATGCTCCTAGTTGGTCACAGAGCTCTATTAGAGCTCCTGGCCATTGCTGGTATCCCTACTGATGTGAGAACTGGATGCCTGAATGACCAGCAACAAGGAGGAGAAGTGATAGCTCAGTGTAGCATGTGTGGTGCTGGGCAGTCTGGACAATGTCCCCAGATTTAGCATAAACATGCTCTGCTCTGAGGCAGATGTACATCAGGTTAAATTGTCTGGTGTAGATATGAACTTTAATCATTGACAGTCCATAACTCCAGTCAGTAAATCATCTAATATTTAGATCAGGAGTGAAACTGCTCAGATCGTTGGATGAGCATTTCTGGCTCCTCCCAACCTTGCATAGGCTGCAGGGATGACATTGTGGAAAATGGGAAGCAATGTTCCAGGAAGTAGAAGACTCTTTCTTCCACTTTGGAGTGGGAACAAAACAGCAAAAGAAAATGAAATCATGTCCACACAGTCTTTGCTTCAACCCAAAGTTGCATTGGAAGGGATAGAATTATTGACATTTGAACTCAGGGTTTAGGGAAGTCCAAGGGGACCCATGGGCAACTGGGATTGTCCCCCTTCTCCAGGGTACATGCAGACAGTATGCCACACAATTCCCATTCCTCATTTTGACATCGTAGGGATTGGTACCCTTGTCTACAAATAAGCAGCCTCAGATTATATCCATGCGACTTCCCTGGATACAAAGGGCACAAATAGAAACAGATGTAACTCTGAGTTATTAATAAGTCCTTCTCCCAGCGGAGTCCATATCTAAGATATTGCTGTTGTGCTGTGTAAATGTTTCATGCTAGGATTTTGTTTTCCTCACATATCACTGTTGGCCACAATGCTGCTACTGTTGCCTGGTCCCCTTTTTTCCTTTAATGCACTCTAAAATTCAACATCAAAAGACCATGAGTAGTTATCTTGATCGTGGCTCTTGTTAGTGGGCACTGCATTAAGTTGCTCCCTGCATTTTTCTCTGCTTGCCTGTTTCTTTCCTTGGGTGTTCCTTTTATGAGAACTTACTCCAGTCAGATTACATAAATCAGATTCTACCATTAGAAAATGGAACAGCCATTTGGGGTTCAGCCTGAGGCTCAGCTTGTTCTTCCATTTATAATTACAAAAATCTTTAGCTGGGCAAATTAACCCACTCAAGTGATGGAAATTTCACTCGTTCTTCCTTGTCCTCTTTTGTATGTTGTTTCCATCCACCGTGACCCATCCATCCCAAAGAAAAGTGGCAAATGTTAAAGAAACTTGTTCTCTTAGCAAGAGAAGTAGCAAAGCAAAAGAAATAAAAGAATGAAATAAATGACCTTGTGCTGTTACTTTGCTGACTTGGTGCCTTCCAAATGTAATACATTACAACCCTACCCCCACCCCCAACCAATGCTAACTTGATAGGTGTTGATAGAGTTAGAGAAGAATTTATAAACTCCTTACCGTCCTCATTTCTTTTTCCTTTTCAATGCCTCTAGTATGCCAAAGAATTGATGGTCCCATTTAATTCTGGAGAATAACAGCCCTGTAGATTTGTTCAAGGTCACTGAGAGACTCCATAGCTGAGTTAATTTTGGATTTCAATTTTCCCAGGTCAACAACAACACTCTTCCTGATGATTCATAATCCTAGAATTCATCCAGGCCAGCACATGCCATCTCATCCAACAATCCTGTCAGGCTGCTTCAATTAAGCCATAAAAATCCAGAAAGATTATTGAGCACATGAATAGCTGCAATATATGGCTACTGGGTCATATTGTGTGGGATGTGCACACTGGTAAGAGACGTTGTGATGGAGGAGCCATTAGGATTTCCAGGTGAGTAGCATTCTGTCCTAAGATTTCAGAACCAAATATGAGATCAAGAGATTGCCCCTAGCAATGTCACAGGCCTGAGTCCTGGTGATGTCGTTAAATGTCATACATTAAGCAGTAGATATCATTAAAATAAGAAAAAAGCAAGTCCAAGAAAAGGCAATATACATGACAAGCACATAACATTTTGTGTTATGTGCTTTCTGGAATCTCTGAACAAGAGCATCAAGAGGCCAGAGGTTCCAAGCTAGGTGTTGAGATCTGGCAACCAAACAGGCTATACAAAAATATGTTCTGTATTTACTGCTTTTGTTCGTGATTATAGATATTTTGGCAATGCTAGGACTCAATACTTCCAGTTTTACTGGTCCTTGCTTTCCTTGACATCATTTTTGCTAAGTAACTGCTTGTCATGGATATAGCTGCTATTTGTGTGTGCAAGTGTGTGTATGTATGCATGCACTATGAGTAAAGAGGTCCCATACGGGACCATGGATCTCTCCAAGTGCTTAAACATGCCATTTCTGATGGTGGTCCTGACCTTTGGCATTATAAAGCAACTAATACTTGAAATACTGGACCGTCGTTTTTCACAGAATCTCACAGGAGAGAGTGTTCAATCTTAGTGCTTCCTTCCTATAGTACAAGGGGTTTGTTTGTTTGTTTTTACCTTTGAACTTCCTGTATTTCAATTGCCAGAAGCCCCAGTCAACTTGGCTAAGTTGCAGGAATTCTGGGAGCAGAAATCTAAAACTCCTGGAGTAAAAGTTGGGAACCAAAGGTAGGGAACCACTGTCTTGGGATGCATCATTCCTTTCTCTCCCCAAGGGCATATCTACACTGACTACTTAAGTCAATTTCGAACTGGTATTGAAGAATTTGGTTTTGCTGTGCAGATTATAACATAGGAAAATCTCAAACCAGTTTGAGGCCCAAATGGTGATTACATAGAGAAAGAGCACTGGTGTGCATTAAGGCCTTTCCCCCACACATTTTCATGGGCCTAGCCACCACAATATGAAGCTAGTTTCATATTGCATTAAATGGGGTCCAAGACATACCCATACCATTCTTTGCTTCTTAGTCTAGCCAAGTCATCACTGGATTATTTTTGGTTTATGTGGCAGGTGAGTGCG